>NC_090328.1:12822112-14054612 GCF_035084215.1 Heptranchias perlo
TACAAATGCAAGCTCTTTCGTTCTTTCTTTTACCTCATGATTAACTTTGTCTTTTCTCCTCTTATTTCCAACCCCGTCGATGTCCTGCAGTATATGGTCCCTTTGGTCCCTCATCTATGTTTCTCTTTTAGAAAGGATGTGTGAGACGGTGCACTCTTGTTAACCACCCAGGTTTCGAATTTAGCCTGGAGACAAGAGAAGAAAGTTTTCAGTCTCTGAAAAGCTGTTAAGGGTCAGTTGTGAAACAACTTCTGGCATTCTTAATCCATTTCCCAGCAGACATAAGGCTGCAGCATCAAACGGGTCTGGATTTAGCTCCAAGAAGTCCAGGGGCTAGATTCTGAAGCACATCTGCAAATTTTTTTACCAAAATTACTCCTTCCAGCCATGAACAATCATCATTTTAACAGTGACCTTCTAGATTAATTGCTGCTGTATATAATATATTAACTTTAATACTCCTGGCTAATTTTAATCTCGTACTATAATCATTTTCATGTACCTATTTACATGAATGCACCATAGAGTGACCTCTCCACTAGTGATTAATTTGTTCAGATGGGTAGAAATTTCTGTATGTGACAAATATGAAATATTTTTCTCTTGGTTTGGTTTGGTGACTGCTCCCTTTAAATCCAGTCACACATACATAGAGTTTGAAAGATGCATCCCCAGTCAATACAAATTTGGCAGGATTATAAACAGTTGTTACAGGCTTGAGGGAGGAATCAAGCCACGTAATTCGAACATAAACAATGCTGCGTCATTGGTTTAGTTATACCTATGACTGACAGCTCCTTCTTGAATTGAATTGTCAGTCATTTAAATCCAAGGAGCCTCAGCAACAGCTTCAGTTATATTTAAGTAAGTCAAATTGTTCAAATCGGGGAGAATCCGTTTGGAGCCTTCAGAATTAGGTCAGGCCAATGTAAATCTAACAGTGGTAAAAGTACAATAAGGGAGTTACTGAGTATATGAAAAGTTAATTCAAAAGAATGGTAATTTAGTATGGATATTGCAAACATATGTTACTTCCCTTTCAAGGAGGTAGTTGGCAGAATTTCTACTGTAAATATATTAGTGGTATTTATTCACTTGAATGTTCAACACCCGAAATGAAGGTGTGATGTCGTGATGCTCTCCATCAGAGATGGAAGAACATTTCTGTGGAGATGCAGGATATATCCAGTAGCGAAAGTAATTGCCAGACAGGTTATTTTGCACACAGTCCTGGGCATGTGACTAAAAGCTTGCCTTGACATCAGATACTCTTAGGGTCCTCGAGAGTTGGCATTGACCTATAAGTGTCATCTAAAATAGAAAAGCCCAAACAGTCTAGAGTAAGAGGGGTAGAAAAGACCCAATGCTGTAACAACTGATTCTGGCAGGAATATTGTGCTTCACGTCCCCATTCTTGCCATGACTTTGGTATTTATATAAGTTTTCAAGTCAAGACAAGCTCTTGTCCACACAGTTCTTTGAAAAGGAAGTGATGGGGAGCTGAGTGGTGCAGTGGGCTTTCACTTCTGGGTCAGCTGTGACGCATCTGGCAGCACTCGTGCATCTGGCAGCACACGTGCGTCTGGCAGCACACGTGCATCTGGCAGCACTCGTGCGTCTGGTAGAACTTGCGCATTAGGTAGCACTCTCGCCTCCGAGTCAAAAGGTTGTAGGTTATAAGCCCCACTCCACAGACTTATGCGCAAAATCTAAGCTGACACCCCAGTGCAGTACTGAGGGAGTGCTGCGCTGTCGGAGGTGTCATCTTTGAATAAGATGTTAAACCGAGGCCCCCTATTCCCTCTCAGGTAGATGTAAAACATCCCACCGTGCTTTTTCGAAGAAAAGCAGTTCTCCCCGGTATCCTGGCCGACATTTGTTCCTCAACCCTCATCACTAAGAACAGATTATCTGGTCAATATCACATTGCTTTTAGTGGGAGCTTGCTGTGCACAAATTGGTTGCCGTGTTTCCTACATTACTAAAGTGCCTACACTTCAAAAGTCCTTCATTGGCTGTAAAGCAGTTTGGGACGTCATGAGGTTGTGAAAGGCACTATATAAATGCAAGTTCTTTCTTTCTGAATTCCAATCCAGCCCAGACTGTAAAGATGAAAGCCTCCTCTGTCTGCTGTTTGTAATGGTCTTATGTGAAGTGAGTTTCGGCACTCACAATCCAGTCTCTAGTGGGCATAGGACGAGAATGCAAAACAATCCCTAATTCAGTAAGAAGTGGCAATCGTATATAGAGAGAGACCACAGGATGGTTAGTATGGGAAATGGGGAGAATGTCACACTGGTGACGTAGGTGATACTCTGCTGGGGTTGGTGATGCGACACGTTGTTCGGGCAGAGTAGAGGGAGCTTTATTTTGCACCTGACTGTGACGTGCCTGACCTAGAAGTGATTGATGCTGACACAGAGGCGGGGTGGGGTGGGGGGAGGGAGGGTAATTTTAACCTAACCCACCCGGCGGGAAACTGATGGGATGGGATGGGATCTGTTGTCTGCTTTACACGTCGCCCGATTTTACTTTCCACTGAAGTCGATGGCAGAGCAAAATCGGGCGGGTCGTAAAACAGGCAGCCAATCCAATCCTGTCAGTTAAATTAAAATTGCCCCCCTGCTTGGAATGGGAAGAGTTCGATTCCTTAAGCATCTATAACCTTCACCTCCATGAGCACAAAAATTTTGTAAAAAGAGAAAAAAAAAGTGGTGGAGGCCTTGTAAAAGTCCACAGCAGCTATCGACAAGTTTCTCCTTTTCCAAGAATTTAGTGAGCTTCATTGAGAACCAGCAATCCATAATGATTTTGTGCGGTTACTTTACACGAGCATCTTATAACTACAAAAAAACACTCCCTTAAATTTTTAAGTTTTGCCAAGCAACTTCGCCTCTGGTTTTTTTTTATTCGTTCATGGGACGTGGGCGTCGCTGGCGAGGCCAGCATTTATTGCCCATCCCTAATTGCCCTTGAGAAGGTGGCGGTGAGCCGCCTTCTTGAACCGCTGCAGTCCGTGTGGTGAAGGTTCTCCCACAGTGCTGTTAGGAAGGGAGTTCCAGGATTTTGACCCACGACAATGAAGGAACGGCGATATATTTCCAAATCGGGATGGTGAGTGACTTGGAGGGGAACGTGCAGGTGGTGTTGTTCCCATGTACCTGCTGCTCCTGTCCTTCTAGGTGGTAGAGGTCGCGGGTTTGGGAGGTGCTGGCTTTCTTTCATGAATGGCCATTCTGGGTATTGTGCATGAATGCTGACTTACACCCCATTAACCAACAACAACTTGCATTTATATAGCGCCTTTAATGTAGTAAAACGTCCCAAATCACTTCACAAGAGCGCTAGCAAACAAAATTTGGCACTAAGCCACAAATAAGGACAGGTGACCAAAAGCTGAGTCAAGGTTTTAAGGAGTATCAAATGGAGGAGAGAGGCGGAGAGGTTTTAGGGAGGTAATTCCAGAGTTCAGGGCTTAGGCAGATGAAGGCACGGCCGCAAATGGTGGAGTGATTAAAATTGGCAAAGCGCAAGAATCCAGAATTGGTGGAGCGCAGAGATCTCAGAAGGTTGTAGTGCTGGAGGAGGTTACAGATATAGGGAGGGGCGAAGCCGTGGAGGGAAAAAAAAGACGAGAATTTGAAAATTGAGGTATTGCCGGATTGGGTGCCAATGTAGATCAGCGAGCACAGGGGCAGATGGGTGAACGGGACTTGATGCGAGTTAGGATACGGGCAGCAGAGTTTTGGATGAGCTCAAATTCACAGAGGGTGGAAGACGGGAGGCTGGCCAGGAGAGCATTAGAATAGTTGAGTCAGAGGCGATTTTTGTACTATAAGTCTGGGTTGAATTTTTACCCATATTTAGACGTGAAGGGCCAGCGCACCAACCCACTGCGCCACACGGCCCTCAAGGGCCATTGAGGGATAAATTGGTTTGCGCCCGTTTTTGGGTGCAAACCTGTGGCTTGCGCAAGGCCGGCCTGAGGACCACCCAAAATCGGTCTTCACGCCTCACCTTAAAATGTCGAGGGATCTAATTTCGGGCCATCTGCCTCGCCGGCAGTGAATCTCAGTTAAGTGCTGAGGGCGGGGAAAGAGAATGGGAAGGCTGGCACTCCTGCTCCTCCTTGTTCCACCTCAAACTTTAGAAAAAAATGTAATTACCTTTTTGTTGGCGGCTGCTTGCTAGGCGGCTTTCACACCGGCAAGGCCCAGCGACTGCTCCACTCAGTGCAGCCCAATTTCCCTGAGGGCTTTTGAAACAGGAGTTAGGCCCCTCATTGGCATAGAACCATAGAACCTTACAGCACAGATGGCGGCCATTCGGTCCTTCGTGCCTGTGCTGGCTCTTTGAAAGAGCTGTCCAATTTAGTCCCACACCCCAGCTATTTCCCCATAGCCCTGCAAATTAATCCTCTTCAAGTACCTGTCCAATTGCCTTTTGAAAGTTCCCATGGAAACTGCTCCCATCACTCTTTCAGGTAGTGTGTTCCAGATCTTAGCAACCCTCTGTGTGAAAAAATTTCTTCTCATTTCCCCCTCTAATTCTTTTGCCAATTATTTTAAATCTATGACTTTTCATTACCAACCTACATGTCAGAGGAATCAGTTTTTCCCTACTTGCACTCTCAAAACCCCTCATAATTTTGAATATCTCTATTAGGTCTCCCCTTAACCTTCTCTGCTCTGAGGAGAACAATCTCAGCTTCTCCAATCTCTCCACACAACTGAAGTCCCTCATCCTTGGTATCATCCTGGTAAACCTCCTCTGCACCCTCTCCAAGGCTTTGACATCCTTCCTAAAATGTGGTACCCAGAATTGTACACAATACTCCAGCTGAGGCCTAACCAGTGATTTGTACCAGTTTTCGTATTCAGTGTCCCTATTTACAAAGCCAAGTGTCCCTTTCTTAACCGCCTTATCGACATGCCCTGCCACCTTCAAAGATTTGTGAATATGCACCCCCAGGTCCCTCTCCTCTTGCACCCCCCTCAAAATGGTTCCATTTCGATTATACTGCCTCTCCATGTTGTTCCTCCCAAAATGCATCACTTATCTGCATTAAATTGCATCTGCCATGTGTCTGCCCATTTCACCAGTCAGACTTTGTCCTCCTGAAGTCTGCTACTATCCTGCTCACTATTTACTATGTTTTGCATCATCCGCAAACTTTGAAATTGTACTCCCTATAGCCAAGCCTATGCAAGGTTCCTAACACTTGTTTTAGGCGGCCACCCAGGACGCTTGAAAAATGGCCCAACCCAATATTGGACGTCTTTCAGGTCCTCAAAATTGGCCCTTGCTGCACCTATTTTATGCCCATAAAATGGGCACAAGGTGCAATTTCTATCCCATTATTCTGCAGTGAAGACTGAGATGCCTTACTGAGATAGTAAGAGGAGTTGCAACTAACCCTTGCTAGGATTTATGCAGGCGATGTCTTTCCAATGTTCCTATGTTCCTATATTGGCACAGGATATGAAGTGGACGGTGTTCTGTTCAATGCCAATTTATCAATGAGCTCAAACAATGGGGCCACTTTCCAGCTTTGCAGTGCTTTTATCTTCTGAAAATTGCAAGAGCAAATTAATTAATGGTGACTGAAGTAATAAAATAAGTCAGTTAGATGCTCACATTTTTGAGCCGCTACAGTATTTAAATGATATATGATTCCAGTTGATCATTTCCCCAGTTTTTAGCCATAAGCCTTCCTTTATCTTTGGCAGTTTCCTTCTCGTTTCTCTAGTCCCCTTGTCTTCCCTTTGCATTTGGTTTCCCAAGATTCTTGCCTCCTGCTTTATGTTCCTCTCATTTTCACACTAGTTTCCTTTGTCTGCTTCCTAACATTCAGTTGTTTCTGTGCTGGTTCCTGTCCTTCTACCTTTCATCTCACTTTCCAACATTTCGTTCCATTTGACAATTTCCTTGTTTCCTGAGCTCTATTTTTGCTGTCCTCTCCTGTGTTAACTATTTAATCCTTAATGATCGTGAAGCCTTCTGTGGACTTTTAGACTGTCCCTGCCCTCTCGCTTCGATAACAGCATCCATGTTCCAGGAGCATCCAATGCCAGGTCTCCTCTGTAGGGCTCCATTGCTAATATCCAAGAGTCAGGATATAGAAACAGCAGTAAGTCCCTCTTGAGCATGTATTCATTCGATGAAACTTTCCATATATAGGACAGCAATCAAGAACGCAACCGTAGTTCCACTACGGTTTGCTCCAACCCCTGCCATTCAGACCAAACTAAAAGCCAACTTGAGTACGTACGAACATACGAATTAAGAGCAGGAGTAGGCCATTCGGCCCCTCAAACCTGCTCTTCCATTTGATAAGATCATGGCTGATCTGATTGCGACCTCAACCCTACTTTCCCGTCTACCTACTATAAACTTTGACTCCTTTATTAATCAGGAATCTATCTAACTCAGCCTTAAAAATATTCAGTGACCCTGCCTCCACCGTTCTCCGGGGAAGGGAATTCCACAGACTCACGACCCTCTGAGAGAAAAAAATACGAGTAGCTGGGCGCCGCCCTTGATAAGGATAAATAAAGTCTGCAAAGAGAATGTACTCAGCAGCACATGGGGACACATGTGCCACCCAGATGTTTTTGCAGTCCTTTTAAACTTTTCTAAATGTTGATTTTTGTTTTCAGTCGAGCACCTGCAAAGCTGTGTTTATTTTTTCATCTCGGGAATGGTTTAGATCAAGTCCAAGCCAAGCTGGCAAAGATTTAGTTTCGTCACAGTTCAGTCAAACCTCTGAAATTTAGGCTGATTCAGAATCCTGATTTATTCCGGTGCTCATTCTTTTGTGAGGATTTAATAGGCCTACCCTATGTAAAGGCAAGTGACTCTACTCCTTAGATAGTAGCACCAGCTCCGGCTGATTGAAAAGATTACCAACCATTTCATGTCTGTTGAGCAGTAAGATTTGTAATAGGCCACTTTTCCTGCATATTTTGTGTCAGTGCAAAGTGGCTCGGAATTTACCTTGACACAAAGTTGAAAGCGTCACTCGAGTGTGACGTTCCACAAATTGAAGTTAGGGAAGCAGTTTGTTGGCACCACTGGGAGGTAACCTCACACTACTTTGACATACCCAACATTGCACTGCCTAGGAATTTAGTAGTCTTCATTTTTGATCTTTTTAATATTACTAGCACTGTCCCGTCAGCTTTCAGATGAGCAATTAAATCGAGTCCTAACTTGTCCGGGTGTGCGTTACAGATTCTGTGATACTATTAGAAGAGAGTTCTGCTAGTGTCCTCCCTCAGCTGGCGCCGCCAACTCATACCGCTTATCTGCTCATTCATCCCATTGTCGTTTGTTGGGTGTTGCAAGGGCAGGGTGGCTGTCACATTCGCTCACATAATGTTATAGTCTCGCAAAAGAAAATCGCTGTGGGAAGCACTTTGAGGTGTTTCGACACAACGGGGTACTAGTACCAGAGCTCACACATGGGCAGAGCTTGGTTTATCTTGGACAATAAGCAATGAGGAGAAACAAGAGGCATCCTTTACCCACGCTTGAAGCAGGCGTTGACTATTTGCATATGCAAATAAGGGGACTATTTCAGGTCCCTGCTGCAACATTGGTTTAGCCCCAAGCACCTAACACCAGAGAAAACCAACCCTAAGCATCGCTTAAAGAAGAAAAGGTAAGTACTTACCACAATCACCATCCCGAGCGCCGCCTCTCCCAGTCCCGAGATCCCCAAGTTCTGACCTCCAGGCCCTGGCCCCGACCTCCGATCTCCTTCCTCCCCACCCCTCCCCCCCTCACCCCATCTCTCTCCTTGGACCTCACCATTTGGGCACGGGGGAATAACTTGTGCCGGGGGGTTGCCCAAAAGTGGACGCTCCCGAATTTGACCCACAGTGTTCCCAAGGAGAACATCAGACAATTGCATTCTGAAGCTGTGCTGTCACATTGACATCAATGTGCACTGGAGCAGCGGCGTGAAGATTGCAGTGTAACTGCACTCAAAGGGGAAATCAAGAATTGCTACACTTGAGTGTCTTTCCAACTTTGATTGTTCTGTCTTGCTTCTGGAACAAATGTGAAGCATCCACCTGCACAGTGTTGTTAAGAATGTGTTACCAGGATAATCTTCAGCTTCATTCATGCAGTTACATTCTGAGCAACTCAGTGGGAGCAACCAGCTTTGGTCAGTGCCTTTGTAACGTGCGGTACTCAGCATAATGCAAGAGATTACAAGTGCTGTTAAAACACAGGGGGATAAAAAAGGGATTCGATTGTCTGTGGATTTCTACAAATTGGCATGAAACCTTACTTTTCGCTTAATCCAGCAACAAGATACTCTGCCATTGTCTCAGTATAAACCAGTCATGTTCTAATGCTAAATAGAAATCTAATTTGTTGATTTCAAGGGCTGTGAATTATATTCCTTCATTGCCCAGAGGATCTCATGAAAATTTTAGCAATCAGTGTGATTTTAATGATTAGATGAATTAGCATACTAAGCTCCTTTTGGCAGATTACAGGGCTGCGAATGCCAGCTATGATTTAACAGTGGTTTTAATTAGTATGTTAACAACAGTGGCAGTAAAGCTATTAAGTCTTGAAACAGGTTGCACTGCTCTTGGAAGGATATACATAGGGCTTATTTTACAACCGCAGAAAATGTTAAAAGTTAAACCAAGATGCTCCCCCGTCTGACATATGGCTGTGTAGATCTTATCCTTATTTTGAATTAATACTGTATTTGATCCACAATCCAGACTGCCTTATCAGCTACTCTCAATGGCTGCCTTCTACTGATCTCAGACCATTGCATCCTTTGTCGTTTTATTAACGAAGTGAGTATTGACACCACCGTGTCAGTCAGTGGGTTCAAGGCAGGATGGCACTTACAGCAAACAGAGTCTATTTTACAGCAAGCAGAGTCTATTTTACAGCAATTAGAGTCTATATAAACAGTCTTTACGAACGACAGCAAACAGAAGTCATGACCTAAACTACAGCAGAGCCTCCCGATAAAAGCAGGATTATTACAAGGAACCTACGAAGGTATGAGGAGTGAGATGGCTATGATCGATTGGGAAACTTCATTAAAAGGCATGACAGTGGATAGGCAATGGCTAACATTTAAGGAACGAATACATGAATTGCAATAATTATACATTCCTTTTCGGCGCAAAAACACAAAAGGAGAAGCGGCCTAACCATGGCTAACAAAAGAAATTAAGGATAGTATTACATCCAAAGAGGAGTCATATAAATTTGTCAGAAAAAGTAGCAAGCCTGAGGATTGGGAGCAGTTTAGAATTCAGCAAAAAACGACCAAGAGATTGATTAAGAGGGGAAAAATAGAGTATGAGAGTAAATGTGCAAGGAACATAAAAGTGGACTGTAAAAGCTTCTACAAGTTTGTAAAAAGAAAAAGATTAGTGAAGACAAATGTAGGTCCCTTACAGTCAGAAATGGGAGAATTTCTAATGTGGAACAAGGAAATGGCAGAGCAATTAAACAAATACTTTGGTTCCGTCTTCACGGAAGAGGACACAAATAACTTCCCAGAAATGCTAGGGAACCAAGGGTCTAGTGAGAAGGAGGAATTAAAGGAAATTAGTATTAGTAAGAAAACAGTGCTGGACAAATTAATGGGACTGAAAGCCAATAAGTCCCGAGGGCCTGATAATCTGCATCCCAGAGCACTAAAAGAGGTAGCCATGGAAATAATGGATGCATTAGTTGTCATCTTCCAAACTTCTATAGATTATGGAACATTTCCTGCAGATTGGAGGGTGGCAAATGTAACCCCACTATTTAAAAAAGGAGGGAGAGAGAAAACAGGGAACTACAGATCGGTTAGCCTAACATCAGTAGTAGGAAAAATGATAGAGTCTATTATAAAGGATGTGACAACAGGACACTTAGAAAATATCAACAGGATTAGACAAAGTCAACATGGATTTATGAAAAGGAAATCATGTTTGACAAACCTACTGGAGTTTTTTGAGGATGTAACTGGTAGAATAGATAAGGGAGAACCAGTGGATGTGGTTTATTTGGATCTTCAGAGGGCCTTTGATAAAGTCCCACATAAGAGGTTAGTGTGCAAAATTAAAGCACATGGGATTGGGGGTAATATACTGGCATGGATTGAAAATTGGTTAACATAAAGGAAACATAGAGTAGGAATAAATGGGTCTTTTTCGGGGTGGCAGGCAGTGACTAGTGGGGTACCGCAGGGATCGGTGCTTGGGCCCCAGCTATTCACAATATATATCAATGATGTGGATGAGGGAACCAAATGTAATATTTCCAAGTTTGCTGACGACACAAAACTAGGTGGGATTGTGAGTTGTAAGGAGAATGCAAAGAGACCTCAAGACGATTTAGACAAGTTGAGTGAGTGGGCAAATACATGGCAGATGCAGTATAACGTGGATAAATGTGAAGTTATCCACTTCGGAAGGAAAAACAGAAAGGTAGAGTATTATTTAAATGGTGATAGATTGGGAAATGTTGATGTCCTTGTACACCAGTCACTGAAAGCAAATATGCAGGTGCAGCAAGCAGTTAGGAAGGCAAAAGGTATGTTGGCCTTCATTGCAAGAGGATTTGAATACAGGGGTAAGGTTACTGCAGTTATACAGGGCCTTGGTGAGACCACACCTGGAGTATTGTGTGCAGTTTTGGTCTCCTTACCTAAGAAAGGATATACTTGCCACAAAGGGAGTGCAGCGAAGGTTCACCAGACTGATTCCTGGGATGGCAGGACTATCGTATTAGGAGAGATTGGGTTGACTCGGCCTGTATTCACTCGAGTTTAGAAGAATGAGAGGGGATCTCATTGCAACGTATAAAATTATGACAGGGCTAGACAGACTGGATGCAGGAAGGATGTTTCCCCTGGCTGGGGGGTCCAGAACGAGGGGCATGGTAGCGTAGTGGTTATGTTACTTGGCTAGTAATCCAGAGGCCTGCACTAAAATCCAGAGTCACAAGTTCAAATCCTGCCACGGCAGCTGGCGAATTTTTTTTAAAAATTCAATTAATTAAATAAAAATCTGGAATTAAAATACTAGTATCAGCAATGATAGCCATGAAACTACCGGATTGTCGTAAAAACCCATCTGGTTCACTAATGTCCTTTAGGGAAGGAAACCTGCTGTCCTTACCCGGTCTGAGCCTATATGTGACTTCAGTCCCACAGCAATGTGGTTGATTCTTAATTGCCCTCTGAAATGGCCTAGCAAGCCACTCAGTTGTAAAAATCTCGCTAGGGATGGGCAATAAATGCTGGCCTTGCCAGCGACGCCCACATCCCGTGAACAAATAAAAAAAAACAAAAAAAAAACGAGGGGTCACAGTCTCAGGATATGCGGTAGGACATTTAGGACTGAGATGAGGAGAAATTTCTTCACTCAGAGGGTGGTGAACCTGTGGAATTCTCTACCACAGAAGGCTGTGGAGGCCAAGCCACTGAAATATTTTAGAAGATTAATTTCTAGACACAAAAGGCATCAAGGGGTATGGGGAGAGAGCGGGGATATGGTATTGAGATAGAGGATCAGCCATGATCATATTGAATGGTGGAGCTGGCTCGTAGGGCCGAATGGCCTACTCCTGCTCCTATTTTCTATATTTCTATTTCTCCAGCAAAATGCAGTGAGTGGAGGATAGTTACATAATACAAATGATATGTGTAAAATCAATCCCAGTCACTTACAGCAGTGCATGATTGATGGGGGAATTATTCAATCATCTTCATTCTGGCTTGGACTTGTGGTGTCACTAGATGCTGCCTTTTATTAACGCATATTAGAAGGATATGCTGATAGGGTTAGATGAAATAGGGTGGGAGGAGGCTCATTTGGAGCATGAACACAGGCATGGACCAGTTGGGCCGAATGGCCTGTTTCTGAGCTGTACATTCTATGTAATTCTGTGTAAATGGGATACTACACCTGTTCTACCAGTTATAATCTGCAAGCAATGGCAATGTACCCAATGTGGAATGGGAAGTCCCTTAAAAGGCCTTTTGACAATTAAGATTAGTCCTAAACATTCTACAATTTTTTTTTTGCATCGTGTATTTTGGTGTAGAATACCATAATATCGGTTTGGTTCATGGTGGGTGGAGAACCAAAGGAGAGGAGTTGAGAATTTGAGAGTTAGTTAGTTAAAGAGAGAAAAAAAGAAAGATTTGCATTTATATAGCACCTTTCATGACCTCAGGACGTCCCAAAGCACATTACAGCCAATTAAGTATTTTTGAAGCGTAGACATTGTTGTAATGTGGGAAATGCAGCAGCCAATTTGCGCGCAGCAAGGTCCCACAAACAGCATTGTGATAATGACCAGATAGTTTTCTTTAGTGATGGTAGTTGAGGGATAAATAATGGCCAGGACTCCGGGGAGAACTCCCCTGCTCGTCTTCGAAATAGTGACGTGGGATGCTTTATGTTCACCTGAAAAGGCAGACAGGACCTCGGTTTAATGTATCATCTGAAAGAGGGAGGGAGCTGTGGGGACATTTTTTTTCAGGGATGAGTGGTGTGGATTGTGGGGTTGGGGAAGCATAGGCAAGTGCATGGTAAGGTAAACAAGAGGGTTATCAGCAACAGTCTAGCGAGTGTTTGAGACCTCAGAAATGGAGAAGCTGCGAAAGATGGCCATGAGTACGGGTAGGAGGGTTTCTATGAAGGGCCAGATTGCATGAGGTAAAAGGGCAGAAAAGTTAAAGGAGAGTTGGTGAAGGGGAGTTGAAGTGTAGGGTGAAATCATTGAAGATAGAGTCTCACTTTGTGCCAAGGCTGTGAGAGGAATCTTGGTGAGGAAGTCGGTGTGGACATTATGTGAGATTCGGGAGAGATGGAAGAGGTGCTCAAAGGAGGAGAAGGTCCCAGGGGAATAAGGAAAGAGGATGATATGGGATTTCTGGATAAGCAGTGGCAGTGGAGCAAGTGATAGAATATGTTGCCAGGCAATAAGGTTTCAGTAAGTCAGGTTTCTGTCAGAGCCAGAATGTCAATAGATTCATCCATGATGAGGCCATGGACGGTGGGGGCTTTGTTCAGGAGTGAATGAACATTCTGGAGGGCAGTACAGAGTGGTGATGTGCTCGTGGAAGAGATAAGAGGGATGGGGAGGAGTCCAGAGAGGTTAACTCCGAGGAGCAAGCTGGGTGAAACGGTCGCTGGGTCTAGACAATGAGAGTCGCTGGGAGAGCCATTG
This sequence comes from Heptranchias perlo, assembly GCF_035084215.1. Taxonomy (NCBI): domain Eukaryota; kingdom Metazoa; phylum Chordata; class Chondrichthyes; order Hexanchiformes; family Hexanchidae; genus Heptranchias; species Heptranchias perlo. The sequence goes on from NC_090328.1 coordinate 12,835,325, forward strand.
ATGTGTTGCTCACTCGATTGGGCAGAGAATACCAAGGGAGGAGCAGGGGGAGGCTATGACCCTGTTCAAGAGGCACTCCAGCAGGAAAGAAGATAAGATGGGTGTAAATATCAAGTTGGGGGGGAGGGGTGGAGGGGGGGTCCAGGCGAGGCATGGTGCTGGAGAATGGATAGGTGAAAGGGGGTATGTCTGGATAGAGTGAACAGGAGGAGTGAAATATAGACCAGGAGACAATGGAATTTGATCGAGGGAAACAGCAGATGAGTGACATTTGGTCTGGGAAACCAGCAGTGAAGCAGAGTGAGGCCTAGAAAACCAGAAGCAATAACTGGGCCAGGAGACAAAAGGAAGAGCAAAGCACAGTCCAGGATTCCAGTGGGTTCCTGGGCACAAGCCCAAGAAACCATACTTTAGTCGAGGAGCCAACGCAGCAGCGGAGCAAAGCCCAAAAGCCAGTGGAGTTTAACCCAGGAGCACAGGAAATAATTTCAAGCATAATGATAGATTAATTTTTTGGAGCAGGCGTGAACCAACAGAGCAAAATCCCAGTGGCAGAAAATCAAGTAGAAGCAAGAGCTCCAGCATCAAGGTGAAGGTGAGGGCAGTGAGGTGAACATTGGACAATGTGGCCTGGAGCAGGTTGCTTTCCTTTGTAGATTTTTAAGATATGCACATTATTAGAAGGCAAAGGGGTGAAGGGAGGAAGCAGCAGAGAGGAGACTGAATTGGGGGAAAGGAGTGACAAGGTCGGTGGGTGGAGAGCCATGGATGGAGTTGCAGTAGAGAAGAGAAAGAAAGACTTGCATTTATCTAGCGCCTTTCACGATCTCAAGATGTCGCAAAGCGCTAAAGTGTAGTCGCTGTTGTAGTGTAGGAAATACAGCAGCCAAATTGAACACAGCGAGATCCCACAAACAGCAAAGAGCTCAGGAGAGAGCTACCAGCCCAGGTTTTTTTTTATTCGTTCATGGGATGTGGGCATCGCTGGCGAGGCTGGCGTTTATTGCCCATCCCTAATTGCCCTTGAGAAAGTGGTGGTGAGCCGCCTTCTTCAACCGCTGCAGTCCGTGTGGTGACGGTTCTCCCACAGTGCTGTTAGGAAGGGAGTTCCAGGATTTTGACCCAGCGACGATGAAGGAACGGTGATATATTTCCAAGTCGGGATGGTGTGTTACTTGGAGGGGAACGTGCAGGTGGTGTCGTTCCCATGTACTTGCTGCTCTTGTCCTTCTAGGTGGTCGAGGTTGCGGCTTTGGGAGGTGCTGTCGAAGAAGCCTTGGCGAGTTGCTGCAGTGCATCCTGTGGATGGTGCACACTGCAGCCACAGTGCGCCGGTGGTGAAGGGAGTGAATGTTTAGGGTGGTGGATGGGGTGCCAATCAAGCGGGCTGCTTTGTCCTGGATGGTGTCGAGCTTCTTGAGTGTTGTTGGAGCTGCACTCATCCAGGCAAGTGGAGAGTATTTCATCACACTCCTGACTTGTGCGTTGTAGATGGTGGAAAGGCTTTGGGGAGTCAGGAGGTGAGTCACTCGCCGCAAAATACACAGCCTCTGGCCTGCTCTTGTAGCCACAGTATTTATGTGGCTGGTCCAGTTAAGTTTCTGGTCAATGGTGACCCCAAGGATGTTGATGGTGGGGGATTCGGCGATGGTAATGCCGTTGAATGTCAAGGGGAGGTGGTTAGACTCTGTCTTGTTGGAGATGGTCATTGTCTGGCGCGAATGTTACTTGCCACTTATCAGCCCAAGCCTGGATGTTGTCCAGGTCTTGCTGCATGCGGGCTCGGACTGCTTCATTATCTGAGCAGTTGCAAATGGAACTGAACACTGTGCGATCATCAGCGAACATCCCCATTTCTGACCTTATGAAGGAGGGAAGGTCATTGATGAAGCAGCTGAAGATGGTTGGGCCTAGGACACTGCCTTGAAGAACTCCTGCAGCAATGTTCTGGGGCTGAGATGATTGGCCACCAACAACCACTACCATCTTCCTTTGTGCTAGGTATGACTCCAGCCACTGGAGAGTTTTCCCCCGATTCCCATTGACTTCAATTTTACTCGGGCTCCTTGGTGCCACACTCGGTCAAATGCTGCTTTGATGTCAAGGGCAGTCACTCTCACCTCACCTCTGGAATTCAGCTCTTTTGTCCATGTTTGGACCAAGGCTGTAATGAGGTCTGGACCTGAGTGATCCTGGCGGAACCCAAACTGAGCATCGGTGAGCAGGTTATTGGTGAGTAAGTGCCGCTTGACAGCACTGTCGACAACACCTTCCATCACTTTGCTGATGATTGAGAGTAGACTGATGGGGCGGTAATTGGCCGGATTGGATTTGTCCTGCTTTTTGTGGACAGGATATACCTGGGCAATTTTCCACATTGTCGGGTAGATGCCAGTGTTGTAGCTGTACTGGAATAGCTTGGCTAGAGGCGCAGCTAGTTCTGGAGCACAAGTCTTCAGCACTACAGCCGGGATGTTTTCGAGGCCCATAGCCTTTGCTGTATCCAGTGCACTCAGACATTTCTTGATATCACGTGGATTGAATCGAATTGGCTGAAGACTGACTTCTGTGATGGTGGGTATATCGGGAGGAGGCCGAGATGGATCATCCAATCGGCACTTCTGGCTGAAGATGGTTGCAAACGCTTCAGCCTTGTCTTTTGCACTCATGTGCTGGACTCCGCCATCGTTGAGGATGGGAATGTTTACAGAGCCTCCTCCTCCCGTTAGTTGTTTAATTGTCCACCACCACGCACGACTGGATGTGGCAGGACTGCAGAGCTTTGATCTGATCCGTTGGTTGTGGAATCGCTTAGCCCTGTCTATGGCATGTTGCTTCCGCTGTTTAGCATGCATGTAGTCCTGAGTTGTAGCTTCACCAGGTTGGCACCTCATTTTTAGGTACGCCTGGTGCTGCTTCTGGCATGCTCTTCTGCACTCCTCATTGAATCAGGGTTAATCCCCTGGCTTGTTGGTAATGGTAGAGTGAGGAATATGCCGGGCCATGAAGTTACAGATTGTGCTGGAATACAATTCTGCTGCTGCTGACGGCCCACAGCGCCTCATGGATGCCCAGTTTTGAGCTGCTAGATCTGTTCTGAATCTATCCCATTTAGCACGGTGGTAGTACCACACAACACGTTGGATGGTGTCCTCAGTGCGAAGACGGGACTTCATCTCCACGAGGACTGTGCGCTGGTCACTCCTACCAATACTGTCATGGACTGATGCATCTGTGACAAGTAGATTGGTGAGGATGAGCTCAAGTAAGTTTTTCCCTCGTGTTGGTTCACTCACCACCTGCCGCAGGCCCAGTCTGGCAGCTATGTCCTTCAGGACTTGGCCAGTTCGGTCAGTAGTGGTGCTACCGAGCCACTCTTGGTGATGGACATTGAAGTCCCCCACCCAGAGTATATTCTGTGCCCTTGCTACCCTCAGTGCTTCCTCCAAGTGGTGTTCAACATGGAGGCGGACTGATTCATCAGCTGAGGGAGGGCGGTAGGTGGTAATCAGCAGGAGGTTTCCTTGCCCATGTTTGACCTGATGCCATGAGATTTCATGGGGTCCAGAGTCAATGTTGAGGGCTCCCAGGGCCACTCCCTCCTGACTGTATATCACTGTACCGCCACCTCTGGTGGGTCTGTCCTGCCGGTGGGACAGGACATACCCAGGGATGGTGATGAAAGAGTCTGGGACGTTGGCTGAAAGGTATGATTCTGTGAGTATGGCTGTGTCAGGTTGTTGCTTGACTAGTCTGTGGGACAGCTCTCCCAATTTTGGCACAAGTCCCCAGATGTTAATGAGGAGGACATTGCAGGGTCGACTGGGCTTGTTTTGCCTTTGTCGTGTCCGGTGCCTAGTGGTCCGATTGCGGGTGGTCCGTCCGGTTTTATTCTTATTGTGACTCGGTGCCATCATTGGATTGTTGTCATCAACAGCCATTTTCTTTGAAGACAGATCTCAGTCCATTCAATAACAACACTCATTGCTGTTGAGAGTAATTAATTGGGGGTCATTTCAAGTTTGGAAATCATGCAAAATGCACGATATTGACTCGGACTCCTGTTAAACACGTCTCCCAATTTTCATTTATGCAATCAGGAAAGTTGTTTAACGGGCAGCAGAGCCAATATTGCATATTTTACACTGTTGCCCAAAGTCAAAATTACCTCCATTGTATGTAAAAGTGCTTTGAGACGTTTCAGAGAGATGCACTGAGGTGTTATTTGAATGCATATCTTCCAATGGCATTCAGGGTATTAAAATGTGGTGAGCTGTCAGATCTGTGGAAGGAGCTTTCGCGGGGAACTGTAGCTCAGTCTATCAAATTCTACCAATTTTGTTTATTGAAGTTTATTGAAGGGGAGAACTCCCCTGCTCTTCTTCAAAATAATGCCATGGGATCTTTTACGTCCACCTGAGAGGGCAGACGGGGCCTCGGTTTAACGTCTCATTCAAAAAATGGCACCCCTGACAGTGCAGCACTCCCTCATTACTGCACTGGAGTGTCAGCCTGGATTATATGCTCCAGTCTCAAGAGTGGGAACTTGAACCCATGACCTTCTGATTTCAGAGATGAGAGTGCTCCCAACTGAACCACGGCTGACAGCCTTTGTATAGGTGCAGGCGCGCTGCAAATGAGGAAATGTAGACAGAGCCTGACCCACAATCCCTTTGAGAACTGAGCCCTGGATATGTGATAATGGTGGGTGGGAACTGGAAGTATAGGAATCTAAGCAGGTGCTGCAGTCGTCTTAGATTTAACGATATCTCCACTGCTAATTGAATCTTCATTTCAATTAAGTACTAAATGAACTTGTAAAGGTACAATGAATAAAACTGTACCATTAAAAATTAAAATCTAATATTATTTCAACCCCCCCCAGGTAGCGTTTCGTAATTGGTAAAAGGATCACATCAATGTCGTCAAGTCTGCAAATTGTTTTCAGTTTCCTGATCCGCCTGATTGCTTCATGCTAATGTATTCAGAATAAATAAAATTAGCTGATAGCTAATGTTTATGAACTACCGGATGGAAAGGATTTAAAGGGATTACACTCTCGTTTCTTCGTTCCTAGCCAATGTGCCTGTAGTTACAGCCTCTTGCCTGATCGAAATATTTGATGCGTCTTTCTCTTTAAATTGTGATGCTTATGATTAAATCTACTGTGAAGTTAAAAAAAAATAAAATAAAATCAATAGCTCAGAGCCAGATCTCAGTTGTAAAATCTAGAGTCTGACACATAGCTAGTGATGGATGTTTCTTCCCATGCATTATTTCCAGGCAATGGCTACTTGGTAGGCCAGAGATGACAAATCAACATTATGCATTAGGACGCAGGATTATCCATCTGCTCAGCAGCCTCAGTGAAACAATGCTATAGATTATATTAATGCTTAAGATGTGTAAGTGTAACATTTCCCTTCCTCTGAATTGCTGTCACTTCGGGTCCCAGCATTGAGTCACTTTGTTAGGGATGTACTTACACCTAATACCTGAGAAAATTGCAGTTTAATCTGTTAGATTTGTCCAAGAGATTGCAACAGCATTGAGATGCATCCACTGAAAGTAATAGAAGGACAGTTAAATTCCCCAGTCGCTGATATCTGGTCCATCGTCTTTCATCCTCTCGGATGTTTGAAGTATTTGTCACTGGAGAAAATAATTCACAAAGGAGCACATTTCCTTTCATCCACTGGGATTTCATTCAGATGCTTGCATGTATACTTACCCGCACTGGCTGACCTCTCGAGGCGACGCTCACGGCAGGTCAAAGGACACGCTGCGTTAGAAGGTCAAGAGCGCGTGACACAAGCTGCACTAAAGCGGAGATGTGTCCCTTTGCGGCAACATAGCTATGAATGGATACCTTGTGAGTTCCTCTTAGACACGTCCAGAGGTCAATTTGAGGGTAATTGTTGTTTCAGTAGATTGGGCAATTGGTTGTAAATGCACTGCTTCTTCCCCAAGGTCGGAAACAAAAAACATAGCCAATAAATGACTGGGTTTTCCTTTCGTTGCAAAGATTTGTTTTTGCATCAGTAGCAAAAGCCTGACACTCTGAAGTGTGACATCTGCAGCACGACAGATGCTCCTAAACCTACTCTGCTCACGTTGATTCGTGCAAACCGCAGATGTATTTCAGAAGAATCCGAAATATTTTTTTGAAAATCGGAGATGTTGAAATCAAAATGAGAGAATGAGGTTTAATTGGAAATACTCCGCCGCGGGTTGGCCATTGAGAAAATTTAGTTCGATCGATGGCTGAAAAGGAATGGCAGATGTTTTGTTATACTGTGCATTTGTCGATGACAAAAGCAACTATTGTCATCAGGTAATAGTACTTGGTGTCTGGAGAGTCTGCAGAGAGCAGTTTGAATAGACTTGTGTGTTGTGTATGAATGAGCAGGTGGCATCGTTAAGACCTGACTTGTGTGCAATATTTTACAGACATTTATCAGAATGGTACCAGGGATGAGGGACTTTATTTACGTGGATAGACTGGAGAAGCTGGGGTTGTTCTCCTTCGAGCAGAGAAGGTTGAGAGGAGATTTGACAGAAGTGTTCAAAATCATGAAGGGTTTAGATAAAGTAAATAAAGAGAAACTGTTCCCATTGGCAGAAGGGTCGAGAACCAGAGGACACAGATTTAAAGTGATTGGCAAAAGAACCAAAGGCGACATGAGGAAAATCTTTTTTATGCAGCGAGCTGTTATGATCTGGAATGCGCTGCCTGAAAGGGTGGTGGAAGCAGATTCAATTGTGGCTTTCAAAAAGGAATTGGATAAATACTTAAAGGGAAAAAAAATTGTAGGGCTAGGGGGAAAGAACAGGGGAATGGGACTAAATGGAGCTCGATGAGCCGAATGGCCTCCTTCTGTGTTGCTGTCGGAAAAAGTTCTTAGATCCAAAGTAAGAAAAAGGCAAAGCAATTTGTCAGAATATTCCAATTTCAATATAGTTATGTACCACTGTATGAAGAGTAATAAAATCAGAAGATGCTGGAAATACTCAGCACATCAGGCAGCATCTGTGGAGAAAGAAACAGAGTTAACGATTCAGGTCAATGAACTTTCGTCAGAACTGAAGAGAAACTCTGAAAGGTAGTTAGAGTTAAGAAACAATAGAGGTGCCATTACACTGGGTGTATTCTATAGGCCACCAACCAGTGGGAAGGATATAGAGGAGCAAATTTGCAGGGAAATTACAGATAGGTGCAAAAGCTATAGTGTAGTGATAATGGGGGACTTCAACTAACCTAATATAGACTGGGGTAATAATAATATAAGGGGCAAAGAGGGGGAGAAATTTTTGAAACGTCTTCAGGATAACTTTCTTGACCAGTACGTTTTCAGCACATGAGGAAGGAGACATTGCTGGAATTGGTTCTAGGGATTGACGTGGGCCAAGTAGAGCACGTGTCAGTGGGGGAGCATTTAGGGAGCAGCGATCATAGTGTCATAAGGTTTAGAATAGCTGTGGAAAAGATCATGGAACAATCTAAAGTAAAAATACTCAATTGGAGGAGGGCCAAATTCAGTGGGATGAGAATAGATCTGGCCAGGATAAATTGGAATCAACTAAAGCCAGAGCTCCCTGGATGACAAAAGAGATAGAAAGTAAGATGAAGTGGAAAAAACGGGCATATGACAGATGTCAGGTTGATAACACAAGTGAGAACCGGGCAGAATATAGAAAGTTCAGAGGGGAAGTGAAAAAGGAAATAAGAGGGGCAAAGAGAGAGTATGAGAATAGACTGGCAGCCAACATAAAAGGGAATCCAAAAGTCTTCTACAGGCATGTAAACAGTAAACGGGTAGTAAGAGGAGGGGTGGGGTCATTTAGGGACCAGAAAGCAGATCTACTCATGGAGGCAGAGGGGATGGCTGAGATACTAAGTAAGTACTTTGCATCGGTCTTTACCCATGAAGAAGATGCTGCCAGAGTCTCAGTAAAGGAAGATATAGTTGAGATACTGGATGGCCTAAAAATTGATAAAGAAGAGGTAATTGAAAGGCTAGCTGTACTTAAAGTAGATAAGTCACCCGGTCCGGATGGGATGCATCCTAGGTTGCTGAGGGAAGTAAGGGTGGAAATTGCGAGGTACTGGTCATAATCTTCCAAACATCCTTAGATACGGGGATGGTGCCAGAGGACTGGAGAATTGCAAATGTTACACCCTTGTTCAAAATAGGGTGTGAGGATAAACCCAGCACTATAGGCCAGTCAGTTTAATCTCGATAGTGGGGAAACTTGTAGAAACGATAATCCGGGATAGAATTAACAATCACTTGGACGAGTGTGGATTGATTAGGAAAAGCCAGCACAGATTTGTTAAAGGCAAATCGTGTTTAACTAACTTGATAGGGTTTTTTGATGAGGTAACAGAGAGGGTAGATGAGGGCAATGCAGCTGATGTGGTGTAATTGGACTTTCAAAAGGCATTTGATAAAGTGTCGCATGGTAGGTTTGTTATCAAGATTGCAGCCCATGGAATAAAGGGGGCAGTAGCAACATGGATACAGAATTGGCTAAATGACAGGCAACAGAGAGTAGTGGTGAACAGTTGTTTTTCGGACTGGAGGGAGGTGTAAAGTGATGTTCCCCAGGGGTCGGTGCTGGGACCACTGCTTTTCTTGATATATATTAATGACTTGGACTTGAGTGTACAGGGCACAATTTCAAAATTTGCACTTGACACAAAACTTGGAAGTGTCGTAAACAGTGAGGAGGATAGTGATAGACTTCAAGAGGATATAGACGGGCTGGTGGCTTGGGCGGACACGTGGCAGATGAAATTTAACACAGAAAAGGTAGGAAGAACGAGAAGAGGCAGAATAAACTAGAGGGCACAATTCTAAAAGGGGTACAGGAACAGAGAGATCTGGGGGTATATGTGTACCAATCGTTGGAGGTGGCAGGGCAGGTTGAGAAAGCAGTTAAAAAGCATACGGGATCCTGAGCTTTATAAATAGAGGCATAGAGTACAAAAGTAAAGAAGTTATGTTGAACCTTTATAAAACACTGGTTCAGCACAACTGGAGTATTGTGTCCAGTTCTGGGCACCGCACTTTAGGAAAGATGTGAAGGCCTTAGAGCGGGTGCAGAAGAGATTTACTAGAATGATCCCATGGATGAGGGACTTTAGTTACGTGTATAGACTGGAGAAGCTGGGGTTGTTTTCCTTGGAACAGAGACGGTTGCGAGGAGATTTGATAGAGGTATTCAAAATCATGAAGGGTCTATGATGTGGAGATGCCGGTGATGGACTGGGGTGGACAAGTGTAAGGAATCTTACAACACCAGGTTATAGTCCAACAGTTTTATTTGAAAATCACAAGCTTTCGGAGCTTACCTCCTTCGTCAGGTCACCTGACGAAGGAGGTGAGCTCTGAAAGCTTGTGATTTTCAAATAAAACTGTTGGACTATAACCTGGTGTTGTAAGATTCCTTACACATGAAGTGGTCTAGACAGAGTAGATAGAGAGAAACTGTTCCCATTGGCAGAAGAACCAAGAACCAGAGGACATAGATTTAAGGTGATTGGCAAAAGAACCAAAGGTGACATGAGGGAAAACTTTTTTACACAGCGAGTGGTTAGGATCTGGAATGCACTGCCCGAGGGGGTGGTGGAGGCAGATTCAATCATGGCCTTCAAAAGGGAACTGGATAAGTTCTTGAAAGGAAAACATTTTCAGGGCTACAGGGATAGGACGGGGGAATGGCTCTTGCATAGAGCCAGCGTGGACTCGATGGGCTGAATGGCCTCCTTCCGCGCTGTAACCTTTCTAAGATCCTCTGATTCTAGTCATGGGCCTTTTAACTGGAATGGTCCCACTGATCCCTGCATTATTATTTTGGAGGGAGTTGAGTTCCAGGAGGACATATTTGGATAGTGGTCTGTCAACAAGTGGAATGCATGACCTTCAAGGATCTCATTCACTTTTGGCACCTGCTTCAACAACAACAATAACTTGCATTTATGTAGCGCTTTTAACGTAGCAAAACATCCCAAGGCGCCTCGGAGGAGTTATCAGACAAAATTTGACACCGAGCCGCATAAGGAGATATTAGGACTGGTGACCAAAAGCTTGGTCAAAGAGGTAGGTTTTAAGGAGCGACTTAAAGGGTGCTTCAACACATACTCAGTCCGACCAATCTTTGGAAGTGGGACAGGGAGTGGTAGGATTGGGAATCAAAGAATTGGTTTATGACACTGGACCTGGCTGAACTTTCCCATTTCAACCACACAAGTTCTGATGAATGGAGTCAGGGTCTTAAACCCATCGTACTATCAATTCTGAGATGTGACTCTGACATGTAGATGACTGAGCCACCTGCTGGCATCTATCTCTACAAACAGATAGAAAATGAACATCTCCTAACACTAACATTTGTGGCTTGCAGGCTAATCTCTCACTGGTCATTGATTTTGTAATCCTGACATACAATGGGAGTGGAACTTTCAACTCTGTCAGGGGTGTAATACTGTCAGAATCGAATTGGTCGCCTGTTATACACCCTCCCGATTTCTCTAGCCATTGACCTCAATCGAAAGGAAGCCACCAGTGCTCCTCTGCTCAGGCCTCAGGGTAAAATAGCAGATGACGTCAATTTAAAATTGCAGTCTGTCAGCTAGGAGCGGGAAAAGAGTGGGTGAGTCCCCCGTATCATTTTAACTGTACCCCCCCGCCATCCCCACTCCACGTGGTTTCCGCCAGACAGGGGCTGGGAGGGAGGATTAAAATTGATAAAACCATTCCTCTTTTAAATGCACGGAGATGGGTGAGAATGGGTTGAATGACTCTTTGTGTGATTTTCCTCTCTGAGCCATAGAAAACACAATTCGATACTGAGAGTATTACGCCCCTGACAGAGTTGAAAGTTCCACTCCCATAGTATGTCAGGATTTCTTTCTTTACTTCTCCAGACAATATGGTCCGTATCAGGAAGGCACCATATGGAGTATCAAAAGCCCATGCTGGTCTCCTATCACAATGTAGCAAGGTGTATGTAACAAGAAAAAGATTAGTGAAGACAAATGTAGGTCCCTTACAGTCAGAAGCGGGAGAATTTATAATGGGAAACAAGGAAATGGCAGAGCAATTAAACAAATACTTTGGTTCTGTCTTCACGGAAGAGGACATAAATAACTTCCCAGAAATGCTAGGGAACCAAGGGTCGAGTGAGAAGGAGGAATTAAAGGAAATTAGTATTAGTAAAAAAATAGTGCTGGAGAAATTAATGGGACTGAAAGCCAATAAATCCCCAGGACCTGATAATCTGCATCCCAGAGTATTAAAAGAGGTAGCCAAGGAAAGAGTGGATGCATTGGTTGTCATCTTCCAAAATTCTATAGATTATAGAACAGTTCCTGCAGTTTTGAGGGTGGCAAATGTAACCTCACTTTTTAAAAAAGGAGGGAGAGAGAAAACAGGTACTACAGACCGGTTAGCCTAACATCAGTAGTAGGGAAAATGCGAGAGTCTATTGTAAAGGATGTGATAACAGGACACTTGAAAAATATCAATGGGATTAGACAAAGTCAACATGGATTTATGAAAGGGAAATCGTGTTTGACAAAGCTACTGGAGTTTTTTGAGGATGTAACTGGTAGAATAGATAAAGGAGAACCAGTGGATGTGGTTTATTTGGATTTTCAGAAGGCCTTTGATAAGAGGTTAGTGTGCAAAATTAAAGCACATGGGATTAGGGGTAATATACTGGCATGGATTGAAAATTGGTTAACAGACAGGAAACAGAGAGTAAGAATAAATGGGTCTTTTTCTAGGTGGCAGGCAGTGACTAGTGGGGTACCGCAGGGATCAGTGCTTGGGCCCCAACTATTCACAATATATATCAATGATTTGGATGAGGGAACCAAATGTAATATTTCCAAGTTTGCTGATGACACAAAACTAGGTGGGATCGTGAGTTGTGAGAAGGATGCAAAGAGGCTTCAAGGCGATTTAGACAAGTTGAGTGAGTGGGCAAATACATGGCAGATGCAGTATAATGTGGATAAATGTGAAGTTATCCACTTCGAAAGAAAAAACAGAAAGGCAGAGTCTTATTTAAACGGTGATAGATTGGGAAATGTTGATGTACAAAGGGACCTGGGTGTCCTTGTACATCAGTCACTGAAAGGAAACATGCAGGTGCAGCAAGCAGTTCGGAAGGCTAATGGTATGTTGGCCTTCATTGCAAAAGGATTTGAGTACAGGAGCAAGGATGTCTTACTGCAGTTATACAGGGCCTTGTGAGACCACACTTGGAGTATTGTGTGCAGTTTTGGTCTCCTTACCTAAGAAAGGATATACTTGCCATAGAGGGAGTGCAGCGAAGGTTCACCAGATTGATTCCTAGGATGGCAGGATTGTTGTATGAGGAGAGATTGGGTGAATTCATAGAAACATAGAAACATAGAAAATAGGAGCAGGAGTAGGCCATTCGGCCCCAATATGATCATAGTTGATCCTCTATTTCAATACCATATTCCCGCTCTCACCCCATACCATTTGATGTCTTTTGTGTCTAGAAATCTATCTAGCTCCTTCTTAAATATATTCAGTGACTTGGCCTCCACAGCCCTCTGTGGTAGAGAATTCCACAGGTTCACCACCCTCTGAGTGAAGAAATTTCTCCTCATCTCAGTCCTAAATGACCTACCACATATCCTGAGACTGTGACCCCTTGTTCTGGACCCCCCAGCCAGGGGAAACATCTTCCCTGTATCCAGTCTGTCTAGCCCTGTCAGAATTTTATGGGCTCGATTTTAGCGTCGGGTTTCCTGCGGGTTTCCAGCGGGGGGGGCCCGAAAATCCCGATATCCAGTCACGTGACCGGATCGCGCCGAGATCCCGGCCACTTCCGGGTGCCGCGCTGACGTGCGGGGCTGCGTGCGCAGGCCCCGCTGGTGGGAATCCCGCAGGCAATTAAAGCCAGCGGGGTTCCACTTGAGTGTACTTACCTTGCTTGTTGAGGTCATTTAATGAGCTGAAGCAGCTGTCAAAACAGGAAGTGTGGGATTTTAGCTTCAAGGCAGTGAGTTTCACACACTGGGGGAAACAGTCTCCCTTCAACCGGTCGTGTTCCAGCCAGCAGCCTGTGGCAGCTGCCAAGGTGCACTCCACAGCGGGTGGGAGAGCCCTCACCCACGCAGGAGGCCACCGCGTCACGTAGGGCAACCCCTGCCCTCCACCACCTCCCGCCAAGCCAGAGGACAGACCGACGTGAAACCGCAGCCCCAGTGCGAGGAACCACCTACCTACCCTGCACAACCCCTCAGACCAACACCTGCCAGATGGGTGGTGCGTTGACATCCTCGGAGGACGAACAGCATGACCAGCCCCAGCAGCCTCGCAGTCCACGCCGTCCGCCTCGGAGACGTGGAGCCCCCCAACATGGTGCTGTGACACACCCACCTGCACAGCAGGAGGGAGGGCAACCGCAGAGAGAGATGCGTCGCAGGAGGCACTACCCTCCGCACAGGGTGTACAGACCGAGGCTCAGCTTCCCGGACCTCTCTGAGCAGCAGTGCACACAGAGGAGCAGATTCACTCGACATGTAGTCGTGGAGATCTGCAGGCTCTTTCATGCCGAGCTGCTCCTGGCTGGCCCCAGCACCATCTGCTTACCTGTCGCTGCCAAAGTCACCACTGCCCTCCACAACTTCTCCTCCGCATCCTTCCAGGGTGCAGCCGGGTACACCGCCGATGTCTCTCAGTCGTCTGCGCGGAAGAGCCCTGCAAATACACCTGCACCTACTCTGCAGTAACACAATGGGTGGCATCAGTGGTGGGTCCTCATAGTGATACCCAGGAGCGGACATTATTGGACACAACAGACAGGATTCGCGGAGACATGGCAGTGGTGGTGCCAATATAATGTGTGATGTTTGTTGCTCTGAAATTCAATATAGGTAATACCCATGGCAAACCCTCAGACACCCTTGTGCATCCCCTTCATGCTCACGACACGTTTGCCTTACGCTGCCTACTGCACATATGCGATGCATGCCCTGTGGCTGCAGCACAGGTGGTGGCAGGTTGAGTGAGGCTGGCCGTGAGAGAGATGCACGAGAGGGTGAGTATGGGATAGAGCCATGAGATTGTATGAGGATTGGGTTGCGTGTTAGTGGCGGGTGAGTACTGGCGAGGTGAGTAGGTGCAGGTAAGATGAGGATGGGGTTTGAGTGGGTATGAGGGGTGATGTGACAGAGCAGTGTTGGCGGTGCACAAGGAGATGTGGGGTGGGGGCAATGTTGTGGCAGACGGAGTGTAGGGTAAAGACTACGTGTTCTCATTGTGGCTGACCTACTGAGGTCATTGGAGTGCCTCCTGCACTGTATGCAGGTGGGCGATGTGTTGGTGGTGCAGGTGACCCCCTCTGCCACCTCGAGCCAGGCCTTCTTGGTGGCAGAGGCAGGCCGCTTCCTCCCGCCCGCCGGGTGGAAGATCTCTGTCCTCCCCCTCCTCCTCACCCCATCTGATGATACCTGGGGTGAGGCATCATTAAACTGGGAGCAGCCTTCCCCCTGGGCTGCTCCATGCTGTAATTTGTTCCATTGGTTGCAGCATCTGTCAGTGGAGGACTGCCCCTTTAAGTAGAGAGCCTCCAGCTGACAGATCGTACTGCGCATGCGCAGCCCGCCCGACGCGCAGACCAGCAGCGCGGACCCCGGAGGAGCAGGTAAGTGATTCCAATTAGTGGATTGCCTGCTACGATCGCGCGGGCAACCCACTAATTTCACCGGGCGCGGAGGCCACGCACCCGAAACCCAACCCGCCGGAAACCCGCAGGCCTGCTAAAATCAGGCCCTATATATTTCAATGAGATCCCCTCTCATTCTTCTAAACTCATGTGAATACAGGCCGAGTCGACCCAATCTCTCCTCATATGACAGTCCTGCCATCCCAGGGATCAGTCTGGTGAACCTTCGCTGTGCTCCCTCTATGGCAAGTATATCCTTTCTTAGGTAAGGAGACCAAACTGTACACAATACTCCAGGTGTGGTCTCACCAAGGCCCTGTATAACTGCAGTAAGACAGCCTTGCTGTCATAATCAAATCCTCTTGCAATGAAGGCCAACATACCATTTGCCTTCCTAACTGCTTGCTGCACCTGCATGTTTGCTTTCAGTGACTGGTGTACAAGGACACCCAGATCCCTTTGTAAATTAACATTCTCCAATCTATCACTGTTTAAATAATACTCTGCCTTTCTGTTTTTCCTTCCGAAGTGGATAACTTCACATTTATCCACGTTATACTGCATCTGCCATGTATTTGCCCACTCACTCAACTTGTCTAAATCGCCTTGAAGCCTCTTTGCATCCTCCTGACAACTCACGATCCCACCTAGTTTTGTGTCGTCAGCAAACTTGGAAATATTACACTTGGTTCCCTCATCCAAATTATTGATATATATTGTGAATAGCTGGGGCTCAAGCACTGATCCCTACGGTACCCCACTAGTCATTGCCTGTCACCCCGAAAAAGATCCATTTATTCCTAATCTCTGTTTCCTGTCTGTTAACCAATTTTCAATCCATGCTAGTATATTACCACCAATCCCATGTGCTTTCATTTTGCACACTAACCTCTTATGTGGGACTTTATTAAAGGCCTTCTGAAAATCCGAATAAACTACATCCACTGGTTCTCCCTTATCTATTCTACCAGTTACATCCCCAAAAAACTCCAGTAGGTTTGTCAAACACGATTTCCCTTTCATAAATCCATGTTGACTTTGTCTAATCCCGTTGATATTTTCTAAGAGTCCTGTTACCACATCCTTTATAATGGACTCTAGCACTTTCCCTACTTCTGATGTTGGGCTAACCGGTCTGTAGTTCCCGGTTTTCTCTCTCCCTCCTTTTTTAAATAGTGGGGTTATATTTGCCACCCTCCAATCTGCAGGAAATGTTCCATAATCTATAGAATTTTGGAAGATGACAACTAATGCATCCATTATTTCCATGGCTACCTCTTTTCATACTCTGGGATGCAGATTATCAGGTCCTGGGGATTTATTGGCTTTCAGTCCCATTAATTTCTCCAGCACTATTTTCTTACTAATACTAATTTCCTTTAATTCCTCCTTCTCACTAGACCCTTGGTTCCCTAGCATTTCTGGGAAGTTATTTGTGTCCTCTTCCGTGAAGACAGAACCAAAGTATTTGTTTAATTGCTCCATCATTTCCCTGCTCCCCCATTATAAATTCTCCTGTTTCTAACTGTAAGGGACCTACATTTGTCTTCACTAATCTTTATCTTTTTACATACTTGTAGAAGCTTTTACAGTCCTTGCAAGTTTACTCTCATACTCTATTTTTCCCCTCTTAATCATTCTCTTGGTCCTTTTTTGCTGAATTCTAAACTGCTCCCAATCCTCAGGCTTGCTACTTTTTCTGGCAAGTTTATATGACTCCTCTTTGGATGTAATACTATCCTTAATTTCTTTTGTTAGCCATGGTTGGGCCACTTTTCCTTTTGTGTTTTTGAGCCAGAAAGGAATGTATAATTGTTGCAATTCATTCATTCGTTCCTTAAATGTTAGCCATTGCCTATCCACCATCATGCCTTTTAAGGAAGCTTCCCAATCTATCATAGCCAACTTACTCCTCATACCTTCATAGTTTCCTTTGTTTAGATTTAGGACCCTAGTTTCGGATTGGACTACTTCACTTTCCATCTTAATGAAGAATTCTATCATGTTATGGTCACTATTCCCTAAAGGACCCTGCACAACAAGATTATTAATTAACCCCTTCTCATTGCACAATACCCAATCTAGGATAGTCTGTTCCCTGGTTGACTCCTCAACGTACTGGCCTAAAAAACCATCTCGTACACACTCCAGGAATTCATCCTCCACAGTATTATTGCTAATTTGGTTTGATCAGTCTATATGCAGATTAAAGTCACCCATGATTACTGTAGTACCCTTGTTACAGGCATCTCTAATTTCCTGTTTGATCCCATCCCCTACATTACCACTACTATTTGGAGGCACTTAGACAACTCCCACCAGTGTCTTCTGCTCCTTGGTGCTTC
The DNA here is from genome assembly GCF_035084215.1 of Heptranchias perlo. Classification (NCBI taxonomy): domain Eukaryota; kingdom Metazoa; phylum Chordata; class Chondrichthyes; order Hexanchiformes; family Hexanchidae; genus Heptranchias; species Heptranchias perlo. The sequence continues at coordinate 12,852,382 of NC_090328.1, forward strand.
TTAACTCCACCCAGACTGATTCTACATCTTTATTTTCGGCCTGAATTTGGCCTGTATTCACTTGAGTTTCGAAGAATGAGAGGGGATCTCATTGAAACATATAAAATTCTTGACAGGGCTAGAAAGACTGGATGCAGGGAGGATTTTTCCTCTGGCTGAGAGGTCCAGAACGAGGGATCACAGTCTCAGGATACAGGTTTGGACATTTAGGACTGAGATGAGGAGAAATTTCTTCACTCAGAGGGTGATGAACCTGTGGAATTCTCTACCATAGAAGGCTGTGGAGGCCAAGTCACTGAATATATTTAAGAAGGAGCTAGATAGATTTCTAGACACAAAAGGCATCAAGGGGTATGGGGAGAGAGCGGGAATATGGTATTGAGATATAGGATCAGCCATGATCATATTGAATGGTGGAGCTGGTTCGAAGGGCCGATTGGCCTACTCCTGCAACTGTTTTCTATGTTTCTATGAATCGATGTTCCATTACACTGCACCAACAAGATCTTCTATTTATATTCATTTTCATCTCTACCTATTGGATATAATTGACAGAATTCAATTACTTATCTTGAGAGGTACCATTCTGCATTGTCCTTAAATGTCACTTTAAAAATGGACTTAGAAGGAAGTAAAATGTGGACCGTTGTGACTGTGCTGTGCTGCCTTTTGAAATTCTTAGTGTTCTCTCCCAGCTGATTCGAATTCCCATTAGAGGTAATGTCTGCATATGTTTAGCATTGACTGACTTCCCTGTTACCCTTGAGTGCGCGCAGTTGGCAAATCACTTGGTTGGCATTCAGGTGCACATTTCATTGGCATATTAAAAGGAATGGCAAGCATAAAGTTTGGCTTTGCGGTACCCAGGGCACGTGGGATGAGTTTCAAACAGGAAGTTGGTATCTTGGATGAACACTCTATCTCCCGTTTGAAGAATCAGACTTCACACCATTGCAGATTGTCAAATCCCCTCAAAGCAGCTGTGGCACCGGCTCACAGCTCTATTTTAATAAATAATGTGCTATAGCGCTGATCATAAAGGTAAATAGAGAATTACAGGCAGTTAAAAGGACAGGGAAGCTTAGCTCCATACCAATGTGACAGCAAGTTCGACAGCTTGCTGGAGAAACATGTCCTAAGTCAGTTCCAAACTGTACAATTCTCAGATAGACTCCCGTATATGGTGATAGACAGATAAACCTTTTGTTAAAATTGAGCCTGCTTTCACCATCCTTTCTCTTGAGAAATACAATCATTGGCTGCACCTTTATGGATTCGGAAAACTGTTCAACGCCATACTTATTAAAACTTCATCTGAAACCCAAAGTGAGGTTAGATTTTTAAGTTGTTATGCCATCTAATCTATCTACATAGAGTCATCGAATTTTACAGCACAGGAAGAGGTTAGTTGGCCCACGGCCTATGTTTGTTCTCTGAAAGAGCGACCCACTTAGACCCATTCTCCTGACCTTTCCCCATTCCTTTTCAATTTTTCTCTTTCAAATATTTATCCACTTCCCTTCTGCTTCTATCACTGTTTCTGATAGGGCATTTGTGTAAAAAAAATTCCCCTTACCTCTTCCTATATCTCTTAAAAGTAGTATGTCCGCACATGCAGACATGACACTCCAGATGTCACACTCCAGATGTCCCACCCCAGATATCACGCTCTAAACATCACACAGAGACAAAACAATCATAAAATGTGATATGCTTCTAAGCAGATGCATTAAACTCAGTCACCAAGCACATCCCAATTTGTAAAGTTTGACTGAACAATTGAACTTTAAATAACCTGAGGCTCTATTTATTTAAACAATTATTTTGTGGCCTTAAATAAACACAGATCCACATTCGCAGCAGAACCATTAATTGTGCATTCTCTGATATAGCAATATCTTTATAAAACAACATAAAATTTAGGCTGACACTTCCGTGCAGTACTGACGAAGTGCTGCATTGTCAGAGGTGCCATCTTTTGGACGAGACAATAAACCAAGTCTGTCCTCTCACGTGGATGTAAAAGATCCCACAGCACTATTTCGAAGAAGGGCAGGGGAGTTCTCCTCAGTGTCCTGGCCAATATTTATCCCTCAGCCAACACCTAAAACAAATGATCTGGTCATTTATTTCATTGCTGTTTGTGGGACCTTGCTGTGCGCAAATTGACTGCCATGTTTCCTACATTACAACAGTGACTACACTTCAAAAAGTACTTCATTGGTTGGAAAGCACTTTGGGATGTCCTGAGGTCGTGAAAAAGCGCTGTATAAATGCAGGTCTTTTAAGTCTTTCTTCTTAATGTGAGCAACATCATGGGAAATACATTGTTCATGTCACACCTTGAAGTGTGACGCTTTGGGACAGATGTAAAACAATCTTTAAGAAAGAGAATGAAAGCCAGTTATTTCCTGTTGCTGCCATTCTACGGAAAAACAATTACCCTCCAATTGAGCTCTAGGTGTGCACATTAATAACAATTAGACCTTAAAAGGTAGCCCTTAAAAAGAAAGCCAGTTGACATACATTGATAATGCTCCTGCCCTTAGACAGTTGCATATTCTCTGACTTGATTTGAACAATCCCACAGGAGGAAAAGATCAGTACAATTAACAAGCGGAAATTCAGCATTCCAATGTTGCATTCTATATTTATTGAAAGTGAAAAGACATTTGTGAATGCTGGCAATTGTGGAATAAAGAAAGAACTCGCATTTATATAACCACTTTATGTCCTCAGGACGTCCCAACCGTGCTTTACGGCCGATGAACTACTTTTCAAGTGTCATCACGTTATATAGACAAACACGACAGTGAACTTGCATCACAGCAAAGGACCCACAAACACCAATGAGATAAATGTCTAAATAACGGGGGTGAAATTGGTCTTGGGCAGTAGTGCAAAACAGGCGATTTGCTTTTCCATTGTGAAATGGGCTGTCGATTCATCATTGGCTGTTTTACATTACCGCCTAAGCGGGATTTCAGCCCCAATCTGTTTTAGTCATGTTGATTGTGGGATAAATGTTGGCCTGGATGCTAAGACAACTCTTCTGCTCTGCTTCAAATAGTGTCTTGAGATCTTTTACCTGAGAGGGCAATCGGCCTTGGTTGAACATCTCATCCAAAAGTTCACTCCCTCAGTACTGCACTGGAGAGTGTCAGCCTAGATTATGTGCTGAGGTCTCCAGCATAGGGCTTGAACCCACATCCATTCTAGTTCAGAGGGGAGAGTGCTACCAACTGAGCCAAGGCTGGAAATAAAATCCTGGGCTTGAAACTGCATTGTACGATAATAGCATACAAACTTTATCCTGTTCATGTGAGATTCGGCTATTTTAACAACGGTGTGAATCTTTTCAAAATAAATAGATTGACCCATCTGTTAAAATTGTGCTGATACCACACAGCTTAATCTGAGGGCCTCTATCGCCATGACTGCCACGTGTCAGTGATTGTACCAACATTAATTCCTCACATTAAATTGTATCCAGTAGTTGATAACATTGATGACTTTCTGCTTCTAGTCAGATGTTCCGTGCCTTGTTCTATAGGATAGAAGCAGAATAAAAACATCGCTAAAAAACATGATCTGTTCACAGAAAGCATCAAGGGGTACAGGGAGAGAGCGAGAATATGGTACTGAGATAGAGGATCAGCCATGATCATATTGAATGCCAGAGCAGGCTTGAAGGGCCGAATGGCCTACTCTCGCTCCTATTTTCTATGTCATTTATCACATTGCTGTTTGTTGGAGCTTGCTGTACACAAAATTGGCTGCTGCGTTTCTTACATTACAATGACTACACTTCAAAAAATATTTAATTGGCTGCAAAGTGCTTTGGGATGTCCTGAAGTTGTGAAAGGCCTTAAATGCAAGTTCTTTCTTTCTTTCTACCTCTGTTTCTTTTACATAGGAACATAGGAACAGGAGTAGGCCATTCAGCCCCTCGTGCCTGCTCCGCCATTTGATAAGATCATGGCTGATCTGTGATCTAGCTCCATATACCTGCCTTTGGCCCATATCTCTTAATACCTATGGTTGCCAAAAAGCTATCTATCTCACATTTAAATTTAGCAATTGAGCTAGTATCAATTGCCATTTGCGGAAGAGAGTTCCAAACTTCTACCACCCTTTGTGTATAGAAATGTTTTCTAATCTCGCTCCTGAAAGATCTGGCTCTAATTTTTAGACTGTGCCCCCTACTCCTAGAATCCCCAACCAGCGGAAATAGTTTCTCTCTATCCACCCTATTTGTTCCCCTTAATATCTTATAAACTTCGATCAGATCACCCCTTAACCTTCTAAACTCTAGAGAATACAACCCCAATTTGTGTAATCTCTCCTTGTAACTTAACCCTTGAAGTCCGGGTATCATTCTAGTAAACCTACGCTGCACTCCCTCCAAGGCCAATATGTCCTTCCGAAGGTGCTGTGCCCAGAACTGCTCACAGTACTCCACCAAATATAAACTTGAAAATGCTTTGTAATATTCTTTTCTGTTTTCTTACCGAGACATTCTTAACAGCCGCATGACTATGGGTCAAATAAATAACAGTGGAGGTTAAGATAGTCCCTTGGTTTAACATTTTATCTTCGGTTACAAGAAAAGCATATCTGCGTAGGGACTGATTAGAGACAGCTTAGATGGCATAATAGAGTACTGAGATGCATTCCATGTGGGGTCCTCATTAAAACTAAATTAAACTTAGATGAATGCTAAAATTGTTTAATTGTAAAACCGCACACAAGTGTTGGAATTGGAATATGCGTTAGAGGACAGTTAAGGATTTTGATTCCCACTCATGAGGCAGACCATAATTCAATTACAGCTTTTGTGGCTCATGAGTTTATCAGGTCTGCCTCAGTGGAGGAAACAAAGCCATATTTCAGCCTATCTCATATCTTCTATAACTCAATGGAAGATGCTGATGATGACTGGGGCATAAATTTAAACGAATCCTACCGAGAATAAGTGCCTCCAGAGCCCCGAGGACCATATTCAGCAGTAATTGTACTCATTTCAGCTTCTTACTAGACTACAATATTATCTCGTTCCTTTGACCCGCTGAGTTTTTTATTCTGTTTGTCTAGCCTTGCGTTGTCGTAACACTTGCCTAAAACTGACACGTCCCTCTGTGGAATCAGCTGGATGGTTTGCCTCTGCCTGGCTCTGAGAGCAGGGGCATGATTTTGGCTGGGAGCCGAGGACCCTGCGCGTTCGTAGATATACGCATGGGGAACCTGGAAACCGAGTGAGTGCGTCGCAATCTGCGATCGCAACTCAATTGAAGGTAAGTATTTGTGTTTCCGGGTTTCCCACGTGCCAGGCAGCCAGATTGACAGGCTGGTTGCCTGTTGGAAGGGAGAGGAGCCGTAAATCGGAGAGTTGGGGTGGTGGGGGGAGAGAGAGATCATGGGCTGTGGAACAAATCGGAGGTGGCGGGGGAGGTGGGTGGGCCTTGGAGAAGATCGAGGGGTCCAGCATCGGGAGGTGTCCACCATCGGGGGGTGTCCACCATTGTGAGGGGGTCCATCATCGGAGGGGGGGGAATCCAGCATCCGTGGGGGGCAGGTGCGTCCTGTATCGGTGGGGGGGATTTGGCCAATCGCAGGGGTCCTGTCGAGCCAGGTGAGCTTGTTGGGCCTGGATGAAGCATTCCTGCTCCTCCGAGCCCACAAGTAGTGCAATAAAGGTGCTCACCTCATGGATCCAGCCCTTCTCACATGCTTTCACCTGACGAGAATCAGAAGCGATGGGAAACCTGAACAGATAAGGTTAAATTTGTTTGCCATTTCTAATACACAAAAAATTAAGTGCCTCAACTATCGCAATGAGGTACATTGTCTCAAAGGCAATTAGGGATGGGCAATAAATGCTGGCCTTGCCAGCGATGTCCACATCTCATGAACGAATAAAAAATGGCGAAGAGTTTCTGTTGTGCACACGCATCCAAACACGCCTGGGTTAAACGCGGAAGTGGGCGTGTTGGTGCCGAGATGCAGTCCCGCTTCAAAAATCAATTAATTTTACTGCCCACCGCCCCTAATCCACCCGTTCTGGGGGGTTAAAATTACCCCCCAGGTGTCTGAACATCCGGACTGCAGGTAACAAGTGGCGTATCTTTTAGCCGGTCACCACAGCAAGTGTTTACATCCGGTCAAGGACATACATGCCGCACAAAATGAATCTGCTGTTTATATACCATAGAATTACATAGAATTTACAGCACAGAAACGGGCCATTCAGCCCAACTGTTCTATGCCTCTGTACAGAACCGGTCAATGCCTCTCTACAGAAATTGTGCATTGTGCAGTTATCCATTTGCAGAATTCCAGGCTTAGCTTTTCAACCCTAGAGGTTAATATAAAAATGGAACTTAATATAAATGAATTATTTTCGGACAAGTTGGATTCCTTTCCTAATTCTTGATCTTGATTTCCGACACTATTATTATTCTAATGGATCATCATTGTTCTTTTTCCCTGGCTCTAATACTCTTCTTACGAAGACAACATCATTTTCTTGCTTTTGAATCATCTTTTCTTGAATGACTGACACCACAGTCAATTTCCTACTGTGAGCGGTTCATCGGAAAATATGTTAAATATGTTGAAGAGAAACCGTGGATGTGTTTGGGCCCAAAGACGTTGCCCCTATTTCACATTTGAACCAAATATTGCTCCCCTGCTTGGTTCCAGCTGTCATTCTATTTGCCCACCATCTTCCCAGTGCATTTAGTTTTGATACATCTTTGTCCGTTTACGAGATGTGCCCCGTCAGATGGGAGTAAATGTGCTCCACCTGACAGGGAAAGAGAGGAACATCATTCTAATTCATCCTGTGTGAATTGAACTTCCTAGTGACTGATCACCAGGCAGTATTGAAGTGGTCATAGAGAAAGGCCCGGTCCAGAACAAACCTGCCCAACTGACAGAAGAACAAAACCAACACAGACTGGACGATGAGATTTTATTTATTTCATGTATTTTATTGGCAAATAGATCAGTTCAACAGTTTTATTTTGAGCTGATTTAAACTTGCCTGAAGAAAAACAAATGGAACATTTATATTGGAGTACGGTTCTTCTCCAGTCTTATCGAAAATGCCCCAATTGTTGGACAGTTTTATAACGGCCAGACTTCAAAACTGTGCATATTATAGTTGCTCTTCATTACTATTTTGTTGCTGTCGAAATCCCCTTCTCCCCAGTGCCTGAGGGAAGTCCACTTGTATCAGGAGGAGAGAAACCATTCCCCTGACCTGTATGGAGGGCATTCGAGGACACTTCAGCCACTCAGTGTATGGCATCCAAGTTGTTTGGCCATCTCTCCCTCCAATAACACACCACTCAAAGTTTTGTTTGGTGGCCGAAGTGGTAACCAATAGAGCTGTTCAAAATCATGAAGCGTTTTGTTAGAGTAAATAAGGAGAAACTGTTTCCAGTGGCAGAAGGGTCGGTAACCAGAGGACACAGATTGAAGGTGATTGGCAAAAGAATCAGAGGTGAGATGAGGAGACATTGTTTTACACAGCGAATTGTTGTGATCTGGAATGCACTGCCTGAAATGGTGGTGGAAACAGATTCAATAATAACTTTCAAAAGGGAATTGGATAAATACTTGAAGGGGAAAAAAATTGCAGGGCTATAGGGAAAGGGCAGGGGGGTGGGACTAATTAGATAGCTCTTTCAAAGAGCCGGCACAGGCACGAAGGGCCGACTGGCCTCCTTCTGCATTGTATCATTCTGTGACTCCATACTGTGATGGCAAACGGCACCTTTAGTGGTAGGAGTGCCATTGGTGGCAAACTGCCAATATAAACAGGGTATTAAAATGATAACCTAATAAAAGAACATTGCTCAGAGCTGTATTTAAATTACCTGTGTCACCTCAGGGAGGGGAAGGGACTGCACAATTACGCACAGCAGCCCTAACATATTAACAACAATAGAAGTCAGTGCACTAAAGTCGAAGGTGGTGCCAGAAGTACAAACCTGCCACAATATGAGCAACGGCTGTTTCCTGATAATTTGGAAAATGCAAACTATACCAATAGGCCTTCATATAAACGATACATTTTGAAAACTCTTGAGGGAAATCTCATTATTATGAATTTATAACTTGGATTTCTGCCATTATCTGAACCTGCAGATTTGTTTTCCGACTGGAATTACTTCATTTTAAGCGCATAATTACTGACAACATGTGACATGCATAAAAGAATGGGAAATAGAATATTAGTGTCGGTAATAGCGATATGACATTGCCCAGGCAATATTGAAGGCTTAGATGAGGCATTGCAGTCATTAACTACCTAGCTAGAAAAATAACAACAACTTGCATTTATATAGCGCCTTTAACAGAGTAAAATGTCCCAAGGTGCTTCACAGGAATGTTATCAAACAAAATTTGACACCAAGTCAGATAAGGAGATATTAGGACAGGTGACCAAAAGCTTGATCAAAGAGGTAGGTTTTAAGAAACATCTTAAAGGAGGAGATAGAGGTGGAAAGGTAGAGTGGTTTAGGGAGGGAATTCCGGAGTTTAGGGCCGAGGCAGCTGAAGGCACGGCCGTCAATAGCGGAGCGATGAAAATTGGGGATGCGCAAGAGGCCAGGATTGGAGGAGCGCAGAAATCTCAGAAGGTTGTGGGGCTGGAGGAGGTTACAGAGATAGGGAGGGGCAAGGCCGGGGAGGAATTTGAAAACAAGGATAATTTGGAGGAATACCCATAAAATGCAAACAATACATCGGTGATATTATGACACAAAGAAAAGGGAAATCCACTACCCAAGGTTGAGAAAAGCCAGGGACATAAAGGTGAAAGAGGCCTGGGTAAGAGAGGCTCTCGCTCTGAAGAAGAGACAGGCCCACAGTGCAAAGAATGGGAAATCTTCAGCCCAAAATGGCTCTGAGGAAAATGGCCAACTGCTCAAAGAGTAGACAATCCACAGCCCAATGAAGAGAACTGTCTCCAATTCAATTCAGAGAGGATAATTCTTAAAGTTTGCTGAATAGAGATTGAAGAAATAAAAACAGAAAATGCTGGAAAACACTCAGCGTGTCAGGCAGCATCTGTGGAGAGAGAGAAACGGAGTTAATGTTTCAGGTCGATGAGGTCATCCTGACCAGCTGAGTGTTTTCCAACATATTCTGTTTTATTTCAGATTTCCAGCATCTGCAGTATTTTGATTTTGTTTTAGAGGTTAAAGAAAGACTTGCATGTGCATTGTGCCTTGTTACATCTGTCAGAAATGTCTGAAAGTGCAATAAATTGCTTTGAAGTTCAAATGTGTATGCGGCCATTGAGTGCTGAGGTCCAGGAGTGGGGCTGAGATCAACAAGAGACTCAGACACAAATGGAGCGAACACTATTGTTTGAGAGGGTCACAGGTTGTTTACTGCCACTTACAGAATTATATGAAAAAGAAATTAAAGGACGAGAAAGCAAAAACAAAATTAAAATAGCTTTGATGTCCTTTTTGAAAACGAGAGAGACAAAATGTGATGATGCAAGGGTAAGAGCTAATTGTGAAGGGAGAGGTGGTAGATACAAGGAACAAATGGCATGAAGTCAAGAAAAACACATGGCACACATACTACATCTCATGTAAAATAATCAAGCCATTTAGCTGCATTAGTTGATGGCTCAGTGGGTAGCATTCTGGCTTCTAAGTCAGAAGGTTGTGGGTTCAAATCTCACTATAAAGACTTAAGTACAAAGTCTAGGCTGATGCTCCCAGTGCTGTACTGTTGGAGGTGCTATCTTTTGGACAAGACGTTAAACCGAGGCCCTGTCTGCCATCTTAGGTGGAGGTAAAATATCCCATGGCACTATTTCGAAGAAGAGCAGGGTAATTCTCCCCAGTGTCTTGGCTAATATTTATCCCTCAACCAATATCACTAAAAAACAGGTTATCTGGTTATTATCACCTTGCTGTTTGTGGGGCCTTGCTGTGTGCAAATTTGCTGCCGCATTTGCTATATTACAATGGTGACTACACTTCAAAAGTACATTTATTGCCTGTTAAATGCTTTGGAACGTCCTGAGGTCGTGAAAGGCACTATATAAATGCAAGCTCTTTCTTTTAAAAGACAAAGATTCAATTTGCTGAAATTTATGGCCAAGCAAATCCAGGCGTCCAGTGTATGCATCACACCTTCACTTGAAGATGACAGCCATGTAGTGTAAGGTTCCATAGAGTATTTACACGGTGCGGTTTCCATTCGATATATTTGTATGGGTTATTAAATGACCAAAGGGCACTGTAATAGGATTTATTGGGCCCTGAATATTGGATGATAAACTCACTGCACTGGAGAACCAGATTTGGACTAAATTTGAACTTTCACAACACAGTCCTAGCCTGTAAATTTAACTTCTCCAATCAATTCAATTCAGCCAGTGCTCCACAATACTGAGCTTCACCCTCGGCTGGCTCATCACAATGAGCTCCACAGCATAAGAGCAGATGCACTACACACAGAACATGGGATTCAAATGTATCCTGCTAATGACTACATTAACACATTCACTTGAAGTTCCACTGCCGACTATTTCAAATAAGGCATTTAAAATGAATCGGTTTGTTGTATACGTTGAAATAAAAGTGGTGAAAGAAAGTTCCTGAGAACAGATTAGTGACTAACATAATGAAGGAGAAACTTGCAGGGTTATGGGAAAAGACCAATGGAAGGTGGGGGGGGCTGTGGTGGGACTAATTGGACAGCTCTTTCAAAGAGCAGGCACAAGCACGATGGACCGAATGGCCTTCTTCTGTGCTGTAAGATTCTATGATTCTAATATCACACAACGCTATTTCGACCTTAGTGCATAATCGGAATTGTTCTGTTCCTTTACTCAGAATGGAGTTAGTGATTGAAGCAGAGACCCTTGCGGAGAATTCCCTTGGAGCTGCTGCCGCCCAGCTACTGTAACTTCGCAGTTACGGTGGTGGAGCGGGAGCACACTGAGGAAATTCCTGGTTGGTGTCAATTTTTAAGACTAGGATATAATAGGTGGTTGAAGGAAAGGGGGATAAAGAGATATGGGAACAGGACGGGCATATGGTATTAGGACAGCTGCTCTTGTGCATCCCCGATTTCCTTCGCTCCACCATTGGTGGCCGTGCCTTCAGCTGCCTAGGCCCTAAGTTCTGTAATTCCCACCCTAAACCTCTCTGCCCAGCATTTGGACAGTTACATGGGTAAGATGGGTATAGAGGGATATGGGCCAAGTGCAGGCAATTGGGACTAGCTTAGTGGTATAAACTGGGCGACATGGACATGTTGGGCCGAAGGGCCTGTTTCCATGTTGTAACTTCTATGATTCTATGATTCTATGATACCTCTCTCTCCCCAGCCTTAAGTCACTCTTTAAAACCTACCTCTTTGACCAAGGTTTTGATCACCTGTTCAAATATCTCTTTATGTGGCTCATTGTCAGTTTTTGTCTGATTACGCTCCTGTGAAGTGCTTTGGGATATTTTACTACATTATAGGCGCTATATAAATGCAAGTTGTTGTTGTGGAGGATAAATACCAATATGGATTAGTTGGGCCAAATGGCCTGTTTCCGTGTTGTAATGTTGATGTAATTCTATGCAGACAGTTGTCGGATCTTGGAATACTTTGCTACGGGGAGTAGTTGAGGCAGAGACCAAGGCATCTTTTAAGGGAAAAATGCATAAACACATGAAGCAGAGGAATATACAGGGCAGCAGAATTAATTTTGGATTGCTCCAGATAAGAGCCAGCACAGGCGTGATGGGCTGAATGGCTCCATTCTGTGCTGTAAGCTTATAAAGATTTTTTTTATTCATTCATGGGATGTGGGCATCGCTGGCGAGGCCGGCATTTATTGACCATCCCTAATTGCCCTTGAGAAGGTGGTGGTGAGCCGCCTTCTTGAACCGCTGCAGTCCGTGTGGTGAAGGTTCTCCCACTTCCAGGATTTTGACCCAGCGACGATGAAGGAACGGCGATATATTTCCAAGTCAGGATGGTGTGTGACTTGGAGGGGAACGTGCAGGTGGTGTTGTTCCCATGTGCCTGCTGCCCTTGTCCTTCTAGGTGGTAGAGGTCGCGGTTTGGGAGGTGCTGTCGAATAAGCCTTGGCGAGTTGCTGCAGTGCATCCTGTGGATGGTACACACTGCAGCCACAGTGCGCCGGTGGTGAAGGGAGTGAATGTTTAGGGTGGTGGATGCCAATCAAGCGAGCTGCTTTGTCCTGGATAGTGTCGAGCTTCTTGAGTGTTATTGGAGCTCACTCATCCAGGCAAGTGGAGAGTATTCCATCACACTCCTGACTTGTGCCTTGTAGATGGTGGAAAGGCCTTGGGGAGTCAGGAGGTGAGTCACTCGCTGCAGAATACCCAGGCTCTGACCTGCTCTCGTAGCCACAGTATTTATATAGAGTCATAGAGAGTCATAGGGTTATACAGCACGGATAGAGGCCCTTCGGCCCATCGTGTCCGCGCCGGCCATCAGCCCTGTCTACTCTAATCCCCTATTATAGACTGGTCCAGTTAAGTTTCTGGTCAATGGTGACCCCCAGGATGTTGATGGTGGGGGATTCGGCGATGGTAATGCCATTGAATGTCAAGGGGAGGTGGTTAGACACTCTCTTGTTGGAGATGGTCATTGCCTGGCACTTGTCTGGCGCGAATGTTACTTGCCACTTATGAGCCCAAGCCTGGATGTTGTCCAGGTTTTGCTGCATGCAGGCTCGGACTGCTTCATTATTTGAGGGGTTGCGAATGGAAATGAACACTGTGCAATCATCAGCGAACATTCCCATTTTTGACCTTATGATAGAGGGAAGGTCATTAATGAAGCAGCTGTAGGTAGTTGGGCCTAGGACACTGCCCTGAGGAACTCCTGCAGCAATGTCCTGGGCTGAGATGATTGGCTTCCAACAACCACTACCATCATCCTTTGTGATAGGTATGACTCCAGCCACTGGAAAGTTTTCCCCCTGATTCCCATTGACTTCAATTTTACTAGGGCTCCTTGGTGCCACTCGGTCAAATGCTGCCTTGATGTCAAGGACAGTCACTCTCACCTCACCTCTGGAATTCAGCTCTTTTGTCCATGTTTGGACCAAGGCTGTAATGAGGTCTGGAGCCGAGTGGTCCTGGCGGAACCCAAACTGAGCATCGATGAGCAGGTTATTGGTGAGTAAGTGTCGCTTGATAGCACTGTCGATGACACCTTCCATCACTTTGCTGATTGGTTTCATTGATATCAGGAAATAGGCCATTCTGGTTTGTGCACAACCTGGTGCTCAGAATGCTAAGTGCACTAGGAAGAGAATCGTTATTAGAGACAGAAATAAAATATTAGGGATCTCAGTCAGCCTGGCCCGGACAGCTATCGTATCTTGGCTCTTTTATAAAATCAAAATTCTTAGGCTGACCATAATTAACTCTGAGCTGATCCAGAGTTCTGGGACATAGACTCCAATTTTAACTACCCCTGCTTGGCGGAAATCAGGCGGGGGTTAGGGGAGGAAGGCAGTTAAAATAAGAGCGGTCACTTACCCCACTGTGATCCTGCTGCCATCCCTCTGGGTCCCAATGTCAACCTGCTCTTTTGGGCTAGGCAAGCAGAACACCCAAAGGAAGGAAGTTGGGTGCTGCGTTAAATATGCAGAGCGAGTGCCGATGATGTCATCGGGGCCCGACTGTAATATTTGTCCAAGGCCTGAGCGGGCGGTTGGGGGATGGGGGGGGGGGCAGTGACAGCTTCCCCGGCAGGTCTGGCCAGAAGAGGCCCAGTAAGTTTCAAAATGTAACTTTAGTTTTCCTTGTGGGCCTGGAGGAACAGGAGTGCTTTTCCGGGCCTCACGAGGCAGCCTAGGGCCCCCCCCCCCCGCTTACAACACCCCTCCACCCGATTGCCTGCAGAGCCTTCCCTCCCCCCCCCCCACCTCCCGCCCCACAACTGACTGCCGGGAACCTACCGCCAAATTCCCACTCCCGGCTGCCAAGTAGTGGTTCTCTGACCGGGCTCGAGCCTCCCCGTCCCTGGGTTCAATGCCCGCTTCGGGGTTTGCTTCCACTGCACCTGCTCCCCCCCCCACCGCCCTTTAAAATTGGGGCCATAGTATGAGGTGGAATTCTTCTTTCAAAGAGAAATAGGAAGACGCCCGGTATTTGTCAATGTAATCAATGACCTGCTTACAAAATTGCAGTGCAAGAAAGCCGTGTTTTAAAACCTTGAGATTTTGTTAAGGTCGGCGGGGTGGACGTTATTAATTATGACATTGGTAAAAAGAACTATCAAAACCGATCTGTCCTGTTCATTTTATCTAATGAATAATCTTATTTTAAAGTGTATAAAACTTGAGTTTTCTTTTCCTTGTTTGAATCTAATTATCAGTAAATACTGTGGTTCACTGCTGATTGTTGTTATTCTTACTTTGTCCCATTCAGTGTACGAGGGGAGACAACACATGTCAAGTAGGTGTCAATTGTTTGCCAATCTTTCACTGTTGATGACGTTGACTGTACTTTGTTAATTGTTCTGATTCCCAGCTAATGTTAGATTTAACTAGTGATTGATTAAATGCTAGTAGCTGTGAGTTGGGTGATAGCTGTAGTTGCTGAATAGCTGCAGGTCATTAGGGCGCTATCTGAAAATGTAGGATTCAGTGGTACAGTGCTGAGTTTTTTTTTAAAATGCAGTTACATATGCTAACGTAGAGTCCTGATTAATGTGAAAGAATGGAGGTAAGGGCAAGAGACAGAAGTAATGTTATATTGTGAATAAAGGCAGTTGGGGGCCTGAAAAACAGTGTAAACCAGCAGTCAGCATGTATACAGACTGCAACCACTCAGAAAAGCTCACTCATTACCACAGTACCCCATATCTACTACGCCAGTCACTGTAAAAGAAAGAACTTGCATTTATATAGCGCCTTTCGCAACCTCAGGACGTCCCAAAACACTTTACAGCCAATGAAATACTTTTTGAGGTGTAGTCACTGTTGTAATGCAGGAAACGCAGCAGTCAATTTGCACACAGCAAGATCCCACAAACAGCAATGTGATAATGAGCAGATAATTTGTTTCAGTGATGTTGATTGAGGGATAAATATTAGCCAAGATACCCAGGGAGAACTCCCCTACTCTTCTTTGAAATAGTGCCGTGGGTTTCTTTCACATACATCCGAGAGGGCAGACGGAGCATCGGTTTAACATCTTATCTGAAAGACGGCACCTCCGACAGCTCGGCACTCCCTCAGTAATGCACTGGGACTTGAACTCACAACCTTCTAACTCAGAGGCAAGAGTGCTACCAACTGAGTCACAGCTGACTGTTAACGTAAAGCACGTCAACAAGTTATCACCAAAGAGCAATGACAATAATTAATTGTTAAAAATCCAGCACTTCATTGTCTGAAGAATCTTCCCCTGTGGCTTCCAAAGCTTCTGCTGTTTACATCCAGCTGCAGACCTTTTATTTTTAATAATTAATACAATCATTTCAGCAAATTCCAATACAATCTAGAGAAGAAAAGTCTGCTAGTGAAGAAAAGTCTGCTGTGCACCTTGAAGATAGTTGTTAGAGATTATTCTAGTTTGGTGTATTGGGTGTCCAGTCTTACCCTTTAGTCATGCGAGCTGCTGTTGTCCAATTACTGACAAACTCACAGTCTGCCAAGTGTGGGCTGTGACAGGCACTAGGTGTCGGAAATTGAGCGCTACAGGTTATCCACACTTGACAGAAATTGCAACCTCCAGCAATGACAATACTGAACTGTTACTTAATGAGCAACACTTTGTTCTTCCTTCTTTTAGATGCAGACTACCAGCAGCCATTAAAGATCCATGGGTAGGTGCTACCAGCAAGTGGGAGGTAGTGGTGGGTGTAGCCAGTAATGGAGGCACACACTAAGTTTTTTTTGGGGGGGGGTGGGGGAACGAAGAAGTTACAGCATTCCTGGTCTGGAAAAGTTATTTTAATCATCTAATGTTTCACATAGAGCCATTTTCTAGATTGTTATGTCAGGTGTGGCTCAGTTGGTAGCACTCTGGCCTCTGAGTCAGAAGATTGTAGGTTCATGTCCCCACTCTGGAGGCTTAAGCACATAATTTATGCTGACACTCCCAGTACAGTACTGAGGGAGTGCTGCACTGTTGGAGGTGCCGACTTTTGGATGAGACATTAAACCGAGGCCCCGTCTGCCTACATAAAAGATCACATGGCATGTTTTTTCTTCTTCCCGAATTGAGAACTGATATGCATTCCAAAACGGGCCTTGCAAAAGTCCCAAAATGCTCCCCGGAATAAGTAACCGATCCTAAAAATTGAGCCCTGCGTTTCCTTTTCGGGGAATTTCATATAAATTTTGCACATGTCTGTTTGGCCCCTTCCCGAGCCTCTCAGTCCACCATCAGAGCAGCGCAGTGCCACTATAATGTTGCGATTTCAAACTGTTCTCTGCTCCACCGTTCTCCCTCTGGTAAAATGATCTCCCGGAATCTCGGCCCCCGGTAAGTAGAGTATTTGTATCAGCTTACAACTGAGAATCAGCCCGTCATACAGTCAACCTGCCCGCGTCCCCTTCCTCTGCCACTTCAGTTCAAACCCAGGGCAGAGCAGAGTGGGTGTTGGTTGTGAAACCAGCAGGTTACAGCACATCCTGCTAACTTCCTTGACAGGTCAGGTGGGTGCAGCGAGACCTAGAGCACCAGCTCCTGTTTAAAATGGAAGTGCATGTGAGCGGATAAACTGACTGGACAAGCTGTCAGGAGCAATGTGGCTCATGCAGCTGGCCGTCTTTGTAATGATGTGTGCGGAGTGGCCAGAGATGGGACTGGTATATAAACACCATGCGCTCAGATTAAGAAAGCAGACGTTTCAAATAACGCTTGAGACATCCTGCAGACGCTCCTGAGAGTTGTCGTTCAAGTGTCTGAATTGGGATGGAAATGGAGGGTTTATAGCTCCAAGATCATCAGAGACTAGAAGGAAATATCGTGGTAAGAATTGACAGAATAGTAAAAATGCAATGATACATTTGCAACAGCAATGGACCTTGGAGAAAAAAAACCCAGTGCAGACCAATATTTTACCTAATGCAATAGGTGCAGAAGTGAGAGTGTACATGATAGGTTTAGCTGTGGTAAGGGAGAGGAGGAATAGAAGCTGATGGTATTATTGGGCATTTTGAGGAATATTTCGCACTTCTGGAGAATATTATGTTTGAAGATGTGCGTTTAAGACCAGTTTTCAAGCTCAAGGAGAAAGCACTGATCAATATGTAATACGTTTACATAAAGAGGTCATGCTGTGTGAGTGCAGATCCCTCGTAGACAGCCCGTTAAAAACAGAATTATAGGTGATTGAATCAGAGCTAGATTTGTTCCAGAAAGGGTCTGGATCTACAGAAAGCAGTTAATATCTACGGAGCAGAAGAAGCCAGTAAAACACAGCTAGAACACCTATGCAGCACTAACAGTGCTGTAAGTAAAGCTCATCCAAAACTCTGCTGCCCATATCCTAACTCGCACCAAGTCCTGTTCACCCATCACCCCTTTATCTCGCTAACCTACATTGGCTCCTGGTCCACCAACGTCTCAATTTTTGAAATTCTCATCCTCGTGTTCAAATCCCTCCCCTCCTAATCTCTGCAATCTCCTCTAGCCCTACAGCCCTCCAAGAATTCTGCGTTCCTCCAATTCTGGCCACTTGTGCATCCCCTATTTCCTTCACCCCACCATTGGCGGCCGTGCCTTCAGCCATCTAGGCCCTATGCTCTGTAATTCCCTCCCTAAACCCCTCTGCCTCCCCACCTCCTTTAAGATGCTCCTTGAAAACTACCTCTTTGACCAAGCTTTCGATCACCTGTACGAACGTCCCCTTCTTTGGCTCGGTGTCAATTTTTGTCTGATTACACTCCTGTGAAGCCCTCGGGGACGTTTTACTACGTTAAAGGCGCTATATAAATGCAAGTTGTTGTTGTGAGTGGAGCAAAGAGGTGACTTCATACAATGGCTGATCAACAACAGATCATGGATTGTAAGTATCGTGTGGAATTGCATGAGAAGAAATAATGTCTAACGTGTGACTAAATGTGCATGTGGTGTTAAAAGCCAAACCATTTACAAAATATGCAAAGTTCATGCAAAAACGTCCTTGTCTGACAAGCAAAGAATAAAGAAGAAAGTTCATAGAATGGAAGAGCGGTGTGAGGGTGACAATGAATTTTGTTATTGATGTGATTCAAACAGGACGGTCAATCTAGACATTTCATTTTAAGCTGGACATGGCTGGTGTCACATTCAGTTTACAAGAAGCTGAGTGCAAAATGGGAAAAGTCTAATGCAAAGTTGGTGATGCACTAAAGCCAGATGTTCAACCAGGAATGCATTCACCAGGGAAGGTGCAGGTTGCAGTCTGTGCCTAAAGTATGTGATGAGCTGGAATCGGGAAACAATGGTGTACTAAAGTCAAAGAACCAAGCCAAAAAAGTAAAGGAGTGAGAGTATGCCTCAGCTCTAAAGGTTTAAATAAAGCCCTAGAAAGAGAACATTATCCAATGCAGATCATAGAAAGAAAGATCTTGCATTTATATAGCGCCTTTCACGACTACAGGACATCCCAAAGTGCTTTACAGCCAATGAAGTATCTTTTGAAGTGTAGTCACTGTTCTAATTTAGGAAACATCGATCATAGTAGAAGTAATGTTAGAGTTATCAAATACCAAAATCTTTAGCAGGCTTGTTGCAAGTTGTGTCTACCAGTAAGTACAATGATCTAAATTGGACACATTTAATAATCCTATTGGTCTGTATGCTTACGCCAGAATGACCTCCGAGATCACCTTAGCTCCAGAAACTTTCCAATACATAATGTGACAAATGCCAGATAACATTGAAGGAGTGGAAGTTATTATAGATGAGATATTGATTTGGGGAGAGAATGAACAGAAACACAACCAAGTCCTACATCAAGAAAAAACGCTGATAGCGAATTGAAAGCCCATTGTATACCTTGTCTGATTTTCTTTGCCATTAACTTCAATCCCTAATCTTGGAAGACATAAAATCTGAAGTTCATCATGATACACAACTGTATTGGAACTGCCAAGACAAATTTATAGTTATCAGGATCTTCAAAAGTCACCAGATTTTCATATGCCTGCCAGCTTGATACAACAGCTGTTTACACCATTTCTCTGGGGTTCCTACCAATCTTATGCCAAGGATATGGCAGGAGATTGTGAGAACGCCTGTGGACACTCTAATCCACTGTTTACCTGCACCGCAATATAATCATATCGTAATAACCCCCAAGTACAGTGCAGACCTTATTTGAATTTTGAATTTAGTAAAAAAAAATTCTGACAGAAACGAGATGTATAAAGTTGTGTACAGTCATCTAGTGGTCAGGGATGGGATTAAGAACACCAAAAACTAACATTTTGAATAAAGCTTGAGAGATTTTTTTTCATTCATTCTCAGAATACGGGCCTTGCTGTCAAAGCTGACATTTATTGCCTATCCCTGGTTGCCCTTGAGATGGTGGTGGTGAGCCTTCTTCTTGAACCGCTGCAGTTCATGCAGTGAAGGTTCTCCCACAGTGCTGTTAGGTAGGGAGTTCCAAAATCTTGACCCAGCGACGATGAAGGAACAGCGATATATTTCCAAGTCGGGGTGGTGTGTGACTTGGAGATGATGGTGATCCCATGCACTTGCTGTCTTTTTCCTTCCAGGTGGTGCAGGTCGCGGGTTTGGGAGGTGCTCTCAAGGAAGCCTTGGTGAGTTGCTGCAGTGCATCCTGTAGATAGTACACTGCAGCTACATGTTGCTACTTGCTGCAGTGCATCCTGTAGATAGTATACACTGCAGCCACATGTTGCTACTTGCTGCAGTGCATCCTGTAGATAGTACACACTGCAGCTACATGTTGCCACTTACAGCAGTACATCCTGTAGATAGTACACACTGCAGCCACATGTTGCGACTTGCTGCAGTGCATCCTGTAGATAGCTCACACTGCAGCCACATGTTGCTGAGAGTTACTCATTAAGACAACGACCCTTTACAATCTCCTTATTCAGTTACTATGCTGCTGTCATTATTGAAATTTCAGCCCACCAACGGGTTGAGAGCCAGACTACTTTAGCAGTGGAGGATCGTGATTGTATAGGGAAACCATAAAAGTTTCAGCACATAAAGAATCCATTCAGCCATTGTGCCTGAGCCAGTGCTAGTTTCACATGGGTGCTGTCTACTGTAATCCCATTTCCCAGCTCCTACCCTGCACCGTTTAATATTATTCCTTTTACAGTGTTTCTCACTCTCTCTTAAATGCCTACATTGAATCAGCTTCAACAACCACCTCTAGTGATGCATTCCATCCTCTAATAACCCCTTGCATGAAAAAAAAATTTTCTATCGTCCATTAATGCTTCTCGTACTAATCTTAAATCTGCACCTTGCTGGTACCAATTCACAGAACAGTGGAAATGTTCTTTTGCCGTTTACCTTCTCAAACCCTTCATAGTTTTGAATGAATTGAAAAAAAAATACAGAATATACTTTTGAAGCCCTGGAGAACTCTAATCCTTCTCAATTGGTGTTTAACATCAGATTCCAGGAGCCTGATGTGAGCCAGCTCCTGGTGGTTATGCTGGTAAATCCAACTTCCGTAGACTGGCAGCAGACTTTTAGTCCCAGTTATATCTTAATGCCCTTCGAACGCGACTGAGTACAGTATTGGTCAACTTCCCTGACAAGTCTGCTGCTGGTCTATCAAAACTGGGTTTAACATAAACACCGGTCGTTGCTGAAGTCAAGGAATCCAACTTAAAAGATCAAAATGAAAGTGACCTTTGCAAAATTAATGAATGCACCAGTATCCCATGTGTGTAAAAAGGAAAAAAGACTTGCTTTTATATAGTGCCTTTCACAACCTCAGGACATCCCAAAGCGCCTCACAGCCAATGAAGTGCTTTTGAAGTATAGTCACTGTTGTAATGTAGGAAAGGTGACACCCAATTTGCGCACAGCAAGATCCCACAAATAACATTGCGATAATGACCAGATAATTTATTTTAGAGATATTGGTTGAGGATGAATATTGGCCAGGACACCGGGGGGGGAACTCACCTGCTCTTCTTCAAAATAGTGCCATGGGATCTTTTACATCCATCAAAAGGGAAGACGGGTCTCGGTTTAGCATCTCATCTGAAAGACGGCGCCTCCGACAGTGCAGCACACCCTCAGTACTGCGCTGGAATGTCAGCTCAAGTCTCTGAAGTGGGACTTGAACCCAGAACCTTCGGACTCAGTGGCGAGAATGCTACCCATTGAACCACGGCTGACACAATAAGAGTGAAATAACATCAAAGACCAAGAAAATAAAGTAGCAGAGTCCATATTTGTTGAACTCTTATTAAGGAAAAAAAAGAGGCATTGTTGAGCCTCAGGCCATCAAAAGAGATGAAGATACTAAAAATGTTGAACTTAAAACATATCATCATACAATAGTTTTCAATCGTGATGCTAAATGTCCCATAAAATGCCTGTAGGAAACTTTGACAATATAACTGCTTTTGAAAGCCATTTTCTTATAAGTCAGCTGTAAATTTTATGCTTTTCAAATTGTCCCAAAAAAAGATGGCACTTTCAGGCAAATTGCCTTTTGGATTTTCTTTAGAACAGATCAACCAGCAGATTGAGCAGTAGCTGTTAATGCCGCGATAACCGCTTCCATGGTTCATTGATATCATTCTAGTGATTTTTGTGAGGCAATAAAAGCACAAAGCATTTTGTCAAACGAATTACTTATTACCTTGTGACATGCATCATTGGAAGATTTGAGTAGCTGCGTTATGATTAAAGGGGAATGATAGCAGGCTCGACACTCATTTTAGCAGTAGTCGTAAAGGGGAGGGTGTCAATGGATGATTTACGTGTGTGATTAGCAGTGCTCGAAGCATTCTTACCCCTCAAAAAAAAAGGAGTAAAAACAGGCCAGTGAAAAGAGAGAAATAAAGTCAATAAATTGTTAGCAGTTCTTGGTAGAGATTACCAGTTCACAGCTGCAGGTTCACAGTGTAAATTGAGTATTTTGCTTCAGGAGGTAGCGACCTTAACAAAGGAGATGATTTCAAAAGTATCATCAGCACAGCAGTGAAACAACTGAACAGTATGATGGGTTTTGTGTCCCAGAGCAAAGGTCTAGATACCATAGGTAGGTATATACCTTGCACCCCTCCATAAACTTGAGCTCATCCAAAACTCTGCTGCCCAAATCCTAACTCGCAACAAGTCCCGTTCACCGATCACCCTCTGTGCTCGCTGACCAACATTGGCTCCCGGTCCTGTAATATCTCGATTTTAAAATTCTCATCCTTGTTTTCAAATCCCTCCATTGCCTCGCCCCCTCCCTATCTCTGTAACTTCCATCAGCCCTACAAGCCTCCAATTCTGGCCTCTTGCACATCCCCGATTTTCATCGTTCCACCATTGGTGGCCGTGCCTTCAGCTGCCTCGGCCCTAAGCTCTGGAATTCCCACCCTAAACCTCTCCATCTCTCTACCTCTCTCTCTTCCTTTAAGACGCTTCTTAAAACCTACCCCTTTGACCAACCTTATGGTCACCTGTCCTAATATCTCCTTAAATGGCTCGGTGTCAGATTTTGTTTGATAACACTCCTGTGTTGCACCTTGGGGCATTTTACTACATTAAAGGTGCTATACAAATGCAAGTTGTTGCTGTATAATCACTAATATATGATGGGGAGGAGGAGGCGGGTGTTTGAGGAAGAGGAGGTGGAAAACACAGAGGGCATAGGAGGCACATGTTGTGCAGCAGGTACTACAGCAGTGGATGCACCACAACAGAGTCAACTATCTGGGTACATTGGGGAACAATCAAGAGCAACTTGCAATTACCTAGCATCTTTGACATAAAAAACAATGTCCCAAGGTGCTTTACAGCGGCATAAAGCAAAAAAATGACTGCCCAGCGAAAGAAAGCGATATTAGGAGGGGTGACCAAAAGCTTGATCGAAGAGGTGGGTTTTGAGGAGGGTCTTAAAGTTAGAGAGTGAGGCGGAGAGGTGGAGCGAAGTCAACAGTGGGGCGAAGGGAGAGGCGATGCCGAAGAAGCCAGATTCAGAGGGGAAGAGAGTTTGTGGGAATATTAAGGGATTTAAGCATAAGGATGAGAATTTAAAATTTGAGGCGTTGGGAGAACAGGAGCCAATGTAGGTCAGCAAGCGTAGGAATGATGGGGGAGCAAGACTTGATGCAGAATAGAATATGGGCAGCAGAGTTTCTGATGAACTAATATTTATGGAGGGGACGAATGAGATGCCGACCAAGAGAGCTTTAAAATACTTGAACCAGGAGGTGACAAAGGCAAGGATGGGGGTTTCAGCAGCAGATCGACTAAGTGGAGGCAGATAATGTTAAGGAGGTGGAAGTAGGCGGTCTTTGTGATGGAAAGGATTTGGGGTTGGAAACTCAGTACAGGGTCAAATAGGATGCCAAGGTTGCAAATAATTTGGTTTAACCTGAGACATTGGCCAGTTTATAGTGGGGGCCGAAGATGATGACTTTGATCTTACCAATGTTTAGCTGGGGGAAATTGCAGTTAATTCAAGATTGGGTGTTAAACCAGCAATCTGACAACACAGCAGCAGTGGAGGGATCGAGAGACAAGTGATTGAGAGGAAGAACTATGTGCCATTAGAATACATGCGGAATCTGACCCCATGTCAGGGGATGTTAGTTGTAACTTTAGTTAGGGCCAGGGTTCAAAACCTGAAAGGAGAGATTCAAACATAGATATGTGGGAACGATGGGCACAGATTTGGAAGGCATCACCGCATTCAAGGACTTTGGAGAGGAAAGGAAGGTTAGAGACAGGGCAGTAGTTTGCAAGGACTGAGTAGTCAGGGGTGAGTTTTTTTTGAAGAGGGGGTTGATGACGGTAAGTTTGAAAGGGAGGGGGACAGTATCTGAGGAGAGGGAACCATTTACAATGTCAACTAACATGGAGCTGGGAAGGTAAGTGGGATGGTCAGCAGTTTAGTGGGAATAGGGTCAAGGAAGCAGGAGGTCAATCTCAGAGAGAGCATGAAGGAAGATGGGAGAGAAACTAGAGAGAGACAAGGGCTCAGGGCTAGGGCACGAAGGAAGCCCGGTGGGAGGTCTGGCTTGGTTGGAAAGTGGCAACAGTGCATGAGAAGTTTGAGGCTAAGGTTCATCAAAGAAGCTAGACCTGAGGTGGACCACCTGTGGTACACAAAGAACTACAGGGATAGTCAACTTCTCTTACTGGGACTATCAGCGACATTAAAGGTCATCATTACCCTCACCTCTTTCGCCACTGCGACCTTCCCAGTACCACCTTGATGTGCGCTGCTCTGTTAAGAGGTACCTAAACCCCCGTATTTGCCACACACTTTGCTGCCTACAACATAGCAAAATAGCAGCAATCCAGTCACTGTGAGCAGAGAGACAGCGGCATAAAGAGTCTCATTGTCTAGTTCTGCCAATGAGCACTGCAATGAGGCAGTATTATTTTCTTTTGCACAAATAAAATAATTAAATGATACAGCAAAGAAGGAAGCCATTTGGCCCATCGTGCCTGTGTCGGCTCTTTTAAAGAGCGATCCAATTAGTCCCATTCCCCTGCTCTTTCCTCATAGCCCTGCAAATTTTTTCCCTTCAAGAATTTATCCAATTCCCTTTTGAAAGTTATTATTGAATCTGCTTCCACCACCCTTTCAGGCAGTGCATTCCAGATCATAACAACTCACTGCGTAAAAATGTTATTCCTCATGTCGCCCCTGATCCTTTTGCCAATTACCTTAAATTTGTGCTGTCTGGTTGCCGACCCTTCTGCCACTGGAACCAATTTCTCCTTATTTACTCTATCAAAACTCTTCATGATTTTGAACACTTCTATCAAATCTCCCCTTAACCTTCTCTGCTGTACGGAGAACAACCCCAGTTTCTCTAATCTCTCCGAGTAATTGAAGTTTTCATCCCTGTTACCATTCAATGTACAATAATGGTACTGCTATTTGCCATCTCTACTTTTTGCTGATTGCGGCGTGTGTTTTATTTGACTTATGGACAACCGATTCTTTCTATTCTGCACAAAGAAGGAGGAGGGACAATACATAAAAACATAAGAACATAAGAGATAGGAGCAGGAGTAGGCCATTTGGCCCTTCAAGCCTGCTCCGCCATTCAATGAGATCATGGCTGATCTGATTCTGGCCTCAACTCCACTTTTGCACCTGTTCCCCACATCCTTTGACTCCCTTGCTGATCAAAAATGTGTCTAATTCAGCCTTGAATATATTCAATGACTCAGCCTCCAATGCTCTTTGGAGCAAAGAATTCCAAACATTCACAACCCTCTGAGAGAAGAAATTTCTCCTCATCTCCGTCTTAAATGGGCTACCCCTTATTCTGAGACTATGCCCCCTAGTTCTAGATTCCCCCATGAGCATTTACCCTGTCAAGCCCCCTCAGAATCTTTCAATAAGATCTCCTCTCATTCTTCTAAACTCCAGTGACTATAGGCCCAACCTGCTCAATCTTTCCTCATAAGAAAAACCTTCCATACCTGGAATCAACCTAGTGAACCTTCTCTGAACCGCCTCCAATGCAAGTATATTCTTCCTTAAATAAGGGGACCAAAACTGTATGCAGTACTCTAGGTGTGGTCTCACCAGCACAGTACAGTTATAGCAAGACTTCCCTGCTTTTATACTCCATCCCCCTTGAAGTAAAGGCTAACATTCCATTTGCTGTAGTCTTTCTCCATTTATATAATATCAAACCTACTTCACATTTTCCCACATTACACTCCATCTGCCAATTTTTGCCCCACTCGCTTAACCTATCTATATCCCTTTGCAGATACTTTGTGTCCTCCTCACAACTTACTTTTCCACCTATCTTTGTGTCATCAGCAAATTTGGCCACAATACACTTGCTTCTTTCATCCAATTGTAAACAATTTTACAACACCAAGTTATAGTCCAGCAATTTTATTTTAAATTCACAAGCTTTCGGAGGCTTCCCCCTTCGTCAGGTGAACGATGTGAAATGAAATCCTCGAAATGAAATCGCATTTATAATTCACAGAACAATGCTTGGTGAGTACAGACAGTTTTTTCAACTGCCCGTTGCCAAGGCAATCAGTGTGCAGACAGACAGGTGTTACCTGCCAGGTCTCACAGAATATACAAATCACCAAAAAAAAAAACAACAAACAAAAAAAAAACAGAGATAGAGAGGTAGAAACATAGAAAAGACAGCAACTGACCCGTTATATTAAAAACAGATAACATTTGTTCGCTGGTGGGGTAACGTGTAGCGTGACATGAACCCAAGATCCCGGTTGAGGCCGTCCTCATGGGTGCGGAACTTGGCTATCAATTTCTGCTCGACGATTTTGCGTTGTCGTGTGTCTCGAAGGCCGCCTTGGAGAACGCTTACCCGAAGGTCGGTGGATGAATGTCCATGACTGCTGAAGTGTTCCCCGACTGGGAGGGAACCCTCCTGTTTGGCGATTGTTGCGCGGTGTCCGTTCATCCGTTGTCGCAGCGTCTGCATGGTCTCGCCAATGTACCATGCTCTGGGGCATCCTTTCCTGCAACGTATGAGGTAGACAACGTTGGCCGAGTCACAGGAGTATGAACCATGCACCTGGTGGGTGGTGTCCTCTCGTGTGATGGTGGTATCTGTGTCGATGATCTGGCATGTCTTGCAGAGGTTACCGTGGCAGGGTTGTGTGGTGTCGTGGACGCTGTTCTCTTGAAAGCTAGGTAATTTGCTGCGAACGATGGTCTGTTTGAGGTTGGGTGGCTGTTTAAAGGCGAGTAGTGGAGGTGTGGGGATGGCCATAGCGAGGTGTTTGTCCTCATTGATGACATGTTGAAGGCTGCGGAGAACATGGCGTAGTTTCTCCGCTCCGGGGAAGTACTGGACGACAAAGGGTACTCTGTTGGTTGCGTCCCGTGTTAGTCTCCTGAGGAGGTCTATGCGATTTTTTGCTGTGGCCCGTCGGAACTGTCGATCGATGAGTCGAGCGTCATATCCCGTTCTTACTAGGGCGTCTTTCAGCGTCTGTAGGTGTCCATCGCGTTCCTCCTCGTCTGAGCAGACCCTGTGTATTCGCAGGGCCTGTCCATAGGGGATGGCCTCTTTGACGTGGTTAGGGTGGAAGCTGGAAAAGTGGAGCATCGTGAGGTTGTCCGTGGGCTTGCGGTAGAGTGAGGTGCTGAGGTGCCCGTCTTTGATGGAGATTCGTGTGTCCAAGAAAGAAACTGATTCTGAGGAGTAGTCCATGGTGAGCTTGATGGTGGGATGGAACTTGTTGATGTTATCGTGTAGTCTCTTTAGTGATTCCTTGCCGTGGGTCCATAGAAAGAAAATGTCGTCGATGTATCTGGTGTATAGTGTTGGTTGGAGGTCTTGTGCAGTGAAGAAGTCCTGCTCGAACTTGTGCATGAAAATGTTGGCGTATTGGGGTGCGAATTTGGTCCCCATGGCTGTTCCGTGTGTTTGGGTAAAGAACTGGTTATCGAAGGTGAAGACATTGTGATCCAGGATGAAACGGATGAGTTGTAGGATGGCGTCTGGAGATTGGCTGTTGTTGGTGTTGAGTATTGATGCTGTCGCAGCGATGCCGTCATCGTGGGGGATACTGGTGTAGAGTGCCGAGACGTCTATCGTGGTGAGAAGTGTTCCTGGTTCAACTGGTCCGTGGGTACTGAGTTTTTGTAGGAAGTCTGTAGTGTCGCGACAGAAGCTGGGGGTTCTCTGTACGATGGGTTTCAGGATGCCCTCGATGTATCCAGAGAGGTTCTCACACAGGGTTCCGTTGCCTGATACGATAGGACGTCAACAACAGCCAATCTCCAGACGCCATCCGACAACTCATCCGTTTCATCCTGGATCACAATGTCTTCACCTTCGATAACCAGTTCTTTACCCAAACACACGGAACAGCCATGGGGACCAAATTCGCACCCCAATACGCCAACATTTTCATGCACAAGTTCGAGCAGGACTTCTTCACTGCACAAGACCTCCAACCAACACTATACACCAGATACATCGACGACATTTTCTTTCTATGGACCCACGGCAAGGAATCACTAAAGAGACTACACGATAACATCAACAAGTTCCATCCCACCATCAAGCTCACCATGGACTACTCCTCAGAATCAGTTTCTTTCTTGGACACACGAATCTCCATCAAAGACGGGCACCTCAGCACCTCACTCTACCGCAAGCCCACGGACAACCTCACGATGCTCCACTTTTCCAGCTTCCACCCTAACCACGTCAAAGAGGCCATCCCCTATGGACAGGCCCTGCGAATACACAGGGTCTGCTCAGACGAGGAGGAACGCGATGGACACCTACAGACGCTGAAAGACGCCCTAGTAAGAACGGGATATGACGCTCGACTCATCGATCGACAGTTCCGACGGGCCACAGCAAAAAATCGCATAGACCTCCTCAGGAGACTAACACGGGACGCAACCAACAGAGTACCCTTTGTCGTCCAGTACTTCCCCGGAGCGGAGAAACTACGCCATGTTCTCCGCAGCCTTCAACATGTCATCAATGAGGACAAACACCTCGCTATGGCCATCCCCACACCTCCACTACTCGCCTTTAAACAGCCACCCAACCTCAAACAGACCATCGTTCGCAGCAAATTACCTAGCTTTCAAGAGAACAGCGTCCACGACACCACACAACCCTGCCACGGTAACCTCTGTAAGACATGCCAGATCATCGACACAGATACCACCATCACACGAGAGGACACCACCCACCAGGTGCATGGTTCATACTCCTGTGACTCGGCCAACGTTGTCTACCTCATACGTTGCAGGAAAGGATGCCCCAGAGCATGGTACATTGGCGAGACCATGCAGACGCTGCGACAACGGATGAACGGACACCGCGCAACAATCGCCAAACAGGAGGGTTCCCTCCCAGTCGGGGAACACTTCAGCAGTCATGGACATTCATCCACCGACCTTCGGGTAAGCGTTCTCCAAGGCGGCCTTCGAGACACACGACAACGCAAAATCGTCGAGCAGAAATTGATAGCCAAGTTCCGCACCCATGAGGACGGCCTCAACCGGGATCTTGGGTTCATGTCACGCTACACGTTACCCCACCAGCGAACAAATGTTATCTGTTTTTAATATAACGGGTCAGTTGCTGTCTTTTCTATGTTTCTACCTCTCTATCTCTGTTTTTTTTTTGTTTGTTGTTTTTTTTTGGTGATTTGTATATTCTGTGAGACCTGGCAGGTAACACCTGTCTGTCTGCACACTGATTGCCTTGGCAACGGGCAGTTGAAAAAACTGTCTGTACTCACCAAGCATTGTTCTGTGAATTATAAATGCGATTTCATTTCGAGGATTTCATTTCACATCGTTCACCTGACGAAGGGGGAAGCCTCCGAAAGCTTGTGAATTTAAAATAAAATTGCTGGACTATAACTTGGTGTTGTAAAATTGTTTACAATTGTCAACCCCAGTCCATCACCGGCATCTCCACATCATGTCTTTCATCCAAGTCATTGATATAGATTGTAAATAATTTAGGCCCTAGCATCGATCCCTGCGGCACCCCACTCGTTACAGATTGCCATTCTAAAAATGACCCCTTTATCCCGACTCTCTGTTTTCTGTTAGCCAATCCTCTATCCATGCTAATATATTACCCCCAACACCATGAGCTCTTACCTTGTGCAGTAACCTTTCATGTGACACCTTATCGAATGCCTTTTGGAAATCCAAATACACTACATTTACTGGTTCCCCTTTATCCACCCTGCTCATTACTTCCTCAAAGAACTATAACAAATTTGTCAAGCACGATTTCCCTTTCATAAATCCACATTGACTCTCCTTGATTTTATTTTGAGTCTCTCAATGTCCTGCTACTACTTCCTTAATAATGGATTCTAGCATTTTCCCAATGACAGATATTAGGCTAATTGGCCGATGGTTACCTGCTTTCTGTCTCCCTCTTTTCTTGAATAGGGGCGTTACATTGGTTTTCCGATCTGCTGGGACCTTTCCAGAATCTAGTGAATTTTGGAAGATTACACCACGGTCACAGACCCAGAGGATGTTATTTGATACATTAAAAGTAAATTAATTTTATTGAACTGTGTAGATTGAATGCATTTTACAGCCATTGTGCTTTTGTGTCACTTGTGCATCTGCCCTCCTAGTAAGTACTTCAACAGTTGAAGAAATCACACTGGTAGGTGGCTGAACAGATTTGCATTTCACTTAAAATTCATTGGATATTGTAGCAAGTTGAAGGGAAACATGAATAGTGTTGATACTTTATGCTGTGGTGACTACTTAATTTTAAAAGAGTCTGCTTTGGAATCACAGAAGAGTGTTCACTCTTATAAAGATGCTGTCAGTTAAATTTAATTTAAAAAAGGTCACCAAGGGAATGATTTCACTCCACCAGAATCCACTCTTAGCTTCTACAGGTCATACTTCCAAATAGAAAGAAAGAAAGATTTGCATTTATATAGTGCCTTTCATGACCTCAGGATGTCCCAAAACACCTTACAGCCAAAGAGGTACTTTTGAAGTGTAGGAAACGCAACAGCCAATTTGCACACAGCAAGCTCCCACAAACGGTAATGTGATGACCAGATAATCTGCTTTTAGTGATGTTGGTTGAGGGATAAATATTGGCCAGGACACCAGGGAGAACTCCTCTGCCCTTCTTCGGAATTATGCCATGTGATCTTTTACATCCACCTGAGAGGACAGACGGGGCCTCGGTTTAACATTTCATCTGAAAGACAGCACCTCCGATAGTGCAGCACTCCCTCAGTACTGTATTGGAGTCTCAGCCTGGATTATGTGCTCAAGTCAATGGAGTGGGACTATTAACCCACAACCTTCTAGCTCAGAGGTAAGAGTGCTACCCAGTGAGCCACCGCTGACACCTTCCTGTTTGTTAAGCCTTGATCTAAAATATTCGCCTTGAGTTGACTGTGTAGCTGATAAATGTTGCGTGGCTTCCTCATTTCTTGAAAAGCGTTAGCTTGTCTCAGTAACATTCTTGCCTCTTGTGTCAGTCGGTTGTGAGTTAGGGTTAGGGTTAGGGTCACTCAAGGACTATAGTGCAGAGGAGTGTTGCATTTTCACGTTCTTTGAGGGAGATGCTAAAGCAAGGTATTGTCAGCTTGTTCAGGTGGGTGTTAAAGATCCCATGGCAGTATTTGAAGAAGAACAGGGAGATCTCCCACTGTTGTGGCCAGCGTCCCCCTCAACTAAAAGCAGCAAAAACAGACTAACAAGCCATTCAACCAAATTGGGGGGTATAGTAAATACTGAGGAAGACTGTGCCAAAATACAAGAAGACATTAATAAACTTGCAGAATGGGCGTGTAATTGGCAAATGAATTTCAATATAGATAAGTGTGAGGTGGTGCATTTTGGTAGGAAGAATAAGGAGACCACATACCCCTGGGATAATAAGAGTCTAAATGGGGTAGAGGAGCAGAGGGATCTTGGGGTACAGATACACAAATCAATAAAAGTAGCGACACAGGTTAATAAGGCCAGAAAACAAATCAAGCCAAGTACTGGGATTCATTTCTACAGGGATAGAATTGAAAAGCAAGGAAGTTATGTTAGAATTGTATAGAATCTTGGTTAGACCACGCTTGGAGTACCGTGCACAGTTCTGGTCTCCATATTATAAAAAGGATATAGAGGCACTAGAGAAAGTGCTAAAATCATTCACAAGGATGATACCAGAATTGGCTGATATCTTAGGAAAGATTGAACAGGCTGGGGCTCTTTTCTCTAGAAAAGAGAAGGCTGAGGGGTGACCTGATAGAGGTCTTTAAGATTATGAAAGGGTTTGATAGGGTAGACGTAGAGAAGATGTTTCCACTTATGGAGGAGACCAAAACTAGGGGCCATAAATATAAGATAGTCACTAATAAATCCAATAGGGAATTCAGGAGAAACTTCTTTACTCAAAGAGTGGTTAGAATGTGGAACTCGCTCCCACAAGGTAGTTGAGGCGACTGGCATAGATGCATTTAAGAGGAAGCTAGATAAGCACATGAGCGAGAAAGGAATAGAAGGATATACTTATAGGGTTAGATGAAAAGGGGTGGGAGGAGGCTTGCATAGAACATAAATGCCAACATGGACCAGTTGGGCCAAATGGTCTGTTTCTGTGCTGTAGACTTTATGTAATTCTATGTAACTCATACTCTGTTTGTGAAATCTTGTGCACAAAACATTTGCAGTGTTTGCCTACGTGATCATGGCTGATCGTTTAACTCAGTACCCTGTTCCCATTTTTTCCCCATATCCCTTGATCCCCTTAGCATTAAGAAATATATCTATCTCCTTCTTGAATACATCTAATGACTTGGCCTCCACTGCCTTCTGTGGTAGAGAATTCCACAGGTTC
Source organism: Heptranchias perlo (assembly GCF_035084215.1). Classification (NCBI taxonomy): domain Eukaryota; kingdom Metazoa; phylum Chordata; class Chondrichthyes; order Hexanchiformes; family Hexanchidae; genus Heptranchias; species Heptranchias perlo. Next base: position 12,884,870 of record NC_090328.1, read on the forward strand.
ACCACCCTCTGAGTGAAGAAATTTCTCCTCATCTCGGTTCTAAATGGCATACCCCGTATCCTGAGACTGTGACCCCTGGTTCTGGACTCCCCAGCCATCGGGAACATCCTCCCTGCATCTAGTCTGTCTAGTCCTATCAAAGTAATTAATTGTATGTGAAGAATTTTAAGATGTTTCTGAGAGATGTGGTAAGGTTCTATATAAATGTAAGCCTTTCTTTATATTAAATCGCAAACCTCAGTTGTATGCAAATGTTCATTAACCCATTTTGGAGAGGTGGGACTGGTCAGAGCGTGTTTGAGTAGTATGTTAATAATTTCTACATTCATTCCATTACCTCTTACCCATTTCGACTTTCTCACCAAAATTTTGAAGAGGGGAATTCTGGCCTCTATGTTTAAATGAGCACACTTATCTAGCTGAGTACTGCATTGTCATTAATTGCACTAACATGCACTCGGACAGAACGAGTGTGTACCGAATCTTCACCTAACATTTCATAAATATCACAGACTATCTGATGAAAAAGGACTCACCACTATTTCTGCTCTCTTCTCCGATTTCCATAGGCCTAACGTCTTCCAAACTTTCCATCCTGCCTAAATCAATCACTGCTTTCCGAGATGAGTCAGAAATTGCTGTTGGTGTAAAGTTTACACTGGCAGCGATTTTACAGTTACTGGGCTGCAATCTGGCGAGTCCATTGTTTCCTGCCTAATTCCCGCATGTCCTGAAATTGCTGTTGTAGTATTGAGCTCGCTGTGCACTATGGAGTCCATTCGCCTTGTTGTGCACATAACTGACACGATTATATCTTGTTAAGGTGAAGCCCGCAAAGACCCAGCTTTCGCGCTTTGCACATGCAATGTCCAATTCCGCCGGAGCGAAACGGGTGTTACAGCTGATCAGATTCTCGCATATGCGGATTCAGAAAGAGAAATGTTGCAGTTTCGCAGAGCTTGTGCAGGCAGAAAATTCACCACAGCAGGGATTCCTTTCCGTGCTTCCCTGACTCTTGAGTTAGCAGAAGAGGATGATCAGGATCACAGCAGGGCTGCCAGAGATGTCAGGTGGCACAAGAGACCAGGACCCACCGCTATACCATGCAACGCATCTATAGGCCCAGGCACCGCAACCGTCTAATGTTCGAAGAGTGGCGCCTTAAGGAGCTCTGGTTTAAGCAATAAGGCAGTTAGAAATCTGAGCCTTCCTTCAGGAAGACCTGCAGACAGCCTCAAACACAGGGGTGGCATCACTAGTGGCTCTCAAGGTGCTCACAGTCTTCAGTTTTTTAGCCTTCAGTTACTTCTAGATCAGCTCACGATACACCAGCAGTGCCAGTCAATTTGCTGTCCATCGATGTATCAATCAGGCAGGTGTTTTATTTAGGAGGACAATGCTGTGATCTTCTTTCCCACTACTCTATTAATGATCAGTGTTCACCAACAATGTACCACGCAGGTCAATGCCCACTTCACAGGTAATGCCGATGATACTTTTCTTTTGCTGCAATCTGTGCCGGGCTTATTTAAAGGTGGAGGAAGACTGGAAGGTTACCTCCTCAGAGACCAGGATTACCATCTTCAACCCTTGCAGATGCCACAAATCAATTCTGAGTGCAATTACACCGAGTTACATCTAAACTACAGCACAGAAACAGGCTATTCAGCCCAACTGGTCTATGCTGGCGTTTATGCTTCACACAAGCCTCCACCCACCTCCCTTCATCTAACCCTATCAGGATACCCTTCTATTCCTTTCTCCCTCATGTGCTTATCTAGTTTCCCCTTAAATGTATCTATGTTATTTACCTCAACTACTCCTCGTGGTAGCACGTTCCACATTCTAACCACTCTTTGAGTAAAGAAGTTTCTCCTGAATTCCCTATTGGATTTATTGGCGACTATTTTATATTTATGTCCTCTATTTATGACCCCACAAGTGGAAACATTTTCTCTACGTCTACCCTATCAAACCCTTTCATTATCTTAAAGACCTCTATCAGGTCACCCCTCAGCCTTCTCTTTTCTAATGAGAAGTGCCCAAGCCTGTTCAGCCTTTCCTGATAAATATATCCTCTCAATTCTGGTATCATCCTTGTGAATCTTTTTGCATCCTCTCCAATGCATCTACATCCTTTCTATAGTATGGAGACCAGAACTGTACACAGTACTCCAACTGTGGTCTAACCACGGTTCTATACAAGTTTAACATAACTTCTCTGCTTTTCATTTCTATCCCATACAACCATGAGGATCACTGCTGAGCATACCAATGGCATCTTAATACAGTGCTTCAGGTTGCTGGAGAGTTGCTTTGATGAGTTCTTCATGATACTAAAAGAAAGAACGAAAGAACTTTCATTTATATAGTGCCTTTCATGACTCCAGGATGTCCAAAGTCACATCCCAGCCAATGTGGTACTTTTCAAATGTAGAAAAATGAAAGGGAATTTGCGCACATCAAGGTCCCACAAACAGCAATGATACATACAAACATATAATCTGTTTCAGTAATGTTGGTTGAGGAATAAATATTGGACAGGTTACCTGGAAGCTCCGCTGCTCCTCTTCGAATAGTGCCATGGGATCTTTTATGTCCACATGAAAGGACAGACAAGGCCTCAGTTGTTGTCTCATCCAAAAGACGGCACCTCCGACACTGCAACACCCCCTCAGCACTGCACTGAAGTGTCTACCTGGAGTATGTGCTCAAAGCTCTGCAGTGGAGTTTCAACCCGTGACCTTTTGACTCAAAGGCGAGAGTGCTACCACTGAGCCAATGTTGACACTTACTACACAAAAGAATTCACTGTTCCAGATTAATGATGTTTGAAATTCATATAGACCTGATTCAGAAGGTGTGATACAAATGAAAGCATGTTTTATATCAGAATTTTCTATCCACTTCTTGCTCTTGAACGGAATGTTATACTTTATTGAGGTTTAATGTCCTCTGATAGTGCACTGGTTAATGGGATCATGTAAAGTCCCTCTGTTATTTTAACCTGCGTAAAAGTTAACAATAATTTTAAGAACGTTACATTGAAGAATTCAACATGAAATGTTAATCAATCCCATATCAGAAGGAAAAAAATAAACGATTTTAGCAGAAGCAGCATATTTGAAACAAACTTCTCAAAAGATGCCATAATGGCATTTTTGTTGAAGCAAAAAGTAATGGATTCTTAAGGACTAAATCAAGTGGCTGTAATCATTTCCTATCAGGAAGGAGGACTGCAGGCCTCCAGGTCAGAGAGGGGCAATTGTAAGAAATGTTTCTATAATTACATAAAGCAAACCTGCAGAAAAGGTTTTTTTTTTTGCTGTTTGGTTTATATCTCGATTCAATTCCCAAAGGCTGTAGATGACATTTGAACCCGCTGGGCACTGTGCGCTGACTTTTGCCAGATCAGCACAGCTATAGAGTCGTAATCCAGGGGAGCGGGAAATGGCGTGTTAATTATGGATGAACAAGTGGCCCAGGAGTTGTGGCTCAATTCAGCTTGAACCAAAAGGCAAACCCAACACTAGCCTGACTTAATAATATTGCTATTCTCTCTTCCAGAACTGTGGTTGGTGACATTATTAATCCTTATGGAATACTGGCGGGTCAAACAGTCAAACAGGCCGAGGCAACAAATAAAAAAAATGTGTTGAAGTGCTGGCTGTGCGTTCCTGCACAAGTCTATTTTCAGGGAAGCATATGATGATGTGACTAGGGATGTTTAGATAGGAACGTGGAGCAGATTTTATGAATTAGCATCATTGTTGTAGACCTCATATCCTTGGGGGTGCTTATTCTTAACAACCTGTGTCATAGGAGATTTTAAGGAACAGAAAATATGGCCCTCATTACCCATCCTCTTTTTGATTGATCTCAACCCCCGACCCCGTCATTCTCAGCCTTTTCTTTCCCCATTAACATATCTAGTTGTTTTGTGAACCTATCCAAGTATAAATATATATAACTATTATTTGCTTCAATGGCCTCCTCTGCTAACTTATTCTATTACCCTTTGTGTGAAACAGCTCTGCTTGAAGCACAATAGCTCTGGCTGAGGTCGCTCCTTATCGTTGAAACTGAAACTTTTATATCCAGAAGATTTGTTGATGTTTTTAGCCAAATTTAGTGGCAGGGTGTAGCTCAGGATGAAAACAAAAACTTCGACATTTGCCACTTTACATGATAATTTTATTGCTTTCATCGAGCTATTATATTAAAAGGCAAGCACTGTCTTTCAGGACAATTTATGGAACACTAAAAAGCAAAGACATACAAAAGGCTTTGCGCAGTTACTTGAGCAGCCAATACAAAGGCATCAGAAAAAAGTTCTCGCATCAGACCATTAAGTCTGCTCAAAAAACACCCAGTACAATTTAAAAATACCCTTTCAGTCGCTTGATCATCAGCCCATCCACCACCTTAAACACCCACTCCCTCCACCATCGGTGTACTGCGGCTGTAGTGTGTACTATCCACAGGTTGAACTGGAACAATTTGCCAAGGGTTCTTCAGCAGCACCTCCAAGACCCGCGACCTCCACCACCTGGAAGGACAAAGGCAGGAGGTGCCTGGGAACACCATCACCTCCAAGTTCCCCTCCAAGTCACACACCATCCCGACTTGGACATATAATTACCATTTTCATCTCCTTATCTAAGGAAGGATATACTTGCCTTACAGGGAATGCAACGGAGGTTCACTAGATTGATTCCTGGAGATGAGAGAGTTATCCTAGGAGGAGAGATTGAGTAAAATGGGCCTATATTCTCTGGAGTTTAGAAGAATGAGAGGTGATCTCATTGAAACGTATAAAATTCATAGAGGGTTTGACAGGGTAGATGCTGAGAGGCTGTTTCCCCTGGCTGGAGAGTCTAGAACTAGGGGGCATAGTCTCAGGATAAGGGGATGGCCATTTATGACCGAGATGAGGAAAAATGTCTTCACCCAGAGAGTTGTGAATCTTTGGAATTCTCTACCCCTGAGGGCTGTGGATGCTTAGTCATTGGGTATACTCAAGATTGAGATCGATAGATTTTTAGACATTAAGGCAATCAAGGGATATGGGCATAGGGCAGGAAAGTGGAGTTAAGGTAGAAGATCAGCCATGATCTTATGGAATGGCGGAGCAGGCTCGAGGGGCCGTACTCCTGCTCCTATTTCTTATGTTCCTTTATTGTCGCTGGGTCAAAATCCTATAACTCCCTACCTAACACCAATGTGGGAGATTCCACAGCTTGACTCCAAAATATGATGTAAGGAATCTTACAACACCAGGTTATAGTCCAACTGTTTTATTTGAAAATCACAAGCTTTCGGAGGCTTTCTCCTTCGTCAGGCGAGTGTGGGACTCACACACTCACCTGACGAAGGAGAAAGCCTCTGAAAGCTTGTGATTTTCAAATAAAACAGTTGGACTATAACCTGGTGTTGTAAGATTCCTTACATTTGTCAACCCCAATCCATCACTGGCATCTCCACACCAAAATATGACCACTGTGAATAACTCTGTCGTATTTATAGTAGCTGTGCAGTACAACAGGGCTAGAGATTCGAAACCAACATGAACTTCTAGCTCAGGCATAAGAAGAGTTTTATAAACCGTACACAACAGGAGTCGCAATATTATTGGTTTGTGACACCTGTGTGACTAGCGTAGGCAAGACACTGATAAGTGCAGCTCCCGCCTCAGGCTTCAAGTACTGTACTTCTCAATCACTTCAAGTAAAGCAGAAATAGAATGAAATGTTTCAGCATGACTGAGTCAATCTTATTGGATTATTAACCTTAGACGTTCTCTCTGCACCTGCTCCTCCCCGACCAGGATATGCACTATGCGGGTATAAGTCAGGGTGGTATCATCCTGGTAGGTCGAATTACCATATCATCAGCAAGCAGCCAGAAGATGGCAATCTTCATCACACACTAATTAACAGCTTTAACTTGACACAGATGCATGCACCACATGGGCTTAAAGTATAATTGAATTCTGATTGCCATTCAAGTTCATAATATTTAAATTAGTAGGGGGGGGGACAATATGTTCTTCTGCTATGGCAAAAAAATTCAGCCAGTATTTCAGAATTAATCTGTGAAGCTATTTCCTTGAATGATTTAATTATTAGATTTCTGGAAATAACCCCACGAAGATTAAAATTTTGAAATTGACAGTCATGGTATCTTTATGAGATTACTCTAACATTGGATCATGAAATCCTGACATGGATCAGAAGGATAAAACATGCAGTTAAGACTACACACCAGTCGGTACTCTAAAAGAACATAAGAACATAAGAAATAGGAGCAGGAGTAGGCCATCCGGCCCCTCGAGCCTGCTCCGCCATTTAACAAGATCATGGCTGATCTTCTGCCTCAACGCCATTTTCCTGCACTATCCCCATATCCCTTGATGCCTTTAATATCTAGAAATCAATCGATCTCTGTTTTGAATGTACTCAGTGACTGAGCCTCCACAGCCCTCTGGGGTAGAGAATTCCAAAGATTCACCACCCTCTGAGTGAAGAAATTTCTCCTCATCTCAGTCCTAAGTGGCCTCCTTCTTGTTCTGAGACTGTGACCCCTGATTCTAGACTCCCCAGCCAGGGAAAACATCCTCCCTGCATCTACCCTATCGAGTCCTGTAAGAATTGTGTATGTTTCAATGAGATCACCTCTCATTCTTCAAACTCGAGAGAATACAGGCCTAGTCTACTCAATCTCTCCTCATACGACAATCACGCCATCCCAGGAATCAGTCTGGTGCACCTTCGTTGCACTCCCCCTATGGCAAATATATCCTTTCTTAGGTAAGGAGACCAAAATTGTACACAATACTCCAGGTGGGGTCTCACCAAGGCCCTATATATTTGCAGTAAGACATCTTTACTCCTGTACTCAAATCCTCTTGTAATAAAGGCCAACATACCATTTGCCTTCCTAGTTGCTTGCTGCCCCTGCATGTTAGCTTTCAGTGACTCATGTACAAGGACACCCAGGTCCCTTTGTACAACAACATTTCCCAATCTCTCACCATTTAAAAAATATACTGCATTTCTATTTTTCCTACCAAAGTGGATAATTTCACATTTTTCCACATTGTATTCCATCTGCCATGTTCTTGCCCACTCATATATCCTGTCTATATCCCCTTGAAGCCTCTTTGCATCCTCCTCACAACACACATTCCCACCTAGTTTTGTGTCATCAGCAAACTTGGAAATATTACATTTGGTCCCCTCATCCAAATCATTGATATAGATTATGAATAGCTGGGGCCCAAGCACCGATCCCTGCTGTACCCCACTAGTCACAGTCTGCCAACCTGAAAAAGACCCATTTATTCCGTGAAGACAGATACAAAGTATTAGTTTAATTTCTCTGCCATTTCTTTATTCCCCATTATAAATTCTCCCATCTCGGTCTGTAAGGGACCCACATTTGTCTTCGCCAGTCTTTTCCTTTTTACATACCTATAGTAGCTTTTACAATCTGTTTTTATGTTTCTCACTAATTTACTCTCATATTCTATTTTCCCTTTCTTTATCAATTTCTTGGTCCTCCTTTGCTGAATTCTAAAATGCTCCCAATCCTGCTTTTTCTGTCAACTTCGTTTGATTTAATACTATCTTTGATTTCTGTTGTTAGCCATGATTGGATCACTTTTCCTGTTGGGTTTTGTGCCTTAAAGGAACATATATTTGTTGCAAATTATGTATTAATTCTTTAAATGCTAGCCATTGCCTGTCTACCGTCATATCTTTTAATGTAGTTCCCCAATCAACCACAGCCAACTTGCGCCTCATATCTTCGTAGTTTCCTTTGAAGGTGAGCTCAATGTACTTCTTAAAGTGATTTATGCCTACTGAAGCCTGGCTTTACTCTACTCTGGTCATAAAAGAACTAACAGGAAAAGGGGTTGAATTCGGATTGTGCAGAGTTATTAATGAACATTTCATGGTCAATATGATCTCCTGGACTGGTTTCGATAGCCTGAGGGGTTCGGAGAGGAATTTTCCAGTGTTTTTTTTCCTTGTTGGTCCTGGTATTTTCTCAGTTTTTGTTCTGCCTCCCCAGAAGATTACATGGTGGGGTTGGGGGGGGGGGGGCCACAGGAGGCGGGGGCGGCGGCGGTGGGGAGGGGGGGAAAGGAAGCGTCTAGTTTACCCAGAGAGTGGTTCGAATGTGGAACTTGCTATCACAAGGAGCTGAGCCGAATAGCATAGATGCATTTAAGGGGAAGCCAGATAAACAAATGAGGGAGAAAGGAATGGAAGGATATGCTGATAGGGTTAGATGAAGTAGGGCGGGAGGAGGCTCGTGTGAAGCATAAACACCGGCATGGACCAGTTGGGCCAAATGACCTGTTTCTGTCCGTACATTCTATGTAATATATGCAATGTAATCTAGTCATGATGGTCTGGGCACCATGAGTGTGGGGCAGGCTTGATGGACCATCTGGTCTTTTCATGCCCATCATTTTCATATGTTCATAACATGTTATAATCTTACTATGAAAATGCTTTGCAGCTGTTTTTTTTATGTGAAGCACTTTGGGACTTTTTTTATGCTAAAGACGCTTTGTAAATGCAAGTTGTTTTCTTGTTGTTATCCACCTGTTTATTTTAAATGAGTTTTGAACCTTTGTTAAAATTGTGGACACAATAATCGATTCTAACGCACTGACATGTCTCACCACAATTGCGGAGCATGAATTCAATCCTAAAAGTGTCTTGAGTATTCCTTCAGCCTGACTGATCTTATTCTATGAGCTAAATCACCTTTTTTTTTCCCTGGACTTCTTTTGCTTTCCTGCTACTTTCTGATATTTAGCAGATCTGTACTGACAGCTGAGTGCAGTAAAATAAATGGATTACAAGTCTGACTAAGGCTGTCCCGGAAACATTACTGTCCTGAAAATTGAGTTTTATTTCCTATAAAATCAAGGCAGTTCCTCAAGATTCAGAATGACAGTGTTCAGGCGTAGAACATGTTTTACCTTTGTACCCAGTGGCAGCAGCAAGTATCATATCCATTCCCTACATCTTTCATCGTGTGATATTAAGTATCGTCCTTACATTGTCAAGTTTGTACTAGACTTAATCCAATGTACATGTGCCTGGCAGGGTAATCAATATAGATAGGGGCCAGGGCCATGCAGTGTGTGCTGGAGGGTTCATTCGGTCTTTTATCCTTCCAAGCTTTGTAAAATGTTTTTTATGAATTTATTCTCAGGATGCGGGTGATGCTGGCAATGCGGCAATTATTATTGCCCATCGCTCTAAGAAGGTGACGGTGGGCCTTCTGCTCCACCCGCTGTGGACCATGAGCTGATCATGTTCCCAGAGTGGTGTTAGGTAGGGAATTCCATGATTTTCGCCCAGCGACAATGAAGGAATGGCGATATATCTCTCAGTCAGGGTCGTGTGTGACTTGGAGAGGAACTTGGAGGTGATGGTGTTCTCACAACCACATTGGTGCTCTTGGTGCTAAAGGTCGCAGGGGAGGGCGGTGCTATTGAAGTACTACATCTTGGGATATAGAGAAAAAACAGAAACTAAAGGGACTGTGCAATAAGAAATAGGTGCAGGAGTAGGCTATATGGCCCTTCGAGCCTGCTCCGCCATTCAATCAGATCATGGCTGATCTTCGACCTCAACTCCACTTTCCTGCCCAATCCCCATATCCCTTGATTCTCCTAGAGTCCAAAAATCTATCGATCTCAGCCTTGAATGTACTCAACGACTCAGCATCCACAGCCCTCTGGGGTAGAGAATTCCAAAGATTCACAACCCTCTGAGTGAAGAAATGCCTCCTCATCTCAGTATTAAATGGTCAACCCCTTATCCTGCGACTATGCCCCCTAGTTCTAGACTCTCCAGCCAGGGGAAACAATCTCTCAGCATCTACCCTGTCAAGCCCCCTCATAATCTTATATGTTTCAATGAGATCACCTCTCATTCTTCTAAACTCCAGAGAGTATAGGCCCATTCTACTCAACCTCTCCTCACAGGACAACCCTCTCATCCCAGGAATTAATCTAGTGAACCTTCGTTGCACCGTCTCTAAGGCAAGTATATCCTTCCTTAGATAAGGAGACCAAAACTATACGCAATACTCCAGGTGAGGTCTCACCAATGCTTGGTACTTTGTCATGCTGCTTCTCCTGAATGATCAAATGCATGCTGCACTAAAAGACTATTGGAGGCGGACCTCCATGGGTTATCTGTCTATCTATCCATCTAACTATCTATCTATCTATCTATCTATCACTAGCACATTGTCCTTTCACTTCTGGTTCCTAGGCTGAACTCTGTTAGGATGAGAATATTTTTCCTGGTGTTTTTAAGGGCCCAATATGAAATGAGTTTGTACAGCCTGAAACTAGTTTACAATACAAAACTGTTTCGTAATGAAGTATTAATTGTTACTATCACTCCAACAAAGTGGCTTGTATGGGAAGTGGAAAGATTTACTCTGGCTCCATAGGAAGTGGTCTTTTGTGGTTAAGGCACATTGTGAGATAAAGTAGAGGGAGCTCAGCTCTGCAACCAGCCCATGACATACATGGTCTGGGAGTACTTGCTGCTGACACTGGAGAGGTAACATTATGTCACTAAGTTCCCAGTGATGGGGACTCGTCTGCTAGGGGTGATTATCTGGAATTTGGTACCTGCTCCTCAGGATTTTGCATCCATTATGGGGAAAATTACCAATTAGGTGCCAAATTCATACCAGAATGATGCCTGGCTAAAAGGGTTAAATTATGAGGACCATGCTTGTATTCCCTTCCGTACAGAAGATTAAGGGGTGATCTAATTGAGATATTTAAGATGATTAAAGGATTTGATAGGGTAGATAGAGAGAAACTATCTCTTCTGTTGGGGGAGTCCAGAACAAGGGGGCATAACCTTAAAATTAGAGCAAGGCCATTCTGGAGCGATGTCAGGAAGCACTTCTTCACACAAAGGGGCATGGAAATCTGGAACTCTCTTCCCCCATAAAGCTGTTGAGGCTTGGGTATTAAAGGTTACAGAACCACGGTGGGTAGATGGAGTTAAGATACAGATCAGCCATGATCTAATTGAATGGCGGAACAGGCTCAAGGGGCTGAATGGTTAGCTCCTGTTCCCATGTTTCTAAAATAAGGGAAAATGTTCTATTCACATCATCATGAACACAAAAACGCAGGGAAAAAAATTAAGAATGTGCATGGCAGAATTGCGGGCTGTGCTGATTTACCAATATGGAAATATAACCCCTCTGAGGTTATGACCACTTCTGAGGTCAGTGTCACGCTAGTCTAACTGTGAAAGCATTGCACTGCAACATGCAGAGGTTATCTGCATGAATCTATGAATCAGATATCTACCCTAACATCGCTGTCAGATCACATGCAAGGTTCCCAGTGACAGCCTATGCTGTCAATCAGTCAGCCTCCGCAAGAGCTCTTGGAACTCAAGTGGGCTGTGTCTTCTGCATCACCTATCAATCATGTCGCTGCTCCAGAATGACCAGATGTACGTACACTGATTGATTTTATCTGTTTGTATCTAGAACATTTGCTGCAGTTTTGCTCCAGGTACTAGTAATAGTCTGGCAACTGAGTGGGATCGTGAAATCGGTGTTTATTCGTTCATGGGATGTGGGTGTCACTGGCAAGACCAGCATTTATTGCCCATCTCTAATTGCCCTTGAGAATGTGTTGGTGAGCTGCCTTCTTGAACCGCTGCAGTCCGTGTGGTGAAGGTTCTCCCACAGCGCTGTTAGGTAGGGAGTTCCAGGATTTTGACCCAGCAAAGGATGGGCGATATATTTCCAAGTCGGGATGGTGTGTGACTTGGAGGGGAACGTGCAGGTGGTGTTGTTCCCATGTGCCTGCTGCCCTTGTCCTTCTAGGTGGTAGAGGTTGCAGGTTGGCGAAGAAGCCTTGGCGAGTTGCTGCAGTACATTCTGTAGATGGTGCACACTGCAGCCATGGTGCGCAGGTGGTGAAGGGAGTGAATGTTCAGGGTGGTGGATGGGGTGCCAATCAAGTGGGCTGCTTTGTTCTGGATGGTGTCGAGCTTCTTGAGTGTTGTTGGAGCTGCACTCATCCAGGCAAGTGGAGAGTATTCCATCACACTCCTGACTTGTGCCTTGTAGATGGAGGAAAGGCTTTGGGGAGTCAGGAGGTGAGTCACTTGCCGCAGAATACCCAGCCTCTGACCTGCTCTTGTAGCCACAGTATTTATATGGCTGGTCCAGTTAAGTTTCTGGTCAATGGTGACCCCCAGGATGTTGATGGTGGGGGATTCGGCGATGGTAATGCTGTTGAATGTCAAGGGGAGGTGGTTAGACTTTCTCTTGTTGGAGATGGTCATTGCCTGGCACGTGTCTGGCGCGAATGTTAGTTGCCACTTATCAGCCCAGCAATGTTGCTGGGTCAATTAGCAAGAAAATCAGCAAATGTTTCTCTGCTGGAACCATGTATCCATTTTAGACAGCAGAGGGGAACAGAAACAAAAAAAAACTGAAATGAATATACGGGCAATCACAGGTAGTGCGCCCATGAGTTTGGGATTTGCGCTGGCAGCAGTTGAGGATCCTGTTATTAGTTTGCACTCAGAGTAAAAATCTGACATTGGCAAAACGTAACCACAAAGCCATCGGATTGTTGTTAAGAACCCATTTCAAACTTACCTGCGAGAGGAATACAAAGCAGTTTGCACCCATTCCAAGTTTGTGTTCAACAACTACACCAACAACAGCTTGCATTTAAATAGCACCTTTAACGTAGTAAAACGTCCCAAGGCGCTTCACAGGTGCGATTATCAAACATAATTAGATACCGAGCCACTAATGGAGATATTACGACACATGACCAAAAGCTTGGTCAAAGAGGCAGATTTTACGGAGTGTCTTAAAGGAGGAGAGAGAGGCGGAGAGGTTTAGGGAGGGAATTCCAGAGCTTCGGGCCTAGGCAGTTGAAGGCGCGGCCGCCAATAGTGGAGCGGTGAAAATCGGGGATGCGCAAGAGGCCCGAATTGGAGGAGCGCAGAGATCTCGGAGGGTTGTAGGGCTGGAGGAGGTCACAGAGATAGGGAGGGGTGGGATTTGGAAAAAAGTAACAGTAAACTGCATGCACACAAGATCAGCTGGGATTGGAAGAAACCATTGCTTTCCCTCGGATAGGTGCCAAAGGATGGAGGATGAGTTATGAGGAGCCATGGAATACAATTCACATCCTATAGGTGAGCTGGCCTGATAACTGATGGGAGATGGTTGTGAGCTAATTATGGTGTATGACTGGGATATCATGGAATCTTCCGCTCATCAACATGTACCAGACATGTTCAATAAATGATAGAAATGTAAATTTTCATTCCAAACGGAAACTGTATTATTGTCTAGCCTGTCGACAGATTCTGCTGGTGTCACTGTGAAATAATTTACCCCACAGTGCTGTCTCTCCCCAATGACATCATCTCTATCCAATATAAAAAAAGTATTTCTGAAGGGAGACTCCCTGTGGTATAAAGCCTACTGAACTACAGATGTACATGAATAACATAGCTTGATATTTTTACTCCATGATTTTCATTTTTGTGTTCTGACAATGGCAACTATTAATTAAGAACAACTACCTGAACCAAGGGCCACTTTGTAAAGGTTGTATGTGATTTCCGTCTCAGGTTATTGACTGCATTCATCTTTGTTTAAATGTCATGGTAAAATCAATTGGAATGGTTGCTCTTCCAAGTTGGAATTACTCCTGCTGTGAACCGATTGGTCACCGTGGAACAACAACATGGGTAGGGAGGAAAAATTTCTGAAGGTTTGTTCCAGAAGGTGGTCATCCCACAAATAGAGAAGAATAGAGAAGGGTACCAACCCTCAGGAGGAGAAGAGAGGAACCAGTACAGGAAAGCCCTGTGGGTCTGCCACCTGAAGACAAGGAGGAGGCTAATCAAGAGCAACACTAAGGCATTGTGAATCATTGGCCATGTGGTTGATAGTGAGGAGGAAAGCTGTAGACTGCAGGAAGATATCAAAGGACTGGTTAGGTAGGCAGAAAAGTGGCAAATGGAATTCAATCCATTGAAGTGTGAGGTAATGCATTTGGGGAGCGCAAACAAGGCAAGGGAGTATACAATAAATGGGAGGATACTGAGAGGTGTAGAGGAACGAAGGGACCTTGGAGCACATGTCCACAGATTCCTGAAGGTAGCAGGGCAGGTAGATAAGGTGCTTAAAAAGGCGTACGGGATACTTTCCTTTATTAGCTGAGGCATAGAAGATAAGAGTAGGGAGGTTGTGCTAGAACTGTATAAAATATTGGTTGGGCCACAGCTTGAGTATTGCGTACAGCTCTGGTCACCACATTACAGGAAAGATGTGATTGCACTAGAGAGGGTACAGAGGAGATTTACGAGGAAGTTGGAGAATTTTAGCTATGAGAAAAGATTGGATAGGCTGGGGTTGTTTTCTTTGGAACAAAGGAGGCTGAGGGAAGATTTAATTAATTCATATAAAATTATGACTGGACTAGATAGAATGGATAAGGAGGACCTATTTCCCTTAGCAGAGGGGTCAGTGACCAGGGGGCATGGATTTAAAGTAACTGGAAGAAGGATTAGAGGGGAACTGAGGGGAACTTTTTCACCCAAAGGGTGATGGGAGTCTGGAACTCACTGCCTGAAAGGGTAGTAGAGGCAGAAACCCTCAACTCATTTAAAAAGTACATGGCTGTGCACTTGAAATGCCGTAACCTACAGGGCTATGGATCAAGTGCTGGAAAGTGGGATTAAGCTGGATAGCTCTTTTTGAGCCTGCACGGATACAATGGGCCGAATGGCCTCCTTCTGTGCCATAACTTTCTGTGATTCTATGATTCTATGATCAAAGGTCATACATGAGGAAAAAGAGACAGTATTCATGAGAACAGACGAGTGGAAGAGATGATGGATTCCATAATTAGGGGGATAGACAATCTGATTTGCAGCCGTGACTGGGGATCCGGAATGGTGTGTTGCCTCCCAGAGGCCATGATATGGCATTAGAAGAGCAAGTGAAGAAACTTCTGGAAAAAGAGGAAAAACAACTGGAATTTGTGACTGATATAGGAACCAATGACAAATGGGAAGGAATGGGACAGAGGTCTTGCAGAGGAAACGTGGGGAGCTAAGTTCTAAAATAAAGTCGAAGAGGTTAGTAATCTTTGAATTGCTCCCAGTGTCACACAGTAAATAATTTAGGGGGTGATTTTAAACCCCCAAGAATGGTTGGGTTGGGGGCGGGTAGGAGTTGAAAATAATTGTTTTCTGGGTCGCGACCGCAACCCGGCTTTATTTCCGGGTTTAACGTCAGCGCGTAAAAGTACAGGCTTCCCACTGGGAACGCAAAGTCCAAAAATTTTGAGGTTGCGACCCAAAAAAACAATTATTTTCAACTCCCGCCAGCCCCCAACCCACCCGTTCTTGGGTTTTAAAATCACCCCCTTGGAAGATGGAAGAGATGAGATATGTCAATGCATGGCTAAAAAGATAGTCTAGAAGAAAGGGTTTCAGATTCCTAGGAATATTGGAACAAGTTCTGGAGCAGTGAGAAGATAAAATGGGATGGGCTTCATCTAAACCGGAATTGTTCCAATATCCTTACAGAGAAAATAATTAGGGAAGTGACAGATGATTTAAACTAGTAAGACATAGAGGGATAAGGAAATTGATGACTATAATAGCAGAAAGGTTAAATAAAAAAAGGAATGCTTTGAGGAATAGACTTGAATTTTTTAATGAAATAATTTACTGGAGGTAGATGTATATGTAAATAGTGAGTATATTGTTATTATTGATCTCAGAAATGGCTGACAGCAGATGAGATGTTAAACTGAGGCCCCGTCAGCCATCTCAGGTGGACGTAGAAGATCCCACAATATTATTTGAAGAAGAGCAGGGGAGTTCTCCCAGTGGCCTGGCCAATATTTATCCCTCAACCAACATCACTAAAACAGATGATCTGGTCATTTATTTCAGTGCTGTTTGCGGGACGTTGCTGTGCACAAATTGGCTGCCACATTCCTACATTACAACAGTGTGGACATGGGATGTCGGCGTCGCTGGTAAGGCTGGCATTTATTGCCCATACTTAGTTGTCCTGAGAAAGTGGTGGTGGGCCATTTTCTTGAATGTGCTGGTAACGGCTTTGATACAACTGAACAGCTTGCTATGCCACTTCAGAGGGCAGTTATGAGTCAACCATGTTGGTGTGGGACTGGAGTTGTATGTAGACAAGGGTGGGTAAGGACGGCAGGTTTCCTTCCTTAAAGGTCATTAAAGTGAACCAATTGGGTTTTCATGACAGTCAAAGAGCTTCATGGTCACTTCTGCTGGTACCAGCTTTTTATTTCCAATTTTTTTTTAAACTGAATTCAAATTCTCAAACTGCCATGGGGGATTATTTGTCCAGGCCTCTGGATTACTAGTCCAGTAACATAACTACTACACTACCGTACCCGAGAGTGATTATTGATCGTATTCTGAAAGCAACAAGCCAATGTTTGGCAGTTATTAATAACTGGAACTGGAGTACATCTGGAGGGCATTGAACTACAAGTCAGAACTGGTCACACTGATATTGTACCAATCAATAGTGAGAGCAATTCTGCAGTATAGATTGCAGCCTTGATTACCCTACATCAACAACAGTTTAAATGCATTAGATAAGAGTGACCAGAATAATTCCAGACCTTGGAAGACTAAATAATGAAGAAAATTTCAAGTGACTAAACTTATTTTAAGTGGTAAAATGAAGGCTGGTGGAGAAATGATCAAGTCCTTTAAAATAATGACTGATATTGATGAGGTTAAAGTAAACTAGCCATTTAACTTGGACAATGAGCGTTGAACAAGAGGACACTAGAGTACAAAATTCATAACCCTCAAGCAAGGCTAGAGATTAGAAAAACAATATTTTTCTCACAGGATAGTGGATGGGGTGGAACAGACGCCCAGAGAAGGGAGTTGATTCTGAGCCAATTGGCATCTTTAAGGAGGAGCTGCATCAATATCTATTGAGAAGGGGAATTGAGTTAGTAACTCAAAAGTTCTGCTCTTTCTTGGACTTCTAGCATTGGAACACCAGAGGGACCAGAAATTGGGACAGAGCCCAGTTCTGCCAGAGTTATGCCCCTTTAGAGCATCAACATCAAATTCCGAGGGGCATGAGAGTGAGAGCTTCTTCCACCCACCCTCCCACCACATCCCAACCTCATTATGCAGGACATGTCTGGGGAAATGAACTCAGGCTACCCAGGGAATCTTACCTGGTACACTGCCATAAGGCCCAATGGTACACCTGTAAAAAGCAGGTGTAGGTGCCATTTTTAAAATATATATTCATTCTCGGGATGTGGGCACCGTTGGCAAGGCCGGCATTTATTGTCCATCCCTAGTTGCCCTTGAGAAGATTACACTGAAAATTTTGAAGAAGGCTTCTTGTAGGATTTTTCTGTGACATGAACTTCTGATGGATGCCCTCTTTTTGATGGGGCTTAATGATCGCCAGACTTGACTTGAGGCGGCTTACCACCACCTTCTCAAGGGCAATTAGGGATGGGCAATAAATGCTGGCCTTGCCAGCGACGCCCACGTCCCATGAATTAATAAAAAATATATACAGAACTAGTGCAAATAATGGAAAGTCAAAGAGGTGTTGGCTTCATGAAAATAGTTTTCAAACTTTGTTTTTCCTTCAGGGAAGAAAAAGAAAGGAGAGACATACACGGTTTTGATCCAGTGCAAGTGGTGGGATAAATATTTTAACGACAGGTCACATTTCCTTAGTTCTCTTGACTTAAGGAGAATGTGTCACAGCGCTTGATGAGGTGGAAAAAGGAGAGGTGGGGGGGGAAAGGAGAATAAAAGAATTTACTGACAAGCTTGGTCGAAGAGAAGCGTTTTTAGGGGGGCTTTGAAAACAGAGAGGGAGGTGGCAAATGAAAAAGATTTTTGGAGGAGATTCAATGCAGTTTGCATCAATGTTTACATGCGTAAGCAAGCAAATTAATAAAGCTTTTGCTAAACACTTTTGTCAATAAAATGGTGCCCCTTTAAAATCGCGCTTGTATTTAAAGAAAATTTGACAGTGATCATTTTCTACTTTGCCACCTGGTGGAGTGGTTCATCTGCCCATTATGGAACCTGCCCAATTTCCGGTCCATTGATATGAATGGCATATATTACACCTGAGTCATATCAGTGTTATGTTGGAGAGACCATTATCTGATTGCTGAAGTGAAAATTTCAATGGCCTTTTTAAAAGGTGGCATAAAGTGTGACATACGATACAATGATGTTATCATCCATATTTGCATTGAGACTTGAACACAAAAATCTAGGCTGACACTCCAGTGAAGTACTGAGGGAGTGCTGTGTTGTCGAAGGTACCGTCTCACTGAGAGACTCTGAACTGAGGCCCTTGTCTGCCTTCTTGGGTGGATGCAAAAGATCCCATGGCATTATTTCAAAGAAGAGCAGGGGAGTTCTCCCCGATGTCCTGGCCAATATTTATCCCTCAATCGATATCACCAAAAAACAGATTATCTGGTTATTATCACAGTGCTGTTTGTGGGACCTTGCTGTGTGCCTCTTTTCCTACATTACAACAGTGACTAATTTCCAAAAGTATTTAATTGACTGTAAAGCACTTTGGGACGTCCTGAGGTCGTGAAAGGCACTATATAAATGCAAGTTCTTTCTTTCTATTACGCTTCCTGTTAAATACAGGATATCATATCAATCTGGAACTACTGAAGAAAACAACGACAGTTTCGATCTTCATGCAAAGCATATAGGTTAGCACATAGTGTGTTAACAAGGCAGCACTGTAACTCTAGCTTCAGATGGCATTGATAAACCAGGAGAGCTAACCGATTTTATCAGCAGTTTATCTGATCTAACCCCTGAGATTTGCATAAAACATGTTGTTCCTTTGTTGAGTCACTTTTATGTCACTGGCAGAGTTCCAGTATAATTACTCAGTGTAGTTTGGGGTCTGAAACACAGTTGTGATGTTTAGCTGCTAACCTGGCCTGTCCGTTTAAGCCACTCCTCAACATGGGAAGATAGTGTGTAAAAGGTAAATCCCTGTAATTGTACTTGGTTGTAAATCACTGAGGTCAATCAGAGGGCATTTGATAGCTGCTGGTAAATTTCAGTTTTCAGTACAATGACTAAGTTTCTTTTGTAAAAGATTTTTTTCTATTGGTAACTGTGTGATGTCCGTTGTGTGTGTGATGAATGTGGTCTAGATGCAGTGTTTCTATGTTTCCACCAGTGGATCTCTCATGGCACTGCTCACATTAGGTCCTACTTACCTCAAATGGCTTCTTCTGGTCCCAATTCCTCTTCTCCCCGTCTTCATCTGGCGGGAAAGCCACATCGACTTCTCCGCTCAGGCCAGAGTTAAAATTGCAGTGCGACTGTGACAGAAAAAAAAAAGACACCAAACACATGACAGAACAGAAGGTAAATGTTACGTGTCGGAAATGTGCGTGGATACAAGGCTTATAATATTATTATAGATAAAGCAAGGTTCGAGTGCAGCTAACAGCACAAACAGTTGTTCCCCCACTTTTGGCTGCACTAAGAAATATGAAAGCCTGAACTTACCTCATTTTTCGTGGCTTTTTGAGAACTGTTACAGCAATTGTCAACTCCACTTTGACCCAGGCACAGACAAGAATGTAAACAGGGAAGAGTGGTGTCAGGAACCCAGTATAGTGCTGTACTCCCAAAAGCAGACTGCAAAATAAAAGCACCTTTATTCTTCATAACATAAAGCAGCTGGAATTTGTGAGACAGATCTGTCCAATTTTAGCCAGTTGTGTGCATGATGTTACTTTGCCTGGGGTGGGTGTCACAGATTTTTGCTTTGATATTTTCTCATTATTAGCTCTCAGGTGCCAGACATGGCTCAGTGGTAGCAGTCTGGGCTCTGAGTCAAAGGGTTATGAGTTCAATTCCCACTCCAGATACTTCAGCACATAATCTAGCCTGATGCTCCAGTGAATGAGTGCTGCACTGTTGAAGGTGATGTCTTTTGGATGCGACATTAAACAAAGGCTTCATCCAGAAAGAAAGAAACATAACAACATAAGAAATAGGAGCAGGAGTAGGCCATATGGCCCCTCGAGCCTGCTCCGCCATTCAGTAAGATCATGGCTGATCTTTGACCTCAGCTCCATTTTCCTGCCCTATGCCCATATCCCTTGATTCCCTCAGAGTCCAAAAATCTATTGATCTCAGCCTTGAATGTACTCAGTGACTGAACATCCACAGCACTCTGGTGTAGGGAATTCCAAAGATTCACAACCCTCTGAGTGAAGAAATTTCTCCTCATCTCAGTCCTAAATGGCCGACCTGTTATCCTGAGACTATGCCCCCTGGTTCAAGACTCTCCAGCCAGGGGAAACAGCCTCTCAGCATCTAACCTGTCAAGCCTTCTCAGAATCTTATATGGTTCAATGAGATCATCTCTCATTCTTCTAAACTCCAGAGAGTATAGGCCCATTCTACTCAATCTCTCCTCATAGGACAACCCTCGCATCCCAGGAATCAATCGAGAAACAAAGACTTGCATTTATATAGAACTTTTCCAGGCCTCAGGATATCCCAAAGCTTTTGAAGTGTAGTCACTGTTGTAATGTAGGAAACGCAGCAGCCAATTTGTGCACAGTAAGGTCCCGCAAACAGCAATGAGATAGTGACCAGTTAATCTGTTGTAGTGATGTTGGTTGAGGGATAAATATTGGCCAGGACACTGAGGAGAACTCCCGTGCTCTTCTCCAAAATAGTGCCATGGAATCTTTTCCGTCCACTCGTGGGGGCAGGTGGGACCTCGGTTTAACATCTTATCACAAAGACGGCAACACCGACAGTGCAGCACTGTCATATTGAAAATTATACACCACAGTAATTAGTGTCGGTTCTGATCACGGCATAGATTTTGTTTTCAATGCTGAAAAACAAACTCACTACATCTATATATTACAGCTCCTTAGAATTTTTTTTTTATTCGTTCATGGGATGTGGGCGTCGCTGGCGAGCCCGGCATTTATTGCCCATCCCTAATTGCCCTTGAGAAGGTGGTGGTGAGCCGCCTTCTTTAACCGCTGCAGTCCGTGTGGTGACGGTTCTCCCACAGTG
The DNA here is from genome assembly GCF_035084215.1 of Heptranchias perlo. NCBI lineage: Eukaryota > Metazoa > Chordata > Chondrichthyes > Hexanchiformes > Hexanchidae > Heptranchias > Heptranchias perlo. The sequence continues at coordinate 12,906,055 of NC_090328.1, forward strand.
CTGTTAGGAAGGGAGTTCCAGGATTGTGACCCAGTGATGATGAAGGAACGGCGATATATTTCCAAGTCGGGATGGTGTGTGACTTGGCAGGGAACGTGCAGGTGGTGTTGTTCCCATGTGCCTGCTGCTCTTGTCCTTCTGGGTGGTAGAGGTTGCGGGTTTGGGAGGTGCTGTCGAAGAAGCCTTGGCGAGTTGCTGCATGTTTAAAATATTCGCTGTAGCATGCGGGTATGGATGTCCTCCCACTCCCCATGGATTCAGTGTTTTCTATAATCGTAATGTTTGGAAATGACAAATGTCCCAGTTAAGCACAAGATTTCATTTCTGAACGCTGGATGGTCAATCGATATGGCCCGTGCTGTTCTACTGCAATTAATCTTAGCTGCATATGTAGCCTAAATCAAAGTCTCACTTCTATTCTCGCCAGCTGTAATGCTGAGTGTGGGGGGAAATATCTGTTTAACAAGGTCTCTGCTTGCCACCAAATAAAAATAAAGGATAGATTTATGGCACACTTTCCCTGAATTAAGCATTCGGGGAAAGAAAGTTTAACTGGCTCACGATTTGGTAGGTTACAAAACTTATACACAGAAAAACATTACATAAAGTGGTAAAGATGAACAGATGTCCTCCTTAGGAACCTGATCCAAAACTCGAATCAATCCGGGGGTTGCAATTCCTCTAGTTGCTACGTGAAGTGACCTTGTAAAGACACTTGAAAACAATTCCAGAATTCAATATTTGCAACAAAATCATGAATAATTCTTCACCAGAACATGGGAAATCTTCACACATGTTCATAATAAGCCTATTATATGTCAACTGTGGCTCAGTTGGTTGCACTCTCGCCTCTGAGTCAGCAGGTTGTGGGTTCAAAGTCCCCACTCCAGAGACTTAAGCACAAAATCTAGGCTGACACTGCAGTGCAGTACTGAGGGTGTGCTGTTCTGCCAGTGGTGTTATCTTTCAGATGAGATGTTAAACTGAGGCCCTATCTGCCCTCTCAGATTAATGTAAAAGATCCCATGGCACCATTTCAAAGAAGAGCAGGGGAGTTCTCCCCAATGTCCTGGCCAATATTTATCCCTCAACCAACATTATCATATTGCTGTTTGTGGGACCTTGCTGTGCGCAAATTGGCTGCTGCTTTTCCGACATTACAACAGTGACTACACTTCAAAAGTACTTCATTGGCTGTAAAGCGCTTTGGGATGTCCTGAGATCATGAAAGGTGCTATGTAAATTCCAGTTCTTTCTTTAGTGATACTGTACAAATGCTTAATGCCCCAGGTTAACTGTAGGAAAAAAATGAAAGAACTTACAATTTATAGCACCTTTCATGTCTTCACAATATCCCAAAGTTCTTCCCAGCCAAAGAATTATTTTTTGAAGTGTAGTCAGTGTGGTTTTTGGCCAAAAGCAGCAGCCAATTTGTGCACAACAAGGCCCGACAAATAGCAAAAAACTGAGATAACTGACTGGATAATCTTTTGTACTGATACTGGTTGAGGAAATAATGTGGACCAGGATATCGAGAGAACTCCCCTGCTCGTCTTCAAATAGTCCCATGGGAGCGTTACGTTCACCTAAACAGGCAGGGCCTCGGTTTAACATTTCATTGAAAAAGCAGCACCTTCAATAGTGCAATATTCCCTCAGTGCTGCTATACAATGTCAGCCTAGATTATGTGGTCAACTGGGGCTTTAACCCAAAACCTTCTGACTCAGTGGCAAGCCAAATGAGCAACCAACTGAACCAAGAGGAGAGGGGTACCATCTGATCATGTTAACCATTCATGGGCTCATATCCCAAACCAAAATTTCCAAGCTATGCAATCGGAGGAATTCTTCCCTGACCTAATAACATACCTGTTCCTGCCTCTGACCCAATAATCAAATGAAAAGCTGACTGACTCTGTGGACATTTTCCTTTTTTCTCTCTCTCTCTCTCCTTTCAGTCACCAGTGGTCATATCAAAATTCTGCTGAGAAAACACAAGTTTGTTCATCCAGGATAAGGAGCCCCACAAGGTAACATGTCAGAAAATTCACAAACCAGAATAATTTCTCCAGGTCACTGGGAGGCTGAGTGAGATGCACTATTAACATCACCATGTTGGAAACAATCATTGTTGCCTCAATGCCTTTAACAGTTGAATCGTAGTAATCAGTAACTCGCTTACAAAGTTCAATTTATGGACTCATTCACACTTCAAGGATAACGGGAGATTTAATAGAGGTGTTCAAAATCATGAGGTGTTTTGACAGAGTAGATCGGGAGAAGCTGTTTCCACGGCAGGTGGGTCGGTAACCAGAGGACACAGATTTATGATAATTGGCAAAAGAACCAGAGAGGAGATGAGGAGAATATTTCTTTACACAGCGAGTTGTTATGCACTGCCTGAAAGGGCGGTGGAAGCAGATTCAATAGTAACTTTCAAAAGGGAATTGGATATATACTTGAAAAGGAAGAATTTGCAGGGCGATGGGAAAAGAGCAGGGGAGGAGTGGGGCTAATTGGATAGCTCTTTCAAAGAGCCGGCATCAGCACGATGGGCCAAACGGCCTCCTTCTGTGCTGTACGATTCTATGATTCTACTTATTGACAACACTGATGGTTTTCCCCACAATTGTGAAGCTTCAATCTAGCAATGTTTGCTTTTGACAGAGTTGCGTCCTATCACCGTAGGTCCAGGATCTGGGGGCCACAGATTGGTGCTCGTCCTCAGGGAAGGGAGTTCGAAGAGAGTTTGAAGGCAAAAACGTAATGTTGCTGCAAAGAAAGTTTGCTGAAAGGCAATGTTTACAATCTGGGTAACATTCTGCCCAGCTCCCTAGCATTCCCTTTGAGTTTTTTGCTTTTTGAAAAAATTCTTTCATGCTGAAGTTCATCTGCCCTCAGTCAGTAACCAATTTAACTCTATCCATTTTCTTTAACTCGCCAAATGCCGAGGCAATGTTTCAGAAAATAGAGAAGATCACAGATGTTATTCTCCCAGTAATCATTGACTATATTTGTATTATCAAATGAAAGTTTGCAAATATTCATGCTAACGCAGGCAACCCAGTGCATCTTTTTTTTTTATTCGTTCACGGGATGTGGGCGTCGCTGGCAAGGCCGGCATTTATTGCCCATCCCTAATTGCCCTTGAGAAGGTGGTGGTGAGCCGCCTTCTTGAGCGAGATTTTACAACTCAGTGGCTTGCTAGGCCATTTCAGAGGGCAATTAAGAATCAACCACATTGCTGTGGGTCTGGAGTCACATATAGGCCAGACCGGGTAAGGGCGGCAGGCTTCCTTCCCTAAAGGACATTAGTGAACCAGATGGGTTTTTACGACAATCTGCAGATCGAGGAGTAGATAACTCTACAGATCGAGGAGTGGGTAACTCTGCAGATCGAGGAGTGGGTAACTCTGCTGATCGAGGAGTAGATAACTCTGCAGATCGAGGAGTGGGTAAATCTGCAGATCGAGGAGTAGGTAACTCTGCAGATCGAGGAGTGGGTAACTCTGCAGATCGAGGAGTGGGTAACTCTGCAGATCGAGGAGTGGGTAACTCTGCAGATCGAGGAGTGGGTAACTCTACAGATCGAGGAGTAGATAACTCTGCAGATCGAGGAGTAGATAACTCTGCAGATCGAGGAGTAGATAACTCTACAGATCGAGGAGTAGGTAACTCTACAGATCGAGGAGTAGATAACTCTACAGATCGAGGAGTGGGTAACTCTACAGATCGAAGAGTGGGTAACTCTACAGATCGAGGAGTAGATAACTCTGCAGATCGAGGAGTGGGTAACTGCAGATCGAGGAGTAGATAACTCTACAGATCGAGGAGTAGATAACTCTACAGATCGAAGAGTAGATAACTCTACAGATCGAGGAGTAGGTAACTCTGCAGATGGAGGAGTAGATAACCCTACAGATCGAGGAGTGGGTAACTCTACAGATCGAGGAGTGGGTAACTCTACAGATCGAGGAGCAGATAACTGAGCAAATCGAGGAGTAGATAACTCTACAGATCGAGGAGTAGATAACTCTGCAGATCGGGGAGTAGATAACTCTACAGATCGAGGAGTGGGTAACTCTGCAGAACGAGGAGTCGATAAATCTGCAGATCGAGGAGTAGATAACTCTGCAGATCGAGGAGTAGATAACTCTGCAGATCGAGTTGCAGATAACTCTACAGATCGAGGAGTGGGTAACTCTGCAGATCGAGGAGTAGATAACTCTGCAGATTAAGGAGTGGGTAACTCTGCAGATCGAGAAGTAGATAACTCTGCAGATCAAGGAGTAGATAACTCTGCAGATCGAGGAGTAGATAACTCTGCAGATCAAGGAGTAGATAACTCTGCAGATCGAGGAGTGGGTAACTCTACAGATCGAGGAGTGGGTAACTCTGCAGATCGAGTTGTAGATAACTCTACAGATCGAGGATTGGGTAACTCTGCAGATCGAGGAGTAGATAACTCTGCAGATCGAGGAGTAGATAACTCTGCAGATCGAGGAGTAGATAACTCTGCAGATCGAGGAGTGGGTAACTCTACAGATCGAGGAGTGGGTAACTGCAGATCGAGGAGTGTGTAACTCTGCAGAACGAGGAGTGGGTAACTCTGCAGATCGAGGAGTAGATAACTCTGCAGATCGAGGAGTGGATCGCTCTGCAGATCGAGGAGTGGGTAACTCTACAGATCGAGGAGTATATAACTTTACAGATCGAGGAGTGGGTAACTCTGCAGATCGAGGAGTAGATAACTCTGCAGATCGAGGAGTGGGTAACTCTGCAGATCGAGGAGTAGATAACTCTGCAGATCGAGTTGTAGATAACTGCAGATCGAGGAGTAGATAACTCTGCAGATCGAGGAGTAGATAACTCTGCAGATCGAGGAGTGGATCGCTCTGCAGATCGAGGAGTGGGTAACTCTACAGATCGAGGAGTATATAACTCTACAGATCGAGGAGTGGGTAACTCTGCAGATCGAGGAGTAGATAACTCTGCAGATCGAGGAGTAGATAACTCTACAGATCGAGGAGTGGGTAACTCTGCAGATCGAGGAGTAGATAACTGCAGATCGAGGAGTAGATAACTCTGCAGATCGAGGAGTAGATAACTCTGCAGATCGAGGAGTGGGTAACTCTGCAGATCGAGGAGTAGATAACTCTGCAGATCGAGTTGTAGATAACTGCAGATCGAGGAGTGGGTAACTCTGCAGATCGAGGAGTAGATAACTCTGCAGATCGAGGAGTGGGTAACTCTGCAGATCGAGGAGTAGATAACTGCTGATCGAGGAGTAGATAACTCTACAGATCGAGGAGTAGATAACTCTACAGATCGAGGAGTGGGTAACTCTGCAGATCGAGGAGTGGGTAACTCTGCAGATCGAGGAGTGGGTAACTCTGCAGATCGAGGAGTGGGTAACTCTGCAGATCGAGGAGTGGGTAACTCTGCAGATCGAGGAGTGGGTAACTCTACAGATCGAGGAGTAGATAACTCTGCAGATCGAGGAGTAGATAACTCTGCAGATCGAGGAGTAGATAACTCTACAGATCGAGGAGTAGGTAACTCTACAGATCGAGGAGTAGATAACTCTACAGATCGAGGAGTGGGTAACTCTACAGATCGAAGAGTGGGTAACTCTACAGATCGAGGAGTAGATAACTCTGCAGATCGAGGAGTGGGTAACTGCAGATCGAGGAGTAGATAACTCTACAGATCGAGGAGTAGATAACTCTACAGATCGAAGAGTAGATAACTCTACAGATCGAGGAGTAGGTAACTCTGCAGATGGAGGAGTAGATAACCCTACAGATCGAGGAGTGGGTAACTCTACAGATCGAGGAGTGGGTAACTCTACAGATCGAGGAGCAGATAACTGAGCAAATCGAGGAGTAGATAACTCTACAGATCGAGGAGTAGATAACTCTGCAGATCGGGGAGTAGATAACTCTACAGATCGAGGAGTGGGTAACTCTGCAGAACGAGGAGTCGATAAATCTGCAGATCGAGGAGTAGATAACTCTGCAGATCGAGGAGTAGATAACTCTGCAGATCGAGTTGTAGATAACTCTACAGATCGAGGAGTGGGTAACTCTGCAGATCGAGGAGTAGATAACTCTGCAGATCAAGGAGTAGATAACTCTGCAGATCGAGGAGTAGATAACTCTGCAGATCGAGTTGTAGATAACTCTACAGATCGAGGAGTGGGTAACTCTGCAGATCGAGGAGTAGATAACTCTGCAGATCGAGGAGTAGATAACTCTGCAGATCAAGGAGTAGATAACTCTGCAGATCGAGGAGTGGGTAACTCTACAGATCGAGGAGTGGGTAACTCTGCAGATCGAGTTGTAGATAACTCTACAGATCGAGGATTGGGTAACTCTGCAGATCGAGGAGTAGATAACTCTGCAGATCGAGGAGTAGATAACTCTGCAGATCGAGGAGTAGATAACTCTGCAGATCGAGGAGTGGGTAACTCTACAGATCGAGGAGTGGGTAACTGCAGATCGAGGAGTGTGTAACTCTGCAGAACGAGGAGTGGGTAACTCTGCAGATCGAGGAGTAGATAACTCTGCAGATCGAGGAGTGGATTGCTCTGCAGATCGAGGAGTGGGTAACTCTACAGATCGAGGAGTATATAACTTTACAGATCGAGGAGTGGGTAACTCTGCAGATCGAGGAGTAGATAACTCTGCAGATCGAGGAGTGGGTAACTCTGCAGATCGAGGAGTAGATAACTCTGCAGATCGAGTTGTAGATAACTGCAGATCGAGGAGTAGATAACTCTGCAGATCGAGGAGTAGATAACTCTGCAGATCGAGGAGTGGATCGCTCTGCAGATCGAGGAGTGGGTAACTCTACAGATCGAGGAGTATATAACTCTACAGATCGAGGAGTGGGTAACTCTGCAGATCGAGGAGTAGATAACTCTGCAGATCGAGGAGTAGATAACTCTACAGATCGAGGAGTGGGTAACTCTGCAGATCGAGGAGTAGATAACTGCAGATCGAGGAGTAGATAACTCTGCAGATCGAGGAGTAGATAACTCTGCAGATCGAGGAGTGGGTAACTCTGCAGATCGAGGAGTAGATAACTCTGCAGATCGAGTTGTAGATAACTGCAGATCGAGGAGTGGGTAACTCTGCAGATCGAGGAGTAGATAACTCTGCAGATCGAGGAGTGGGTAACTCTGCAGATCGAGGAGTAGATAACTCTGCTGATCGAGGAGTAGATAACTCTACAGATCGAGGAGTAGATAACTCTACAGATCGAGGAGTGGGTAACTCTGCAGATCGAGGAGTAGATAACTCTACAGATCGAGGAGTGGGTAACTCTACAGATCGAGGAGTAGATAACTCTACAGATCGAGGAGTGGGTAACTCTACAGATCGAGGAGTAGATAACTCTGCTGATCGAGGAGTAGATAACTCTACAGATCGAGGAGTAGATAACTCTACAGATCGAGGAGTGGGTAACTCTGCAGATCGAGGAGTAGATAACTGCAGATCGAGGAGTGGGTAACTCTACAGATCGAGGAGTGGGTAACTCTGCAGATCGAGAAGTAGATAACTCTGCAGATCGAGAAGTAGATAACTCTGCAGATCGAGGAGTAGATAACTCTGCAGATCGAGGAGTAGATAACTCTGCAGATCGAGGAGTGGGTAACTCTACAGATCGAGGAGTGGGTAACTCTGCAGATCGAGGAGTAGATAACTGCAGATCGAGGAGTAGATAACTCTGCAGATCGAGGAGTGGGTAACTCTGCAGATCGAGGAGTAGATAACTCTGCAGATCGAGGAGTGGGTAACTCTGCAGATCGAGGAGTAGATAACTCTGCTGATCGAGGAGTGGGTAACTCTACAGATCGAGGAGTAGATAACTCTACAGATCGAGGAGTGGGTAACTCTACAGATCGAGGAGTAGATAACTCTACAGATCGAGGAGTGGGTAACTCTACAGATCGAGGAGTGGGTAACTCTACAGATCGAGGAGTAGATAACTCTACAGATCGAGGAGTGGGTAACTCTACAGATCGAGGAGTAGATAACTCTACAGATCGAGGAGTGGGTAACTCTACAGATCGAGGAGTCGATAACTCTGCTGATCGAGGAGTGGGTAACTCTACAGATCGAGGAGTAGATAACTCTACAGATCGAGGAGTGGGTAACTCTACAGATCGAGGAGTAGATAACTCTACAGATCGAGGAGTGGGTAACTCTGCAGATCGAGGTGTAGATAACTCTACAGATCGAGGAGTGGGTAACTCTGCAGATCGAGGAGTAGATAACTGCAGATCGAGGAGTGGGTAACTCTGCAGATCGAGGAGTAGATAACTCTGCAGATCGAGGAGTGGGTAACTCTACAGATCGAGGAGTGGGTAACTCTGCAGATCGAGGAGTGGGTAACTCTACAGATCGAGGAGTGGGTAACTCTACAGATCGAGGAGTAGATAACTCTACAGATCGAGGAGTGGGTAACTCTGCAGTTCCGAGAGTAGATACTTCTGCAGGTGACCTGTCCATGCTGCACATTCCTGACCACACATCCCGAAAGTTCGTTGAGTTACTCAGAAAAAGTCTACCAGTGGAAAGATGAGCTCTCTCGTGAGATGCTCCTCCTGCAAATACAGGGGAATTAAAACCAGTTCCTTCGCTTCTTTTCATCATAACCGGGGTCAGTGGGTCACATGGAGTAGTTGAGGCGATTAGCATAGATGTATTTTAGGAGAAGCTCGATCAGTACATGAAGGAGAAAGGAATTGAAGGATATGGTGATAGAATTAGATGAAGTCGGGAGGGAGGAGGCTCATAAACACTGGCATCGATCTGTTGGGCTGAATGGCCTGTGTCTATGATCGAAATTCTCTGTAATTCTCATTAAGTAGTGTGTCCTTGTCAAGCTCAGTCCTGTGCGTGCGGTTTTACATTTTTTTTGCGTCGCTTTTTTGTGTTGTCGAACATGAAACACTATCGAGGAAAGGGAACATTCCTTTTTTGTAAAGTGAGTTTATGGAAACTGTAGACAGTGCAATAATGTGCACATGTTCAATGTCTTGCCCAATTTGAGGATGAATAAGCAATATTGAGAAGATTTAATTACAGCCTTGAAAGGAAAATTCCAAGAAAGCTGCATCCTCTCTGCGCATTGGCAATGGAGAGATGAAAGAACCAGATTATTGACTCTCTTCATTCCTCATTTTCATTATCCGAATTGACTGTGACACATCCGTGGAATAAATTGACACTTCCTGCCAGTTTCTTGCATGTGCCGCATTTGTTTCATCTGCCGCTTTGCTTTTGTGATCTCAGCAAAGATGCACAGCTAAATCTTGTGAAGTCCCATCTGAAAGATTTAAAGCGCATGTGACTAATGTTTAAAGAAAAAACAAATAAACCAGCATTTCGAATGGCAAATTGGTATTGATTGGTCAATTTTGTGATTGAAACTCAGCTGCTTTGACAGGACTATATCTATTCATTAGGTATATGACCAGAATTTGCCTCCAGGGAATTCTTCGTGAGAACAAAAGTAGTATTTTGATTAAAGTAATTTTAAAAGGGACCTTCAACTTTAAGAACATAAGAACATAAGAACATAAGAAATTGGAGCAGGAGTAGGCCAATCGGCCCCTCGAGCCTGCTCCGCCATTCAATAAGATCATGGCTGATCTGATCCCAACCACAAATCTAAAGAACACAAGAAGTCGGAGCAGGACCCGGCCACATAGCCCCTGGGCCCTCTCCGCCACCCACAGGGCATTGACCGATCCGAACTCAGCTTCATGTCCAATTTCCTGCCCGCTCCCCATAACCCCTAATTCCCTTTACTTCTAGGAAACTGTCTATTTCTGTTTTAAATTTATCTAATGATGTAGCTTCCACAGCTTCCTGGGGCAGCAAATTCCACAGACCGACCACCCTCTGAGTGAAGAAGTTTCTCCTCATCTCAGTTTTGAAAGAGCAGCCCCTTATTCTAAGATTATGCCCCCTAGTTCTAGTTTCACCCATCTTTGGGAACATCCTTACTGCATCCACCCGATCAAGACCCTTCACAATCTTATATGTTTCAATAAGATCGCCTCTCATTCTTCTGAACTCCAATGAGTAGAGTCCCAATCTACTCAACCTCTCCTCATATGTCCGCCCCCTCATCCCCGGGATTAACCGAGTGAACCTTCTTTGTACTGCCTCGAGAGAAGGTTCACTCGGTTAATCCCATTAGTTAACCCATTTAACTAATGAATAAAAAAAATTGAGGGAAAATGGCTCCTTTAATCACGAATAATAGTCTCGGATGGCTTGTAACAGTGGATGTTTGTGTAATTGTGAGTTGAATGAAAGAGCACAACAAAAAGGTGAATCTCAAAGGCAAGGAGGAGGTAAATCCAAAACACTACTTCATGCTAAACTGGGGCAATAGGATAAGGGGGACACAAACGTTACAGTTTGGAGCACTTCTTTTTCTTGTGTATGTTTTTGTCAGCGTTGTTCAGTTGGTAACACTCTCGCCTCTGAGTCAGAATGTCATGGGTTCAAGTCCCAATCCAGAGACTTCAGCATATCGTCCAGGCTAGCACTCCCAGTGCAGTACTGAGGGAACGCTTCACTGTTGGAGATGGTGCCTTTTGGATGAGATTTGCATTTATATAAGTGCCTTTCACAACCTCAGGACGTCCTAAAGTGCTTTACAGCCAATGAAGTGCTTTGAAGTGTCATCACTGTTGTAATGTAGGGAAATGCGGCAGCTAATTTGGGCACAGCAAGCTCCCACAAACAGCATTGTGATAACAACCACATAATCTGCTTTGGTGGTGTTGGTTGAGGGACAAATATTGACCAGGACACAGGGGAGAACTCCCCTGCCCTTCTTCAGAATAGTGCCATGGGATCTTTTACGTCCAACTGAGAGGGAAGGTGGGCCTTGGTTTAAACGTCTCATCCAAACGACTTCACCTCTAACAGTGCTGCATTCCCTCAGTACTGCACTGGAGTGTCGACCTAGATTTTATGCTCAAGTGCAGTACTGAGGGAATGCAGCATTGTTAGACACCATCTTCAGGAGGCCTGGGGTGAACACTGAGAAAAAATTGAGAGCTGTCACCTCTATTTTTAAAAATTCAGTATTAACGAATTGAAAACAATCAATCCACGCGGTAAGTTTAATTGTTCCCTTTTCAGAATACGAACTGCTTAACTGGGCGATGCCGTGCTTCGCACAGATGTTGTAAGAGGTACCGCTGTGGGCTGAAACTCATTACCCCACCAATGAAGGAACTGGGAGCAAGGTGAATTTGACAGTAAAATTAATAGCATACATCCAGCATTGCAATGAGTTGTGATTCTAACAGGAATTCTCTCCCCCAATAAGGCTTTGGATGCTGGGGGACAAGACTTGAGATCGATAGATTTTTGTTGGGTAAGGGTATCGAGGGATGTTGAGCAAAGGTGGGAAAATGGAGGACCAATTTAAAATGGTGATCCATGAACTTAGACATCAGGTTCTGGAAGTTCTATTCTTCAGATTGGAGATCAAATCGATCTGCCATTGTCCCTGTTTACATAAGAACATAAGAAATAGGAGCAGGAGTAGGTATATAGCCCCTCAAGCCTGCTTCGCCATTCAATAAGATCATGGCTGATCTTCTACTCAACTCCACTTTCCTGCCCGATCCCCATACCCCTTGATTCCCTTAGTGTCCAAATATCCATCAATCTCAATCTTGAAGATACTCAATGACTGAGCATCCACAGCCCTCTGGGGTAGAGACTTCCAAAAATTCACAACCCTCTGAGTGAAGAAATTTTTCCTCATCTCAGGCTTAAATGGCCGACCCCTTATCCTGAGACTGTGACCCCTAGTTCTAGATTCTCCAATCAGGGGTAACAGCCTCTCAGTATCTACCCTGTCAAGCACTTATTCATTTCAACAAGATCACCTCTCATTCTTCTAAACTCTAGAGAATATAGGTCTATTCTACTCAATCTCTCCTCATAGGACAACCCTCTCATCCCAGGAATTAATCTAGTGAACCTTTGTTGCATCCCCTCTAAGGCAAGTTGATCCTTCCTTAGGTAAGGAGACCAAAACTGTACACAGCACTCCAGGTGTGGTCTCACCAGAGCCCAATATAATTGCAGCAAGACCTCCTTACTCTAAAACTCCAACCCCCTTGCAATAAAGGCTAACATACCATTTGCCTACTAATTGCTTGCTGTACCTGCATGTTAACTTTCAGTGATTCGTGTACAAGGACACCCAAATCCCTCTGAATACCAACATTTCTTAGTCTCTCATCTTTTAAAAAATATTCTTCTTTTCTATTCTTCCTACCAAAGTGGATAATTTCACATTTCCCCACATTATACTCCATCTGCCACCTTTTCGCCCACTCACTTAACCAGTCTATATCTCTTTGTGTCCTCCTCACAGCTTACTTTCCCACCTAGCTTTGTATCATCAGCAAACTTGGATACATTACACTCTGTCCCCTCATCTAAGTCATTGATATATATTGTAAATAGCTGAGGCCCAAGCACTGATCCTTGCGGCACCCCACTAGTTACAGCCTGCCAACCCGAAAATGACCTGTTTATCCCTACTCTCTGTTTTCAGTCTGTTAACCAATCCACTATCCATGCTATTATATTACCCCCAATCCCATGAGCCCTAATCTTGTGTAACAACCTCTTGTGTGGCACCTTATCAAATGCCTTTTGAAAATCCAAATATACAACATCCATTGGTTCCCCTTTATCTACCCTGCTAGTTACACCCTCAACAAACTCTAATAGAATTGTCAAACACGATTTCCCTTTCATAAAACTGTGTTGACTCTGCCTAATCATATTATGATTTTCTAAGTGTCCTGCTCCTAAGTCCTTAATAATTGATTCTAGCATTTTCCCAACTATTGATGTCAGGCTAACTGGCCTGTAATTCCCTGTTTTCTCTCTCCCTCCTTTCTTGAATGGCAGTGTTACATTTGCTACCTTCCCTAGATTCTATAATGGGCACCATTATAGAATCTAGGGAATTCTGGAAGATCAAAGTCAATGCATCCACTATCTCTGCAGCCACCTCTTTTAAAACCCTAGGATAAAGGCCATCAGGTCCAGGGGATTTGTCAGCTTTTAGTCCCATTAATTTCTCCAGTACTTTTTCTTTACTAATCTTAATTGCTTTAAGTTCCTCATTCTCATTAGGCCCTTGACACCCCATTATTTCCAATATGTTTTTTGTGTCTTCTACTGTGAAGACAGATACAAAATATTTGTTTAACATTTCTGCCATTTCCTTATTCCCCATTATAATTTCTCCCGTTTCAGCCTCTAAGGGACCCATGTTTATTTTGCTAATCTCTTCCTTTTTACATATTTGTGGAAGCCCTTACAATCTGTTCTTATATTTCTTGCTAGTTTACTGTCATATTCTATTTTCTTCCTCTTTATCAATTTCTTGGTCATCCTTTGATGATTTCTAATACCTTCCCAATCCTCAGCCTTACTATTCTTTTTGGCAACATTGTAAGCCTCTGCTTTTAATCTTAACTTTTCTAGTTAGCCACAGATGGATCACTTTTCCTGTGGAGATTTTATTCCTCAAGGGAATGTATATTCGTTGAGAATTATGAATTATTTCTTTAAATGTTCGCCTTTGCTTATCTACCTGTCATATTTTTAAATCTAATTTCCTAACCTTCTTTTGCCAACTCGCCACTTATACCTACATAATTGGCTTTGTTTAAATTTAAGACCCTAGTTTCGGACTTAACTGCATCACTTTGAAACTCAATATGAAATTCTATCATATTATGATCGTTCCTCCTCAGAGCATCCTTAACTAGAAATATAACTAATTAACACTGTCTCATTACACAATACAAGATCTAAAATAGCCTATTCCCTATTTGGTCCCTCGACATATTGTTCTAGAAAACTGTCTGGAATGCATTCCATGAACTCGCCCTCCGAACTATTTTTGCCAATTTGATTTGCCCATTCTATATCAAGATTAAAGTCCCCCACGATTATTGCAATACCCTTGGTACATGCTCCTCTAATTTCCTGATTTATACTCTGTCCAACATTATAATTACCGTTAGGGGGCCTATAAACTACTCCCACCAGTGTTTTCTGCCCCTTGTTATTTCTTAGCTCCACCCATACTGACTCTACATCCTGATTTTCTGAGCTATGATCCTTTCTCACTATTGCCTCTATCTCATCCTTTATTATCAGGGACTACCCCTCCCCCCGGCCCACCTCCTTTTCCATATTACCTGTCTTTTGTAAAAGTCAAGCACCCTGGAATATTTAGTTCCCAACCTTGGTCACCCTGCAACCAAGTCTCAGTAATGGCTACTAGATCAAACCCATTTATCTCTGTGCCATTAATTCATTGATCTTGTTACGAATGCTTTGTGCATTCAGATATAGTGCCTTTAATTTTAACTTTTTAATTTTTTTCCCTGATGTGACCTTAGTCACTAATACCCTATTACCTTTGTTAAACTCTCTGTCCCTTCCTGACCCACTCGGCTTGTTTTTACCCAAATCGCTACTCTGCTCTACGGCCTTGACTTTTCTCTTTAGACTTACAAATTTAGCCTCACCTGAACCCTCCCCCCATTTTATTTGTTTAAATCCCTATCTACCACCCTAGTTATTCGATTTGACAGGATGCTGATCCCAGCCCGGTTTAAGTGGAGCCCATCCCAACAGAACAGCTCCCTCTTCCCCCAGTACGAGTGCCAGTGCACCATGAATTGAAACTCCTGCTTCCCACACCACTCTTTCAGCCACGTATTTAACCATCAAATCTGTTTGCCTCTATGGCAATTTGTGTGTGGCTCAGGTGGTAATCCAGAGATTATTACCTTTGAGGTTCTGCTTTTTAATTTGGACCCTAGCTCCTCAAACTCCCTCAGCAGAACCTCATTCCTAGTTCTAACTATGTCATTGATTCCTACATGGGCCATGACAACTGGATCCTCCCCCTCATGCTCCAAGTTCTTTGCCAGCCATAAGGAGATGTCCTTAACCCTGGCACTGGGCAGGCAACACAGCCTTCGGGACTCCCGGTCGCGGCTGCAGAGAGCAATGTCTATCCCCCTGGCTATACTATCCCCGACCACTACCACATTCCTTTTCACTCCCCCCACTTGAATGGCCTCCTGTACCACGGTGCCGTGGTCAGTTTGCCCATCCTCCCTGCAGCCCTTGTTCTCAGGTAGCAAGTGCTACGTACCTGTTGGACAAGGTCAAAGGCTGAGGTTCCTCCACCAATGCATCTGGGGTCCCCTTACCTGCCTGACTCGCAGTCACACCCTCCTGTCCCTGACCACTAACCAAAGGGGTGTGAGTGCCTCCTGGCTTAAAGAGTCCAGGTAACTCTCCCCCTCCCTGATGCATTGCAATGTCTGCAGCTCGGACTCCAACTCAACAACTCTGAGTGGAAGTTCCTCGAGCTGCAGAAATTTACTGCAGATGTGGTTGCCTGGGATCATGCTGCTCTCCACAAACTCCCACATTCTGCAGTTACAGCACATCTGCCCTGCCATCACTATCTAATCTTGTTTTATTTATTTACTTAATTAAAGTTTTTATGTAATTAATTCATTTGGCTTACTTTTAGTTATTTTTGAAATTAATTTATCTAGTTTAAATTATTAATTTAATAAAGTATTAGCAAGTTATAAGTTCCTGGTTTAAACCACTCCCCTAGCTTAGAGAGCAAACAATGTATCACACATCAACCAGTCTCCGGCCTGCTCCCCTCAGATGTCACTCTTTCAAATCTCTGCCTGTGTTTGAGTTGGTCTCAGCTTTATATCCCCGCCCTGCTCTCGGTCACTGGTCCCTCTCCTTTATATCCCCGCCCTGCTCTCGGTCACTTGTCCCTCTCCTTTATATCCCCGCCCTGTTCTCGGTCACTGCTCCCTCTCCTTTATATCCCCGCCCTGCTCTCGGTCACTGATCCCTCTCCTTTATATCCCCGCTCCGCTCTCGGTCACTGGTCCCTCTCCTTTATATCCCCGCCCTGTTCTCGGTCACTGGTCCCTCTCCTTTATATCCCCGCCCTGCTCTCCGTCACTGGTCCCTCTCCTTTATATCCCCGCCCTGCTCTCGGTCACTTGTCCCTCTCCTTTATATCCCCGCCCTGTTCTCGGTCACTGCTCCCTCTCCTTTATATCCCCGCCCTGTTCTCGGTCACTGATCCCTCTCCTTTATATCCCCGCTCTGCTCTCGGTCACTGCTCCCTCTCCTTTATATCCCCGCCCTGTTCTCGGTCACTGCTCCCTCTCCTTTATATCCCCGCCCTACTCTCGGTCACTGGTCCCTCTCCTTTATATCCCTGCCCTGCTCTCAGTCGCTGGTCCTTCTCCTTTATATCCCCGCCCTGCTCTCGGTCACTTGTCCCTGTCCTTTTATCCCTGCTCTGCTCTCGGTCACTGGTCCCTCTCCTTTATATCCCCGTCCTGCTCTCGTTCACTGGTCCCTCTCCTTTATGTCCCCGCTCTGCTCTCGGTCACTTGTCCCTCTCCTTTATATCCCCGCCCTGTTCTCGGTCACTGCTCCCTCTCCTTTATATCCCTGCTCCGCTCTCGGTCACTGATCCCTCTCCTTTATATCCCTGCCCTGCTCTCGGTCACTGATCCCTCTCCTTTATATCCCCGCCCTGCTCTCGGTCACCGATCCCTCTCCTTTATATCCCCACTCTGCTCTCGGTCACTGGTCCCTCTCCTTTATATCCCCGCCCTGCTCTCGGTCACTTGTCCCTCTCCTTTTATCCCTGCTCTGCTCTCGGTCTCTTGTCCCTCTCCTTTTATCCCTGCTCTGCTCTCGGTCTCTTGTCCCTCCCCTTTTATCCCTGCTCTGCTCTCGTTCATTGGCCCCACTTCTTTTATCCCCGCTCCGCTCTCGGTCACTGGCGCTGCTCCTTTTAACTCTGATCTGTTCTCAGTCGCTGGTCCTGTTCCCTCTGCTCTCGAGCCTCTGCTCCCTTTATCCCCAGTAACCACTAAAAACTAAAACTACTAACCAACGAACTAAATACTGACTGACTTACCCTCGGCGCTGCTCCTTGCCTTGTTTCGATTCCTCGTGCAGCTCCCTTTATGCTCCGCTCAGTCTTACTCGATAGTTCTTTGGTTTAAATTGCTAAGCACCTCCTGCCCCCTCTGCGCCTAACCCCCACACTCACCAAATTCCCAGTTGAAAGTCGTCACTCTGTTAGCACTTCACTCTATTAGAGGTTCATTCTCTGTCTTTTCCAACCTCTGTGCTCAAGCTCTCACACCATGTTTAGAATGACTGCAAAGCTGGAACTGCTAAGGTTGGTCGGGGGGTGAATTTCCGCGGGGGTTCTTCCACTCGCAGGCTCGAGGGGCTGAATGGCCTACCCCTACATTCCTATGTTCCTAACAAAGGGTCAATCACTCAACCGACTCCATGAAGTCTGTTCCAAGAGCAATACATCTTGGAACCAACCAGGGAACAGGTTATTTTAAATCTTGTCTTGTGTAATGAGACAGGGTTAATTAGTAATCTCATAGTAAGAGATCCTCTGGGGAAGGGTGATCATAATATGATAGAATTTCATTTAAGTTTGAGAGTGACGTACTTAAGTCCAAAATTAGAGTCTTAAACTTAAACAAAGCCAATTACAAAGGTATGAGGGGTGAGTTGGATAAAGTAAATTGGGAAATTAGATTAAAAGATATGACGGTAGGTAAGCAATGGTGAACATTTAAAGAAATATTTCATAATTCTCAACGGATATACATTCCATTAAGAAATGAAAACTCCACGGGAAAAGTGATCCATCCGTGACTAACTAAAGAAGTTAAGGATAGCATTAGATTAAAAGAAGAGGCTTATAATGTTGCCAAGAAGAGTAGTAAGCCTGAGGATTGGGAGAGTTTTAGAAACCAGCAAAGGATGACCAAAAAATTGATTAAGAGGGAGAAAATAGAATATGAGAGCAAACTAGCCAGAAATATAAAAACAGATTGTAAGAGCTTCTCCAAGTATGTAAAAAGGAAGACAGTAGCAAAAGTGAACGTGAGTCGCTTAGAGGCTGAGACAGGAGAAATTATAATGGGGAATAAGGAAATGGCAGAGATATTAAACAAATATTTTTTATCTGCCTTCACAGTAGAAGACACAAAAAGCATACCAGAAATAATGGAGAACCAAGGGTCTAATGAGAGTAAGGAACTTAAAGTAATTAATATTAGTAAAGGAAAAGTACTGGAGAAATGAATGGGACTTAAAGCCAACAAATCCCCTGGACCTGATGGCCTTTATCCTAGGGTTCTACAAGAGGTGGCTGTAGAGATAGTGGATGCATTGGTTGTGATCTTCCAAAATTCCCAAGATTCTAGATCCCAGTGGATTGGAAGGTGGCAAATGTGATTCAAGAAAAGAGGGAGAGAGAAAAAAGGGAACTACAGGCCAGTTAGCCTGACATCAATCGTCGGGAAAATACTGGATTCCATTATTAAGAATGTGGTAACAAGGCACTTAGAAAATCATAATATGATTAGGCAGGTTAAGTGAGAGGGCAAGGAGGTGGCAGGTGGAGTATAATGTGGGGAAATGTGAGGTTACTCACTTTGGTAAAAAGATTTTTTTTATTCGTTCATGAGATGTGGGCGTCGCTGGCGAGGCCGGCATTTATTGCCCATCCCTAATTGCCCTTGAGAAGGTGGTGGTGAGCCGCCTTCTTGAACCGCTGCAGTCCGTGTGGTGACGGTTCTCCCACAGTGCTGTTAGGAAGGGAGTTCCAGGATTTTGACCCAGCGACGATGAAGGAACGGCGATATATTTCCAAGTCGGGATAGTATGTGACTTGGAGGGGAACGTGCAGGTGGTGTTGTTCCCATGTGCCTGCTGTTCTTGTCCTTCTAGGTGGTAGAGGTCGCGGGTTTGGGAGGTGCTGTTGAAGAAGCCTTGGTGAATTCCTGCAGTGCATCCTGTAGATGGTACACACTGCAGCCACAGTGCGCCGGTGGTGAAGGGAGTGAATGTTTAGGGTGGTGGATACAAAAACAGAATATTTTTTAAATGGTGAGAAACTATTAAATGTTGGTGTTCAGATGTTTGTATACGAAACACAGAAAGTTAACATGCAGGTGCAGCAAGCAATTAGGAAGGCAAATGGTATTCAAGGTATGTCAAGGGTATTAATTGCAAAGGGGTTGGAGTACAAGAGTAATGAAATCTTGCTGCAATTATACAGGGCTTTGATGAGACCACACCTGGAGTACTGTGTGCAGTTTTGTTCTCCTTACCTAAGGAAGGATACACTTGCCTTAGAGGCAGTACAATGAAGGTTCGCTAGATTGATTGCTGGGATGAGAGGATTGTCCTATGAGGAGAGATTGGGTAGAATGGGACTATATTCTCTGGAGTTTAGAAGAATGAGAGGCGATCTCATTGAAACATATAAGATTTTGAGGGGGCTTGACAGGGTAGATGCTGAGAGATTGTTTCCCCTGGTTAGAGAGTCTAGAACTAGAGGGCATAGTCTCAGGATAAGGGGTTGGCCATTTAGGACTGAGATGAGGAGAAATTTTTTCACTCAGAGGGTTGTGAATCTTTGGAATTCTCTGCCCCAGAGGGCTGTGGATGCTCAGTCGTTGAGTATATTTAACTTTCCTTTTATGGATTCTGAATTCCACTCTACAATGGTCTGAGAATGTGGAACTTGCTACCACAAGGAGTGGTTGAGGCGAACAGCATAGATGCATTTAAGGGGAAGCTAGATAAGTAGTTGAGGGAGAAAGGAATAGAAGGATATGCTGATAAAGTGAGATGAAGTCAGGTGGGAGGAGGCTCGTGTGGAGCATCAACACTGGCATAGACCAGTTGGCCCGAAGGGCCTGTTTCTGTGCTGTAAATTCTATATTCAAGGGTGAGATCAATAGATTTTTGGACTCTAAGGGATATGGGAATTGCGCGGAAAAGTGGAGTTGAGGTCAAAGATCAGCCACGATCTTATTGAATGGCGGAGCAGGCTCGCGGGGCCCTATGACCTACCCCTCCTCCTATTTCTTATATTCTTGTGTTCCTATGAGGTATATGTTCTGAATTAGCAGTCCCGGGCACAGAACTTTGTACGATAGGAACACATCTTGGGAATTCAGGTGCATGCTGCGCACAATTTTCCATCTGTTAGAGCGAATGGATGGGGAACCATGCGAGACACGCTGAGCTGTGCCCCCGAATCCCGCTGTTCGCTCCCATTGCTTGAGGCTGTGCCTCGGGAGCATTAATATTTGGTCCAAGCTGCCCCTACAAATTTGCAGTTTGGCAATTTCTTGCTCATGTTTTTAATGTGATTATTTATGGTGCTTTATATGCGCATTTCTTTAATGAAATGCATCTTAGCCGTGCTTTCTCTTGACACCTGAGAATTACCATTCTTACATGGACTGTCTTCAGTTCCCTTTCACATGCTTGCTACGTTGCAGTTACTGTTTGAAGACTGAGGCGTAATGAAAGTCATAATAAGGTTTAAATATTTGATGCTCTTTAATGAGTACATTAGTATTAATGTTATATGCATAGTTTGGAATTATGCTTTGCAATAATTTGCGCATTACGATTTTACAAACTAAACATTTTATATCCTGAAAACTCAGAGCCAAGTAAGTGTTGAAAAGACTAATGCATTTAATTCTTGCATGATAATTAGCCACAGAAGTCTAAATGTTGAACTCAGTAGGCAGCTTCCATCGGGTGCTGAGAGAGCCTTGTTCAAGGCTTTATGTAGCAAAACACCACAGCCTAGAAATTACTGTTGGTGATATCATAGGAACAGAGGAACAGGGGTAGGCCATTCAGCCCCTCGAACCTGTTCCGCCATTCAATTAGATTAAGGCTGATTTGTATCTTAACTCCATTTACCCGCCTCGGTTTCATAAACCCTTTGCATGAAGAAGTGCTTCCTGACTTCACCCTGAATGCCCTCGCTCTGATTTTAAGGTTATGCCCCCTTGTTATGGATCTCCCCACCAGTGGAAATAGTTTCTCTCTATCTAACCTATCATATCTTTTAATCATCTTAAAAATATCAGATCAATGTTTAACTCATCTTTATGATACTCCTTTGTCCATTAGTTTACTATTTAAAACAAACAGGTTGATGCTTGCATTAATAGAGCGGTCAGAGGAATGTCATGCAAAAGGCATCAGGTATTCATCCTTTAACATTGCTAACAGTTATTCCTGGGTTGACATCATTGGCTACAGCTGGTCTATGTGCCCTAAATCCTAACACCTGGACACCACTCTCCCTGCTTTCAAAAACCTCCTTAAAACTCTTTGACCACACTTTCACCTCTCATCCCCAATTTCTGTTTCCGTTCCCTTTCCTGCTCGAAGTTCACCGTTCTCTTCCTCTGTACGTAAACCACTTTCACACATTTTTATTTCTGTGAGATGTGCAATTGAAATGTGAGTTGTTGAGTTTGCAGGGAGCACGTAACAGGTTCACGCTTAAGGCTATGTTTATATAGAGACGGATGCTGTACAGAAAATTCTTGTTTTTCTTTTCAATAAAGCGAAACTCTCCTTGCCTCTAGATTCAGTACTGGTAGATAGGTGAGATTGAGTGCAACTGTATGTGGGATCAGTTGCAGAGTGGTGGGAGGGTGAGATACAGAGGGTAAATTTTGCAAGGCTCCTTTCCCAGTGCAAATCCTTGCTCAATGAAAGCATGGATCGGTAAACTGGGCACAGAGGCCAGAGTGCCTGATTTTGGGCACTCCCGAGTTTTGCGGCAACTAAAATTAAGGCTGCATGTAGTGACACCACAAGTCCCGGCCAGAATCACGCCTGGAGACCGCACTGCTGTAAGTGATTGGGATTGATTTTACGCACATAATTTGTATTATGTAACTATTCTCCACTCTGCATTTTGCTGATGAAATAATCAATTTGTATTATGTAACTACCCTCCACTCACTGCATTTTGCTGGAGAAATAATCCTGCTTTTATCGGGAGGCTCTGTTTGCTGTAGTTATGGTCATGAGTTCTGTTTGCTGTAGTTCGTGGAGACTCTGTTTAAATAGACTCTGATGTGGAGATGCCGGTGATGGACTGGGGTTGACAATTGTAAACAATTTTACAACACCAAGTTATAGTCCAGCAATTTTATTTTAAATTCACAAGCTTTCGGAGACTTCCTCCTTCCTCATTTACCTGAGGAAGGAGGAAGTCTCCGAAAGCTTGTGAATTTAAAATAAAATTGCTGGACTATAACTTGGTGTTATAAAATTGTTTATAAATAGACTCTGTTAGCAGTAAAATAGACTGTTTGCTGTGAGTCCTGCCGTAAGCCTCGCCCCACCTCCAACTCATTGGCTGACACAGTTCAACACATTGGCTGACACATTAATCACTCTGTAAAATTAATTACAAGAAAATTTGGAGCATCACGTATCAGGGTGCACTAACCGATGTGTTTGATTCTCTGATCTGCTCTCCCATCAAGCGAAGCTTTGTGCCGGGGCCCCCCGCTTGGCAACATTTATCCTCCTATGCCATAATGTATAGCTGGGAGAATGAAAATTATTCAATATTACCACAAGGCTTCCAGAGAGGATTGATCCTGTCAATTGTTCGTAGGCAAGAACCTTTGATTGGAAAAAAGGAGTTGTGCAACTGAGTTTTTTCATTCATTCTAAATTTTAAACTCATTTGATTTTTTTTTTCAATTCGCTCATGTTTTGTTCAGCATTATCATCAGTAATTTACATGTAAAGTGGTAACAAGTCCAACACGTTCAGAAAGAAAACACATTTGAGTCATTGCAAGCCATTTTCTCCTGCAAGAAGATTGAGTACATAATATCATGGTAGGCACATAGGAGGAGGTCATTTGGCCCATCGTGCCTGTGCTGGCTCTTTGAAAGAGCTATCCAATTAGTCCCACTCCCCTGCTCTTTCCCCATAGCCCTGTAATTTTTTTCCCTTCAAATATTTATCCAATTCCGTTTTGAAAGTTACCATTGAATCTGCTTCCACCACCCTTTCAGGCAGTGCATTTCAGATCATCATAACTCGCTGCATTAAAAAATGTTCCCTCGTGTCGCCTCTGGCTCTTTTGCCAATCAACTTAAATCTGTGCCCTCTGGTTATCAACTTTTCTGCCACTGGAAACAGTTTCTCCTTATTTACTCTATCAAAACCGTTCATGATTTTGAACGCCTCTATCAAATCTCCCCTTAACCTTCTCTGTTCTAAGGAGAACAATCCCAGCTTCTCCAATCTCTCCACATAACTGAAGTCCCTCATCCCTGGAACCATTTTATTAAATCTCTTCTGCACCCTCTCTAAGGCCTTGACATCTTTCCTAGTGTGGTGCCCAGAATTGAACAAAATACTCCAGCTGAGGCCTAACCAATGTTTTATAAAGATTTAGCATAACTTTCTTGCTTTTGTACTCTATGCCTCTATTAATAAAGCCCAGGATCCCATCTGCTTTTTTAATAGCCTTCTCAACTTGTCCTACCACCTTCAAAGATTTGTGTATGTGCACCCCCAGGTCCATCTGTTCCTGCACCCCCTTTAAAATTGTACCATTTAGTTTATATTGCCTCTCCTCATTCTTCCTACCAAAATGTATCACATGAAGGGAACAGCTAGCAGTTGAGGAGTATGTACCAAGTAGCATGGCAGAGCTGAAGTATAATGCAGGGATATCAACCTTTAATAGTACAGGAAGAGGTTTTATGGTTGTGCATATTAGCAATTGCTTTTAAGATGCCAATGGTCCTCTCGATGACTAACCTTTAGAGACCTGTGCTTCATTGCATCACTCGTCTGCTATAATTTGGGCCACTCTGACTGTGGTCACAATCCATGGGGAGCAAGGGTTAGACTTTGTCACCCATAAGCCATCCATTGAAGGCTGATGGCATTGTGACAACTTTGAGCTTTTTCAGCATAGACGTGGACAACCCTCTACATGTTGTCGCACACGACATGTACATAGAGCGAGTGGAAGCCCTTCTTGTCGATGTCGTGGAGGGGGTGTTCTGTGTCAGCGCTGGCCTTTTAGAAAGCCAGCATTTCTACAATCCTGTAAAAGTGGATGGCCCAATCTCACTGCTGCCTTGCTGTGAGGCCAAAAGTGATGAAATTCCCAGCTCTCGTGAAAAGTGAGTCAGGGATCTGACAACTGCACGCCCAATCCTCAGCCTGCCTGATATTCCAGAGATGGCCTGTGGCTGCCTGAAATTAGCAGGTGCCATAAAAGTTGAGGGCAGTGATCACCTTCATGACCACGGAGAGAGTAATGTGGGTAGATGAGCATGGCTGCAGTTCCTCGTACAGTAGATGACAGAGCTGCCCCATTGCCTCTTTGGTAAAGCGTTCTCTTCTTATGCACTGTAAGAGGAGTTATAGATAGCACTTGGTCCACGTGATCTCCTGGACCGGTTTCGTTCACCCGAGGGGGTCGAAGAGGAATTTTCCAGAGTACTTTTTCCCTTATTGGCCCTGGGTTTTTCCTTTTTTTTTGTCTCTCCTGGGAGATTACATGGCTGCTGAGTGGGGGAGGGGAGGAAAGCGGGAGAGCTTGGGGGGAGGGGGAAATGTTTAAACATGATGCTCCGGCCATCATGATGCGGGGCAGGCTTGATGGACCAGCTGGTCTTTTCCTGCCTGTCAATTTTGTATATTTGTATGTTCGTATATTTGTAAGTCCCTCATATGGTGTGTGCTGCCTGTATATCCTAGGAGCAGGGTATTATCCGGTGGGCTGCATCCTCCTTAAATGCTGCCTGACTCTCCTTTGCTCCAATCTTGTCCTGCTCCTCCTCCTCCTCCTCCTCAATAATGGCATTCAAGGGTGTACCCAAAGGCAATGTCATATCTGCTCCTGAGAAGTCCACACTTCTCAGGGGCAGATGGGCGAGGGCACGAAAATCTACCAGTAGCCTGACGATGAGGGAAGCAAGTCCAGGTGTCTGCAGGCAGAATGGCAAAAACAAATTGATTCAGAAAGCATTTCCCAGCTGCAGAAATCTCGAATTAAACACTTCAGAGTCTTCAGGCTCAAAAATTCCATTCTGTTTTAGCCGATTCTGGCAGCAGCTGTACCTTATAACTCTCAGTCTAAGTTAGCGTATTTCCAGTGTAAAAGCAGGAAAGAAATGAAAGACTTGCATCTATATAGCGTCTTTCACGACCTCAGGATGTCACAAGACGCTTTACGGCCAATTAAGTGCTTTTGAAGCGTAGTCACTGTTGTAATGTAGGAAACGCGGCAGCCAATTTGTGCACAGCAAGCTCCCACAAACGGCAATGTGCTAATGACCAGATAATCTGTTTTTTAGTGATGTTGGTTGAGGGATAAATATTGGCCCAGGACTCCCCTGTTCTTCTTTGAAACAGTCCCATGGGATCTTTTACGTCCACCCGAGAGGGCAGACGGGACCTCGGTTTAACGTCTCATCCGATAAGTACTGCACTGGGGTGTCGGCCTAGATTTTGTGCTCAAGTCTCTGGGATGGGACTTAAAGCCACAACCTTTATGACTCAGAGGTGAGAGTACTGCCCAATGTATTAGCCACAGTTGATACTAACAATGAGGTGATACAAGTTCATTTATATAATCACTTACTGGAAGTAAGTTGATAGACAAGATCAAACATTATCATTTCGCACATGGTGCTATGTTAATGATTTTCATCCCGAGGGTTTGGTATTTTGTCTTGAGCTCCTGGTGTAGTAAAGGTTCTCATGCTGGCTGTCAGCTTTCATAGCTGTGCTTGGAATGACCTGTAACAGTTCTGATGTGGTCAATAGCCCTAGAATGTAGCAAAAACAATCACTTTGAAAGAGTGGGAAAAAAAAGCTGAGGGTTGGTTTTCAGTACGTTGCCTCAAGAATGTATTCACTTGCCTTAATAGACTGTTCAAAATAGATTCAGCTTCTGCAAAAAAAAAGGCATTGAGGCTAGAAGAAATAAAAGCTTCCAGATTACAATGTGATTCCATTTATTTGTAAACCATAGTGTATAAAAATATTGTCACATTGTGATGTCTCACCCCACCCCCCCCAAACTCACACCTGGCAACATTCACTGGCTAACCTCACTTGTAAAGAATTGCGCCAGTGGGGTGAGGTGCCAGGGGTTGCCAGCACCAATAGAACCGTACCCCAACCGTACCCCAACGAGAATCGGTGCCCTCAGGGGAAAACACAGTGGGATAGAAAACAAAACATCTCTCGGACAAAAAGACATGACGTTTATATGCATTCTACGAGCAA
Organism: Heptranchias perlo; assembly: GCF_035084215.1. Taxonomy (NCBI): domain Eukaryota; kingdom Metazoa; phylum Chordata; class Chondrichthyes; order Hexanchiformes; family Hexanchidae; genus Heptranchias; species Heptranchias perlo. Next base: position 12,932,333 of record NC_090328.1, read on the forward strand.
AGAGCTGACATAGACACAAAGGGCTGAATGGCCTCCCCTTGAGGTAGATCGTGACTCTGTGTGATAGTGTAAAACGGGTGGGGGCGAGTCAGCAGCCTGTTTTACATCTCTTCCGATTTTTTATTTCCATCGACTTCAGTCAGGAGAGATGTACAATGGGCCGTCGACTCGCTATCACCCGTTTTACACTATCACACAAAGTCAAGCTCCACCTTAAGGCGGCCATTCAGCCCCTCGTGTCTGTGTCGGCTCTTTGCTAGCATAACGCACAAAGTCAAGATCTACCCTCTTCTGTGCTGTAAAGCTCTATGATACTGTGGTTCCAACAAAGAAAGGGACCAGAGAAGTTTATGCAATCTTAGGATTCAAGAAATAATTATAAACCATTCAAGCTTTGCCCTTGTGATTTGTAAAGTCATCTAAAGTCTATGCTCGTGCTGAAGAACCCCTGATTTACCTTTATTCTGTTTAAAATTAGTCGAAAGATGACTAATATTGAATATGGCTGTCACATTTAATAATTTTTGAACATTACAACTGAATTTATTAGGAGACTTGATGGAATTCGCTGAACATTGGGTTGTATAAAAAGTCTAGAATTTGATCCCTAATTATGCTGTGCAAGGAAATTCAGCTGTTCGTATTTTCTTCAGGGAGGCCTGCAGTCATCTGATGAAAAATGTTATGTGAAGCTATTGATATTAATATACCAATTAAGAGCAGCATCGATCAATCTTAATACTCTGCGTTACTGTTTCCGAATGTGCCCTTCAAAAGAATTACATAGAATTTTACAGTGCAGAAACAGACTATTCAGCCCAACAGGTCTATGCCAGTGTTTATGCTCCACATGAGCCTCCTCCCACCTTACCCTATCCTATCTGTTGGAAACGTGGCAGCCAATTTGAGCACAGCAAGGTGCCACAAACAACAATGAGATGATGACCAGATAATCTGTTATAGTGATGTTGGTTGAGGGATAAATATTGACCAGGACACTGGGGAGAACTCCCCTTGCCCTCCGACAAAATAGTGCCGTTGGATCTTTTACATGCACCTGAGGGGTCAGACGAGGCCTCGGTTTAACGTCTCATCCGAAAGATTGCACCTCCGACAGTGCAGCACTCCCCGGAAGTGTCAGCCTGGATTATGTGCTCAAGTCTCTGGAGTGGGACTTGATCCCACAATCTTCTGACTGAGAGGCGAGAGCCAACTGAGCCACAGCTGACACATACCGTATTTAATACAGATCATGACCACATGTCCTCTTACATCAAACATGCTTGGTATTGGGTCTCGGAGAATCATAACACAGAAACGGAATGACTGCCCTTTCGGGCTTTTTCCCTTCTTTCCAGATGTGGATTTCAACCACCATGAGCGAAATAAAATAGCTGGCTGGGTGGTCCGTGGTCTTGGTACCGCACATTTACCACTGGGTGGTACTGGTGTAAACCTACAATTTACAGTAATTACAATAACTCTTAAAAGTGTCAGCCGTAGCTCAGTTAGAGCACTCTCATCTCTGAGTCGGAAGGTTGTGGGTTCAAGTCCCACTCCAGAGACTTGAGCACAAAACGTAAGCTGATACTTAGATTAAGCCGAGGAGGTGCTGCACTGTTGAGGAGTTGTCTTTCAAATGAGATGTTAAAGCGAAGCCCCATCTGCTCTCTCAGTTGGACGTAAAGGATCCCAATGGCACTTTCAAAGAAGCGTGGAGGAGTTCTCCTAAGTATCATGGCCAGCATTATCACATTGCTGTTTGTGGAACCTTGCTGTGCACAAATTAGCTGCTGTGTTTCCTACATTACAACAGTGACTATGCTTCAAAAGTACTTCATTGGTTATAAAAGTGCTAGATAAAAGGGATAGATTTGGCTACAGTAATTAAGAATTCTCCACTAAAATAACCTACTGTACCGTAGTTAGTCAAAAAGGAAGCTGAGCCACATCTTATTACCAAGATGCCTGTACCACGTTTGCAAATTCAAAACAGTCTCATTTTAGTGGAGTGTTCAGTTTGGCCACGGCTGTTATGCATAGAGGGAGGAAAAGAAGAGAATGGAAGAGAGGAAAGAATCCAACACAGAGGACCTAGTGGCCAAGGACAAGTTACTGTACATTGGTTGGACAGGAGTATCTCCGGAAGCTAAAGCTCAACAGTGATGCTGTCATCATTAGCTGTTCACAAGATAGTGACAACACTACCAACCACAGCAAAGGTAGCTGGAGCTCTCATACATAGAAACATAGAAAATAGGAGCAAGAGTAGGCCATTCGGCCCTTAGGGCCTGCTTCGCCATTCAAAATGATCATGGCTGATCGTCTAACTCAGTATCCTGTTCCTGCTTTCTCCTCATATCCCTTGATCCCTTTAGCATTAAGAAATATATCTATCTCCTTCTTGAATATATTTAATGACTTGGCCTCCATTGCCTTCTGTGGTGGAGAATTTCACAGGTTCACCACCCTCTGAGTGAAGAAATTTCTCCTCATCTCGGTTCTAAATGGCATACCCCGTATCCTGAGACTGTGAGCCCTGGTTCTGGACTCCCCAGCCATCGGGAATATCCACCCTGCATCTAGTCTGCCTAGTCCTGTTAGAATTTTATATGTTTCGATGAGATTACCTCTCATTCTTCTAAACTCTAGTTAATATAGGCCTAGTTTATCCCAATCTTTCCTCATATGTCAGTCTGGTAAACCTTCTTTGCACTCCCTCCATGGCAAGGACATCCTTCCTCAGATAAGGAGACCAAAACTGCACACAATACTCCAGATGTGGTCTCACCAAGGCCCTGTATAACTGCAGTAAGACATCCCTGCTCCTGTACTCAAATCCTCTTGCAATGAAGGCCAACATACCATTCGCCTTCCCAACGGCTTGCTGCACCTGAATGCTCGCTTTCAGCGACTGGTGTACAAGGACACCCAGGTCTCATTGCACCTCCCCTTTTCCCAATCAACACCATTCAGATAATAATCTGCCTTTCTGTTTTTACAACCAAAGTGGATAACCTCACATTTATCCACGTTATACTGCATCTGCCATGTTCTTGCCCACTCACCCAACTTGTCTAAATCACATTGGAGCCTCTTTGCATCCTCCTCACAGCTCACATTCCACCCCAGCTATGTGTTGTCTGCAAACTTGGAAATGTTACATTTAGTTCCCTCATCCAAATCATTGATATATATTGTGAATAGCTGGGGCCCAAGCACTGATCCCTGCGGTACCCCACTAGTCACTGCCTGCCACCTGGAAAAAGACCCGTTTATTCCTACTCTCTGTTTCCTGTCTGTCAACCAATTCTCAATCCATGCCAGTATATTCCCCCCAATCCCATGTGCTTTAATTTTGCACACTAACCTCTTGTGTGGAACCTTATCAAAAGCCTTCTGAAAATCCAAATACACCACATCCACTGGTTCTCCCCTATCTATTCTACTAGTTACATCCTCAAAAAACTCCAGTAGATTTGGTAAGCATGATTTCTCTTTCATAAACCCATGCTGACTTTGTCCAATCCCGTTAATGGCATCCAAGTGTTCTGTTATCACATCTTTTATAATAGATTCTAGCATTTTCCCCACTACTGATGTGAGGCTAACTGGTCTGTAATTCCCTGTTTTTTCTCTCCCTCCTTTTTTAAATAGTGGGGTTACATTTGCCACCCTCCAATCTATTGGTTTTTATCATTTTGGTTGCCTGGTAAATGTCGCATTGCACAGTTCAAATTGTTAAACGGTGGACGGAAGGTGACGGATAGACTACTCCCAAAGAGAGGAAAATTTGTACATTTTCCAAAACCAAGAAGCAACATGCAATTTAAGGCAACTTCTGTCTCTCCATGGTCGCTGGGTGCTGTAGACATATGTGCCGAGATAAGAGCAAAAGCTGCGATGTATTAAATAAGCAGGGAGGAATGGCTATGCAGACCTGATTCTATCCTTCAGGTGACAGAAAATTATGGTATCATATTGTATAAACCTGTATCGCTCTCCTCGTTTATAACCCTCAAACAACACTAACAACCTGCATTTATATAGCGCCTTTAATGTAGTAAAACGACCCAAGGCGCTTCACAGGAACGATTATCAAACAAAACTTGACACCGGGCCACACAAGGAGATATTAGGGCAGGTGACCAAAAGCATGCTCAAAGAGGTAGGTTTTAAGGAGCGTCTTAAAGGAGAGGGAGGTAGAGAGGCAGTGATGTTTAGGGAGGGAATTACAGAGCTTAGGGCCTAGGCTGCTGAAGGCACGGCCGCCTATGGTGGAGCGATGAAAATCGGGGATGTGCAAGAATCCAGAATTGGAGGAGCACAGAGATCTCGGAGGGTTGTAGGGCTGGAGGAGGTTACAGAGATAGGGAGGGACAAGGCCATGAAGGGATTTGAAAATGAAGATGAGAATTTTAAATTGAGGCTTGCCAGACTAGGAGCCAATGTAGGTCAGCGAGCACAGGGGTGATGGGTGAACGGGCTTGGAGCTCGGGCAGCAGAGTTTTGGATGGGCTCAAGCTTACGAAGGGTGGAAGGTGGGAAGCCGGCCAGAAGAACATTAGAATAGTCGAGTCTAGAGGTAACAAAACAGGCTGTTGGTGTTTGATCCCCTTCATAGCCATTGCTTACACACCATCCTTCCAATACTGTCGTGCACTTTATGCACTGCATATTTGAGTATATATCTTCAGCCAAACTGAAAGCAAAATAAAACAGGGAAGAGAAAGAAACACAGCGCAAAAAGCTAAAACATGGATGGAGATGATTATACAGTGGCTGTATGATTCAGGAATTATTTGAAATAAATGTAAAATTAAGCAACTTCGCTTTGATATTCAGTGCTGAACAATTTCATATGAAAACGATATGTGAAATGGACTGGGTTTTTCTCCAGGTACCCAACTGATGATTCTCCATTTCAGATCCTTCAGCTACAATAATACATAGATATCCATAGAACTACATGGAATGTATAGCACAGAAACAGGCCATTCAGCCCAACTGGTCCGTGCCAGCGTTTATGCTCCACACGAGCCTGCTCCCACCCCTCTTCGTCTAACCCTATCGACAAAACCTTCTATGTAGTGGTTATCTACCTTCCCATGTATACCTATACGTATATCTAAACAACCTTTACATTAAGCGATCTGCTCTGGTCGTCCACTGGTTAACGCGTTTGTGAACAATTCCTCTGTGTGCTACTTTAACGCACTTGTTATCCGTAATTTTGTTTGTTTGTCGTAATTTTATTTTTTACAAGAAGTTTTCCTAATCTTACGACATGGTTTCATACAGAGTACACACTGTAGTACAGTGTTGTCCAATAGATAGCGCTGACCGGCCACAGATGAGTCTATGGTGACACCGTTTTAGCCACATGTGGTAATTTTAGTAGAAAACGCCTTACATTCACTCACACAATGCAGGTAAATGTACTTCACATGTGTATATTTACTTAAAATATATCTACCACCACTCAGTAACCAAGGAAGTAAAGCATTCGCAATGATCAAAAGAACACTTGTACAACATTTTACTGACAAATGCAAACAAAAAGCTTAAAGTACACATGCATGCATCGTGAGAATATGAGTAGTGAGATCGCATGCCCAACCATGGTGTCTATTATTAATCAGAAATGCAATTAGCAACATCTGGATTCCCAATTAGCCACACATGGATGGTGGCTGACAAATTGGCTAACACTGCTGTCATCCACATTTCACAATACTCGCAGTGAGGATCATACATAGTCATACAATTCTATACATTAGGCTGAGGGGTGCTCAGGGACAAGGCAGAAGTCATCCCTGATCAGAGGTTGATCATAAAATCTTACAGCGTAGAATCGTGCCATCGCGCCCTCTTTGAAAGAGCTATCCAATTAGTCCCACTCCTCTGCTCTTTCCCCACAGCCCTGCGAATGTTTCCTTTTGATGGGGCTTGTGGGGAAGGGGGGGATTAGATGCTGCAACAGTTATAGCATCAACAAGTCCTTGTTAACAATATGAACTGTGAGGACCGGAGCTGGTCTGGGTGAGGGAGCTTGCAGGGGGTGAGAGCTTGGACTGCACAAAGGGGCCACACAGGGATGTTCATTCATCTCCATGCACGGCCTGTACGTCACTCGCTTTGACTGGCAAATGTCCCACATGTGCTTCGATGATATGTTTGTGTGTCGCAGCAGTGGAATGTACCTCAATGCTGTCAGGAGTGAGATCTGTGTGAGCTCGCATGTCCCATTTACTTTCTATGGATTGATGACTGTGATAAATGAATGCACAAAGGAATTTTATGGAAGCATATTAATCAGCGCACTACCAGTGGAACTGAAATAATAAACGCGATAAGGACTGTGTGAAAATATTGTACAGAAGAATTTTACACAAAAAATGTTAACCAGCCAAACAACAGCAACTTGCTTTTACATAGTGCCTTTAACACGTTACAATTCCCAGGCACTTCACAGGAGCGTTATCAAACAAAAGCCACAAAAAGAGATATTGGGACAGGTGACCAAAAGCTTGATCAAAGAGGTAGGTTTTAAGAATCATCTTAAAGGAGGAGAGAGAGATGGAGAGAGAGAGACGGAGAGGTTTAGGGAGGAAATTCCAGAGCTTGGGGCCCAGGCAGCTGAAGGCACGGCCGCCAATGGTGGGGAGCGATTAAAATTGGGGACACGCAAGGAAATGAAAGCCATGGATGTCATAAATATTTTGAGGATTACCTAATGTGCCTGATTAAGTGACTTAAAGAGACAAGAAGCAATCACTTGGGTAATCTGGTTTATTGCGACATGTAACTGGGAAATTTAGTGAGATAATGAAATAAGACAATTAATTCCACATGGAGTGACTAACGAGGAGCTTTTGATGCATTTATGTAACTCGATCCGTATGCTCAAATTTTTCAAACAATTTGTTTTTAATGAGAGCAAAAGCCGGAGTGAATTTAATCAGTCGTTGGCGGGTGATAATTGAAAGGTTGTAGGTCTGTATCAGTGGTAGCACTCTCGCTCTATGTCAGTTCATGAGTGGATCATATCACCAGGCAACCAGTCTCCTACCCCTCCAGTCAGGAGCAGTCCGAGCCGGGGGAGAAGGAGCAGAGTTCTAACATTACCGGGGGGGTTGTTGGAATTGAGATGGGAGAAAGGATAGAGTCAGCATTAGGTGAGGGGGAGAGGGGAGAGTCCCAGCATTAGGTGAGGGGGAGAGGGGAGAGTCCCAGCATTAGGTGAGGGGGAGAGAGGAGAGTCCCAGCATTAGGTGAGGGGGAGAGAGGAGAGTGTCAGCATTAGGTGAGGGGGAGAGGGGAGAGAGTCAGGATTAGGTGAGGGGGAGAGGGGAGAGAGTCAGGATTAGGTGAGGGGGAGAGGGGAGAGAGTCAGCATTAGATGAGGGAGGGAGGGGAGAGTGTCAGCATTAGGTGAGAGGGAGAGAGGAGAGAGTCAGGAATAGGTGAGGGGGAGAGGGGAGAGTGTCAGCATTAGGTGAGGGGGAGAGGTTAGAGTGTCAGGATTAGGTGAGGGGGAGAGGAGAGAGTGTCAGCATTAGGTGAGGGGGAGAGGAGAGAGTGTCAGCATTAGATGAGGGAGAGAGGAGAGAGTCAGGAATAGGTGAGGGGGAGAGAGGAGAGTGTCAGCATTAGGTGAGGGGGAGAGGGGAGAGTGTCAGGATTAGGTGAGGGGGAGAGGGGAGAGAGTCAGGATTAGGTGAGGGGGAGAGAGGAGAGTGTCAGCATTAGGTGAGGGGGAGAGAGGAGAGAGTCAGCATTAGGTGAGGGGGAGAGAGGAGAGAGTCAGGATTAGGTGAGGGGGAGAGAGGAGAGAGTCAGCATTAGGTGAGGGGGAGAGAGGAGTGTGTCAGGATTAGGTGAGGGGGAGAGAGGAGAGTGTCAGGATTAGGTGAGGGGGAGAGAGGAGAGAGTCAGCATTAGGTGAGGGGGAGAGGGGAGAGAGTCAGGATTAGGTGAGGGGGAGAGGGGAGAGAGTCAGGATTAGGTGAGGGAGAGAGAGGAGAGTGTCAGGATTAGGTGAGGGAGAGAGAGGAGAGTGTCAGGATTAGATGAGGGAGGGAGGGGAGAGAGTCAGGATTAGGTGAGGGAGAGAGGGGAGAGTGTCAGGATTAGGTGAGGGGGAGAGAGGAGAGAGTCAGGATTAGGTGAGGGGGAGAGGGGAGAGAGTCAGGATTAGGTGAGGGGGAGAGGGGAGAGTGTCAGGATTAGGTGAGGGAGGGAGGGGGAATCTGTCAACATTAGGTGAGGGGGAGAGAGGAGAGAGTGTCAGGATTAGGTGAGGGGGAGAGGGGAGAGAGTCAGGATTAGGTGAGGGGGAGAGGGGAGAGTGTCAGGATTAGGTGAGGGGGAGAGGGGAGAGTGTCAGCATTAGGTGAGGGGGAGAGGGGAGAGAGTCAGGATTAGGTGAGGGAGAGAGAGGAGAGTGTCAGGATTAGGTGAGGGGGAGAGGGGAGAGTGTCAGGATTAGGTGAGGGAGGGAGGGGGAATCTGTCAACATTAGGTGAGGGGGAGAGAGGAGAGAGTGTCAGGATTAGGTGAGGGGGAGAGGGGAGAGTGTCAGCATTAGGTGAGGGGGAGAGAGGAGAGAGTCAGGATTAGGTGAGGGGGAGAGGGGAGAGTGTCAGGATTAGGTGAGGGGGAGAGGGGAGAGAGTCAGGAATAGGTGAGGGGGAGAGGGGAGAGAGTCAGGATTAGGTGAGGGGGAGAGGGGAGAGTGTCAGGATTAGGTGAGGGAGAGAGGGGAGAGAGTCAGGATTAGGTGAGGGGGAGAGAGGAGAGTGTCAGGATTAGGTGAGGGGGAGAGGGGAGAGTGTCAGGATTAGGTGAGGGGGAGAGGGGAGAGAGTCAGCATTAGGTGAGGGGGAGAGGGGAGAGTGTCAGGATTAGGTGAGGGGGAGAGGGGAGAGAGTCAGGAATAGGTGAGGGGGAGAGGGGAGAGAGTCAGGATTAGGTGAGGGGGAGAGGGGAGAGTGTCAGGATTAGGTGAGGGGGAGAGGGGAGAGAGTCAGGAATAGGTGAGGGGGAGAGGGGAGAGAGTCAGGATTAGGTGAGGGGGAGAGGGGAGAGAGTCAGGATTAGGTGAGGGAGAGAGGGGAGAGAGTCAGCATTAGGTGAGGGGGAGAGGGGAGAGTGTCAGGATTAGGTGAGGGGGAGAGGGGAGAGAGTCAGGAATAGGTGAGGGGGAGAGGGGAGAGAGTCAGGATTAGGTGAGGGGGAGAGGGGAGAGTGTCAGGATTAGGTGAGGGGGAGAGGGGAGAGAGTCAGGAATAGGTGAGGGGGAGAGGGGAGAGTCTCAGCATTAGGTGAGGGGGAGAGGGGAGAGAGTGTCAGGATTAGGTGAGGGAGAGAGAGGAGAGTGTCAGGAATAGGTGAGGGGGAGAGGGGAGAGTCTCAGCATTAGATGAGGGAGGGAGGGGAGAGTCAGCATTAGGTGAGGGGGAGAGAGGAGAGAGTCAGGATTAGGTGAGGGAGAGAGAGGAGAGAGTCAGGATTAGGTGAGGGGGAGAGGGGAGAGTGTCAGGATTAGGTGAGAGGGAGAGGGGAGAGAGTCAGGATTAGGTGAGGGGGAGAGGGGAGAGTGTCAGGATTAGGTGAGGGGGAGAGGGGAGAGTGTCAGGATTAGGTGAGAGGGAGAGGGGAGAGAGTCAGGATTAGGTGAGAGGGAGAGGGGAGAGTGTCAGCATTAGGTGAGGGGGAGAGAGGAGAGTGTCAGGATTAGGTGAGGGGGAGAGGGGAGAGAGTCAGGATTAGGTGAGGGAGAGAGAGGAGAGTGTCAGCATTAGGTGAGGGGGAGAGGGGAGAGAGTGTCAGGATTAGGTGAGGGGGAGAGGGGAGAGAGTCAGGATTAGGTGAGGGAGAGAGAGGAGAGTGTCAGCATTAGGTGAGGGGGAGAGGGGAGAGAGTGTCAGGATTAGGTGAGGGGGAGAGGGGAGAGAGTCAGGATTAGGTGAGGGGGAGAGGGGAGAGTGTCAGGATTAGGTGAGGGGGAGAGGGGAGAGAGTCAGGATTAGGTGAGGGGGAGAGGGGAGAGAGTCAGGATTAGGTGAGGGAGAGAGAGGAGAGTGTCAGCATTAGGTGAGGGGGAGAGGGGAGAGTGTCAGGATTAGGTGAGGGGGAGAGGGGAGAGTGTCAGGATTAGGTGAGGGGGAGAGGGGAGAGAGTCAGGATTAGGTGAGGGGGAGAGGGGAGAGTGTCAGGATTAGGTGAGGGGGAGAGGGGAGAGAGTCAGGATTAGGTGAGGGGGAGAGAGGAGAGTGTCAGGATTAGGTGAGGGGGAGAGGGGAGAGAGTCAGGATTAGGTGAGGGAGAGAGAGGAGAGTGTCAGCATTAGGTGAGGGAGAGAGAGGAGAGTGTCAGGATTAGGTGAGGGGGAGAGAGGAGAGTGTCAGCATTGTGAGGGGGAGAGGGGAGAGAGTCAGCATTGTGAGGGGGAGAGAGGAGAGTGTCAGCATTAAGTGAGGGGGAGAGAGGAGAGTGTCAGCATTGTGAGGGGGAGAGAGGAGAGAGTCAGTATTGTGAGGGGGAGAGAGGAGAGAGTCAGTATTGTGAGGGGGAGAGAGGAGAGAGTCAGCATTAAGTGAGGGGGAGAGAGTAGAGTGTCAGGATTGTGAGGGGGAGAGAGTAGAGTGTCAGTATTGTGAGGGGGAGAGAGGAGAGAGTCAGCATTGTGAGGGGGAGAGAGGAGAATTCCAGCATTAACTCAGGGCGGGCAGGAAAGTGCCAGGGATAGGAAGGAGAATGTGAGCATTAACTGAGGGGAAATGAGGAGAGCACCAGTATTGGCCTTTAGCAACTGAGCCATCAGGAGAGCTTGTTCCTCATAGAACCATAGATTCATAGAAATTTTATGGCACAAAAGGAGGCCATTTGGCCCATCGTGTCCACACCGGCCGAAAATGAACCACCCAGCCTAATCCCACTTTGCAGCACTTGGTCCGTAGCCTTGTAGGTTACGGCACTTCAGGTGCACATCCAGGTACTTTTTAAATGAGTTGAGGGTTTCTGCCTCTCCCACCCTTTCAGGCAGTGAGTTCCAGACCCCCACCACCCTCTGGGTGAAAACATTTTTCCTCAGCTCCCCTCTAATCCTTCTACCAATCACTTTAAATCTATGCACCCTGGTTATTATTAACCTCTCTGCTAAGGGAAATAGGTCCTTCCTATCCACTCTATCTAGGCCCTTCATAATTTTGTACACCTCAATTAAATCACCACTCAGCCTCCTCTATTCCAAAGAAAACAACCCCAGCCTATCCAATCCTTCCTCATAGCTAAAATTCTCCAGTCCGGGCAACATCCTCGTAAATCTCCTTTGTACCCTCTCCAGTACAGTTACATCCTTCCTGTAATGTGGTGCCCAGAACTGTACGCAGTACTCAAGCTGTGGCCTAACTAGTGTTTTATACTGTTCCAGCATAACCTCCCTGCTCTTATATTCTATGCCTCGGCTAATGAAGGAAAGTATCCCGTTTGCCTTCTTAACCACCTTACGTACCTGTCCTGCTACCTTCAGGGATCTGTGGACATGCACTCCAAGGTCCCTCACTTCCTCTACACCTCTCAGTATCCTCCCATTTATTGTGTATTCCCTTGCCTTGTTTGCCCTCCCCAAATGCATTACCTCACACTTCTCCGGATTGAATTCCATTTGCCACTTTTCACCTGACCAATCCATTGATATCTTCCTGCAGTCCACAGCTTTCCTCCTCACTATCAACCACACGGCCAATTTTTGTATCATTTGCAAACTTCTTAATTATGCCCCCTACATTTAAGTCTAAATCATTAATATATACCGCAAAAAAACAAGGGACCTAGTACTGAGCCCTGCGGAACCCCACTGGAAACAGCCTTCCAGTCATAAAAACACCTGTCGACTATTATCCTTTGCTTCCTGCCACTGAGCCAATTTTGGATCCAATTTGCCACTTTTTCTTGGATCCCATGAGCTTCTACTTTTTTGACCAGTCTTCCATGTGGGACCTTGTCAAAAGCATTGCTAAAATCCATGTAGACTACATCAAATGCATTACCCTCATCGACCCTCCTTGTTACCTCCTCAAAAAATTCAATCGAGTTAGTCAGACACGACCTTCCCTTCACAAATCCATACTGATTGTCCTTGATTAATCCATGCCTTTCTAAGTGACGGTTTATCCTGTCCCTCAGAATCTTGTTATTAAATAGTTTTAATTGGTTGAGTTGTATTTCAGACCATTTCAAAATCTTGAAAAATTAACCTGCAATAGATTTCATTTAAATTTTCAACAAGTCCGCTAATAATTTATTACTGAAACCTGTAATAATTCGAAAAAACACAATGGAGTCGATTTTGATCTCGGCCTTTCTCGTGCCCATAGAATCAGCACTGTGTGACCAGCGATGGACATTGGTCATCAGGTCTCCTCAGCGAGCAGCTGGTGGCTGAACAAAGAAGGCAAAAATAATTAAAAACTGTACAGAAATGTGTTAGAGGATAAAAAGAAACTCATAGTAAGGAAGAAGCGGAGCAGTTAGAGTGTATTAGAAGGGGTAAGAGATGACTAGAAGAGTGGATTATTGAGAACAGCAAGAGAATGGTGTAGCCATTTAGATAGTCTCATGACAGTAAGACTGTAGATGGGCTCTTCAAGGAATAAGTACATTTGAAAATGTATTTAGATAATCAAGAAAAACAAAAGGAAGATGACAAGGTTTACACCCGAGCTGATCGGTGGCAAATTAAGTTTAAATTTGAAGTCATGCGCATTGGAAGTAAAAACAGGAGTCATGTGCGGGATAGAACTTACAAAAGGAGATGTTGGTAGATGCCACAATGAGTTCTCTCATCGAGGATATTATTTTTTTATTCATTCATGGGATGTGGGCGTCACTGGCAAGGCCAGCATTTATTGCCCATCCCTAATTGCCCTTGAGAAGGTGGTGGTGAGCCGCCTTCTTGAACCGCTGCAGTCCGTGTGGTGAAGGTTCTCCCACAGTGCTGTTAGGAAGGGAGTTCCAGGATTTTGACCCAGCGACGATGAAGGAACGGCGATATATTTCCAAGTCGGGATGGTGTGTGACTTGAAGGGGAACGTGCAGGTGGTGTTGTTCCCATGCGCCTGCTGCCCTTGTCCTTCCAGTTATAATATCCATAATGTTAAAGGTCTACAAGGCACATGCACATAGCAGGTGCCATATCTTCCTTTACTGAGACTATGGCAGCATCTTCTTCCTTGGTAAAGACAGATGCAAAGTACTCATTTAGTACCATGGCCATCCCCTCTGCCTCCATGCGTAGATCTCCTTTATGGTCCCTAATCGGCCCCACCCCTCCTCTTATACTCATTTACTATATACATGCCTGTAGAAGACATTTGGATTCCCTTTTGTGTTGGCCGCCAGTCTATTCTTATACTCTCTCCTTGCCCCTCTTATTTCCTTTTTCACTTCCCCTCTGAACTTTCTATATTCTGCTTGGTTATCACTTGTTTTATCAACCTGACATCTGTCATAAGCCCCTTTTTTCCATTTCATCTTACTGTCTATCTCTTTTGTCATCCAGGCAGCTCTGGCTTCAGTTGCCCTACCTTTCTGCCTCTTGGGAATGTGCCTAGACTGTACCAGAATCATCTTCTCCCTATAGGCCTCCCACAATTACAGTTTTGCCTGCCAATCTTTGATTCCAGTTTACCTGGCCAGATCTGTTCAATTGAGTATTTTTACTTTATAGTGGACCATGTCCTTTTCCATAGCTATTCTGTATCTTATGATCCCATGATCGCTGTTCCCTAAAAGCTCCCCCACTGTCTCCTTGCTCCACTTGGCCCACCTCATTTCCTAGAACCAAGTCCAGCAATGCCTCCTTCCTCGTTGGGCTGGAAACGTACTGGTTAAGAAAGTTATCCTGAACACATTTCAAAAGTTCCTCCCCCTCTTTGCCCCTTATATTATTATTGTTATCCCAGTCTATATTAGGATAGTTGAAGTCCCATGTTATCACTACTCTATAGCTTTTGCACCACTCTGTAATTTCCCTGCAAATTTGCTCCTCAATATCCTTCCCACTAGTTGATGGCCTATAGGATACACCCAGTAGTGTAATGGTACCTCTTTTATTTCTTAACTCTAACCAAACAAATTCTGTCCTTGACCCCTCCAGGACATCCTCTCTCTCCACCACTGCAATATTCTCCTTAATCAATACTGCCATGGACTAGAAAGAAAGAATTTGCATCTATATAGCGCCTCTGATGACCTCAGAACATCCCAAAGGGCTTTACAACCAATGTAATTATTGTTGTAATGTAGGAAATGTGGCAGCCAATTTGCGCACAGCAAGTCTCACAAACAGCAATGAGACAATAACCAGATGATCAGTTTTAGTGATGTTGGTTGGTGGATAAATATTGGCTAGACTCCAGGGAGAACTAGGGTTGCCAACCCTCCAGGATTGTCCTGGAGTCTCCAGGAATTAATTTCCTGAGTACTTCTGCGAGCAAAGACCCGGGAGATAAGGGGCAATAAAAAAAATGGTGGTTTCTTTTTTCATTTTCTTTATTAGTTATAAAAATATTGGAGATGGGGAAAAAGGCTGACTGACTGGTGGGGGAGGGGGGTTGGAGGCAGGGGGTCATGTGATGAAACCTTCAGGAATACATCCAGCCAGAGTTAGCGACTCTAAGCAGGAACGATGTCCAATAGAGCCGTCAACATCTGCTCAGTAGCAGGACAGCCCTGGCAGTAACAAACAGGCTGCCCTATGCAACGATATTTGCAAACAGTGGCCAGATGTCATGTGATCAAATGTCCCATGATCAAAACGCCAGGAATACATCCAACCAGAGTTGGCAACCCGAAGCAGAACTCCCCAGCTCTTCTTCGAATGCTGCCGTGGGATTTTTTTATGTCCACCTGAGAAGATTCATCCGGAAGACTATCCCAGACTCCTGGGCAAACCCTGACGAAAGGTCATCGACCTGAAGCGCTAACCCTACCTTCCCCTCTCCACAGTTGCTGCCAGTTCCGCTAAGTGTTCCCAGCCTTTTCTGTTTTGATCACTGTGCTTTCAGTTTGCCAGAAGATACTGCTTCCTCTCACCGCCCCCCCTTGCAAAGTTCCCTTAGCTTGAGCCATGCTGCACCCTCCAGTCTCACTGAGAAACACTTGTCCGCGGTGTTTAAATGACAGTTGTGTGTAGACTGCCGTGAAATCAACAGCAATTATTGACGAAGCCCACACAGAGCGTGGCAAGTCAGGAAGTGACAGCGTATTAGTGATCCCATCTGCATTCCATTCACACTCCAAATGACAAGTCTCATCTTCTCCACATAATCATTTTTCACATTTCAGGGACAAGACATCGTCAGATTCATAAGGCACTTCTTTTCTTTTTGCTTTGAAGATTTATACTCGCTAAAGCAGCAGTTTAAAAAATGTCTAAAGCGCAAAAGCAGAACAGTGTAAAAGAATTTAACCCTGTGCACCACAGAATATGGAATGTCACTGGAGTTCAGAGAATCGTAGAATCATACAACAAAGACGGAGCCCATTCGGCCCATCGTGCCTGTGCCAGCTCTTTGAAAGAGCAATCCAATTAGTCCCACTCTCCAGCTCTTTCCCCATAGCCCTGCAAATTTTTCCTTTTCAAGTATTTATTTTTCCTTTTCAAGTTGATCTGTAATTAAATATCATTCATCATTAAACATGTGAAGCAAAATAATGATGATTAAAGTTCTTTGTCTAACACTAATTATGTACGATATAGAGCTAATAAATTACAAAGACCCATAGGATACGATAGATATTGCACACCTGGGATATAAGTCATATTGTATTAATGTTCATTATGTACCCTATGCGATCCTGCTTATGTCTCTGAGGGTAACAATTAAGGCCTACTTCATGTTTTTAATTTGTTATCAAGGAGTAAATTCTTCTTTAAGTGTTCTTATATTGTACTTAATATATAATTACTTTGGATTATTATTATAATGAATGTCAACTATTCACATCCCTTCTGTTGCTAATTGCTGATCAAAAAATCTACTCTCCAGCCTTGAAATTATGCTGTGTGGGTACGAACAGTTAACTGTTGACTGAAATTCCTTTGTTCGCTATTTTAACAAAGAGATTAAGGTAAACAGGTTGACACTTCCAATTACCACAGCAAATGTTCAAGTTTATGTGATCGTAGTTTTTGTACAAACATCAGTAAACTTTAACTGAAAATTTTAGTTGCAGCGAGAAAGACTTTAAAAAGGGGCTGCAGTACAGGCAATGAGTGATCTTCAATCAGAAAGCAACAATGCTAATGTAATTGAATTAGATCTCCATAGAATGCCACTTATTGATTGATCATTACATGGAGTGGAAGAAGCGACAAGAAATAGCTAGACTTCATGTTAAGTGGTAATTCCAATGTACCATATAAGTAAATCCTTTGAAAGAAAGCATAATCTTTATAGAAGTTACATGATCAGTGTGGTTATGGAATACAATTTAAATGCCATGAGTGAGCTGATCTGATTATTCACGAGAGACAAAAGGGCTGATTTTCTGAGTCATAAAATGGAGGAAATGTTACATAGAATTCTCAGCACAGAAACATGTGCACAGCACAGACCTGTCCATGCCGGTGTTTATGTTCCATAAGAGCCTCCTCCCACCTTACTTCATCTCACCCTATAACCATATCATAGGAACATAGGAACAGGAGTAGGCCATTCAGCCCCTCGTGCCTGCTCCGCCATTTGATAAGATCATGGCTGATCTGTGATCTAACTCCATATACCTGCCTTTGGCCCATATCCCTTAATATCTTTGGTTGCCAAAAATCTATCTATCTCACATTTAAATTTAGCAATTGAGCTAGTATCAATTGCCGTTTGCGGAAGAGAATTCCAAACTTCTACCACCCTTTGTGTGTAGAAATGCTACTCACTCCTGAAAGGTCTGGCTCTAATTTTTAGACTGTGCCCCCTACTCCTAAAATTCCCAACCAGCGGAAATAGTTTCTCTCTATCCACCCTATCTGTTCCCCTTAATATCTTATAAACTTCAATCAGATCACCCCTTAACCTTCTAAACTCCAGAGAATACAACCCCAATTTGTGTAATCTCTCCTCGTAACTTAACCCTTGAAGTCTGGGTATCATTCTAGTAAACCTACGCTGCACTCCCTCCAAGGCCAATATGTCCTTCCGAAGGTGCGGTGCCCAGAACTGCTCACAGTACTCCAGGTGCGGTCTAACCAGGGTTTTGTAGAGCTGCAGCATAACTTCTGCCCCCTTGTACTCCAGTCCTCTAGATATAAAGGCCAGCATTCCATTAGCCTTCTTGATTATTTTCTGCACCTGTTCATGACACTTCAATGATCTGTGTACCTGAACCCCTAAGTCCCTTTGGACATCCACTGTTTTCAACTTTTTACCATTTAGGAAGTACCCTGTTCTATCCTTTTTTGATCCAAAGTGGATGACCTCACATTTGTCTACATTGAATTGCATTTGCCACAGTTTTGCCCATTCACCTAATCTATCAATATCGCTTTGTAATTTTATGTTTTCATCCACACTACTTACAATGCCACCAATCTTTGTGTCATCGGCAAACTTAGATATAAGACTTTCTATGCCTTCATCTAAGTCGTTAATAAATATTGTGAATAATTGAGGCCCCAAGACAGATCCCTGTGGGACTCCACTAGTCATATCCTTTTATTCCTTTCTCCCTCATGTACTTATCTAGCTTCCCCTTAATTGCATCCATGCTATTCGCCTCAACTCCCCCAGGCGGTAGCAAATTCCGCATTCTAACTACTTTCTGGATAAAGAAGTTTCTCCTAAATTCCTTATTGGATTTATTAGTCACTATCTTATACTTATATGCCCTCTAGTTTTGGACTCCCCCACTAGTGGAAACATCTCCTCTATGTCTACCCTACCAAACCGTTTCATAATTTTAAAGACCTTGTAAGTTGATTGATTTCTGAACAGGCAGGAACATGGAGGGTTCCACTGAGCACCTCTATGATAGCCACTGAATTGTGAAGTTTAGTGAAAAAGAAACTCAGATTTACGAGGATGATACGGGGGACGAGAGGCTAAGGGAATAACGAGAGGTGTGAAAAACTGGGGATTACGCTCATCACAGCCAAGAAGGATGAATGTATTCAGAACTATGGAAGGGATTCCGAGGGGAAATAGTGAGAGATTAATTCCACTGCTTAGTGAATCAATAACAAGGGTCATAGATTTATTAGCACTAGGAGCATAAAGGGAGGTTAGAGATTTTTCACCTGAAGCGTTTTTAGAACACGGACTGCATTATTGCCAGTGGCTTTCAAGTCGAGTCAATCAAGGCATTTAAGGGTACAAGTTTAGCATGACTGCGAAGTGGTTCTCACTCCTCACAAATGCTAAACCTATGTAATGTAAATCGAGTTTAAAGGTGAATGCTGACTCTGGAGTGAAGTGGAGGGTGACTCCCTCCTCCAGGTGTTCACACTCTACTTCACTCACGTGATGCATTAAGCCCTGATTCCAGATTCAGGCCGCATTGATAGTAGAACTGAAGCCTTAGCGCGAAATGAAATGGCCGCATTTTTAGTATAAATATAGCCTAAGAAGGAACTAGATAAACAATTAGAAAGAAAGAAAGAAAGACTTGCATTTATGTAGTGCCTTTCACGACCTCAGGATGACTCAAAGTGCTTTACAACCAATGAAGTGCTTTTGAACTGTAGTCACTGTTGTAATGTGGGGAACGTGGCAGACAATTTGTGCACAGCAAGGTCCCACAAACAGCATTGAAATAAATGACCAGTTCATCTTTCTTTTAAGTTTTGGTTGAGGGATAAATATTGGCCAGGACACCAGGGAGAACGCCCCTGCTCTTCTTCTAAATAATGCTGTAGGATCTTTTACGTCCGCCCGAGAGGGCAGACGGGGCCTCGGTTTAACGTCTCATCCAAAAGATGGTACCTCCGACAGTGCAGCACTTCATCATTACTGCACTGAAGTGTCAGCTTAGATTATGTGCTCAAGTCTCTGGAGTGGGACTTGAACACTGAAGAGAGTGCTCCCAACTGAGCCACAACTGACATATACAGTGTTTAACATAGATCATGACCACAGAGGCGAGAGTGCTGCCCACTGAGGCAAGGCAGAAGAGGACAAAATAAATTAACAATCATAGAATCATAGAAAGGTTACAGCACGGAAGGAGGCCAGTCATCCCATCGAGTCCGCGCCAGCTCGATGCAAGAGCAATCCAGCTAGTCCCACTCCCCCGCCCTTTCCCCGTAGCCTTGCAAATGTTTTTCTTTCAAGTACTTATCCAGTTCCCTCTTGAAGGCCATGATTGAATCTGCCTCCGCCACCCCCTCGGGCAGTGCATTCCAGATCCTAACCACTCGCTGTGTAAAAAAGTTTTTTCTCATGTCACCTTTGGTTCTTTTGCCAATCACCTTAAATCTATGTCCTCTGGTCCTTGACCCTTCCGCCAATGGGAACAGTTTCTCTCCATCTACTCTGTCTAGACCCTTCATGATTTTGAACACCTCTATCAAATCTCCTCTCAACTGTCTCTGTTCCAAGGAGAACAACCCAGCTTCTCCAGTCTATCCACATAACTAAAGTCCCTCATCCCTGGAATCATTCTAGTAAATCTCTTCTGCACTCACTCTAAGGCCTTCACATCTTTCCTGAAGTGCGGTGCCCAGAACTGGAGACAATGCTCCAGTTGAGTTCGAACCAGTGTTTTATAAAGGTTCATCATGACTTTTTTTTTATTTTCATGGGATGTGGGATGTTGCTGGCAAGGCCAGCATTTGTTGCCCATACTTTTGTACTCTATGCCTCTATTTATAAAGCCCAGGAGCCCGTCTGCATTTTTAACCACTTTCTCAACCTGTCCTGCCACCTCCTGTACCCCTTTTAGAGATGTGCCTTCTAGTTTATTCTGCCTCTCCTCACTCCTCCTACCGAAATGTATCACTTTGCATTTTTCTGCGTTAAATTTCACCTGCCACGTGTCCACCCATGCCACCAGCCTGTCTCTATGCTCTTGAAGTTTCCCACTATCTTTCTCACTGTTTACTACACTTCCAAGTTTTGTGTCATCTCCAAATTTTGAAATTGTGCCCTGTACACCCAAGTCCAAGTCATTAATATATATCAAGAAAAGCAGTAGTCCAAGTACCAACCCCTGGGGAACACCACTGCACACCTCTCTCCAGTCCGAAAAATAACCGTTCACCACTATTCTCTGTTTCCTGTCACTTAGCCAATTCTGTATCCATGTTGCTAC
The DNA here is from genome assembly GCF_035084215.1 of Heptranchias perlo. Classification (NCBI taxonomy): domain Eukaryota; kingdom Metazoa; phylum Chordata; class Chondrichthyes; order Hexanchiformes; family Hexanchidae; genus Heptranchias; species Heptranchias perlo. The sequence goes on from NC_090328.1 coordinate 12,952,646, forward strand.
TGCCCCCTTTTATTCCATGGGCGGCAACCTTGATGATAAGCCTAGAGTGCGGCACCTTATCAAACACCTTTTGAAAGTCCACATCAACTGCATTGCCCTCATCTACCCTCTCTGTTAGCTCATCAAAAAACTCTATCAGGTTAGTTAAACATGATTTGCCTTTAACAAATCCATGCTGACTTTCCCTAACACTCGTCTAAGTAACTGTTAATTCTGTCCCCGATTATCGTTTCTAAAAGTTTCCCCTCCACTGAGGTTAAACTGACTGGCCTATAGTTGCTGGGTTTATCCTTACACCCTGTTTTGAACAAGGTTGTAACATTTGCAATTTTCCAGCCCTCTGGTACCACCCCCGTATCTATGGATGTTTGGAAGATTATGGCCAGTACCTCTGCAATTTCCACCCTTACTTCCCTCAGCAACCTAGGATGCATCCCTTCCGGACCAGGTGACTTATCTACTTTAATTACAGCTAGCCTTTCTAGTACCTCTTCTTTATCAATTTTTAGCCCAGGGTATACAGGGGAAGGAGCAAGGAATGAGTAAAGAATGCAGTAAAATTGGGACCAGCGCAGGCATAAGGGGGTCAAATAGTTTTCTTTGTGAAATATCCAAGATTCTATATCAATATGGAAGATTGATAATCACTGTTTGTCATCTTGACGAGTGTGAAATGAATTCCTGGATCCCAGTGGTCAAAACTGGTCGAGCTAGTATGCTTTCATTTCCTTATACATCCAAATGGGCCCAGGTATCAGATCTAGGGTCCCGGCCAGATTGGGATATATGAATTTGCAGGATTTACGGCGTAAAAAGACTGTAAAATTCATCTGAATTTACCATACGAAACATGACATCTTCTTATGCATGAAATGACGTATTAGTCACAGGTAAGAAAAGGGTTGACAATAGTACCTTGATTACACTCTTAATGAACAGCAAATCTCATTAGTTTTCATTCACAACCACTTTGGCACTTTAAGCAGCAGCAGTGGAGAGTTTTCCAAGTTTCTACTGGGGAAGCAACAGGTACCTGGGGCGGACGATGTCCTCCGGTCGTTGCGTTCTCAGCACCCAAAATTTCCTACATTCGCAGTTTCTACCGGAATCAGAATTTTTTTTCACTAAGAAAACGAGCGTACGATTCTGCTAGAAATAGTGTCGATGGTAGTCATGATGTGGAGATGCCGGTGATGGACTGGGGTTGACAATTGTAAACAATTTTACAACACCAAGTTATAGTCCAACAATTTTTATTTGAAATCTACAAGCTTTCGGAGGCTTCCTCCTTCCTCAGGTAAATGTCAAGAGCTCCTTGAAGCCTACGCATTTATACATATAGAACAATACATGGTGTTTACAGACTGCCCCTTCATAATATAGAACAATACATGGTGTTTACAGAAATAGTGGTCAGAGAGAATCGTCTCCTCGTATTTACCACGTCGCTAAGAAATAGCAACCAGAGGACACCTGCCCCTTCTCCCCTTCTGAAATTTGGATGCTGCCTCTTTAACACACGGCCTTAGAGACAGGTGGGAAGAGGAGCTGACTCTTTAATAGCCAGCGGGAGGTCCTGATCTGTGCATTGAAAAGGTCCTTCAGATTGCTTGTCGTGCATGAGGCTGTTGCACCGTGTAAATATTTATCTCCTGACGGATTGCATTCTTTTGCAAAGGCTAGCCTGTACGCTTGGAGTATAGGTCTTTAATTTCTTTCCTTATGGATTGTTTAATCTTGAAAGAAAGCCATGTCTATTTGTCCTTTGTTAATAGAACCTAAATTGATGCTTTAAGATTGGATGCAAAAAGAATTGCTGTTGTATCAAAAACCCACTGGGGAACAGGAGGCTCTTGCCTTTAGTGATACAGGAAAGATCAAACACAGCAGTTTCATCAAACATGAGAGACTGATTAATTTATTGACTTAAAATGACTTTTGCCTGAAGTGCTGCGTTGATGCTTATCATTCCCCAAGTGGAAACTTGTTTCCTTTTTTCTCCATTAATCGAAAAATAAGCTGAAGGCCTGTTACATTTATTCTGTGGGTGCGCTGGGATTGCTCGTGTTCAGCTAAAGAGCTTTAACATCCATTCAGAGTTAGCTCCCAGTGAATGTTTGAGGCCTTAGGGATATTACTGATTGTTTCCAAGGTCTTTCGGAGTGCAACAGACCTTATTTATTCCCAGACATTATGGGCGCTAAATTGGGCCGTGTTTCAGTGCAACACGGCCTTTCCAACATCCGAGATGGCAGCTTGGCTGCACACCCAAGTTTCCAGCGTGACGTGTGCCGGACGCCATCTTGGTATAGGAGTTAGCACATGTGCAAATACCGAACGCCGGAAGCATGTAAAGTAAGGAGAAAATGGATACAATCAGTGTTCAACGCTGATTTAAAGTGATAGACACCATTTTGGGTCTTAACGCTCAGCTCAACGCACAGTCTTAACCTGGACTACCTGAACGTGTCTTAGTGTGCCTGGAGGACCCCCAACAGCGCTATTTAAAGGGACCATGCAGGATTTAAAGGTTAGTGGCTGGATTAATGCTTCTAGCTGCCAAGACATTTGTAACTGTTTTTGGAGGTCTCCTACACTTGAATACTAGGATTAGGGGACATAGCCTAACATTTAGAGCCAGGATGTGCAGGACTGAAGTAAGGAAATGCTTCCACACGCAAAGGGTGGGAGAAGTTTGGAACGCTTTTCTGCAAATGGCAGTTGATGCGAGCTCAATTGTGAATTCAAAATCTGAGATTGATAGATTTCTGTGAACCAAGGGTATTATGGGATATGGGGCTAAGGCGGATATTTGGAGTTAGGTCACAGGTCCACCATGATCTCATTGAATTTTTTATTTTTTTTATTATTCATTCACGGGATGTGGGCGTCGCTGGCGAGGTCAGCATTTATTGCCCATCCCTAATTGCCCTCGAGAAGGTGGTGGTGAGCCGCCTTCTTGAACCGCTGCAGTCCGTGTGGTGACGGTTCTCCCACAGTGCTGTTAGGAAGGGAGTTCCAGGATTTTGACCCAGCGACAATGAAGGAACGGCGATATATTTCCAAGTCGGGATGGTGTGTGACTTGGAGGGGAACGTGCAGGTGGTGTTGTTCCCATGCGCCTGCTGCCCTTGTCCTTCTAGGTGGTAGAGGTCGCGGGTTTGGGAGGCGCTGTCGAAGAAGCCTTGGCGAGTTGCTGCAGTGCATCCTGTGGATGGTGCACACTGCAGCCACAGTGCGCCGGTGGTGAAGGGAGTGAATGTTTAGGGTGGTGGATGGGGTGCCAATCAAGCGGGCTGCTTTATCTTGGATGGTGTCGAGCTTCTTGAGTGTTGTTGGAGCTGCACTCATCCAGGCAAGTGGAGAGTATTCCATCACACTCCTGACTTGTGCCTTGTAGATGGTGGAAAGGCTTTGGGGAGTCAGGAGGTGAGTCACTCGCCGCAGAATACCCAGCCTCTGACCTGCTCTCGTAGCCACAGTATTTATATGGCTGGTCCAGTTAAGTTTCTGGTCAATGGTGACCCCCAGGATGTTGATGGTGGGGGATTCGGCGATGGTAATGCCGTTGAATGTCAAGGGGAGGTGGTTAGACTCTCTCTTGTTGGAGATGGTCATTGCCTGGCACTTATCTGGCGCGAATGTTACTTGCTACTTATGAGCCCAAGCCTGGATGTTGTCCAGGTCTTGCTGCATGCAGGCTCGGACTGCTTCATTATCTGAGGGGTTGCGAATGGAACTGAACACTGTGCAGTCATCAGCGAACATCCCCATTTCTGACCTTATGATGGAGGGAAGGTCATTGATGAAGCAGCTGAAGATGGTTGGGCCTAGGACACTGCCCTGAGGAACTCCTGCAGCAATGCCCTGGGACTGAGATGATTGGCCTCCAACAACCACTACCATCTTCCTTTGTGCTAGGTATGAGTCCAGCCACTGGAGAGTTTTCCCCCTGATTCCCATTGACTTCAATTTTACGAGGGCTCCTTGGTGCCACACTCGGTCAAATGCTGCCTTGATGTCAAGGGCAGTCACTCTCACCTCACCTCTGGAATTCAGCTCTTTTGTCCATGTTTGGACCAAGGCTGTAATGAGGTCTGGAGCCGAGTGGTCCTGGCGGAACCCAAACTGAGCATCGGTGAGCAGGTTATTGGTGAGTAAGTGCCGCTTGATAGCACTGTCGACGACACCTTCCATCACTTTGCTGATGATTGAGAGTGGACTGATGGGGCGGTAATTGGCCGGATTGGATTTGTCCTGCTTTTTGTGGACAGGACATACCTGGGCAATTTTCCACATTGTCGGGTGGATGCCAGTGTTGTAGCTGTACTGGAACAGCTTGGCTAGAGGCGCAGCTAGTTCTGGAGCACAAGTCTTCAGCACTACAGCTGGGATGTTGTCGGGGCCCATAGCCTTTGCTGTATCCAGTGCACTCAGCCGTTTCTTGATATCACGTGGAGTGAATCGAATTGGCCGAAGACTGGCTTCCGTGATGGTGGGGATATCGGGAGGAGGCTGAGATGGATTATCCACTCGGCACTTCTGGCTGAAGATGGTTGCAAACGCTTCAGCCTTGTCTTTTGCACTCACGTGCTGGCCTCCGCCATCATTGAGAATGGGGATGTTTGCAGAGCCTCCTCCTCCCGTTAGTTGTTTAATTGTCCACCACCATTCACGACTGGATGTGGCAGGACTGCAGAGCTTTGATCTGATCCGTTGGTTGTGGAATTGCTTCGCTCTGTCTATAGCATGTTGCTTCCGCTGTTTAGCATGCATGTAGTCCTGAGTTGTAGCTTCACCAGGTTGGCACCTCATTTTTCGGTACGCCTGGTGCTGCTCCTGGCATGCTCTTCTACACTCCTCATTGAACCAGGATTGATCCCCTGGCTTGTTGGTAATGGTGGAGTGAGGAATATGCTGGGCCATGAGGTTACAGATTGTGCTGGAATACAATTCTGCTGCTGCTGATGGCCCACAGCGCCTCATGGATGCCCAGTTTTGAGCTGCTAGATCTGTTCTGAATCTATCCCATTTAGCACGGTGGTAGTGCCACACAACACGTTGGATGGTGTCCTCAGTGCGAAGACGGGATTTCATCTCCACGAGGACTGTGCGGTGGTCACTCCTACCAATACTGTCATGGACAGATGCATTTGCGACAGGTAGATTGGTGAGGACGAGGTCAAGTAAGTTTTTCCCTCGTGTTGGTTCGCTCACCACCTGCCGCAGGCCCAGTCTAGCAGCTATGTCCTTCAGGACTCGGCCAGCTCGGTCAGTAGTGGTGCTACCGAGCCACTCTTGGTGATGGACATTGAAGTCCCCCACCCAGAGTACATTTTGTGCCCTTGCTACCCTCAGTGCTTCCTCCAAGTGGTGTTCAACATGGAGGAGGACTGATTCATCAGCTGAGGGAGGATGGTAGGTGGTAATCAGCAGGAGGTTTCCTTGCCCATGTTTGACCTGATGCCATGAGATTTCATGGGGTCCAGAGTCAATGTTGAGGACTCCCAGGGCCACTCCCTCCTGACTGTATATCACTGTACCGCCACCTCTGGTGGGTCTGTCCTGCCGGTGGGACAGGACATACCCAGGGATGGTGATGGAAGAGTCTGGGACGTTGGCTGAAAGATATGATTGTGTGAGTATGGCTATGTCAGGCTGTTGCTTGACTAGTCTGTGGGACAGCTCTCCCAATTTTGGCACAAGTCCCCAGATGTTGGTAAGGAGGACCTTGCAGGGTCGACTGGGCTTGGTGTTTTTTTGCCGTTGTCGTGTCCGGTGCCTAGTGGTCCGATGCCGGGTGGTCCGTCCGGTTTTATTCTTATTATGACTTTTCGTCGCGAGATTTTACAACTGAGTGGCTTGCTGGGCCATTTCAGAGGGGAATTAAGAATCAACCACATTGCTGTGGGTCTGGAGTCACATATAGGCCAGACCGGGTAAGAGCGGCAGGCTTCCTTCCCTGAAGGACATTAGTGAACCAGATGGGTTTTTACGACAATCCGGTAGTTTCATGGCCATCATTACTGATACTCGTATTTTATTTCCAGATTTTAAAAAAAAATTTAATTAATTGAATTTAAATTCGCCAGCTGCCGTGGTAGGATTTGAACTCATGACTCTGGATTTTAGTCCAGGCCTCTGGATTACTAGGCCAGTAACATAACCACTATGCTACCGTACCCTCTCATTGAATGGTGGAACAGGCTCAAGGGGCTAAATGCCACTGCCACTTGCTGCCTCCTGAATGAGCTGCCTTCTCCTGCAAGAAAGCGGGGACGTATATCTGGGTGATGTGCCTGTCATGATTGAATAGCTGCCAGTGTGTGTGGCCTGTGAATTGTGGGTGGGCGGCTTGCAACTGTGGTAATGCGTAAGGGTGAGATGAAGCATTGGATTGGAAAGAGTTTGTTGGTATGTGGGGGATGGGGGGGTGTAGTGTGTGGGGCAGTTGGTAGGAGACACCACTTGACAGTTGACCTCACTCACCTTGACCACTTGTATCAAAGCATTGAACTTCTTGCTGAACTGCATCACTGTTCATGATGCTGTGCGCCTGACATTGACTTCATCCCCCGTTGCCTCCCACTGCCTTTTGGGTATATGTCTGGAGGGCCTCTTGCCCCCACCCCTCCCCTGCTGATATAGGATGTCCCTCCTTCTGTCCACTTCTTGCACCAAGATCTCTAGTACATCAGCAGAGAACTTTGGTGCACGCACTCTCGCAGGCCTGGTACAAACTCAGATCGGCAGATTAGTGAGGTCTGGCGTGCAGATTGGAGGATGTGGGATTTAGTAGTGCGAAACCTTTATTCAATATTTTAACATAACTCATCACTTTAACATAACTCAATGGCAATGACAAGCTGTTGTTGTCATCTGAAAGGCAGCGCCTCGAACAGTGCAATACTCATTCAGTAATGCATTGGAGTGTCAACCTAGATAATATGCTCAAGTAGATATTATGCCAGAGATAGAAGGGACTGCAACCTCTTTGTCATCATTGTCATCCTTCTCATCTGTTTCCTGGCTTGCAGTCTCTGGTAGAAAAAACACAGTACTGTTCACTTGGGTCTGCCTGAGAAACATTCTATCTTAATCAACTACTTTATGGCTCTCCTATGAGTAATCTGGTAGCTGGTGGAGAGAATGAAGAATATATAGAAGCATTAAATAAGGAAAGTCTGTGAACTAACAATCCCACAGAAGGCACAATGATTCCCATATCTCCATCTCCAACTACCAGGCCAGAGTTGGTTCCAATGAGTAATTCTCCTTCATGCTGACATAATGTGCAGTTCCTCCCCTCGTCACCTGCCATTCCCTGGCATTATGTGCTGTCCTCCCCTGTAGGGGTATTGCGTTGTGTTAATTAGCTGCTGAAGTCCATACATCCTGATGTCATAATCTGCCACGATTCATGGAATGGATGGTAATAATAGTAGTTGGAAGGAAATAAGGACCTAGGATGTAAGACTTCAATGTACTAGCATGTATTACAGGATGTGAGACAATTGGCATGTGTGATGGCAAGTTACTGTGCTTCAGGGGCCAGGAACAAAACTCCAAGTGATACCCTAAAGGGCACAGCACTGAATACTTGGGCTGGCAATACCCATTTGCCTCTCTGTGTTTCAGTATTTTTTCCCGTTATTCAGCTGACAGATCACTTATCTTTGCTGTCCTTGTGAAGTCATCAAATGTCTTCTGACATGGTATGGGGATCCTTGGTGTTATGGAGGTGCTGGTCACAGACACGGGTCACAGTCACAGCCATGGTCACAGTCACAGTCATGGTCACAGTCACAGTCACAGTCATGGTCACAGTCACAGCCACGGGTCACAGCCACGGGTCACAGTCACAGTCACGGGTCACAGTCACAGCCATGGTCACAGTCACAGTCACGGGTCACAGTCACAGTCACGGGTCACAGTCACGGTCACAGTCACAGTCACGGGTCACAGTAAAGGGTCACAGCCACAGTCACGGGTCACAGTCACAGTCACGGTCACAGTCACAGTCACGGGTCACAGCCACGGGTCACAGTCACAGTCACGGGTCACAGTCACAGCCATGGTCACAGTCACAGTCACGGGTCACAGTCACAGTCACGGGTCACAGTCATGGTCACAGTCACAGTCATGGGTCACAGTCAAGGGTCACAGTCACGGGTCACAGTCACAGTCACGGTCACAGTCACAGTCACGGGTCACAGTCACAGACACGGGTCACAGCCACGGGTCACAGCCACAGACACAGACACGGGTCACAGTCACAGCCATGGTCACAGTCACAGTCACAATCATGGTCACAGTCACAGTCACAGTCATGGTCACAGTCACAGCCACGGGTCACAGCCACGGGTCACAGTCACAGTCACGGGTCACAGTCACAGCCATGGTCACAGTCACAGTCACGGGTCACAGTCACAGTCACGGGTCACAGTCACGGTCACAGTCACAGTCACGGGTCACAGTAAAGGGTCACAGCCACAGTCACGGGTCACAGTCACAGTCACGGTCACAGTCACAGTCACGGGTCACAGCCACGGGTCACAGTCACAGTCACGGGTCACAGTCACAGCCATGGTCACAGTCACAGTCACGGGTCACAGTCACAGTCACGGGTCACAGTCATGGTCACAGTCACAGTCATGGGTCACAGTCAAGGGTCACAGTCACGGGTCACAGTCACAGTCACGGTCACAGTCACGGGTCACAGTCACAGACACGGGTCACAGCCACGGGTCACAGCCACAGACACAAACACGGGTCACAGTCACAGCCATGGTCACAGTCACAGTCACAATCATGGTCACAGTCACTGTCACAGTCATGGTCACAGTCACAGTCACGGGTCACAGTCACAGTCACGGGTCACAGTCACGGGTCACAGTCACGGGTCACAGTCATGGGTCACAGTCACGGGTCACAGTCACAGTCACGGGTCACAGTCACGGGTCACAGCCACAGTCACGGGTCACAGTCACAGTCACGGTCACAGTCACAGTCACGGGTCACAGTCACAGACACGGGTCACAGCCACGGGTCACAGCCACAGACACAGTCACAGTCACAGTCACAGTCATGGTCACAGTCACAGCCACGGGTCACAGCCACGGGTCACAGTCACAGTCACGGGTCACAGTCACAGCCATGGTCACAGTCACAGTCACGGGTCACAGTCACAGTCACGGGTCACAGTCACGGTCACAGTCACAGTCACGGGTCACAGTAAAGGGTCACAGCCACAGTCACGGGTCACAGTCACAGTCACGGTCACAGTCACAGTCACGGGTCACAGCCACGGGTCACAGTCACAGTCACGGGTCACAGTCACAGCCATGGTCACAGTCACAGTCACGGGTCACAGTCACAGTCACGGGTCACAGTCATGGTCACAGTCACAGTCATGGGTCACAGTCAAGGGTCACAGTCACGGGTCACAGTCACAGTCACGGTCACAGTCACGGGTCACAGTCACAGACACGGGTCACAGCCACGGGTCACAGCCACAGACACAAACACGGGTCACAGTCACAGCCATGGTCACAGTCACAGTCACAATCATGGTCACAGTCACTGTCACAGTCATGGTCACAGTCACAGTCACGGGTCACAGTCACAGTCACGGGTCACAGTCACGGGTCACAGTCACGGGTCACAGTCATGGGTCACAGTCACGGGTCACAGTCACAGTCACGGGTCACAGTCACGGGTCACAGCCACAGTCACGGGTCACAGTCACAGTCACGGTCACAGTCACAGTCACGGGTCACAGTCACAGACACGGGTCACAGCCACGGGTCACAGCCACAGACACAGTCACAGTCACAGTCATGGTCACAGTCACAGCCACGGGTCACAGCCACGGGTCACAGTCACAGTCACAGTCACAGTCACGGTCACAGTCACAGACACGGGTCACAGTCACGGGTCACAGTCACAGTCATGGTCACAGTCACAGCCACGGGTCACAGTCACAGTCACAGTCACGGGTCACAGTCACAGTCACGGTCACAGTCACAGTCAAAGTCAGTCATGCTCACAGTCACGGGTCACAGTCACAGACACGGGTCATAGCCTCAGCCATGGTAACAGTCACAGACATGGGTCACAGTCACAGACACGGGTCATAGCCTCAGCCATGGTCACAGTCACGGGTCACAGCCATGGTCACAGACACAGACACGGGTCACAGTCACAACCACGGGTCACAGACACGGGTCACAGTCACAGACATGGGTCACAGTCACAGACACGGGTCACAGTCACAATCACAGGTCATTGCCACAGTCACGGGTCACAGCCATGGTCACAGACACAGACACGGGTCACAGTCACAACCACGGGTGACAGACACGGGTCACAGTCACAACCACGGGTCACAGACACGGGTCACAGTCACAACCACGGCTCACAGCCATGGGTCACAGTCACAGCCACGGGTCACAGTCACAGACACGGGTCACAGTCACAACCACGGGTGACAGACACGGGTCACAGTCACAACCACGGGTCACAGACACGGGTCACAGTCACAACCACGGGTCACAGACACGGGTCACAGTCACAACCACGGCTCACAGCCATGGGTCACAGTCACAGCCACGGGTCACAGTCACAGACACGGGTCACAGTCACAGCCACGGTCACAGCCACAGCCACGGGTCACAGTCACAGACACGGGTCACAGTCACAGCCACGGGTCACAGACACAGGTCACAGTCACAGCCACGGTCACAGCCACAGATACGGGTCACAGTCACAGTCACGGTCACAGCCACAGTCACAGTCACGGTCACAGCCACAGTCACAGTCACAGTCACGGTCACAGCCACAGTCACAGTCACGGTCACAGCCACGGGTCACAGACACAGGTCACAGTCACAGCCACGGTCACAGCCACAGACACGGGTCACAGTCACAGTCACGGTCACAGTCACAGACACAGACACGGGTCACAGTCACAGTCACGGTCACAGTCACAGTCACAGACACGGGTCACAGTCACAGCCACAGTCACAGTCACAGTCACAGACACAGTCACAGACACAGTCACGGGTCACAGTCACGGGTCACAGTCACAGCCACGGGTCACAGTCACGGTCACAGTCACAGACACGAGTCACAGACATGGGTCACAGTCACAGCCACGGGTCACAGTCATGGTCACAGTCACAGACACGGGTCACAGTCACAGACACGGGCCACAGTCACAGTCACAGTCACGGGTCACAGTCACAGCCAAGGGTCACAGTCACAGTCACAGGTCATAGCCACAGTCACGGGTCACAGCCATGGTCACAGACACAGACACGGGTCACAGTCACAACCACGGGTCACAGACACGGGTCACAGTCACAACCACGGGTCACAGACACGGGTCACAGTCACAACCACGGGTCACAGACACGGGTCACAGTCACAACCACGGTCACAGCCACAGCCACGGGTCACAGTCACAGACACGGGTCATAGTCACAGTCACAGTCACAGCCACAGCCACAGCCACGGTCACAGCCACAGCCACGGTCACAGTCACAGCCACGGTCACAGTCACAGACACGGGTCACAGTCACAGCCACGGTCACAGCCACAGCCACGGGTCACAGTCACAGACACGGGTCACAGTCACAGCCACGGGTCACAGTCACAGACACAGGTCACAGTCACAGCCACGGTCACAGCCACAGCCACGGGTCACAGTCACGGACACGGGTCACAGTCACAGACACAGCCACGGGTCACAGTCACAGACACGGGTCACAGTCACAGTCACGGTCACAGCCACAGTCACAGTCACGGCCACAGTCACAGTCACGGTCACAGTCACAGTCACGGTCACAGCCACAGTCACGGTCACAGTCACAGCCACGGGTCACAGACACAGGTCACAGTCACAGCCACGGTCACAGCCACAGACACGGGTCACAGTCACAGTCACGGTCACAGCCACAGTCACAGTCACGGTCACAGCCACAGTCACGGTCACAGTCACAGCCACGGGTCACAGACACAGGTCACAGTCACAGCCACGGTCACAGCCACAGACACGGGTCACAGTCACAGTCACGGTCACAGTCACAGACACAGACACGGGTCACAGTCACAGTCACGGTCACAGTCACAGTCACAGACACGGGTCACAGTCACAGCCACAGTCACAGTCACAGTCACAGACACAGTCACAGACACAGTCACGGGTCACAGTCACGGGTCACAGTCACAGCCACGGGTCACAGTCACGGTCACAGTCACAGACACGAGTCACAGACACGGGTCACAGTCACAGCCACGGGTCACAGTCATGGTCACAGTCACAGACACGGGTCACAGTCACAGACACGGGCCACAGTCACAGTCACAGTCACGGGTCACAGTCACAGCCACGGGTCACAGTCACAGTCACAGGTCATAGCCACAGTCACGGGTCACAGCCATGGGTCACAGTCACAACCACGGCTCACAGCCATGGGTCACAGTCACAACCACGGTCACAGCCACAGCCACGGGTCACAGCCACAGCCACGGGTCACAGTCACAGACACGGGTCACAGTCACAGACACGGGTCACAGTCACAGACACGGGTCACAGTCACAGCCACGGTCACAGTCACAGCCATGGGTCACAGTCATAGACACGGGTCACAGTCACAGACACAGCCACGGGTCACAGTCACAGTCACGGTCACAGTCACAGACACGGGTCACAGACACGGGTCACAGTCACAGCCACGGGTCACAGTCACAGTCACAGGTCATAGCCACAGTCACGGGTCACAGCCATGGTCACAGACACAGACACGGGTCACAGTCACAACCACGGGTCACAGACACGGGTCACAGTCACAACCACGGGTCACAGACACGGGTCACAGCCACAACCACGGCTCACAGCCATGGGTCAGTCACAGCCACGGTCACAGCCACAGCCACGGGTCACAGTCACAGACACGGGTCACAGTCACAGTCACAGTCACAGCCACAGCCACAGCCACGGTCACAGCCACAGCCACGGTCACAGTCACAGCCACGGTCACAGTCACAGACACGGGTCACAGTCACAGCCACGGTCACAGTCACAGACACGGGTCACAGTCACAGACACGGGTCACAGCCACGGGTCACAGTCACAGCCATGGTCACAGCCACAGCCACGGGTCACAGTCACAGACACAGGTCACAGTCACAGCCACGGTCACAGCCACAGCCACGGGTCACAGTCACGGACACGGGTCACAGTCACAGACACAGCCACGGGTCACAGTCACAGACACGGGTCACAGTCACAGTCACGGTCACAGTCACAGACACGGGTCACAGTCACAGTCACGGTCACAGCCACAGTCACAGTCACGGTCACAATCACAGTCACGGTCACAGCCACAGTCACAGTCACGGTCACAGCCACAGTCACGGTCACAGTCACAGCCACGGGTCACAGACACAGGTCACAGTCACAGCCACGGTCACAGCCACAGACACGGGTCACAGTCACAGTCACGGTCACAGCCACAGTCACAGTCACGGTCACAGCCACAGTCACGGTCACAGTCACAGCCACGGGTCACAGACACAGGTCACAGTCACAGCCACGGTCACAGCCACAGACACGGGTCGCAGTCACAGTCACGGTCACAGTCACAGACACAGACACGGGTCACAGTCACAGTCACGGTCACAGTCACAGTCACAGACACGGGTCACAGTCACAGCCACAGTCACAGTCACAGTCACAGACACAGTCACAGACACAGTCACGGGTCACAGTCACGGGTCACAGTCACAGCCACGGGTCACAGTCACGGTCACAGTCACAGACACGAGTCACAGACATGGGTCACAGTCACAGCCACGGGTCACAGTCATGGTCACAGTCACAGACACGGGTCACAGTCACAGACACGGGCCACAGTCACAGTCACAGTCACGGGTCACAGTCACAGCCACGGGTCACAGTCACAGTCACAGGTCATAGCCACAGTCACGGGTCACAGCCATGGTCACAGACACAGACACGGGTCACAGTCACAACCACGGGTCACAGACACGGGTCACAGTCACAACCACGGGTCACAGTCACAACCACGGGTCACAGACACGGGTCACAGTCACAACCACGGTCACAGCCACAGCCACGGGTCACAGTCACAGACACGGGTCACAGTCACAGTCACAGTCACAGCCACAGCCACAGCCACGGTCACAGCCACAGCCACGGTCACAGTCACAGCCACGGTCACAGTCACAGACACGGGTCACAGTCACAGCCACGGTCACAGCCACAGCCACGGGTCACAGTCACAGACACGGGTCACAGTCACTGACACGGGTCACAGCCACGGGTCACAGTCACAGCCACGGTCACAGCCACAGCCACGGGTCACAGTCACAGACACAGGTCACAGTCACAGCCACGGTCACAGCCACAGCCACGGGTCACAGTCACAGACACAGGTCACAGTCACAGCCACGGTCACAGCCACAGCCACGGGTCACAGTCACGGACACGGGTCACAGTCACAGACACAGCCACGGGTCACAGTCACAGACACGGGTCACAGTCACAGTCACGGTCACAGTCACAGACACGGGTCACAGTCACAGTCACGGTCACAGCCACAGTCACAGTCACGGTCACAGTCACAGTCACGGTCACAGCCACAGTCACAGTCACGGTCACAGCCACAGTCACGGTCACAGTCACAGCCACGGGTCACAGACACAGGTCACAGTCACAGCCACGGTCACAGCCACAGACACGGGTCACAGTCACGGACACGGGTCACAGTCACAGACACAGCCACGGGTCACAGTCACAGACACGGGTCACAGTCACAGTCACGGTCACAGTCACAGACACGGGTCACAGTCACAGTCACGGTCACAGCCACAGTCACAGTCACGGTCACAGTCACAGTCACGGTCACAGCCACAGTCACAGTCACGGTCACAGCCACAGTCACGGTCACAGTCACAGCCACGGGTCACAGACACAGGTCACAGTCACAGCCACGGTCACAGGCACAGACACGGGTCACAGTCACAGTCACGGTCACAGCCACAGTCACAGTCACGGTCACAGCCACAGTCATGGTCACAGTCACAGCCACGGGTCACAGACACAGGTCACAGTCACAGCCACGGTCACAGCCACAGACACGGGTCACAGTCACAGTCACGGTCACAGTCACAGACACAGACACGGGTCACAGTCACAGTCACGGTCACAGTCACAGTCACAGACACGGGTCACAGTCACAGCCACAGTCACAGTCACAGTCACAGACACAGTCACAGACACAGTCACGGGTCACAGTCACGGGTCACAGTCACAGCCACGGGTCACAGTCATGGTCACAGTCACAGACACGGGTCACAGTCACAGACACGGGCCACAGTCACAGTCACAGTCACGGGTCACAGTCACAGCCACGGGTCACAGTCACAGTCACAGGTCATAGCCACAGTCACGGGTCACAGCCATGGGTCACAGTCACAACCACGGCTCACAGCCATGGGTCACAGTCACAACCACGGTCACAGCCACAGCCACGGGTCACAGTCACAGACACGGGTCACAGTCACAGACACGGGTCACAGTCACAGCCACGGTCACAGCCACAGCCACGGGTCACAGTCACAGACACGGGTCACAGTCACAGCCACGGTCACAGCCACAGCCACGGGTCACAGTCACAGACACGGGTCACAGTCACAGCCACGGTCACAGCCACCGCCACGGGTCACAGTCACAGACACGGGTCACAGTCACAGACACGGGTCACAGTCACAACCACGGGTCACAGCCACGGGTCACAGTCACAGCCACGGTCACAGCCACAGCCACGGGTCACAGTCACAGACACGGGTCACAGTCACAGCCACGGTCACAGCCACAGCCACGGGTCACAGTCACAGACACGGGTCACAGTCACAGACACAACCACGGGTCACATTCACAGACACGGGTCACAGTCCCAGTCACGGTCACAGTCACAGACATGGGTCACAGTCACAGTCACGGTCACAGCCACAGTCACAGTCATGGTCACAGCCACAGTCACGGTCACAGTCACAGCCACGGGTCACAGACACAGGTCACAGTCACAGCCACGGTCACAGCCACAGACACGGGTCACAGTCACAGTCACGGTCACAGCCACAGTCACAGTCACGGTCACAGCCACAGTCACGGTCACAGTCACAGTCACGGTCACAGCCACAGTCACAGTCACGGTCACAGTCAAAGTCACGGTCACAGCCACAGTCACAGCCACGGGTCACAGACACAGGTCACAGTCACAGCCACGGTCACAGCCACAGACACGGGTCACAGTCACAGTCACGGTCACAGCCACAGTCACAGTCACGGTCACAGCCACAGTCACGGTCACAGTCACAGCCACGGGTCACAGACACAGGTCACAGTCACAGCCACGGTCACAGCCACAGACACGGGTCACAGTCACAGTCACGGTCACAGTCACAGACACAGACACGGGTCACAGTCACAGTCACGGTCACAGTCACAGTCACAGACACGGGTCACAGTCACAGCCACAGTCACAGTCACAGTCACAGACACAGTCACAGACACAGTCACGGGTCACAGTCACGGGTCACAGTCACAGCCACGGGTCACAGTCACGGTCACAGTCACAGACACGAGTCACAGACACGGGTCACAGTCACAGCCACGGGTCACAGTCATGGTCACAGTCACAGACACGGGTCACAGTCACAGACACGGGCCACAGTCACAGTCACAGTCACAGGTCATAGCCACAGTCACGGGTCACAGCCATGGTCACAGACACAGACACGGGTCACAGTTACAACCACGGGTCACAGACACGGGTCACAGTCACAACCACGGGTCACAGACACGGGTCACAGTCACAACCACGGGTCACAGACACGGGTCACAGTCACAACCACGGCTCACAGCCATGGGTCACAGTCACAACCACGGTCACAGCCACAGCCACGGGTCACAGTCACAGACACAGGTCACAGTCACAGCCACGGTCACAGCCACAGCCACGGGTCACAGTCACAGACACGGGTCACAGTCACAGACACAGCCACGGGTCACAGTCACAGACACGGGTCACAGTCACAGTCACGGTCACAGTCACAGACACGGGTCACAGTCACAGTCACGGTCACAGCCACAGTCACAGTCACGGTCACAGTCACATTCACGGTCACAGCCACAGTCACAGTCACGGTCACAGCCACAGTCACGGTCACAGTCACAGCCACGGGTCACAGACACAGGTCACAGTCACAGCCACGGTCACAGCCACAGACACGGGTCACAGTCACAGTCACGGTCACAGCCACAGTCACAGTCACGGTCACAGCCACAGTCACGGTCACAGTCACAGCCACGGGTCACAGACACAGGTCACAGTCACAGCCACGGTCACAGCCACAGACACGGGTCACAGTCACAGTCACAGTCACAGACACAGACACGGGTCACAGTCACAGTCATGGTCACAGTCACAGTCACAGACACGGGTCACAGTCACAGCCACAGTCACAGTCACAGACACAGTCACAGACACAGTCACGGGTCACAGTCACGGGTCACAGTCACAGCCACGGGTCACAGTCACGGTCACAGTCACAGACACGAGTCACAGACACGGGTCACAGCAACAGCCACGGGTCACAGTCATGGTCACAGTCACAGACACGGGTCACAGTCACAGACACGGGCCACAGTCACAGTCACAGTCACGGGTCACAGACAAAGACACGGGTCACAGTCACAACCACGGGTCACAGACACGGGTCACAGTCACAACCACGGTCACAGCCACAGCCACGGGTCACAGTCACAGACACGGGTCACAGTCACAGCCACGGTCACAGCCACAGTCACAGTCACGGTCACAGCCACAGTCACGGTCACAGTCACAGCCACGGGTCACAGACACAGGTCACAGTCACAGCCACGGTCACAGCCACAGACACGGGTCACAGTCACAGTCACAGTCACAGACACAGACACGGGTCACAGTCACAGTCATGGTCACAGTCACAGTCACAGACACGGGTCACAGTCACAGCCACAGTCACAGTCACAGACACAGTCACAGACACAGTCACGGGTCACAGTCACGGGTCACAGTCACAGCCACGGGTCACAGTCACGGTCACAGTCACAGACACGAGTCACAGACACGGGTCACAGCAACAGCCACGGGTCACAGTCATGGTCACAGTCACAGACACGGGTCACAGTCACAGACACGGGCCACAGTCACAGTCACAGTCACGGGTCACAGACAAAGACACGGGTCACAGTCACAACCACGGGTCACAGACACGGGTCACAGTCACAACCACGGTCACAGCCACAGCCACGGGTCACAGTCACAGACACGGGTCACAGTCACAGCCACGGTCACAGCCACAGCCACGGGTCACAGTCACAGACACGGGTCACAGTCACAGCCACGGTCACAGCCACAGCCACGGGTCACAGTCACAGACACGGGTCACAGTCACAGACACGGGTCACAGTCACAGACACGGGTCACAGTCACAACCACGGGTCACAGCCACGGGTCACAGTCACAGCCACGGTCACAGCCACAGCCACGGGTCACAGTCACAGACACGGGTCACAGTCACAGACACGGGTCACAGTCACAACCACGGGTCACAGCCACGGGTCACAGTCACAGCCACGGTCACAGCCACAGCCACGGGTCACAGTCACAGACACGGGTCACAGTCACAGACACAGCCACGGGTCACAGTCACAGACACGGGTCACAGTCCCAGTCACGGTCACAGTCACAGACACGGGTCACAGTCACAGTCACGGTCACAGCCACAGTCACGGTCATGGTCACAGCCACAGTCACGGTCACAGTCACAGCCACGGGTCACAGACACAGGTCACAGTCACAGCCACGGTCACAGCCACAGACACGGGTCACAGTCACAGTCACGGTCACAGCCACAGTCACGGTCACAGTCACAGCCACAGTCACGGACACGAGTCACAGTCACAGACACGGGTCACAGTCACAGCCACGGGTCACAGTCATGGTCACAGTCACAGACACGGGTCACAGTCACAGACACGGGCCACAGTCACAGTCACGGGTCACAGTCACAGCCACGGGTCACAGTCACAGTCACGGGTCACAGTCACGGGTCACAGTCACGGTCACAGTCACAGTCACGGGTCACAGTCACAGTCACGGGTCACAGTCACAGCCACGGGTCACAGTCACGGGTCACAGTCACAGTCACGGGTCACAGTCACGGTCACAGTCACAGCCACGGGTCACAGTCACAGTCACGGGTCACAGTCACGGTCACAGTCACAGACACGGGTCACAGTCACAGACACGGGTCACAGTCACAGCCACGGGTCACAGTCACGGTCACAGTCACAGCCACGGGTCACAGTCACAGTCACAGCTCCTTCCACCTGAGGCAAACTGCTGCATGTGATATCTCTTCCCAGCTCTTCCAACAATGGCATCCATCTTTTCTCTGATTTCCAACAGAACTTTAAGGTCACCCTCAGGAAAATTCAATTCTGGCTTTTTCATCTTCCTGCAGCTGCCCTTCCCACAGCCTGCTCGCCCCTTTAAATAGACGCAGCCCTTTAAATGAGAAAGTTGCGGTCACGCTCCGCCCTGTTCCTGAATATTCTGCCAACATTGCATTAGCCTTTTTGATTGCTTTTTGTACCCGTCTACTGGCTTTTAATGATTTGTGAACTTGGACTCCCAAATCTCTTTGCTCCTCCGCAGCTCCTAGTTTCTCACCGTTTAGAAAATATTCCGATTTAACTTTCTTGGGTCATAAGTAGGTGACCTCACACTTGGCCATGTTGAACTCCATTTGCCATAGTTTTGCCCACACACTTAATCTGTCTATGTCCCTTTGCAGCTTTTTGTTCCCATCTGCACTGCTTACTGTTCCTCCTAACTGAGTGTCATCAGCAAACCTGGATGGACGGCCGTCAAGTCATTAATGAATATGGTGAAGCGTTGAGGCCCCAGAACAGATCCCTGGGGAACACCACTTGTCACATCCCACTAATCATGTACATCCCCTTTATCCCCACTCTCTGTCTCCTACCTCCTAACCAATTTCCAACCCAAGTCAAAAGGACACCTCCAATTCCGTGCACCCTCATTTCTGCTAATAATCTCTTTTGTGGAACCCTATCGAATACGTCCTGGAAGTCCATATAGATAACATCCAAAGACACTCCCTTATCTACTTTATTAGGGGCCTCCTCAAAAAAATCAACTAGATTAGTCAGACATGACTTACCCTTAGCAAAACCGAGTTGGCTCTCTCTGATCATCTCATATTTGTTCAAGTGCTCAGTCACTCTATCCCGAACGACAGATTTTGGCTCAGACTGTCAAATAAGTGTCTTAATTGCTCTGATAGAGGACAGTATTCTACTTTTTATAAGCCTTGAAGACACGTGGCAAATATACTGTGTCAAAGCAAATGTTCCTTGAAAGCCATCTGCCCATACAGTGCTTCCAAGTACTGAAAGACACATCCACCCACAAGGCTGACTGATGTTTCCCAGGCTTGTTTCAAACATACTGCGACAACTGTTTCAATTAATTAATCCAGACCATCAATTTGACGGATAGAGGAACTGGAAGCCAATATTGGTCAGTGAGAACGGGTTGGGGGGGGGGGGGGGAAGCGGGTGGATAGCGGTGATGGGTGAGCAGGACTTGATGCATGATAGGCTATGAGCAGCGGAATTTAAGTTAAGTTGCAGTTTACAGAGGGTAGATGATGGAAAGTTGGTCAGGAGACCACTGGAGTGATCGAGTCTGGAAGCGACAAAGACACATAGAACAGAATCATAGAATTAGACAGCACAGAAGGTGGCCATTCGGCCTACCATGCCTGTGCCAGCTCTTTGAGAGAGCTATCCAATTGGTCCCAATCCCCTGCTCTTTCCCCATAGCCCTGCAAATTTTTACTTCACAGCATATGGGCTGAGGTAGGGAAGGAGGCGGGTGATGTTACAGAGATAGAAGCAGGCCTCTATTAAATGTCCTCTTAGATTTCTCTGCTCACGTTTGCCCACACAATTGTAGCTTCCCACCTCTGGCGTGATCCTGGTGAATCTACCCTGTACGCTCCTGTATGGCTTTAATGTCCCTTCTATAATGGGGCACCCAAGACTGCAACTGTGGTATATTCTGCACAGAACAACGGCCGGGAATTACCTCATAGCTGCTCCCGCTCCACCGCCGTAACTTTGCCAGTTTACGCGCATAAACGGGGTTTGCACTCCAGCGAAGTTACGGTGCGGGAACAGTTCCGAGGAAATACCCGGCCATTGTTTCTCTACTCTTTTAAAATGGGCGGGGTTCCCATTGGCGATACGATCAGAAAACCCAAAGCCCCTTTGTCAGAACCCAAGCGTGGAAGGGACAATACTCAAGACATCAACTTGCATTTTCTCTTTGCGGTGGCTGACGTCCCTGTTGTATATTTCTATCATTTTCTGCTTTTATTACTACAGGTCCTGAGTCCATTTCGGTTTCAAAATATTGTTAGAGAAGGCAAGTTAAAGAGAGTGAAGGAACCCCTTGTACTGATATCATTGCGGAGGAACTTACACAAGTTCATTGAATCATAGAATCATACTGAAGGAGGCCATTCAGCCCATTGTGCCTGCTCTCTGAAAGAGCTATCCAAATAGTCCCACTTCCCTGCTCTTTAATCCATAGCCCTGAAAATATTTCCTTTTTATCTATATAGTTGCATGACAGCTGCATGTGATGACTCTGTTGCCCGCACCAAATCCCGTTCACCCTTCACTCTTGTGCTCGCTGACCTACATTGGCTCCCGGTCCAACAACACCTCAATTTTAAAATTCTCAAATCCCTCCATGGGCTCGCCCCTCCCTATCTCTTTAACCTCCTCCAGCCCTACAATCCTCCGAGATCTCTGCGCTCCTCCAATTCTGGCCTCTTGCACATCCCCGATTTTAATCGCTCCACCATTGGCGGCCGTGCCTTCAGCTGCCTAAGCCCTAAGCTCTGGAATTCACTCCCTAAATCTCTCCATCTCTACCTCTCTCTCCTCCTTTGAGACGCTCCTTGAAACCTACCTCTTTGACCAAGCTTTTGGTCACCTGTCCTAATATCTCCTTATGTGGCTTGGTGTCAAGTTTTGTTTCATAACACTCCTGTGAAGCACCTTGGGTCGTTTTACTACGTTAAAGGTGCTATATAAATGCAAGTTTTTGTTTTTGCTGATTATGAAGTTCGTGTAGATTTGTGGTGTTGGATTTAAGAATAGTATGTATAGATCCCACTGCAGAGAGGATCATTTTTAATTGTATTTGCTATTTGATGCAGTGTTTTCAATAATTGTTATCCATGATCATGGTTATTTGTGCATGTTTTTGATCCCTTTTTTGGTTTGAGAGTTTATTTTTGTTTTGTTTTTGTTTGAATAGAGCAATCAAAGTAACATGGCACCAGGGAGAATGGTGTCTCTGGTGATAGTTGAACGTAAGATGGCAGGGAGGGCAGAGAGACGGAATGAAAATGACATGAACATTTATCCAGGAAATGGTCAGGATGAATTGAGCTCTTTTGTCTGGTCAAACATTCACTTAAAAGTGGAACTCAGCAGGCAATTTCTGTTTGATGCACTTGTTTTCTAATTCTGCTTCAAGCCCTGAGTGTGTGGGCAGAAATAATGAGAACTAAGATTAAGGCCAGCAGTGAAGCTGATATCAGAGTCTCTTCAATCCACTTACTGGTGTTCCTGGTGAGGGGCCCAAAGGAAGTCCTAATGAAGATTTCTAATATACCCTAACTTAGTGATCTAAAGTGAAACTTCAACTACCGATGGCTGCAAGATATTTCACTCAGCGCTTTATCAGAACAGAGGGACCCATTGTAAATGGCGCATTATTTAGAGTGATTACATTTTATCTGCCATAATTAATAAGGGGGAAAAAAGGAACATATTCAGCAGGATTTTGCTCTGAGTGGCGCCCGCCGCAAGTTAGTCTAGGACTTGCCCATGGACTTTCCTCAATCCAGCATAACGCCTTCTCCCGGGCATCTGGGACCTGTGTGAACTGGGCAAGCAACTGTGTATCCCCTTAACCAATCAGATTGAAGCATCATTAATAAGCAGCTCAGTCACAGAACCAGGAAGTGTAAGTTGGAATAGAAAATTTAATGTAAAATCAGTTACAGAAAGTGAAATAAAGAGAGGGTAAGAAATATTGGCCTGGAATTTGCTACAAGAATAACAGAGAGCCAAATAGGGCTCACCATTGTTTAATGGGCAAATGGAAGAGCAACATCCGATGAACGCACATGCGCAGTCAAGCACGGAAATCCAGAAGTTGCTCTACCAGATTCCCTGTTCCTCTCAAAGCTGCACGGGAAGGACTGCTCACCGGCTAACTCACCATTGAAATGAATGGACCAGCGCGATATTGCTCTCCTGCCCAGCTGAAAACAAACTAATCTACAGAGAAAAAGGTACGCTCAGTTTTTTAGGTCTATGCTAACTTTTAATGGCATAGTAAGTATTAATGACTGCCAAACATCCTCTCTGGCACTGAAAATTAACTTTTAAAAATGTGGAGTCTCATTACCCCCCATTTTAATTGTCGTTTAACATTTCTTTATTAAATTTTATTTTTTTTGTACTTTTTCTTTCTATCTCTTTTACCTCTGTCTTTTAATTCAATATTTCTTGCCCTCTCTTTATTTCGGTTTCTCTAACCGATTTTACATTGAATTTACTGTTGTAGCTTGTACTTCCCGGTTCTCACTCTGCGTGGCTTGTTAAGGATGCTTCAATCTGATCAGTTGAGGGGACAGAGAGATCCTTTCCCCGCTCGCAGATGCCCGGGAGAGGACACTGCACTTTTTTCGGCTCCCCATTGCAGCAAGTTGGTGCCCAGAAGCCCGTGGATAGTTTATGGGTAGGCTTGAATCTAACGAGCGGCACGCACAATTCGTACGCCGCTCAGAGTAAATTCCGATCCATTAAATTAAAAGGCAGGGATAAAAGAAAAAGTAAAAAAATAAAAATTACATTCTTTTTTAAACGTCCAACAACAATTAAAATGTGAAGGAATGAGACTCCACACTTGTAAAAGTAAATATTTAGTGTCAGAGAGGTTGTTCTGCAGTCATTAAGACTTACCACGCTGTTAAAATTTTGATTAGACTGAAAAAACTGGACGTACCTTTTGCTGGGGAGATTAGTTCGTTTCCAGAAGGACGGAAGAGGAACTTCTCACTGTTGCAGTCATTTCAACGGGGAGTCAGCCGGCGAGATCTCCTTCTCGCCAAGCTTCTGGACGAGCAGGGCATCTGGTAGAGCAACCTCCGGATATCCGCGTTTGACTGCACATGTGCGGTCGCCAGAAGTTCCTCTACCATTTGCCCTGAAATAACGATGAGCGCTGATAGGCTCGCCGTTATTCTTAGAGCAAATTCAAGGCCATTAAGTTTTTAGATATAAGCTAATAGGTTAATTGTAAAGTTAATTTAATAATAATGGCGCGACTTCAGGGAACAGTGATCATTTTGGCTAAATACGTTTGGAGTTTAAATATAGCACAAATCTAGCGATTCCCATCATACGAGCATATTCCTATGAAATTCCTTTCAATGGAGCCATTAAGCCCTTTTATTTTAAATCCATTTATTCAAAGGCTAATATTGCACAGTGCAATTTCAACCCGACATTCAGTACATTACACAAGAACATAAGAAATAGGAGCAGGGGTAGGCTATACGGCCCCTCGAGCCTGCTCCTCCATTCAATAAGATCATGGCTGATCTTCAACCTCAACTAGACCATATAGATGGGTTGGTCAGATGGACGGAACAGTGGCAAATGGAATTTAACCCGGAAAAGTGCGAGGTGATGCACTTTGGAGGGACTAACAAGGCAAGGGAATACACAATGAATGGGAGGACCCTAGGCAAGACAGAGGGTCAGAGGGATCTTGGTGTGCAAGTTCACAGATCCCTGAAGGCGGCGGAACAGGTAGATAAGGTGGTAAAGAAGGCATATGGGATACTTGCCTTTATTAGCCGAGGCATAGAATATAAGAGCAAGGAGGTTATGATGGAGCTGTATAAAACACTGGTTAGGCCACAGCTGGAGTACTGTGTGCAGTTCTGGTCGCCACACTACAGGAAGGATGTGATCGCTTTGGAGAGGGTGCAGAGGAGATTCACCAGGATGTTACCAGGGCTGGAGCGCTTCAGCTATGAAGAGAGACTGGGAAGATTGGATTTGTTTTCCTTGGAGCAGAGGAGGCTGAGGGGGGACATGATTGAGGTGTACAAAATTATGAGGGGCACAGATAGGATGGATACTGAGGAGCTTTTTCCCTTCGTTGAGGGTTCTATAACAAGGGGACATAGATTCAAGGTAAAAGGCGGGAGGTTTAGAGGGGATTTGAGAAAGAACTTTTTCACCCAGAGGGTGGTTGGAGTCTGGAACTCACTGCCTGAAAGGGTTGTGGAGGCAGGAACCCTCACAACATTCAAGAAGCATTTGGATGAGCACTTGAAATGCCATAGCATACAAGGCTACGGACCAAATGCTGGAATATGGGATTAGAGTAGACAGGGCTTGATGGCCGGCGCGGACACGATGGGCCGAAGGGTCTCTATCCGTGCTGTATAACTCTATGACTCTATGAACTCCACTTTACTGCCCTATACCCATATCACTTGATTCCCTTCATGTCCAAATATCCATCGATCTCAGTCTTGAATATATTCAATGACTGAGCATCCACAGCCCTCTAGGGTAGAGAATTCCAAAGATGCACAACCCTCTGAGTGAAGAAATTTTCCTCATCTCGGTCCTAAACGGCCGCCCCCTTGCAAAATGGAATGGAAAGAACTGAGTCGGAGTAAGACCAAGCTCCAATATGCTGTGAGTTTGAATTTCGGAATGAAATCCTCTCACTCACATATAATGGGAGACACAATTCCATTTGAAAGATTGATGGCCACAAATCTAAGTATGATTCAATTATCAGCATTGGCTCAGTAGTAGCATTCTTGCTCCTTAGTACATAATCTAGGTTGACACTCCTGTGCAGTACTGAGGGAGTGCTGCATTGTCAGAGGTGCCGTCCGTCAGATGAGACATTAAACCTAGCCTGCTCTGTCGGTTGGACATAAAATATCACACTATTCGAGGAAGAGCAGGGGAGTTCTCCTGGCCAATATTTATTCCTCAGTCAAACATCACCGATGTGGAGATGCCGGTGATGGACTGGGGTTGACAATTGTAAACAATTTTACAACACCAAGTTATAGTCCAGCAATTTTATTTTAAATTCACAAGCTTTCGGAGGCTTCCTCCTTCCTCAGGTGAACGTTGTTGGAAATTCCATGTTCGCTGTTAGACTTTTTCCTGTGCCCTTCAGCTCAAATATAATTTGTGCTGTAACTTGCTGGAAGTGCGAGCTGATAATGGCATGGTGAGGGCAACAGAGCATCTGGGACCTCAGTGGGACCAACTGTCTATCTCCATAACCAATAAAATTTAAGGATTGAGAAAGAAACAGAAGAACAACAGAGAAGGAGAGTGAATTAGAGTCAAAATAGGCACAGAAAGGGAAATAAATAAAGCGGGAGAGAGATTGGATTAAGAGAGAGAAAAAAAGGAGACAGAAAGGAAAAGTAAGAAAAAATAAATAAAATTTAAAATTTGAAATGTTTAAAATCTCTAAGAACAATTTACTACATGCCAGGAATGAGACTCATCTGTTTAAATTGTTCCATTTCTGGGCCAGAGAGATTGATTGGCATTGCAATAGCAATTATTGACATTGCATTAGCAATTTCAAAAGGGAATTGGATAAATACTTGAAGGGAAAGAATTTACAGGGCTATGGGGAAAGAGCAGGAGAGTGGGACCAAACTTCCTTAACCAGTACGTTTCCAGCCCAATGAGGAAGGAAGCATTGCTGGACTTGGTTCTAGGGAATGAGGTGGGCGAAGCGGAGCAAGTTTCAGTGGGGGAGCATTTAGGGAGCAGCGATCATAGTATCATAAAGTTTAGAATAGCTATGGAAAAGGACACGGACCTCACTAAAGCAAAAATACTCAATTGGTGGAAGGCCAGTTTCAATGGGATGAGAACAGATCTGGCCCGGGTAAATTGGAATCAAAGATTGGCAGGCAAAACTGTAATTGAACAGTGGGCAGCCTTTGAAGAGGAGATGGTTCAGGTACAGTCTAGGCACATTCCCACGAGGCAGAAAGGTGGGCAACTAAAGCCAGAGCTCCCTGGATGACAAAGGAGATAGTGAGTAAGATGAAATGGAAAAAAGGGGCATATGACAGATGTCAGGTTGATAAAACAAGTGAGAACCAGGCAGAATATAGAAAGTTCAGAGGGGAAGTGAAAAAGGAAATAAGAGGGGCAAAGAGAGAGTATGAGAATAGACTGGCGGTCAACATAAAAGGGAATCCAAAAGTCTTCTACAGGCATGTAAACAGTAAACGGGTAGTAAGAGGAGGGGTGTGGCCGATTTAGGGATCATAAAGGAGATCTACTCATGGCCAAGGTACTAAATTAGTACTTTACATCTGTCTTTACCAAGGAAGAAGATGCTGCCACAGTCTCAGTAAAGGAAAATATAGTTGAGATACTGGATGGGCTAAAAATTGATAAAAAAGAGGTACTAGAAAGGCTAGCTGTACTTAAAGTAGATAAGCCACCTGGTCCAGATGGTATGCATCCTAAGTTGCTGAGGGAAGTGAGTGTGTAAATTGCGGTGGTGCTGGCCATAATCTTCCAAACATCCGTAGATACGGGGGTGGTGCCAGAGAACTGGAGAATTGCAAATGTTACACCCTTGTTCAAAAAAGGGTGTAAGGATAAACCCAGCAATTACAGGCCGGTCAGTTTAACCTCAGTGGTGGGAAAATTTTTAGAAACGATAATCCGGGACAGACTTAACAGTCACTTGGACGAGTGTGGATTGATTAGGGAAAGCCAGCAGGGATTTGTTAAAGGCAAATCGTGTTTAACTAACCTGATAGAGTTTTTTGATGAGGTAATTGAGAGAATAAATAGGGGCAATGTGGTTGATGTGGTGTATGTAGACTTTCAAAAGGCGTTTGATAAAGTGCCGCATGATAGGCTTATCATCAAGATTGCGGCCCATGGAATAAAGGGGGCAGTAGCAACATGGATACAGAATTGGCTAAGGGACATGAAACAGAGAGTGGTGGTGAACAGTTGTTTTCGGACTGGTGGGATGTGTACATTGGTGTTCCCCAGGGTCAGTGCTGGGACCACTGCTTTTCTTGATATACATTAATGAATTGGACTTGGGTGTACAAGGCACAATTTCAAAATTTGCAGATGACACAAAACTTGGAAGGATAGTAAACAGTGAGGAGGATAGTGATAGACTTCAAGAGGATACAGACAGGCTAGTGGCATGGGCAGACACGTGGCAGTTGAAAATTAACGCAGAAAAATGCGAAGTGATACAATTCGGTAGGAAGAATGAGGAGAGACAAAATAAACTAGAGGGCACAGTTCTAAAAGGGGTACAGGAACAGAGAGATCTGGGGGTATATATGCACAAATCATTGAAGGTGGCAAGGCAAGTTGAGGAAGCGGTTAAAAAAGCATCCGGGATCTTGGGCTTTATAAATAGAGGCATAGAGCACAAAAGTGTGGAAGTCATGATGAACCTTTATAAAACACTGGTTCGGTCACAACTGGAGTATTGTGTCCAGTTCTGGGCACCATACTTTAGGAAAGATGTGAAGGCCTTATAGAGGATGCTGAAGAGATTTACTAGAATGATTCCAGGGATGAGGGACTTTAGTTACATGGATAGACTGGAGAAGCTGGGGTTGTTCTCCTTGGAACAGAGACCGTTGCGAGGAGATTTGATAGAGGTATTCAAAATCATGAAGGGTCCAGACACGGTAGATAGAGAGAAACTGTTCCCATTGGCGGAAGGGTCGAGAACCAGAGGACATAGATTTAAAGTGATTGGCAAATAAACCAAAGGTGACATGAGGAAAACATTTTTGCACAGCGAGTGGTTAGGACCTGAATGCACTGCCCGAGGGGGTGGTGGAGGCAGATTCAATCATGGCCTTCAAAAGGGAACTGGATAAGTATTTGAAAGGAAAGAATTTGCAGGTCTACAGGGAAAGGGCGGGGGAGTGGGACTACCTGTATTTCTCTTGCATAGAGCCGGGGCGGACTCGATGGGCCGAATGGCCTCCTTCCATGCTGTAACCTTTCTATGATTCTTTGATTCTAAGTGGATAGCTCTTTCAAAGAGCCGGCACGGGCACGATGGGCCGAATGGCTTCCTTCTGCACTGTAACTACTATGACACTATGAATTATCATGTCGTTAAAAGAATACTTAGGTTGTTAATTATGAGCCCCAACTTTCTGTGGCTAATTAAAGGGCAGTTAAAATTTTCACAGAATAGCATGAAATTGCAAAATTTTCTTCACTTAGTTTTATTTCCAGCATAAATTGTGGGGTTCTGCATGTGTCCTTTAAATCTCTGACCAATCAGCAGCGATAGTACAGAAACACACTGCATACCATAGCTTTTACTCTGTCCTTTTTTCAGCAATTGATAAAATGACTCATTCAAAACATTTTCATAATTTTGCTAACACATCACAGAATGTTACAGCACAGAAACAGGCCATTTGGCCCAACAGGTCCGTGCCAGTGTTTATGCTCCACACGAGCCTCCTCCCTCCCTGCTTCATCTAACCCTATCAGCATATCCGTCTACTCTTTTCTCCCTCATGTGTTTATCCAGCTTCCCCTTAAATGCATTGATGCCAGTCGCCTCAACTACTCCTTGTTGTGGCGAGTTCCACATTCCAACCACTCTCTGGGTAAAGAAGTTTCTCCTGAATTCCCTATTGGATTTATTAGTAACTATCTTATATTTATGGTCCCAGTTCTGGTCTCTCCCGCAAATGGAAACATCTTCTCCACGTCTACCCTATCAAACACTTTCATAATGTTAAAGACATCTATCAGGTCACCCCTCAGTCTTGTCTTTTCTAGAGAAGAGAGCCCCAGCCTGTTTAATCTTTGCTGATCTGTATAACCTCTTAATTCTGATATCATCCTAGTAAATCTTTTTTGCACCTTCTCTAGTGCCTCTTTATCCTTTTAATAATATGGAGACCAGAACTGTTCACAGTACTCTAAGTGTGGTCTAACCAAAGTTCTGCACAAGTTTAACTAACTTCTCTGCTTTTTAATTCTATCCCCCTAGAAATGAGCCCCAGTGCTTTTTTTTTGCCTTTTTAATGGCCTTATTTACCTGCGTCGCTACTTTTGATTTGTGTATCTGTACCCTTGATCCCTCTGCTCCTTTATCCCATTTAGACTCTTATTATCCAAGCAGTATGTGGCCGCCTTATTCTTCCTACCAAAATGTAATACCTCACACTTACCTATATTGAAATTCACTTGCCAATTACATGCTCATTCTGCAAGTTTATTATCAAGCATGTGTCTGTTTTTCTACAGGTGAGCCACCTAGTTTAATCCCACTCTCATGCTCATTCCCCATACCCTTTAATGTTCCTCTTTTTTAAGCAACCGTTTAATATCTTCGCAAAAGAATTTATGGATTCTGCTTTGAAAACGGTTTGTGACAGAAAATTCAATGTTCTAAATACTCTTTGTGTAAAGACATTTTTTCTAACCTCCCCTTTAATTCTTTCTGTGATTATCTTAAATTTGTGCGATGTCATTACCATCTCGCTGATCAGTGGAAACAATCTGTCACTATTTACCTTAATCACACCCTTCATAATCTATCAGCTCACCCCTTCATCTTCTCAGCTCTAGTATAAAAAGCCCTAACTGCTCAAGTTTCTCTTCATAACTGTATCTCCTCTTACCTGGTAGCATCCCGGTGAATTTATGCTGCATCTTTTCCATTGCATTTATATCCTTTCTGTATTTGGGAGTTGCAAACAGAGAAATGAACAACACTGGAAGAGACTACTGTCCAGTCCCAAAGTTTGAAAGAATACCGTACACTGTCTCTCCAACCCCTCAATCACTTTCTCTGGAAGTATCTATGCAATTCCTTTTTGACTTTGCTGACACTATTAACCTCGATTTCAAATGCAGCTATACTGATGAAAGACTAAATAGATGGAAAACATGGACTATTTTTGCTCTACATTAACTTTTATTTGTCT
Organism: Heptranchias perlo; assembly: GCF_035084215.1. Taxonomy (NCBI): domain Eukaryota; kingdom Metazoa; phylum Chordata; class Chondrichthyes; order Hexanchiformes; family Hexanchidae; genus Heptranchias; species Heptranchias perlo. Next base: position 12,983,912 of record NC_090328.1, read on the forward strand.
CTGCTTGCATTACAATTTGCAGTTCAGATACCTAAGTTTCGAAGACTATGAGCAATCAATTTTCTTATCCCGTCTTTGATTTTGGTTATATGCCAGATAGATTTATTGCAGCTTCTGCTTTTAAAAAAAAATGTTGTAAATACTTAACAGATCCATCAGCGCCTGAAAAGAGAAAAGGCAGATTAATGTTTTAGATTGAGACCCTTTGTCAGAACTCTTTTGCAAATATAGAGTCACAAATAAGAAGGAGGCTGGCCTACATTGGCTCCTGATCCAGCAAAGCCTCAAATTTAAAATTCTCATCCTTGTGTTCAAATCCCTCCATTGCCTCGCCCCTCCCTATCTCTGTAACATCGCCAGCCCTACAACCCTCCGAGAACTCTGCCTTCCTACGATTCTGCCTTCCTGTGCATCCCCAGTTTCCTTCACTCCACCATTGGCGGCCATGCCTTCAGCCGCCTAGGCCCTAAGCTCTGGGATTCCCTCCCTAATCCTCACTGCCTCTCCACCTCTCTCTCCTCCTTTAAGACGCTCCTTAAAACGTAGCTCTTTGACCTTGGGACTTTTTACTATGTTAAAGGCACTATATAAATGCAAGTTGTTGTTGTCGAAAAGGGTCAACACAACTTGTCTTTGAGATGAGATGTTAAACCAAGGTGCCATCTTCTGCCTGTTCAGGTGGACGTTAAAGATCCAACGGCACTATCCTAAGAATAGCGGTGTTGTGACCACCATTCCTCCCTCAACCACTGACAAAAAGAATTGATTAAATGGTTATTCACCTCATTACTGTTGATAAGAACTTGGTATGTGCATAATGCTGCCGAGTTTGTCCACAGTCACTGTATTTCAAAGTAATTTCAAAGTGAAGCACTTTGAGACGTTTTCTGTGAGATGTGACAGAGTGCTGTATAAATGCAAGTCCATTAACGCAGATGATGAACAGGACGGAAGAGGCACACGAAGATCATGATGAAGAGAGGAACCGTATTGTTCAGTCACAAAAAGGAAAGAAAACCACAAATACTGAAAATTTGAAATAAAAACGGAAAACGCTCGAAATGCACAGCAGGTCCGTCAACATCTGGAAAGAGGGGAGACTTGTAAGCGTTGCTGCATTTTTGATGTTTTGCTCTGGATATTCTTCTCGGGTCCAGCATCTCAGACCATTCCACTAGCCTTGCCTTCATGTTGTATGAACTGAACTATGGCCTTACCTGCCAAAAAGGTGAGTAATTTGTAGGAGCCCAGGGATTGAATAGAAAACTTCTGTCACTGTGTTTCAGGTCCTGGTTGTTCCATGTACCCTCACATGATTCTCCTTAATTTCAGAAGATGATAAACTACAACCCTTCACCAGACCTGATTTATTAAACAGTAAACGGGTAAATGAGCAGTAGCAATGACGCATTGTAAATTTACTGCCGTTACAGACTTACCTACCTCTTTGACCAAGCTATTGATCACCTGTCCTAATATCTCCTTATGTGGCTTGGTGGCAAATTTTGTCTGATAATCGCGACTGTGAAGTGCCTTGGGCCATTTCACTACGTTAAGTGCACTATTTAAATGCAAGTTGTTGTTGTTTTCCTCAGAATGAAAGAAATAACTCACAATTGAGTCAATTGTGTTAAACCTCAGTGCAAACTGAAAAAACTGGCTTAAGACCCCTGACTTAACCTATACATGGCAGTTCACTGCTGACCTTCCATGGAGTCTCCCTGGCTCCAGCCACTGGAGAGTTTTCCCCCGATCCCCATTGACTTTGGTTTCACTAGGGCTCCTTGGTGCCACACTCAGTCGAATGCTGCCTTGATGACAAGGGCATTCACTCTCACCTCACCTCTGGAATTCAGTTCTTGTGTCCATGTTTGGACCACAACGCTGGAAATGAGGTCTGGAGCCGAGTGGTCCTGGCGGAACCCAAACTGAGCGTCAGTGAGCAGGTTGTTGGTGAGTAAGTGTCGCTTGATAGCACTATTGATGACTCTTTCCATCACTTTTGGGTCTATACTCATTGGAGTTTAGAAGAATGAGAGGAGATCTTATTGAAACTTACAAGATTCTGAGGGGACTCGATAGGGTAGATGCTGAGAGGATGTTACCCCTCATGGGGGAATCTAAAACTAGGGGGCATAGTCTCAGAATAAGGGGTCACCCGTTTAAGACGGAAATGAGGAGGAGTTTCTTCTCCCAGAGAGTTGTGAATCTTTGGAATTCTTTACCCAAAAAGCTGTGGAGGCTGAGTCATTGAATACATTCAAGGCTGAGTTAGACAAATTTTTGATCAGCAAGGGAGTCAAGGGATATGGGGAAAGGGTGGGAAAGTGGAGTTGAGGTAAAAATCAGATCAGCCATGATCTCATTAAATGGCGGAGCAGGCTCGAGGGGCCGAATGGCCTACTCCTGCTCCTATCTCTTATGGTCTTATGGTCACTTTGCTGATGATTGGAAGTAAGCCGATAGGGGGGTGGAGTGGGGTGGGGAAGTTATTGGCCGGGTTGGATTTGTCAAACAAAACCCACAGGGTGCTCAGATTTGAATTAAATGGCTCAGCGCCCCCTCCCTCATATACCTTTTGCAGACATCACATTGGATGAGAATTTAGGAGGCATGGTTAGTAAGTTTGCAGATGACACCAAGATTGGTGGCATTGTGGACAGTGAAGAAGGTTATCTAGGATTGCAACGGGATCTTGATAAATTGGGCCAGTGGGCCGATGAATGGCAGATGGAGTTTAATTTAGATAAATGTGAGGTGATGCATTTTGGTAGATCGAATCGGGCCAGGACCTACTCCGTTAATGGTAGGGCGTTGGGGAGAGTTCTCGAACAAAGAGATCTAGGAGTACAGATTCATAGCTCCTTGAAAGTGGAGTCACAGGTGGATAGGGTGGTGAAGAAGGCATTCAGCATGCTTGGTTTCATTGGTCAGAACATTGAATGCAGGAGTTGGGATGTCTTGTTGAAGTTGTACAGGGCATTGTTGAGGCCACACTTGGAGTACTGTGTACAGTTCTGGTCACCCTATTATAGAAAGGATATTATTAAACTAGAAAGAGTGCAGAAAAGATTTACTAGGATGCTACCGGGACTTGATGGTTTGACTTACAGGGAGAGGTTAGACAGACTGGGACTTTATTCCCTGGAGAGTAGGAGGTTAAGGGGTGATCTTATAGAAGTCTATAAAATAATGAGGGGCATAGATAAGGTCGATAGTCAAAATCTTTTCCCAAAGGTAGGGGAGTCTATAACGAGGGGGCACAGATTTAAGGTGAGAGGGGAGAGATACAAAAGGATCCAGAGGGGCAATTTTTTCACTCAAAGGGTGGTGAGTGTCTGGAACGAGCTGCCAGAGGCAGTAGTAGAGGCGGGTACAATTTTGTCTTTTAAAAAGCATTTGGACAGTTACATGGGGAAGATGGGTATCGAGGGATATGGGCCAAGTGCAGGCAATTGGGACTAGCTTAGTGGTATAAACTGGGCGACATGGACATGTTGGGCCGAAGGGCCTGTTTCCATGTTGTAACTTCTATGATTCTATGATTCTATGATTTGTTTCGGGCCTATTACGTATCAAAACAAGCTGGGCCATTTTCAGTGAGGGGGGGGGAGACCTGGTTTTAACCCTGCGTGTACCATGCCAGAAAGAAAAAAGCTGACAGCGCCATACATAGGGTGGCCAACTCCGGTGGGATGTATTCCTGGAAGTTTCATCACATGACCTCCCAGCCTCATCCAGTCAAAATGCCTATTTCCTATCTACGATATTTTGATCGCGATTGAAAGTGTTCAAAGAAAATGAAATTTAAAAAACACAACATGGGATGTGGGCGTCGCTGGCGAAGCCGGCATTTATTGCCCATTCCTAATTGCCCTTGAGAAGGTGGTGGTGAGCCGCCGTCTCAAACCGCTGCGGTCCGTGTGGTGAAGGTTCTCCCACAGTGCTGTTAGGAAGGGAGTTCCAGGATTTGAACTCCCGGGTTATGAATTTTTTTTCCCGGGTTGCTCACAGTAGTGTTCAAGAGATTAATCTTTAATTCCTGGAGGGTTGGCAAACCGTCGTTATGCACTGCATAAAAAAATGTCTTCATTTTTGTCACAGGTGTTTCAGATAGAGATCCACTGTCAGAAGTCTACTGGAAAGATCTCTACCTGAAGTATAGGGCCAGAATCTACTGTAGCCGGCAAACAAACAGCATCAGCCGTTCATTAGATTTGCCTTTGCCCGTATACTTTCCATGAGTATTTGAGCTGGAAGTCGCTGTAATTTCGTGATCCAAACAGCACAGCGCCCTCTACAGGGCATCTGGGACCTGTGCGGACAGGGCAAGCAACTGTGTATCCCCTTAACTAATCAGGTTGAAGAATCATCAATGAACAGCGCAGAGTCCGAAGCAAGAAGTGTAAGTTAGAATAGTGAATTCAATGTCAAATCAGGTACGGAAAGAGAAACAAAGAGAGGGAAAGAAAGATTGAATTAAGAGAGCGCGATGAAATAGACAGAAAGAAAAAGTTAAAAAAAAATGTTGTTTAATTTTTTAACATAAGAACATAAGAAATAGGAGCAGGAGTAGGCCAATCGGCCCCTCAAACCTGCTCCGCCATTCAATAAGATCATGGCTGATCTGATCCGAACCTCAAATCTAAAGAACACAAGAAGTAGGAGCAGGACCCGGCCACTCAGCCCCTGGGCCCGCTCCGCCACCCACAGGGCCTTGACCGATCCGAACTCAGCTTCATGTCCAATTTCCTGCCCGCTCCCCGTAACCCCTAATTCCCTTTACTTCTAGGAAACTGTCGATTTCTGTTTTAAATTTATTTAAATCTCCAACAGTTAAAAGCTGAAGGAATGAGACTCCACACTTGTAAAAGTTAATTTTCCGTGCCAGAGAGGTTGTTTGGCAGTAATTAAGACTTATCACGCTGTTGAAAAGGGGACTTCGACTGAAAAGGACAAGCCCTAACTTTTTGTGGTGAGTTTAGTTCGTACGTATCTACCATCCAAGTACAGGAACTTCACGCTGTTCAATGCATTTCAATGGTGCGTCAGGCGGCGAGATGCCGTTTTCGCGAAGCTGAGGACGGAACGACGCATCTCGGACAGCAACGTCCGGAATTTCACGTTTAACTGCACATCTGCCCTCGCCTGAAGTTGCCGCGCAATTTGCGCATAAATAACGGTGAGCGGTGTTAACCTCATCGTTATTTCGACAGTAAATTCTGACCCGTCTGGTGAATAGGCTATGAATTTCCTGCACACTTTTTGTTCTTACATCACATTTCCACTCTTTGCAGGGGGTTTATTTCTCCCTGTATCTACCCTTTCCTTCAAAAACAGAATCTTTTTCTCACTCACACGCTCATGGGGTTAGTTTCATGGTTAATGCAACTGCAGCAAAAGGATTTTCTGACTGAACATCAGTTTTATATCATTTCCCGAACACAATAGCATCTCTGCTTGTGGTTCCTCTTGTGTAGAGACTTTTAAATGAAAACCAATTTTCCTAACAAATGCACAAACTGAGGCTGTGCTCTCCATACTTCACATAAGAGCCCTCAGAGCACAAGAAATCTGGAGACCAATTACTGAAGTGACCCCCACAGAGTTCTTGCCAAATCTGGAGAAGAAGATGAATAATGCATCTTACCACAAGGGTCCCTGCTGCCAGTGATCATAACAAACCTCGTGGACAAGTAAATCCAATAGTACAGCCTGTTCCAGGGTTCATCCTCTTGAAATCTTAAATCCATCAAGGTGGTTGCAAAAAGCACTGAGACGAGACCTTACAGAAACTATTGGCTAATTCAAATAGGCTAATTGAGTGCCATAAATAATCCGGCCAAGCTCAATCAGTCCATAACGTAGCTTTGTGGGGGGAAGGAGTGATTTTATGGATATTGAATTGTTCAAAATGAATGGCTTTTGCAACAACCAAACCCATTGCAAAACTGACAATGAATAGTTCATTTTTAGCTGAGCATCTGGGGCCCCATTGTACCCAGCTAAGTGGCACGCTGATATAAATAGCTTATCTAGGCAATAGTGCACTCAGGGATTGTGTTCAGTGCTTCACTAGTGCTGGACATGGCATGAGAAGGCTATCAGGTGGCATACAAGGCTACCCCTCACCCCACCCCACAACCCTGCCTAATGGTCTGATACATAGCAGGTCCTCTATGCCAGCCGTAGCTACCGTGACAGTATACCGTTGCCCAAGGAGGTTGAGGTTCAGTCGGGGCACAGTGATTTTAGCCACCCTTATTTGAAGGAAATGTCCAGTGGAAGGACTATACCAAGGAGATCAATGCCATGGCTCCTGGCACCCATGCGTGCATCACAATCAGAAGGCAAGTGTGGGTACAACAGAGCTAAAATCACAGCCAGAATTCTGATCAAACGTATCAATGGTACTTTGAAGCGAAACTTCATGTGTCCTGACTGATCAGGTACAGCCCTGGCAAACTGCCAGAGTAATTGCCTTCCACTGCATTTGGATAACTGGGATGGCAAAGCCACGGTAGAGTAAGAATCATAGAATCATAGAAAGGTTACAGCACGGAAGGAAGCGTTCGGCCCATCAAGTCCGAGCCGGCTCTTTGCAAGAGCAATCCAGCTAGTCCCACTCCCCTGCCCTATCCCCATAACCCTGCAATTTTTTTACTTTCAAGTATTTATCCAGTTCCCTTTTGAAGGCCATGATTGAATCTGCCTCCACCATCCACTCTGGCAGTGCATTCCAGATCCTAACCGCTCGCTTTGTAAAAAGGTTTTTCCTCATGTCACCTTTGGTTCTTTTGCCAGAGGGTGAAAATTACCAACAATGCAGGATGGCAGACTGATTTGCTGGGTTACTAATTCCAGGTGCCTTCCAAGGAGTGAACTGCTTCTTAAAGAGGTACATATCTGCTACGTAACTGTGCCCAAAAGCATCTTTTTTTTTATTCGTTCATGGGATGTGGGCGTCACTGGCGAGGCCGGCATTTATTGCCCATCCCTAATTGCCCTTGAGAAGGTGGTGGTGAGCCGCCTTCTTGAACCGCTGCAGTCCGTGTGGTGAAGGTTCTCCCACAGTGCTGTTAGGAAGGGAGTTCCAGGATTTCGACCCAGCGACGATGAAGGAACGGCGATATATTTCCAAGTCGGGATGGTGTGTGACTTGGAGGGGAACGTGCAGGTGGTGTTGTTCCCATGTACCTGCTACTCTTATCCTTCTAGGTGGTCGAGGTCGTGGGTTTGGGAGGTGCTGTCGAAAAAGCCTTGGCGAGTTGCTGCAGTGCATCCTGTGGATGGTACACACTGCAGCCACTGTGCACCGGTGGTGAAGGGAGTGAATGTTTAGGGTGGTGGATGGGGTGTCAATCAAGCGGGCTGCTTTGTCCTGGATGGTGTCGAGCTTCTTGAGTGTCGTTGGAGCTGCACCCATCCAGACAAGTGGAGAGTATTCCATCACACTCCTGACTTGTGCCGTGTAGATGGTGGAAAGGCTTTGGGGAGTCAGGAAGTGAGTCACTCGCCGCAGAATACCCAGCCTCTGACCTGCTCTTGTAGCCACAGTATTTATGTGGCTGGTCCAGTTAAGTTTCTGGTCAATGGTGACCCCCAGGATGTTGATGGTGGGGGATTCAGCAATGGTAATGCCGTTGAATGTCAAGGGGAGGTGGTTAGACACTCTCTTGTTGGAGATGGTCATTGCCTGGCACTTGTCTGGCGCGAATGTTACTTGCCAATTATCAGCCCAAGCCTGGATGTTGTCCAGGTCTTGCTGCATGCGGGCTCAGACTGCTTCATTATTTGAGGGGTTGCAAATGGAACTGAACACTGTGCAATCATCAGCAAACATCCCCATTTCTGACCTTATGATGGAGGGAAGGTCATTGATGAAGCAGCTGAAGATGGTTGGGCCTAGGACACTGCCCTGAGGAACTCCTACAGCAATGTCCTGGGGCTGAGATGATTGGCCTCCAACAACCACTACCATCTTCCTTTATGCTAGGTATGACTCCAGCCACTGGAGAGTTTTTCCCCTGATTCCCATTGACTGTAAAGATCTTGCCCTACACTTGCACAATCAATTCTTCAAATGCCATCTGTTGCCATCTTATGCTGGGCTGCAGCAATATTGTGATCAAGGATAAATAAATAGCCAGCACAATTGTTTAAATCAAGTGCAGGGCATTTTGTTTCCTCTACTGCGTGGTGTGTGTGAATTTTGGCAGCTTAATTTGTCCGGGTGCTGCCCCTCAGCTGCTTGTTGCAGTTTCCGGCTGCTGGGATTCTGCTGGCCCCAAATCTCCTTGAACTGTGCATTGTGAGAATCCTGCAGGAACATAGAAAAAGGAGTAGGCCATTCAGCCCCTTGCACCTGTTCCACCATTCAATTAGATCATGGTTGATCTGCACCTCAACTCCATTTTCCCACCTTTGATCCATACCCCTTGATACCCTTACCCAACGAAAATCTAGCGATCTCAGTCTTGAAAGTTTCAATTGACCCCCAGCATCCACAACCTTTTGGGGGAGCGAGTTCCAGATTTCCACCACCCTGTGTGTGAAAATGTGCTTTTTGATTTCACTCTCAACTGATCTAACTTTAAGATTATAGCCTTTTATTCTGGATTCCTGCAACAGAGGAAATAGTTTCTCTGTATCACTAGGGATGGGCAATAAATGCTGACCTTACTTCCATATACCAAGAATGAATAATAAAAAAATTCTATTAAATCCCTTAATCATTTCAAATACATTGAGTAGAGCAACTCTCAACCTCCTCAACTCAGGGGAATACAGTCAGGTTTATGCGACATGTCTTCATAACTTAACCCTTTTAAGCCCTGGTATCATTCTGGTGGATCTGCGCTGTATCCCTTCAAAGAGCAATATATCTTGCCTGAGACAAAAGCAAAATAGTGCGGATGCTGGAAATCTGAAATAACAACAGAAAAGGCTGGAAAACACTCAGGAGGTCAGGGCAGCATCTGTAGAGAGAGAAACTGAGTTAACTGAGTTCACTGGTGAAAGATCATCGACCTGAAACCGTTAACTCTCTCCACAAATGCTGCCTGATCTGCTAATTGTTTCGAGCATCTTGTATTTTTATCTCCCAGATATTTATGGGGAGGCAGGAAGGGAGCGGGGGAGTACGATTACAGGGGGGGCGGGGGAAAACCTAGAAACCCCAGGAACGCTGTGGTCCTGCCGAATTCCTCCCTGGCAATCGGGAGAGAAAGGAGCTTGGTGGGGGGGCAGGGGGAGGGGGTCGACCGATCACGGGCAGGCCGGAGATCGGGAGTTGGAGGGCGGGGGTGGGTGGATCGGCTGATCTCAGGGCAGGCCAGAGATCAGGGGTTGGAGGAGGTGAGGTCGGCCGATCACGGGGCAGGCCGGAGATCGGGATTTGGGGGGGGGGGGGAATGAAACCTCCAGGAATACATCCAGCCAGAGTTGGCAACCCTACTTATCATTGGCTGGTCCGCAGTGTGGGAAATATAGCCCATGTTTAAGCCCACAAACTAAAACAGCAAAGTCATGGATAAACCAGCAGGCTTGTGCTACTGCCAAATTTTATTTAGCTAATCCCTAAATAACACACCAGCAGCAACTTCTGGGCTTCTTTACATGTCTTTGCGTGTGTTTTTGCAAAGTATTAATGAGTAAGCAATAATTTTGGGCTGATTTCTCCTGCCCTCGCCCCCTCCATTGCCCAAGTCTCAGAGTGCTCATGTTTGGTAACCTATGCAAATTATCTTCATCAACATCCAATGTAACAATCCTAATATAGAAAAATAAAGCTGCCATCAATGTGTTCAATGGCAATGTTACTAAGAATTCAATCACAATTTTCATCATAAGCCTAATTTGTAACAGGGCCCATTTCCGATCAAGGGTTTTATCTTCCTTTAATTCTGGGTAATGCTGGCAAGGCCACATTTATTGCCCATTCCGAGTTGCCCTGAGCAGGTGCACCCACAATGATGTTGGGGAGGGTACTTCAGGGTTTTGACCAAGCGACGATGAAGGAACGGCGATCTATGTCCCGGTCAGGAGGGTGTGTGACTTGGAGGTGGACGTGGAGATGATGGTATCTTCAGGACCTTGCTGCTTTTCTCCCCCTCAGTGGGGCTGGGAGAAGCTGTCAAAACATGCTTGGTTATAGGACATCCCATTTTAAACCTAAATTTATTACTATTGAGAATCCTCGAGGCCAGGAGAAACTGCTTTACTCAGAGAGTGCTGAGAATGTGGAATTCGCTACAACAACAATAACTACAACAATTTGCATTTATACAGCACCTTTAACATAAGAACATAAGAAATTGGAGCAGGAGTAGGCCAATCGGCCCCTCGAGCCTGCTCCGCCGTTCAATAAGATCATGGCTGATCTGATCCCAACCACAAATCTAAAGAACACAAGAAGTCGGAGCAGGACCCGGCCACATAGCCCCTGGGCCCCCTCCGCCACCCACAGGGCATTGACCGATCCGAACTCAGCTTCATGTCCAATTTCCTGCCCGCTCCCCATAACCCCTAATTCCCTTTACTTCTAGGAAACTGTCTATTTCTGTTTTAAATTTATCTAATGATGTAGCTTCCACAGCTTCCTGGGGCAGCAAATTCCACAGACCTACCACCCTCTGAGTGAAGAAGTTTCTCCTCATCTCAGTTTTGAAAGAGCAGCCCCTTATTCTAAGATTATGCCCCCTAGTTCTAGTTTCACACATCTTTGGGAACATCCTTACTGCATCCACCCGATCAAGACCCTTCACAATCTTATATGTTTCAATAAGATCGCCTCTCATTCTTCTGAACTCCAATGAGTAGAGTCCCAATCTACTCAACCTCTCCTCATATGTCCGCCCCCTCATCCCCGGGATTAACCGAGTGAACCTTCTTTGTACTGCCTCGAGAGCAAGTATGTCTTTTCTTAAGTATGGAGACCAAAACTGTATGCAGTATTCCAGGTGCGGTCTCACCAATACCTTATATAACTGCAGCAATACCTCCTTGTTTTTATATTCTATCCCCCTAGCAATAAAAGCCAACATTCCGTTGGCTTTCTTGATCACCTGCTGCACCTGCATACCAACTTTTTGATTTTCTTGCACTAGGACCCCCAGATCCCTTTGTACTGCAGTACTTTCCAGTCTCTCGCCATTAAGAAAATAACTTGCTCTCTGATTTTTCCTGCCAAAGTGCATAACCTCACATTTTCCAATATTATATTGCATCTGCCAAATCTCCGCCCACTCACCCAGCCTGTCGATATCCCCTTGCAGGTTTTTTATGTCCTCCTCACTCTCTACTTTCCCTCCCATCTTTGTATCATCTGCAAATTTTGATATGTTGCACTCGGTCCCCTCCTCCAAATCGTTAATATAGATTGTAAAGAGTTGGGGACCCAGCACCGACCCCTGTGGAACACCACTGGTTACTGGTTGCCAGTCCGAAAATGAACCATTTATCCCAACTCTCTGCTTCCTGTTCGATAACCAATCCTCCACCCATGCCAGAATATTACCCCCAATCCCGTGATTTTTTATCTTAAGTAATAATCTTTTATGTGGCACCTTGTCGAATGCCTTCTGGAAGTCTAAATACACTATGTCCACTGGTTCCCCTTTATCCACCCTATACGTTATATCCTCGAAGAACTCAAGCAAATTTGTCAGACATGACTTCCCCTTCATAAAGCCATGCTGACTTTGTCCTATTAAATTATGCTTATCTAAATGTTCCGTTACTGTCTCCTTAATAATAGACTCCAGCACTCTGCCCTCTAAATCAGAATGTTGTGAGTTTGAGCCCCACTCCAGAGCCTTCAGCACATATGGTAGGTTGGCACTTCGGTGCAGTATTGAGGGAGTGCTGCACTGTCGGAGGTGCCATCTTTTGAATGAGACATTGAACGCTTTCAAGCGGACGTAAATGATCCGATGGAACTATTCGAAGAAGAGCAGGGGAGTTCTCCTGGTTTTCTGGCCAATATATATCCCTCAACCAACGCCACTAAAACAGATTATCTAATCATTGCTGTTTGTGGGATCTTGCTGTGCGCAAATCAGCTGCCGTGTTTCCTACATTACAACAGTGACGACGCTTCAAAAAGTACTTCATTGGCTGTAATGAGCTTTGGGACGTCCTGAGGTAGTGAAAGGCACTATATAAATGCAAGTCTTTTGTTTTTTTTCTTTTTTAATTGCAGAAACTCCAGGAATCATCAGAGACTCAGAATAACCGGGTCTTTGCCGTTTTCCTGGCAGTTCCACTGTAGGGCAAGATTCCCTGAGGGATATTCAGGGTCCTGTGTTTATTGACTAGTTTTGACATTAATTCCTAAATATTGCAATTTTCATAACCTGTGTATTTGTGAATTAATTTCCAAAATGTATAGAAATAGCAATCAAATTTAAACATTCTGAGAAGTTCATTCACTTTGGTTTCACTGCAAACGTTCATTTTAAGGCCACGCTTTCTAGTTGTCAATTATAGCTGTGGGATTGGCCCCAAATGTAATTAGATATAACGTACTGTGCGGGAGCAAGTGGAGCTGTCGGTTATCGACAATATGGAGCAATTACACAGACAATTGCATTATTCTCTGGCAAATTAGTCGAGTCGCCTGGAGGGTGATATGCAAATATATGTTGCCATGAGTACAAAGTGGAATGACCCAGTTTTTACACCTGCTGGGGGTGATTTTGACTTTGTGCAATAGTGTAAAAAGAATGATATCGATTCAGCCGCCCGTTATACATCTCTCCCGATTTTCATTTCTATTCATAGAACCATAGGATCATAGAACACATACTTCGAATCGTGAAAGAGCTGTCCAATTAGACCCACTCCCCTGCTCTTTCCCCCATAGCCTTGCAATATTTTTCCTTTTTCCATCGAATCACATAGAAACTACAGCACTGAAACAGGCCATTCGGCCCAACTGGTCTATGCCGGCGTTTATGCTCCATACGAGCCTCCTCCCTCCTTTCTTCATCTAACCCTATCAGGATACCCTTCTATTCCTTTCTCCCTCATGTGCTTATCTAGCTTCCCCTTAAATGCATCTATGCTAATCACGTCAACTACTCCTTGTGATAGCGAGTTCCACATTCTTACCACTCTTTGGGTAAAGAGGTTTCTCCTGAATTCCCTATTGGATTTATTAACAACTATTTTATATTTATGACCTCTAGTTTTTACTCCCCCACAAGTGGAAACATTTTCTTTACATCTACTCTATCAAACTCTATCATTATCTTAAAAACCTCTATCAGGTCACCCCTCAGCCTTCTCTTTTCTGGAGAAAAGAACCCCAGCCTGTTCAGCCTTTCCTGATAAGGATATCCTTTCAGTTCTGGTATCATCCTTGTGAATCTTTTTTGCACCTTCTCCAGTGCCTCTATATCCTTTCTATAGTATGGAGACCAGAACTGTTCACAGTACTCCGAGTGTGGTCTAACCAGAGTTCTATACTAGTTTAACATAGCTTCCCCTTTTCAAGAATACCTCCAATTCCCTTTTAAAAGTTATTAAATCTGCTTCCATCACTCTTCCATTGAAGTCAGTGGAAATGAAAATTGGGAGCGATGTATCACGGGCATCTGACTCGATATCGCCCGTTTTACATTATCGCCCAAAGTTAAAATTACTCCCGTTAACTTTTATTTATTAAAAATTATCAGCCGGAGGAATCACTGACAACCTGTGTGCCTCTTGATAGTGTGAAGTGGGTGTGATGGATTTATTTATTGGATCCTTCCTTACTGGTCACAGCACACACAATGTTAAAATCAGTTACTAAAAGCTGGTTCTACAACACTCAAGAAGCTCGACACCATCCAAGATAAAGCAGCCCGCTTGATTGGCACCCCATCCACCACCCTAAACATTCACTCCCTTCACCATCGGCGCACTGTGGCTGCAGTGTGTACCATCCACAGGATGCACTGCAGCAACTCACCGAGGCTTCTTTGACAGCTCCTCCCAAACCCCCGACCTCTACCACCTAGAAGGACAAGAGCAGCAGGCACATGGGAACAGCACCACCTGCACGTTCCCCTCCAAGTCACACACCATCCCGACTTGGAAATATATCGCCGTTCCTTCATCGTCGCTGAAGGAACTCCCTTCCTAACAGCACTGTGGGAGAACCGTCACCACATGGACTGCAGCGGTTCAAGAAGGCGGCTCACCACCACCTTCTCGAGGGCGATTAGGGATGGGCAATAAATGCTGGCCTCGCCAGCGACGCCCACATCCCGTGAACGAATAAAAAAAAACAAGCTGAAAAGGATATACATTACGGTCTGGTAGGTTGAAAGCATTAATACATGTCTGTGGTTCGTCGCTGTTGATGAAAAGGGGGTTTGATATGCTAATCTCTGTCGAGTGCAAAGTATTAAGGGTAGAAATTCCATGGGCCCTTTTGAGGGGGTTGAAGTGTAGTGTGGGGTGGAACTTCAGCTGCCTCTGCTGTTCTCAATCACAGACCCTGTCCAAAGTCCTCGGGACAGTAAGGAGCTGGACCCAAATCAGCAGAGGCAGCAACAACTGTGTCTATGCTGCCGCCAGATTCGTAAAGCTGTGTACGTTTGTCTATGGTCGTGATGTCGGCTGACTAGGTCCTTCACGTCAGGAGTTAATGGCACTACGGCAGTGTCCAAAAGTGTAACAAAGTATACAGTTTGCACCCTAAGTGTGCAAATTGCAAAAAAAAACGAACGAGTGAGCATTGCAACTATACTCCACCCAACATGAATGAAAATGAGATGGCATTCTGTACCGGAATAAAGAGGTCGATTTTCACTGCCTTCGCCTGGCGTTAACATGCTGGAAACAGCCTCAAAGTGAAGTCAGTTGCTTTACTGCTCTGTTAACACGGGCAACACAGCTGGCTCCATTTTGAGAGGGACCTACCGACGGGTGTCCAAAGCGCTCGTATGTTTCAGACGCTAGGCCCATTTTAATATGGAAATCGGGGTTCTCCGACTTGAATAGGATCCAGATTGCCATTTTGAGTCGGAACAGGTTGGAGCCTGCACCGTGCACAGTCCGACCAGTTCCACAGGCGTTGGAACCAAAGAAGCCCAGCCAACGGCAAGTGTCGAATCATTTTTTGTGGGCCCCGGAGAAGCAGGAGTGCTCCTCCGGAGCCCACACAAGTAATCTGGGCCGCTACCACACAATCGCGACCCCTCTCCCCTGTAATTTACCTCACCAGCCCGGCCCTGAAGTCTCAATCCGGCGAACCAAATTTAAATAAGGCCTGGGCCTCAAAATCGTGGGGGCCTCTTGGCAGCTGGCGCAGGCAAGTCGGTCGCTTGTAAGTCAAAATCGGCCCCATAGTATTTTGTTACTTAGCGACTTTAAAATTTTTGTGGAGAACACTGTAAATGAACAAGTGTTTTTTTTGCACATTCCTTCACAAGTGATGGGGATCTTCATATTCTGTGTAACTTGTTACGAAGCTCTTGGGCTCTCATTGAGCGAAATCAATAAATGCAAGAACCAACCCACGTAGGTTTAATTTTTGGTCGATGCTGATCTCAAATTGGGGAGGGGAGGAGGAGGAAGGGTGGTCTGTGGTCTGAGGTGGGGGGCCATTATAATTGACGTCAGTGCCCTTGGATTTGGGAGGGGAGAATCAGCCAGGGTTCCTGTTCTTGAATCTAATAAGCCTCGCTGGAAAGTGAATGTGCAGAGGTCAGATCAGGAGAAGATTAATAATGAATCTGTTACCTCCAGACTTGACTATTCCAATGCTCTCCTGGCCAGCCTCCCAACTTCCACCCTCCATAAAATTGAGCCCATCCAAAACTCTGCTGCCCGTATTCTAACTCGCACCAAATCCTGTTCACTCATCACCATTGTGCTCGTTGACCTACATTGGATCCCGGTCAGGGAACGCCTCGATTTTAAAATTCTCATCCTTGTTTTCAAATGCCTCCATGGCCTCGTCCCTCCCTATCTCTGTAACCTCCTCCAGCCCTATGAGATCTCTGCACTCCTCCAATTCTTGCCTCTTGCGTAGTTCCAATATTCATCGCTCCACCATTGCTGGCCATGCCTTCAGCTGCCTAGACCCTAAGACCAGGAGTTCCCTCCCTAAACCTCTCCGCCACTCTACCTCTCTCTCCTCCTTTAAGACGCTTCTTAAAACCTAATTCTTTGACCAAGCTTTTGGTCACCTGTCCTAATATTTCCCTATGTGGGTCAGTGTCACATTTTGTTTGAAAATCGCTCCTGTGAAGCGCCTTGGGATGCTTTACTACGTTAAAGGTGCTATATAAATGCAAGTTGTTGTTGTTGTTAATGCTTTTGTATGAAATTCTTTTATCCGCCATTTCAATCAAAAGCTTTTATTTGAGGAGTTCAGAGTTTCCCACATAGACAACCTAAGTCGAAACACTGGGAAACGTTTTCATACACTATCATCTGAGCTACTAAGAATTTAAGAAATACTCACCAGAATTGCACCAGTTTGATTTCCACTTAAAATAAATGCAGAGAAACCATCTATGGTCCCATGCCAAATAGTCTTATAATAATAAATAATGCGAGCGTATTTCATATCAAAATGTCTCAAAACACTTCTCGTAATAAATTACTTTTGAAATGCATTGACTATTTTACAGGCAAACACAACAAAATATCCCGCACCAGCATCACCTTACAGACAGTAAATGTCAACCGTGGCTCAGTAGGTCGCATTCTTGCATTTTAGTCAGAAGATCATGGGTTCAAGTCCCACTCCAGAGACTTGAGTGCAAAATCTAGGCTGACATTTCAGTGTAATAATGCAAGTGAGTGCTGTACTATTGGTAGTACCGACTTTCAGATGTGATGTTTAACCGAGGCCCTGTCTGCCCTCTTGGGTGGATGTAAAAGATCCTGTGGTACTATTTCAAAGAAGAGCAGAGGAGTTCTCCCTGGTGTCCTGGCCAATATTTATCCCTCAACCAAAATCACTAAAACTGATTATCTTGCTCATTGTCATGTCGCTGTTTGTAGGACCTTACTGTGTGCAAATTGGCTTCCATGTTTCTTATTGTATCAGAGTAGGTACAGCACAGGTGGAGGCCATTCGGCCCATTGTGCCTGTGCTGGGTCTTTGAAAGAGCTATCCAATTAGTTTCTTTCCCCACAGCCCTGTAAATTTTTCCCCTTCAAGTATTTAACCAATTCCCTTTTGAAAGTTACTATTGAATTTGTTTCTAACATCCGTTCAGGCAGTGCATTCCAGATCATAACAACTAGTTGTGTAAAAAAATGTTTCCTCATGTCACCTCTGGCTCTTTTGCCGATCACGTTAAATCTCTGGTTACCAACCCGTCTGCCACTGGAAACAGTTTCTCCTTATTTACTCTGTCAAAACCGTTCATGATTTTGAACAACTCTACCAAATCTCCCCTCAACCTCAGCTTCTCCAGTCTCTCCACATAACTGACGTCCCTCAACCCTTGCACCATTCGAGCAAATCTCTTCTGCATCCTCTGTATGGCTTTGACATCCTTTCTAAAGTGTGGTGCCCAGAATTGAACACAATACTCCAGCTGAAGCCTAACCAGTGTTTTATAAGGGTTTAGCATAACTTCCTTGCTCTTGTACTCTATGCCTCTATTAATAAAGCCCGGGATTCATTGCAAGAGGATTTGAGTGCAGGAGCAAGGATGTCTTACTGCAGTTATACAGGGCCTTGGTGAGACCACACTTGGAGCATTGTGTGCAGTTTTGGTCTCCTTACCTAAGAAAGGATATACTTGCCATAGAGGGAGTACAGCGAAGGTTCACCAGACTGATCCCTGGAATGGCAGGACTGTTGTATGAGGAGAGATTGGGTCGACTCGGGCTGTATTCACTCGAGTTTAGAAGAATGAGAGGGGATCTCATTGAAACATAAAATTCTGACAGGGCTAGACAGACTGGATGCAGGGAGGATATTTCCCCTGGCTGGAGGGTCTAGAACGAGGGGTCACAATCTCAGGATACGAAGTAGGACATTTAGGACTGAGATGAGGAGAAATTTCTTCACTTAGAGGGTGGTGAACCTGTGGAATTCTCTACCACAGAAGGCTGTGGAGGCCAAGTCACTGAATATATTTAAGAGGGAGATAGATAGATTTCTAGACACAAAAGGCATCAAGGGGTATGGGGAGAGAGCGGGAATATGGTATTGAGATAGGGGATCAGCCATGATCATATTGTAAGGGGTTTCTTTTTTTACTGTTTCTCGGGCTTATAATAGGTCAGCCAGTTATGTTTTCCTGAGCTGCCCTGCCCGCAGTGCGGTTGCGAATCGCTTACCCCTTCCTGATTCTGAGCTGAGGACTTATCGAGTGGTAACAAAGACAGACAAACAGACCAGTGGATTGGTACAAGGAAAACCAATGTTTATTAATAAGAAAACTAAAACTACAAGGTAAACAGTATAATACAGAAGATAAAGAAATCGCTATGGATGTAATACAGTCTTACACTTATCGGGTTGAAAGAAACGGACACATCGAGGGAAAATTCTAAAATCACAAGTTTAGCAATATCCCCTTTAACCCCCACCCTTACACCTATGCTAGGTTGTCTTGTGGCGGCCAGAAAATTAATGCTCACCGGTGAAAACAGATGAAAAAGGCCTGGCCCCTGTGCCTGCTGTTGCCGTCGACATGTGGTTGCGAGGTTTACTGAATGGCCTTCCTTCTTAGGTGCTAGCAGACAGACAGGACAGGGCCAAGAGGCGAAGAGAGAAGAAGCAAGCGAGAGATATACTGGGCAGCCCCAGTTATACCCTCTTGGTAACAGGTTTTTTTCATACCTTATCAGCTTGCTTCATTGTTTGATTTAAGCACGAAACGTAAGACAAAGGACCCCATCTCTGGCCCATTTACATTAATGGCCATTTCCTGTATCGATCTGTTCGCTAACTGCTTTACCATTGTTCCGAATGTACCTTGATGGTTCACCTTTTGTCCTGCGATCACTTCCTGCTCGAATTTTGATGTGTTGGCCGGCCATGTTGATAGCTTGCCTCAGGTCTAGAATGCAGCTGCATTGTTTAAAGAAACCTGTCTGAGACACGAAGCCTGCCAAGTTGTTGAGAATGCAATTTCAAATCTGCCGGTCCTCGGCCATGTGTCTGACTGCAGCCATTTTGAGAGACCTTGGATTTTTAAAACAGTCACACCAGGGTTTCTTTAATAACTCCAATAAATCTTCGGGGTGGGGGGAACATGTGAAATTTTGCGAATCCCTTCATATTGAATGGCGGAGCAGGTTCAAAGGCCAAATGACCTACTCCTGCTCCTATTTTCTATGTTTCTATGCGATCCCAAATGCTTTTTTAACAGCCTTCTCAACTTGTCCTGCCACCTTCAAAGATTTGTGTACGTGCACCCCCAGGTCTCTCTGTTCCTACACCCCCTTTAAAATTGCACCATTTAGTTTATATTGCCTCTCCTAATTCTTCCTACAAAAATGCATTACTTCACACTTCTCTGCATTAAATTTCATCTGCCATGTGTTTGCCCATTTCACCAGTCTGTCTATGTCCTCCTGAAGCCTGTTACTATCCTTCATATTGTTTACTACATTTCTGAGTTTCGTGTCATCTGCAAACTTTGAAATTATAACCTCTATACCCAAGTCCAGATCATTAATATATATCAAAAAGATCAGTGGTCCTAATACTGACCCCTGGGGAACACCACTGTATACTTTCCTCTAGTCTGAAAAACAACCGTTCACCACTAATCTCTGATTTCTGTCCCCTAGATAATTTTGTATCCATGCTGCCACAGTCCCTTTAATCCCATGGGCTTTAATTTTGCCAACAAGACTATTATGTGGTACTTTATCAAATGTCTTTTGAAAGTCCATATACACAACATCAACTGCACTACCCTCATCAACCCAATCCGTTATTTCATCAAAGAACTCAATCAAGTTAGTCAAACACGATTTTCCTTTAACAAATCTGTGCTGACTTTCATTTATAATCCCATACTTTTTCAAGTGCCAATTTATTTCGTCCCAGATTATTGTCCCTAAAAGTTTCCCCACCACCAACTTTAGACTGACTGACCTATAATTGCTGGGTTTATCCCTCTCCCCTTTCTTGAACAGGGGTGTAACATTTGCAATCTTCCAGTCCTCTGGCACCATCCCCATATCTGAGGAGGATTGGAAGATTGTGGCCAGAGCCTCTGTAATTTCCATCCTTACTTCCCTCAGTAACCTAGGATACATCCTATCTGGACGGGTGACTTTTCTACTTTGAGTACTGCCAATCTTTTAAGTACCTCCTCTTTATCTATTTTTATCCCATCAAATATCACTACTGCCTCCTCCTTTACTGCTACAATGGCAGCATCCTCTTCTCTAGTGAAGACGGATGCGAAGTATTCATTTAGTGTCTCAGCCATGGCCTCTGCCTCCACAAGAAGATCTCCTTTTTTGTCCCTAATCGGTCCCACATTTCCTTTGACTACCCTTTTACTATTTATATGTTTATAAAAGACTTTTGGGTTCCCTTTCATGTTAGCCACTAAATTCTCTTACTCTCTCTTGGCCCCTCTTATTCCCTTTTTTAGATCTCCTCTGTACTTTCTGTATTAAGCCTGGTTCTCTACTGTATTCTGAACCTTACATTTATTGTAAGCCTCCTTTTAGCATTTCATTTAAATCTCTATATCTTTAGTCATCCAGGGAGCTCTAGTTTTGGATGCCCTTCCTTTCCCTCTCATAGGGATGTGCCTACTCTGAACCAACTCCTCCCATTGTTCAATTACTGTTTTGCCTACCAATTTTTCATTCCAATCCACCTGGGCAAGATCCCTTTTTAACTCACTGAAATTAGCCTTCCTCCAGTTAAGCATTTTCACATTTGATTGCTCCTTGTCCTTTTCTATAACTATTCTAAACCTAATGATATTATGATCACTGTTCCCCAAATGCTCCCCCACTGAAATATGCTCCACCTGCCCCACTTCATTCCCCTGAACTAGATCCAGCACTGTTTCCTTCCTGTGGTTGGGCTGGAAACATTCTGTTCCAGAAAGTTCTCTTGAACACATTTCAGGAATTCTTCCTCTTCTTTACCATTTACACTGTAACTGCCCCAATCTATATTGGGATAATTGAAGTCACCCATTATCACTACTCTATAGTTCTTGCATCTTTCTGTAATTTGCTTGCAAATGTTCTCCTCTATCTCCTTCTCACTCTTTGGTGGCCTACAGTATACACCTAGTCGCGTAACAGCTCCTCTATTGTTCCTTAATTCTAACCAAATAGATTCTGTCTTTGAGCCCTCAACTGCATCATCCCTTTCCAGTGCAAATATAGTTTATTTGATCAATATTGCTACCACCCCCCCCCACCCCCACCTACATTCTTTCCATCCCTATCTTTCCTGAATACCTTGTAGCCAGGAACATTAAGTACATTAAGTCTCTATTATTGCCACTATCATTGTGCCATGAGGCGACTTGAGCCTGTAGCTCACCGACCTTATTCACCACTCTATGTGCATTTACGCACATGCACTCCAATCTCATCTTAGACTGCCTCACATTTGCCCCCTGTCTGATCCCTCCTATTTCTGAACTATTCTTTATTGCTACTTGTCCCTCCCAGACCTCTATATAGAATCTACAGCACAGAAACAGGCCATTCAGCCCAACTGGTTAATGCTGGTGTTTATGCTCCACACAAGCCTCCTTCCACTCTAATTACCTCTTCCCACCCTGCTCCCATCTGCCTCTATTCACTCCTCCCTCGTGTATGCATCAAGCCTCCCCTTAAACGCGTCAGTGCTGTCTGCTTCAACTACTCCACGTGGCAGCGGTTTCCACGTTAGCTCTCTCAGCCTCAAACTCCAGCATTCTGAGGCTCACTCTGTGATTACGGACATCACATCTCAATCAGCTCTGCAGAACAGGTCCACTGCAGTCATCTTGCAGGAGTGACTGGCTGAAGTCTGAGCCGTGGCTCAGTTGGTAACACTCTCGTCTGTGCGTCAGAAGGTTGTGGGGTTTAAGGGCCACTCCAGAGACTTGATTGTATAATCTAGCTTGACACTGCAGTGCTGCGTTGGATGTCCTTGTCTTTTGGATGAGATGTTGGGATGCTGTCTGCCCTCTCAGGTTGGTGTAAAAGATCCCCAGTAAAAGTACATTAACTCTCCCATCTACGGGATCCTGTTGAAAGGACACAGGAAAGCAGGTGGAGAAAGTTTGATTCAACAACACCATTGCGTGCCCAATCTCCGCAATGTTAAAAAGTAAAGGAAAGGCTTGCATTTATATAGCGCCTTTCACGATCTCAGGATGTCCCAAAGCACTTTACAGCCAATGAAGTACTTTTCAAATGTCGTCACTGTTGTATTGTAGGAAACGTGGCAGCCAATTTGCGCACAGCAAGCTCCCACAAACAGCACTGAGGTAATGACCAGATCATCTGTTTTCGATGTTGGTTGAGGGATAAATATTGGCCGGAACATCGGGGAGAGCTCCCTTACTCTTTTTCGTATTAGTGTCTGAGAGCGGGGTTTCATTTTAACATCTCATCCAAACGACGGCACCTCCGACAGTGCAACGCTCCCTAAGTGCTACACTGAACTGTCAGCCTGGATTTATGTGCTCAAGTCTCTGGAATGGGACTTGAACCCACAATCTTCTGACTGACCCACACCCCACTGAGCCATGGCTGACACCTTCATTGCAAGTCCCCTTGATTTGCTGGTGCTCTGGAGACATGCAAAGCAGATGAAAGGTACTTTTCCTTTGCCCTTGATCTCACCCCCCAACCCCCCATTTCCCACTCCGGGACAGATAATAATTCGGAGTGAGAATTGTCTCCAGAGGTCACTACCACATACTTGTCATTACTGCGGCCTACTAGTTATTACCTGAAGAGCAGCATTGGCAGATACAATGGGGTAGATTCTTACTTTGTACGATAGTGCAAAACGGGTGATAGGGAATCATTGAAGTCAAAGGAAATGAAAATCAGGAGAGATGTAAAATGGCTGCCGACTTGCTATCACCCATTTTACACTATCACACAAAGTCAATCTACCCCAATGAGAGCAACAACAACAACTTGCATTTATATAGCGCCTTTAATGTAGTAAAACATCTCAAGGCGCTTCACAGGAGCGATTATCAAACAAAATTTGACACCGAGCCACATAAGGAGATATTAGGACAGGTGACCAAAAGCTTGGTCAAAGAGGGAGGTTTTAAGAAGCGTCTTAAAGGAGGAGAGAGAGGTAGAGTAGCGGAGAGGTTTAGGGAGGGAATTCCAGAGCTTAGAGCCTAGGCACGGCCAGCGATGGTGGAGCGATTAAAATCGGGGATGTGCAAGGGGCCAGAATTGGAGGAGCGCAGAGATCTCAGAGAGTTGTAGGGCTGGAGAAGATTACAGAGATAGGGAGGGGGCGGGCCATAGAGGGATTTGAAAACAAGGATGAGAATTTTAAAATTGTAGGTTAACAGCTGTATTAAAATAGCAGGTAGAAGAATTCAAAGGGAATCCTTTGCCAAGTATACTGAATACAAAAGAAAATGAGACCCTCTGGGGTCCTGCTCATTTCAGATTGTTACGATGAAAGAGAGAATTCCCCCACACCCCCGTCATAGACCGAAGGTGACAAAAACATGTAGAATGGCTTTGCTTTGTTTTTTTCAAAAAGAAATTCCTTTAAATACCTTGCTTCTTTGCACTGACATGAAATTGTTGCGACTCCAGGTCATGCCTTTAGATTAAAGCGGGAATAATAAAAACCCAGTGGACTTCGACAGAAGGTATTAAAAAAAAATTGACATTTTAGAACAGCAACAAACCTGAGGCAGAAACCTCACTCCCTCTGAGGGGGGGTGGGGGGAATGAGAACTCAAAGCTCATAAATTCTGTCCGGGACAATAATTAAGTTGGTCTGACCTGTGTAAAGAGCAGGGGTGTTAGCACTGGGATAAGAACAGCCTACACCCACGAGGGTGGGTCAGTGTAGGCTTGAGCCAAAGAAATATGTACAATACCTTAGGGATGCTGTAAGAGGCAATACCTGATGTACCTTTAATGCTGACCCTTTTGTGGTGTCGGATATGCTGGGGCCTAAATTTCTTAGCGCCCCCGAAACGGGCGCGATGCTGGCGGCCTCTATAATTCGTCCTCGGGCCTCATCAGAATAAATCAGGTGAGCTGCGGGCACCCAAACATTGCTCGCCTGTTGGGTTCTTACCAATGTTGCCCTGCGCCGAGGCCCGGAGGTAATTCCAGGTGGGAGGGACGCGAGGGGGTGCGGGAGGGGGAAGGTGATCGGGAGGGGAGGAGCAAGGATGGGCCAACAGCCACAAGCAGTTGTTCCTCCTCCTTCCTCCTCCACTGAAAGTTACCGAGGTTCTTGTGCCTTTTTTTTTTTGAGCGGCCTCCAGCGGTCCCTGGTTGGGCCGCTCAGGACCCAGCTCGCTCCAACTAGGAGTCCGGGTCTGAAATTAGCTGGGTTAGGGAAGGGCACATCAGCCCCTAGTTCCCACTGCTCATTGCTTTCCAGCAACCAGTGAAGGACGCCAGCATCAGATAAGCACAGGGCTGAAGCCCGGATGCACTGATCAAACAGCCTTCCGACATGTGCAGTCAGGAGTCACGGGCGAATAAGAACAGAAGAAAAAAATATATTAAGAAGTGCAAAGTCAAACCATGAAATTTACTAAAGTTGCAAGAGTAGCCAAAAGCTGACAGAAAAAGCATCTCATTCAGGCCCCCAGAGACATCTTTCCTGTACACAGAGAGTTAATAGATCATCCACTTCCTGACTGTTCTACTCTCATCCTTGAGGCCCAGTTTTCTTTGACTTGATTGTTGAGGTTTTCGTTGACTTCCCGTGGGAGGACATTCAGAAGCCGGCATCAGGTTTACGTTAAAAGAAATAAGTGAAACGCAACTTCTGCAAACAACCATTTAATCCTCTTGGAGCATACAGCAGTAAATAATTCATTTGATTTTAAAAAAAGGTTTAAAAATAAAGGTAACACTTCGCAGGACTCATCTGGTCCTACTCAGCTGTCCAGAGTGATGAATGGGGCTTGCCTTCCTAATGCAATGTTAGATTGTATTACGCGCTTTCTCTTAATTAGCAAATATTGATGCAATACTCCAGGTCGACTCGGAGAAAAAAACCCAGTTGAAAGGAGATGGGTTTTGTATTGTGTTGTACTTTATTAAATTTCCATTTTTTAAGTCGGAGCCATTCTGACACCTCCTAGGCTTGTGTTCATGAAGGTCCTTTCAAGTACAGCGGAACCTCCTCTTATCGTGAGCAATGGAGGGGGACCCTCCTCACCACCCCCCCCACCCCTCCACCCCCGTCTCCTGGAAACTGACGGCAGGCCGGGAGTCCTAGCATTTTGCCTCTTGCTCACCTGGTGCTGCATTGCGGGAATGAATACAAGTCCAGAACAATTAACGAGAGGAGGATGGTGTCGTTTTCATGCCTGAAAGGGTGGTGGAAGCAGATTCAGTAATAAGTTTCAAAAGGGAATTGGATAAAATAGTTGGAGGAGAAAAATTTGCAGGACTATAGGGAAATAGCTCTTTCAAAGATCAGACACGATGGGCCACAGGGCCTGCTTTTGTACTGTGTCATCATTCTATGTCTCATGTAGGGCTTTGTCCTGGGAACAATCTGGTGAGCATTGGGTTGGGAGATAATTAGTTGGTTTGAAATGGAGGTTTCGCTGTGTTGCAGAGTCACTTCTTCTTGTTCACAAAAGCGATTTGAAATCTGGGGATTTCTTCCAGAGTAATGTTTGGGTGATTTAAAAATCTGATTTTAAACTTTCAATTAATATGCTTTACGGTGGGTAAGTTAATGAAGTGAATTTTGAAAAGTGAAATCATTAGCCAACTATGTTACATAATTTTCTACAGCGAATGGAGTCATTCTGCATTTAGCCATCTTTTGGAAACTGCTTCAAAGTGTAATCATGGAATTATATAATAAATAAATGATATTTTTGAATGAGACGTTAAACCAAGGCCCAATCTGCTTTCTCAGGCAGAGTAAAAAATCCTGTGGTACTATTCAGAGAAGAGCGGGAGAGTTCTCCCAGTATCTTATCCAATATTCATTCACCCCTCAACCAACACCAGCAAAACAGATTATCAGCTCATTTATCTCACTGCTGTTTGTTGGATCTTGCTATGCACAAATTGGCTGCCTCAATTGCCTGCACAGTGACGACCGCCCTCTGCTTATCTTCCAATAAGATGCTGCAATAGGGGCGAACTTTAAGGTCTTTCTGGATGGATGAACTAAGATGGGATGAATGGGCCATCTTTACCTGTGGTTATCTTGCAATCTGATTTGAACAGGCAGACGGCACCTTGGCTTAACGTTTCATTCAAAGGACAAGGTTTGGACAGAATTTTAAGTTTAAAGCAGGGATTTTTTTTCTCCTTACAAATCAGTAAAACACATTAGGGATCTCATTCCAGAATGCAGGTAAAGATGTGACCGTATCGGGTAGTTTACCATCCATGGGCTGTGCTAGCATTCAGCTTTGGCAACATGCAAAACCATCTTGAACACAGTAAAGCACCATCCACCCCCACCCCCACACCCCAACCCCTCCCCCCTCCCCCACCCCCCCACCGTCTATACACATCTTATTTCTGGATCCTTCTGAACGGGATGACACTTCAAAATTTAATTTCTAGTATTGTATAGGTTAACACGTTTACATTAAATTCCTGTTTGCACCATTTTACACAATCATTAACTTCTTTATAGTAACTGCACTAAATAGCACACGGTGATTTTTACATGAACACATTAACCAGTGTATTATCAGAGGGAATAATTGTTAAAAGTGAAATCAAAACTTACTATCTGTTGTGTAGTTTTTGGTACAGTCAGACACCTAATTAATAGCCAACTTGTCCTGGTGTCATGACCAGAACTAATTACTGGTGAAGCAAGAAATATGATTGACAGTTCAACCACTCACCAGACAAACTATACGTCACAAACATCTCAGCAAGCTTGCGGCAGTCTTTTCTTTTCCAATTTATTTTGTTAGCTGAAATTTAACGTGGTTTATTATTTGAACTAAATTAGGCTGTTTTAACACATCTTAGCCTGGATTCTGCCCAGACCTGCTGGGATGTAAAAGATCCCAAGGCACTACAAGAGCAGGGGAGTTCTCCCTGGAGTCCTGGGCCAACATTTATCCCTCAGCCAACTTCACTAAAAAACAGATTATCTGGTCATTATCACAATGCTGTTTATAGGACCTTGCTGTGCGCAAATCGGCTGCCGAGTTTCCTACATTACAGCAGTGACTACACTTCAAAAGTACTTCATTCGCTGTAAAGCACTTTGGGACGTCCTGAAGGCGCTATATAAATGCAAGTTTTTTCTTACTTTCTTTAATAGGTTGCTGTTAAATGGTTGCTTTAAGAGGTTGTATTGGCCTCCTGCTTGTAACTAAAATAGTACATTCAGCTGACAGCCTGGTTGCATTTAAGCTGTTAAAGCAGCCACCAGCAGCAGTGAAAAGATTGCTGGAAGACTTCCTGAGCCTCAGTGTGAGTTAAATCTAACAATAATTAAGATCGTCATTAATAAAAAAATAAAACACTTTTCGCTAAATAAATCTAAAATTATTTTGCAACAAACTAAATAATATCTGTAATTACATATTTAAAAAATCAATAATGATTAAAGCGAAAATGATTTTGTCAACTTAAACCACACTGATGAATAGTTAAGATAGGTCAGGTTGCTAGGGAAACGCTATGCCATTGAGCATGTGACTTGCACTGTTGAGGCCAGCCCTCTATGTCAGAGGAGACAAGCCATTTATAATTTTTAAAATTGGCAGTGCAAAGTTAAGGTCAACTTTTGAAAGTACAGTATTTCCCACTTACCAACATGCATGAAGGATCCTGAGTGAACTGTGTTTTTAATGTAAAAGATAGATTTAGTGTAGTGTGTGCCTAATTTCTGAGTCACCATGGATACCGTCATTGTGCAGATTTTTCTCGGCTCTAGAAGCAAATGGAAAATCGCAACGCCTGAAACATGACCTTGGCATTATCCTGTGTCAATAACATGTTGTACAATCTGCCACAGGCGACTATCTTTATGTGCAGCATATGGATTTGTATTCAAAAACAGTTAATGTTGCACTAACGTCTGGTTAAGAGAGCGGCTGAGGGTTGCAAGGATAAGTACAGTTTGGAGATGATCAAATGTTGTGTGGAACACGATGGTCACTGAAACGATGGGACCAAGGAAATGGATCCAAGGAAGGCAAGAATTCAAGGTTAAATCTAAAATGATCTGAAGTGGGCCCATTTGGTTAACTCATCAAATACCTGAATTTTTCTTCTAGCTTGTACACTTCAGGCTCATGCTGTTCTATGTGCAGAGGGACAAAATGTCTGTGTGAATTGGTACCTATTGCTCTAATCCCACTGTTGAATTTTTTGAAGGCTGGTACCCATTCTCCTTGGTGTAGGATAAACTGCTTTCTGAGGTTCTACAGCAGAAAGAAAAAATAACTTGCATTTATATAGCATCTTTCATGCCCTCAGGACGTCCCAAAGCTCTTTACAGCAGATGAGGTACCTTCGAAGTGTAATTACTGTTGTAATGTCGGGAAGCGCAGCAGCCAATTCGTGCACAGCAAGGTCCCACAAAAAGCAGTGAGATAATGACCAGATAATCTGTTTTAGTGATGTGGGTTGAGGGATAAATATTGGCCAGGACACTGGGGAGAACTCCCCTGCTCTACTTCAAAATAGTGCGATGGGATCTTTTGCATCCACCTGCTAAGAAGGATGATAAGGTCTCCCTCTGTTTTTATTAACGAGCTACGGTAAAATTTCAGGCGTTGATTTCAGGGAAACCAGACCTCAGCCTCCCTAATTGGAGCCGTGAACCCAAATTGCCATCCTTGGAACTTGTAATGCTGGTATTGTTTCATGGGACTGCATGGTAGCAGAACATTATTTTCTGGAATTTCCTCATTGTAGCTTCGCCGGAGATCTCATTTCCAAGGAAATTCCCAGCCCAAAATTCCATAATCTCTCTGTAGCTGGAGAGTGCTCTAGTCCAAAGGAAAACGGTGTCAAACCACAATCTTCAGTGCCACCTTCCCTCACAGGATGGTCTTTCTCCAACCTAGCTGATCTAAGCATTGGCATCCCAATTATT
Organism: Heptranchias perlo; assembly: GCF_035084215.1. Lineage (NCBI taxonomy): Eukaryota > Metazoa > Chordata > Chondrichthyes > Hexanchiformes > Hexanchidae > Heptranchias > Heptranchias perlo. The sequence goes on from NC_090328.1 coordinate 13,013,124, forward strand.
TCCAGAATTCTAAACCTGAACCCATTCATTCCCATTGTAAAAAGTTCTTGATCCGTAACAGTTAAATGGAATAATCCCATGATCCAAGTGTAAAATGTTCACCTGTTGCTGTTCTATACTTGCCAGCTAAATATATTCAACTCACTGCCTTATTTCTTACAGAGTCAGCTGCAGATTTGGAAATCTAATTACTTTTGTACAAGTAGACATCTCTGCTAAGCTTCCTGCTGTTTGTGTTGACACTGGATTGTTGAGTAAATGACTAACTGGGCTGTGGAGCAAAGATTTGCAAGTTTGTTTATTTTATTACGAATTTTGTGGGAAACTTGATCCAAGTGTTCCTTGTGAAAGTGGTCAGATTGGACCACGAAACAGGAGCTGGACAACATGGTGAGCTGGATAGGTGCAAAGTCCTTTCCTTGCTCCTATAGTCTTATGTTCCAGTGGTCAGAAATATAAGACAGTCACTAATAAATTCCATAAGGAGTTCAGGAGAAACTTCTTTACCCACAGAGTAGTTAGAACGTGGAATTCGCTACCACATGGAATAGTTGAGACGAATAGCATAGATGCATTTAATGGGAAGCTAGATATGTACATGAGGGAGAAAGGAACAGAAGGGTTTGCTGATAGGGTTAGATGAAGTAGGGTGGGAGGAGGCTCGTGTGGAGCATAAACACCGGCATGGACTGGTTGGGCCGATTGTCCTGTTTCTGTGCTGTAAATTCTATGTAATTCTACGTAACAGAGGTCTAAAGTATACAATTTAGCACTCCTGGCACTAAGCTTTATATGACAGAAACATATATCGGAAAATCAAGCACAGAGGTCAGTATGCCCCGCACAAAATGTCTGTCCAATTTATGTGTCTAAATTCCCAATGTGCAGCTCCATTGTGTGGAGCTCTGTGCCGGGAGCACTAAATTGTAAAATTTACCCCATCATTGATCCAACAATAGCATTTCTAGAACTAGTTCATATTTATCAGGATTCAGCCATATAAGGTAGAGCGAGGGAAGCTTTCTTCCATTAGTTATTTGTGATACCATAATCAGGAGTATAAAGAATGTTTCTACTCCAGTTGGAGAACAGAGGCAATCTGTCCCTGATTTCAGTAGAAGCTCCATCTTTCCTATATTATTTCCAGGTGTCTTGCACTTTAATATTAGATGCTAGAATGAGAAAGCAAAAAGAGTTGGATGCTGTAATGGGGGGCACTGTAGGGTCTTTCTGGATGGATGAGCTAAGGTCAGCTAAGTGGCCTTCCTCATCATATCTATCTTCTGATCGTATGGTCTTTGAGAGTCCAGGTGCAGATAACGTGATATTATCTTTTGTTGAATTAAGTGCCGTATTTTTTTTACTTTTTAGCAACTACGTAACATACTCAGTGAACAACGCAGGATATAGCGAAGGATCAGTGGGCCTTCACGAGCATTGCTGGTGACAGGTTTGTACCTAAAATAGGCTCAAGAAGAAGGCCCACCATCACCTTCTGAAGGGCAACTAGGGATGGGCAATAAATGCCGGCTTTGCCAATGACGCCCACATCCCGAGAATTAATATAAAAATAAACCCATCAGCAGTCTGGCAATTCAAAAGATATGTGTTGAAAAAAAATACGTTCTTGTTGACCCAATGCTGCTTCAGCAGGCAGAGCAGTCTATAGCTCTGCTTTGCCTCCCTCTTGATGGTTGCTATAGGTACCACAGGCATCATGTGAGGCAGTAAGGGGGGGGGGGGTGATAAGCTCACTGCTGTGGTGAACACAATGGGGGAATTTGCATTTATAGAGTGCTGTATCGTATCTCTCAAGTATCTCAAAAGTGGTTCACGTACAATGAATTACTTTGATGTGCAGAGACTGTTGTTATATAGCTAAACACATCAGCCATTTAGAACACAGCAACATCCCACAAAGTTATATGAATGTCTAGCTAAATTACTCTTAGTGGTGGTATTTGAAGGAAGAATGTTGCCAACACACTGGGCTAATCATAGAATCATACATCACAGAAGGCGACCATTCAGCCCATCGTGCCTGCGCCGGCTCTTTGGAAGAGCTTTCCAATTAGTCCCACTGCCCTGCGCGTTCCCCATAGCCCTGTGAATTTTTCCCTTTCAAGTATATAACCGATTCCCTTTTGAAAGTTATGATTGAATCTGCTTCCACCGCCCTTTCAAGCAGTGCATTCCAGATCGTAACAACTCACTGCTCTTCTTCGAATAATGCCACGGAATCTTTAACATCCGCCGAAACAGGCAGACGGGACCTTGGTTTTAAAGTCTCATTTGAAGGACGACACCTCTGACAATGCAACATCCTCAGGACCGCACTGGAGTATCAGCCTAGATTATAAATTGGAATGGGGCCTGAACCCTGAAAGTTCTAGACCCAGAGGCGAGAACGATAACAGTCGAACCAACTGTGTGACTCCAGGTGATTTGAAACGAAATGGCAAAAACACAGAGTGAGTATCACAAAAAACAAAGATCTGCACAAAGATTGAAGTATTTGCGCTTTCAAAAGATAATTTAAGAAAGCGTAAGTAGGTTAAACAAAAGCAGCTCGATAGCTTAAATTTGCAGCTAATGCTAGATGGAATATAATTTCGCGGCTTGGTTAACAGAGATAACATTGCAGTAAATTGAAACTACTAGAGAGGGCAACAGCTTTTACCTCAGATAACAACATGGCCACAGGTTTGACTGCTTTGATCGACAGGTGCATGCAGTACCTGCTATCCGGTAACGACAGCTACAGTACTTTATCGTCCCAGACCAGATTGTGGCAATGTCAAGACCATGTCAGTTTTAGAAAAAGAACTATTATGCCTCGGCTCAGCCAGTGTTTTAAGCGTTGTTGTAGAAAATGTTATTTACTCCAATCGCTTGTGGCTAATGCATTATTCACAGCGGAGTGGAGAGACATTACTCAGCGAAGGGTGGCCTCTCAAGTAAGTACTTCAGAAAATGAGATCAAATAGCTTTAAAATATCTGTGCAAATGATATCTCCCTGGGCATCAGGGGTGGATGCTAAATTTGCTTGGGTGATATTTAGGTGCTTCAACTCAGGTCAAACATAAATACCTGTACACTTGATCAAACATACATCCTAGAGAATAGTAATGTTTTGTTAGGAACATAGGAACAGGAGTAGGCCATTCAGCCCCTCGAGCCTGCTCCGCCATTCAACTAGATCATGGTGGATCTCTACCTCAACTCCATTTACTCTGCTTTAGCTCCATATCTATTGATACTCTTACCCAACACCATCTAGCACCAGTCTTGTTATGGTTAACAGATTATTGGAAAGAACTATCGGTGGCTAAATAGTTGCTAGCCACCGATTCCTTCCTTCTCCCTGGCCACTGTCTGATGCTGAACCAGACTGTTCATAACCTCAGCGTCCTATTTGACTCTGAGCTGAGCTTCTGACCCCATATCCTCTCCATCACCAAGACCGCCTACTTCCATCTCCATAATATCGCCCCTATCTCAGCCCATCTGCTGCTGAAATCCTCATCCATGCTTTAATTACCTCCAGACTCGATATTCCAATGCTCTCCAGCCTTCGAAAACTTGACCCCATCCAAAACTCTGCTGCCCGTATAGTAACTTGGCCCGTCACCCCTGTGCTCACTGACCTACATTAGCTCCGGTCCAATAAGGCCTCGAATTTAAAATTCTCATCCTTGTTTTCAAATCCCTCCATGATCTCACCCCTCCCTATCTCTGTAACCTCCTCCAGCCCTAGAACTCTCCGAGATTTCTGCACTCCTCCAATTCCTACCTCTTGCACATCCCCGATTTCCTTCGCCCCACCAGTGGCGGCCGTGCCTTCAGCTGTCTTGGCCCTAAGCTCTGGAATTCCCTCCCTAAACCTCTCTGCCTCTCTACCTCTCTCTCCTCCTTTAAGACGCTCCTAAAAAAACTTTATCACTTTGACCAAGCTTTTGGTCGCCTGTCCTAATATCTCCTTATGTGGCTCGGTGTCAAATTTTGTCTGATAGCGCCCCTGTAAAGCGCCTCGGGACGTTTTACTACATTAAAGGTGCTATATAAATGCAAGTCCTTCTTGCAGCAATGTGATGTTCTGAGGCACTAATTTAATGTTGTTGGATAATCAACAAAAGGATACAATTAAACCCCACCTATTAAAGACAGTGCGCATTTCTCACTGTTATGCGGGCAGGGAGTGAGGAGCAAAGAAAGAAACGTGACCCTTGCTGCTAACAGAATTCCGTTTAGTCATTTTCCATTGTTGGGAATTTTAAGCTCATCAAGGTGAAGGGCGTTTGTGCTGGGGGGAATATGGAACAGTGTCCACTTTGGGCATGCGTTTTTTGTTTGCATAAAGCACTCCTGGGGCAGGTACTGCCTGGCTCATGGTAGAGTGACGGTCCCTCTCCCTGGGATGGACGTCCTGGGCACTTTATAATACATCATCTCCTTAATGTCACGAGGAATCAGATGGTGCTGTCCACAGTCTCCTAACATTAAAAAGGTAAGCCAAGGTCTCAGACCAGTCGTGCAATATAACCGCAGCCTGAGAATAGGTGGCACAGCTTCATAAGATTGATCAATGATTTCCCCTATTGTAACGCACATGGATGGTATCGGCCATTTTAGCAGATGCATCAAACAGATGTGTCTCTTCTATAAGGCTGCTATGATCATTTATGTTAAACAGCGTGACTAATTTTTTTTTGAATAAAGCACAAAGGAATTTGACACAACCAGTGTGCACAAAAACAGAGCTCAAAGAAATTTCAAACCCACCAGTAAATTCTTCCAATTAGACATGGATTAACTGCTTCTCCATGTGCTGGAACATATGAGAGTAATTTTGAATTTTGACGGTAGTGTAAAACGGACGCGATCAGATCGGATCGGATCGACCACCCGTTATAGGCCTCTCCCCCAGGAAAATCGGGAAAAGTGTTCAACGGGCAACCGATTCGCTATCACCCGTTTTACACTACCGCCAAAAGTCAAAATTACCCCCAATGACTGTGACAGTAAGTTCAAACCAGTGAGAGGCAATTTTAGGGCTGATATCAGGAGGATTGCAATGGATATACTAGGATGGTCCAAATGGCCTCCTGTATCAGTATCTGTGTTGTGAGGATGTGAACTTCCTCCAGTCAATAACTTTAGCAAGAAAGTTGGCCCAAATATAAAATAGGAAACCTATTGACTTTTTCAATCAAGTTGACAATAGGAAAAATGTCATCTCCATAAGGAGTAATTCTGTGATCCCGCTCTCCCAGTTGGGAGCTGCACTCGAAGGGAGTATAGGTTGGAGGCAAGGTTTTATACTCCTTGGAGGTAAGGCCTCTATACCCCTTTGTTCATATTAGATGTGACTCAGACTCCATCTCAACTAGATAGTAAAGGGGATAAGCATAATGGCTGGCATGGAGGTGCCTGCAAGAACGGAAAGACTACAGTCAGTAATAGACCACCATTACAAACTCACAGCTGCAAGACTAAGGACCGTTTCAGAAGAGAAAATAAATTCGGCAAGTAACTTCCTTAGAACTGCAAATCCTTTGAAAATTGATCCTAATCCCAAAAGGATTACGAGATACATTGCTGTTTGGAGTTGCTCATCAGACCCTTCAATCACCCTTTCTTTTTTTTTATCATTTAAAGCTTAAAGTCTAAAAAAAGATGACTCACACATTGCCGAGCACAATACGAGAGAGCCTTTGATGTCTGCAGTCTATTGAAAGCATGGATTTCTGATAGTCTTGGCTGTTTTGATTATGTAAATAAAAAAAACCCTTCTGCTGTGTTGGTTGGTACAACAGTAATGTTAATCCAGCCCCTGAAATTATTCAGTACAATTTACATGTTCCAGTCTCTTCATTTCTTTGCGACTTTTGGCTTACTTTCGCAGCCCTTTGCAGGAGTTACGTAAACAAGTCTTCGGGTTATTAAGTCGCCGCTCCACTGTGCATCTGAGTACACGACTGGGCTGCGTGGTGCTTGAAGTAGCTCAGGTGCTGATACGGCGATAAGCATTCAATCGTATCGAGGGACTTCAGCTATTTTTCTCCCCCAAACAAGAGGATAGCTAAGGAAAAAGTGGGACCTATCAGGGATGATAAGGGTAACTTGTGTGTAGAAGCAGAGGATGTGGGTAGGGTTTTAAATGAATATTTTGTCTCTGTATTCACAAAGGAAAGGGATGATCCGGACGTAGTAGCTAAAGAGGAGAGGTGTGAAATATTGGATAAGGTAAACATAACGAGAGAGGAAGTACTGGAGAGACTGGAATCCTTGAAAGTTGATAAGTCACCAGGGCCGGATGGATTGTTTCCTAGGCTATTGAAGGAAGCCAGGGAGGAAATAGCGGATGCTCTGAGGATCATTTTTCAATCCTCACTAGATACAGGGGAGGTACCGGAGGACTGGAAGACTGCAAACATAGTATCATTGTTTAAAAAGGGTACGAGGGAAAGGCCGAACAATTATAGTCTGGTCAGTCTTACCTCGTTGGTGGGCAAATTATTAGAATCAATACTGAGAGATAGGATAAACTGTCACTTGGAAAGGCATGGTTTAATCGGGGATAGTCAGCATGGATTTGTTCAGGGAAGGTCATGCCTTACAAATCTGATTAAATTCTTTGAGGAAGTGATGAGGAGGATTGATGAGGGTAGTGCAGTGGATGTTGTCCACATGGATTTTAGTAAGGCATTTGACAAGGTCCCACATGGCAGACTGGTCAGAAAGGTAAAAGTCCGTGAGATACAGGGAAATGTGACGAATTGGATCCAAAATTGGCTCAGTAACAGGAAACAAAGGGTAAAAGTCGATGGATGTCTTTGCAAATGGAAATCCGTTTCCAGTGGTGTGCCACAGGGCTCAGTGTTGGGTCCCTTGCTGTTTGTGGTATATATTAATGATTTGGACTTGAATGCAGGGGGCATGATTGGCAAATTTGCAGACGACACAAAAATTGGCCATGTAGTTGATAGTGAAGAGGATAGCTGTAGACTCCAAAAAGATATCAATGGGTTGGTGGAGTGGGCGGAAAAGTGACAAATGGAATTCAACCCGGAGAAACGTGAGGTAATGCACTTAGGGAGGGCAAACAGTAAAAAGGAATACGCAGTAAACGGGAATATATTGTGAGGGGTAGAGGAAGTGAGAGACCTTGGAGTGCATGTGCAAAGGTCCCTGAAGGTGGCAGTACAGGTAGATAAGGTTATGAAGAAGGCATACGGCATGCTCTCCGTTATTAGCCGAGGTATAGAATACAAAAGCAGGGATGTAATGATGGAACTGTATAAAACGCTGGTCAGGCCACAGATGGAGTATTGTGCGCAGTCCTGGTCACCACATTACAGGAAAGACGTAATTGTTCTGCGGAGAGTGCAGAGAAGATTTACAAGAATGTTGCCAGGACTTGAAAATTACAGCTACGAGGAAAAATTGGATAGGCTGGGGTTGTTTTCCTTGGAGCAGAGGAGGCTGAGGGGAGACTTGATTGAGGTGTACAAAATTATGAGGGGCTCGGATAGAGTAGACAGGAAGTACCTGTTTCCTCTAGCGGAGAGTTCAAGAACTAGAGGACATAGATTCAAGCTGATTGGCAGAAGGATTAGAGGGGACATGAGGAAAAACTTTTTTACCCAGAGGGTGGTGAGTGTATGGAATTCACTGCCCGAATTGGTGGTGGAGGCAGGGACCCTCAACTCTTTTAAAAAGTACCTGGATCTGCACCTAAAGTGCTGTAAGCTGCAGGGCTACGGACCGGGTGCTGGAAGGTGGGATTAGAATGGGCACCTGGTTGTTCTTTGAGCCGGCGCGGACACAATGGGCCGAATGGCCCCCTTCTGTGCTGTATCTTTTCTATGGTTCTATGGTTCTAATGCTGCCAGCCAAGAAAGCTTTGTGGTTTTCCAATTCTTCCTCTGGGTAGATTTGTGATGGATAGAAAGTAGGTAGGTACGCTCGTAACTTCGGAGTGAGATAGTTATTACATTTATACTTCCTGCCTGAGGTTTGATTAACATAACATAGAGTCATAGAGTCATAGAGTCATAACTCTATGACTCTATAACATGAAGCTGATTAAAGTGTATGCTTTTCCCAGGTGCCTTGTAATGAATTACAAAATCATTAACATATTTTGAGTTACTACAACAGTAGCCAATGCATCACAACAACAATTTGCATTTACATAGCGCCTTTAACATAGTAAAACATTACAAGGCACTTCACAGGAGGGTAATCAGATAAAAATTGACACCAAGCCACATAAGGAGATATTATTGAGATTACCATAATAATAGCCAACGCATCACAACAACAATTTGCATTTATAAAGCACCTTTAACATAGTAAACGTCCCCAGGTCCTTCACCGGAGCGTAATCAAACAAAAATTGACACCGAGCCACATAAGGAGATGTTAGGACAAGTGACCAAAAGCTTAGTCAAAGAGGTAGGTTTTAAGGAGTGTCTTAAAGGAGGAGAGAGAGAGAGACGCAGAGGTTTAGGGAGCAAATTCCAGAGCTTAGGGCCTAGGCAGCTGAAGGTACGGCCGCCCATGGTGAAGAGAAGGAAACCGGGGATGCGCGAGAGGCAGAATTGGAGGAGTGCAGAAATCTCAGAGTCTTAGAGGGCTGCAGGAGGTAACAGAGAATGGGTGAGATTTGAAAACATGAATGAAATATGGATTTTTCACTACCTAAGCTAAGGTAGTCTTAACTTCCACAGCATGGATCCCATTTGCTTTCTTCAACAATTTATCTTAAATGAGCCTGATTTGCTTTCAAAGAAAGTTGCCTCGTTTTAGCCAAAAATAAAAAAAACTCACCTTTCTTAAAGCAAGACGGTCCTCTGATGTACTAGTCTTGTTAAAGGGCCCTCTCAAACCTGCAGTGCTAGGGAAATACATTTCTGTAGTTCTGCACAATTCAAGTACATAGGAACATAGGAACAGGAGTAGGCCATTCAGCCCCTCGTGCTTGCTCTGCCATTTGATAAGATCATGGCTGATCTGTGATCTAACTCCATATACCTGCCTTTGGCCCATGTCCCTTAATACCTTTGTTTGCCAAAATGCTATCTATCTCAGATTTAAATTTAGCAATTGAGCTAGCATCAATTGCCGTTTGCGGAAGAGAGTTCCAAACTTCTACCACCCTTTGTGTGTAGAAATGTTTTCTAATCTCGCTCCTGAAAGGTCTGGCTCTAATTTTTAGACTGTGCCCCCTACTCCTAAAATCCCCAACCAGCGGAAATAGTTTCTCTCTATCCACCCTATCTGTTCCCCTTAATATCTTATAAACTTCGATCAGATCACCCCTTAACCTTCAAAACTCCAGAGAATACAACCCCAATTTGTAAAATCTCTCCTCATAACTTAACCCTTGAGTCTGGGTTTCATTCTCGTAAACCTACGCTGCACTCCCTCCAAGGCCAATATGTCCTTCCGAAGGTGCGGTGCCCAGAACTGCTCACAGTACTCCAGGTGCGGTCTAACCAGGGTTTTGTATAGCTGCAGCATAACTTCTGCCCCCTTGTGCTCTAGTCCTCTAGATATAAAGGCCAGCATTCCATTAGCCTTCTTGATTATTTTCTGCACCTGTTCATGACACTTCAATGTACCTGAACCCCTAAAGTGTACAGTACCGCCCTTGAGTACTGTACTCAATAAAAAATTGTAAGTGGAATTTTTCCATTTTTGCATTCCCAAGCCAGAACAGTATGTGTCAGGAGTGCATATCGGAATATTGGGCGCAGAGGATTGCACGCTAATGAAGCGTCACATGAAATGTTTTAAGTTATGAAGGTTTTTTTTATTTTTAATTTTTTTAATCTTGGGATGTGGGCAACACCATATTTATCGCCCATCCCTAATTGCCCTGACAGCATTTAGGTGAGACTTGAGTCAGACACAGGTAGGATGGCAAGTTCCCTTCCCTGAAGGACATTAAAGAAGGAGTTGGGTTTTTACAACAATCCTGCAGCTTCCAAGGCCATTTCATCAGGTGCCTGACAGATTTTTTTCAATTGTCGCAACTTTCCATGGTGGTGTTTGAACTCTGAGTTATAAGTTCACCACCACAACCACTAGGCTACAGCACCAGATATTTGATGCAGTGTATGGGGAAAGATTATTTCCTCTGGCTGGGGAGTCAGTAATGTGGAGTCATCAATTTAAAATTATCACTAAGGGAGGAAGGAGGGAGGTTAGGAGAAATTTCTTCATGCAGATGGTTGTTGGCGCATGGAATACTTTGCCAAGGGGAGTGATTGCATCTTTTAAGGGAAAATTGCATAAATATTTAAAACAGAGGAAGATATAGAGCCACGGAAGTTCGTTTTCAATTACTCTTGCAAAGAGCTGGCACAGACCCAATGGGCCGAATAGCTTCCTTCAGTGCTGTAAACCTCTTTAGTTCCGTGGAACACATTTGTGTTTTGTTCAGAGAGTGCCTCATTAGTGTCGTTACCTCCCCCCCCCCATCACTGTATCTGTCTGATACATTTTCTCAAACGAGCTATAAATGAATGAGCTACAGTGGGAGGATAGGAAAATTCTTCAGACATGGCTGCAATTTAACATTTATGGTATGATAGTTGAATAAACTGAATGGAGATTAAGCCCCTGTTTTCTTGTAAAGAGACTAGCTGCAGTCGTGGGCCTTCAGCAGAACACTTCGTCCAAACAATATTGCAAGTCCTATTAAAGCCATTTTTAAAAAAAAGTATAATGGGAACCACGTGGGATTTTTAACCTCATATATTTCAATAAGTCACATCTGCAGCGCAGATCTGCCCAAGTGCTGACTGTGTTAGGGACGTTAACAAATTTAACATTGCTTCAATGACAACAGATGTTGAGGTCAACGATTTACATGTCCCTCCTGATGGCCTTGTAGGCCTCAGCATCTACGACCGTGAACTGCATTTCAGTCGCAATTCCAGAAGCTCGGCTCTTGTCCTACTGGCAACTAAGCATCAGCATCTTCTTTCTAATGCCCAATTCTGACAGCTGTAAATGGACTACTTCAATGAGGGTTTTTTGGTGCACCAAACATCAGTAGGATGCCTTGATCTTCTCCAGAGCCATCTATCACTGAAGGAGACTATGGAGCTCACACAGTACAATGAATATGACTTCTAAAGTCGCAGGAAACAGCTCCTCATCGTGAAAAATGTCTCTTGGATGTGCAATGTATACTTACCAACAGCACCTGTGATTAACTAGGTTCAAAGCTGGTTTAAGGTCAGTGAAGAGCTCATCTGCCATGTAGCTGTCCCCTGCCCTTGTACCGTGTGACTCTCAACTCTGCCTTTTAATTTATCATTGGATGGTGCTGGCAAGGAACATAGATTCTTTGCTCCATAGCACAAGGTCAACACAATGTGGCCTATAAAGAACGCACGCAAACGCCAGTACAGCAAAAGCACTTGTTACATTCCTTTAAAGCAACCTATGTTTGGTGAGAAAAAAAATCAGACATTGTTATTTTATAATTCCTAGTTAAAAAGAAAGGCATGCATTTTCAGAGTGTCGTATTGTAGCTCTCAGAAACGTCTCAAAGTATTTCTCATACCCTTTGAAGCGCACTAACTGCTGTCATGTAAGATTAGATCCGGCTTACAGTCAGTTTCACATTCTCCTGCGTTCTTCAGATGAGCTATTACCTGTGGGTTTAAGTAGATGTAGAAGATCCCAAGGCACGATTCAAAGAAGAGCAGAGATTTCTCTCAATATCCTGGTCAGTATTCCTCCCTCAGCTGCTGCCACCAGAAACAGATTAGCTGCCCATTCATCTCATTGCTGTTTGTGGGACTTTGCTGTGTACAAAATGGTTGTAGCATTTACCCACATGACAACAATCACTGCAATTCAAATTTAACCATGGTACGTGATACGCTTTGAGGCATTTCTGAGGAACGAGATAAAATGCTATATAAATGCAAGTTTTCCTTCTAGACAAGTTAATATTATAGTTAAGGCTTCTCAGAGGTCAATATATATTTTTACCTTTTACACAGATGTAATGGAGTAGTTTACTTTTTCTTTTCCTGCTTGTCTTTCAAAAAATGTTTCCACTAATACTATTGATTCTAATGGATGCATTACAAGATCATGAAAAAAGGAAGAACTTGCATTTATATTTTCATGTAAGGAATCTTACAACACCAGGTTATAGTCCAACAATTTTATTTGAAAATCACAAGCTTTCGGAGGCTTTCTCCTTCGTCACTGTTGGACTATAACCTGGTGTTGTAAGATTCCTTACATTTGTCCACCCCAGTCCATCACTGGCATCTCCACATTATGGCTTATATTTTCATGACCTCAGGACGTCCCAAAGCATTTTATAGCCAATGAAGTATTTTTGGAGTATATTCACTGTTGTAATGTAGGAAACGCAGTTGCCAATTTGAACACAGTGAGGTTCCACAAACAGCAATGAGACAAATGACCAGATGATGTTGGTTGAAGGATACATTTTGGCCCAGGGCACCAGGAAGAACTCTCCTGTTCTTCTTCTAAAAAATGCCATGGGATCTTTTACCTCCACCTGAGAGGGCAGGTAAGACCTTGGTTGAATGTCTTATCAAACATGGCAGCACTGGGTAGTGTCAGCCTGGATTGTGGGCTCAAGTCTATGGAGTGGGACTTGAACTCACAATCCTTCTAACACAGAGGCAAGAGTGCTACCAACTAAGCCAAGGCTAACACTTAAAAAGCTCTGTAGCTGAAGACTAAGCCATACTGAAGTGTTTGGAGATAAAACCAGAAGGTTGCCTGAGACAGTGAGTTCAAGAGGTTCTCAAAAAACTTTTCTGAAAATCATGGGGTTTTTATTTGTATTGAGACAAAACTCTGAAATCAAATTTTGATCCAGTAAGAAATACCTGTAAAAAAAATACACACTTAACAAGAACTGAGAGGAGCCGAGCCGAGCGGAGGGAGCGTCCGATAAAAGGCGGGATTTCAGAGCGCTGGGAACAGCTGAGAGGAGCCGAGCGGAGGGAGCGTCCGATAAAAGGCGGGATTTCAGAGCGCTGAGAACAGCTGAGAGGAGCCGAGCCGAGCGGAGGGAGCGTCCGATAAAAGGCGGGATTTCAGAGCGCTGAGAGGAGCCGAGCCGAGCGGAGGGAGCGTCCGATAAAAGGCGGGATTTCAGAGCGCTGAGAACAGCTGAGAGGAGCCGAGCCGAGCGGAGGGAGCGTCCGATAAAAGGCGGGATTTCAGACCGCTGAGAGGAGCCGAGCCGAGCGGAGCTGCGACCGAGTTCGAAGTGACGTCAGGAATCAGATCGGGACGCGACACAGGGGAGGCACCTGATTGGTGAGTAGGTTCAGGTGAGTATTTCTACTTATCTACAGTAACTGAAGTAAAAGGAAAGGGAAGGTCTGCAGGTCTTATAGGAAGTAGCGTTTATTTTTTAGTGAATCAAGGTCCCCAGTGTAGTTAACATTCTCTAAATTGAGAACAATTTAAAGGAGTAAACTCCTTAAAGGGAGTGGTAAGTAGTTTTTCTTTCCTTTTTTTTTCTCTTGACATTGTAGTTGTTCTTAAGCTAATTTAAGGGTTAAGTCATGGCAGGAGATCCCAGCGCCGTGTCATGTTCCTCTTGTGGGATGTGGGAATTCAGGGCTCCTTCCTGTATCCCTGATTCCTTCACCTGCGGGAAGTGTGTCCAGCTGCAGCTATTGTTTGACCGCTTGACGGCTCTGGAGCTGCGGATGGACTCACTTTGGAGCATCCGCGATGCTGAGAAAGTCGTGGATAGCACGTTCAGTGAGTTGGTCACACCGCAGATAAAAATTACTGAGGGAGATAGTGAATGGGTGACCAACAGACAGAGGAAGAGTAGGAAGGCAGTGCAGGGGTCCCCTGCGGTCATCTCCCTCCAAAACAGGTATACCGTTTTGGATACTGTTGGCGGAGATGGCTCACCAGGGGAAGGTGGCAGTGGCCAGGTTCATGGCACCGTGGCTGGCTCTGCTGCACAGGAGGGCAGGAAAAAGAGTGGCAGAGCTATAGTGATAGGGGACTCGATTGTAAGGGGAATAGACAGGCGTTTCTGCGGACGCAACCGAGACTCCAGGATGGTATGTTGCCTCCCTGGTGCAAGGGTCAAGGATGTCTCGGAGCGGCTGCAGGACATTCTGGAGGGGGAGGGTGAACAGCCAGTTGTCGTGGTGCATATAGGCACCAACGATATAGGTAAAAAACAGGATGAGGTCCTACAAGCTGAATTTAGGGAGTTAGGAGTTAAACTAAAGAGTAGGACCTCAAAGGTAGTAATCTCAGGATTGCTACCAGTGCCACGGGTTAGTCAGAGTAGGAATGACAGGATAGCTAAGATGAATACGTGGCTTGAGAGATGGTGCAAGCTGGAGGGATTCAAATTCCTGGGCCATTGGAACCGGTTCTGGGGGAGGTGGGACCAGTACAAATTGGACGGTCTGCATCTGGGCAGGACTGGAACCAATGTCCTAGGGGGAGTGTTTGCCAGTGCTGTTGGGGAGGGTTTAAACGAATGTGGCAGGGGGATGGGAACCGATGCAGGAAGTCAGTGGGAAATAAAGTGGTGACAGAAACAAAAGGCAGTAAGGGAGAGTGTACAGAACATGACCGGACAGATGGTCTGAGAAAGCAGGGCAAAGACCAAGGGAAGTCTAGATTAAACTGCATTTATTTCAATGCAAGAAGTCTGATGGGCAAGGCAGATGAACTCAGGGCATGGATGGGTACATGGGACTGGGATGTTATAGCTATTACTGAAACATGGCTAAGGGAGGGGCAGGACTGGCAGCTCAATGTTCCAGGGTACAGATGCTATAGGAAAGATAGAGCAGGAGGTAAGAGAGGAGGGGGAGTTGCGTTCTTGATTAGGGAGAACATCACGGCAGTAGTGAGAGGGGATATATCCGAGGGTTCGCCCACTGAGTCCACATGGGTAGAACTGAAAAATAAGAAGGGAGAGATCACTTTGATAGGATTGTACTACAGACCCCCAAATAGTCAACGGGAAATTGAGGAGCAAATATGTAAGGAGATTACAGACAGCTGCAAGAAAAATAGGGTGGTAATAGTAGGGGACTTTAACTTTCCCAACATTGACTGGGACAGCCATAGCATTAGGGGCTTGGATGGAGAGAAATTTGTTGAGTGTATTCAGGAGGAATTTCTCATTCAGTATGTGGATGGCCCGACTAGAGAGGGGGCAAAACTTGACCTCCTCTTGGGAAATAAGGAAGGGCAGGTGACAGAAGTGTTAGTGAGGGATCACTTTGGGACCAGTGATCATAATTCCATTAGTTTTAAGATAGCTATGGAGAAGGATAGGTCTGGCCCAAAAGTTAAAATTCTAAATTGGGGAAAGGCCAATTTTGATGGTATTAGACAGGAACTTTCAGAAGTTGATTGGGAGAGTCTGTTGGCAGGCAAAGGGACGTCTGGTAAGTGGGAGGCTTTCAAAAGTGTGTTAACCAGGGTTCAGGGTAAGCACATTCCTTATAAAGTGAAGGGCAAGGCTGGTAGAAGTAGGGAACCTTGGATGACTCGGGAGATTGAGGCACTAGTCAAAAATAAGAAGGAGGCATATGACATGCATAGGCAGCTGGGATCAAGTGGATCCCTTGAAGAGTATAGAGATTGCCGGAGTAGAGTTAAGAGAGAAATCAGGAGGGCAAAAAGGGGATATGAGATTGCTTTGGCAGATCAGGCAAAGGTGAATCCAAAGAGCTTCTACAAATACATAAAGGGCAAAAGGGTAACTAGGGAGAGAGTAGGGCCTCTTAAGGATCAACAAGGTCATCTAAGTGCGGAACCACAAGAGATGGGTGAGATCCTGAATGAATATGTCACATCGGTATTTACGGTTGAGAAAGGCATGGATGTTAGGGAACTTGGGGAAATAAATAGTGATGTCTTGAGGAGTGTACATATTACAGAGAGGGAGGTGCTGGAAGTCTTAACGCGCATCAAGGTAGATAAATCTCCGGGACCTGATGAAATGTATCCCAGGACGTTATGGGAGGTTAGGGAGGAAATTGCGGGTCCCCGAGCAGAGATATTTGAATCATCCACCGCTACAGGTGAGGTGCCTGAAGATTGGAGGGTAGCAAATGTTGTGCCTTTGTTTAAGAAGGGCGGCAGGGAAAAGCCTGGGAACTACAGACCAGTGAGCCTGACATCTGTAGTGGGTAAGTTGTTAGAGGGTATTCTGAGGGACAGGATCTACAGGCATTTGGAGAGGCAGGGACTAATTAGGAACAGTCAGCATGGTTTTGTGAGAGGAAAATCATGTCTCACGAATTTGATTGAGTTTTTTGAAGGGGTAACCAAGAAGATAGATGAGGGCTGTGCAGTAGACGTGGTCTACATGGACTTCAGCAAAGCATTTGACAAGGTACCGCATGGTAGGTTGTTACATAAGGTTAAATCTCATGGGATCCAAGGTGAGGTAGCCAATTGGATACAAAATTGGCTTGACGACAGAAGACAGAGGGTGGTTGTCGAGGGTTGTTTTTCAAACTGGATGCCTGTGTCCAGCGGTGTGCCTCAGGGATCGGTGCTGGGTCCGCTGTTATTTGTTATTTATATTAATGATTTGGATGAGAATTTAGGAGGCATGGTTAGTAAGTTTGCAGATGACACCAAGATTGGTGGCATTGTGGACAGTGAAGAAGGTTATCTAGGATTGCAACGGGATCTTGATAAATTGGGCCAGTGGGCCGATGAATGGCAGATGGAGTTTAATTTAGATAAATGTGAGGTGATGCATTTTGGTAGATCGAATCGGGCCAGGACCTACTCCGTTAATGGTAGGGCGTTGGGGAGAGTTATAGAACAAAGAGATCTAGGAGTACAGATTCATAGCTCCTTGAAAGTGGAGTCACAGGTGGATAGGGTGGTGAAGAAGGCATTCAGCATGCTTGGTTTCATTGGTCAGAACATTGAATGCAGGAGTTGGGATGTCTTGTTGAAGTTGTACAGGGCATTGGTGAGGCCACACTTGGAGTACTGTGTACAGTTCTGGTCACCCTATTATAGAAAGGATATTATTAAACTAGAAAGAGTGCAGAAAAGATTTACTAGGATGCTACCGGGACTTGATGGTTTGACTTACAGGGAGAGGTTAGACAGACTGGGACTTTATTCCCTGGAGAGTAGGCGGTTAAGGGGTGATCTTATAGAAGTCTATAAAATAATGAGGGGCATAGATAAGGTCGATAGTCAAAATCTTTTCCCAAAGGTAGGGGAGTCTATAACGAGGGGGCACAGATTTAAGGTGAGAGGGGAGAGATACAAAAGGATCCAGAGGGGCAATTTTTTCACTCAAAGGGTGGTGAGTGTCTGGAACGAGCTGCCAGAGGCAGTAGTAGAGGCGGGTACAATTTTGTCTTTTAAAAAGCATTTGGACAGTTACATGGGGAAGATGGGTATCGAGGGATATGGGCCAAGTGCAGGCAATTGGGACTAGCTTAGTGGTATAAACTGGGCGACATGGACATGTTGGGCCGAAGGGCCTGTTTCCATGTTGTAACTTCTATGATTCTATGATTCTATAATTGTGCCTCACGGGGGGGATAAAGAACACAGTAACAATTTCACAGGCAATAGCAAATAGTGGAAATTTTCCTCGTTGTGATATTACTGATATAATTGAAATGTTATTCTCCACATTAAATTTTATTGGAACCAAAACAAATTGTTATACCATGTTATTGTAATAGTCAAAGCCACCTGTAACATATATAGAAAATGGCGCAAGACACAAACTAGTTGAAATCGGGTTTTACTATATCAGTAACAGACGCATTAAAACATTTCTGTTAAGTTTCATCATTGGCTATTTTAATGGCTTTAAACCATTTATTTTAACATGTTTTTGACTGATGTCTCTCAGCATGATTCCCCAATCCCTCCCAAACCCTCGACCTCCACCATCTAGAAGGACCAGGGCAGCAGGCACATGGGACACCATCACTTCCAAGTTCCCCTCCAAGTCACACACCATCCTGACTTGGAAATATATCGCTGTTCCTTCATTGTTGCTAGGTCAAAATCCTGGAACTCCCTACCTAACAGCTCTGTGGGAGCACCTTCACCACATGGACTGCAGCGGTTCAAGAAGGCGGCTCACCACCACCTTCTCAAGGGCAATTAGGGATGGGCAATAAATGCTGGTCCTGCTAGCAACGCCCCTATCCCCAGAAAGAGTAATTTTTTTTTAAAGAAGTGTAAATGTTGAGTTGCTGGAAAATTGAACTCCATGCACCCAGAAAACATATAAGCCTTGCTGCTTTAGTTGTACATTTTATTTCCACACCTGTTCCTGGTAAATTTGCACCTTTGCACAAACAAGAAAATGAAGGCGGTATAGGGAAAAAAAATTCTATGACATCTGAGTGCCGTAAATGACTGGAATAATCTGCTGAAAAAAAAAGTTAGGGACATTCAAAATCCAGTTGCATGCTAGACTGGGAATGTTAAGAGTACTCAAGGGATGGATTTCAATGGGCCGAATGGCCTTTTCCACTCCGAGGGGTAGATCTTCACTTTGTGCGATGTTGTAAAACGGGTGATAGCGAGTCGACAGCCCGTTTCACATCTCTCCCCATGTTTATTTCCGTTGAAGTCAGTTTTCTCTTAAAAATTGCACCGTCTCTGCCTCACCTACTCCCTGAGGCATTGGATTCCATGCTCCAACAACTCTTTATGTAAAAAACGTTCTCCTAACCTCTCCCCTCACTCTCTTAAATTGATGGCCCCCTTGTTGCTGGGCGCACCGCAACCGAAGGAAGCAGTTCACCCTTTTCACCCTATTATTATCCTTCATAATTGTTCTACTAAATCTCCTCTTAGCCTTCTCTGCTTCACGGGAAATAGTCACAGTATCTCAAGTCTGTCCTCATGACTATCATCCCTGACATCGCCCTGACAGGGCAGAAGCAGAAGATTGATCACAAGTATATTCAGTGCTAGGACAGCATGTAATACTATTCAAGTTCTTACTCAGGCAGCTGCTATCTCATCTCTAGTGTCAGCATTCTGAGTCCTGCTAATAAAAATTTCTTCAAGACTATATCCAGCAAGATAAAAGTGCTTCGCCTGCGTGATAACTGGACAGTGAATCCTTGTAAAGAGCAGGGGCTTATGTTACAGAAAGTTATAATGGAAAATCCTATAAAACCCAGGGAAGCAAGGATAATCCAAGCTTTTCAACCTAATAATAACCTATGGTGTACACCCAAGAATCAGAGTTTATGTTCTGGTGGAACACTGTGTGTATTTGGGGTTTTAAAGGTAACTAAGTGTACAGTCTTGTCACAATTTATAAACTGAACAATTAACTGACAGGTAAGGGATACAGATGTACAATAAATACCAATGGTGAACATTGCTTTAAGGTTGTGCTAATAAAAATAAACCTGGTCACCTGGCCTGATCCATTACACCTTCCAATTTAGTGTTGGAAAATCATGTAATGCCTTTTCTTCTATATAACTGAAGCATCGCTTTGATCTGCAAACACCACCTGGAATAAATGGATTATTCCTCTGCATCACAGTGATAAGAAAAATCCTTTTGAAACAAAAATTCACTGTTTTGTACACAGTATAAAATTATAACAGATATAGGTCTCAGTGAGTTCAAACAGGATTGCAACCTCAGGGCCCAGACCATATCCATTGACTGCTTATGTATTGCAATTATAGCCCAGAATTTGCTGATTTTAGCATATTGTTTGACCCATTTAGCTTAAAGCTATGGCTGCCTTTGTCTGGCATTAATGGCCTCAAAATGGGTTTGGTAGTCTTGCCGCCCTATTGGAGGAAAATCCTGATTTTCCAATGATTCTTGAACCTGGACAATAGTCAGTCAAAGGAAGCCACACTCATTGTAGTTTTGTTCATCAAAGGTAATTATTTAATGATGTTATAATCCATACAAGCATACATGAAGCAAAATCAAACAATCCATATGACCCTACTCTACCCATTATATACTGAGCAGCTCGCAACATGGTCGTTTAATGATTTAACAATTCATACGAACATCAGACAAAACACAGAATACATACAACCTTCAGAAACCAAGGGTTTTTGCAACAAGGCAGTTAAAGTGATCAGTTTTTTCGCCACTTGAGGTCTTTGTCTTCTTCCTGTTGTTGGACTTCCTTCCTGTAGGCAAAGCTTTCTTTTAAGCTCTTCAACTGCAGTGTTTGTTCTCATCACGAGGCCTTTTTATATTGTTTTTGACCAGTGTTATTACCCCTATTACTAGGGCTTCATTCATTGCTAGGTCTCTTTGATGTACCTCAGTAAAAACCATGTGCAATTATCTCAAACCATCAGAATGCGTAAGCTTCCTTTTATCTGTGTGCAAACTTTCTCATGCAGAGATCAAAATGTGGGAGCCTCTTCTTCTCTATAGACAGACTTGTTTTATAGCCGTGATGGCTCTGAATCTAATGGCTTCAAAGATTTATTCCCTTTCCTTATCAGTTATTTTCACAAGCTAAAGGCCTGTTAGAAATTTGTGAAAGCTCTTCAAATTCCTGCAGTTGTTCTAAAAGCTTTTCAACATCTGGCAGTTGCTGCCGTTTGCAGTTTTCAAATGTAATGCTTTAAGAGGAGCACAGTTAACCCTTTCCTTCAAACGTAACACAGTTCAAGGGGTTTTAACCCCACACCGTTAACACCAGCGTTGCAGCCGGCTCCATTTTGAAAGGAGACTATCGCCAGGTGTCCATAGAGCCCGCCTGTTTCAGGCGATAAGCCCCTTTTAACATGGATGTTGGGGTCTTATGACACAAAGAAGCAAATCAGATGACGGGATGTATTAAACGGTCAACATTGAGCCGAAATAGTGAGGTAATCCTAGCACTTTATAAATCATTGGTGTGACCGCACTTCGACTACGGTGTACAGTTCTGGTTACCACAGTGCAAAAAAAAAATTGCAGCAATTGATAGGATACAGAAGAGAGCAACCAGGATGATTGAGGGGATGGAGGGTTTGGATTATGAGGAGCAATTATGTAAATTGGGCATGATCTCACTGGAAAAGAGAAGGTTCAGAGGTGATATGATTGCTGTTGTTTAGGATGCAAAAGAGATTAGATAATGTAGACCATGACAAACTATTTCACCTTGTCCAGAACTGTAGAACCAGAGGACACGTCCTGCACTTGAAGGAGGATAAATTCAAAACAAATCTGCATAAGCAATATTTCAGTGAGCGAGTGGTCAATCTACAGAACAGGCTCCCTAGGGAGACGGTGGAAGCAGTTAGTATTGATTCATTCAAATGCAAATTAGATAGATTTCTTTCAGAAAATAACTTTTTGAGATACAGTATATGAGTAATTTGAGTGGTAAGTGTAACATGTTTGGGAAAAACGGTTGACTTGAGATTGGGATTTTCTTTGCGTCATGTCTGAGTCTCTTCATAGAAATTGATTGCTGTGATTAGTCAACGACTCCATTATCGTTGTATCATGTGACTACCAGAATGGTCATCTAGCAATTCCTATGTTCCTATGCTTGCCATTTTAGAATTACCTCTCAAGATTCAGCGCAGGCTCTGACCAGTTCCACGTGCAATGGAGCCGAGAAGGCCCGCTAAAGGTAAGTGTTGAATTATTTTTGTGGGCCCCGGAGGAGCAGGAGTGCTTGTCCGGGGCCCGCAAAAACAATCTGGGCCGCTGCCGCCCCAGGACCCTCACCCTCCGTGATCGCGACCCTCCCCCCACCCCGACCCCACTGCAACTTACTTACCTGGCAGCCGAACCGACCTGATCTTGAAGCGTCAATCCAGCGAGCTGCACTGGGGACGCCTGTTTGACGCCCTGCAGCTCCTTTGACAGATTTAAAGTAGGCCGGGGCCTCAAAGCGGCGGGGCGGTGGGGGGAGGGGGGGCTCTTGCCCTCGGAACGGACGGCCGACCGGTGCGCTCCACCCCACCAGCGCGCTCCGCCCCAGCCAATCGCCCAAAGGTCAAAATCGACCCGGAGGAACCTTGAGAGGCAATTCTAAGATAGTAAACAATATGGAAAAGGTAAATCCATGAAATAAGTAGGAAAAGACTCCTCCTGGTCTCCTTTGACCTGAAGGCCTGACTCCCACTGGTCTCTTAACCCAAGAATAAATATCCGAGCTGCATGGATAGTGAATTCTAGACTGCCAGATAACATTCAATTGCATTTAAGCAAAATTAAAGCCTGACTCCCTGGAAAATTCAGGAGTGCGGATAATGGGAGTTCAGATCATCGAGGTCTACTGTAGCTGAATGCATTTAAAGAAATATATTTAACTCGGCAGGTTCAATGTAGTCATAATGAATCTATTAGACTTTCTTTGTAACATAAAAGGCAGCAGACATCACACTGATTGAAAGTCACTCTTCAGTTTATCCAATATGAGTGTTAGTGGAAGAAACATTGTTGCATTTTTGAATTAAAATGCTTCTGATAAAAGCCAAGGCTCTCCTTTACATCCTTCAATATGATTCTTCTGTCCTGTTCATGCATCATTTATGATAGCTACCCCGCATAAAAATAAAATGGTAAACCCGCCTTTAGAAAAGTCAAGTTCCATCTTTCCCCACCACCATGCACCCCCCCCCCTCCGACCCTGTTGTAACTGTCTCTTAGCAACCGATCAACAAGGAGAATGAGACGACTGTGTTCCTGGTTGGAAGGTCAACACCAGTGGCGGTGTGTAACTCTTAGCAGGAGAAAGCATATCAAGATGCAACATGCATTCTAATACTTAGGTGTCAGCCATGGTTCAGTGAGTAGCACTCTCGCCTCTGAGCCTGAAGGTTGTAGGTTTAAGTCCCACTCCAGAGACTTGAGCACATAATCTAGGCTGACACTCCCAGTGCAGTACTGAGGAAATGCTGCACTGTTGGAGGTGCCGTTAAACCAATGCCCTATCTGCCCTCTCAGGTGGAGGTAAAAGATCCCATTTGAAGAACAGCAGGAGAGTTCTCCCTGGTGTCCTAGCCAGCATTTATCCTGCCACCAACATCAATAAAACAGATTGTCCGGTCAATATCACATTGCTGTTTGTGGGACCTTGCTGTGCACAAATTGGCCGCTGTGTTTCCTACATTACAACAGTGACCAGACTTCAAAAAGTGCATTCGGACGTCCTGAGGTTGTGAAACATGCTATATAAATGCAAGTTCTTTCTTCCTTCTTTCTTTAATACGGCCAATATAAAAATAATTTACTTTTGTTTCGATAAAACATTTTCACGCATTAGTTTAATGTTTTCTACACACAATCAGCCAGCCATTCAGCTGTAGAAAACCAGACTATTTGTTTTTTTTTGTTTGAAATGTACATGTTCATTTAAGTGGAAGAATGGAAATGTAGTTTGGCTTTGAAATTCAAATGGAACGAGGTAATGTAATTACTGTCTCATTATAAAGACTTGTTTTTTTTTCGGAGAGCCGCTGGTGCAGAAAGCAGCAGAAGAGGAATGTAAATGTGTTCAGTGCTCCTGCAAGCACTGGTGATTGCCAAAAGTAGTACATTTGCAACTGATTAAGGGCTGTATTGTCCCCTGTGTGTAAGGTTTATCAGTTGCATTAGCTGTCAGCTAAACAGGCAGCGTCTCACTGTTCGGATGAGGGGCTGGGTCGCAGACAATGTGGTCCTCGAGGGTCGCTGCCTGGTCCTGCATTTCAGCTGTCTTGGCCCGAAGCTCTGGAATTCCCTCCCTAAACCTCTCTGCTTCTTCACCTCTTTTCCTTTCTTTACAACGCTCCTTAAAACCTACCTCTTTGACCAAGCTTTTGGTCACCTGTCCTAATGTCTCCTTCCTTGGCTCGGTGTCAATTTTGTCTGATTATGCTCCTGTGAAGCGCCTTGGGACGTTTTACTACATTAAAGGTACTATATAAATGCAAATTGTTCTTGTTAATATCAGCTGTTTCTTCCACTTTTACTGCTACTCTTAGTCTTGCTAAAATGTGTTAACAAAAATTAATAAAATTTTTTTAGGCAATCGTGATACCACAACATGGTGCCTTGCAAAGAGAGTAAGGTAGGGAAATAGGAACTCTATTGAAGTCAACAATTCAGCTGAATATTCATCCTCATAGCAAGGGTGCACAGCCATTGTCTGTAATCTCGTAGTGCAGCAAGAAACATAGAAACATAGAAAATAGGAGCAGGAGTAGGCCATTTGGCCCTTCGAGCCTGCTCCGCCATTCAACATGATCATGGCTGATCCTCTATCTCAATACCATATTCCTGCTTTCTCCCCATACCCCTTGATGCCTTTTGTGTCTAGAAATCTATCTAGCTCCTTCTTAAATATATTCAGTGACTTGGCCTCCACAGCCTTCTGTGGTAGAGAATTCCACAGGTTCACCACCCTTTGAGTGAAGAAATTTCTCCTCATCTCAGTCCTAAATGTCCTATCCCGTATCCTGAGATTGTGGTCCCTCATTCTAGACCCCCCAGCCAGGGGAAACATCCTCCCTGCATCCAGTCTGTCTTGCCCTGTCAGAATTTTATACGTTTCAATGAGATCCCCTCTCATTCTTCTAAACTCGAGTGAATACAGGCCGCTTCGACCCAATCTCTCCCCATACGACAGTCCTGCCATCCCAGGAATCAGTCTGGCGAACCTTCGCTGCACTCCCTCTATGGCAAGTATATCCTTTCTTAGTTAAGGAGACCAAAACTGCACACAATACTCCAGGTGTGGTCTCACCAAGGCCCTGTATAACTGATTGTAAACAATTTTACAACACCAAGTTATAGTCCAGCAATTTTATTTTAAATTCACAAGCTTTCGGAGGCTACCTCCTTCCTCAGGTGAACGATGCGGAATGCATCGTTCACCTGAGGAAGGAGGTAGCCTCCGAAAGCTTGTGAATTTTGTACATCAACATTTCCCAATCTATCACCTGAGGAAGGAGGTAGCCTCCGAAAGCTTGTGAATTTAAAATAAAATTGCTGGACTATAACTTGGTGTTGTAAAATTGTTTACAATTGTCAACCCCAGTCCATCACCGGCATCTCCACATCCTGTATAACTGAGTAAGACATCCTTGCTCCTGTATTCAAATCCTCTTGCAATGAAGCCAAAATACCATTTGCCTTCCTAACTGCTTGCTGCACCTGCATGTTTGCTTTCAGTGACTGGTATACAAGGACACCCAGGTCTCTTTGTACATCAACATTTCCCAATCTATCACCATTTAAATAATACTCTGCCTTTCTGTTTTTCCTTCCGAAGTGGATAACTTCACATTTATCCACATTATACTGCATCTGCCATGTATTTGCCCACTCACCCAACTTGTCTAAATCGCCTTGAAGCCTCTTTGCATCCTCCTCACAACTCACGATCCCACCTAGTTTTGTGTCGTCAGCAGACTTGGAAATATTACATTTGGTTCCCTCATCCAAGAGCTCCAAGATAGATTGGGGTGGGGCCTGAAATGTCGAAGGTAAAGGAGGTATCAACTAACAGCAGGTACCACCCCAGGCAGTGGATATACCACAACAGAAGCAACTACCTAAGCACATTGGTAGAGCAGTGTATGAAGAGGCTTCAGTTCATGAGGCATGCTGTGCCTCACGTTACCCACCTGGGCCGTGAAGAGCTACAGTCAAAGATTCGCTATGCACGACCAGTGACAGTGCAAGTAGGAACATAGGAACAGGAGTAGGCCATTCAGCCCCTCAAGCATGTTCCGCCATTCAATTAGATTATGGCTGGTCTGTATCTTAACTCCATTTACCCACCTTTGATCCATATCCCTTCATACCCTTGCCTAAATATATATCAACTCAGTTTTGAAAGTCACCACTGCCTTTAACTTTTACACTGTAGCGACTTTCCAGGTCCATAGGAGACACCACAGGAGTCAGTCACTTTTTCGGTTTGGCTTTACGACACCTGCACTGGGAATTTCCTTTGAGTTGGGGGGGGGGGGGGGTACTCCTGTTCGACCTCCATAACTTTGGTGGAAGATTTACCTGGTTTTTCCGTGGTTTCCTCCAATCTTCCGCCAAAGTTACAGCAGTCGGTCGAGAGAACCTCCAGGGAAATTCTCAGCACTGATGCTTTCTTTTCCCACACAATGAAAGAATGACAGACTATACAAAATATATTAAAGTGAATAATTTAATTAGAAAAACAAAAGACTTGCATTTGTATAGCGCCTTTCACGACCTCAAGCACTTTACAGCCAATTAAGTATTTTTATTGCAGTGTAGTCACTGTTGCAATGTAGGAAACACAGCAGCCAAATTGCACACAGCAAGGTCCCACAAACAACAATGTGATAATGACCAGATAACCTGTTTTAGTGATGTTGGTTGCAGTATTAATGTTGGCCAGGACACCAGGGAGAACCCCCCTACTCTTCTTCGAAATACTGCCATAGGACCTTTTACATCCACCTGAAAGGGCAGCCAGGGTCTCAGTTTTAACGTCTCATTCAAGAGACAGCACCTCCAACAGTGCAGCGCTCCCTCAGTACTGCACTGGAGTATCAGCCTGGATTTTGAGCTCGAGTCCTTGGAGTGGGACTCTGAACCCATTAGCCTTCTGACTCAGAGGTGAGAGTGCTACCCACTGAGCCACAGTGAATAAGTGAATGCCAAGTCTGAGAGAACGTGGTGTCTTAGCGCATGTAATAAGTGCATCTAAGGGCCGAATTTCTGACCGGGAGATGTCTACCTGCAGTGGAACAGGGACTGGATGGAAGCATTGTCATCCAATTTCCCGGTCAACCAGAAAAGGCGCCCTGCCGCAGTTTGCACTCAACTAGTGTAATTTAATCACCAGGAATATCAGGAACACTCTGAATCCATGCCTAATTCTCCCATCCACACCCTCTGTCAAGTGAGGCTCTGTGCCAGCAACACAGCCTTGCAAA
This sequence comes from Heptranchias perlo, assembly GCF_035084215.1. Classification (NCBI taxonomy): domain Eukaryota; kingdom Metazoa; phylum Chordata; class Chondrichthyes; order Hexanchiformes; family Hexanchidae; genus Heptranchias; species Heptranchias perlo. The sequence continues at coordinate 13,040,040 of NC_090328.1, forward strand.
ATTTGCCCTACGATCTCTTCACCGAAAGCAAGCAAAGTACTGTTCGTGTGAGTGAACTCAGCCAAACATCGCAACATGTATCATGATGTCATGCTCTAAAGTGATGGTACTCAGGAGCATACACTTAATGCCAGTGTACATCATAGTACAGTTAAAGATCAGAGTACCCCTGCTGTGCTTTCATCAGGAGTCAGTGCAATGGGTCAGGAGACCGATGGGTATATCAGTCCCACTCTTGATTGTTGTAAACAATTTTACAACACCAAGTTATAGTCCAGCAATTTTATTTTAAATTCACAAGCTTTCGGAGATTTTCTCCTTCCTCAGGCAAATGTTTCAAGATCTCCTTGAAGCCTACGCATTTATACATATTGAACAATAATACATGGTGTTTACAGACTGCCCCTGCAACTGCCCGTTGCCAAGGCAATCACCGTGTTCAGACAGAGAGGTGTTACCTGCAGAACCTCCGAATACACATTCAACAAAAAAACAAACAGGGAAAAAAAACAGAGAAAAAAAAACACAGAGAGAGGCAGAAACATCCGGAAGGCAGAGAGAGCCAGCAAATGACCCATTATATTAAAAACAGATAACATTTGTTCGCTGGTGGGGTAACGTGTAGCGTGACATGAACCCAAGATCCCGGTTGAGGCCGTCCTCATGGGTGCGGAACTTGGCTATCAATTTCTGCTCGACGATTTTGCGTTGTCGTGTGTCTCGAAGGCCGCCTTGGAGTACGCTTACCCGAAGGTCGGTGGATGAATGTCCATGACTGCTGAAGTGTTCCCCGACTGGGAGGGAACCCTCCTGTTTGGCGATTGTTGCGCGGTGTCCGTTCATCCGTTGTCGCAGCGTCTGCATGGTCTCGCCAATGTACCATGCTCTGGGGCATCCTTTCCTGCAACGTATGAGGTAGACAACGTTGGCTGAGTCACAGGAGTATGAACCATGCACCTGGTGGGTGGTGTCATCTCGTGTGATGGTGGTATCTGTGTCGATGATCTGGCATGTCTTGCAGAGGTTACCGTGGCAGGGTTGTGTGGCGTCGTGGACGCTGTTCTCTTGAAAGCTAGGTAGTTTGCTGCGAACGATGGTCTGTTTCAGGTTGGGTGGATGTTTAAAGGCGAGTAGTGGAGGTGTGGGGATGGCCATAGCCAGGTGTTTGTCCTCATTGATGACATGTTGAAGGCTGCGGAGAACATGGCGTAGTTTCTCCGCTCCGGGGAAGTACTGGACGACAAAGGGTACTCTGTTGGTTGCGTCCCGTGTTAGTCTCCTGAGGAGGTCTATGCGATTTTTTGCTGTGGCCCGTCGGAACTGTCGATCGATGAGTCGAGCGTCATATCCCGCTCGACTCATCGATCGACAGTTCCGACGGGCCACAGCAAAAAATCGCATAGACCTCCTCAGGAGACTAACACGGGACGCAACCAACAGAGTACCCTTTGTCGTCCAGTACTTCCCCGGAGCGGAGAAACTACGCCATGTTCTCCGCAGCCTTCAACATGTCATCAATGAGGACAAACACCTCGCTATGGCCATCCCCACACCTCCACTACTCGCCTTTAAACAGCCACCCAACCTCAAACAGACCATCGTTCGCAGCAAACTACCTAGCTTTCAAGAGAACAGCGTCCACGACGCCACACAACCCTGCCACGGTAACCTCTGCAAGACATGCCAGATCATCGACACAGATACCACCATCACACGAGATGACACCACCCACCAGGTGCATGGTTCATACTCCTGTGACTCAGCCAACGTTGTCTACCTCATACGTTGCAGGAAAGGATGCCCCAGAGCATGGTACATTGGCGAGACCATGCAGACGCTGCGACAACGGATGAACGGACACCGCGCAACAATCGCCAAACAGGAGGGTTCCCTCCCAGTCGGGGAACACTTCAGCAGTCATGGACATTCATCCACCGACCTTCGGGTAAGCGTACTCCAAGGCGGCCTTCGAGACACACGACAACGCAAAATCGTCGAGCAGAAATTGATAGCCAAGTTCCGCACCCATGAGGACGGCCTCAACCGGGATCTTGGGTTCATGTCACGCTACACGTTACCCCACCAGCGAACAAATGTTATCTGTTTTTAATATAATGGGTCATTTGCTGGCTCTCTCTGCCTTCCGGATGTTTCTGCCTCTCTCTGTGTTTTTTTTTCTCTGTTTTTTTTCCCTGTTTGTTTTTTTGTTGAATGTGTATTCGGAGGTTCTGCAGGTAACACCTCTCTGTCTGAACACGGTGATTGCCTTGGCAACGGGCAGTTGCAGGGGCAGTCTGTAAACACCATGTATTATTGTTCAATATGTATAAATGCGTAGGCTTCAAGGAGATCTTGAAACATTTGCCTGAGGAAGGAGAAAATCTCCGAAAGCTTGTGAATTTAAAATAAAATTGCTGGACTATAACTTGGTGTTGTAAAATTGTTTACAATTGTCAACCCCAGTCCATCACCGGCATCTCCACATCTTGATTGTTAGTTAAGTCTCTGCTGGCAAAACATTGTGAGGCCAAGGAGAAAGGACGAGAGCTTTTGCTTCCGTGAGAGTGGCCTGATGAAGGTGTTTGTGTTACAGTTGCCATTATTGCTGTAAGATTCCATGATGAGTGAATTACTTTATATTTGCATTAGAGAAAAAGCAGCAAGCCCTATCCCAAGGGTTAAAGGAATGGGAGGAAAGAATAGACAGGCTTAAACTTTACAGTCTGGAAAGTAAGGCACTTAAGGCTGGGCCTCATTGTAATATATAAAATATTAAGTGGTACAGATAAGGCAAGGCCCGATTTTTACTTCAAAACATGACAAGCAAGTAGGAGCAGAGGACCGAAATAGAGGCCGAATGATTTTTCTTATCTTTTTGTGGATTGGTAGCTGTCCCCTACAAGTATGGTGACAATCGTATTCAGCACGGAAGCAGTGCAAACATTCTGGTGTAGTGGTGGACTGTACTGTGCTAAAATGTGCTAAAACATGAGTTTGCACCTGAAATTCCCCAGACGGAGTATTATCTCTTAGTCGGACAGGCAAGACAGCACCAAATAGGTACTTTTCTCCAGGGAATGAGATGAAAACACTAGCAAGGTTCTGGCTTGTTTGACTCCAAGAGATCATTCAGCCCCTTGAGCCTGTTCTGCCATTCGATTAGATCTTGGCTGATCTATACCTCAACTCCATTTACCCGCCTTTGATCCATATCCCTTAATACCCTTACCCAACAAAAATCTATCGTTCTCAGTCTTGAAAGTTCCAATTGACCCAACATGCACAGTCTTTGGGAGAGAGGGTTCCAGATTTCCACTATCTATTATGTGAAGAAGTGCTTCCTGACACCACCCCTGAATAGCCCAGCTCTAATTTTAAGAATACGCCCCATTGTTCTGTATTCCATCAACAGAGGAAATAGTTTCTCTCTATCTACCCTATCATATCCCTTTATCATTTTAAACACCTCAATTAGATCACTCCTCAACCTTCTAAACGTACAGGAATACAAGCCTAGTTTATGCAACCCATCGTCTTAATTTAACACTTGATGCCCCAGTATCATACTGGTGAATCTGCGCTGCACCCCCTCCAAGGCCAATATATCCTTCCTGAGGTGCGGTGCCCAAAACTGAATACAGTACTCCAGTCTGACCAAGGCTTTATACAACTGAAGCATCACTTCCTCACTTACACTGAGAGAGTGTAATGATGTGTTAAGATAGGATATGCTGAAAGGGTTAGATGAAGAGGGGTGGGAGGAGGCTTGTGTGGAGCATAAACACCGACATGGACCCATCAGGCCAAATGACCTGTTTCTGTGCTGTACATTCTATGTAATTCTATGAGTGATTGTGCATTAATCTACGAGAATGTGACTGGCTTATAAAGAAAGACTTGGATTTATATAGCACCTTTGACAACCTCAGGATGTCCCTTTACAGCCAGCGTAGTGTAGTCACTGTTGTAATGTGGGAAACACAGCAGCCAATTTGCACACAGCAAGGTCCCACAAACAGCAATATGATAAATAACCAGGACTGTTTACATCGTCCTGAGAGGGTAGACAGGGCCTCAGTTCAACATCTCATCTGTAGGATGGCACCTCCAACAGTGGAGCTCAGTACTACATTGAAGTATCAGTCTAGATTTTGTACTCAATTCTCTTGAGTGGGACTTGAACCCACAACCTTCTGACTAAAATGCAAGAAGCATTACTGGCTGAGCCACAGCAAGCTTAGGACCCAAAGCCCTTTCCTATTCCTTAAAAATTGTTACGCATTCACTTAATTCACCGGTCGTTTCTGTATAGTGGCACTTCACACGTTTGAGAGGAACATGGTTACTCTAAAGAAATAAAATGGTGAAAGCACCAGGGCAGTAAGAGGGGAGAATGAAGCAGAGATTTAAAGTGACGTGAACGCTAAGGTTATTATTATGTATTAACCGATTGCAAATACAGAAGACTAAACCCAAGCCCTGTTTCATGGTACGTTAAGCTACAAATAGAAGCAACTCACCTGTTTCAAAGTAAATATTTATACAAAGGGGGTAAAAGGTTAAGTAAACGCATTGAATTTTATGGAGGAGGGTTAATGTCATAAAACATAATTTTTCTTTGCAGTTCTGATCCAATTACTCCTTGATTTTGATTCAAAGGAAGGATGCTAATCTGCATTCGTCTAGGGAAGCAGACAGATTTACTTCCTCCATTAGTCATTATGTCTAACTTGCAACGATCCTCTGGGAACAGCATGATTTCTTTCTCAAATACTGTAACTGAATTTGAAGTCCCTTGACAGGACTTTCTCAATAGTGAGTATAGGGAGCGCGTGTACTAATCCCCCTTGGAATAGAGCTGAATTTTTGTAGTTTATTGATTAAGCCTTTTCTGACAAGGCTGCTTCAGTATTTAAAGGTGCAAAAGGACTGATCTCATTCAATTCGAACAACTTTAAACACTAATCAAAAAGTACGCTGACGGCAGGCACTTTTATATCGCCCTCAGTTATAAGAAATGTAGGAACATTAGGAAGAGGAATAGGCCATTCAGCCCCTCGGGCCTTCTTCACCATTCAGTTAGATCATGGCTGGTCCGGACCTCGACTCCATTTATCCACCTTAGCTCCATCATCCTTTGATATCTTTGCATAAAAAAAATCTGTCGATCTCAGTCTCGAAAGTTACTGTTGGACCTCGATGTGTGTCTGCTTGGCTCAGTTGGTAATGCTCTATGAGTTGGTAGATTATGGCTTCGAGCCCAATACCAGATGTTTCAGCTCGTAGTCTAGGCTGACAATCCAACGCGGTGCTGAGAGGCATGGTACTGCTCAGCCCATGGTCTTACCACCTGTTTAACGTGAAAGGTGGAAAATCACGGCCCGGGCGAGCGGAGATGCGGGAAATCCCATCAAGAGAGTGCTCCATTGGTACGAGGTGGCGTCCTTCAGGTGAGAGGTTAAACTGAGCCTCCACCCGCCTGGATGTTAAATATCCCATTCACTGTAATTAAAGATTAGTGAGACTTAGTAGGCCTGGATGCGGACTCAGTTCGTTGTCTCCTCTTGCCTATTGTCTACGCTGAACTGAGCCAATCAGAAAGTGCGGGAAATACATGGCAGATCCAACACCATCTGAAAACGAAAAGATGGGTTAATGTTTCAGGTCAGAAACCCTTTGGCAAGTACACTCTGAACTGATGAAGCATCTCCGCCCAAAATATTAAGAAAAGCATTAATCCGTCTTCTCTCCTTTCGACACAGATGGACCTGCTGTGTAGTTCCCACGATCTTCTGTTTCGATTTCAGGCTTCCAGCATTTGCAGTTCTAATTCTTTTTAGCTTGAACTGAATCACTTGCTTCCTGCTTCGGTAAGGTTTTAAGCCACTTAAGCATGAAGCTGTAAGTTTGTACTTGTGCAGGTCTCATTCTTAGGGACCTCTGAGAAGGTCCGATACCTTTTCGAGACCTCAGTTATACACTTTCAACTCTCTCCACGTTGCACCACAGTATTTTTTGGAGGGAACTGGAAAAGAAATGGATTCAAATCCCAAACCAACCAGCTGAATCCTAGATTTTAGGTCCAATTGCTTGATCACTTCCAACCACAATATAGTTCTTATTATCAGATGCAATGCTGTAATATAAAAGTAGCATTAACATAGAAACATAGGAACAGGAGTAGGCCATTCAGCCCCTCGTGCCTGCTCCGCCATTTGATAAGATCATGGCTGATCTGTGATCTAGCTCCATATACCTGCCTTTGGCCCATATCCCTTAATACCTTTGGTTGCCAAAAAGCTGTCTATCTCAGATTTAAATTTAGCAATTGAGCTGGTATCAATTGCCGTTTGCAGAAGAGAGTTCCAAACGTCTACCACCCTTTGTGTGTAGAAATGTTTTCTAATCTCGCTCCTGAAATTTTTAGACTGTGCCCCCTACTCCTAGAATCCCCAACCAGCGAATTAAGCAATCACTGGAAACCTCTGTTCATTGCTTTCTGCTTCCCTCCTTTTTAAATGTAATTTTTTTTTAATTTACTAAAAATGAATAATGCACCTTTGATACATCATCTGTACCAAGAGTTTGAGTTTATAATCTAGGTTCAAATGTCGGAGCAGTTGAGGGAGTACTGCATTGTCAGGGGTACTGCCCCTTGGATGAGGTGTTAAACATTGATTACACTTCTGTGAAGCATTTTGGGGTGTTTTACTATGTTAAACGTGCTATATAAATTGTTGTTGTTATTGTTGTTGTTGCAGTAAAGAGAGACTTTCATTTATATAGCATCTTTCACGATCTCAGGACGTCCCAAAGCACTTAAAACACCCAATGAAGTACAGTCACTATGGTAATGTAGGAAACACAGAAGCCAATTGTCCCACAAACAGCAATGTGATAATGACCAGGTAATCTGTTACAGTGACGCTGCTTGAGGGATAAAAATTAGCCAAGACACCAAGGAGAACTCCCCTTCTCTTCTTTGAAATAATGACCCTGGGATCTTTTACACCCACCTGAGAGGGCAGACAGGGCCTCGGTTTAACATCTGATCTGAAGGACGACACCCCTGACAGTGCAGCACTCTCTCAGTACTGCAATGAAATGTCAGCCTAGATTTTATGCTTAAGTTTCTGTAGTGGGACTGTGAACCTACAACCTTCTAACTCAGTGACAAGAGTGCTACTACTGAGCCATGGCTGACAGTCAGTAAGAGTTGTGACTGTTGTAGTAAACTGATGTTCAGGTGAACATTAAAAACCCCATGGTGCTATTCAAAGAGCAGGAAGTTCTCATGGTGTCCTGGCCACCATTCCTCCCTCTATCAATATGGCCAGAAACAAGTTAACAGATCATTTATTTCAGTGCTCTTTGTTGGATCTTGCTGTGTGCAAAATGGCTGAATCACTTGCCTACCCAACAGCAAACACCACACTTCATTTTGGTTCATTGTATTGGGCTATATTTGACCTATATTGGGGTCTTAGTTGGCCGGTTAATGCCCAAAAAATCGAGCGCTGGCCTGCTGAATCTCTGGGCCAATCTTTCTTTGTTTTTTTATGAACGGTGAGTTCAGTGGAGGGGGGAACGGGATAAATATAAAAGGCTGCAGACAATCTGGGGTAAAAGGAAAATCAAACAAAGAAGTGCTGAAGAATTGAAGCTGGAGAGAGATGCATGGTGTCATTAGTTACAAGCAGGCCAATTGCTAAAGTTGCCTGGCTGTTCAGCACAGAAAAGCTAAAGAGGATCTTACCCCAGAGGAGTTGCAGAATGGAGCTTCCCAGGACTGAGTGGGGATACCTGTGCTCCATCTGCTATAGAACCTGATACAGTCTCCACCATTTACACCGCCTGGACTTATCACAGGCAGCTGCCTATATCAGGCAAATGGTGCCAACCATAGGCGTCAATTACACAGGCACCAATTCTAACATATATTAAGCGTGCCGACTACTTCGGGCAGTTCAATAAGAACTTACCTGGTACTTACCGATTTGAAAGTCCCCGCTGATTTCAGGCAAAGTTGGGTCTTTCAATCAGCTGCTTGCACCCCTGTTAAAGTGTGATCACCTGAGTGATGAGATTCTAGATCAACAATGAGGAGAGGCAGTCTCTAAGTGGAGACTTCGAGTCTTTTTAAAAATATCAATTACCACTGTCCAAAACTAGGGGCCATAAATATAAGATAGTCATTAATAAATTCAATAGGTAATACAGGAGAAACTTCTTTACCCAGAGAGTGGTTAGAATGCAGAACTCACTACCACAAGGAGTACTTGAGGCAAATAGTATAGATGCAATTAAGGGGAAGCTATATAAACACGTGAGGGAGAAAGGAATAGACGGATATGCTGATAGGGAGAGATGAGGTAGGGAGGGAGGAGGCTTATGTGGAGCATAACTTTGGACCAAAAAAGGATAAATGGTAAAAAGTTAAAAACAGTGGATGTCCAAAGGGACTTAGGGGTTCAGGTACATAGATCATTGAAGTGTCATGAACAGATGCAGAAAATAATAAATAAGGCTAATGGAATGCTGGCCTTTATATCTAGAGGACTGGAGTACAAGGGGGCAGAAGTTATGCTGCAGCTATACAAAACCCTGGTTAGACCACACCTGGAGTTATGGGCATCGCACCTTCAGAAGGACATTTGGCCTTGGAGGGAGTGCAGCGTAGGTTTACTAGAATGATACCCGGACTTTAAGGGTTACATAGGAACATAGGAAACATAGGAACATAGGAACATGAGTAGGCCATTCAGCCCCTTGTGCCTGCTCCGCCATTTGATAAGATCATGGCTGATCTGTGATCTAACTCCATATACCTGCCTTTGGCCCATATCCCTTAATACCTTTTCCGCTCCGGCTGCATTTCATGCCCCTTCCAATCGGCGAGATGCACCATGTGTGCTATGATATGTTTAATTGTGATTTCGGCTGCAGTTACGTTGCGGCGACTGAAAGTTGAGATCTGATACACTTTGCAGCTCAGAGTCATTCTGCAGACCGAATGTAGTCTGAGTGGGATTGAAATTCAACCACAGCTCAGCTCTACACAAGTTCCTAAATTTTTAACCTTTAGGGAAATGTGGTGGACTATGCTAAAAATGGGTTTTAAAGAAAGACTTGCATTTATATAGTGTCTTTCACGACCTCAGGATGTCCCAAAGTGCTTTACAGCTAATGAAGTACAGTCACCATTGTAATGTAGGAAACGCAGCATCCAATTTGTGCACAGCAAGCTCCCTTAAACACCAACGTGATAATGACTAGATAATCTGCTTTAATGACATTGGTTGAGAAATAAATATTGGGCAGGACACTGGGGAGAATTCCCCTGCTCTTCTTCAAAATAGTATCACCTTTTATATCCACCTGAGAAGGTAGCTAGGACCTTGGTTTAATGCCTCATCCAAAAGTCAGCACTCCCTCAGTAACGTCAGCCTGGATTACGTGCTCAAGTCTCTGGAGTGGGATTTTATCCCACAACCTTTTGCCTCCAAGGCAAGTGTGCTACCAACTACACCACAGCTGACTTGTTAGAGTACCTTAGTGTTATTCTCTTGGAGGTGGGGAGGTCATACCGCTTGGCTTTAGTGTTCTTAAGTGTCACATTGGGAGCAAACAATTGATTTGTACTTGCACTTTGCTCGTAGGTGAGCCCCTGAAATGCTTTTGCATTGCTGCAAAAGTGGAGGTGAAGCTCTGGTAATCAGCCCGTACCAACACCACATCCCTGCTTTTTAAATCTTTTGCCTGATTTCAATTTGTTCCTTCTGCCATTTGCATTTCTTTCAAAGTGTCAGGCTGTGTATGCTGAGACGGACCCTCAGCTGCTGTGCAGTTAGTTGTCTAGTAAACTGTTGAGATTTCTTGAGCGATGTCCAGGGCCACCCTCAAGCACTCCTGCCCTCACAACCATCTGTTTGGATTTAAAACTCACACATGACGAGTGGCTACTTGAGTGGAAGGGGCCTCGCACCGATGGAACCATAGCTCAGTGAGGACTGGGCAGAGGGGAATAAATTGGCAGGGAAAAAAAGGGGGACAAAGTTCTTTGGAGGTGATTTTAACCCCCAAGAATGGGTGGGTTGGGAGGGGGTGGGAGCTGAAAATAGTTATTTATTTGGGTCGCGACTGCAACATTTTTGGACTTTGCATTCCCGGTGGGAAGCCTGTACTTTTACGCGCCCACGTTAATCCCGGAAGTGAAGCCGGGTTGCGGTCGCGACCCTAAAAACAACTATGTTCAACTCCCAGCTGCACCTAACCCACCCATTCTTGGGAATTAAAATCACCCCCTTTACGTTTACTCCGTAGTGTGCTCTTTGCCCTTGATCTCACCGGCAATCTTCACCACAGCAGGGTCAAAGGGGGCCAGCCCAGGCTGAAGAACTGAACTAGTTTTGAATGGGTGATTTTAATTCTGTTCACGTGGTCCTACCTGGTGCAAATCCATCACGGGCGGCTAAGTCCCAGTTCCCCGAACTTAGCTTTATTTAAAACGCTGTTCACCATTGCATTTAGGAGCAAACTGTTTACTCGCACATAAATTCATGAGAATTTCAGAAATGGAGAGAGAAGATTCCTATCCTGAGGGTTTACATAAAGCACGGGTGATAATCACCCTCATTTGCAGCCAATGCAGTTTGATTGGAACGTGGAGAGGGGGGAGGGTGCAGATCAATTAGAAGGATTTCATTTCTCTGCTTCCATTTGTTGATAGAGGATCGTCAGAAATAAATTTAATCAGTAATATATTTTTGCCTTTTTAAAAAAAATTCTTTTTAATTTATAGGATGCTACTGAGAAAAAGACTTGTGTTTACACAGTTTTTATCGTGCCTCTCAGAAATGTCTCAGAGTGCGTCGCTATAACATATCGCTGTCGTTATGTAAGCAAAGGCAGCAGCCATTTTGCACACAACAAGATCCCACAAACAGCGAAGAGATGATGAATGATCAGCTGTTCTGTTTTGGTGGTGTTATTTGAGGGATGAATTTTGCGAAAACTCCCTGCACTTTGCAAGAGATGCCACGGGGTTTTTTTTAATGCTGATCAGACAGGTTTAACATCACATGTTAACATCACATCTGAAAAATGGCATCTCCAGCAATGAAGACCTCCCTCAGTACTGCACCTAGAGTGTTAACCTAGAATATCCTCATTCTCACGATGTGGCCATTGCTGGCAAAACCCTAGTTGCCGTTGAGAAGATGGTGATACATCTGAGTGGCTTGCTCGGCCACTTCAGAGGGCAATCAAGAGTCAACCACATTGGTGTGGGACTGGGGTCACATATAGGCCAGACTAGGTAAACACAGCAAGTTTACTTCCCTAAAAGGCACGAGTGAACCAGTTGGGTTTTTATGACAATCTAACAGCTTCATAGTCACTTTTAATGATACCAGCATTTTTCTTTTCAGATTTGTTTTAAACCAAATTAAGATTCTAAAACTGCCAGGGTGGGATTTGAACTCACAGATTATTAGCCCAGACCTTTAGATTACTAGTCCAGTAACAGAACCACTAGTCTATCATTCCCCACTCCTTAGGGTGGGGCTTGCACCTACAATTTTTTGTCAATGTATTAACTAATTTCATCTTAATCTAGGCATTAGCATCTCAGCCTTAGCTCAGTGGGTATCACTCTCACCACTGAGTCAGAAGGTTTTGGGTTCAGGTTCTACTCCAGAGACTTGAGCACATACATCAGGCTGGCGCTTCTGTGCAGTACTGAGGGAGTGCTGCACTGTCGGAGTTTGCCATGAGACGTTAAACTGAGATCCCCACTGCCCTCTCAGGTGGAAGTAAAAGAACCCACCGCATGATTTCAAAGAAGAGCAGGGGAGTTTGTCCTGGCCGATATTTATCCCTCAGCCAACACCTAGTACAGATTATCTGGTCATTTATTTCATTGCTGTTTGCGGGAGCTTGCTGTGCGAAAATTGGCTGCCGTGTTTCCTACATTACAACAGTGACTACAATTCAAAAGTACTACATTGGTTGTAAAGCGCTTTGCGACGTCCTGAGGTCGTGAAAGGCGCTATATAAATGCAAGTTCTTTCTTTCAAGCTATGCTGTACTTTTCCCACAATGTATATCCCGTTCTGAAACATCTTTCAAGTTTGCATTAAAATATTTCTTCTTAGTAATTAATATTTTTTTCCAATTCCTCTCTGAACTTGCAACTTTGCCCCTGCAACCAACAGATAGCAATGAATAACAGTTCAATCTGCATAGGAACGCAGCGTTGCTATGGTTACTTCTTATTTACTGTTTTAAAAACCTCTGCTTTAGCTTTATTTTGCAGTTGCTGGAGTCAGCAACTGACGGCACCATTTTGTCCTCCACCTAAGCCCCGTCTATACAACCTTGCTATTTATATCTACACCAAGGGCAACAAGGCACATGATCTGGGATTGACCTATACCGATGGATGCACGAGAGTGACAGTGATGTGCCATCGCAACCTGCTTCAGCATGAATCGCCCTCTCAATTACACTGCTGGAACACGGTAAAGGTGATAAACAATAGTTTCAGCCAATTATCAAAGCGTTGGTCCTCAATGCTTTTAGCGGGCGGGTTAGGTTAATGCGATTTGCCCATTATACGAGGTGGATGGTAAAACCAAAAAGCGAATTACATAGAATTTACAGCATAGAAATAGGCCATTCGGCCCAACTGGTCCATGCCGGCATTTAGGAACATAGGAAACATAGGAGTCCGCTCTGCCATTTGATAAGATCATGGCTGATCTGTGATCTAACTCCATATACCTGCCTTTGGCCCATATCACTTAATACCTTTGGTTGGCAAAAATCTATCTATCTCATATTTAAAATTAGCAATTGAGCTAGCATCAATTGCTATTTGTCTGGGGATTTGTCACTCTTTAGTGCTATTATTTTCTTCATTACTGTTGCTTTACTTATGTTAATTTTATTGAGTCCCTGTCCCCGATTCAATATTAGTTTTCTTGGGATTTCCGGCATGCTATTCTCTTTCTCTACTGTAAATACTGATGCAAAGTAATTGTTCAACATGTCCGCCATTTCCCCATTGTCAATGACAATATCCCCACTTTCAGTTTTTAAGGGGCCAACACTGCTCCTGACCACCCTCTTAAGGGTTAAGTTACAAGGAGAGATTACACAAATTGGGGTTGTATTCTCTAGAGTTTCGAAGGTTAAGGAGTGATCTGATTGAAGTTTATAAGATATTAAGGGGAACGGATAGGGTGGATAGAGAGAAACTATTTCCGTTGGTTGGGGATTCTAGGAGTAGGAGGCACAGTCTAAAAATTAGAGCCAGACCTTTCAGGAGTGAGATTAGAAAACATTTCTACACACAAAGGGTGGTAGAAGTTTGGAACTCTCTTCCGCAAACGGCAATTGATACTAGCCCCTTTAAAGGATCACTGGATCAGCTGCTCAACACCAAGTCCCGATGGGCAGAGCATGCGCATTGCACACTCCACCCACTAGCTCGTCAAGATTGCAGTGGGGTCCTGGTGATGTCATAGGCCCCTGATTTGCATGGCCTAATAAGGCTCCTGCCTGGGCTGCCCTTATCAAGGCCTCAATCAAAATGGCCGCCACCCGGATGTCAGCAGGAACAGTGCAGTAACATAGTAACATCAGAACTGGAGTAGGCCATTCAGCCCCTCGAGCCTGTTCCACCATTCAGTTAGATCATGGCTTAACTCCATCTACCTGCCTTGGTTCCGTGATCCTTAATATCCTTGCCTAACAAAAATCAATCAATCTCAGTTTTGAAATTTTCAATTGATCCCGAACCTCAACAGCTTTTTTGGGAGAGAGAGTTCCAGATTTCCACTATTTGTGTGAAGAAGTTTTTCCTGACATCACCCCTGAGCGACCGAGCTCTAATTTTAAGATTATGCCTCCTTGTTCTGGATTCCCCCACCAGAGGAAATAGTTTCTCTCTATCTAACGCATCAACTCCTTTGATCATCCTAAAGTGCTGCACTGCTATTGTAATTGCACTACCGACCTGTTCCTGCCTGGTAGAGGGGAAGAAAATCAGCCCCTATGTTTGAACAACCTATTCAAATGCAGTTCTGAAGACATGTCGATAGTTGAAAGGAATTTTAAAATTGAAGAAAGCTATTGCAGATTTAAAGTGCGATTATTTAATATATTCATATGGATAATTAACACATTCATATTCATAATTAATATATCCGTAACATTTCAGTACAGATGCATAGTTCTATATTTAATGAGTGTGCGAAAAGATATGTTAGAAACAACCCATAGTAAGATTAATGAATATTTATGAAACCTTCAAGGCAGAAAATTCTTTAAGGGTTTTTTATGACAAGAGAGTCGTGCTGCATTTCTGGTGTTACTGCAGCAGCCTGTTATGTATCCGTTCAACTCAATTTCTCCTTGCAGTGAAAAACAGGAGGGTGACTGTTTTCTCCACAGTTGGGGCAAATAACTTGATGTGGCATGACAAGCGTGCGTGGTGTGGGGTGGCGTAGCATGGTATGACATGGCGTTGTGTGCCATGGTGTGGCCTGGTGTGGCATGGTGTAGCGTAGCGTGGTATTATGTGGAGTTGCGTGGCATGGTGTGGGATGGCACGGTGTGGCGTAGTGTGGTATGAGATGGGTGGCCTCATATAGGGCGGCGTGGCGTGATGTGGTGCAGTGCAGCCTGGTATGACATGACATGACATGACATAGCGTGGTGTAGCGTAGCTAGTATGATATGCGTAGCATGGCGTTGTGTAGCTTAGCGTGACATAACACGGCCTGGTGTGAGGTGGCATGACATGGCACGATACCCTGCAATAAATCCCACAGATTTCTATACGTTCTGCACGAGGTGCAGTTTGCTGCGTGCGTATCACAAACTTTGCGTAAAAGCCCCAGAAATAGTGAAGATACTGGTTTCTGAGCAGATACAAGTGATAGAAAATCATCTGCTGTCCATAATTAATGACCTGCTAAAGAAATCAGGTGAACGTGTTCCTTTGATTTGTGAGAATACCATCTCGAGGGCAATTAGGGATGGGCAATAAATGCTGGCCTCGCCAGCGACGCCCACATCCCGTGAACGAATAAAAAATAAATTTTTAAATTTAGTCAGAAGAACATTTAATTACAGTAAAAGTTTAGGTAGAAGAGGAATATCACCTCCAAAAACACAGGGTGTAAAATGAGCACCAGTATATTGAGTTCAAAACCACCTGGCATGGATGGACTTACACAACAACAACAACAACAACAACAACAACTCGCATTTATATAGCGCCTTTAACGTGGTAAAACGTCCCAAGGTGCTTCACAGGAGCGTATTCAAACAAAATTTCACATTGAGCCACAGGTGACCAAAAGCTTGATCAAAGAGGTAGGTTTTAAGGAGCGTCTTAAAGGAGGAGAGAGAGGTAGAGAGACAGAGAGGTTTAGGGAGGGAATTCCAGAGCTTAGGGCCGAGGCAGCTGAAGGCACGGCCGCCAATGGCGGAGCAATTAAAATTGGGGATGCGCAAGAAGCAAGAATTGGAGGAGCGCAGAGATCTCGGAGGGTTGCAGGGCTGGAGGGGGTTACAGAGATAGGGAGGGGCGAAGCCATGGAGGGATTTGAAAACAAGGATGAGAATTTTAAAATCGAAGCGTTCCTGGACTGGGAGCCAATGTAGGTCAGCGAGCACAGGGGTGATGAGAGAACGGGACTTGGTGCGAGTTAGGATATGGGCAGCAGAGTTTTGGATGAGCGTATAATGTGCGGCCGGTGCAATAACAGTGATTTTGCGCTGCTGCCTGTGACGAATTTCTGCTCCTAGGAGCTCAGGCCTGCCCAGCTTATAAAATGATGCAGATGAACATAGTGGTGAAAATGTGTCTCTGCTGTCACAACATTGTGAAAATAGAGCTGATGCTGAGAACATAAGAACATAAGAAACAGGAGCAGGAGTAGGCCATACGGCCCTTCGAGTCTGCTCCGCCATTCAATCAGAACATGGCTGATCTTCTAACTCAACTCCACTTTCCTGCCCAATCCCCATATCCCTTGATTCCCCTAGAGTCCAAAAATCTATCCATCTCAGCCTTGAATATATTCAATGACTCAGCATCCACAACCCTCTGAGGTAGAGAATTCTAAAGATTCACAACCCTCTGAGTGAAGAAATTCCTCCTCGTCTCAGTCTTAAATGGCCGACCCCTTATCCTGCGATTATGTCCCCTAGTTCTAGACTCTCTAGCCAGAGGAAACAATCTCTCAGCATCTACCCTGTCAAGACCCCTAATAATCTTATATGTTTCAGTGAGATCATCTCTCATTCTTCTAAACTCCATAGAGTATAGGTCAATTCTACTCAACCTCTCTTCATAGGACAACCTTCTCATCCCAGGAATTAATCTAGTGAACCTTCGTTGCACCGCCTCTAAGGCAGGTATATCCTTCCTTAGATAAGGAGACCAAAACTGTATGCAATACTCCAGGTGAGGTCTCACTAAAGCCCTGTACAACTGTAGTAAGTCTTCCCTATTCTTGTACTCCAACTCCCTTGCAATAAAGGCCAACATGCCATTTGCTTTCCTAATTGCCTGCTGTACCTGCATGCTAACTTTTTGTGTTTCTTGTATGAGGACACCTAACTTTCTCTGAACACCAACATTTAATAGTTTCTCACTATTTAAAAAATATTCTGTTTTTCTATTCTTCCTACCAAAGTGAATAACCTCACATTTCCCCACATTATACTCCACCTGCCACCTTCTTGCCCACTCGCTTAATCTGTCCCTATCCCTTTGCAGACTCTTTGTGTCCTCCTCACAGCTTACTTTCCCATAGTGACCTTAGAGACTAAAAAGTGACTTTAGTCGAATGAAGAAGATACTGAAGGGTTTCTGAGTTGGAATGTGGCAGCTTGGAAGAGGAAAATTATTAGGGTGGACAATTAATATGGGGCAAAGCCTGGATGGCACTATAACGCTTTGCCAGTCCTGGCATGAAATCACAAAGCAAGCGGTATTATCTAGAAGAAGTATCTCGATGACAAACAATTCCTGGATGAAAAATCAATGATCTTCAATTTGGAATTACAAAAATAAGGCAAAAGAGTACAGTGATGCAAGAATCTAAATTCCACAGAACCCTCCTTGATCAATTTTGAACAACAAGAAAAGAAAATGGAAACAAGGCAGTCTACTTTAAATGTAAATGTGACATTTTACTTGTTTTCTGCATGGCTACGTATTCACATAGTCGAGGATCAATTAATAACCAAGAACTCTATTTCCTATTACAATACTTGTACTTCTATCTGTATAATGGCCTCGAAAATGGCAAAATCAGACCACTTACGGATTACTCTTTGTAGAGCATCAGGGAAGATCGCTGAGCCAGATCCGAATAGTGTCGGGCCCTATTTATGGATTGTAGGTAACTTTGACACCATTCTACTGCTATAAAGTGCTCATGGCCTTCAAACCTGTGTGGGGGATTAAACACACAACATATTTTGTGTATCGGCTTGTTGCAGTAGTTTCATGTTTCCTGATCCTTGCATTTATCTATATTAAAACCTACCTGCCTAGTCATTTGATTACTATGCATCACTTTGAATGCTATCAGTTACTCTTACATTTGTCACGTGGCCAGAGAGCTCAGTGTCATCAACAAATGTTATAAAGAAAAAAGGAAAGACTTGCATTTATATAGCACCTTTCACGACCTCAGGACATCTCGAAGCCAATGATAAGTTTCCAGATGTGAGGCTTTACTGCCAGTGGAGTACTTTTGAAGTGTCGTCACCATTGTAATGTAGGAAACGTGGCAGCCAATTAGAGCACAGCAAGATCCCACAAACAGCAATGTGATAATGACCAGTTAATCTGTTTTAGTGATGTTGGTTGAAGGATAAATATTGGTCAGGACACCGGGGAGAACACTCCAGCTTTCCCTTGAAATAGTGCCATGGGATTATTTACATCCACCTGAGAGAGCAGGTGGGGCCTCGGTGTAACATCTCATCCGAAAGACAGTGCAGCACTCCCTCAGAACTGCACTGGAGTGTCAGCCTAGATTTCATGCTCAAGTCTAAGGGGTGAGAATTGAATGCACAAACTTATGGCTCAGAGGCGAGAGTGCTACCACTGAGACACGGCTGACATAGGACATGATAAGAAGCATTCTCCTCCAAAATATTTATGAACATTGTGAACATCAGAGGATCCAGCATGGACCCCCGTTCTGTAATCACTGCCCTGAAACAGATCTTTTTCCATTTATCATCACCTTCTGCTTCCTATTGCCAAGACAGTTATTAATTTCATTAATTTCATGAGTTTTAATCCTCTTTAAAAGCCTCGCATTTGGAACCTTATCACATGAAAAGTCAAGTGACTTGAATCCAATATGAGAGGGGCAATCCAATAGGGATGGGCGATAAATGCTGGCCTTGCCAGCGACGCCCACATCCCATGAACAAATTTTTAAAAAACCCTCATACATTAATTAGTTCAGCTACTGCCTCAAAAAATTCCATTAGCATCTTGAGGCATGTTAGTTTACTTTTATATCTGCTAACTCGATATGTCCTACATGCCTTTTAGATCAATGTCAATACCTCAGAGAAATTGCTCAGGCATTTTTTTGTGTTGTATATATTAGGCTAACTGTCTGATAATACCTGTTTTCACTTTTTGGAGTATCAGCTTGGCTCAATTGTTAGCGCTTAAGTCTCTCAATTAGAAGGCAGCGGCGTCAAGCTCAGACCAGGAATTGAACATATGAAGAGCAATTTTATGAAATTGCACTCCCACTTGTCCACCGGGAGCACACATTGGGAATTAGGGCACGCACCCTCCATGGTTTTTCCATCCACCAAATCAAGCTCTCACTAGGAATGTGATTTAATAAAATAACCCCTCCAGTACATCAATTTTTAAAACTTTAACGGCAGTCATACATTCTAGTAGTGATGCATTTAAGGGGAAACTAGATAAGTAAATGGGGGAGAAAGAAATAGAAGGTTATGCTGATAGGGTAAGATGAAGTAGGGGTGGGAGGAAGCTCATGAGGAGCATAAACAACGGCATAGTCCAGTTGGGCCGAATGGCCTTTCTCCATGGGTGAATGACTACTTTATGTAGTCATTCACCCATCCTTTGGATTAGGCATTAAACTGACATTTTGAGTACTGGTCAGGTCCCATGGTACTTGTGAAGAAGAGCAAAGAGTCTTCCTGGTGTCCTGGCCAAGATTTCTCCCTCAACAAAATACCACCTCAAAGCAGTTTAATGGATTATTCATCATATTACTAACCAGAATGGCTGCCACTTTTGTCTACATAACAACAGTCACTGCACTAAAAGTAATTGTGTGAAACGCTTTGAAACATTTTGTCATGACAAGGTGCTTTATTGTTACAAACATATCTTTTCCTTCATTTTTGAATGTAAGGAATCTTACAACACCAGGTTATAGTCCAACAAATTTATTTTAAAATCACAAGCTTTCGGAGATTATCCCCTTAAGCTTGTGATTTTAAAATAAATTTGTTGGACTATAACCTGGTGTTGTAAGATTCCTTACATTTGTCCACCCCAGTCCATCACCGGCATCTCCACTTCAGTTTTGAATATTGAGATAGCATTCGCTATTTTTCAGTTCTCAGCTCCAGTTCCTGGGTGAACTGCTAAAAATAGTAATCAGATCCTTGACAATTTCCTCTCTAATCTGCCTAAGGATTCTGTAATAGGTGCTGTAGCATCTCCTACAAATGATCTTGATTCCTAAGCCAAAGTGGCTGGAAGCCAGAATTTATCTGCAGTCTTCATTTGTGGGAAAAAAAAATCACTTGACACATCTGCTCCAGAAAATCTCCCTCTGCTTCTTTCCGGTGTTAGGTGAAGCCCTGACTTAGGCTGTATTCACACTGTAACTGCAACATTGGCACGGTCATAGTGTAAATGCAACCTAAGATGCTGTCATTTATTACTTGGAGAGGAGCATCAGGCAGTGGAAGATGATGCAGTTGTTCATCTGTGGTGCATTGGTAATTAAATCGGAGTAAAATGTGTGACCGATTTCAAGCGAGGAAATGATGGATTCATGGAACTCTTGTAGAAGAATAAAGGTATCTGAAAAATTGTTGCCAGTTGTTCACTCAAAGCAATTGCCTGCACCAGACCGGAGAAATAGCTCTTGACACAGGTCCAGATCAGTGCACCTTTCCCAGGGCTTCATGAGCTGGGATCATATATTGTATGCAGCCCCATCCCCATGATATTCTGCCCCATTAAAATCACGGAGAGGAGGGGTCATATGCTCAAGTCAATGATATCCTCGTCCACGGTGTCCTGGCCAATATTTATCCTTCAACCAACATTGCAAAAACAGTTTAACTGGTCATTATCACATTGCTGTTTGTGGGAGCTTGCTGTGCACAAATTGGCTGCCGCGTTTCCTATATTACAACAGTGACTACACTTCAAAAGTACTTCATTGGCTGTAAAGCGCTTTAGGGCATCCTGAGGTCGTGAAAGGCGCTATATAAATGCAAGGAGGCCTTGACAACATCCCGGCTGTAGTGTTGAAGACTCGTGTTCCAGAACTAGCTGTGCCTCCAGCCAAGCTGTTCCAGTACTGCTACAACACTGGCATCTACCTGACAATGTGCAAAATTGCCCAGGTATGTCCAGTCCACAAAAAGCAGGACAAATCCAATCTGGCCAATTACTGCCCTATCAGTCTACTCTCAATCATCAGCAAAGTGATGGAAAGTGTCGTCAACAGTGCTATCAAGCGGCACTTACTCACCAATAACCTGCTCACCGATGCTCAGTTTGGGTTCCACCAGGACCACTCGGCTCCAGACCTCATTACGGCCTTGGTCCAAACGTGAGGTGAGAGTGACTGCCCTTGACATCAAGGCAGCATTTGACCGAGTGTGGCACCAAGGAGCCCGAGTAAAATTGAAGTCAATGGGAATCAGTGGGAAAAATCTCAAGTGGCTGGAGTCATACCTAGCACAAAGGGAGATGGTCATGGTTGTTGGAGGCCAATCATCTCAGCTCCAGGAAATTGTTGCAGGAGTTCCTCAGGACAGTATCCTAGGCCCAACCATCTTCAGCTGCTTCATCAATGACCTTCCCTCCATCATAAGGTCAGAAATGTGGATGTTTGCTGATGATTGCACAGTGTTCAGTTGCTTTCGCAACCCCTCAGATAATGAAGCAGTCCGAGCCCGCATGCAGCAAGACCTGGACAACATCCAGGCTTGGGCTGATAAGTAGCAAGTAACATTTGTGCCACACAAGTGCCAGGCAATGACCATCTCCAACAAGAGAGAGTCTAACTACCTCCCCTTGACATTCAACGGCATTACCATCGCCGAATCCCCCACCATCAACATCCTGGGGGTCACCATTGACTAGAAACTTAACTGGACCAGCCACATAAATACTGTGGCTACAAGAGCAGGTCAGAGGTTGGGTATTCTGTGGCGAGTGACTCACCTCCTGACTCCCCAAAGCCTTTCCACCATCTACAAGGCACAAGTCAGGAGTGTGATGGAATACTCTCCACTTGCCTGGATGAGTGCAGCTCCAACAACACTCAAGAAGCTCGACACCATCCAGGACGAAGCAGCCCGCTTGATTGGCACCCCATCCACCACCCTAAACATTCACTCCCTTCACCACCGGCGCACTGTGGCTGCAGTGTGTACCATCCACAGGATGCACTGCAGCAACTCGCCAAGGCTTCTTCGACAGTACCTCCCAAACCCGTGACCTCTACACCTAGAAAGACAAAGGCAGCAGGCGCATGGGAACAACACCACCTGCACGTTCCCCTCCAAGTCACACACCATCCCGACTTGGAAATATATCGCCGTTCCTTCATCGTCGCTGGATCAAAATCCTGGAACTCCCTTCCTAACAGCACTGTGGGAGAACCGTCACCACACGGACTGCAGCGGTTCAAGAAGGCGGCTCACCACCACCTTCTCAAGGGCAATTAGGGATGGGCAATAAATGCTGGCCTTACCAATGACGCCCAAATCCCATGAATAAATTTTAAAAAGGCTTCCTTTTTATATTCACTCCTGGCATCGAACTCACTTATGAACCTAACTCATGTATCTATTCTAATTTTTTTTCTCTCTAGAAAATGCCTTGAAAACACTTTCATTACTTTGGACTTTTGTTCTTCTTCCTGGTTCCTACGTTCCATTTTAGAAGATGAAAATTGTCCCCACTGTGATATTAGTACTGAAGATATTGAGGTATTTCCTCTGTCCTCTTATTTAAATGAAGGCTTCAATCCATTGGTTTAATGCCTTCTCATTTGTCATCAGTAACGCACAATGCGATTTTAACCAAACTATCTCTGCAGTGATCAGACAATCATAGAATAATACAACACAGAAGGAGGCCCACTGTTCCTGTGCCTCTGAAAGAGCTACTAATTAGTCCCAGTCCCCTGCTCTTTCCCCCTAACCCTGCAAATGTTTCCTTTTCAAGTATATATCCAATTCTCTTTTGAAAGTTATTGTTGAATCTGCTTCCACCACCCTTTCCGGCAGTGCATTCCAGATCATAACAACTCGCAGACTCTGACTCTTTGGCCAATTATTTTAAATCTGTGACCTTTGGTGACTGACCCATCTGCCAGTGGAAACAGTGTTGTTTTTTGATAATGTAAATGTTCTGCTTCAACTACTTGCCACCACTTCCAAGTTAGTTTTGGATTGTGCGTGAGAAATGGCAAAATGGAGGCCAGGGCAATTCCGTTCTACCTACAGTAGAAAGAAGCCTTTAATTTTATACTGACATCGAGTCCAGACAAAACCCACTTTCTCCGTGACAGCTATTTTCTTTTTACATTTTCATACTGTGATCCTGAAACAAACCACAATCATCGGATCATAGAAACTTATAATGCAGAAAGAGGCCATTCGGCCCATCGTGCCTGTGCCAGGTCTTTGAAAGAGCTCTACAATTAGTCCCACTCCCTTGCTCTTTCCCCTTAGACCTGCAATTTTCTCCCCTTCAAGTATCTATCAAATTCCCTTTTCAAAGTTGCTACTGAATCTGCTTCCACCACCCTTTCAGGCAGAGCATTCCGGATCGTAACAACTGGCTACGTAAAAAAATTTCTCACCTCCCCACTGGCTCTTTTGCCAATTATCTTAAATCTGTGTAATCTGGTTACCGACCCTCCTGCCAGTGGAAACGGTTTCTCCTTATTCCCTCCATCAAAACCCTTCATGATTTTGAACACCTCTATTAAATCTGCCCCTACCTTCACTGCTCAAAGGAGAACAATCCCAGCTTCTCTAGTCTCTCCACGTAACTGGAGTCTCTCATCCCTGGTACCATATCATAATATTCCAGCAATAAAACCTACTCAAATGTCAGCAGTATTTTTTATTGCTGTGACATTCACTCTAAACTACAAAATATAAATGTTGGTTAAAAAAAAATTCAAACAAAAATAGAACATTTCTTTTCACCATCTCCACCTTCCCGTCCATTTTCCTTACTTTATTTGTGCCTCTCATTTTAGTATTTTAACTGCGTATCAAATCTAACCTTATCCATGAGTTTTAACCCTTTCATCTTGAAAACACTTTCCTTTCTTAGTTTCTCCTGGCTCCGACCTCCCAGTTTGGAGGTGGGAGTAGCTTCCAATAAATTGGGCTTTCACTGGTTAAAAACTGTCTCCAAAGGCTAATTTCCCCCATCTCCCCCAGCCCCAAGGAAAAATTTAAAACTAAGCAGTCATTACTTGCCTATTTCTTTATATAAGCCAAGGTTCTTGTGATCTATGGGAATTCAATAGTTGAGTTACATCAGCATCAATGTTGGGTGACCTGGGATGCAAAACTTATACATATACTGTCAGCACTGAACATACTAATAGTGCACATGTAACAGTGTCAGTATTAAACATACTAATAATGGTTTGACTTATAGGGAGAGGTTGGATAGACTGAGACTTTTTTCCCTGGAAAGTAGGAGGTTTAGGGGTGATCTTATAGAAGTCTATAAAATAATGAGGGGCATAGATAAGGTAAATAGTCAAAATCTTTTCCCAAAGGTAGGGGAGTCTATAACGGGGGGGCATAGATTTAAGGTGAGAGGGGAGAGATACAAAAGGGTCCAGAGGTGCAATTTTTTCACTCAAAGGGTGGTGAGTGTCTGGAATGAGCTGCCAGAGGCAGTAGTAGAGGCGGGTACAATTTTGTCTTTTAAAAAGCATTTGGACAGTTACATGGGTAAGATGGGTATAGAGGGATATGGGCCAAGTGCAGGCAACTGGGACTAGCTTAGTGGTATAAACTGGGCGACATGGACATGTTGGGCCGAAGGGCCTGTTTCCATGTTGTAAACTTCTATGATTCTATGATTCTATACTGGAGCTGTATCAGTGTCGGCATTGAACACACTAATACTGGAGCTGTAACAGTGTCAGTATTGAATATACTAATACTGGTCCTGTATCAGTATCAGCATTAGACATACTAGTAAAAGATCTATATCAATGTCAGCATTGAGGACACTAATATTGAACCAGAGTCAGTTTCAGTATTTATTGTTCTTGTACTAGACCTTTACCTTTGTCAGAATTGAGAGTTTTAATCTATCTGTTATATTGTCTGTATTGAGAGTGCTAATACTAGACCTACCCCAGTGTCAGTTTAAAGGGTACTAATATTGGACCTGTATTAATTATCTGTATTGAGAATGCTAATACTAGACTTATACCTGTGTCAATATTGAGGGTATTCATATTAGAGTTTTATCAGTATCTGTATTGAGTGTGCTAATATTAGATTTCCATCAGTGTTAGTACTGAAGATATTAATACTGGACCACGGTCATTGTCACTGTTGAAGATAGTAATAGTTTTCCAGGTGCTATATTGAGGTAAGCTGAGGTGTTTGACATTGAACCTGTTCTAATTCCTGTACAGATTCTGTTCTTGAACTATCCTGCATAGGTTATGGATACTGCTTATCCGATTCCCGATTGGATGTACTGTTGAATGGATGCACTATTGTAAACTGTCTAACATGTATCAACATAAATTATTCATAGAAATACAAAACTCTGGGGAACTTGGTGAAGCAGAAAATACGAAACAAAATGCAAACACTTCACTTGTTAAAGGCCAGGGCCTGGAGTTTCTGCTTTGAGCCCAATCGGCATTTTGGAATTGCGCCCAAAAGTTGCGCTGGCGCAAATTACGCCGAGTTATGCCGAGTTTCTGCTAAAGTCATTAAATAATTACAAATGTAAAATCTGCCATGAATTAGTGCAACTCGGCAGCTTAACATAGCGTAATCTTTTATTTATTTTTTTGCAATAAAAATACTCATTGATGTATTTACGAGATGTAACGTAGTGCAGTTTTATTAAAACAGCTTGACAACGGGCATGTGACTAAAAATAAGCCTTTTTAATAAAAGTCTCCAGTCCTCTGTCTGTGAGTGACCTGATTTAATATCACTGAAAATGATTCAAAAAAACTATACTGAAGCATTTACTACTTTCACTGGTGTACGTGCACTTGTCAGTTGCTTAGTAAATTTGTATCTTTTAATATTTAAAAACAGTTAAACAGTGCCTACCAGTGCTTTTGTGCCCAAGAAAGCTAGCGTAATTTTAAGACCCTCCTCAAATGGCCATGGGCGGCATAAATGGTGGAAACTGACCATCCTCATTGTTTCGAACGGGGGCACGTGGCCAGTTTTGAGGGCAGAGCTGGTTTTAGCTTTTTTTTAGTCAGCGCAAGACATCGCGGAAACTCAATTTATGTCGGGCACAAATTATAGCCGGCGGAAGTCGAAATCACCTCTGTGATTTGCGCTGATTTGGCCGGATTGCGTTGAAAAAGCCAGCGCGATCGAGCGGAAACTCTGGGCCCAGCTCTGCACTTGGACCAAAAGGCACAGGGAAAATTATTCTCATTACTAGATCAGTCAGAAAATGGATAAGCCTAATTGCTAGTTTGGAGTTGTTAGACCAAATGCACTGTATAATGCTCCAAAGAACACCAATTTTGTTCCATCATTTTTGAGGCCTTGTAACCTTAGTGTTCATATGGTAAGGTACCAGGCTGCAGATAATGACAGCAGGCAATTTTCACAGTGTTAATAGCTTTCTACAATATATTTCATCACAGAATTTGTAAAAATATAGAAAATGGATGAGCAGAGATGGAGCCTTGTTTTCGTTGGTAAATCTAGTATATGTACCTCTCACAGGGATGCTAAACTCTTTAAATGTACGGAGTCGTACAACACCAGGTTATAGTCCAACAGCTTTATTTGAAATCACAAGCTTTCGGAGCTTTGCTCCTTCGTCACCTGACGAAGGAGGAAAGCTCCGAAAGCTTGTGATTTCAAATAAAGCTGTTGGACTATAACCTGGTGTTGTGCTACTCCGTACATTTGTCCACCCCAGTCCATCACCGGCATCTCCACATCAAACTCTTTAAAGACTTGGCTTGATCTACAAAAGACAAATCTTGCGTAAGTTAATATACTCGCCTTGTGGATTGACCAATGCTACAGAAACTGCTCAATTTTCATTTCCATTGATTTCTATAACAGGCAACTGATCCACAACGGTAGTTTTACGCCTGGGCAGCAAGGTGAAAAGGTTAAAAAAAGGACTTGAATTTATTTAGCACATTTCATGACCTCAGGACGGTCCCAAAGTGCTTTACAGCCAATAAAGTATTTTTGAAGTGCAGTCACTATTGTAATGTGGGAAACGTGGCAGCCAATTTGCACACAGCAAGCTCCCACAAACAGCAATGAAGTAAATGATCAGATCATCTGTTTTTTAGTGATGTCAATTGAGGGATAAATATTGGCCAGGACCCGGGGGAGAACTCCCCTGCTCTTTTTTGAAATAGTACCATGGGATCTTTTACATCTCAGAGAACAGATTAACATCACATCCAAAAGATGGCACCTCCAACAGTGTAGCACTCTCTCGGTACTGTACTGAAGTGTCACTCTAGATTTTGTGCTCAAGTCCCTGGAGGGCACTTAAATCCACAACCTTCTGAGTCAGAGGCGAGAATGCTACCCACTGAGCCACAGCTGACACCTTGGTAATATAGCCCATTAGATTGACTCATGCAAGGTTGGTCTTTTCGAGGTCAAGCAAAATCACTGGGGTAAAAATTGGTTAAGGGTCCAATCTGGGCGATGTTAGCACGATGCACTAACACCCCGCGCCCGATGGACCCTGGGCAGGCAAGACGCAAGTTTGGTCCCAAGGGAGCACTTACCTGCAATCGGCGTTCCTTTCCAGGCCTTGCACGTGGAATGAATGCAATTTGCACTTTCCACCATCAGAGGGAGCTCCATCTCTTAAAGGGAAGATGTTCCTTAGAAATCTCTTAAAGGTAGCATATACCTGTTATTTGCTGAAAATAACAGTCTACTATCTGCATGGAGTCTGAACAGAGATCAGACATCGCACAGGTAAAACACAGATGTCGATCCCATCCCTATGTTTACACACTGATGAGTTATGTTAAAACATTGAATAAAGGTTGCGCACTACTAAATCCCACATCCTCCAATCTGCACTCCAGACTTCACCAATCTGCCGATCTGAGTTTGTACCAGGCCTGCGAGAGCTTATGCACCAAGGTTCTCTGCTGATGCACTAGAGACCTTGGGTGCAAGAGGTGGACAGAAGGAGGGACATCCTATACCTGCGGGGTGGGGGGGGGAGGGGCAAGAGGCCCTCCAGACATATACTCAAAAGGCAGGGGGAGGCAGCGGGGGACGAAGTCAATGCCAGGCGCACAGCATCATGAACATAGATGCAGTGCAGGAAGAAGTTCAATGCTTTGACATGAGTGGTCAAGATGAGTGAGGTCAACTGTCAAGTGGCGTCTCCTACCAACTGCCCCATCCCCCACATACCAATAAACTCTTTCCATCAGTACTCAACTCTTCCAATCAGATGCTTCCTCCCATCCTCACACATTACCACTGTTTCAAGCCGCCCACCCACAACTCACAGGCCACACACACTGGCAGCTATTCAACCATGACAGGCACATCACCCAGGCACACGCCTCGTTTTCTTGCAGGAGAAGGTGGCGCATATCAAGAGGCAGCAAGTGGCAGTGGCATTTAGCCCCTCGAGCCTGTTCCACCATTCAGTGAGATCACGGTGGACCAGTGACCTAACTCCATATACCCGCCTTAGCCCCATATCCCTTAATACCCTTGGTTCACAGAAATCTATCAATCTCAGATTTAACATTCACAAGTGAGCTAGCATCAACTGCCATCTGTAGAAGAGCGTTCCAAATGTCTCCCACCCTTTGCGTGTAGAAGCATTTCCTAACTTCACTCCTGCACGTCCTGGCTCTAAATGTTAGGCTATGTCCCCGCATCCTAGTATTGCAGTCTTGAAGACCTCCAAAAACAGTTACAAATGTCTCGGCAGCCAGAGGCAATAATCCAGCCACTAAACTGTAAATCCTGCATGGTCCCTTTAAATAGCACCGGTGGGGGGTCCTCCAGGCACTCTAAGACACGTTCAGATGGTTGGGGTTAAGACTGTGCGTTGAGTTGAGCGTTCAGTCCCAAAATGGTATCTATCACTTTAAATCAGCATTGCACATTGATTGAAGCTATTTTCTCCCTACTTTACATGATTCCAGCGTTTCTTATCTGCACCTGCGCTAACTCCTATACCAAGATGGCGTCTGGCGCACGTCTTGGATGTTGGAGAGGCCGTGTAGCGCCGAAACAACGGGCGTTACATGGCCCAATTTAGCGCCCACTGTGTCTTATATTGTCCCAGACTGCGACTGTAGTAGCTTCTTAAGAGACTTTAAAGTTAAGTTTGAGATTCTGTGATCCCAGCAGTGGAGCTGCGCATGAAAGGAATGCAAGACAGCGATAGGGCTACGACACTGTCGCTCCAATTCTCCAACTCGCTTTCCTATGAGCACAGCTCGCACTGGGAGTGCGGGACAGTGGGATTAACCCTTTTATTTTGTTCGCATCGAATCTGTCAGTGTCCTGGTGTATTTGCCATTGAGGAACATCTCTTTGGAAAGTTATTGTTCAGCAGAGATTTGTGATGTAAACAAATAGCCCACTCAGCACTAAGATCGGAAAAATAAGTAAAAGTGATGCAGGCCATTCGGCCCCATCCGAGCCCACCCTGCAATGCAACCTGCAAAATACCATCACAGCATCTAACTTGCCTCTTAAATAACTCCAGAGTTTTTGTTTCCACTATTCTACTTATAGGACCAAATCAAGCGTTAATCGCTCTTTGTGTGAGACAACACCAATGCTGATAGTAATTGGTTCAGCTCCTTCGAGCTGTTCCCATTATCCCTAACCTCGTGATCCTCTCAGTCAGATAAAAAATGGCCTCTTAGTTGTAACAGTTAAATAAACAAGTTTGGAAGAAGAGTCCTGTTTGGCAGCACTCAAAAATATTGTAAATATTGTCTCAAACAATTAATGTCCCTCGATTGTGGTCTGCATCAGTATGCCTACTTATGATCTCAGTTCACAATGCTAATGCATTTGGTACCGAGGACATTAATTGAGCATGACACCAGTTCAGTATTTTTGCGCACCCCATTCAATTTACTTTATTGTAAGTTGGTTACTTTTCATTTCATTCATCAAATTGTACTGCCTGCAATTAGTGCTGAGTGCTACTTCTGATATGATCTTTTCCCCTAATTAAAATCCTTGTTATTGCTGTACTGAAGGCTAATGTAGATCATTACTCTTCATGTATTCAAGTAACCCCTTGAGGATAGCATATTAATTCAGGAAAAAACAGAAAAATCAGTGTTTGAGAGATGAGCAGAAAGTTGCATCGTATAAACTCATGGCAAAATTAGGTCAAAAAAGTAAGCAAGAATACCAACCATAAAGAGTTACTTTTCGCAGTTGACCAGCCTCACGGGTGAATGGGCCTACATTCATAGAAGTGTAAGAAGGGCACGGTGCCAGCTTTCTACTTGTTTCATCCAAAACTCTGCTGCCCATATCCTAGCTCGCACCAAGTCCCGTTCACCCATCTCTCCTGTGCTCACTGACCTACAACAGCTATCAGTCCCCAAACACATCAAGTTTCAAATTCTCCTTGTTTTCAAATCCCTCCATGGCCTCGCCCCTCTCTTTCTCTGTAACCTCCACCAGCCCTACAACCCTCTGCGATCTCTGCGTTCCTTCAATTCTGGCCTCTTGCGCAGCCCCGATTTTCTTCGCTCCACCATTGGCAGCCGTGCCTTCAGCTGCCTAGGCTCTAAGCACTGGAATTCCCTCCCTAAACCTCTCCATCTCTCTCTCTCTCCTCCTTTAAGTCGCTCCTTAAAACCTACCTCTTTGACCAAGCTTTTGGTCACCTGTACTAATATCTCCTTATGTGGCTCGGAGTCAAATTTTGTTTGATTACGCTCCTGTGAAGCACCTTGGGACGTTTTATTACGTTAAAGGCGCTATATAAATGCAAGTTGTTATTGTTGTGGGTGTGTTTCTGCATTCATTTCTATTATCTCTATTATTATCCCTATATTGTGGGTTTATTAAAACTAATCCTCCGTGCAAAACCCCATGTGTTTCAGCTGGCAGCAATCCTACATCACTCTGACATTAATACCTTCCTTTATTGCCTGCTGCTGTGACACTTGCCGCATGATTTGACTCCCACTCTGTCCTCTATCTCATACAGGGCAGCACGTACCGCAGCTCACCGGCTTGTTTACCCGTATACTGGAGATGCAAATGACTCACCTAAGGTTGGGAGCAACATAGCCATCAGAGAATGTATTGCACTCGATGGAATACAAAACCAACTGGCACTGAGAGCCATTAGTAAGCCCTTAATTGGCTTTATTAAGCAATGGTTGTGAAAATAATGACAGAGCATTAGTGCTGATAAATTCTTTTTTTTCGCAGGGTGGAGAACTGAAACAGTTCTAAAAGCAGCAGCTACTTTTTTCTCGGTTTTATGCCTCTTTTAACACATGTAAACAATTTTACAACACCAAGTTATAGTCCAGCAATTTTATTTTAAATTCACAAGCTTTCGGAGGCTACCTCCTTCCTCAGGTGAACGATGTTAACTCCACATCGTTCACCTGAGGAAGGAGGTAGCCTCCGAAAGCTTGTGAATTTAAAATAAAATTGCTGGACTATAACTTGGTGTTGTAAAATTGTTTACAATTGTCAACCCCAGTCCATCACCGGCATCTCCACATCTTTTAACACAAGCCTCCATTGGAATTGCAATTGTAAACATTCCCGACAATTCACTCTTGTGGCCTTAGGTGTGAGCTTGGTCTGAGACTGTTCCCTGTGCAGTATCTAATTACCTGCAACAGGCTAAGTTTTACCAGAGAAGCAAACAGCACTGCCGTAGTCTTGGAAAAGCCGTAGCAGTGTAACTAATTGTAGGTAAGCCATTAGCATCAGAAGTCGCACAGCACTCTGCAGCACTTTCTTTTTCATCTGAAGATAATCTATTGATAGATTATTCCAGTTTAACAGATTGGGAAGGACCAGGAGACATGAGGTTAAACTACGCAGGAGTAGGAATCAACTGGGTGTTGGGCGGTTCTTCTTTTCCCAGAGAGTAGTGAGCCTCTGGAATACATTGCCGGCTGGTGTGGTGGGTGCTGACTCTCTGCACACCTTCAAGAGGGATCTGGATTGGTTCCTGATTGGGAGCAGAGATCACATCATATAGAAAGTATGCAGCATTACAGATGATCCATGTGATCTCCTGGTTCCGATCGCCTGAGGGGGTTGAAGAGGAATTTTCCAGAGTATTTTTTCCCTTATTGGCCCTGGGGTTTTTTTGCCTAACCCTGGAGATTACATGGCTGTGGGGTGATAGGAAAGGTCTCGTTATGATGCTCCGGGCATCGAGAGAGAGTGTGGGGCAGGCTTGATGGACACAGCTGGACTTTTCCTGTCTGTCATTTTGGTATGTTCGTAAGGTGTCACATTTTGCAAAATATTTCCATCCTGACATATAATTGTGTAAATGTTGCTGATATTTTATAATGTCACACGTACCAAATGCTTAACTTATTTCCTGCAATGTTTATATGCTCATCCTTCTGGGTTATTTCAGGTTAGAATATCCAAAGTACAGTTAACTGCAACAATGGGGTATGTTATTTTTAGACCATTGACTTCCTCTAGATCCAGGGAGACTGTAATCTCCCTACTCCAAACTGTTCTGTAATGTTTCAGCTTTCACAATGTTGTGCCAAAAATGTAACATTTTATGGAAAAATCTGCTCGGCTCAACAAGCCAGTTGCTCCTTAGAAATCATTCTCCCCCTTCTCACCTTCTTGCCATATCGCACAATTCTTTCTCTCCTCACACCCAATCGTCTCTTGAACCCATTTATACCTTTCAACATCCTTCTCTGCTAACTTATTCCACACCTCTATTAGCCTTTAGGTACATTGTTCTGCCTGACCTCTATTTACTCCAACCCTCCTAATTTTTCATAATGGTCCCTGATAGTTGCCTAGTTCATTTTTATTGCTTTCTTTTATAATCTTGAAGTGTTTTTTTTTACATTTTTTAATTAAAGGTGTTTTTTTTTCCAAAGAAACAAGCCCAACTTTCTTGACCTTTCCTCATAACTTACATTCCACCTACTTGGAATAACAGATTTCGTCTCAATGTTTTCAAGGACAATAGTATGTGCCCTTTAATCGCCAACACCTTAAACAGTTCAAACTCTCTCATTTTAAACAGGAAGTGCCCACAGTGGCTCAGGGGTAGCACTCTTGCCTCTGAGACAGAAGGTGGTGGGTTTAAGTCCCACACCAGAGGCTTGAGCGCATAATCAAGGCTGACACTTCAGTGCAGTACTGAGGGAGTGTTGCACTCTCAGAGGTGATGTTAGACAGAGGCCCTGTCTGCCTTCTCAGGTGGATATAAAAGGTCCCATGGCAGTATTTGAGGAAGAGCAGGGGAGTTCACCTGAATATCCTGGCCAATATTTATCCCTCAACCATCATCAATAGAGTAAATTATGTGGTCATTATCTCATTGTTCTTTATGGGATCTTCCTGTGCACAAATTGGCTGCCGCGTTTGCTACGTTACACTTCAAAAAGTACTTCATTGGTTGTAAGGTGCTTTGGGACGTCCTGAGGTTGTGAAAGGTGCTGTATAAATGCAAGTTCTTTCTTTCTTTTTAAAGTTCTTTTTTTAATCAACAAACAATCAAAACAAACACATTTTCACAATTTGCATGATGGCATGCAATGTTGGCTTTCTCTTGTCCCATCATGCCAAAAGAGATGCAAAGTAAATCAAAAACTGTGAGTCAAAGGGTCTTTAAGCATCAGAAATATCACAAACTTTTTTTTTAAAATGTGTTGCTTGAAGTCCACAATATATATTTGATAAGACATTACTCACGTGGAGATTAAAGCTGAAATGGGATGTTGGACTAGTACTCTGGAAGGATTGAGATCAAATGGGCCAAACAGTCTTCTGCATCCCAGTCCACCTTGTGTTCCACGGTTTCCCCAGTCTGTGAGATTTAAAGTGGCGGGCAGTATGGATCTTCTCTTCCCTTTACATACCTAATGTAAGGAATCTTACAACACCAGGTTATAGTCCAACTGTTTTATTTGAAAATCACAAGCTTTCGGAGGCTTTCTCCTTCGTCAGGTGAGCAAGTGTGGGATTCCATGGAAGGTTACCGCATTTATAGTCAGAGAACAATACCTGGTGATTACCGGCATCTTTACATACCTGGCAAGGCATTCTCCAGCTCTAAAAGCGCTGTCCAGAAGAGAACAGGAGGCACTAATTTGAACAAGTGAATTATTCTTTTGTGAGAAATGAACTGAATAGGATCAAGGATGTGGATCAATTTGTGGCGTCCTTGACATTCTACAGCTATCAGATATCTACAAGATCGTTAAATGTCTCTGGGGAGTTGCCTGATTAATGGTTATTATTAAACAAAAGAGAAGAGGTCAGGCATGAAGAGAAATTATGAGAAATGTATATTCATTGGGGAATTTGTGCTGCTTAATTTGCAAAACAGTGAATTGCATGTTCACTATGTTCAGATAAATCTTATTCATATTTCTTGTTGCAAAATGTAATAGTCTACGTTTTTGACTGAAGTGGATAATTAATTTCATGTTGGCTCCACTTCAGTTTCTTTATGAAAGGTTTGGAATTAAATTCCTTGCAACCAACCGTCTTACCGACTTCAGAAACACCTAAAGCCAGACACAAACGTCTACTGGTTTTCTAAGAAAGTTTTTTTTTCCCTTTCCGATATTCTTCCCTTCCCCTCTCAGCACCTCTGATGCCGGATGAAGTGCAGTTCCACAGGTACCAGCCACCATCTGTACCTCCCCTTACTTGCGTGTGCACCTGAACAGCCAAGAGTAGGTTTTCTGAACGGCTTCGCCCAAATAGCATGCGCTTATCGCGCACACTCAGTCGGAGAATAGTTTGGAAATCTGTTATCCAGAGGCCTGGACTAATATTCCAGAGAATATGAGTTCAAATCCCATCGTAGTTTGAGCATTTGAGTTCAGTTTTTTTTTAAAATCTGGAAATAAAAAGCTGGTATCAGTAAAAGCGACCATGAAGTTCATGTTGTAAAAACTCAACTGGTTCACTAATGTCCTTATCCAGCCTATATTGTTACAAGTTGGATAGCTAGGTGATGAAAGATGGAAGACTAGAGCCTGGTCTTCAGTTGCTTCCAAGCCTTTATTCACACATTTGTAAACAATTTTACAACACCAAGTTATAGTCCAGCAATTTTATTTTAAATTCACAAGCTTTCGGAGGCTTCCTCCTTCCTCAGGTGAACGTTGTTGGAAAATTCACACAGCTCAACATTGCACACCCTCCTACAAAAGGATACAAGAGAGTCCCCAGTTGATACCCACCACATGAATACCATTACCACTAATTGATATAAATCAAAGATACAATTAACATATATGTGACTCCAGTCCCAGATCAATGTGGTGGACTCTTAACTGCCCTCTGAAGTGGCCTGGCAAGCCATTCAGTTGTGTTCAACATGGGATGGGCAATAAGTACCAGCCTTGCCAGCGACACCCACATCCCAAGAATTTTTTAAAAATCTGGATGGGCTAAATGGCCTTCCTCATCTGTGTTACCTTGTGATTCCCCGTTGTGCTTTTCATATAAACCTAATTTTTGCTCAAACCTCTCTATTTATCCATGAAACCATCTCCCCTTCACACCTAGTTGAATGTCATTAACTGCTGATTGGCTGCTTAATTGCCTTTTTTCCATCTAATTAATGCGGACCAGGCCCCTTTCCATTCCACTGAAATTATTTAATTTCCGCTCTAATACCTTTATCTCGAGCTTCGATTTTTCTTCCTATCTTTCCGTTGCGAACCTAATTAGGTCATGGTTATCATTTCCCAACTACTCTCTGGTCTTCAGGTCACTTTGTTACCCAGAACTAGTCACGCGACAATCTGGTTCAGGAAATAATCGTGGATGTATTTTCACCACAAACTTTTATCATATCCCAATCAACTTTAGGGTAGAAAAAGAAAGAGCCTGCATTTATATAGCGCCTTTCATGACCTTGGGACAACTCTAAGCACTTTACCACCAATGAAATGCCAAAAAACAGATTATCTGGTCCTTTATCTCATTGCTCTTGTGGGACCATCCTGCATTCAAATTGGCTGCTGTGTTTACCTAGATAACAACAATCATTACACTTCAAAAGTAAACCAATAGCTGTGAAGCACTTTGGGACATCCCGAGGACATGAAAGGCACTCTATTAATGCAAATTCATTCTCTCTATTGATCTTATACATTTCATAGCTGGGAATATTGAGTCTCCATTCTTGCTCTGCAAGTTTCTGTCAAGGCTACATCATTTTAATTAGTGCCACACTTTAATTTTTAATGCAGATCATATTTGCCTGTATCCTGACACATTTGTGCTGCTCAGTACCCTGTTAATTGTATTTTGAATAACCCCAATAATTTTACTTGTATGATCTTGCTTCATAGACTATTCCAAACATTTTTACTCTTTTAGTAAAGAAGGTTTACTTTTACTTTTCATTCATTTCCATTTATAGACCGCTGCGCCTTTTCTTTTTAGTGTATTTTGAATAATCTGGGTTTGCCTTATTGACACCGTTTAAAACACTTAAATATATTTCATGCTTCCAATAAGCCGCAAATTGTGTTTGAATAAATTACAAGTGACCATGAGAAAATGTGATAGAAACCAATCGAAAACACATCTCTGAATATCAGCCAAGAGAACATTTAGCTAAAACAGCTTTCAAATAATATAAATCAGATTTATATAAAGTGATTCCTGATACTTCTGACAAAGTATCTAATTGAAGAGTATTCTGAGCCAACTTACATTGTAAGCAAATTACTCACCCCCAGAACGGAGGGAACCCTCCTCGAGTATAATGGAAAGAAAGAACTTGCATTTATATGGTGCCTTTCACAACCTCACGATGTCCTAAAGCCTTTCTCCGCCAATTAAGTATTTTTAAAGGGAAGGCACATTTGCAATACAGGGAAATTAATGTTTAACATAGAATGTACAGCACAGAAACAGGCCATTCGGCCCAACTGGTCCATGCCGGTGTTTATGCTCCACACGAGCCTCCTCCCACCCCTCTTCATCTAACCCTATCAGCACATCCTTCTATTCCCTTCTCCCTCATGTACTTATCTAGCTTCCTCTTAAATGCTTCTATGCTATTCACCTCAACGTATAATTGGGAGTCGTGGAATATTGTTCTTACATGTATGGTGCAGTAATACGCTGGACACAAGAATTAAGGTGAATGCTATACAAATAGATAAAAAGAAACATTATGTTGTTTTACTTACTGAGAAATGGAGATAAAACACAAATAACAAAAGATATTTACAATCAGGCCACGTCTTACACAAGGCTTTCTCTTGAGAAAATTGCATCAAATAATAAGAAAGGCAGATAATGGAACTCCAGATAATGAGGCTCCATTGTATTGCACAGGGATGTTTCTTCAACTAATTTGCAGTGTCTACTTTGATGGAGAGAAAAAAAAAATCAATGTATTACACTACAACAACAACTTGCAATATATAGCGTTTATATACTTTAACATAGTAAAATGTCTCAAGGTGCTTCACAGCAGCAGTTATCAAACAAAATTTGACACTGAGCCACATAGGGAGATATTAGGACAGGTGACCAAAAGCTTGGTCAAAGAGGTAGGTTTTAAGGAGCGTCTTAAAGGAGGGGAGGGTGGCAAAGTGGCTGAGAGGTTTTGAGAGGGAATTCCAGAGCTTAGGACCTAGGCAGCTGAAGACACGGCAGCCAATGGTGAAGCATCGAAAATCAGGGATGCGCAAGAGGCCAGCATTGGAGGAGCGCAGAGATCTCGGAGGGTTTTAGGGTTGAAGGAAGTTACAGAGATAGGGAGGGGCGAGGGATTTGAAAACAAAGAGGATAATTTTAAAATCGAGGCGCTGCTGCAGGGGTGATGGGTAAACGGGAGGACTTGGTGTGAGTTAGGATACTATCAAGCAAATAATGTGAGTATTCTGACTATAAGATCTCTGATCCCTGAAGGTAGCAGGCAGGTAGATAAGTTGGTTAAAAAGGCATACGGAATACTTTCCTTTATTAGCGGAAGCATAGAATATAAGAGCGGGGAGGTTATGCTAGAACTGTATAAAACACTAGTTAGGCCATAGCTAGAGTACTGCGTACAGTTCTGGTCACCACATTACAGGAAAGATGTGATTGCACTAGAGAGGATACAGAGGATGTTGCCATGGCTGGAGAATTTTAACTATGAGAAAAGATTGGGTGGCTGGGGTTTTTTTTCTTTGGAACAAAGGAGGCTGAGGGGAGATTTAATTGTGGTATATAAAATTATGACGGGACTAGATAGAGTGGATAGGGAGGACCTATTTCCCTTAGCAGACCAGGGGGCATAGATTTAAAGTAATTGGTACAAGGATTAGAGGGGAGCTGAGGAGAATTTTTTTCATCCAGAGGGTGTTGGAGGTCTAGAACTCACTGCCTGAAAAGGCGATAGAAGCAGAAACCCTCAACTCATTTAAAAAGTACATGGTTGTGCACTTGAACTGCTGTAACCTACAGGGCTATGGACCAAGTGCTGGAAAGTGGGATTAAGCTGGATAGGCCTTTTTCGGCCGGCATGGACACGATGGACCGAATGGCCTCCTTCTGTGCTGTAACTTTCTATGGTTCTATAACAACCTAGTGTGAAAATAACCTAATTCGGCAGCTCAATGTGTTATCACCTTTAGAACAGAGACCACTGATTCATTCTGAGGGTTTTCGGGAGTCTTTCATGGGTAATTAATGAGGTAGACTGAAGGATACAAGATTACAAGGTCATCTTCTGGCAATTATAGAAGCTGTCCCAGGGGGAGCAGTACTCAAATTGTGATCCATGCCCACCTTCTTCTAATTACCTTACGTCCTATATTAATGCAAGTACGTTCCTCCCACCGCTTCAAATCG
This sequence comes from Heptranchias perlo, assembly GCF_035084215.1. NCBI lineage: Eukaryota > Metazoa > Chordata > Chondrichthyes > Hexanchiformes > Hexanchidae > Heptranchias > Heptranchias perlo. The sequence goes on from NC_090328.1 coordinate 13,078,611, forward strand.
AAGCTGATCATAGAATCATAGAATGCTTACAGCACAGAAGGAGGCCATTCGGCCCGTTGAGTCTGTGCTGGCTCTCTGCTAGTCCCACTTCCCCGCCCTTTCCCTGTAGCCCTGCAAATCTTTTTCTTTCAAGTACTTATCCAATTCCAATTCAAAAGCCACGATTGAATCTGCCTCCACCACCCCCGCAGGCAGTGCATTCCAGATCATATCCACTCACTGCGTAAAAAAAGATTTCCTCATGTCGCCTTTGGTTCTTTTGCCAATCACCTTAAATCTGTGTCATCTGGTTCTCGACCCTTCCGCCAATGGGAACAGTTTCTCTCTATCTACTCTGCCTAGACCCCTCATGAATTTGAACATCTCTATCAAATCTCCTCTCAACTTTCTCTGTTCCAAGGAGAACAACACCAGCTTCTGCAGTCTATTCCACGTATCTGAAGTCCCTCATCCCTGGAACCATTCAAGTAAATATTTTCTGTACCCTCTCCAAGGCCTTCACATCCTTCCTAAAGTGCGGTGCCCAGAAATGGACACAAAACTCCAGTTGTGACCGAACCAGTGTTTTACAAAGGTTCATCATAACCTCCTTGCTTTTGTATTCTATGCCTCTATCTATAATGCCCGTGAACCCGTATGCTTTTTTAACTGCTTTCTCAACCTACCCTACCACCTTCAATGACCTGTGCACATAGACCCCCCCCCCCCCCCAGGTCTCTCTGTTCCTGCACCCCCTTTAGAATTGTACCCTTTAGTTTATATTGCCTCTCCTCATTCTCTGAGTCCGCATGGTCTCTAGAAGTCGGATCATTTGCATTTCAGGGTGTTGTCGAAGGCATTACTATGCATCTGAAGGCAATTTATTGGCACTACCAGTGTCGGCCTTGACTCAGTTGGTAGCACTTTCATCTCTGAGTCAGAAGGTTGTGGGTTCAAATCCCATTCCATGGATTTGAGTACATAATCTAGGCTGACACTCCAGTGCAGCACTGTCGGAGGTGCCGTCTTTCGGATAAGATGTTAAACCCAGGCCCCATCTGCCCTCTCAGGTGGATGTAAAAGATCACATGGCCTATTTTGAAGAAGAGCAGGGGAATTCTCCTCGGTGTCCTGGCCAATATTTATCCCTCAACCAACATCACTAAAACAAGTCATTACCACATTGCTGTTTGTGGGAACTTGCTGTGTGCAAATTGGCTGCTTTACAACAGTGACTACACTTCAAAAGTACTTTGTTCGCTGTAAAGCGCTTTGGGACGTCCTGAGGTGGTGAAAGGCGCTATATAAATGGGAGGGTGGAGGGTAACTGATGATTCTATAGAAGGGCCGGCTAGATGGGCCAAATGACTTCCCTCATCTGCACTCCTCTGTGACTTTAATCGTCTCACATCGGAATATCAGGAAGCATATGGGTCTGGTAGTACCTTGTTGTACTTTTCAATCTGCTTCAGTTAATAAGGAATTATTGGAGACATGCACTGGTTAGTCATTAAAATGTTGGAAGACGAGCAGGATTGGTGACTCTTTCGTTGTGAAGTACTGCAATCGGGCGTTCCTTTACAGCAACCCATTAACATTAAGAAACCCAGTTCATGTGGCACGCCACATCTGATTGCTTCCCTTTTATTAAGTGCTTTCTGAGTCGCGGTGAGGTGGTCGTCCGGGCCATGACGAGATCTGTCAGCGCTCAAAGCCAGTAATCACACTGGTGCATCCATCATTGCGGATTTTGTATGTGGCTGGAGATAATTAATGAAGCAGCCTTGCTGCGGCACGACCGACAGACTGAGAGAAAATTCATCTTCTAAAGGGCACCATGATGTTCCAACAGGAGGCATAATGAGTCTGTGTCTGATAGCACTTGTTTACAGATCAATCTCACGCTTTTTTAAACTTCTGCAAAAGGTTTCTTGTGAAAGTGCGCGTCTCTGCGATCGATGATTGGAGCTATTAATCAGAGCCGACAAATGGGCTGGCATGTAAGATTGGAAAGGTAATGGGAAAACTAATGCAATAAGAACTATGCACTAATTACACGACATCAGCGAACGTTTGGCCGTCCTGTGCTAATAATACTACACAGCGGAGGAGAAAAAGAAAAGAGGCACCAGAAACGAGCATTGCACTGAGTTCAGCAAAAAAGCCGGCAGAAATGGAGAGGCGTTTTGTTTCAAACTGGAAGAGCTATAAGCAGCAGAACCCCTGCTGCAAGCTTGTCAGGGTCGCTATTTCTTCCCCTTTGAGAAACTGGCTGAGCAGAAAATAGAATAATTCAGAACTTAGGCTGGAGGGACGCAGAAATCTAAAAGAAACACAACCACTTGTAGCAGTGATTGTGTGGAGTGTCCCCTAGTCCATCACGGTGGCGCTTTGAGTCGAGAAAAGTTGGAGCTTTTGATTCCTCCATCAAAGCAGCAGACTCCATTGCCTCAAACATATCAGTTGGGGATACAATTGACGACATACACCAAATCTTCTCTCTCTCTCTCACACCCTACACACTTACTTTTTCTTTCTCTTTCTATTTTTTTCTCCCTTTCTTTCTCTCTCTCTCTTTCTCTCTCTCTCTTTCTCCCTTTCTCTCTCTCTCTCTTTCTCCCTTTCTCTCTCTCTCCCTTTCTCCCTTTCTCTCTCTCTCTCTTTCCCCCTTTCTCTCTCTCTCTTTACCCCTTTCTCTCTCTTTACCCCTTTCTCTCTCTCTTTCTCTCTTTCCCCCTTTCTCTCTCTTTTCCCCCTTTCTCTCTTTTTCCCTCCCCTTTTTTTCTCTCTCCCCCCCCGCCTTTTTTCTCTCTCTATCCCACCCCCCTTTTTTTCTCTCTCTCTGCACAATTGTATCTTCACTGCATGTAGCCAGTGAGGGAGGGGGGACTGCAGGCTTGGGTAGGAGGCTGAGCACAGCCAAGACAAATCACAGGGAGAAATAGACGTGTGCTCAGCGGGAAGGTGCTTGTTTCCTGTTGCAGGATATAAATGTGAGTTGTTGTCATGACCCTTTGTTCTGTGACTCACTTGGTGAGAATCTGATGTTTTTTTTTATTCGTTCATGGGACGTGGACGTCGCTGGCGAGGCCGGCATTTATTGCCCATCCCTAATTTCCCTTGAGAAGGTGATGGTGAGCCGCCTTCTTGAACCGTGTGGTGACGGTTCTCCCACAGTGCTGTTAGGTAGGGAGTTCCAGGATTTTGACCCAGCGACGATGAAGAATCGGCGATATATTTCCAAGTCGGGATGGTGTGTGACTTGGAGGGGAACGTGCAGGTGGTGTTGTTCCCATGTGCCTGCTGCTCTTGTCCTTCTAGGTGGTAGAGGACGCGGGTTTGGGAGGTGCTGTCGAAGAAGCCTTGGCGAGTTGCTGCAGTGCATCCTGTGGATGGTACACACTGCAGCCACGGTGCGCCAGTGGTGAAGGGAGTGAATGTTTAGGGTGGTGGATGGGGTGCCAATCAAGCGGGCTGCTTTATCTTGGATGGTGTCGAGCTTCTTGAGCGTTGTTGGAGCTGCACTCATCCAAGCAAGTGGAGAGTATTCCAACACACTCCTGACTTGTGCCTTATAGATGGTGGAAAGGCTTTGGGGAGTCAGGAGGCGAGTCACTCGCCGCAGAATACCCAGCCTCTGACCTGCTCTCGTAGCCACAGTATTTATATGGCTGGTCCAGTTAAGTTTCTGGTCAATGGTGACCCCCAGGATGTTGATGGTGGGGGATTCGGCGATGGTAATGCCATTGAATGTCAAGGGGAGGTGGTCATTGCCTGGCACTTATCTGGCACGAATATGTTACTTGCCACTTATGAGACCAAGCCTGGATGTTGTTCAGGTCTTGCTGCATGCGGGCACAGACTGCTTCATTATCTGAGGGGTTGCACATGGAACTGAACACTGTAAGTGCAGTTGTGTCGGGTTAACATGAGGCTCTGGTATACAGGGTATGTGTGCAAATAAAAGAGGCCCGGTGGAAATTTTGGCCAGAGATTTACTGTTTTATCTGAACCAGTGGGTTTACATTATTGAAATAGATGAACTAGGGGAGCAGGTTGTCGCTCAGATAGGGAATCTGAGAGCCCTGATCACTAAAGCGTCATAGTCTGTAACTTTTCTAGGATTAAGCTTTTTGAAGGGGATGTGTAACTTTTTTGTTCATGATCTTGATTTGGCAAATTGAATTACAATACTTGGATGGAACTCTTACTACATCGGGTTTCACAGAATCATACAGCACAGGAGGCCATTCGGCCCATTGTGCGTGTGCTGGCTCCCCTGCTCTTTCCCTGTAGCCCTGCAAATTTTTCCTTTTTAAGTATTTATCCATTTCCCTTTTGAAAGTTACTATTGAATCTGCCTCCACCACCCTTTCAGGCAATGCATTCCCAATCATAACCACTGGCTGATTAAGAAAATGTCTCTTCATCTCCCCCCTGGCTTTTTTGCCAATTATCTTCATTTGTGTCCTCTGGTTACCGACCCTCCTGCCAGTGGAAACAGTTTCTCCCTATTTACTCTTATCAAAAACCACTCAAATTTCTTTTCATCATTATAGCGCTCAACAGCTTAACATTGGCCACAGAGGTGCGGCAGGAGTCCTTCCTACTGAAGTGAAGATATATTAGGCTTTATCCAATATAAGAACAGATTTCAGTACCTTCCATTAGTCCTTGGAACCTGCCTGAGATTCATGGAGTTTGGAGTCAATCTGTACCTCCTGACAGGCTAAGGACAGGATTTTCTCTCCTATTGGGATCCGTTGTAGATATGTGTTTGATTGTCCTTTTCCTTGCCCAATTTTCTCTGTCTACCAAAGTGGTTCAACTTTTCGGCATCCTTCTTTAAACCATGGTTGTGAGCCGAGGCTAACATTATCTGCTTGGATGGGATGTGATGCTGTTCAGAACTGCATAAAATGTTTTTGCTGTGAGCCCGGGCAAAATCTGGATAAATTCTGGTGCCCTGAACTTCCAGGGTGGGTTCTCCCGATCTCCTGCTCGAACTTTGGTGGGAGATTGCTGGAACCCCCAGGGAAACAGCCATTTATGCCGGAGTACTACCCACCTCATATCAAAGCTGCAGCAGGAGATCGGGAGAATCCCTATGGAAATTCAGGGCCTGGATCATTTGGCTGCATCAGCCGGCGCGGACTCGATGGGCCGAATGGCCCCCTCCTGTGCTGTATCTTTTTTATGATTCTATGGCTGGCAAATGCAATGCTAATCTGGGACACAAGCTCCTTGATACCATTCGAATAAATCCTGTTATATACCAAACCTTGCACTTGGTATACCTTTGAGTTCCTTTATATAGTCCTCATCGTCCATCCTTCGATTTCGAGGAGGACAGAAGTTCTGCTCTTCTCTCTAACGGGATTTTGGTTTCTCTTTTTTTTTACCTTGTTCATCTTCATTGCTTTCTGTTTCCCTTCTCGTGTTTGATCAAGTTTCTTCTAAAACTCTTTCCTGTTCTCCCCTCCCCTCCATCCCCACCCCCCGTTTCCCTGGCTCTATACTGGCTTAAAAACTTTAACTCTTTAACATCTTCCAGTTCTGACGAAAGGTCTTCGACCTGAATCGTTAACTCTGTTTCTGTCTCCACAGATGCTGCCTGACTTGCTGAGCTTCTGCAGCATTTTCTGTTTTGATTTCAGATTTCCAGCATCTGCATCTTGAGCCAGAATATCATCTTGTTTTCTGCAGGGACGGCTGGCGAGACCTATTTTTGCTGGGAATGAACGTCCGCAGATTGAACGGTGCCTCCCGGATACACCAGGTCGGAAATCTTGATCTGTCAGGCGAGACTCCCTCAGCTGGCGTTTGTATTCAGCGTCAGCAATGCGACGGGCCTCATAGTAGGAGGTGCCTTCATGGATGGCTTTTCACCAAGCTTTCTTACCTTGAGCAAGTCATTCTCACTTATGTCTATTTTGCTCAATTTGAGTCACTTCTAAGCAGTCTTTATACCTCTTTTGCCGTCCACCACGAAATCGATTCCCGGTCGTCAGTGCGCCGCAAAAGATCTCCTCCTGGATTCGTTCATCAGACGTTCGCACCGCATGACTTGACTGTAGTACACACACACACACACACACAATAGCACTCAACTTGATTGAACTTTGCTACATTACTTGATGTCTGATCACACGTCGGTGATCAATCTCCCAACTGAAGGATATCTGCAGCAAATTGAGAACATTTATACTCGACTATTCATTAGGAAGTGGTGCAGCTCAGGAGGGTTAGAGGCAGCAGTATGAAATGGTAAGTTTATTAATGCTGACAGCGGCTCTGCTCTTAGATGTTTTCAGAACATGTTATGTGTAATGGCAATGGGCAGCCAACGATAATAAAACTGCCGCTTTTACACTGTTGCCTCTGATCCCATTAAACTGCTTCAAACACCACTGCAGACCAAAGTAGCGAAGAAGGATTTTGCTTTAACTGCTCAATAAAATATTTATTTAAATTTTTTTTTTTAAGAAATATATAGAATTGAACAAGATCAAGATATAAGCAACACTTGGAGAATACAGTAAGTTGTAACCAAGGACAGCATTTGATCTAAGGACTCAATGTGGTCTTGTCCTTCAAATCAACCTGCCTGCCCTCAATTACAAGTTACCTTACTCCCACTTGTCTATTACTGCCGAGTTCATCTAGCAAGTCTTGAGTTGTGCTGAGAAATGGCATCTATCTGTCAGAAAGCTGTCAGTCTGAGCCCCACGCCAGGAGTTTCAGCTCATAATTCAAGCCTGACGTTCCAGTGTTGCACTGTCGGAGATGCTGTGCTTAGCATGTGTTGTTAAATTAAGGCCATTCTGCTCCAGTGGTTCAATTGGAAGTTAAAAAGATGCCCTGGCATTATTCAAAGAAGAGCAGCGAGTTCAACCAGTACCACCAAGAACATACGAATTAAGAGCAGGAGTAGGCCATTCGGCCCCTTGAGCCTGCTCTGCCATTTGATAAGATCATGGCTGATCTGATTGTGACCTCAATCCTACTTTCCCGTCTACCGACTATAACCTTTGACTCCCTTGTTAATCAGGAATCTATCTAACTCAGCCTTAAAAATATTCAGTGACCCTGCCTCCACCGCTCTCTGGGGAAGGGAGTTCCACAGACTCACGACCCTCTGAGAGAAAAAATTTCTCCTCATCTCCGTCTTACATGGGAGACCTCTTATTTTCAAACTAGTTCTAGTCTCTCCCACAAGGGGAAACATCCTCTCAGCATCTACCCCTTCTAGTCCCCTCAGGACCTTATATATTTCAATAAGATCACCTCTCATTCTTCTAAACTTCAATGTATATGGGACCAACTTGTCCAACCTTTCCTCATATGATAACCCCCTCATCCCAGGAATCAGTCGAGTGAACCTTCTCTGAACCGCCTCTAAAGTAATTATGGCCTTTCTTAAATAAGGAGACCAAAACTGCACACAGTAGATGTGGTCTCACCAATGCCCTGTACAACTGTAGCAAAACATCTCTACTTTTATATTCCATTCCCCTTGCAATAAATGGCAACATTCCATTTGCCTTCCTAATCACTTGCTGTACCTGCATACTAACTTTTTGTGATTCATGTACTAGGACACCCAGATCCCTCTGTACCTCAGAGTTCTGCAATCTCTCTCCATTTAAATAATATACTGCTTTTCTATTCCTCCTACCAAAGTGGACAAGTTCACATTTTGCCACATTCTACTCCATCTGCCAAATTTTTGCCCACCCACTTAACCTATCTATATCCCTTTGCAGATTCCTTATGTCCTCTTCACAACTTACTTTCCTACCTACCTTTGTGTCATCAGCAAATTTAGCAACCATACATTCGGTCCCTTCACCCAAGTCATTGATACAGATTGTAAATTGTCGAGGCCCAAGCACTCCACTCTTTACATCTTGCCAACCTGAAAATGACCCATTTATGCCTACTCCCTTTTCCTGTTAGCTAACCAATCCTTTCTCCATGCGAATATGTTATCCCCGACACCATGAGCTCTTATTTTGTAGCCTTTGATGTGGCACCTTGACAAAAGCCTTCTGGAAATCCAACATATTAAGTGGTCAGTCATTTCCATAAATTCTTCCGGAATCCTGCCCGAACTCGGCCAGATCCATTATGTGGGAACGGTCCCCAGCAGTCAGGTGAGGTGTGTGGTCCGGGGGGGGTGGGGGGGGCCTCTGGCCACGATCAGGAGGTGGGGGGGGGGCCTCTGGCCACAATAAGGAGGTTGGGGTGGTGGGGGGAGGGGCCTCTGGCCACAATCAGGAGGTGGGGGGGGGGCCTCTGGCCACAATAAGGAGGTTGGGGTGGTGGGGGTAGGGGCCTCTGGCCACAATCAGGAAGTGGGGGGGGGGCCTCTGGCCACAATAAGGAGTTTGGGGTGGTGGGGGGAGGGGCCTCTGGCCACAATCAGGAGGTGGGGGGGGTGGGGGGAGGGGCCTCTGGCCACAATCAGGAGGTGGGGGCGGGGGCCACTGGCTGCGATCAGGAGTTTGGGGGCGGGGGGGGAGCCTGAGGCAAGGGAGGCCCAAAGCTCAAAGCTTCCTTGTAACACCCAGGGGCGCACTTCTGGCCCACAAGGAAACCTAAGATACACTTTTAAAACTTACCCGCTTGGGCCTCTTCTGGCCCGCGATCCGCCTCCCAGCAGGTCTGGCCTGGGCGGGAAAGCCGTCACGCTGCCCCTCGCCCCCCCACTCCCCGGCTCAGGCCTCTGATCGGGCCCCGATCTGCATAGAAAAGGAAAAAAATGGGAGAAGACAGTTACCGAGAAAAGAGGGGTGGGTGGCTGTGAAAGCGAGTTTTAGCAAACACGGGAAGGGAAACGGAAAGCAGTGAAGGTGAACAGGGTAAAAGAGACAAACGGAAATCCCATTGGAGAGAAGAGCAGAACCTCTTCAAGGTGGGGCATTCCTGAAAGAGAAGTGGCCGTGAATTAAACAATAAAACGAAAGCAAAATACTGTGGAAGCTGGAGATCTGAAATAAAAACAGAAAATGCTGGAAACGCTCAGCACCTGTGGAGAGAGAAATAGAGTTCCATAGCTGGTCATTCATCTGATTGTTGCTTGTGAGATATGGTCATCTGCAAAACGGATGTCTCTTTTGCGTACAAAATAGTCTGAACACATCAAAGTAATTTCACGTAGAATTACATAGAATGTACTGCACAGAAACAGGCCATTCGGCCCAACTGGTCCATGCCGGTGTTTATGCTCCACACGAGCCTCCTCCCTCCCTATTTCATCTAACCCTATCAGCATATCCTTCTATTCCTTTCTCCCTCGTGTGTTTATCCAGCTTTCCTTTAAATGCATCTATGCTATTCACCTCAACTACTCCTTGTGGTCGCGAGTTCCACATTCTAACCACTCTCTGGATAAAGAAATTTCTCCTGAATTCCCTATTGGATTTATTAGTGACTATCTTATATTTATGGCCCCTAGTTTTGGACTCCCCACAAGTGGAAACATCTTCTCTACGTCCACCCTATCAAACCCTTTCATAATCTTAAAGACTTCTATCCGGTCACCCCTCAGCCTTCTCTTTGAGAGAAAAGAGCCCCAGCCTGTTCAATCTTTCCTTATAAGTATAACCTCTCAGTTCTGGTATCATCCCTGTAAATCTTTTTTGTACCTTTTCCAGTGCCTCTATATCCTTTTTAGAATATGGAGACCAGAAATGTGCACAGTATGTGAGGAGCTTTGAAATACATAAAAGGAGACACGGGCCCTAAAATTCCTCAGACGTCCTTCAAACTACCACCTTAACACCTAGTGGAACCTCCTCAGAAACAGCAGAGAGTTTCCTTGGTGCCTTGTAAGGGGCAGGACCTCCATCCACCCCTTATAGGCAAAATGATGGGACAGGTGCAGGGACGTCTTAAACCGGAGTTCCCACTCCTGACCCTCATTTAGGTGGTAATGGAAGCAGGTATGTCCAGTAAGATGAGGTGTAGCGGACTCTATAAGACCATGTGTGAACCCCACCCCTGGGGTGCTGGCCTGGCAAGTGACCCGGACCCAAGAATAGGGGTGGAAAAAAATTAAAATAATCCCACATCAACCCCACCTTGTTGGAGGGGCTGATCAGAGCAGGGTCGGAGGAAGACCAGGGCCTGGGCAACTGGCCTTCCATCGCAGGTAGCCAGCCAAGTTTCAGCTGGTAGAGGGCCACCAAAGAGGCACCCGAGTGGTGCTCGCACCCGTCTGACCCCCCCATTCAAATGAGGTGATGTCCCACTGATCTCCCCCCGCCCCCCACAAACTCCAGCAGGGTCAGAAGGAGTGATTCCAGCATAGCCACTCGGACCGCTGCCCTTGACATTGCAGGGACATGGTCGTTTTAAACAGAACTTGGCCAGGTCGCAGTTTACGTGACTCCAGAGAAACCCAGCAATCGAACGGAGCAGCAAGTTTAATGCTCCCCAACTTCAAGCTGGGTTGAGCTCTCCTGAGAGTTTTTCCCGGGTCAACCGCAATGAAGTGTTTTCAGCGAGCTCCCTCTCCATATATGCCCTGGCTAGAGAGGGAGAAGGCAGGAAATACAAACGTGCGAAATTGAAAAGAAAAGACCAGCCAGTCCGTCAAGCCTGTCCCACACTCCTGATGGCCAGAGTAACATGACTAAACACATCTTCCCTGCCAGTTTGAGCAAGAAAAAACAAAATGTCTGCCAAAATAAATGTGAGAGCAGGAAGCAAGTGATGGAGTGGACAGAATCCAAACTCCTTGTTTGATACCTTATAATCTGGAGGTGTTGTTACATGAGGTGGGTGTGAGGAGAATCGCTCTGTTTGGAACTGCAGGGTCCCTCCACCCCCCCTTTCCCCCCGCGCACCCCCCCGCGTGGACATTAATGGAAGTTGTGGCAGTGTTAAAGGGCGGATAACCTTGATTGCCAATGGCAGTGCAGCCTTCACGGTGTGGGTTGGACACAGGTGTATTTACAGCAGATGGCAAAGGCGGCACCTGGCCTACCCCAACCCGCAGCATGCCGAGCCAGCTCTTCACAATCACCGCCAGGCAGCTGTGCCCGGGCCTCCAGATGCAGTTGGTTGCATAATGGCAAGTGCTGGTAACCTGGTTTTGGCGCTTGTTGATCTCCATGGCATGCCTTCTTTCAACTTGTTCCACTTCTTCACATGAAGGCTGGTGGAAATCTAGAACTCTCTTTCTTCCCACCCACACCCAAAAAAAGCTGTTGAGGCTGGGGGTCGATTGAAAATTTCACAAACTGAGATTGATAGATTTTTGTTAGTCCAGCATATTAATGATTATCGAACCAAGGCGGGTGGATGGAGTTAAGATACAGTTCAACCATGATCTAATTGAATGGAGGAATAGGCTTGAGGGGCTGATTGGCCTACTCCTGTTCCTTTGTTCAACTGGGGAACTTCAAAACCGACCGCTAGGGTCTCTTCACTCAGGTACCTTGTTGTTACTTGAACTCTGTGAGGCTCTTTCTTATATCCTTTGTTTTTTATAGCTCTATCTGCTGTGGCTTAGTGGGTAGCACTCTTGCCTGAGTCAGAAGGTTGTGGGTTCAAGCCTCACTCCAGAGACTTGAGCCCAAATTCAAGGCTGACACTCCCAGTGCAGTACTGAGGGAGTGCTGCGTTGTTGGAGGTGCTGCCTTTCGGATGAGACCGAGATCTTGTCTGCGCTCACAGGTGGACATAAAAGATCGCGTGGCACTATTTCGAAGAAGAGCAGGGGAGTTGTCCCCTGGTGTCCTGGACCAATATTTATCCCTCAAAAAACATCACTAAAGCAGACTATCTGGCCATTATCACATCGCTGTTTGTGGGGATCTTGCTTTGTGCAAATTGGCTGCCCTGTTTCCTATGTTACAATGGTGACAAAACTTCAAAAAGTAATTAGTTGGCTATAAAGTACACTGGGACGTCCTGAGGTTGTAAAAGGGGCTATATAAATGCAAGTCTTTCTTTTTTTTTGCTAAAGTCATTTAAATGCTTCAGTTACAATCGGTTTTCTGGTGAATCAGCAGACAATAGTTGGCTACTTAAGGATTCCATATAAACATTTTGACTCCTGAAATCCCTCAGGGTCTGAGGTTCACTCTCAGTGTAAAATGGCCCGCGGCCGGGAAATCAGGCAGGACCTGGAAACGCCAGGCCTCCACCCAGAAAAACAGCCAAAGGGAATTCTCACTGAAGCCTGGAGCAGATGGCAGTCCCATCTGCTCCACAGAGGGCCCAAGACATCAGAAGGAAGTAGCACTGCCAGAATGGCCTCCCCGGCCGGAATTCCAGTGACTCCCACCTCCTGACTGGACGTCGCTGGCAAAGCCATCGTTTATTGCCCATCCCTAGTAGTGGGTGAGCCACCTTCTTGAACCGCTGCAGTCCGTGTGGTGACGGTTCTCCCACAGTGCTGCTAGGTAGGGAGTTCCAGGATTTTGACCCAGCGACGATAAAGGAACAGCGGTATATGTCCAAGTTGGGATGGTGTGTTCCTTGGAACCTGGAGGTGGTGTTGTTCCCATGCACCTGCTGCCCTTGTCCTTCTGGATGGTGGAGGTCACGGGTTGGGGAGGTGCTGCCGAAGAAACCTTGGCGAGTTGCTGCAGTGCATCCTGTGGATGGTACACACTGCAGCCATTGTACGCCTGAACTGTAACAAGGACTTCTTCCTGATAACTGTTTTAAATTTATTTTTCACTAATTAAATTTATGTTCTATTTTCCTGGCTTACTTTGAAGTAATATTCTGGGTTTACCTTATCTGTACTAGTTAATACTTTACATACCTCAGTGAGATCTTCCCTTAATCTTCTTCTCTCCAGACTTACAGCTTGAGCTTCTCTCTAATCTTTCCTCACAGTTCATCTCTTTTACACTTGGGATCTTGTTGCAGAGAGTGAGAAAGAACAATTCGGAGAAGTGCAGAATAAATTGCCTAAAACCCAAACGGCAATCTACAAATGTGTCTGAGAAAGAAATAGGCCCGGTATTTGATGGGCCACGGCGCCGTAGCAACGAGGGAAATAACGGCGAATGCCCCCGCCCCTGCCCCCCCCCCCCCCCCCCCCGCCCAACTGAAAACAATGGCGAGGGCCAATCTACTGTGTTTAGGCCAGTTCTATCGCCGCTTGCAGGAACAGCGTTTCAGTAAAAGGCACTGGAGAGTCAGGCTCAATAAACCCGTAATTATTGGGACGATTATGAGATGGACAACTGATGAAATTTTAACGCGTAGTGCATCAAATGATGCCGTTGCAACCCTGTGCAGTTCTTTCAATGACAATATGATGCATATAGAATCGTACAGCACAGAAGGAGGCCATTCGGCCCATCGTGCCTATGCTGGATCTTTGAACGAACTCTCCAATTAGTTCCACTCCCTCCCCTGATCTTTCCCCATAGCCCTGCAAATTTCACCTTTTCAAGTATATACCCTTGATTTGGTCATGAACATTGAGGGTTTGGGAATTATCAGGAACACCCTGGAGATAACGTCTGACACTTCAGTGCAGTACTGAGGGAATGTTGCACTGTCAGAGACCATGTCTTGCAGGTGAGATGTTAAAACCGAGGCCCCATCTGCTCTCTAGGTTGGACGTAAAAGATCCCATGGCACTATTTCAAAGTAGAGCTGGGCAGTTTTTCTGGGTGGAGCTCCCCGGTGTCCTGGCCATTATTTACCCCTCAACCAACATCACTAAAGCAGATTATTTGGTCATTATCACATTGCTATTTGCGGGACTTGCATTAATACAGCACCTTTAACACAGTAAAAATTCCCAAGGCACGTCATAAGAGCGTAATCAAACAAAATTTGACACCAAGCCATTTAGGAGATATTAGGACAGGTGACCAAAAGCTTGGTGAAAGTTTTAAGGAGTGTCGTAAAGGAGGAGAGAGAAGTAGAGAGATGAAGAAGTTTAGGGAGGGAATTCCAGAGCTTAGGGCCTGGGCAGCTGAAGGCACGGCCGCCAATGGTGGAGCGATGAAAATCGGGAATGCGCATGAGGCCAGAATTGGAGGAGCGCAGGGATCTCGGAGGATTGTAGGGCTGGAGGAGGTCACAATGATAGAAAGCACTAAGGTCCTTTGGGGAAGGAAACCTGCCATCCTTACCCGGTCTGGCTCATAGGGTGATTCTAGTCCCACACCAACATGCTGTGGTTGACTCTTAACAGCCCTCTGCAGGAGGCCCAGCACACTGCTCAGTTGTATCAAACAGAAGGGCCATCACCACCTTCTAGGGATGGGCAACAAATGCCACACTTGTAAGCGATGCCCACATTCCGAGAATAAAGAAAGAAAAAGAGAGTATTCTGATGCTAAAGTGGAACTCTGTGTAATTTGGTCTGTCCCTTTAAGTCCGCAGGCCTGATTGCTCCCTTCCTGTGGTCAGCAAGAGGTCTGTTGCTCTTAGGTGGATCCTCTGATACATAAGGGGTCCGAAGAAATCAGCATGAAACAAGCCACTTTATCCTCTTTTATACTTCTGAAGCTTTGAATTATGATGTGCGATGGGTAACCTCAAACCTTTAGTCATAGGAGTTGTAGGTTTTTAATGTTTACCGCAGTCGAGCATCAGCTTAACTGTGACAATGGTTTGCCCATCGCTGTGATGCAGAAAATTCACTGCAGCAATTTACTGACTCAAAGTGAAAACATCAGAAAACATAATAATGCTTAAAGATACAGGTCTCACAAATGCAGTGGAACCTGGTCCTATGGACGCTCGCAAACAACGGGCAACCATAAAACACGGACACTTCATGACAGCCCTAAATATTTTACATTATAAAAGATACAAGAAGCACTCTGAATCGATGGAAAGTCGCAAACTAAGGACTACGGAGAGTCTTTTGGATGAGACATTAAACCGAGGCCCCGTCTGCCCTCTCGGGTGGACGTAAAAGATCCCATGGCATTATTTCGAAGAAGAGCAGGGGAGTTCTCCCCCTTGTCCTGGCCAATATTTATCCTTCAATCAACACCTAAAAACAGATTATCTGGTCATTATCACATTGCTGTTTGTGGGGGCATGCTCTGGACAAATTGGCTGCTGCATTTCCTGCATTACGACAATGACCACACTTCAGTAAGCATTTCATTGGATGTAAAGCACTTTTGGACATCCAAAAACAGGATAACTAACCATTTATCTCATTGCTGTGCGTGGGACCTTGCTATGCGTAAATTGGCTTGCTTACAAAACAAAAGTGACTACATTTCAAAAATAATCAATAAACTGTGAAACCCTTTGAGATGCCCCAAGAACATGAAGGGCACTGTATAAATGTAGGAGGTTAAGGGGTGATCTTATAGAAGTCTATAAAATAATGAGGGGCATAGATAAGGTAGATAGTCAAAATCTTTTCCCAAAGGTAGGGGAGTCTATAACGAGGGGGCATAGATTTAAGGTGAGATGGGAGAGATACAAAAGGGTCCAGAGGGGCAATTTTTTCACTCAAAGGGTGGTGAGTGTCTGGAACGAGCTGCCAGAGGCAGTAGAGAGGCAGGTACAATTTTGTCTTTTAAAAAGCATTTGGACAGTTACATGGGTAAGATGGGTATAGAGGGATATGGGCCAAGTGCAGGAAATTGGGACTAGCTTAGTGGTATAAACTGGGCGACATGGACATGTTGGGCCGAAGGGCCTGTTTCCATGTTGTAACTTCTATGATTCTATGATTCTATAAGTTCTTTGCACATTTCTACAATTTTGTTAAAGGGGAGTTAACTTCAGAGGGGACAGGAAACAGGCATTATCCTATTTTCCATTAAAAGAAGATTTTTTTGGCCCCAGGATATGACAGTAGAATGGGAGGGGTAGAGGGGGACGGATTGCCTGCCCTTCCGCCTCCATCTGTTATTTACACATTGATCTTACCTGCCCCCACTGGTTTGCCTGCTGTAGAAACTACATCTGCTCTTGTTGAAGGGTGTCAGCTGTGGCTCCAGTGGGTAGCCTCTGAGTCAGAAGGTTGTGAGTTCAAGTCCCACTCCAGAGACATGAGCACACAATCTAAGCTGACACTCCAGTGCAGTACTGAGGGAATGCTGTACTGCCGGAGGGGCCGTCTTTCGGATGAGATGTTGAATCAAGGCCCCGTCTGCCCTCTCAGATGGATATAAAAGATCCCACAGCACTATTCGAAGAAGAGCAGGGGATTTCTCCCCGGTGTGTTGGCCAATATTTGTCCCTCGACCAACATAAAAAAACAGATTATCTGGTCGTTATCATATTGCTATTTGTGGGACCTGGCTATGCTCAAATAGGCTGCAGCCTCTCCTACATTACAACAGTGACTACGCTGCAAAAAATGCTTAATGGGATGTAAAGGGCTTTGGGATGTCCTGAGGTCTTGAAATGCGCTATAAAACTGCATGTCTTTTTGAACAAGACAGTCCCAGTGCCTTGTCCTCAAGAAGCAATGCCGTATGTCAATTTGTTTTAATAATTCCCGCTCACTTTCAATGGTTATAACATAACAAGCCAGGATGCACGTTAAACTCACAAGTAGAAATTTAGCACTGCGTTCCCCCTCACCCCACCTAGCCTGGATGATGGAATTAAACCATATTTGCGGGGATAAAGTTGTGACCTTGCAACCCACAGCAATTGGACGGGGCCCTGAGCAGACCTGACACAAGATTAAGTCGGTAGTATTTAGTATCATTGTCTAGTAGGGGCCCCAAGCCCGACCTTTAAATGGGGCCCCCTCAAGTCAAATTCCACTCCTGCGTTTTTGCAACTCTACCAACAGCTGGTACAACCTAGAAGGACAAGGGCAGCAGGTGCATGGGAGCACCATCACCTCCAAGTTCCCTTCCAAGTCACACCCCCGTCCTGACTTGGACATGTCGCGTTGTTCCTTCATCGTCACTGGGTCAAAATCCTGGAACTCCTAACCTAACGAGACCTTCACCACACGGACTGCAGCGGTTCAAGAAGGCGGCTCACCTCCACCTTCTCAAGGGCAACTAGGGATGGGCAATAAATGCCGGTCTTGCCAGCGAAGTCCATGTCCTGCAGAATAAATCTTTTAAAAATGAACTCTGGTAACGTGAGTCGATGGCAAGTGCACAATTCTTTCACCGCCAGCTGCAGTCAGAAAGACGAAGAGCTGGTCTCGCCTTGCTCCGTTGGCGGTAGAAACCCGCTTTCCAACCAGCTGTTGCCGAGTTTGCCGGCTCAGCTTCTGCTGGGTGGAAATGTAATCAGACAGAGGAGGAGGTGCCAGGAGGCCGCTATGGCACCACACCCCCATAAATGGCACTGCCACATTAAACCACCTACAGTGTGCGTAGTACGCCACCCTCTCTCCCAACGCCCCCACCTGATTCACATAATCAGCGAACCATGCCTCAGTACACAATCAAACACAATTGGAATGAATTTAGGAGACCAATCAGACACTAACAATTTGGTTTAAAGTTAGTGGTTTGATCGCTGCATTAGTTTAAATGTAAATTTTGAAACATACAGCACTGCGCGTGAAGAGTAAAAGAGAAACATTCCAAAAAAAATCATTACCATTTCATGCATTTGGTTAGCAAGTATCTTGTACCCTTCCCAACACATAGGTATCATTGTAATCAATCGACTCTCAGTTTAAATATTCCGCAGTTGTACACGGTAATTTAAATGTAAAACCAGCCTGTGGTGTGGAGGCTTATTTTAACTGTATTCCATGCTTCAGTGACTTTAATTTTATGTTTTTATATTTAGCCGTGTAAGCAAATTTGATTTTATAGACTCGTATAAAAATGCTCCCCAGGCAAATGGTCCTGCATATTTCAATAAAAGCGGGAGAATATTACACCAATAGTGATGATAATTAAATGAACTGTTCTATTTAGATGCTCAGTAGGCTGAAGAATGACATTGCCAAAACAGTGAAATGGTGCTCACGAGGCACTCAATGACAGTACTAGGGCTCAGCGGTCAATTTAATGCAGAATAAACGCTAGGACGTCAGCTCCCTGCATTCCAGCTGAAAAACATTGCATCAAATTCCACTTGGTGAAGGTCACTGCTATTGTACCAAGTAATGGCTCATAAGTCATAGAGTTAGGGAGCAGCCAAGTTGTGTTGCACTTGAATGGAGTCTTGGTTGGGCCACACGTGGAGTGCTGTCTACAGTTCTGGCCTCCATGAGGTTGGGGGGGCGGGGAGGGGTTAGTGGAGGCACCGGGGGGAGGTGCGGGAAAGATTTGCAGGGTTGATGCCAGAACTGAGAGATTGTGGCTATCGTCGGGGCAGGGGCACTGAGTGGGCTGGGGTCCTTTTCTCCGGAGGGGAGAGGGCTGAGGGGTAACCTGGTGGAGGTCTTTGAAATGATGAAGGGGTTTGATAGAGTAGACGTGGAGAAGGTGTTTAGGCTTTCACCATGTCCAACTTGGGTGGCAGCTTTG
The DNA here is from genome assembly GCF_035084215.1 of Heptranchias perlo. Lineage (NCBI taxonomy): Eukaryota > Metazoa > Chordata > Chondrichthyes > Hexanchiformes > Hexanchidae > Heptranchias > Heptranchias perlo. Next base: position 13,097,000 of record NC_090328.1, read on the forward strand.
GGCAGTTTCGTCCTGTGATTACAACCGTCAGCACGCGTTAGAGATGATCCTTCGCAATGGTCAGCAGCTGGAAACTCTCACCTTCTCCCTTTCACTTACCTACGCTAAAATTCTGAGATGACACAAAAAGTGGATAGATTTTATGCCAGCTAGAAAAAAAAATGCTGCTCAATAGGACCCTTGCATATTAAAACTCAACATAACATGACCTGCTGAAGTGTGCAAAACCTGGATTATTGCATTCATGCTAAATGAGAGAGACGCGAATGACAACGCATTCTGAGAAGGCTTAACCTCTTTTTGACTATTCATATCAATTCCAGGAATTCAGTCTCTGTGCTCTGAATTTATGTGCCAAGTTAGATTTGAAAAGACCATAGATGAATGATCTGGAATTATTGAGATGACAAGCTTAGCTAATAGGACCATATATAGTCATCAGACTGTGTTCATCCTCTGGAGCGGAACAGGCTCGAGGGGCTGAATGGTCTACTCCTGTTCCTATATCATAGTTTCCTAAGCAGAAGACTCATTGCCATCTGCATTAAAATTTATATATTTTCTGAAATGTATGAGGGGTTTTGCTAGAGTAGATCGGGAGAAACCGTTTCCACTGGCAGGAGGGTCGGTGACCAGAGGACACGGATTTAAAATAATTAACAAAAAGCCAGGGGCGAGATGAGGAGAATTTCTTTTCCTTGGAGAGTAGTTGTGATTTGGAATGCACTGCCTGAAAGGGCAATGGAAGCAAATGCAATAGTAACTTTCGAAAGGAAATTAGATAAATACTTAAAAAGGAAAAATTTACAGGGCTATGCGCAAAAAGCAGGAGAGTGGGACTAATTGGATAGTACTTTCAGAGAGCCGGCACAGACACGATGAGCTGAATGGCTTCCTTCTGTGCTCTATGATTTTGTGATTCTACCTGGTGACATCAATTCAAATGCGTGCACCGTAATGTATAAAAGCTGTTTATTTTTTAAGTGTCCCTTTAATATTTCAGGGCAGATTTTTCTCCTTAGGGCTTGGGCGTAAGGCATTGCAAGGGTAGAGTGGGTCTAGGAATCGAGCAGGGAGGATCTTACACCGGTGTTGGATCGTGTCCAATATTCCACCCATTCATTTCATTCGGTCAGTTTAGAAAGTTGCACTTTGGTCCTTCTTAGAGGGCACAACTCTAAAAGGGGTACAGGAACAGAGAGATCTGGGGGTATATGTGCACAAATCGTTGAAGGTGGCAGGGCAGGTTGAGAAAGTGGTTAAAAAAGCATACGGGACTCTGGGCTTTATAAATAGAGGCATAGAGTACAAAAGTATGGAAGTCAGGATGAACCTTTATAAAACACTGGTTCAGCCACAACTGGAGTATTGTGTCCAGTTCTGGGCACCGCACTTTAGGAAAGATGTGAAGGCCTTCGAAAGGGTGCAGAAGAGATTTACTAGAATGATTCCAGTGATGAGGGACTTTAGTTATATGGTTAGACTGGAGAAGCTGGGGTTGTTCTCCTTGGAACAGAGATGGTTGCGAGGAGATTTAATAGAGGTATTCAAAATCATGAAGGCTCTAGGCAGAGTAGATAGAAGCTGTTCCCATTGGCGAAAGGGTCACGGACCAGAGGGCATAGATTTAAGGTGATCGGCAAAAGAACCAAAAGTGACATGAGGAAAAACTTTTTTACATAGCGAGTGGTTAGGATCTGGAATGCACTGCCCGAGGGGGTGGTGGAGGCAGATTCAATCATGGCCTTCAAAAGGGAACTGGATAAGTACTTGAAAGGAAAAAAATTGCAGGGTTATGGGGAAAGGGCGGGGGAGTGGGACTAGCTGGATTGCTCTTGCAAAGAGCCAACGTGGACTTGATGGGCCAAATGGCCTCCTTCCGTACTGTAACCTTTCTATGATTCTATGATTTTGTTCTAATTTATGCCTGACACAATGGATCGAATGGTTAGCTGCCCTAACACAAACAGTCTGAAATTACTTTTTTTTAAAACCTACTGTTTTAAAAGTGGACTTTTAAGCACTCCTGTGTTAACTCTGAGGTTAATGTCTGAATCTTTCCCATATCTACTCCAACATGACAGGCAGAGAGTGAAGCTCAGCTTTGGCATAGCGCAGCAATTGCATTGTGAATAGTTTCAGATGAAAATTTCAACTGAGTAAGCATTTAAGATGATGAGAAAAGTTATCTCTTGCACTAGTGATTGACAATGATTTTCAGCTGAGTGTATTGCTTCAAGCGTACATTCTGCTGTTTAAAATGTATTAGTTTAAACCTAACCTGCAGGGAGTAAAACTGAAATTTTGCGGGGAGTGATGAATTCATATCACTCAGCAATTATTAAGAGACAAACTGCATGCCCCACCTATTATCATTTAATCCACTCCAGTTGCATTGCATTCTAAATAGATATAATTATTAGCTCCTGAGCAAACAGTTCATAGACCCCTAGAATCATAGAATAATGCAGCACAGAAGGAGGCCATTCAACCCATCATGCCTGTGTCGGCTCTTTGAAAGAGCTATCCAATTAGTCCCACTCCCCTGCTCTTTCCCCATTGCCCTGTAAACTTTTTCCCTTCAAGTATTAATCCAATTCCCTTTTGAAAGTTGCTATTGTTTCTGCTTCCACCACCCTTTCTGATAGTGCATTCCAGATCATAAAAACTCGCTGTTTTTAAAAAAAATAGAATCATAGAATGATACAGCACATAAGGAGGCCATTCGGCCCCAATTCAGGAATGGTAACATTTCAAGACCCTTAACAATTGGCACAATGTACTTATTATTTTACCCTAGGAAGTCATCTGAAAACTCTTTCTTCATTATGGGGTAGTCTTTCTTTGCTTAAAAAGTATAATTGAGAGTATTCTGCGTATGCCTGCTCATAAATATAACAGCATAAAAAGTACTGGAGCTGAGGCTCATTTTTCAGTTCAGGAGTCACTTACTTTTCTTTTAAATTCTCGGCTAGCATCTTTGAAGTATCTGTTGCATCTTCTGCATCTAGAAAAGAGGGGTAAAATTCACATTGAGTGAGGAGCAAGATCTCTTGGACCAGCTATTTGAGCGTGATTATTTCAGAATGTCCTTGGAAGCCTAAAGTCATTTTTGGCGGAAAGCTTATTACATAATCAACACTGCTAGATAACTGCTAGTGGTAGTTTCTCCAAACTGGTCAATCAGGATCTATTTGTTTTCTTAAGTCCTTAATAGTTTTTAAATGGAAATTTAGCTATTCACTTTTGCCATATTTATTGAAACAAGCCTCTTCTGTTATATGATCCATTGATGCATTTAAGGGGAAGCTATATAAGTACATGAGGGAAAAAGGAATAGAAGGTTATGTTGATACAGTGAGATGAGGTAAGGTGGGAGGCTCATGTGGAGCATAACAACAACAACAACAATGATGATGACGACAACAACAACAACAACAACAACAACTCGCACTTAAGTAGAAACACCAGCATCGACCTGTTGGAGCGAATGGGCTGACTCTGTAAAATTTGATGTAATTCTATATATTTTGCCTACCTGATCAATTATGATTTGTATCAAATTCCTCTGTTTGCTATTTTAACATAGGAGTTAACCACTTTAAATTAAATGAGTCAACATCTTCTTTAAGATGATAGAGGAATTCCATACAAATGCATTAACACATTTGCAATCTCACCCCAAAAGTCTTCCCTAAAAGAAAAGGCAATGTACCTGTCAGTGTAAGACACAAGAGGTGGGCTATTAACCAGGAAAAGCATTTGGTGTGTAAAAAAAAAACAATTCACTCAAAGGCACTCAGTGAGTAGGGGTAATTTTACATTTCGTGCTACAGACTGCCCGCATACTCTGCATGAATCCTATCACTGCAATCCATTGTCTCTCAACAGAATCAAAAAGATAGCTATTTGGTTGAACTTTCGTTTGACCTACTTTTGCTGATGCACTGATCACAGATAAGCATATCGTAACCTTGTTCTCTGACAAGAGCAGCAAGTTACCAGAGATCGGCATTGTGACATGGACGCCTTGCCAAGGAAAGGTATGAGCCAGAAGCAAAGAAAGGTCAATGATGTGATGATCGTCATAGGTACAGGCAGAGTATGCCTTCTGGCAGATGTGGATTCAAACTCAATTCAACTCATCATCGAAATACATTTAGTAGATTAGATAGCCCATTCATTGAACGAATATCTCCAAGTCAAGAGCAAGTTTACCTGGTCCAGGAAAAACATGTGTGGTTGGAACAGCCTCTCAGGGGTTTTGACATGACATCCTCCACCTTTTTGTCCTCACCACATTAGGTCATGTAAACAAAAATGTCAATGCGGTTTCTTTTTATATTGTTTGCAAATGATTAATGGTGTGTTTGTCATAAATTAGAATTGTCACAATTTACTGCTTTTCCGACCTCCATTTCTGTGAACGTAACCTGCATATCAATCTATACTGATCCAAAACATAATCATCCAAAACAAGAGTGCAATTTCCTCTGTTTAAAGTTTTTGACAGTGTTACTTAGAAGTCACAAATTTCAACGCTGCGGTCTAGGGTTAAATCCTTTAGTAGTAATTGGACCAGTATTGATTTCATTTTCATTTCTTCTTGCACGTGATCATAGAATCATAGAATCGTTACATCACAGAAGGAGGTGATTCGGCCCATCGAGCCTGTACAGGCTCTTTGTAAGAGCAATCCAGTTAGTCCCATTCCCCCGCTCTTTCCCCATAGCCCTGCAAACTTTTTCCCTTAAAATATTTATCCAATTCCTTTTTGAAAGCCATGATTGAATCTGCTTCCACCACCCTTTCAGGCAGTGCATTCCAGATTGTAACTACTCGCTACATAAAAAAGTTTTTCCTCATGTCACCTTTGATTTTTTTTTTGCCAATCACCTTAAATCTGTGTCCTCTGGTTCTCGACCCTTCCGCCAATAGGAACAATTTCTCTTTATTTACTTTATCTAAACCCATCATAGTAGACTTGTAGATCTTAGTAGAATTATTAACATTCATTCACCTTTCTTGTGGCTCTTTCCATTATTCTGAACTTTGCAACTTATTTTATTTTTACGTTAATTCGCAACCTTCACATTCCGATACTCTGTTCACTGACCTTAATATCTAACATCATTAACAAATGTAAGGAACCTTACAACACCAGGTTATAGTCCAACAGTTTTATTTGAAAATCACAAGCTTTCGGAGATTATCTCCTTCGTCAGGTGAGTCACAGGAGATAATCTCCGAAAGCTTGTGATTTTCAAATAAAACTGTTGGACTATAACCTGGTGTTGTAAGAGTCCTTACATTTGTCCACCCCAGTCCATCACCAGCATCTCCACATCATCATTAACAAAGGCTGAAAAATCACCTTATGTTTCTACTTCAACCTGATTATCTGTTTAAAATTATTCCTAATCTTCTTCAGGAAAAGTTTATTTGTTTCACTCTCTGTTTTGTCCTTTCTGTCCAGGAAAGGACCATCAAGGGAAAAAGGCAATGGAAAGATTTATTTTGAGAAGGGAGGAAATCCATTCGTTCTTCTTTCTCTTTTTTTCTTCAACAAAAATACTTTCATTTTTCCCTACTATCTTTTAATCCATTTGTTGTCCCCATTAGTGCTATGCTCCTACGTGACCGTCTCTAAATTGAATAAGTTGGGTCAGACGGTTGTGGGTTTGGACCCAAACTAAAATTGGGGCTCGCAATCTTGGCTGATAGCCCAGGGACTGCTGTATTGTCAGAGATGTTGTTCTTCAGATGAGACATTAATATACTTTAGGATAGAACAGGGTACTTTCTAAATGGTAAAAAGTTAAAAACAGTGGATGTCCAAAGGAACTTAGGGGTTCAGGTACATAGATCATTGAAGCGTCATGAACAGGTGCAGAAAATAATCAGTAAGGCTAATGAAATGCTGGCCTTTATATCTAGAGGACTAGAGCACAAGGGGGCAGAAGTTATGCTGCAGCTATACAAAACCCTGGTTAGACCGCACCTGGAGTACAGTGAGCAGTTCTGGGCACCGCACCTTCGGAAGGACATATTGGCCTTGGAGGGAGTGCAGCGTAGGTTTACCAAAATGATACCCAGACTTCAAGGGTTAAGTTACGAGGAGAGATTATACAAATTGGGGTTGTATTCTCTGGAGTTTCGAAGGTTAAGGGGTGATCTGATCGAAGTTTATAAGATATTAAGGGGAACAGATAGGGTGGATAGAGAGAAACTGGTTGGGGATTTTAGGAGTAGGGGGCACAGTCTAAAAATTAGAGCCAGACCTTTCAGGAGTGAGATTAGAAAACATTTCTACACACAAAGGGTTGTCGAAGTTTGGAACTCTCTTCCGCAAACGGCAATTGATACTAGCTCAATTGCTAAATTTAAATCTGAGATAGTTAGCTTTTTGGCAACCAAAGATATTAAGGGATATGGGCCAAAGGCAGGTATATGGAGTTAGATCACAGATCAGCCATGATCTTATCAAATGGCGCAGCAGGCACGAGGGGCTGAATGGCCTACTCCTGTTCCTATGTTCCTATGTTCCTAATATATCGACGTTCCAATATGGAAACGGGTCACGTTGGCTTTTAGAAGAAAGCACCTTTCACGATATTACAAAGTACATCACAAGCAATGGAGTACTTTTTGAAGTGTGGTCTCTGTTGTAATGTAGGGAAATGCAGCAGCCAATTTGCACACAGTAAGATCCCAAAAACAGTTATGAGATAACTGACTGGATAAACTGCTTTTGATGGTGTTGCTTGAGGGATATATGTTGGCTAGGATACCAGGAGAACCAAGGATCTTCTGCTTCCACCTGAAAGGACAGATTAATATCTCAGCAGCATTGAAGGACTGCTGCACTGTCGGAGATGCCATCATTTGGATGAGATGTGAAACCAAGGCCCAGTCTGCCCTCTCAGGCGAGCATAAAAGATCCCACGGCAGGGGAGCTGTCCCCGATGTCCTAGCCAATATTTATCGCTCAACCAACATCAATAAAGCATATTGTCTGGTCATTATCACAGTGTGGTTTGTAGGACCTTGCTGTGTGCAGATTCGCTGCCTCATTTCCATACATTATAACAGTAACTGCACTTCAAAAAGTACTTATTTTACCACAAAGCTCTTTGGGATATCCTGAGATAGTGAAAAGCGTTAAATAAATGCAAGTTCTTCCTTTCTTTAACATATTTATGGTGCCAATATGGGAAGCTTGTTTCACTTGCATGTGCAGTAACCAGCTAGTGTTACATTCAACTACACTCACTGGCAGTTATATGCCAGCACTGAAATGCTTTTGTGGTATCCAAGAACCTTCAGGCAGAACAACCTCGGATGTAGTGATCAGTGGGTCATAATGACCAAAGTTCTTTGATGAAGTATCAGAGAGGGTTGGTGAAGGTAGTGCAGCAGATGTTGTATATATGGACTTTCAAAAGACACTTGATAAAGTACCACAGAACAGACTTATTCGGAAAATAGAGCATGTGGGATTAAAGGGGCAGTGATAACTTGAGTACGCAGTTGGCTACGGGTTAGGAGGCAGAGAGTAATGGTTAACGGATGCTTTTCTGATTCTATGTAAGATTATATTGGATAACCCCCGAAACCGAGCGCGGTGGGGGGGTCGCGGTGCATGATTAACCCGCGCCCGCTCACTGAGATGCAGGCAGCACGTAATATTCGTGCTGCCTGGTGATTAACCTGATTTCTGTGAGCAGCCAGGCTTAGCTGCGTTGTTCAGTGGCTGTTCACCAGCAGGGGAGGCCCTATATCGCGAGTGGCTAACACCACTTAAAGGCAGCCTGCACCTCTTAAAGGCAGCCTGCACCTCTTATTTGCAAAATATAAGACATGGGTCCACACGGAATCTGGACAGAGATCAGACATCGCACACGTAAAACACAGATGCAGGTCCCATCCCTAAGTTTACAAACTGTTGAGTTATGTTAAAACATTGAATAAAGGTTGCGCACTACTAAATCCCCAATTCTCCAATCTGCAGGCCGGACCTTACCAATCTGCCAATCTGAGTTTGTACCAGGCCTGCGAGAGTGCGTACACAAAGGTTCTCTGATGATGCACTAGAGGCCTTGGTGCAAGAGGTGGACAGAAGGAGGGGCATCCTATATCCACAGAGGGGCAAGAGGCCCTCCAGATATATGCTGCCGAGGCAGAAGGGATGAATTAAATGCCAGGCGCATAGCACCACGTACATGGATGCAGTGCAGGAAGAAGTTCAATGCTTTGACATGAGTGGTCAAGGTGAGCGAGGTCAACTGTCAAGTGGCGTCTCCTACCAACTACACCACTAGCCGCATCCACTGCTCCACGGACTACACCCCCCATCACCCACCTACCAACAAACTCTTTCAATCAGTACTCAACTCTTCCAATCAGATGCTTCCTCTCACCCTCACACATTACCAATGTTGCAAGCCGCACACCCACAACTCACAGGTCGCACACATTGGCAGCTTTTCAACCATGACAGGCACATCACCCAAACATCTTGCAGGACACTCACCGACACACGTCCCGCTTTCTTGCCGGAGAAAGTGACATATAACAGGAGGCAGCAAGAGGCAGTGGCTCCATGGAGCGTGAGCCTGCTGTCCTCTCTCAGGATGACAGCATTCCTGTCCCACCCCTGCCACTCCGCCAGTGCCCTTGCTGTTGCCTGTCAGCTAGCCAGCCCACACTCTGTAGAGTATTGAAACTTTATTATAAAACATAGGAAGATAGGAACAGGAGTAGGCCATATAGCCCCTCGAGCCTGTTCCACCATTCAATGGGATCATGGTTGACCTGTGACCTAACTCCATATACCCACCTTAGCCCCTATACCATGATACCCTTGGTTAACAAAAATCCATCAATCTCAGATTTAAAATTAACAATTGAGCTAGCATCAACTGCCGTTTGCAAAAGAGCGTTCCAAACTTCTACCATCCTTTGTGTGTAGAAGTTTTCTAACTTCACTCCTGAAAGTCCTGGCTCTAATTTTTAGGCTATGTCCCGCCATGTTACTATTCAAGTATAGGAGACCTCCAAATGCATCAGCAGCCAGAAGCAATAATCCAGCAACCAACCTGTAACTCCTGCATGATCCCTTTAAATAGCGCTGGTGGGGGGGTCCTCCATGCTGTTTACGACCTGTTCAGCTGTGCGAGGTTAAGATAACGCGTTGGCTGGAGCGTGGAGCTCCAAAATCGCATCTGTCCCTTTAAATCAGCGTTGCGCTCTGATCTACCACATATTCTTCCTACTTTACATGCTACCGGCGTTTGTTATCTGCGCCCGCGCAAACGCCTTTACCAAGAAGGCATCCGGCACACGTCACGCTAGAAGTGTGCAGGCATTCCGGATGCATTTTGGGTCCTTAGGAGGCCGCGTAGCACCTACAAAACGGGCGCTACGGAGCCCAATTTATAGTCCTATGATCCTACGAAAGGTGGACTTGTTCAAATCTATCATTATAACCAAAGTCCACCAGAGGGCAAAGTAACAGGAATCAACAGGCGGTGTCGATTGCTTCCCTGGTATTGTGAAAACCCTGTTTTAATGTGAAAACTGAAAAGGACATTGCATTCAAACCAACTTGTCGTCGCTTTTCATTTTGATAATAGTGGTTACCATCTAGCTAAATCTAAGGTTTGAGGAGAGTCAGCATTAACATGTCAAAGACACTGTAGAGCACAAATCGACATTGCAATCCCAATGCTGAACCATATTGCCAAATCGGTAGAGCATAAGTCAGATGATATCCGGGGATGAGGGGGTGGACATATGAGGAGAGGTTGAGTAGATTGGGACTCTACTCATTGGAGTTCAGAAGAATGAGAGGCGATCTTATTGAAACATATAAGATTGTGAAGGGGCTTGATCGGGTGGATGCGGTAAGGATGTTCCCAAGGATGGGTGAAACTAGAACGAGGGGGCATAATCTTAGAATAAGGGGCTGCTCTTTCAAAACTGAGATGAGGAGAAACTTCTTCACTCAGAGGGTAGTAGGTCTGTGGAATTTGCTGCCCCATGAAGCTGTGGAAGCTATATCATTAAATAAATTTAAAACAGAAATAGACAGTTTCCTAGAAGTAAAGGGAATTAGGGGTTACGGGGAGCGGGCAGGAAATTGGACATGAATTTAGATTTGAGGTTAGGATCAGATCAGCCATGATCTTATTGAATGGCGGAGCAGGCTCGAGGGGCCGATTGGCCTACTCCTGTTCCTATTTCCTATGTTCTTATGTTCTTATATCACGCTGAAATTGTGGAATACAGTGCCCAGTTCTGGTCACTGAGGCACAAGGAAAACGTTTAAGCCCTGAAGGGAGCGCAGAAAATGCCCACGAGCCTAATTCTCAACATCCGAAGATTAATCAATGAAGGAAGGCTAGAGAATCTGGGGTTATTTTGGCCTTGAAAGAAGGCAACTGACAGGTGACCTTATAGAAAGACTTGAATTTATCTCGTGCCTGAGGACGTCCCCAAGCGCTTTGCAGCCAATGAGGTACTTTTGAAGTTGAATCACTGTTGTAATGTAGGAAACACTGCAGCCAATTTGTGCACAGCAAGATCCCACAAACGGCAATGTGATCATGACTAGATAATCTGTTTTAGTTATGTTGGTTGAGGGATGAATATTAGCCAGGACAACAGGGAGAACTTCCCCGTTCTTCTTCCAATTCCCAAGGGATCTTTTACATCCACCTGAGAGGGCAGAGGAGGCTTCAATTTAATGTCTCATCCGAAAGACCTCCGACTGTGCAGCACTCCCTCAGTACTGTGCTGGAGTGTCAGCCTAGATTTTGTGCTCAAATCTCTGGCGTGGGACTTGAACCCACCACCATCTGACTCAGTGCTGCCACTGAGCCGTAGAGGTACATAAGATATTAAAAACTTAAATTGAGAGACCTGCTTTAAGGTTAGCCATGGCAGTCGAACCTAGGGGCACAGATTCAAACTGGTGAAAGGCAAACTTCCACGTCAGGAAGAATCTTTTCATGTAGGCGATGATGAACATAGATGTCTGAGTAGTGTAATGGAGGCGAAAAGCTGAGTTAAAGAGCCAGTTGAGTGCTGTAATAGGAGAATTTACTTTTTTTACTTCTTGATGGATGAGCGGTGATAGGCTGACTGAACTCCTTCATCTGTATCAACCTTAAGATGATCGAGCATGCCCTCATGAGACAGACTGCTGCTGTGCCCAACCTGAGGTGAACCTCTGTCACTTGAAACGTGAAAAGATGGCAATTTTCTTTGTCACATTGCTTATATCCTTTGGCACAGTGAATAACAGTAAAACCAAGTCAACAAAATTGAGTGAAATCAGATATGAGCAAATATGTGGTAAAACAGAATGGATGAGAAGATTTCCCCAGTATAAAATCATAAATATAAGACACTTTTGCAATGTATTTATACATGATTCTTAGAGGAGACCTTTCTCCAATGTTTTTAATCAGAATTCTATAGATTTAATCAGTAAAACACTCTTAGAAGGAAAATATTTGAGGTTAGATAAATACTCTCCATGCACAACAATAAAAGGAATTTTTTTTTTGTTCGTTCATGGGATGTGGGCATCGCTGGCAAGGCCAGCATTTATTGCCCATCCCTAATTGCCCTTGAGAAGGTGGTGGTGAGCCGCCTTCCTGAACCGCTGCAGTCCGTGTGGTGAAGGTTCTCCCACAGTGCTGTTAGGTAGGGAGTTCCAGGATTTTGACCAGGATTGCTGTGTGTCATTAGCTGCACCTTTTTCCCTTCCCCAACGTGGAACAGTTCGTACTTGACTGAAGATGTGAACACTGCCTATTGATACAGAGAGGAAATGAAGTGTTCGCTGTACTGAACAGGTAAAGCTCCTGCATGCACTAGAGCAGTATGCCAACAATTATATTTCAAGCTTAATCCTAATTTGGGAATTTCATCTTTCTGTGGCTAATTATCATGTTTATTCGGGTTTAATCCGAAAATCTGAGGCTTATTTTTGACGCTTTGACTTTGAAATAATTTAAAAGGTTACAATACTGACCCCAAAACTGAGGCATAAACTGGTTAGAAAAGCACGGAGTGGAAGACATTAAATGGGCCAGGAAACATTTATACAATAAAAGGAGATCCAATTTGTATTCATAAATGTAACCCGTGCAGCTCATCCAGTCCCCGACATTCACAACGTGCTGATGAATAAAGTCAGCAAGATAAGAAGGCAACATCAGAAAAATGAGGAGCCGTCTGAAAGGTAGACGAATAAAGGTAGGTGAGACGGAAGTAGGTTAGGAGGAAAGGAGAGCAGAGATTTTACACTGGAATTCATGGAAACTGCTCAGTGAACGATTTAAGTGTCAGCCCAAGGTCCTACTGGGAGGAATGGTTTGCGACAAAGTCATTATACTGCCATTTTTGCATGGACGTTTCAGGTGCACATCGACATAAAGGCTGTTGTGTAAGTCGGGCGTCAAGTCGCTGACCTGACTATGCTGAAGACAACTACTGTAGAATCTCTAACAGAGATAAAGAAAGAACTTGCATGACACCGGGCCTCAGGATTGCTGAAGAACTTCCGATCCAATTAATCACTTTTGAGGTTTAGCCATTGCTGTAATGTTTTCAGACACAGCAGGCAATTTAAGCACAGCAAGATCCCACAAACAGCAAATGAGGGACTGGTTAATCTTTTTTTCGTGGTGCTCATAACGTTAAGCATGTTGGCCAGGACAGTTCACTGACATTCTTCAAATAGCACCATGGGATAGAATCATAGACTCATACAATGCAGAAGGAGACCATTTGGCCCATCATGCCTGTGCCGGCTCATTGAAAGAGCTATCCAATTAGTCCCACCCCCTGCTCCATCCCCATAGCTTTGTACATTTTTCCTTTTCAAGCATATATACAATTCCCTTTTGAAAGTTACTATTGAATCTGCCTAGGCTGACACTCCAGTGCAGCACTGAGGGAGTGCTGCACTGTTGGAGGCGCTGTCTGCCCTCTCAAGTGGACGTAAAAGATCCCACAGCACTATTTTGAAGAAGAGCAGGGGAGTTCTCCCCGGTGTCCTGGGCAATCTTTATCCCTCAACGAACATCACTAAAACAAATTATCTGGTCATTATCACATTGCTGTTTGCGGGACCTTGCTATGCACAAATTGGCTGCCGTGTTTCCTAAGTATAATCACTATACTTCAAAAAGTACTTCATTGGCTGTAAAATGCTTTGGGATATCCTGAGGTCATGAAAGGCGTGACATAAATGCAAGTTCTTTCTTTTCTCCTTCAAGACGCTCCTTAAAACCTACCACTTTTACCAATACTAATATCTCCTTATGTGGCTCGGTGTCAAATTTTGTTTGATAACGTTCCTGTGAAACGCAATGGTACGTTTTACTACGTTAAAGGCACTATATAAATGCAAGATGTTGCTGATGTGTCATTGAAGAATTTCTGTACCGCCTATGAAGTTAAAGACTTGTATTTTTTCCACTATACTACCCCAGATCAGGCGGTATAATGACAGAAAATGGGGGATATCAAGGTAGAGAGATCTACCACCGCATGCCTGGCCCTGACCATGGCACGATCAGTTGCCCCTTCGTTACCCCACCACATGTAAATGATGATGGGAGTTGGGGACCACTAACATGCCCAATTTCATTGCTTTCTGCTACTCTTACCATTGACCCCAGGGACTGCTCTCCTCACCCCCGCACCCCCTTCCTCCCCACCAGAAGAGTGGTGGCAGTAGTCTCCAGGGCAGTGAACTCCTGAACTTCCTTTTGGAAGGAGAGGGAGGAATTGTTGCATTGCCGAAGTTGCTGTCTTTCAAATGAGGAATTGAGCAGAGGTCCACCTTGCCTGAGCAGGTGGAGATCCCACAGCGCTGTTTGAAGAAGACACGGGAGCTCTCCTCGTATCATCCCCTCAATCAACACCAGCAAAAAAAACGATCAACCGGTTACTCATTTCATCTGCTGTTAGTGGAATCTTGCTGTGCACAAATCAGCTGCCATGTTTGCCTACGTAACAAAGCTGTTTGCACTTCCGAAGTCATTGGGCTGTGAAGCTCTTTGAGATGTTCTGCGGAACTGATAGGGTTGCTTTATAAAATACAAGTTCTTTCTTTACTAGGGGACTATAAAGTCTTCTACGTGAATAAGTCAAATGAATTGGTCTCAAATTATCTCACGGTCCTGAGGTAACTCCCATCTTGACAATCTGCCTCGTAAAATAAATTCATTTGGTTGATTTTTACTTTAACCTGTTCTCCACTTAGGCAGTCTATGAGCAATTGCTTGATATCTGAAGATTCACTCCTTTGCAGCCCTTTCTAGTTGTCTGTCCCCAACTGCAAGTGATAGAAATATAGAAGGCTTGTGCAGAAAGAGGTCCCCATTACTTTGTGTTTGGTGCACGGTGATATACTCATGTGGTTAGCTGCCCGTAATGCCTTACTGCTAACTGCTGTTTGAAGGTTGTCTATCTTTCCTTTAGCTATTGTCTCTGAGCTTGTAGTGTCATCTTCGTATGTTCATTGTGAGCAGTCAGGGTGTCTTGGCAGCAATTAAATGAACATGGTGCAGCTCGGGGCCTAATTTAGTCCCTGGGGGGATGCTTTCTGCCAAAGAAAGGCAGACACTGAGTTTTATTTGTCATTGGTAGTTGAGCAGTAAAGTTTCATCATGTCTTATTAAACTTCGAGTATTCTAATACTCCTAAGTATCTGCAAAATGACATCAATTTCTAGTGAAAAAATGTTTCCAGATTTCCAACATTTGCAGCATTTTGCTTTATGTTCAGCCAAAACTTTGATGCCCCTATCCTATGCCACACTAAGTTCCGGTTGGCCATCACCCATGTCCTCACTGACCCACATTAGCTAATACCTCAAATTTAAAATTTTCATCCATGGCCTCGCTTCTCCCTATCTCTGCAACCTCCTCCAGCCCTACAAACCTTTCGAACTCTCCATCCCTCCAACTCTTGTGAATCCCCCTCTTCTTTTGCCTCACCATTGGCAACCATGCCTTTAGCCGCTTATACCCCACAATCTGGAATGCACTAACTAAACCCTTCTGCCTCTCCACTTCCCTCTCTTCTTTTAAGACCCTGCTTAAAACTCGCCTCTTTGACAAAGCTTTTAGACACCTCCCCTGATCTATCCTTCTTTGGCTTGGGCGTACATTTTTTTCTCACACCTCTGGTGAAGCACCTTGGGATGTTTTCCTATGTTAAAGGTGCTGTTTGTTTGTTTTCAAGATCCAATTGTGCAGCCAGTTATGTGTATTGCTCACTACTGTCACAGAGGAATGGGATCCTGCCAGAGCTACAGCTGACTGAAGCAAATTTTTTAATTCGGTTTGCCATAACTATCTGACATGAAGTGCAGCAAAATACGGACCTCTCCCACGTTGGTCCCACTTTTGTCCTCAAGTTAGATCTCTCCCATTAGCTTTGTGCGCTACACAGAGTGCAAATCATACAGTATGAACTGATGTTCGAAAGACTCTTTTGATTCATAATACAGAGAATGACCCCAACATTTCAGCAAATCTATAACCATAAAGCAGCATTCTAACATCCTTTTGTCCTTGTAGCCAGAAGTGATTTAGAACACACATCTTTTATTATAGAGGCAAATTCCTGATGACTGACAAAAGAGGGGGGGGTAACTTGCAACGATAACCTGATTTGTTATCATGCTGCTTTGTCACTGCATGACCTTGAAATTACTATGTAAATACCATCTAAACGCATAATGTGTCTATATGAGATTCCCCTGTCTTCTATTTTAATGGAGACCTTAACCCATGAACGTAGGTTAGAGATCGCACAATCTGCAGTATAACTCCAATCTAAGGAGAGGCCACGCTTTAGAAGTGCAGGGGCAGTCTTTCAAACCTCACACCGTAGGAAGGATGTCAAGGCCTTGGAGAGGGTGCAGATTTACCACAATGGTACCTGGGACGAAGGACTTCAGTTATGTGGAGAGACTGGAGAAGCTGGGGTTGTTCTCATTAGAGCAGAGAAGAATTACAAAGAACGTACAGCGTAGAAACAGGCCATTCGGCCCAACAGATCCATGCTGATGTTTATGCTCCATGTGAGCCTAAAGGTAAAGGGGAGACTTGATATCGGTGTTCAAAATTATGAAAGGTATTGATAGAGTAGATAAGGAGAAAAACTGTTTCCACTGGCAGGAGGGTCAGTAGCCAAAGGACACAGATTTAAGGCAATTGGCAAAAGAACCAGAGGGGAGATGAGAAGATTTACGAGCTGAGTTGTTATGATCTGGAATGCACTGCCTGAAAGGGTGGTGAAAGTAGATTCAATAGTAACTTTCAAAAGAGAATTGGATAAATACTTGAAAAGAAAGAACTGCAGGGCTATGGGGAAAAACCAGGGGAATGCAACTAATTAGCTAACATAGTCACGATGGGCCGAATGGCTGCCTCCTGTGCTGTATGGTTCTATGATAAGCTCCTGGGTTCTTCTCAAATCTTATATGGAAGGTTTTCATTGTTACGAGAGAACAGACACATTCTGCTTGCTCACTCACTAAGAATTAGCGGTCCAGGGAGTAGAGCTGTGCACATCTGCCCAAGCCCAAGTACACAAATCTCCTTTTTGCAGCTGACCTTCCGGTGATCCGGACAGATGCACAGCTAGGAGTATGACTGCAGTTTGTCAGTTCCACATCACGCTCCACTGACACCATTCCGAGAGAAATAGCTGCGGCACAATTGCAGCCCGTGAAACACAGGCGCCTCACGTCAGGGTTAGAGAAATCTGCGGTCGTTCTGTGGTACTCCCATCGTAACTTCATCCCAGCCTTTGCACTGAGGTTTCCTCAAGGCTTCCCACTGCCCAAACAAGGCCACCATCGTAAGGGGGAGGATTGGGGGGAGAGTCCAAACATCAAACACATGCGCGATGGGCCGAATGGCCTCCTTCTGTGCTGTATGGTTCTATGATAACCTTCTCAAATCTTGTATGAAAGGTTTTCACTGTTATGAGGGAACAGACATTTCTGCTTGCTCACTCACTAAGAATTAGAATAGTTTTAGCTCTGGACCTTCAGTGAAGCTCGACGTATGGTTGAAAGGTCCTATCGGGCATACCTTGCCGACAGACCATAGTGGGGCCCACCTGCGGGTCCAGACAGGAATTACATAGAATTACATCGAGTCTACAGCACAGAAATGGGCCATTTGGCCCAACTGAGCGTTTATGCTCCACATGAGCCTCCTCCCTCCCTTTTTCATCTATCCCGATCAGCATGTCCTTCTATTCCTGTCTCCCAAAGTGGATCCATTTTTTAAAAAGTTATTTTTCAATGTATTTCCATTGCCAAAGGGGTCCTCCACTGAACTTTCTTGGTCTAGATACATCGCAGCTATTCAATATAACAGGAACAAAAACAGAAAACACTGGGGGCAGGCAGCAGGTCAGGCAGTATCTGTCGAGAAAACACGAGTCCGTAGACCCTTCCTCAGAATCGGAAGATATTACGGAGGAACATCATTTAAAAAGGAAGAGAACAAGGGAAAGGGGGAAGGTGAGGAAAAATCGTGCAATGGCTACGCACAGTGACATGTGAGGTGCTGTGGTGGGGGATCAGGAAATGGTTAAAGGGCAGAAATGATAAGTGCAGGAGACAAAAGGAGGCATAATGAGAGAAATAAAAGAAATAAAAGACGTATACAAGACACTGAGCCATGTGGAAGGTTTACCAACCCTCCAGGAATTGCCTGGAGTCAAGAGTTAAAGATTAATCTCTCGGACAATGCTGCGAGCAAACACCCGGGAGAAAAGTCATTTAAAAAATTGTGTTTTTTTTTTCCATTTCCTTTGTTTGTTAGTTCTATAAATATTGGAGATGGGGGAAAAGGGGCTGTTTGACTGGGTGGAGCGGGAGGTCATAAGAACATAAGAAGTGGGAGCAGGAGTAGGTCATACGGCCCCTCGAGCCTGCTCCGCCGTTCAGTAAGATCATGGCTGATCTTCGACCTGGATGAAATCTCCAGGAATACGTCCAACCAGAGTTGGCAATGCTAAGCCTATGAGAGGAGCAAAAGGAGGATAGGTAACTAGAATGGGGAGCCTGAAATATTGGCAAGGTGGAGCAAGGGTCCAGCAGCCTAGTGAATGACGGAAGTAAAAAAGTAGGTCGACTACCACCCTGCCAGCACTGTGTTCTAATGGGGGACGAGGCGGGTGGGCGAGAGGTGCCCACCCCAGGCATCAACCTGCCCACCTCCCTCATAACCAGGAGTCCTGGTGGCTGCACTTCACTTTCTGTTGCCCTATCGTGCAATCTAAACGCAAACCTTTGAAGTTCTGCCAGAGAGAAGAGCTAGAGCTTTACCGGTTACAATACGTGCACTTTAAAAGAGCATCTTAATTGTCTTCCCTGTGTGTAAAAATAAAATCCAACAATCATTGAGCTAATGTTTGGGTTCTGGGTGAAGAGCCACTTTGCAGTATATTTCATTTTACTTTTAAGTCGCGGCAAGAATAGACCATTGCGAAGGGTTGGTTTGTGTGATTCATGAGTCCAAGCAAATAGATAGCAGACATCTCTGCCCAGAGGACCTCATACATTGTTAGAATGATGGCCCAGAGTTAATGTCAAAAGCGATATAAAATCCCATGAAACATGTAACTTCTAACTTATCAGCTGACTCTTCAGTTCTGGGGTACTGATTCATGATGGTTAGTGTGATTTATTCCCAACTTTTCATGCTGACAGCCTAAGCCGCTCGGGATCCAGTTGAATTTTTTGCTAGACTCCGTGTGCGCAGAGGGCCGTGACTGTTGGATGTGACGCCTATAAAAGCGGCTTATTGTCAAATGTGGAAACCATTGTATGCAGGAGGTGGGGTGGGGGGGGAGATTTATTTTCTTCATTACTTGCAATTAAATCAGGAGCTGTTCCCTTCCCCAATCCTGTTTAGAAGAATTCAGAAACCATCATCTTTTGCTATTAAGGGGCCCTTTAAATATTCAACTTCCTTTGCAACTTTCTAAGTCTTTTCTCCTCGTAACCATTTACAAACGTTTTTATACGCCTTTTTTTATGCTGCTAATATTAAAATCAAGATGACAGAGAAATGTCAGGCTCCACAAAACCTGCGCTTTATCGATTGTATTCTACCCTAGGGCAGCTCCTAACTCAAGTCTCACACATAGGATTCTTGAACCGTTTACTAGTTCCCCATCGCCGTCCTCATTGGCCTTGATCTTCTGAGCGCCTTCTCCTAGGTGGGCTGCAACCAAGTCTGAAGAGCCCCACCTATCCCATACAATGCAGGGTGAGGCCGCCCACACCCATCGGACGCAGGCACCTCCACTGGACATCAATCCAGTATTCAGAGTCGGCGTTCCGGTCTCCACTCGCCGGGGCTGTCTGGAGTGGGGTCCAAACCCAACCCTTCAGACTCAGACGGGGAATACTACCGCTGAGCTAGTGGTTACTCTGTCTGGATGCAAGCATGCCACTGGATATTAACCCAGTGTTCAGAGACCATGTTCTAGTCTCCACTTGCTGGGGCTGCCTTGAGTGGGTCTTGAAGTACTTTTGAAGTGCAGTCACTGTTGTAACGTAGGCAAACGTGGCAGCCTATTTGCACACAGCAAATTCCCGCAAACAGCAATGAGATAAATGACCAGATAATCTGTTTGGGTCGTGTTGGTTAAGGGATAAATGTTGGCCAGGACGCTGGAAGAACTACCCTGCTCTTCTTCAAATGGAATCTTTTACATCCACCTGAGAGGGCAGGCAGGGCCTCAGTTTAAAGTGTCATCTGAAAGACAGCGCCAAAGACGGTGGAGTGTTCCATCAGTACTGCACTGGTAAAGCTTTGCTTTTGATGCAGTATATGAAAAGTTTTTTTAATCATAGCTATAGCATGATTATATTGTCTCTGGTTGTAGCACTTTAGAATTACCATACTGAAATCATTCTGCTGGGCTGTATTAGAATATAGAAGATGTGGGGAAAGAGCAGAGGGGAGTGATTACAATAGGGAGCTCCTGTTGAAAAGCTAGCATCGGCACAAGCCCGATGGGCTGAATGGCCTTCTTCTGTGCTTTTACGATTCCATAAAATATTGTGGACAGCACAAATGGGATTTACAAGGAACTTAGATGCATTTCTGCAGAGAAAGACGGAGGGATCGAGAGACGATTAGAAGGTGGGTCGGTGAGGCTGAAATCTATCAAAATCAAGCAGGCCTTGAGGAGGCCCAAAGGCCTTTTACTGCTCCTAAATATTTCTGTGCTCATCACAGATAAAAAGGAAAAAAAAACTGCAAATGCAGCAAAAAATTGTACCGAAGGGTCTCATCCCGAAACGTTAATCTGTCTTTTGTCTTTTCAGATGCTGACAGGGTTGCCAACTCTCATTGAATGTATTCCTGGAGGTGTCACCACATGTTCTCCTGCCTCCAACTGTCCCGCCCCTACACTCCCACCATTGGTCGCCCGACGCGTCCATCCTCGCAGTGCCCCGCCTTCCCACGCCAATCGGATAGCAAAAAGACTCTTCATTACCCAATTGGATGATTCTTGACTGTCAGTCAGACAGCCTATTTTTCCCATGTCCAATATTTTTACAACTAATAAAGTGCTCAAAGTAAATGGAAAAAATATACAATCATTTTTTATGCCCTTATGATTTTTCTCCTCCCAGCAGTGTCCTGGAGATTAATCTTCAGTTCCTGGAGACTCCAGGCCAATCCTGGAGGGTTGGCAACCTTAGATGCTGATAGAGCTACTGTATATTTTCAGCATTTTCTTTCCAGCTTCCCCTCCCTCCCTCCCTCCCTCCCCTCGCCGTTATTTGTCTCCCCGTAACATCACGGTACAGAAATCTTGCTTGCCTGAGATTCTTGAAAACATGTTTTGTATTATTTATAAAGACTTCTGTGGCCTTTTAATGCTTTCGCTCTCACGTGCCGATACTTACTCTTAAACCAATTACAAACCAGGGTGAACCTTTCACTCCCATTCCTTCGGCTGCTTTCATTCATTAATTCGACAAAAGCGTTCCACTACCGCGACGATTTTTATGAAGGGAATGTGTCCACGCCAACAAGCGCATTACCAGAATGAAAGCAATTAGCAAGTGACGTCCCGTTCAAAGATCGTTCAACAGCCGAGACCCATTGCTGTTCAAAAGGAGATGATTCGGGTACAGATTAGACACACTCCCACGAGGGGGAAAGGAAGGGCATCCAAAGCTAGAACTCCCTGGATGACTAGAGATATAGAGATTAAAATGAAACAGAAAAAGGAAGCTTATGACAAATGTAGTGTTCATAATACAGTAGAGAACTAGGCTGAATACAGAAAGTACAGAGGAGATCTAAAAAAACAAAATAAGAGGATCAAAGAAACAATATGAGAATAGATTAGCGGCTAACATAAAAGGGAACCCAAAAGTCTTTTATAAACATATAAATAGTAAAAGGGTAGTCAAAGGAAGGGTGGGGCCGATTTGGGACAAAAAAGATTTTGTGGATTCATACGGAATGGCTGAGGTAATTCAAAAAGCCGCACAGGCACAATGGGCCGAATGGCCTCCTTTTGTGCTGTAAGATTCAATGATTCTATGATTAATACATCACCTCATCATTTCTCTCAAACGTCTCAAGGCACTACACATATAATGGCTGTTGCTCTGTGGGTACACTCAGCAGCCATTCTGTGCACCGCGATATCCCAACAAACAGCAATGAGATGAACAACAGATGTTTTGGTTGAGGGAGGAATGTTGGCCAGGATGCTGATTGAACCCCCTGCTGTTCTTCAAATAGTGCAATAGGATAAGAACATAAGAAATAGGAGCAGGAGTAGGCCATACGGCCCCTCGAGCCTGCTCCGCCATTCAATCAGATCATGGCTGATCTTCAACCTCAACTCCACTTTCCTGCCCGATCCCCATATCCCTTGGTTCCCATAGAGTCCAAAAAAATCTATCTGGCTCAGCCTTAAATATACTTTAGCGTCCAACTGAACTGTTAGATGGGGCCTCAGTTTATCAACTAAAAGGGCAGCTCCCCCAATGACGCAGCCCTCCCTCAGTAATGCACTGGAGTATCAGTCTAGTTTGTGTGTTGAAGTGCTAGAATGGGGCTTGAATCCACATCCTTCTGACTCAGAGGTGAGAGTGTCACCAACTGAGGCAAACCAAAAAAAAGGAGGCATTTCCCAGTGGGACACTTGAAATCATGCAGTCATTTAGTTGGCCAATAACAGTAAAAGCACTATACTTCTTTTACTTTATATCCAGTAGTGAAATGATACAGCCCCTGTATCTGTAACCCATTGAGTATAGAAGATTCAAGGGTGATCTAATTGAGGTGGGTTTTTTTCATAAAATATACTTTATTCATAACATTTGCAGCAATACATACAATAGTTGTCATATCACATTCCAAATGTACACAATACAGATTATACAATTTGCAGGTTACATCAAGTGCAGTTCAATGAACACATTGTACATAATTACAGTTCATGACACTCTAGGGTGCCTCATTGCATTGCACTCAATATAGATTATTGATTACAGATTCATTACAAGTACACTACAGATTCATTACAGGTACATTACATCAATTTGAATTTTACATTCTGCCCGTGGGGGTTTTCCCTGATTGCAGCCCCTCGGTATACAATGGCGGGAAGGCTCTAAACGGTTGCCTTTCCCCACAGAGCCTTTGCAGCAGCCGCTCCCATCCTCAGTGCGTCCCTGAGCATATAGTCCTGGACCTTGGAATGTGCCAGTCTGCAACACTCGATCGAGGACAGCTCCTTGAACTAGAAGACCAGCAAGTTTCGGGCAGACGAAAGGTCGTCTTTCACTGAGTTGATGGTCTTCCAGCAGCAGTTGATGTCTGTCTCAGTGCGCGTCCCCGGGAACAGTCTGTAGAGCACAGAGTCCTGTGTTACGGAACTGCTCGGGACGAACCTGGACAGATACCACTGCATCTCTCTCCAGACCTTCTTTGCAAAGGCGCATTCCAGAAGGAGGTGGGTGACGGTCTCGTCTGCACCGCAGCCTCCTCGGGGACAGCACACAGTGGCGCTGAGACTCTGGGAGTGCATGAAGGATCTGACGGGAAGGGCCCTCCTCACCATCAGCCAAGCTAGGTCTTGGTGCTTGATTAAAAGCTCTGGCAATGAGGCGTTCTGCCAAATGACATCGACAGTCTGCTCAGGGAAACAACCGACAGAATCCACCATCTCCTTTTCCCTCAGGGTCTCGAGGACGTGTGGACCACTTGCTGATCGCTTTGTGGTCAAAGGTTTTTTTTGCATAAACTTTTCGACGAAGGACAGGTGGGGCAGAACGATCCAACTGGACGGAGCGTTCTGTGGCAGCGTGGCCAGGCCCATCCTTCTCAACACCAGGGACAGAGAGAACCTAAGCACGTGGTGACACTTTGTGTTTGTGTACCAAGGTGTTTAAGATGATTAAAGGATTTGATAGGGTAGATAGAGAGAAACTATTTCCTCTGTTGGAAGAGTCCAGAACAAGGAGCATAACCTTAAATTAGAGCTAGGCCATTCAGGGGTGATGTCTGGAAGCACTTCTTCACACAAAGGGTAGTGGAAATCTGGAACTCTCTCCCCCACAAAGCTGTTGAGGCTGGGGGGTCAATTGAAAATTTCAAAACTGATAATGATAGATTTTTGTTAGGCAAGGATATTATGGGATATGAAACTAAGGCGCATAAATGGAGTTAAGATACAGATCAGCCATAATCTAGTTGAATGGCGGAACAAGCTCGAGGGGCTGAATGGCCTGCTCCTGTTCCTAATGTTCCTAAATAACACCACTCACAAAGGAAACTGCCCCTGCGGTCCCAGGTGATGCTACTTTAGAGACTTGAGCTCTCCACCAGCTGGAGGAGAACTTGCAAAGAATTTTCCTCACTTCGTATTTTTGTCTTTCGGGAGAGACATTAAACTGAGGTGCCCTCTGCCCGCTCAGGTGGGCGTAAAAGATCCCATGATACTATTTCAAAGAAGAGCAGAGGAGTTCTCCCCGGTGTCCTGGCCAATCCTGGTCCCTCAACCAACATCACTAAAACAGAATATCTGGTCATTATCACATTGCTGTTTGTGGGAGTTTGCTGTGTGCAAATTGGCTGACGCGTTTCCCACATTACAACAGTGACCACACTTCAAAAAGTACTTCATTGGCTGTAAGACACTCTGGGACATCCTGGGCGCTATATAAGTGCAAGTTCTTTCCTTTTCCTTCACTCTTTGCTCTCTCCCTAGTTCGTCGCGGAGTCTCTCGATTTTGTAGCCTCAGCTTTCAAAGACTCCGAGCTGAACGTGTGCATTTCAAACAGAGATAAAAACGACCAAGCCATGTTTCCGATGCAAAAATTTAGCACTGCTTTGCGGCGGTGCCAACCATCGAGAACGCATTTGCCCTATTCACCATCTGCACTGGAGCAAATCCTCTTAAACTCTGATCTTGTCAGTATGAGTCCAGATTACTGCTGTAACATGTAGGGATTGAATTCTGATCTCTACGCTATTACTGCCTTTGTGCGCTCACAAAATGAAGTCATAGGAAAGGGGTAAAAAGTCAGCGGCACACAGGCAGTAAATGCTGAGCACAAGCTAGTTTCTGTCTCTTTGTAAAAGTGCTTAGTGTGGATGCTTCATTAGCCCCTAAAGGGCTGCGGAACCAAGTACAAGCCAGGCGCCACACTGCTGTCATATCATGGGCTCGTAGATAATAAATCATGCTGGATCTCAACTCCTCACTGAGAAGAGACAGACAGAAAGGGGAGGAAATTATCCTCATTGGACCGCTCCATCTCTCTCCAATGAACAGTGACTGTCTCTTCCCACATTTTCCTTATTTTCCTTCATCCCCACGAGCTTTCATCTGCCAAAGACACAATATTATTTATTGTATTCACACAATGACATTTTAACAATGGAACTCAAAGAATACCTAGAAGGCAGCACAGGAAAGAAACACATTTTGTTTCTGCCACTCTCTCTGTTTCCTAGTTTGTACTATTCGGAGATTCAACAAGATATTAGGCTCCCTGAAATGACACGGTGGGATAATAGTGCACGTTGGATTGAAATTCCTCTTTCCGCTACTTTAGTGGAATTATTAACTCATTCCATTTGAAACAGGTTCACACTTCTACAAAAATAGCAGAAAGAGGCATTTTAGAAAAGCAAGGTCACGTTTCTACACGAGTACCCCACCGTGTCATTTTGGTACCGACATGTATTAGATCAGATGGGGAGAAAACTGTTATTGCTAGAAATCCTGAGTAAATGCAGAAAATGCTTGAAGTACACAACAGATAAATCAACACCTGAATAGAGAGAGGTGGTAATTATATAAGGCTCCAATCTCGGTGTGGAGCCCAGGTAGCGGCAAGCGTGATAGGAACATAAGAACAGGAGTAGGCCATTCGGCCCCTCGAGCCTGCTCCGCCATTCAATTAGATCATTGCTGATCCATATCTTAACTCCATTTAGACGCCTTGGTTCCATAACCCTTAATACCCTTTGCCTAACAAACATCTATCGATCTCAGTTTTGAAACTTTCAATTGACCCCCCAGCCTCAAAAGCTTTAGGGAGATGGGGCTACAACATTGTGGCCCCAATTCTAGACTCGGAAGGGAGAGGTCTTTAATCAGCATTTTACAATCAAAATGAAGTTTTCCTTGATTAAACGGACTGCAACCAATCAGGAGGAACAAAGATATTTGTGGAAGAATTGGTCAACAAAGCCAAACCCAATAGTTAACGTTCCAACCAAGTACTTCAAATTGAGCCTCGGGCTCCTGAAGTAGGAGTAGGTTACTTGAAGAAAGTGTTTACTGGGGACTTACAAATCCATGCATGCAACCATATGAGTAGCAATGAGCATTTTATTCAGAATTGTTTAATTTTTTCATGAGTTCCTTCTAAATTTAAATTTTTTTTAAGCATTAATATTTTTTTAAATTGTAAAGTGTGGTGGAAGCAGTAACGTTCCTTAGGGAATTGGATCTCTACTTAAAAAAAAGGAAAGATTTGCAGGGCTATGGGGAAAGAGCAGGGGAGTGGGACTAATTGGATAGCTCTTTCAGAGAGCCAGCACAGGCACGGTGGGCCGAATGGCCTCCTTCTGTGCTGTATGATTCTATAAATTTTCCGCTGGAGGAAATTCAAGATGGTGGCTCAAACCATCATCACACAATATCTGAAGTGGGTTTATTGGTCAGTCTCTACTCCTTGTCATTTTGAGATTGACATTTCCAGACACTTGCCAGTTAGGGATTGGCTTTCAAAACAAAAGTTGAGTGATTCGAATGGTCGGTTTTCAAATGCCTGGTTGTTTCTCATTGAGATTTACAATCAGATGTTTAATTGGTGATTTAACAATAAAAGAAATCCTAATTTCAGCCAATCACCAATTTTGCCGTAGAGAGGTGTGACACTCTCAAGTGTCACACTTTCTAATGTGGCCCATTTGAAAAGCAAGACGTGACAAACGCACACTGGGACCCAGGGCACTGAAATTGCCTAGCCGTTCCAGTGGACTCCCACAATAGGTCATGTGGGTGCCAGAACAGCCGCAAGCTCAGAGATGAGATCGGGATACATCTGGTCCTGGCCTTAAGTGCGAGCTTCCTGTACAGCCTTGTGCAGGGGAGGAGCATCTACCCACTTCTACAAGGCCGTACAGGGAGTTTGGAGTTCCTTTTCCTAAGCCCTCAGTTGGGACCTGGTGCAGCACCGGAGCAAGTACATCTGGTCTGGCCAGGCTCACCTGACCAATGGTGACAGAAGTGGAGACCACCTCTATCGCTATTGATCCAGGCCAGTTGGAGCTAGGGTTGGCAACTCTGATTGGATGTGTTGCTGGAGGTTCCCTCACGTGACCTCCCGCCTCCAACTGCCTCACTCAGTCAAATAGTCATTTATCCCCCATTTCCAATCGTTTTATAAACAAGAGTGTTCAAAAAAAATGAAACCTTTTTTTTAATGCCTCTATGATTTTTCACTCAGGTGTTTGCTCAGTGCAGCAGTATCCGGGAGATTAATCTTTAATTCCTGGAGACTCCAGGGCAATCCTGGAGGGTTGGCAACTCGAGTTGATGCCTGGATCCTAAAGATTGGAGGTGGGGGGGATTTTAAAAGAAGTATTTTAAAGTAGCCCCCTGACACAGGGAGCTGTGGGGGTGAGAGGAGAGGGGGGAGAGAGACACACAGCAGTCCCTCTATCATCCCGACCAGCTCACTTACAGCAAGATTTCCAGGTTGATGAGCAGGCCCATTTGTGGAGGCCCCTTCCCGACCCCACAAACTTTGCTTAGTGGGGTCAGTGGCAGAGTTCCACGGCAGACACAGTCTCGGGGTAACTATCGGGATCATACCTACGTGGTTTTTCCCGGGCCCAGTTTTGTGAATACATAGATAGAGGGCGTTGTGTTAGTTAACTGGACAAACTTGAACCAATAGGTTCCGAACTAGCTTAATTTCCCGTTACTATCATTGCAGGAAAAGGCTCGGGAGGTTTGGTTTGATAAAAGTCCAGGTGAGCGCCACGTATATTTAGCCCCTTGGCAATTTAATGAACACTTTCACTGAGCATCACCTCAAATCGGACTGGGTTGATATTTAATTTTTAGTTAAGTCTCTGCCTTGTTTTCCTTGAAAACTAGGAGTGGATTTATTTAGCTCTAACAATTATAAAGGGCAGCATTCAAAAATTGCAGGGTTGCATCATTTGGTTCAGTCGAGTCTGATCAACAAATCACAAATCATAGACCAGGAAATGAATCTAGGTGGATTCAACTATATAATAAGCCTATATAATAGCACTGTCCCCTAGAAAGTTTTTTAATATATGATTGTGACAGGTCAATCTCCTGTACTATCAAGTTACAGTAGAATTATTACCTAACTGTCCAAGATATAATAATGGATTTTCCAGTGGAGTTTCTGACAAATGAATGTTCTACCATTAAAGCTTTCCCCTACATATCAACAGTCACTGCAATCCAAAAAGCTATTCACTGTGTGAAATGCTTTGAGACATTTCAGAGGTAGTTTTCTTTTCTTTCACTTGACGCTCGCTATAATACGGTAAATGGATTTCTCTATTACCGATGTTTTAGCTTATTTCAAATTAAAAGCGAATTGTGATGCATCTAGAGATACAGACTTAAGAACATAAGAACATAAGAAATAGGAGCAGGAGTAGGCCCCTCGAGCCTGTTCCACCATTCATTAAGATCATGGCTGATCTTCGACCTCAACTCCATTTTCCCGCCCGATCCCCATATTCCTTGATTCCTTTAGAGCCCAAAAATCAATCAGTCTCAGTCTTGAATATGCTCAACGACTGAGCATCCACAGCCCTCTGGGTAGAGAATTCCAAAGATTCACGACCCTCTGAGTGAAGAAATTCCTCCTCATCTATGTCCTAAATGTCCGACCTCTTAACCTGAGACCATATCCCCTAGTTCTAGACTCTCTGGCCAGGGGAAACAGCCTCTCAG
The DNA here is from genome assembly GCF_035084215.1 of Heptranchias perlo. NCBI lineage: Eukaryota > Metazoa > Chordata > Chondrichthyes > Hexanchiformes > Hexanchidae > Heptranchias > Heptranchias perlo. The sequence goes on from NC_090328.1 coordinate 13,125,555, forward strand.
CATCTAATCTGTCAAGCCCTCTCAGAATCTTATGTGTTTCAATGAGATCACCTCTCATTCTTCCAAACTCCAGAGAATATAGGCCCATTTTACTCAATCTTAAGAGTACAAAGTGCATATAATAAAGAAAGAACTTGCATTTATTTACATAATACATAGGAGCAGGAGTAGGCCATACAGCCCCTCGAGCCTGCTCCGTTTAGCGCCTTTCACAACCTCAGGACACCCCAAAGCACTCCCCAGCCAATTAAGTACTTTTGAAGTGTGGTCACTGTTGTAATGTAGGAAACGCGGCAGCTAATTTGCGCACAGCAAGCTCCCACAAACAGTAATGTGATAATGACCAGATAATCTGTTTTTTTTTTAGTGCTGTTGGTTGAGGGATAAATATTGACCACAGGACATCGGGGAGTACTCCCCTGCTCTTCTTCGAAATAGTACCATGGGATCTTTTACATCCACCTGAAAGGGCAGACGGGGCCTAGGTTTAACATCTCATCCGAAAGATGGCACCTCCGACATGGCAGCACTCCCTCAGTACTGCACTGGAGTGTCTGCGCTCAAGCCTCTGGAGTAGGGACTTTAACCCACAACCATCTGACTTGCAGGCGAGGGTGCTACCACTGAGCCATGGCTGACTGACGCAGGTTATAATGCAAGTATAATGATTCATAGAATCATAGAATCATAGAAGTTTACAACATGGAAACAGGCCCTTCGGCCCAACATGTCCATGTCACCCAGTTTATACCACTAAGCTAGTCCCAATTGCCTGCACTTGGCCCATATCCCTCTATACCCATCTTACCTATGTAACTGTCCAAATGCTTTTTAAAAGACAAAATTGTACCCGCCTCTACTACTGCCTCTGGCAGCTCGTTCCAGACACTCACCACCCTTTGAGTGAAAAAAATGCCCCTCTGAACCCTTTTGTATCTCTCCCCTCTCACCTTAAATCTATGCCCCCTCGTTATAGACTCCCCTAACTTTGGGAAAAGATTTTGACTATCTACCTTATCTATGCCCCTCATTATTTTATAGACTTCTATAAGATCACCCCTAAACCTCCTACTCTCCAGGGAAGAAAGTCTCAGTCTATCCAACCTCTCCCTATAAGTCAAACCATCAAGTCCTGGTAGCATCCTAGTAAATCTTTTCTGCACTCTTTCTAGTTTATTAATATCCTTTCTATAATAGGGTGACCAGAACTGTACACAGTATTCCAAGTGTGGCCTTACTAATGTCTTGTACAACTTCAACAAGACATCCCAACTCCTGTATTCAATGTTCTGACCAATGAAACCAAGCATGCTGAATGCCTTCTTCACCACCCTATCCACCTGTGACTCCACTTTCAAGGAGCTATGAACCTGTACTCCTAGATCTCTTTGTTCTATAACTCTCCCCAACGCCCTACCATTAACGGAGTAGGTCCTGGCCCGATTCGATCTACCAAAATGCATCACCTCACATTTATCTAAATTAAACTCCATCTGCCATTCATCGGCCCACTGGCCCAATTTATCAAGATCCCGTTGCAATCCTAGATAACCTTCTTCACTGTCCACAATGCCACCAATCTTGGTGTCATCCAAATCATTAATATAAATAACAAACAACAGCGGACCCAGCACTGATCCCTGAGGCACACCGCTGGTCACAGGCCTCCAGTTTGAAAAACAACCCTCTACAACCACCCTCTGTCTTCTGTCGTCAAGCCAATTTTGTATCCAATTGGCTACCTCACCTTGGATCCCGTGAGATTTAACCTTATGTAACAACCTACCATGCGGTACCTTGTCAAAGGCTTTGCTAAAGTCCATGTAGACCACGTCTACTGCACAGCCCTCATCTATCTTCTTGGTTACCCCTTCAAAAAACTCAATCAAATTTGTGAGACATGATTTTCCTCTCACAAAACCATGCTGACTGTTCCTAATCAGTCCCTGCCTCTCCAAATGCCTGTAGATCCTGTCTCTCAGAATACCCTCTAACAACTTACCCACTACAGATGTCAGGCTCACCGGTCTGTAGTTCCCAGGCTTTTCCCATCCGCCCTTCTTGAACAAAGGCACAACATTTGCTACCCTCCAATCTTCAGGCACCTCACCTGTAGCGGTGGATGATTCAAATATCTCTGCTAGGGGACCCGCAATTTCCTCCCTAACCTCCCATAACGTCCTGGGATACATTTCATCAGGTCCCGGAGATTTATCTACCTTGATGCGCGTTAAGACTTCCAGCACCTCCCTCTCTGTAATATGTACACTCCTCAAGACATCACTATTTATTTCCCCAAGTTCCCTAACATCCATGCTTCTAATGTGCCAAGAACATTCAGCACAAAAATAAAACCCCACACCTACAAAAACAACCTGACACAAAAGAAAGAATTAATGTGAACAGCGGATGACAGACAGGCCGCAAAGCTGTCGTGGCTTTTGTGATTCATTGTTGGCAGCTTCTGGCTGACAATCAACGGCCTTGTCAGAGAGCGAGGAAAAAGGTGATATTGGGGGAATTAGAAAAGGACTCTGAATTGTTGTTAACGCTGGAATAAAAGAACAGCCACTACAATCTGAAAGACCGTTGTGATTAACACAAAGAACACATTGCAAATCCATCTAAAATCAAAATGGTGACTTATTACAGCATTCACAATGGTGCATTTTAGTCGGAAAAATAAGGTGACCACATACTGCTTGGAAAATAAGAGTCTAAATGGGATAGAAGAGCAAAGGGATCTAGTGTATACATACACAAATCACTAAAAATAGTGACGCAGGTTAATAAGGCCATAAAAAAGGCAACCAAGCACTGGGGTTCATTTCTAGAATGAATAGAATTGAAAAGCAAAGAAATTATGTTAAACTTGTATAGAACCTTGGTTAGACCACACTTGGAGTATTGTGCACAGTTCTGGTTTCCATATTATAAAAAGGATATAGAGGCATTGGAGAAGGTGCAAAAAAGATTCACAAAGATGATACCAGAACTGAGAGGATATCCTTATCAGGAAAGGCTGAACAGGCTGGGACTCTTTTCTGTAGAAAAGAGAAGGCTGAGGGGTGACCTGATGGAGGTCTTTAGGATAATGATAGGGTTTGATAGGGTGGACATAGAGAAACCGTTTCCACTTGAGGGGGAGTCCAAAACTAGAGGTCATCAATATACAATAGTCACTAATAAATCCAATAGGGAATTCAGGAGAAACTTCTTTACCCAAAGAGTGGTAAGAATGTGGAACGTGCTACCACAAGGAGTAGTTGAGGCAAATAACATAGATGCATTTAAGGGGAAGCTAGATGAGCACATGGGGGAGAAAGGAATAATAGGGTATGTTGATAGGGTTAAATGAAGTAGGGAGGGAGGAGGCTTATGTGGAGCATAAACACCAGCATAGACCAGTTGGGCTGAATGGCCTGTTTCTGTGCTGTAGTTTCGATGTAACTCGACGTAACTCATCCTTAAACAAATGTGATTGGAATTAACCTGAAAAAAGCTGACAATGAATCAGCATTTGACAGGCTTGAAAGCTTTTGAACGTTACCCTGTGTGACATCAGATGGATTCAGTGGCCTAGAAATTGGTTCACGCCAGCAAGCCCATGCGAACTGGGAACAATCCCTGCTTCGGAACGGGTAAAAAGAAAAGAAAGAACTCGCATTTATATAGCGCCTTTCGTGACCTCAGGAAGTCCCAAAGCGCTTTACACCCAATGAAGTAGTTTTGAAATGTAGTCGCTGTTGTAATGTAGGAAACATTTGTTTCGACCTTGCAACAAATTTGGGCTGACCTTGCAACAAATGCGGAGGGAGGGAAAGGGATGATCGGGAGGGCACCAAGTAGGGGCCAGTAATGGTCTTCGTCATTGCAGTGGAGCTGTGAGCAGCAGACCTGCACCTCCCTGCTCCACATTCAAGTCAGTACTTTTCAACAAACTTTCCTTTTCGGTAGCCTCCAGCGGTCCCTTTAAGAACGCTGGTTAGGCCGCATGTGGACCACGTTGTTCTGGAACGCAGCCGGCCTGTTGCTGGCTGCATTCAGGGCAGCCCAACTTTACAAAGGGGGCTTCAAACAGGCGCTAGGCCCCATATTTGCATTTTCAAAGGGCGTAACGCCTGTTTCAGGCATGAACCCCAGACGCCTCTTTTTTCTGCCTTTCCCAATAAGGTGGGTGGCGTGTAATGAGTGCACACACCACCCCTCCCCCCACCGCCCGCCATATTGGATGCTTAGGCACCAGTTTTGCACCTGAGAAAACGAGCACGGTGCCATCGAGTTTCTAGGTCAACGTCTTTTAACTCAGAACTTAACATAGAAACATAGAAAATAGGAGCAAGAGTGGGCCATTCGGCCCTTCAGGCCTGCTGTGCCATTCAAAATGATCATGGCTGCTCGTCTAACTCAGTACCCTGTTCCCGCTTTTTCCCCATATCCCTTGATCCCTTTAGCATTAAGAAATATATCTATCTCCTTCTCGAATACATCTAACGACTTGGCCTCCACTGCCTTCTGTGGTAGAGAATTCCACAGGTTCACCACCCTCTGAGTGAAGAAATTTCTCCTCATCTCGGTTCTAAATGGCATACCCCGTATCCTGAGACTGTGACCCCTGGTTCTGGAACTTAGCCAGTTTCACTTTCACTCTGCGCCCAGAGTTCACTATTGGAATCAGAGCAGATCGCACTGGGTAAACGCATTTGCATCTTACATTTAATGTCACAGTCGATGGTTTTAACAACACGGGGCTAGAGTTTCCCTAGAGTTTGGGCGCAATTGGCAATCGGGCACTAATTGCACCCGGAAACTGCGCCAGCTATGTTACAGTCCGGGTTTCCGCTAAAATGCGTTAATATAACCACAAAGGTAAAACCTGCCACGAAGCAGCACAATCCGGCAGCTTAACAGAGCATAATCGTTTTTTTTTTACTTTGGCAATAAAAAATATTCTTTGATGGATTTAAGATGTATTTAAGAGTGGTCACCTGGTGCAGTTTTATTAATACTGCTGAAAATGGGTTTATCACAAAAATAAGCATTTTTAAAAAGAGTGCATAGTCCTGTAAATCTGCGAGTAACCTGATTTTAAATCACTAAAAATGACTCTAAAAAATTCTACTGAACCATTTACTACTTTCGTTGGTGTACACTGGTCAGTTTCTTAGTAAATTAAATATTTTTTAATATTTAAAAACGTTCAAAACATGCCCACTAGTGCCTGTGCACCTCAGGAAATTAGCTTAATTTGAAGACCCTCCTCAAACGGCCGCAATCGGGGGAAACTCGCCATCCTCGTTATTTCGATCGGGAGTGGGGGGTGGGGGTGCGGCCAGTTTTTGTGGGTGGGGCCGGCTTCAGCATAATGATTTTGAACCATCATAGGGTAGAGTCTCCGCTCGATTGCGCTGGCTTTTTCAGCTGGCTTTTTCCGGCCGAATCAGCGCAAAACATCGCGGAATTTCATTTTAAGCTGGGTGGCGGAAATTCGGATTCCGCTGGAGGTAATTTCCACCCAGCTTAAAATGAAATTCCGCGATGTTTCGCGCTGATTCGGCCGGAAAAAGCCAGCTGAAAAAGCCAGCGCAATTGGGCGGAGACTCTACCCCATGATGGTTAGATGCATAAATACCACAGGGATCGCTGCGACGTGTGAAACGCCTTTGCTTCAAGCAATGAATTTGGCTCGCTGTCAGTTCGTTCAGGTCTGATTTAAGACAGTGCTGTGTAATTGCAGGAGAAGTGGGTTGAAAGAGTTGTGGGAAAGAAAAAATCACTTTGTCAAATGACAGAGTAAAGAAACCATGGGCAAGCACATTTCAACTAGAGTGAAGGTTTATCGACATTCCTTCCTGCCGAAAACACTGGGCAGAAAACGTTGGGTGTTTCAGCTCCGTGTGAACGGCATTATTTGTGAGTGTTTCATTTTCCCTCATTTTCTGAAACTTTTCCCTCCTCCGTGGCTTTCCCTCTGATGAGACATTCAACCGAGGCCCCGTCTGCCCTCTCGGGCGGACGTAAAAGATCCCATGGGCTGTTTCAAAAATGAGCAGGGAAATTCTCCCCGATGTCCTGGCCAATATTTATCCCTCAACCAACATCACTAAAAAACAGACGATCTGGTCATTATCACCTTGCTGGGACCTTGCTGTGTGCAGAAATGGCTGCCGCGTTTCCTACATTACAACAGTGACTGCACTTCAAAAGGTAGTTAATTGGCTGTAAAGTGTTTGGGACGTCCTGGGGTCGTAACGGGCATTTTATAAATGCAAGTTCTATCTTTCTTTTTCTTTCTTTCTCTGAAACTCACTGTTCTCCAGCCAGAGGCAATTTTTGGACCTTGCAATCCCGTTGGTGAGCCCTGCCTACCGGAAGCACAAAAGAGATTGGGGTGCACACTGCACATGATTTTCTGACCATATAAATTAATGTGACTCTACATTGGCCTGGCACTTTTTTGCCTCTGCCCCATAATATTCCCTCCTGCAGCCTCAAATATTACAAAAACAACAGGGCTGATTTTCCTATTCTTTGCACCTGGGGAACGCCTAATCCCCGGGCCCACAGCACAGGAGTAAGAGTTGGAGGCCATGATGTCTGGTCTTCACTCCCCTTTGCAAAGCCTGGGGATTGCACGGTTAGGGTCTATAGGTAAAAAGTACAACGCATCTCAAGACAGAAGCCCAGAAGTGACTCGAATCTGGGAGTACAATTCTCGGGATGGGGGGGGGGTGGTGGGTGAAATTTGGGGCAGATCCCGGATGCATTGGCTTTCTGCCCCATTCACAAATACCAAGTAACGTGTGGTTCCAGTTGATGGGGGGTGGGGAGGGGGACAGTGATGAGCAGACATTTCTTCTGCCCATGCCACTTGCATAGTCCTAGCACGGTGGGGGAGTGGGGTGCTTCTAGGGGTGTTCCCGGATTACCCAGGAATGCTTGATATACCCAGCAAGACCTGAGTCTATTGAGAAGAGGCACAGGTTCTGGTTCGGGACTACTGAAGACCCAAACATTGAAGAATCAAGCGATGAACAATCCCCGATGACCAACGTTCTATTTCCTGAGGTGGAAAAGAGGAATTTTTTTTTTTATTCGTTCACGGGATGTGGGCGTCGCTGGCGAGGCCAGCATTTATTGCCCATCCCTAATTGCCCTTGAGAAGGTGGTGGTGAGCCGCCTTCTTGAACCGCTGCAGTCTATGTGGTGACGGTTCTCCCACAGTGCTGTTAGGAAGGGAGTTCCAGGATTTTGACCCAGCGACAATGAAGGAACGGCGATATATTTCCAAGTCGGGATGGTGTGTGACTTGGAGGGGAACGTGCAGGTGGTGTTGTTCCCATGTACCTGCTGCTCTTGTCCTTCTAGGTGGTTGAGGTCGCGGGTTTGGGAGATGCTGTCGAAGAAACCTTGGCGAGTTGCTGCAGTGCATCCTGTGGATGGTACACACTGCAGCCACAGTGCGCCGGTGGTGAAGGGAGTGAATGTTTAGGGTGGTGGATGGGGTGCCAATCAAGCGGGCTGCTTTATCTTGGATGGTGTCGAGCTTCTTGAGTGTTGTTGGAGCTGCACTCATCCAGGCAAGTGGAGAGTATTCCATCACACTCCTGACTTGTGCCTTGTAGATGGTGGAAAGGCTTTGGGGAGTCAGGAGGTGAGTCACTCGCCGCAGAATACCCAGCCTCTGACCTGCTCTCGTAGGCACAGTATTTATGTGACTGGTCCAGTTAAGTTTCTGGTCAATGGTGACCCCCAGGATGTTGATTGTGGGGGATTCGGCGATGGTAATGCCGTTGAATGTCAAGGGGAGGTGGTTAGACTCTCTCTTGTTGGAGATGGTCATTGCCTGGCACTTGTCTGGCGCGAATGTTACTTGCCACTTATGAGCCCAAGCCTGGATGTTGTCCAGGTCTTGCTGCATGCGGGCTCGGACTGCTTCATTATTTGAGGGGTTGCGAATGGAACTGAACACTGTGCAGTCATCAGCGAACATCCCCATTTCTGACTTTATGATGGAGGGAAGGTCATTGATGAAGCAGCTGAAGATGGTTGGGCCTAGGACACTGCCCTGAGGAACTCCTGCAGCAATGTCCTGGGGCTGAGATAATTGGCCTCCAACAACCACTACCATCTTCCTTTGTGCTAGGTATGACTCCAGCCACTGGAGAGTTTTCCCCGTGATTCACATTGACTTCAATTTTACTCGGGCTCCTTGGTGCCACACTCGGTCAAATGCTGCCTTGATGTCAAGGGCAGTCACTCTCACCTCACCTCTGGAATTCAGCTCTTTTGTCCATGTTTGGACCAGGGCTGTAATGAGGTCTGGAGCCGAGTGGTCCTGGCGGAACCCAAACTGAGCATCGGTGAGCAGGTTATTGGTGAGTAAGTGCCGCTTGATAGCACTGTCGACGACACCTTCCATCACTTTGCTGATGATTGAGAGTAGACTGATGGGGCGGTAATTGGCCGGATTGGATTTGTCCTGCTTTTTGTGGACAGGACATACCTGGGCAATTTTCCACATTGTCGGGTGGATGCCAGTGTTGTAGCTGTACTGGAACAGCTTGGCTAGAGGCGCAGCTAGTTCTGGAGCACATGTCTTCAGCACTACAGCTGGGATGTTGTCGGGGCCCATAGCCTTTGCTGTATCCAGTGCACTCAGCCGTTTCTTGATATCACGTGGAGTGAATCAAATTGGCCGAAGACTGGCTTCCGTGATGGTGGGGATATCGGGAGGAGGCTGAGATGGATTATCCACTCGGCACTTCTGGCTGAAGATGGTTGCAAACGCTTCAGCCTTGTCTTTTGCACTCACGTGCTGGACTCTGCCATCATTGAGAATTGGGATGTTTGCAGAGCCTCCTCCTCCCGTTAGTTGTTTAATTGTCCACCACCATTCACGACTGGATGTGGCAGGACTGCAGAGCTTTGATCTGATCCGTTGGTTGTGGAATCGCTTAGCTCTGTCTATAGCATGTTGCTTCCACTGTTTAGCATGCATGTAGTCCTGAGTTGTAGCTTCACCAGGTTGGCACCTCATTTTTAGGTACGCCTGGTGCTGCTCCTGGCATGCTCTTCTACACTCCTCATTGAAGCAGGGTTGATCCCCTGGCTTGTTAGTAATGGTAGAGTGAGGAATATGCCAGGCCATGAGGTTACAGATTGTGCTGGAATACAATTCTGCTGCTGCTGATGGCCCACAGCGCCTCATGGATGCCCAGTTTTGAGCTGCTAGATCTGTTCTGAATCTATCCCATTTAGCACGGTGGTAGTGCCACACAACACGTTGGATGGTGTCCTCAGTGCGAAGACGGGATTTCATCTCCACGAGGACTGTGCGGTGGTCACTCCTACCAATACTGTCATGGACAGATGCATTTGCGACAGGTAGATTGGTGAGGACGAGGTCAAGTAAGTTTTTCCCTCGTGTTGGTTCGCTCACCACCTGCCGCAGGCCCAGTCTGGCAGCTGTGTCCTTCAGGACTCGGCCAGCTCGGTCAGTGGTGGTGCTACCGAGCCACTCTTGGTGATGGACATTGAAGTCCCCCACCCAGAGTACATATTGTTAGCTTTCTCTTTGGCCCATTCCGATCCTCCGACGCCCGTGCGGAGAGCTCGGTTTGCATCATGGAGCGTGCGCTTCTGTTACAGGCGCAGGTGCCAGCTTCCATCCTTCAGATGACCCCTGTCCACGATGATATGTATCATGCTTGCGTATTGTTAATTGAATATTTGGGATTGGGGCCATCAGCAGGTGCAAATGATGGACGGAACTCCCCCTCCCGAGATTTTTGCCCCAGGATTTAAAATAGAAACAGAAATGCAATACGTAGAAATAGATGGGAGTTACAATATATAGAAATACATAGATACATGGGAGTTACAATACAAAATAGGTTATTCAGCCCAACCAGTGTTGGTGTTTACCCTCCACTTGAGCAAATAGTTCGAATCAAATTTACCCACCCTGTTCCCATCTCCCTCAGCCGCTTTTCCCTCATCCACCTATCCAATCCAATCTCGAACCTTGAACACCCTGTAAACTTGAGCTCATCTAAAACTCTGCTGCCCGTATCCTAACTCGCACCAAGTCCCGTTCACCTATCACTCCTGCGCTCGCTGACCTACATTGACTCTCGGCCCGGCAACGCCTCAAATTTAAAATTGTAGTCTTCGTGTTCAAATCCCTCCATGACCTCGGCCCTCCCTATCTCTGTAAGCTCCTCCAGCCCTACAATCCTCCGAGAGCAATGCATTCCTATAATTCTGGCCCCTTGAACATCCACGATTTCCTTTGTCCCACTATTGGCGTCTGCGCCTTCATCTGTCTGGGCCCCAAGCTTCGGAATTCCATCCCTAAACCTCTCTATCTCTCTACCTCTCCTTTAAGACACTCCTTAAAACCTATCTCGTTGACCAAGTTTTTGGTCACCTGTCCTAATATCTCCTTATGTGGCTCGGTGTCAAATTTTGTTTGATAACGTTCCTGTGAAGCACCTTGGGACATTTTACTCTGTTAAAGGCGCTATATAAATACAAGTTGTTGGCATAATTTCTCCCTCAACCACTAACCAAGCAAATTAATCCACAGCCTCACAACTCCCTGAGTAAAGAGGTTTCCCCTGCCCTCTGTTCTAAATCTTGGCCATTTAATCTTGTATCGATGAAAATGCTGGAAATACACTGCAGGTCAGTCAGAATCTGCCAATTGAATAGAGGGGTTATGATGATAAGGGTGTGTTACCCTTCAGCAGAACTGAAGACTGAGAAATGATCAACCATTTCTGCAACAGAAAATGCTGGGAAACACTCAGCAGGTCAGGCAGCATCTGTGGAGAGAGAAACTGTGTTAACGTTTCAGATCGATGACTTTTCCTGAGAACCATTTTAGCAAGCTTGGGAAAAGAAAGAAAAAAAGAGGCGGGGAGGAGGATAGAATCAATAGCTGCACGGATCACAAGAGGGAGTAACGAATGACCTAGGACCTGCTTGTATTTCAGATTTCCTGCATTTGCAGGTTTTTTTTCCTTTTTATTGTAAGACATAGACTGTAAATAACTTCAGACCCGAACGTCAAGACTGATAATTAACTGAGTAATGAGAAAATATTTGTTGATATCTAGCTACCCAATCCAGTTTAGAAAATGCAAGTTACTTGGAAATGGGGTTGTGAATCTACAAAATATCCAGTTAAAGGCTCTGAGATTGACATTAAATATTGTTTTTTCAACTTAGCACAATGCATTTTGTCTGAAGATTCTTCGATATGTGCCAGCCTCCATAAACTCTGCATGATTAATTTAGATTTTATCGTAATTGTTGGCAGTTTGTGGGTCCCCAAAATGGCATACATTTAATTGCAGTTTTAAGATTCACAATCCGTTTATGTCTCACTTCCAGACAATCAATAATGCTTCACAGTTGCTGTCAACTTTGTATTTTAGCCTCAAGTCATGAATTGACCAAGCACATTGATGCTTTCCTCTGCATAACCTCTCCAATTTTAGACTTTTAAGTTCTCCTCCGCAGGTAGTTTGTATCTGTCAGTATGCAATGTTTGTTTTTCTCGATAACTTGGGAATTGGGGTTCTACTGCATAAGTGTCAGCATTGACTTGGTGTTAGCACCCATCACCTCTGAGTTCGAAGGTCGTGGGTTCAAGTCCCGGCCCAGTACTTGAACACATAATCTGTGCTGACTTTTCAGTGCAGTACTGAGGGAGCGCTGCACTGTTGGAGCTGTATTTTGGATAAGCCATTAAATTGAGGTCTTGTCTGTCCTCTCAGGTGGTCATGAAAGATCCCACTGCACTACTTGAAGAGCAGGAGAGTTCCTCTAGTGTCCTGGCCAATATTTACTCCTTAACCAACATCACTAAAAGAAACTATCTGGTCATTTAACTCATTGCTGTGGGACATTGCTGTGCGCAAATTGGCTGGCACATTTCCCGACATTGACTACACTTCAAAAGTGCTTCATTGGCGGTAAAGCACTTTGAGACGTCTGGAGGCCATGAAAGAAAGGTGCTATATAAATGCACGAAAGCAAACAAAGTCTCAGAACCAACAGTGTTCCAACCACAAGGAGCACCATGACCGAGTCCAATCTTGTCCTTATCCAATGTCCACACACAAGCAATTCCAATAGACGTCGTTGGATAACAAGCAGGAGTGGGAAAGCTAGCTGATTTTCCCCCTGCCTGACCCAGGCGTGCTGAAGCCAAATTCAGCCGCCCTGGTTAACATCTGTAAACAATTTTACAACACCAAGTTATAGTCCAACAATTTTATTTTTAATCCCACAAGCTTTCGGAGGCTTCCCCCTTCCTCAGGTGGTGTGGGATCACCTGATCATCCCACACCACCTGAGGAAGGGGGAAGCCTCCGAAAGCTTGTGGGATTAAAAATAAAATTGTTGGACTATAACTTGGTGTTGTAAAATTGTTTACAATTGTCAACCCCAGTCCATCACCGGCATCTCCACATCCTGGTTAACATCAACTAACTCAGCACAGATCTAAGCTCAAACAGGGGACATTTCTTGGTCTATATGATTAAGCTACTCACTGTGCAACAGACTGAGCCACCGAGGGGAGCCCCATAAATGATCATTGTTAACATATCTGTCTGTCTCTTCCGCTTCTAATTATGCCGAATAAAACTCTTAACAGCAACACTCGTAAAGAATAATGTAATTAGTGTCATTAATTGCTGTCACTGTTGCTCTCTTGTTTTGTGGCTGGTTTCTTTAGGAGCTGAATGCCTTAATTAAAATCACAAAGGACCTTCTCTCCAGCCAGTAATTTTAGTGACCATTTACCTTCAGTCAGAATGATTGCTCGAAGCAGGAAACATGTGTTTGGCAATATTACCCCCACTTTACATTTTCCAGTATTGAATAAAAGACAACCGAAAATACAAGACTAAAAACACCAATTCAGACAATTATTATGGGGTAGATGGAGTTCACTTTACTTAGTCTTCTATTCTGTAAGATTTTAAACTCCTTTACTGTGCCAACCCTGTAAATCACAATCCAAACGGGCTTCATCATTTAATTTAAAACAGAATTGCCAATAAAAATGAATGTCGAAAGATTAGGGTAGGAGTGGCAGTTGTATCTGAGAAGGCAGCTCAGGAAGCACAAAATGAGTTTATGGGTGGAACGATGGCAAATGCAGCTTATGCCAGGACCACTCGGCTCCAGACCTCATTACAGCCTTGGTTCAAACATGGACAAAAGAGCTGAATTCCAGAGGTGAGGTGAGAGTGACTGCCCTTGACATCAAGGCAGCATTTGACCGAGTGTGGCACCAAGGAGCCCTAGTAAAATTGAAGTCAATGGGAATCAGGGGGAAAACTCTCCAGTGGCTGGAGTCATACCTAGCACAAAGGAAGATGGTAGTGGTTGTTGGAGGCCAATCATCTCAGCCCCAGGGCATTGCTGCAGGAGTTCCTCAGGGCAGTGTCCTAGGCCCTACCATCTTCAGCTGCTTCATCAATGACCTTCCCTCCATCATAAGGTCAGAAATGGGGATGTTCGCTGATGACTGCACAGTGTTCAGTTCCATTCGCAACCCCTCAGATAATGAAGCAGTCCGAGCCTGCATGCAGCAAGACCTGGACAACATCCAGGCTTGGGCTCATAAGTGGCAAGTAACATTCGCGCCAGATAAGTGCCAGGTAATGACCATCTCCAACAAGAGAGAGTCTAATCACCTCCCCATGACATTCAACGGCATTACCATCACCGAATCCCCCACCATCAACATCCTGGGGGTCACCATTGACCAGAAACTTAACTGGACCAGCCATATAAATACTGTGGCTACGAGAGCAGGTCAGAGGTTGGGTATTCTGCGGCGAGTGACTCACCTCCTGACTCCCCAAAGCCTTTCCACCATCTACAAGGCACAAGTCAGGAGTGTGATGGAATACTCTCCACTTGCCTGGATGAGTGCAGCTCCAACAACACTCAAGAAGCTCGACACCATCCAAGATAAAGCAGCCCGCTTGATTGGCACCCCATCCACCACATTCACTCCCTTCACCACCGGCGCACTGTGGCTACAGTGTGCACCATCCACAGGATGCACTGCAGCAACTTGCCAAGGCTTCTTCGACAGCACCTCCCAAACCCGCGACCTCTACCACCTAGAAGGACAAGAGCAGCAGGCGCATGGGAACAACACCACCTGCACGTTCCCCTCCAAGTCACACACCATCCCGACTTGGAAATATATCGCCGTTCCTTCATTGTCGCTGGGTCAAAATCCTGGAACTCCCTTCCTAACAGCACTGTGGGAGAACTGTCACCACACGGACTGCAGCAGTTCAAGAAGGCGGCTCACTACCACCTTCTCAAGGGCAATTAGGGATGGGCAATAAATGCCGGCCTTGCCAGCGACGCCCACATCCCGTGAACGAATTTTTAAAAAATAAGGACAAATGTAAAATGCTGTGCGTGGGGCAAAAATTGGTGACATATGTAAAAGTAAAAAAGGTTTGCATTTATATAGCACCTTTCACAACCTCAGGACATCCCTTCTGCGCTTTACAGCTGATGAAGTATTTTTTGACATGTGGTCACTGTTGCATTGTAGGAAACGCAGCAGCCAATTTGCGCACAGTAAGGTCCCCCAACAGCATTGAAATAACGACCAGATAATCTGTTTTTTAGCAGTGTTGGTTGAGGGATAAATATTGGCCAAGACACCAGGGAGAGCTCCCTGGCTTTTCTTCGAATAGTGCCGTGGAATCTTTTACGTCCAACTGAGAGGGCAGACGTGGCCTCAGTTTAACATCTCATCCCAAAGGCAGCACCTCCCTCAGCACTGCACCAAAGTGTCAGCCTGGATTATGGGCTCAAGTCTCTGAAGTGGGGCTTGAACCCACAACCTTCTGACTTAGGATGCAAGAGGGCTACCACTGAGCCAAGGCAGACTGAGTGATAACCTTGCAGGAGTACTGTGCCAACCCACTGGGGCAGCTTTGCAGGTTCAAAGAAGAACCACGAGACCAATCCCTTAGCGTCAGAGGACAGGGTAACGAAGAAAGACTGGACAAAATTGGGGGTCGGCATTAAGTCCCCCACGACGGGCGGGAGAGGGTCGGGGGGGGGGGGTTAAAAATTTCAAATTGCGTAACGCAATCCCAACCTGCCCATATGCACCTGCCGCCATTTTTACAACGGCGCGTTACGAGGTGAACCCTATGTCCCGATCTCGAGAGGTGAGATGCTTCATTACCATATTTAAATCAGGCTCCCACAGTGCAGTTGGGAACCTGATTTAAAATTAACACTGGCCGGCTGGATTTCCCAGAACTCGGAAAACCCTGCGGCTAAATAGAGACCGGAGCAGCCGGATCAAGCAGGTAAGTGCTTTTTATAGCACTGCTTGTGAGCCAGGAGGAGCAGGAGTGTTTCCCCTCAGCCCCACTTTTCCGCCGACCACCGCTTCTCCTCGCTGCTGCGATCGGCCGCACCCCCCGCCCCCCCACCTCCAAACTGGCTATCTTTGCCTCCCTCCCTCCCTTGCTGCCGGGCTCCGAGCACCCCCACCCCCCCCCCCCCCCACCATTCCCCGATTTTTTCCCTTTGCCGGAGACCGTCCTCACGATCTCTGGCTGCGGCATTCTACCGCTGGCTTTCCTGTCAATTTGGCTGGCTGACAGGCGGAAACTGAATTAAAAAATGAGAATAAGATTCTGCCATTAAACTCCTTCCCCCCCACCCTGCACAGCACCACCCCCCCCACAACCTGCAACCGCACTCCCCCGCTCCCACCCTGACTCCCCGTAAATATCGAGGCCCTAGTCTTTTTCAGCCTTGAAAGGAAGCAACTGAGGGGTGACGTTATAGAGAGATGTAAAGTAGTAACCAGCACTGGAAAAATAAATTGGGCCGGAAATCACGCTGTGCGTGGTGCACACATCGCCAGCTGCTGGTAAGTAACTAATTCACCCACAAAATTTTCATGCTCTTCTGGGCGCCAACATGCTTTAATTGCGAGCTTCAAGAAGTGTAGCGGTCGTTCCCGGGCTCCTCTGAAAGGAGTCCCGTGTCCCCTCCACCAATCAGCGTGAAGCAAGCCACGCTATGAGAACCAGGAAGTGAAGCCCATTCACAAACCGTGCAGACTAAGAACCAGGATGTGTCAGATAAGGTTAGTAAATGTACTATAAAATCAGATAGAGAAAGCGAAATAAAGAGAGAGTAACAGTAAGAGACCGAGATAAAAGAGACAGAAAGAAAAAGTAAAAAAATTAAAATTTAAAATTTTAAAATTTTTATAAGAACATTTTTTACACGTCCAAAAAACTATTAAAATCGGGAGTAATGAGACTCCACAGTTTTAAAAGTTAATTTTAAGTGCCAGAGAGGTTGTTTGGCAGTCATTAATACTTAACACGCCGTGAAAAGTTAGTTCAGACCTGATATAACTCAGCGTACCTTTCTTCTGGCGAGATTAGTCCGTTTCCAGCTGGGCAGGAGAGCAAGTTCGCGCTGGTCCATTGATTCCAGCCTGCGATATCTCTTTAACGGGAAGCTGTCAGATCAACAGGGAATCAGGAAGAGCAAGTTCCGGATTTTCTATGTTTGACTGCACATGTGCGCTCACCGGAACTTACTCTTCCATTTGCCCATTAATAACAGTGAGCGCTGTTAGGCTCATCGTTATTTCTTAAACAATTGCTGGGCCGTTAACTCAAACAGGAAGGTCACAGTAGGACAATGGAGACCAGGCTCAAACTCCAAAAAGGCAAATTTAGGACTGGTATCGTAACATTTACCTTCATAGAAAATATACGGAATGGACTTTTAGGTAAGGAATGGAAGTAAAAATCTTTCAATCATTTAAGAAACAATTGGATGCTGCAATAGGCCGACTGTAGAGTAAATCTGGATGGATGAACTAGGGTGGCCCAAATGATCTTCCTCGTCTGTGTCCATCTTTTGAATTGTGATTCATTATGAAGCAAAATAATTGACATTTTCCGCAGTTGCTTCGTGGTCTAATATGCAGAACAAACCCATTAGCATTACATTCTATAATTGCATTATTCTGAATGGACACTTGGGAAAAATTTGCCATTGCAACATTTTGTGCGGAAAAAGTAATTTATACGGATTCACTGGCCAAACCACCTGTTACATGAATATATTAATAAGAGCAGATAATCAGATCAAAGATTGTGGCCCTGAAATTCCATAGGGGCTCTACCAGTCTCCCATTGACTAATTGGATAGCTCTTTCAAAGAGCCAGCACAGGCAAAATGGGCCGAATGGCCTCCTTCTGTGCTGTATCGTTCTACGATTCTTTGATTCTATGATTTATTTATCCAATTCCCTTTGAAAGTTATTATTGAATCTGTTTCCACCGCCCTTTCAGGCAGTGCATTCCAGATCATTTCAACGCCCTGCATAAAAAAAATGCCCTCATGTCGCCTCTGGTTCTTTTGCCTTAAATCCGTGTCCTCTGGTTACCGACCCTTCTGCCGCTGGAAACAGTTTCTCCTTATTTACTCTATCAAAACCCTTCATGATTTTGAACACCTCTATCAAATCTCCTCTTAACCTTCTCTGCTGTAAGGAGAACAACCCCAGCTTCTCCACGTAAGTGAAGTCTTTCATCCCTGCTATCATTCTAATAAATCTCTTCTGCACCCTCTCTAAGGCCTTGACACCCTTCCTAAAGTGTGGTGCCCAGAATTGGCCACACTTTCTAGCTGGGGCCTAACCAGTGTTTCATAAAGGTTTAACATAACTTCCTTGCTTTTGTACTCTGTGCCTCTATTTATAAATTGTAAACAATTTTACAACACCAAGTTATAGTCCAGCAATTTTATTTTAAATTCACAAGCTTTCGGAGACTTCCTCCTTCCTCAGGTAAATGTTTATAAAGCCAAGGATCGCGTCTGCCTTTTTAACAGCTTCTCAACTTGACCTGCCACCTTCAAAGACTTGTACATCCCCAGATCTCTCTGCACCCTCTTGAAAATCGTATCACTTAGTTTATATTGCCTCTCCTCATTCAGCCTACTAAAATAAATCACTTCACACTTCTCGGCGTTAAATCTCATCTGCCATGTGTCTGCCCATTTCACCAGTCTGTCTATGTCCTCCTGGCATCTGTTACTATCCTCCTCACTGTTAACAACATTTCTGAGTTTCGTGTCATCTGCATACTTTGAAATTCTGCCCTTTATACCTAAGTCTAGGTCATTAATATATACTTGAAGGGGAAAAGTTTGCAGGGCTCTGGGGAAAGGGCAGACGAGCGGGACTAATTGGACAGCTCTTTCAAAGAGCCGGCACAGGCACGATGAGCTGAATGGCCTCCTGCTGTGCTATCATTCTGTGATTCTATGCATTCTGTGTTTTTGTATCTGACACTAGCTCATTCTGATCACTCTCAGAAATGAGAGCCTAACCTGCAGGAAGTAGTTAGTACGAGGCCGTGCTGCTCAAGCTTGTTTTGAGTTTCTCTCAGCAACACACGGGGATTGTTCCAAACTGAGCTTTCCCTGAGTCTTTCGCCCGACCTCTGCTTGGTTTTCACATTTCCCAATATGCATTCCCTGGGAGTGCTGGATCACTCATTTAAATGCCACCCATTAAGGAAATGACCACTTGTTGTCTTAAAGGCCCAAATAAAAGTATGAAATGGTTTCCTGAGGAGTGAAAGATTTGACTTTTTTTCTGTTCTCATTACAGTAAGGGTGCTCCCAGTACTGTGGGATTAGGATCGCCAACTCTGGTTGAATGTTTTCCGGGAGGTTTCATCACATGACCTCTGACCTCCAACTGCCCCGCCCCCTATACGCCCATCATTGGTCGCCCAACATGTCCATCATCATGGCACGCCGCCTTCTCATGCCAATTGGATTGAGAAAAGACTCTTCATTGGATGATTCTTGACTGTCAGCCGCAACAGCCTTTTTTCCCATCTCCAATATTTTTATAACTAATAAACAGAAGTGTTCAAAGAAAATGATAAAAAAACACGAAAGCACAGAATTTTTTGTTTAACGCCCTTATGATTTTTCTCCAGGTTTGTTTGCAGCAGTGCCCTGGAGATTAATCTTCACTTCCTGGAGACTCTAAGGACAATCCTGGAGGGTTGGCAACCCTATATGGGATAAATCACTTTGTCTGGTTTTTCCACTGGGATTGAGAGATATCTGAAAGCTCAGCTTGTTATTTTTCTCAGCGAGGCTTGGGCAAGGAAGCTGCTGTTCATTGAGAAGAGTTTTCTAACTGTACCAGTGGAGCATTTCTGCTTCCCACAGCAAAATCCATGTCAGCTCTCTGAGTAAGAGAACCAAGTTAGTGCAAATTCAAGAAAGAACTTGCATTTCTACTCACACCCTCAAGCACTTTGCAGCCAAAGAATTGCTTTTCAAGCTGTCACTATTGTTTGTGTAGGCAAATGAGGCAGTCAATTTGTGCATAGCGAGGTCTCACAAACAGCAAATGAGATAAATGACCAGATCATCTGTTTTAGGTTTAGGTTGAGGGGATAAATGTTGGCCTGGCTAACTCCTCTGTTCTTATTCAAGTCGTGCCATGGGATCTTTCACATCCACTTGAGCAGACAGATGAAGCCTCGGTTGAACATTTCATCCAAAGCATGGCATCTCAACAACAACAACTTGCACTAATATAGCGCCTTTAACGTAATAAAACGTCCCAAGGCGCTTCACAGGAGAGTTATCAAACAAAATTTGACACCGAGCCTCATAAGTAGATGTTAGGACAGGCGAAGAGGTAGGTTTTAAGGTCCGTCTTAAGGGAGGAGGGAGAGGTAGAGAGACGGAGAGGCTTAAGGTGGGAATTCAAGAGCTGACAATGCAGTATTCCCTTAGTACTGCAGAGAAGTGTAAGTCTAGAATATGCGGTTGAATTTCTGTGGGCAGAAGATCCCTAGGCAGCTCGCCGGAAAAGCGGAAATGAATGTCTGGCTGCCGATAGAGATACAAAAAAATGGAAAAGGTAAATTTAGAATACGTCATTAAATGAAACAGTGGTTTTAGGACAAGGGGGGACACAGGTCCAAGCTATTAAAATGTAACTTTAGGTCTGATATCGGGAGGTTTGGAATGTATTTCCAGGCAGACTGGTAAATAATTTAAGAAATAATTAGAAGTAGCAATAGGAGGTGGTGGGGGAGGGGTAGGAGTCTAGGTTTATTCTGGATGGATGAATTTAGTGGGGCGGAATTGCCTTCTTCATCTGTAAGTATCTTATGATCTTGTGATGTCGTCCTGTTGCTAATATGTCTTGCTCCTTTCAAGAGAAAAGCGATTAAAATTTCTGATAGGCGTTTGCTAAATGTTGTCAGGTACCATATGGCAACAACATCGCTCATTGTAGTAAAAACAGAAAATGCTGGAAATACACAGCAGATCTGTCAGCGTTTGAAACGAGTGAAGACAGGTCAATATTTCAAGCGTAGACTCTTCATCAGAACTGGAAACCGGGAGAGAAGTGAGCCGTTTTGCAAGATTGCACAAAACAAAGTGGGCGGGGAAAACTACAGGGAAAGGTCAAGAAACACACCCCCAGAAAATTCTGGAAAGCACTCGGCAGGTCAGGCAGCGTCTGTGGAGAGAGAAACAGAGTTTATGGCTTCGATACCATCCCCCGCACGACGGACACAACAGGTTTGGGGGTGGGTGGGGGGGGTTCAGCCCTAAAAAACGGGGCCAGTCAGGAAACTGATGGGATCGGGTGCAATGTTGGTTTTATATTCTGCCCAATTTTGCTCTCCATTGAAGTCAACGTCAGTAATATTAGGCGGGGTGTAAAACCAGTGTTCCACCCGATCACGTGGGTCTCCCGCCTGACAAGTTAGGTTAAAATTACCCCCAACATTTCAGGTCGATGACCTTTCATCAGACCTGGAAGATGTTAAAGATTAACAATTTTTAACTAAGTTCAGAGCAGGGGGAGAAAAGGGTGGGGGGAGGAAAGAACATAGGGCAGAATTCTTTAATAGGGTGGAGGGCAGGAGTGATTAAATGACAAAAAGGAATGATGGTGCAAGGCAAAATGGGGTTGGTAACGGGACAAGTAAAGAAACAAAAGATGGGTCCAGAAGAGTTGTAAATGGTTACAACAGAACAGCAGAGGGGGAGGGAAACGTAAAAAAGTCAAGAGTTGGATATGTTGACTCCATGTCTGGATCAGAAGATTGTGGGTGTGAGCATACGGCTCTAACAGACACCCACCTTAAATCCATCAGGAATCTTTCGGAACGGCCGTAACCTTAGGACACAGTGAATCTGGGTGCCGATCTTAAGTGGGGTACAAAGTTTCTGTCTGGTCCTGCGGGGGGTGGTGGTGGACAGGGACTCCGTTAGTCGAGAGTTCCCATACCCCGGTCTCAGTCAGGACCTGACGTAAATTTGGCACAGGTACGCCTGGTCTCACCGGATTTACCTGCCTGATTCTAGCGAGACTGGGGTCCACTTGGGGGTCCAAGTTGGGGTTGGGCTGGAACCCTCAAAGATGAGAAAGACAAAAAAGTGTTGGGGGGCCCCCATTGTTCTCTTGAGGGGGTGAGGGAAGGGTGGGTATGGGGGGGGGGGGGGGGGAAACCAGCTTTCCCTCCCCCAGGCCAGGCAGCTACTGTCGGCCAAAGGCCTGCACGTGCAAGGCCTCGACCACAACCCCATAAACCGCGGCTGGATCAGTGGCAGAGTTCTGTGTTGGGCACGATCCCGACAGAATGGCTGGATTTTCCAGGCTATAATCTAGGCTGACATTTCAGTGCATTACTGAGCAAGTGCCGCATTTTTCAGAGGTGCCGTCCTTCGAATAAGGGCCCTGCACAGAGAACGTATCTGCCTGTTCAGGTGGATGTTAAAGAAAGAAAGAACTTGCATTTATATATAAACTAGAGGTCATAAATATAAAATAGTCGCTCATAAATTCAATCGAGAATTCGGGAGAAACTTCTTTACCCAAAGAGTGGTTGGAACGTGGAACGCGCTACCACAAGGAGTAGTTGAGGCAAATAGCATGGATACGTTTAAGGGGAAGCTAGATAATCACATGAGGGAGAAAGGAATAGAAGGGGATCTTGATAGGGCTGGATGAAGTAGGGAGGGAGGAGGCTCAAGTGGAGCATAAGAACATAAGAAATAGGAGCAGGAGTATGCCGGCACAGACCAGTTGAGCCGAATGGCTTATTTTTGTGCTATAGTTTTGATGTAACTTGATGTATATAGCACTTTTCATGACCTCAGGGCACTTTACAGCCAATGAAGTACTTTTGAAGTGTAGTCACTATTGAAATGTAGAAAACATGGCAGCCAATTTGCACACAGCAAGGTCCCACAAGCAGCAATGTGATGATGGCCAGATAATCTGTTTTAGTGATGTTGGATTGAGTGTTATGTACTGGCCAGGACACTAGGGAGAGCTCCCCTGCTCTTCTTCAAATTGTGCAATGGGATCTTTTACCTGAGAGGGCAGATGGGGCCTCAGTTTAATATCTCATCTGAAAGATGGCACCTACCAACAATGCAGCACTCCCTTAGTAATGCACTGGAGTGTCAGCCTAGATTTGGTGCTCAAGTCTCTGGAGTGGGATTTGAACCCACAGCCTTCTGACTCAGAGGCCAGAGTGCTACCACTGAACCACGGCTAACGCATCGATCCCATTGTGAAGAATAGGGGCGGAGAGGTATAGGGAGGGGATTCCAGGGAATTCCAGAGCTTAGGGCCTAGACAGGCGAAGGCACGGCCGCCAATGGTGGGGCGATGAAAATCGGAGATGTACAAGAGGCCAGAATTGGAGGAGAGTAGAGGGTTATAGGGTTGTAGGACTGGAGACGGTTACAGAGATAGGGAGGGATTTGAACACAAGGATGAGTATTTTAAAATCGCGGCGTTGCCGGAGCGGGAGCCAATGTAAGTCAGTGAGCACAGGTGCGAGTTAGGATATAGGAAACAGAGTTTAAGATTAAGCGTCGCGTGGGCAGAGCGCAGAAAGGAACATCTGGTCAGGAAGATCACACACCCCTTACAGAAACCACTGGATTTTCCTCCCAATAATTTCAACGGAAGGGAAATCCAGCAGCTTCTGTTTCTGGCGTGCGATCCTTCTTGCCAGATGTTCCTTCATGCGCTCTGCCTTGACGATGTCTAACGTCCAGGCAGTAAAGACAGAAATCAACCCAACACAGAGGGGGCATAAGTCAAAATGTAACCAGCTGGAAAATCCTTCGAAAGGTGAACAATTTCATTCACTGGGAACGCACAGCAGATCAGGCAGAATCTGTGGAGAGAGAAACAGAGTTAATGTTTCAGGTCGACGACCTTTCGTCAGAACTGGAAGAGGTTAGAGATGAACTGCTTTTATGCAAGTTTCTCTCTCCGCAGATGCTGCCTGACCTGCTGAATGTAGCCAGCATTTTCTGTTTTTATTTCAGATTTCCAGCTTTAACTTCATTTACTGCCAGATGTTCACTTTGGAACCAAACTGCATCCATTTTTATTGGCCTTTTATTTTTAAACATGTAGCCACAGTTTCAAAAGAAATCGCAGCAAGTAAAATAACAAAATAGGTGAAACTATTTGTTTTACTTTTTCTACCATCAAAAACTATTGAACATTGAATGATCTAAGAGAGTGACAGAACAAATGTTCTTTCAAACGTCTTTTGCACATCCTTAATCTCCCTTTCTTGTTCTCTGTCATCTTATGTGCTTATGACGTATACCATGGAGGATTGGCACAATTTGGTTTAAAAACATTCTTTTTTAAGTGTTTTAAAATCCAGCCGACTGCATCAAGCTGAAAATATCTGTGTGATCTGAGATAGCTCATTTTTTTTGTGTATGGTGGGAGTGACTAATATTTAACTAAATTTAGCAATTTTAGCATGCAAGCAATAATATAAGTTGTAGATATTGCCATTGTGCATCATCCATCCGTCTCCACTCCTGCCTCAGCTCACCTGCTGCTGAAACCCTCATCCATGCCTTTGTTACTTCCAGACTGGACTGTTCCAAAGCTCTCCTTACCGGCCTCCCATCTGCCAACCTCCATATACTTGAGCTCATCCAAAACTCTGGTGCCCGTATCCTAATTCGCACCAAGTACCGTTCACCCATCACCCCTGTGCTCGTTGACCTACATTGGCTCTCAGTCCGGAAACGCCTCAATTTTAAAATTCTCATCCTTGTTTTCAAATCCCTCCATGGCCTCGCCCTTCCCTATCTCTGTAAGCTCCTCCAGCCCTAAAACCCTCCAAGATCTCTGCGGTCCTCCAATTCTTGCCTCGTGCACATCCCCGATTTTAATCGCTCCACCATTGGGGGCCGTGCCTTCAGCTGCCTAGGCCCTAAGCTCTTGAATTCCCTCCCTAAACCTCTCCGCCTCTCTACCTCTCTCTCCTCCTTTAAGACGCTGCTTAAAACCTACCTCTTTGAATAAGCTTTTGGTCACCTGTCCTAATACCTTCTTTTGTGCTGACGACACAAGACTAGGTGGGATCGTGAGTTGTGAGGAGGTTGCAAAGAGACTTCAAGGCGATTTAGATAAGTTGAGTGAGTGGGCAAATACATGGCAGATGCAGTTTAATGTGGATCAATGTGAAGTTATCCACTTCGGAAGGAAAAACAGAAAGACAGAGTATTATTTAAATGGTGATAGATTGGGGAATGTTGATGTACAAAGGGACCTGGATGTCCTTGTACACCAGACACTGAAAGCGAACATGCAGGTGCAGCAAACAGTTAGGAAGGCAAATGGTATGTTGGCCTTCATTGCAAGAGGATTTGAGTACAAAAGCAAGGATGTCTTACTGCAGTTATACAGGGCCTTGGTGAGACCACACCTGGAGTATTGTGTGCAGTTTTGGTCTCCTTACCTAAGAAAGGATATACTTGCCATAGAGGGAGTGCAGCAAAGGTTCACCAGACTGATCCCTGGGATGGCAGGACTGTCACATGAGGAGAGATTGGGTCGACTCGGCCTGTATTCACTCGAGTTCAGAAGAATGAGAGGGGACCTCATTGAAACATATAAAATTCTGACAGGGCTAGACAGACTGGATGCAGGGAGGATGTTTCCCTGACTGGGGGGGTCCAGAACAAGGGGTCACAGTCTCAGGATACGGGATCGGACATTTAGGACTAAGACGAGAAGAAATTTCTTCACTCAGAGGGTGATGAACCTGTGAAATTCTCTACCACGGAAGACTGTGGAGGCCAAGTCACTGAATATATTTAAGAAGGAGCTAGATAGATTTCTAAACACAAAAGGCATCAAGGGGTATGGGGAGAGAGCAGGAATATGGTATTGAAATAGAGGATCAGCCATGATCATATTGAATGGCGGAGCAGGCTCGAAGGGCCGAATGGCCTACTCCTGCTCCTATTTTCCATGTTTTCTATGTTTTGTGGCTCGATGTCAAATTTTGTTTGATAACGCTCCTGTGAAGCATCTTGACATGTTTTACTACGTTAAAGGCGCTATATAAATGCAAGTAGCTGTTGTAGTTGTTGTGCGATGGTGTAAAATGAGTCATAGTGAATCGACAGCCCGTTTTACGTCTCTTAGATTGAAGTCAATGGAAATAAAAATTGGGAGAAATGTAAAACGGGCTGCTGTGTGTGCGTATGTGCGTGTGCATGTGCATGTGTCTGTGCGTGTGTATGCATGTGTGAGTGTGCACGTGTGTGTGCGTATGTATGTGTGCATGTGTGTGTGTGTGCATGATTGAGTGCGGTGTGTGTGCATGTGTGTGTGCATGTGTGTGTGCGCATGCGTGTATGTGCGTGTGTGTGTGTGTGCGTTTGTGTGCGTGCGTGTGTGCATATGTGTGTGTGCGTGTGCGCATGCAGATGTAAAGAAAAAACCTCAGGACACTATTCGAGAAAGAGCAGGGGAGTTCCTTCCTCATTCCTCCCTCGAGCAACTCAATTCATTTGCTGTTTGTGGGACCTCGCTGGGCGCAAGTTGGCTGTCACGTTTGCCTACAGAACAAAGTGACAGCACTTCCAAAGTCATTCGTTGATACTTTGGATCATCCTAAAGACATGATGAGTTTCTACCTAAATGTAAGGTTTTTGTTAATGTAACATAAGGGGGGAGGGGGTTGAAATTCGACTTTGTTATGGCACAAAACTGGCGCTGGCTGACCGTCAGCACATTATACACCCTGCTCGATCTTCCTTTCTCATAGACATCAATGGCAGGGTGTTTAAGGGAGGCCGATCTGATACCACCAGTTTTACGCCCCTGCCAAAGTTGAATTTACATAGAATTACATAGAATTTACAGCACAGAAACAGGCCATTCGGCCCAACAGGTCCATGCCAGTGTTTATGCTCCACATGAGCCTCTTCCCACCCTTCTTCATCTAACCCTATCAGCATATCCTTCTATTCCTTTTTCCCTCATGTGGCTTCCCCTTAAATGGATCTATGCTATTCCCCTTAACTACTCCTTGTCATAGCGAGTTCCACATTCTAACCACTCTTTGGGTAAAGAAGTTTCTCCTGAATTCCCTATTGGATTTATTGATGACTATCTCATATTTATGACCCCGAGTTCTGGTCTCCACGAGAAGTGGAAACATCTTTTCTACGTCTACCCGATCAAGCCCCTTTATAATTTTTAAAACCTCTATCAGGTCACCCCCGAGGACTTTTAGGAATGGGAACAAAGCCACTAGCCAGTCAAACCCTTCTCTTTTTGGCCCTTGCTTCCATTGGAGATACCACTTGTTTGGTTTATAAACGAGCATCCAGATATTTTTTACCATGCCTTCAGTCACCATACCTAACTCTTTGCTTAACTCTTGCTTGGTGTCTATCCTTTCTTCCCGACATGTCCTTTTTGTGAAATATCTTGGGATGCTTTGCATTTGTTACCGAAATCTGACCTTTAACATGGACTCACTGGTTTATGTGCCCCTCAAGGTGCGGAGTATTCGTTATTGAGCGTCCTAAAGTTTTAGTTGTCTATCCCCATCAACAAAGTAAATGTCACAACTCAGGCCATGGTCCCACCCGTTCCCCCTACCTCACCTCCCACCTTTCCTCTGTCCAAATAAAAGAGAACAGAACTGAAAATGCTGGAACTGTGAAATGAAATCAGAAAATGCTGGAAACACACAGCAGGCTGGTCAGAATGGATAAAAAGAAAAGATAACTTAGCAATTCGTGTTTTGATAAAAGATTTACATGCAAAACATTAACCTGTCTTTTCTCCATATATACTGTCTATGTCCAGAAATTTCTTGTCCAGTTTTCAAAATGATGATAATCCTAGCTCCCATAATAGTTATGTTGGCATTTCAGAATTGCATTGTTCCTCATTATTTGCTGTGCCTCCTGTTGTTTCATCTGTACTGTTGGTATGCGACATCCTTTATCCAAGTCATTAATATAAAAAAATTGTAAGGTTCCTCACATTGACCCTTCAGTGTGTCTGCCATTCATATCCGCTTCCCAAACTGGCAGGTTCCTATTTGTGGCTACCCTTTGCTTCCTGTTTTCAAACCAATTACCTGGTCTGTGCGATACTTCACATCTTTAATATCACGACTTAGCCATTAATCACTAGTGTGGAATTTTTCAAAGGATTTCAGACTGTGTTAAAGATTTAGAACAAGTGTCTTAACAAGCGTAATCCACAGTCCATGAGGAAAGCTAACTCATTAATTATATAGGAGAACTTTTCATTAGACTAAACATATACATTCACAGGCTCTTGAAGCCACCGAGGTTTCTCCATTAATTATAATGAGACTGGAGAAGCAGTGACAATATCCATCAAAAGTGAAGACGACTCCTTATTATCCCTCGCGCTGCTCAAGCAAATCATTGAATGTGTAATGAAATGTTTTTCTATTTTCTTTCCCTCAGTGTTCTTCCCTCTCCCCCTCATCCTCTCCAGAAGACTGGGGTACATTTTCATGCGCACTCTCCAATACCTCATCTAAGTGATCCTCAGTAGGTCAGCAGGATATATCTGGAGAGGCTAAGTGTACCTCACCAACAGGACAGAAGTGGGGCCCACCTGAGAGTCCCAGCTGAGAACTCAGCCCAAACCCCCAGAGGCAGTAGTAGAGGCGGGTACAATTTTGTCTTTTAAAAAGCATTTGGACAGTTACATGGGTAAGATGGGTATAGAGGGATATGGGCCAAGTGCAGGCAATTGGGACTAGCTTAGTGGTATAAACTGGGCGACATGGACATGTTGGGCCGAAGGGCCTGTTTCAATGTTGTAACTTCTATGATTCTATGATTCTATAAGATCTGCATTGTTTTTAATTAACTTTTAATTCAGCCCTCTTCATACAGGGTACCATAACAACAACAACAACTTGCATTTATATAGTGCCTTTAACATAGTAAAAACATCCCAAGGTGGCTTCACAGGAGACATCATTAAACAAAATTTGACTCAGAGCCGCATAAGGAGATATTAGGACAGGTAACCAAACGCTTGGTCAAAGAGGTAGGTTTTAAGGAATGACTTAAAAGAGGAGAGAGAGGTAGAGAGGCAAAGAGGTTGAGGGAGAGAATTCCAAAGCTTAGGGCTGAGGCAGCTGAAGGTATGGCCTCCAATAGTGGAGCGATGAAAATCGGGGATTGCAAGAGGTCAGAATTGGAGGAGCGCTGAGATCTTGGAGGGTTTTAGGGCTGGAAGAGGTTACAGAGATAGGGAGGGGTGAGGCGATGGAGGGATTCAAACACAAGGATGAGAATTTTAAAATCGAGGTGTGTCTGGACCGGGAGCCAATGTAGTCAGCGACTACAGCAGTAAAGGGTGAACGGGACTTGGTGCGACTTACGATATGGGCAACAGAGTTTTGGATGAACTCAAGTTTGCAGAAGGTGGAAGGTGGAAGGCCGACCAGGAGAGCATTGGAACAGTGAAGTCTGCGGGTAACAAAGGCGAAGATGAGGGTTTCAGCAGCAGATGAGCTGAGGCAGGGAAACGGTGTTTCTAACGGGAGAAACCCAGCAGCTCCACTCCCCTGCACCGTCGGGAACCCTGCACTGGACACACCACTGTTTCCAGTATGGCAGATGCCATAAATGTGGCTCTAGTAGCACCAGCGCCTGTCATTGGCAAATAGAGGAACCTCCCTCAACACAAAACGTCCGCCGAGGTTAACGGTGGAAGTTCTCGGCGGGCGTGTTCCTCCCATAATTGCTGGCTTGCAGATTCTCCATCATGGAATCATAGAATCTTACAGCACAGAAGAAGCCCACCGTGCCCGTGTCGGCTCTTTAAAGAGCTATCCAATTAACCCCACTCCCACTGCTCTTTCCCCATAGCCCTGCAATGTTTCCCCCTTCAAGTATATATCCAGTTCCCTTTTGAAAGTTACTGTCGAATTTGCTTCCACCGCCCTTTCAGGCAGTGCATTCCAGATCATAACAACTCACTGAGTAAGAAGAATTCTCCTCATCTCCCCCATCCCCCATCCCGCCTTCCCCCCCAACCTCCCTCCGCCCCCACTCCGGATTCTTTGCCTCGGCTTAGATTCTCAGTGAAGGAGATATACACAACTCTGTTGAGGGCTGTACTGCCATTGATCTCACAATGTTTGTTCGCTTTCAGTTCAAGGGTCAAGTGGCCTGTGATGCAGTACTGAAGCATGATGGGGCACACACAATTTTTAAAAAGTGCATTTGTCTTAGTAAGAGCTCAGGTTGCAAGTGCAAGTTTCGCTGAATGACTTATTTGAGTCGTTTATTAAGACTAAATGAAAGTAATTATGGGCCACCAATAGCAAAAGTAAACATTGGTCCCTTAGAGGCTGAGACTGGAGAAATTGTAAAGTGGAATCAGGAAATGGCAGAAGTGTTAAACAAATATTTTGTATCTGTCTTCACAGTGGAAGACACAAAAAACATACCAGAAATAGTGGGGAACCGAGGGTCTAATAAGAGTGATTAATATCAGTAGAGAAAAAGTACTTGAGAAACTAACGGGACTAAAAGCTGATAAATCCCCTAGACCTGATGGCCCACATCTGAGGGTTCTAAAAGAGGTGGCTGCAGAGATAGTCGTTGCATTAGTTGTGATCTTCCAAAATTCCCTAGATTCTAGAACGGTCCCAGCGGATTGGAAGGTAGCAAATGTGACTCTGCTATTCAAGAAAGGAGGGAGAGAGAAAACAGGGAACTATAGGCCAGTTAGCCTGACATCAGTCGTCAGGAAAATGCTGGAATCCATTATTAAGGAAATGGTAACAGGGCACTTAGAAAATCATAATATGATTAGGCAGAGTCAACATGGTTTTATGAAAGGGAAATTATGTTTGACAAATCTATTAGAGTTTTTTGAGGATGTAACTAGCAGGGTAGATAAAGGGGAACTAGTGGATATAGTCTATTTGGATTTTCAAAAGGCAATCAGTAAGGTGCCACATAAAAGGTTATTACATATGGTAAGGGCTCATGGGGTTGGGGGTAACATATTAACATGGATAGAGGATTGGTTAATGGACAGAAAGCTGAGAGTAGGGATAAACAGGTGATTTTCAGGTTGGCAGGCTGTAACTAGTGGAGTATTGCAAGGATCGGTGCTTGGGCCTCAGTTATTTACAATCTATATTAATGACTTAGATGAAGGGACCAAGTGTAATGTATCCAAGTTTGCTGATGAGATAAAGCTAGGTGGGAAAGTAAGCTGTGAGGAGGACACAAAGAGTCTGCAAAGGGATATAGACAGATTAAGTGAGTGGGCAAGAAGGTGGCAGATGAGTATAATGTGGGGAAATGTGAGGTTATTCACTTTGGTAGGAAGAATAGAAAAACAGAATCTTTTTTAAATGGTGAGAAACTATTAAATGTTGGTGTTCGGAGAGACTTGGGCGTCCTCATACAAGAAACACAAAAAGTTAGCATGCAGGTACAGCAGGCAATTAGGAAAGCAAATGGCATGTTGGCCTTTATCGCAAGGGGGTTGGAGTGCAAGAGTACGGAAGTCTTACTACAATTGTACAGGGCTTTGGTGAGACCTCACCTGGAGTACTGCAAACAGTTTTGATCTCCTTACCTAAGGAAAGATATATTTGCCTTAGAGGCGGTGCAACGAAGGTTCACTAGATTGATTCCTGGGATGAGAGGATTGTCCTATGAGGAGAGGTTGAGTAGAATGGACCTATACTCTCTGGAGTTTAGAAGAATGAGAGGTGATCTCATTGAAACATATAAGATTCCGACGGGACTTGACAGGGTAGATGCTGAGACATTGTTTCCCCTGGCTGGAGAGTCTTGAACTAGGGGGCATAGTCGCAGGATAAGGAGTTGGTCATTCAAGACTGAGAAAAGGAGGAATTTCTTCACTCAGAGGGTTGTGAATCTTTGGAATTCTCTACCCCAGAGGGCTGTGGGTGCTGAGTCATTGAATATATTCAAGGCTGATATAGATAGATTTTTGGATTCTAAGGGAATCAAGGGATCGGGCAGGAAAGTAGAGTTGAGGTCAAAGATCAGCCATGATCTGATTGAATGGTGGAGCAGGCTTGAGGGGCCATGTGGCCTACACCTGTTCCTACGTCTTATGTTCTTATGATCTTACATTGTGATGTCTGGAAGAGCAATTGAGTTGAAAACTTTTGGTCTCACCAAAGCCCTGGACAATTGTAGTAAGACTTCCTTACTCTTGCACTCCAACCCCCTTGCAATAAAGACCAACATGCCTTTTGCTCAGCACCAGAGAAAGCTTTGATGCTGCCCTTTTTATCATATCTTCTCGTTCTGTTGACAAGAATATAAAACTCCTGTTTCTCAATTACTATTTATTTGTCACTCTGCAGTCTGGTTCCCATTCTGACAGATGACTGAGTGTTGTGTTGGCATGTATCGTGCATGTGATTTATTACCTTATTTAATCAACTGCGAGAAATAAACAATGATAGATTTTGTTTTTAAATTAACAATTAGGCACATTTTTGCAGCATACCTGACAGGGGTGCTGACTTTCACATCTGACTACCCTTGTGTTCATTAATTGCAGTGGAGTTTGAATACCCGGCTTTATTTAAAATGCAGCAGCAGTAACAAACAAACAACAGAGCAGTCTGGAGAAGGAATATTAACACGTGTAGCAAAGCCATTGCTTTCCCCACAATTTATCACGTGGCTTTGACTGTATTCCATTAGCTGAAGATGACAAATGGTGTTGGGTTAAAGGAACACATCCTGCAACGAAACATTAAAGTTGTTCTTCATCAATGATTCACATAGAATCATGCACCACAGATGGAGGCCATTCGGCCCATCATGCCTGTGCCGGTTCTTTGAAAGAACTATCCAATTAGTCCCACTCCCCCTGCTCTTTCCCCAAAGCCCTGTAAATTTTTCCTTTTCAAGTATATACCCAATTGCCTTTTGTTGTTATGACCTGGAATGCACTGCCTGAAAGGGCAGATTCAATAATAAATCCAATAAGGAATTCAGGAGAAACTTCTTTACTCAGAGAGTGGTTAGAATGTGCTACCACAGGTAGTAGTTCAGGGAAATAGTAAAGATGTATTTAAGGGGAAGCTAGATAAGTACATGAGGGAGAAAGGAATAGAAGTATATGTTGAAAGGGCGAGATGAAGTCAGGTAATTTGGTGGTTATGGTACGAGATTAGTAACTCAAGCCCCAATTTTAACCTATCCCGCCCGGCAGGAACTGGGTGAGCTCAGGTCGGAAGCCCAATTTACATCACACCCAATTTTAACCTAACTCGGCGGGTTTGGGTCGAATGCCCAGTTTAGCACCGGCCCAATTTAAAGCTCCATTGACGTCAATGTAGAGTGAAATTGAGCAAGGTCTAAGAGTGCATCCGACCCAAACCTGCCCAATTCCCACTGGGCGGGTTAGGTTAAAATCGGATGGGCTGTAAACCGGGCTTCTGACCCGAGCTCATCAGTTTCTCACCGGGCGGGTTAGGTTAAAATCAGGGTTTGTCAGAGTTTGCAAGTTCATAAACCCATCTGGATGATTTGTGGGCCATCACCAGAAAAACGACCATGAAAGCTGTTAGATTGTCTTAAAAACCCCACTGGTTCATTAATGTCCTTCAGAGTGGGGGGAGGAAACCTGCCACTCCCTATCTGATCTGGCTTGCATATCAACTCCTAGCACACAATGTGTGGTTGACTCTTAAGGCCCTCTGAAGTGGTCCACTTGCTATACCACCACCACCACCTTCTTAACTAGACATGGGCACTAAATGCACCATTGCCAGTGTGGCCCGCATCCCGAGCATAAATCTAAAGAAAGGAGGGTAGGGGCAGAAAAATTGAGACGGGATCTCCTCATTAGGCTGTTGAAGTGCACTTTTAACTGCTGACATAAGCTGGCATTGCCAGGAGTCTGGCAGCAGGAGTCCTGCCATGCAATCCATGACAACAGGCACGTGGCCAGGCAGGACTGGCAAGGGTGATAAAGAAAATGTGGGAAAATGACGAAAAGAACTTCCACATAAAGAAGTTATTTTTCTACTGCAACGTATCGCAGCGATCTGTCTGCCAGTGTACTAGTGTTCTCTGGTACGTCCCATTAATCACCCATTAATGACCATATAAAACTAAGTCGTGTTTAATAGCCTCCTCATAAAACGCAAAAGTAAATTGGAGTGGTTTTACTGCAATGGGACCCATGGTTATGGCTAAAGGGCTTTAGCAATGTGGTATCTGACAGCCACTTAATAACGTTTGCTTTGTTTATTAAGAGCTACTTGTAATGCCCAGATGGAAGTTTAAAAATATCAAGATTATCAAGAGTAGAGATTGCGTTGCATGGAATTACATAGAATTTACAGCAACAGAAACAGGCCATTCG
The DNA here is from genome assembly GCF_035084215.1 of Heptranchias perlo. Taxonomy (NCBI): domain Eukaryota; kingdom Metazoa; phylum Chordata; class Chondrichthyes; order Hexanchiformes; family Hexanchidae; genus Heptranchias; species Heptranchias perlo. The sequence continues at coordinate 13,159,375 of NC_090328.1, forward strand.
GCCCAACTGGTCTATGCCGGGGTTTATGCTCCACACGAGCCTCCTCCAATCCCTCGTCATCCAATCCTATCAGCATAACCTTCTATTCCTTTCTCCCTCGTTTCATGCCATTTCATGATGTAGGCTGTAAACTGTTCAATTCCAACAGAGCTGGTGAAACTGCCTTAATAACAGGAAATGCTAGAAACACACGGCGGGTCAGGCAGCATCTGTTTCGGACGACAGTCCGCACCCAGAACTTTTCCTTGGCCTCCCCAGATGTTGCCTGACCCGCTGAGTGTTTCCAGCGTTTCCTGTTTCTTGTTTCAGATTTCCAGGGGTTTGTGGTATTTTGCTTTCTCCAAGGCGAAACTGGCTTTAATCACCTAATGGTGTGAAGGACCTAACAGTCAATTGGAGCAACAGGTTTACTGCTCACCATTGAAGCTGGGCCCAATCTGACGAGCGTGACCCTCTTCATATGTTTAAACCATGAACGGGAATGGCACGTGGAGCCACAAAAAAAGATGCCCACACCCCTCACCCCTCCGACCATGCATTACTGCTCAGCCCTCGCCGCCCCTGCATTCCAACCTCGCCGATTGATCAGTCCTCACCACCCTGCCTTTTGGAACTCTCTTCCAAAATCACCTCGGCTGGCAACCTTCAGCCCTTTCTTCAAAAACCTAGTGCTTTGAACGCGTTTTTAGTTGCCCACTCCTCCACCTTTCCCATCTCCTTCTCTGCATCCCCCTCCCACCCTGCCACCAGTACAGTACTACAAGACATTTTTCCACAGGCAGGATACTATACAAATGCAACTTGTTAACATTGGATTGAAACTTGCTTCTGGTCGATTTAATGAATATTAACAAAGCCTTTGAGAAAGAAGTGTAAAGAGTTGTTTGTTAGTGAAGTGAAATCATGTGAGACTCTGAGCGAAGGTGTTTGACAGGTAACTGAAAACACTAATGAACTACGACAATGTACCTTCCAATGAGCCACAGTGAAGGGGGCATAAGCTTAAAATTAGAGCTAGGCCATTCAGGAGTGAATTCATGAAGCACTTCTTCACACAAAGTGATGTAGAATTCTGGAACTCGCTGCCCCAATAGGCTGTGGATGCTGGGAGTCAATTGAAACTTTCAAGACTGAGATCGATAGATTTTTGTTCGGTAAGGGTTTCAAGGGATATGGAGCAAAGGTAGGTGAGTGGAGTTGAGTTATAGATCAGCCATGATCTAATTGAATGGCGGAACAGGCTTGGGTGGCTAAATGGTCTACTCCTGTCCTTATGTTAGTTGTGAACTCAGTTAGTTTTGAAATCTGAAGCACTATTATATTGACGGATTGCAGTTGATGGCAGCAGTACTGTGCTTAATGGTACCTTCTAATATAAAGCCGGTGAATTTACGCCTTAGACGGCATCTGTGCTCCAACTTTCCATGGATCCCAAGAGCAGAGATTGGATGAATGGAAAGCAATGCCTCCGTCTTCAAAAGCAAAATACTGCGGATGCTGGAAATCTGAAATAAAAACAGAAAATGGTGGAAATACTTAGCAAGTCAGGCAGCATCTGTGGAGAGAGAAACAGAGAGAGGAGCTGTAAATGGCAACAGCAGAATCATTACCAGCACCTGCTGTCTGAAAAAATGGGAGCAGTGGTTATGATCTGAAGTTATTGAAATCAGTGTTGAGTCCGGAAGGTTGTGAAGTGCCTAATCGAAAGATGAGGTGCTGTTCCTCGAGCTCTTTCTTCGTTGGATCTCTCCCCCTCCCCCCTCCTATGGATGACTGGTCAGGAAAAAGGAGAGTGCAGTGCTTGAAGTATGATTCTCAGCAGCAGTGTAAAAGTGATTATAATTAGATGTGACTTGTTGACACACTGGGTTAATTGTGTTGATTGTATTAACAAATTGCTTATTTCAATATGGTTTGTGTTCATCACTTGTTTTACTTACTGGGGTATTGCCCAGTCAGTAGAACCTCGGTAGGAGTTACATGGATGGCTGCATCAATGAGTTCACAGTGTGGGACAGGAGTGCAGAGGTAGCAACGTGACACCACCACAACAGATTGTATGGTCATTATCTCCTCGCTGTTTGTGAGACCTTACTGTGCACAAATTGGCTGCCACGTGTCCTAAATTACAACAGTGACTGCACTTCAAAAGTGCTTCATTGGTTGTAAAGTGCTTTGGGACACCCTGAGATTGTGAAAGGCACTATATAAATACAAGTCTTTCTTTAAAACACAGTTCCATAATCCAGGCCCAGTATATTGAATGCAGATATATGGAGCTGCCCAGTTCTTAGTGATCTAATGCTGAGAATGTTTTAATGTTTTGTTTTTAGTTCACCACGTGTGTGTGTGTGTGTATATGTGTGAGTGTGTGTGTGTGAGTATGTGTATGTTTATGTGTGTGTGTGTTTGTGTGTGTGAGCGTGTGTTTGTGTATATGTTTATATGTGAGTGTGTGTGTGAGTGTGTGTTTGTGTATATGTTTATATGTGTGTGAGTGTGTGTGTGTGTGAGTATGTGTATGTGTTTATATGTGTGTGAGTGTGTGTGTGTGAGTGTGTGTTTGTGTATGTGTTTATATGTGTGTGTGTGTGTGTGAGTGTGTGTTTGTGTATGTGTTTATATATGTGTGTGTGTGTGAGTGTGTGTTTGTGTATGTGTTTATATGTGTGAGTGTGTGTGTGTGAGTGTGTGTTTGTGTATGTGTTTATATGTGTGTGAGTGTGTGTGTGTGAGTATGTGTATGTTTATGTGTGTGTGTGTTTGTGTGTGTGAGCGCGTGTTTGTGTATATGTTTATATGTGTGAGTGTGTGTGTGAGTGTGTGTTTGTGTATATGTTTATATGTGTGTGTGTGTGCATGTGTGTGTGAGTGTATGTGTGAGTGTATGTGTTTACCTGTGTGTGTGCATGCGTGTGTGTGAGTTTATGTGTGTGTGTATGAATGTGTGTGTGTATGAGTGTGTGTGTGTATGAGTGTGTGTGTGACTGCACATGTGTGAACATCGGGTGAGGACAGTCAAATGGCTTTTGACACTCATTGTCCAGGCTGATGTGTGAACAATGGCCATTTGATTGAGGTACTGCAGGGTGTCCAGTCTTCATGGAACTGTGTACAAATAGGAGTCAATGGCTTCCAGAGAGGGGGATGGAAGGGTAGGTGAGGGGAGAAAATAGGCACAAAAATTCACTACTGTGGGGGCTCAAGTATTCACCCATCTCTTTTTAATATGAAAAGAGCTCCTACCATTCTGATCAATTGATGGAAATCTGCACACCCAAATGTTAAAAAAAAATCCTCTCCAAAAGGGTTCAAGTGTTTACTTCTTTTTTATTCCCAGAGCATTTGAAAGAACGTTTAGAGGAATACATGGCTAGATTTCCGAAAGTGAGGATCATGCGCACCAGGAAAAGAGAAGGCCTTATCCGAACTAGGTTGCTAGGGGCTTCGGTGGCCAAAGGTGAAGTTTTGACCTTCCTGGACTCTCACTGCGAAGCCAACGTAAACTGGTTACCACCGTTACTTGGTAAGTGTCTGTCTGGATTCGCTCTGTAACAATAACCGGCTTACTTTTTTTTTTGGTTTATTTTACCAAAGCATGTCCTAGAGGGCTGTAGTCAAATGTGGTCCTATGAGCCTTTGGGAGGAGAGGGATAAGAAGAGCAGAACAGAATAGAAAACTGGGATTGTTCTCCTTAGAGCAGAGAAGGTTAAGGGGAGATTTAATAGAGGTGTTCAAAATTATGAAGGGTTTTGATGGAGTAAATAAGGAGACACTGTTTCCACTGGCAAGAGGTTACAGATTTAAGGTAATTGGCAAAAGAACCAGGGGAGAGATGAGGAGAATTTTTTTTCCGAAGAATGTTGTTATGATCTGGAAAGCATTGCCTGAAAGGGTGGTGGAAGTAGATTCAATAGTAACTTTCAAAAGGGAATTGGATAAATACTTGAAGGGGAAAAATTTGCAGGGGAAAGAGCAGAGGAGTGGGACTAATTGGATAGCTCTATCAAAGAGCCGGTACAGGCATAATGGGCCGAATGGCCTCCTTCTGTGCTGAATGATTCTATGATTCTATGAACAGAGAAAATTAAAAAAGGAACCTTAAAAGTAATGTCCACCAGCAGCAATCCAGATTTATACATCATGCAACTATGGAGTGAGAGGGAACTGAACAATTCTAAACACATCTCTGTAAGTGAAATTTTAAGCACTTTCCAATGGTGCATTAAACCCAATGACCCTAGGTCTCTGTAACAGCATAGGAGAGACACTCTGCTATCCTCCAAAAAAACCCAAAGACAACTATCTTATGTATTACAATCAGCACCTGCATCGCATTCTCCATTTTAGAGAAAGGTAAATATTTGGTTCTCACTATACCCCGTCATATCAGTGGGTATCGCCTCAATAGTGCAGCAACGCACGGTCCCTGTCGCAAGTATTTAAGTATTTCAGTCAAGTGGATTATAAACCTGAAGAAATTGCGTCCGAAAGTAATTCTTTATCCAGAGAGTGATTAGAATGTGGAACTCACTACCACATGGAGTGGTTGAGGCGAATATAGGAACATAGGAACAGGAGTAGGCCATTCAGCCCCTCGTGCCTGCTCCGCCATTTGATAAGATCATGGCTGATCTGTGATCTAACTCCATATACCTGCCTTTGGCCCATATCCCTTAATACCTTTGGTTGCCAAAAAGCTATCTATCTCAGATTTAAATTTAGCAATTGAGCTAGTATCAATTGCCGTTTGCGGAAGAGAGTTCCAAACTTCTACCACCCTTTGTGTGTAGAAATGTTTTCTAATCTCGCTCCTGAAAGGTCTGGCTCTAATTTTTAGACTGTGCCCCCTACTCCTAAAATCCCCAACCAGCGGAAATAGTTTCTCTACAAATAGACTAGATGCATTTAAGGCGAAACTAGATAAACACATGAGGGAGAAAGGAGTAGAAGATATGCTGATAGGGTGAGATGAAGTAAGATGGGAGAAGGCTCGTTTGGAGCATAAACACCGGCATAGACCTTTTGGGCCGAATGGCCTGTTTCTGTGCTGTAAGTTCTATGTAATAGGATTGTTATTAGCTGTCACACTCCCCAGTCATGCCAACAGGCCCGGTCCTACTATTAGATGCAGCTCCAGATCTCCCACAGCTCAGCCCCCATTCCAGCTTTAGAGCCTCTATGGGCCAAGACCACAGACAGAATTATAGCTTCCCTCCCTGCATAGACTCCCAGTATTTATTCAAGTATTAAGTTGTGCATCAGTATATATACTGAACTTTGATTTTATATTTTTACATTCACTTTTCTTAACAGTCCAAAATCAGGCCTCTGGGCCCATCCCCACAACTTCCATTCACACCTCCTGCTCATCCCCTGATCTACCTTCTTTCAGAGCCTCTATGTATTTCTCTGTTTTTTTCATCGGCGTGCGCACTGAGCCTTTATATTTGAACATTTTAAAACAATTGCCCCTTTTCCGACTCCCTTGGCCTCTAACCCCACTTGACCTGCCCCTTCCCTCCAGCCTACCCTACCTTTTCCCTCCTCCTGCCCCGTTTTACCTTCCCCCTGTAGCCTCTTCTACCTCCTCCCTGCCCCAGTTCCAATTAGCCTCTGCCCTACAACCTCACTTAACCTAAGGACTACTCTTAGTTATGACGCCCATGTTCAACGCCACAGGAGATCGACCAGTAGAAAATAAACTTACAGAATCCCAATGGAGCATGAGCATCCAATGGCTGTTAGTGGCATTTTGTGAGACATTTTTTGACATCCCAACAGCATCAGTGTACACACTTATAATGGGTGAGCTGGCCTAATGTTTCTGGCACTAGCAACCTGAGTGGTCATGAGTTCAAATCCCACCATGACAAGTTGTTAATTGAATTCGAAAATCTGGTAACTTGTGGGCTGGTGCCAGAAAATGGCCATGAAAGCTATTGGATTGTTGCATGCTCTTCAGGGAAGGGCATTTCCTTTGACTCCTGTCGCGATTCTGGCGGCAGCGAAGAAAGCAAGTTAAAAATGTCCCCAGAGACTCCGCTCCGCTCCAGGGTGGGGGCAGGAATTCTCGCCCGACAGGAGTATCGGATCGGAGGAGCCGCCCCCCACCTGGCGAAACGATCCACTTGTTTTAGGTTAAAATCCCAAGCTCTCTGCCTCGTGCCTCCGAGTGAAACAGACTGATGGCTCTCAGTCGGGCGCTGAGCACTCTCCCCCTTCGCACCGGGTCCAAACAACACAGTGCAAAAACATCCCCGGTGGGCACTGGAAAGAGAAAGCCTTTATGCATGTGCAGTGTCTCCTCTGCACTATAAAGAAAACTCCCTGCCCATGGGTGATTCATTGATTCCATTACTCCAAGGCAATTCGCAATAATCAGGAGAGATTTCAGGGTAAAAACAAATATTGACAATGAACATGTCACAGCGGGGGAATCCGGGTGAAATTTGCCTCTGTAATAACATCAGAAATATTTAACATTTGGCCACCCAGCCTTCTGCGAGATGGGAACCAACCACAGTGAAAACCACATCAAGATTCACAGTGGCGTCAGTTGTCAAACGAGGAGCAATTTTCACCCAGGCTGTTTTTGCATTAAATATTCATGGTGCGAATATTTGTATGACGCAATTTCATTTATTACAGTCAGTGGCCGAGAATGCATGCTGATCAATCTCTTCTGTTAGCTACAAAGCCAGCTCTTAAAATCGACAGTAAAATGGAACAAAGATTGTTTTTGAAGGCTGACAGCGCAGACGTAAATCACCCTGGCCCACTCGCTGTGTCTTCCCTCTTTCTTTGCTTGGCGCGCGCAAGCTGCATATCCCAGATACCAAAGTTAAAAAACAAATATCACATTGACACCTGGGGAGGTCAGGGGGCAATCAAATATTTGAGGGCCTGTTGCCATCTGAGCATCATAAAATATGAACCTAACTTCCTAACAGGCACTGTATAGTGGAGAAGGCACACCTGAAGGGCAAGTGTTAGGGAATGGATGTTCTAACTTATAAGTTGATAAGTTATTCCACAAGATAACAGGGTTCAAAGGAAATTTATTGGCTTTCATAGAAATTAAGCATACAATGATAACTATTATTAATAATAATCACACATATACGTACGGTCACACTTACGATAATACAGGTTACCGGAGAATTCACACGTTACAGGTTTCGAACTCGAAAGGTTAATGGTTGATCAGGTCTTGTCGAATTCTGAAGAATCTGTCTAACACCCCACTTTATATATTTTCTCTATGGTTCGGATTCATATGTTACCAAAGGATTACCTCATCCCGTTATTCACTTGATCAATTTCAGTTTTAACAAGAAGGCCTCCCATGCACCTTATCAAGGCTTTATCTTGACTGACTTGTCAAGGTGAGTTATTACTTACCTGGCGCAGATGTGTCCTTGGAGGAGTTAATCCCTAGGAGGACAGCTGAGATAGCTATGGGGCTCGATAAAGAAAGCTTGTAGCCAAATGCTTATGGGCTAAAGTCTCTGTCTGGTAACTTTTAATCGCCTCTGAACATTGAAACTCACTTAACAGACAATAGTTAATACAAAGAATTAACGCAAGACATAAGAGGATAAGAACATAAGAAATAGGAGCAGGAGTAGGCCATTAGGGCCCTCGAGCCTGCTCCGTCATTCAATAAGATCTTCAACCTCAACTCCACTTTCTCACCCGATCCCCAAATCCCTTGATTCCCTTAGAGGCCAAAAATCTATCGATCTCAGTCTTGAATATACTCAAAGACTGCGGGCCCAATTCTCCGACCTACGTTTGAGCACAGCCCACCAATGCTAGCGCAGCATCGCGGCCTCTTTCAGTCACATGCTGACGGACCTGCTTTTCCACCATTGTCTTCTTCTCGTGTCAAAGTAAATGCTTTCCATTTGCTGCGTCTTTTTTTTTTGCTGCCAATTTTCTCCCCTGATTGGCTCCTTAATGGGGATGTAGTTCCACTGACAGCTGGCAGCACTTTCGATGCCTCTCCCAAGTGGTCACAATTCATACGTGTCTCTGGTTGTGTTTTTTGGAGGCTTTTCCTCTGGATACTTATTTCAGGTTCAGGGTCTCAGATCACTGCTACAGGCCCACAAATAAGGTAATGTAGTGGTTATGTGACTGGGCTAGTAATCCAGAGGCCTAGACTAGTAATCTAGCTTAGAACGAGAGTTCAAATTCTACCCTAGCAGTTTGAGAATTTGAATTCAGTTTAAATGTAGAAATAAGGAACTCGTATCAGTAAAAGTGACTGTGTTGTAAAAACCCAACTGGTTCACTCGTGTCTTTTGCGGAACAGGCCCGAGGGACTGAACGGCCTGCTCCTGTTCCTATGTACCCAGAGTGTGTCTTTACTGATATCTATGGAATTTGTAGCAAGCTGAAGGATTGAACAGAAAACCCACAACTTTGCATTTTGGTTCACTGATTATATCACATGCCCTCACGTGATCTTCCTCAAGGCAGTTAAATAAACACTTCAGTAGATCGTGGCCTAAGTTAAAAACAGATTTATTAAGTAGTAAATGGATAAGTGAACAGAAGCGATGACACATTGTAGAATTACAGCCATTAAACGGTTAACTATCCCTCCTTGGACTTTAGAAAATTACAAACAATTGTGCCTGTGATTGTGAACTGGACTGGCCACAAGACCCCTGAATATTAACCCTGATGTTGCAGCTTGTTGCTGACCATTTCTCTGTCACTCTGTCTGATGGTTTCAGACAAAGCAAGTCAACTGGAGTAATAGACTGCAGCGCACTCGACCATTCCTCAATGGCTGCACAATGATGGTGGTGGTCACCCTTCCCCTCACTGCTTCCAAAACCCAGCAATGTGATTTGCCACGGAGACAACCGATTCACCAGGTCAACCCTGCTCAGGTTCCGTTTTCTTTATGAGTAGGCCGTGTGAGCCCTGAATTCCAAGAGCTGCAACAGGTCCAGCTTCCATTACTAGACCCATGCCGAGCCTTTGTCCAGCCAGCAACACTTACCCTGCCTCACCTGTACTCACCCTATGATGCCTTTGTCTATCTCACCGTCTCCATCACCCATGGTCAGGGTGAGTCGCCAAACTCTGGATGGACGTATTCCAGGAGGTTTCATCAGATGACCTCCCCCCTCCAACCGCCTCACCCAGCCAAACAGAATTTCCCTCCCCCACCAATCTCCAATATTTTTATAACTAAGAAGCGAAACTGTTCAAAGAAAATGACGAGAACACACCATTTTTTTAATGCCCCAATGATTTTTCTCCTGGGTTGTTCGCAGCAGTGTCCCGGAGATTAATCTTTCATTCCTGGAGACTCCAGGACAGTCCTGGAGGGTTGGCAACCCCTACCCGTGGTGTGTGTCACCGTGTTGGCTCTGGACCGAGGTGCCGCTTGTTCTGAAGGTTGCTGTGAAATGTGGGCCTCCTTGGGAACCATTCTGTTCCTCCATTTCTGTAAAAAGTAAAGAGGGCAAAGCGCCAGAATGTGGAGTCACAGAAGCAGACTGCAGTCTCAGCGACGTTGCATGGTTATTAACCGTGATGTGGCAGCAGGTCAATGTGCCGCTGAGATTCAATTGTGCTGCATTACTTGACACGTGCATAATGCATGAGGATGCTAGCGAGCAGCTCTGCATTGGCCTCCAGCTGCCCCTCTGTGTATTCTCACTTTTAATTAGCTCAAAGGTGGCCTCTTCAAATAGGATACAGGGGGGTGGGGGGCGCCTAGAGGGCAAAGCTAGCGACGTTACGCTCCACCTCGTTAAACGGGGAACGCAGTGCCCGCAGTGCTGAGTCCGTGCTTACATTCCATTTGAATCTGTTGCCTCGTGTTGGATGGCCATCTCCTGCTGTAGATGGAAGAAGAATCTTGAGGGGAAAGGAAGGTCAGAAGGCAGCGGCAATGTCAGGGAGCTGCGTGGTTTGTGTGGTATTGGAAGGTTTCTGCGCAAGACCGTGACAATGGTAAATAAAGTAATTAGTTGGGGAAGTTCTTGCTGTGCACGTAGCATGTCAAGTGTGCTTGTGACCGGGCCTCTTTCACAAACTGTACTCTAGCCATTCAAGAAATTTCTTCAGTGGCTCAGTGTGCTTGAGTAAACATTTCCTACATTGCAACTGTGACTACACTTCAAAAGTACTTCATTGGCTGTAAAGCACTTTGGGACGTCCTGAGGTCATGAAAGGCGGGTTTCAAAGTATTTTCTTTCTTTCTTTCTTTCTTTCGGTGCAGTAGTTAATGCCGCGACACTAGTCTGCAAGAAGTAGCAGCAAGAGCAGAGAGGTTGGTATGGGATAAACTTAACTCATGCCTGTTAGTGATAGGTGCAAGTCATAGCTCGAATTATCGGAACTAACTTTGGTTGATTTCTTGAAACTTGGCATTTATTTTCCTCACATCTCTCCGGGTCCTGGAGACTGCATTCACCCTTTCCGCAATTTCTTCCCGTCCAGGCACCTTGGAGGGTGGTGGGTGCCACTCTCTGCCATATGTTCTCTCACTCTCTAGATCAGTGCCTTCACAGCCTGGTCATCAAACGGTTCTTTCTTTGTCACGTCCGTTCAAAAATGCTCTCTGGCCAGCCTCCTATCTTCCTATCTTCCGCCCTCCTTAAGCTTAAGCTCATCCAAAACTCTGCTGCCGGTTTCCTAACTGGCACCACGTCCTGTTCACCCATCACCCCTGTGCTCGCTGACCTACATTGGCTCCCGGTCCACCAATGCTTTGAATTTAAAATTCTCATCCTTGTTTTCAAATCCCTCCATGGCCTCGCCCCTCCCTATCTCTGTAACCTCCTCCGGCCCTACAACCCTCCGAGATCTCTGCGTTCCTCCAATTCTGGCCTCTTGTGCATACCTGATTTTCATCGCCCCACAATTGGCAGCAGTGCCTTCAGCTGTCTTGGCCCTAAGCTCTGGAAATCCCTCATTAAACCTCTCCGCCTCTCCACCTCTCTCTCTTCCTTTAAGACTCTCCTTAAAACCTACCTCATTCAACCTGTCCTAATATCTCCTTCTTTGGCACGGTGTCAGTTTTTTTGTCTGAATACACTCCTGTGAAGTGCCTTGGGATGTTTAAGTACATTAAAGCTGCTACATAAATGCAAGTTGTGCCCAGACTCAAGGTGGGAATTTAACTCTTTCCCAATCGAGCTCCATTTCCTGCTCCGCTCCCGCCGATTCCTCCTTTTAACGCCGCTTACTTTGGCAGCGGATGAAGCTCCTGCTAGACTTTGGCGGAAACCTCATTATTAAATGCAAATTGGGGGCCCCGTGACCTACATGGGATCCCGATGGCATTTTAACCCGCTCCTGAAGGGGATGCACGCCCCTGCTGCCTCGCCAGGTAAAATTGTCGGGAAGGCTGCGAGACCCTCCAAAGTAAGTTTAAAAAACTTTCTATGGCTACAGGAGGATCAGGAGTGCTCCTCCCGGCCCCAGAGGGAAGGTTCAGGCATCTGCTGCCCCCTCCCCGGATGCGAGACCCTCGCAACACCCCACCCTCTCAGATTTACCCTGCTGCTGGCCGCTTTCACTTGGTCCTCGTTCCCCCTCCCCTCCCTCCCCACCCCCACCGCCCCGCAGGCCAGTTGCCCTTTTCCTCCTGAAACAGGTGAACAGCTACCGGGCGGCCTTCGACTAAGACGCAGCAGTTAAACTCTGCTGAGTCTCTGACGAAGACTCCCGCATGAGATGACATTCCCACCGGATTCCCGCCAGGAGGAAAAATGGGCCCCTCGCAATCTAGGCTAAGACGTGGGAAATAACCACCAGCGTGAGGTAGTTACTTAGAACTACATAGAATTTTACAGCACAGAAACAGGGCATTCGACCTAACTGTTCTATGCCAGTGTTTATGCTCCACATGAGCCTCCTCCCTTCTACTTCATCTAATCCTATCAGCATATCCTTCTATTCCTTTCTCTCTCAGCTATAGAAAACCCTGGTTAGACCGCACCTGGAGTACTGTGAGCAGTTCTGGGCACCGCACCTTCGGAAGGACATATTGGCCTTGGAGGGAGTGCAGCGTAGGTTTACCAAAATGATACCCGGACTTCAAGGGTTAAGTTACGAGGAGAGATTACACAAATTGGGGTTGTATTCTCTGGAGTTTAGAAGGTTAAGGGGTGATCTGATCGAAGTTTATAAGATATTAAGGGGAACAGATAGGGTGGATAGAGAGAAACTATTTCCGCTGGTTGGGGATTCTAGGAGTAGGGGGCACAGTCTAAAAATTAGAGCCAGACCTTTCAGGAGTGAGATTAGAAAACATTTCTACACACAAAGGGTGGTAGGAGTTTGGAACTCTCTTCCACAAACAGCAATTGATACTAGCTAAATTGCTAAATTTAAATCTGAGATAGATAGCTTTTTGGCAACCAAAGGTATTAAGGGATATGGGCCAAAGGCAGGTATATGGAGTTAGATCATAGATCAGCCATGATCTTATCAAATGGCGGAGCAGGCACGAGGGGCTGAATGGCCTGCTCCTGTTCCTATGTGTTTATCGAACTTCCCCTTAAAGGCATCTATGCTATTCACCTCAACTATGTCATGTGGTAGCAAGTTTCGCATTTTCAACACTTTCTGGGTAAAGAAGTTTCTCCTGAATTTCCTATTGGATTTATTAGTGACTATCTTATATTTATGGCCCCGAGTTTTGGGGCTCTCCCATAAGTGGAAACATCTTCTCCACGTCTACCCTGTCAAACCCTTTCATAATTTTGAAGACCTCTATCAGGTCGCCTCTCAGTCTTCCCTTTTCATAGAGAGAATGGCCCAATGAATATGTGACTGTCACCCAACATGAGTCAGCGCCTTCCAGGGAGGAGGGAGGAAGATTAGGAAGGGGGAAGAGAATTAAACTTGCTGACACTTCTGGAAGGATGGGAAGAAAATTGACAGAAAAGATAAGGGGAACAAACGGAGATAGAAGCAATTCCTTTAAAGATTGTACGTTTTGGTTTTAAGCACTATCAGTTGATAGCACGGCAGCAGCTTATACTGACTCAAGACCTGATTATGACTTCAATCAGTATTTCTTAACACAGCATCTTTTGTTAAAGCTCTAACCAATGGAGTTAATACGAATGTGTTACCAAGGCTAATCCCTGATTATGTGGTAAATTAAATTCAGTTTCAATTTGTCTGCGGCCAAAGGAAATGTGCTTAGAAGGGAAATGGCTTATCCTGGTCGGGCGGAATGAATTGGTGCAGTGAGAGAATGTGATAGAATGTGGGTCTTTCTCACTCATTAGGTGTCAGCTGTGGCTCAGTTGGTAGCACTCTTATCTCTAACCTTAGAAGGTTGTGGGTTCAAACCTAACTCTAGAGACTTGAGTATACATTTTAGTGCTGCACTGTTGGTGGTGCTGTCTTTTGGATGAGCTGTTAAACCAGGGCCCCTTCTGCCCTCTCAGGTGGATGTAAAAGACCCCATAGCACTATTTTGAAGAAGAGCAGGGGAGTTCTCCCCTGTACCCTGGTCAATGTTTATCCCTCAACCAACACCACTAAAAATAGATGACCATGTCGTTATTTTATTGCTGTTTGTGGGATCTTGCTGCTTGCAAACTGGCTGCCACATTTCCTACGTTACAACGGTGACTACACTTCAAAAGTACGTCATTGGCTGTAAAGTGCTTTGGGACGACCTGAGGCACTATATAAACTCAAGTTCTTTCTTTCAACTGCTGCTTAGTGGAGACCCTAGGTCTCAACTGTGATGTTCAGTGGTCGTACCAGGCCTGTGGAGAGACAGAATCAATGGGCAAGGGCTTCTTTGTTCCACCCGATCATAGAGCTCTGAGAGGAGAAGCCTAGGAATATGTTGCTAATCTGCCGTTTTACCCCAGGGTTTGATACACGTTGTGGTAAGAATAAGAGAGCAAACTATAAAAATATTAAGCAATGAATTTGGTGCAGACCCAAGATCCCTTTTTTTTAATGAAAAATGGGAAAATGCCTGTTTGTTTCCGTGTTATGAGTTCGAGTCTACCTTAGATACCTTCTCAGGTTCAGTGGTGTCAGTCGCTCCTGTAAATGGTCTGACCATCTTACTTTTATGGGAGTTGACTTAGGCTGCGCTTTATGAAAGTAAGTCCTGAGGGTATAACAGTGGAGCCCCCTTGTGAGCTGAGCTGGATATCCGTGCCTTTTGCAGGAGTTTTTCTTTCATCCCTCCAAAAACGGGCCAACTTAACACTAGATGAGGCAAAAGCTTGGTCCCAATCATTAAGTGGCTTTATTCCACCCTTAGATGCAATGTACAACAATAGTTACAATCAGATTCACTTAGTTCAATCGATATGTAACAACATGAAAATAATGAACACGCTACGCTACCCCACTTCCATAGGTCATCTCACTTGACTTAAATAGACCAACTCCTCTGCAGCCTGACTTTTTTGAACCTGCCTTCCCTGGATCTTCAAGTTTCTGACACTCTGCGATGTTGCTGACTGTTCATAGGCGAGCCACCAAATTGCTTATTATTTATAGACCATGAGGAAACAATATCAAGACCAGTTCATTAGCATCTCAAGTACCTCCTCTACCTCCCATATTAGCAACTTCTGGAGGCACCGCTCAAAAACTGGACTGCCGGTCCGATACCAGATCGATGATAACCCTCCTCTCCTCCCATTTTGCTCCCTGGACAGGGAGATGCTGTAACCTCCACTTGGTGTCTCCATGCTCAATATGGGTCAAAACAGCACTCAACCTAGATTCATGCCAGGTCTGTGGTTCTGGGGATTACTGCTATCACACGGACTACCCCATAAACAGGTGAAAATTACTAACGGGGCTCCACAAACTGTGCTAAGCTCATCCAAGGGTCGAACATATCATTCCTTTCCCACCTTTGATGTTTCCTTCTTGTTTTTATTTAGTGGGTTAATTAAAAAGGGATTATAAAGAAAGAAAAATAATCCAAGCACCTTTCACGACCTTCCTAAGCACTTTAAAGCCAATTAAGTATTTTCTGAAGTGCAGTCACTATTGTAAAGAAGAAAATGTGGCAGCCAATTTGCACACACCAAGCTCCCACAAACAACAATGAGATAAATGACCAGATAATCTGTTTTTTTTTAATGATGTTGACTGAGGGATAAATATTGGCCAGGACACCAGGGAGAACTCCCCATCTCTTCTTTAAATAGTGCCAAGGGATCTTTTACGTCCACCTGAGAGGGCAGACATCTCATCCAAAAGACAGCGCCTTTGACAGTGCAGCACTCCCTCAGTACTACGCTGGGAGTGTCAGCTCAGATTCTTTTTGTTCAAGTCTCTGGAGTGGGACTTGAACTCAACCTTCCTGAACTCAGAAGGGAGAGTGCCTTAACTGAGCTACCATAGTTGGAAGTGACTGAACGTAGGAACAGGAGCAGGACTTTCAGCCCCTCGAGCCTGTTCTGCCATTCAAGTATTTTGCACTGCCCTTTGTGATAGAATCACAGAAGCTTACAGCACAGAAGGAGGCCATTCGGCCTGTCGTGCCTGTGCCGGCTCTTTGAAAGAGCTGTCGAATTTAGTCCCACACACCAGCTTTTTCCACATAACCCTCTTCAAGTACATGTCCACATAACCCTCTTCAAGTACATGTCCACATAACCCTCTTCAAGTACATGTCCACATAACCCTCTTCAAGTACATGTCCAGTTGTCTTTTGAAAGTTGTTATGGCATCTGCTTCCATCACTAGTCGTGTATCCCAGATCTTAACAACTTTCTATGTGAAAAAAATTTCTCCTCATTTCCCCTCTGGTCCTTTTGCCAATTATTTTAAATCCGTGACCTCTGGTTACCGACCCTCTTGCCAGAGGAAACAGTTTCTCCCTATTTGCTCTATCAAAACCCCACAGAATTTTGAACACCTCCATTAAATCTCCCCTTAACCTTGTCTGTTCTAAGGAGAACAGTCCCAGCTTCTCCAATCTCTCCACGTAACTGAGGTCCCTCATCCCTGGTATCATCCTGGTAAACCTCCTCTGTACCCTCTCCAAGGCCTTGACAGCCTTCCAAAAGTGTGGTGCCCAGAATTGTACACAATACTCCAGCTGAGGCCTAACCAGTGATTTGTAAAGGTTGAGCATAACTTCCTTGTTTTTGTATTCAATGCCTCCATTTGCAAAGTGATGATGTTGAGCTGATCGTTGATTGTTTCTCAGTGTCGTTTGTGGGTCAACCTAGCCAAGTAACAAAAATGAGCTTTTAGTCATTACAAAAAGAGAAAAGGTTACAGCAGCAAAGTTACGTGACTGTGATATTTCATGAGGAATCAGCGGACAGCTTGACAGATTTGGAACAGTTTAGCCAGCCTGAGTGACAGAGATGTAGATGGCTGAGGTTTCTTTAGCCTCGCTGGAGAAGACCTACTTCAAAAAGAAATCTAATCGTTTTCTAATCACTGCCCAGCTGCATAAAGTCCAATTTCAGATAGTGGACTGCTGTGGATTGAACAGCGCGAGGAGCTGAGGGGAGACTGTTGGGGAACTGAAGGCAGACAATGTCAGACGGTCCTCCGGTGGTGAAGTGTTTCGGTACGGTTATGATGGACGAGCCTGGTTAACCCATGCGTTTTTCTTCCCGGCGTCCCTTTCATCTTTCAGACCAGATCGCGCAGAACCGCAGGACGATCGTGTGCCCGATGATCGACGTCATTGACCACAATCACTTCGGCTACGAGATGCAGGCAGGAGACGCCATGAGGGGAGCCTTCGACTGGGAGATGTACTACAAGCGCATCCCCATACCACCGGAGCTCCAGAGGGCCGATCCCAGTGACCCCTTTGAGTAAGTAGCACAGAATGAAGAAGTGGCAGAGGTCAGAGGTTAAGTAAGGCAGTAGCGCACCGAAGACAGTGAACTTTAGTTAGTACAGGGAGAGAGCGCCAAGTATGTGGTTTTATCTTTACACAGGGTTCTGTCTCTTCTCTCAGTCACATGATTTCAATTGCCCTTGTTTCTCTTTTGTCCAATTTTCTCCCCTTTTTCTCCTGAACGCTACTGGAGTCATAGAATGACACAGCAAAGAAGGAGGCCATTTGGCCCATCGCGCCTGTGTCGGCTCTTTGAAAGAGCTATCCAATTAGTCCCATTCCCCTGCTCTTTCCTCACAGCCCTGTAAATTTTTCCCCTTCAAGTATTTATCCAATTCCCTTTTGAAAGTTACTATTGAATCTGCTTCCACCACCCTTTCAGGCAGTGCATTCCAGATCATTACAACTCGCTGCGTGAAAAAAATTCTCCTCATGTCGCCTCTGATTCTTTTGTCAATTACCTTAAATCTGTGTCCTCTGATTACCGACCCTCCTGCCAGTGGAAACAGTTACTTCCTATTTACTCTATCAAAACACTTAAGAACAATCCCAGCTTCTCTAATCTCTCCATGTGACTGAAGTCCCTCATCCCTGGCCTCTTACTCTTGCAATCGTTGAGTATATTCAAGTCAGAGATCAATAGATTTCTAAGGGAATCATGGGGATCGGGCGGGAAAGTGGAGTTGAGGTCGAAGATCAGCCATGATCTGATTGAATGGCGGAGCAGGCTCGAGGGGCCGTGTGGCCTACTCCTGCTCCTATTTCTTATGTTCTTATGTTTTACTATAACTCAACTCACTAAACTCTTAAGGGGACTGTGATTTCATCCATTATTTATATTCCTTTTCATCACGTTTGTTGCCTTGCAAGTGGCTTGTCGCCAAACATCTTCCGCCAATTTAAACACAAGTTGGATTTCTACCCAGTTACGAATGGAATTGAGGGTCATAAGGATAAGTACAGCTCGAAATCTGCCTGCCTATCTCAAAGCCACTTTGGATACCTGCCAGTTGCTTTGGCTACTCACCCCACCTGCCCATTCACTGGCTCGCTGGCTATCACTATTATTGTTCCCCCCGCCTCCCCTCTGGCTCTTGCCAATAACCCCTCCCCCAACACTAATGTCCTATTTCCGATCTAGCACCCCTCCCCGGATGGCAGACTTCTCCCCTCCCCTCCCCCATGCCCCTCTCCTCCATTCCCCATTTCCTCCATCTCCTTCCTCCTCTTCTTGTTCCCCTGCACTTCTCCGTTCCCTGTCCCCCTTCACCTGTCCTACCCCTTTAGTCATCCTCCTCCCCCCTCTCCCTCTTCCTCCTCTCCCCTCCTTTCCCTCCCCTCTGGTCCCTACGCCCTCTCTCCTCTTCTTCCCTGCTTCCTCTCTCTTCCTCCCCTCTTCTCAACCCTCCCCTTTACTCCCCTCCTCTCCCTGCCCTCCTCCCCTCCCCTTCCCTCTCTACCCTTTCTCTCCCTCCCCTTCCTCCTCTCCTCCACCCACATCGCCCCATCCTCTCTAAGAACCTGTAAATTGCAGGAAGAAGAAACTCTGAGGTAAATAAAGACTTCCTGTGAGCACTATAGGAATCTACTATCCAAAAAAAGACAATAAAGATTCTGTTCACCCATTTAATATATAAAGGCTAGTGTATTCCATAACTTTGATATGTAGACTCTAGTCAATACACAGCGGCTGCTGAAATGGGGCTTCACTTAGCCCTGTAACAGATGCAAGTGAAAAGCTAACACACATTAGCTGTCCCCAGGCAGGACTTGAACTCTTTTGAAAATCAGTGATGCCGAAACCTCGACGATGTATTTCCCCTCAGGCAGCAATTGTTGATATTTATGTTTGTTACAAAAAGAAATTAAGAAGTGTTTCCAGAACTAGGTTGGATAGGATAGCAACCGAGCTACTGTACCATGCTGCGCGAGTGCTGCCAGTCGACAGGCTGGCACAGCTCGGACTGCCGGCTGGCAAGTCGACGGGCTCTTCACTGCGGCGGAGTGTAGCCATCGCCGTAGCAACCGTGATCGAAGCGACTGTCCCACACGCCCCAACCCAGATGAGTGACGTTTGGATTCTGCCCCGGAACCGGGCGAATACCAGGTGGTGTGGAGTCTGTTCTTGGAGACTCACTCAGCACAAGCCCTTCCCCCCACCCCCCCCTCCCCCACCCCGGCCGGTCTCCCGGCCAATATTTATCGCTCAACCAACATCACAAAAACAGATTATCTGGTCGTTTTCACATTGCTGTTTGTGGGATCTTGCTGGGCGCAAATTGGCTGCCGCGTTTCCTACATTACAACAGTGATTACACTTCAAAAAGTACTTTAGTCGCAGTAAAGCGCTTTTGGGGCATCCTGAAGTCGTAAATACAAGTCTTTCTTTCTTTTTAATCCATTTATTAAGAGAGTTTGGCAACATTTTGACCATTTTGTGAAGTTACAGGAGCTGGCAATCAAGTATTTCTTTGCTGCATTACCTCTGTCGCCAGATAGGAAATCTCACAATATTCTCTCCGCACATCAGTCTTAAAACGGCTCTTCAGTATCTACGTTAAACACACCAAGGACAAACGTATAGCAATGGCCGTGTGACACTCAGGGCACGATGAGCATCACCTGCCTCCGACGCCCTAAGTCTCACCCTGAGACGTCGGAGAACCAAATCTAAGTGCACGACTGCTTCTCAATGACTGGTTTACATAATTGGACATTGCCTCTGATCCCTGGCTGCGCAGTGCAGTGATGTGACTGACAGGCCATTCTTGTCAGCAGAACAGAAGTGAAAGCCGATCGTGTCACACCAATTTAACTTCCGTTTTATTACCTCTCACCCTGGCCCGATTTAGAATCATAGAATCTTAGAAAGGTTACAACATGGAAGAAGGCCATTCAGCCCATTGAGTCCATGCCGGCCCTATGCAAGAGCAATCCAGCTAGTCCCACTCCCTCACCCTTTCCCCGTAGCCCTGCAAATTTTTTCCTTTCAAGTACTTATCCAGTTCCCTTTTGAAGGCCATGATTGAATCTGCCTCCACCACCCCCTCGGGCAGTGCATTCCAGATCCTAACCGCTCGCTGTGTAAAAAAGTTTTTCCTCATGTCACCTTTGGTTCTTTTGTCAATCACCTTAAATCTATGTCCTCTGGTCCTTGACCCTTCCGCCAATGGGAACAGTTTCTCTCTATCTACTCTGTCTGGACCCTTCATGATTTTGAACACCTCTATCAAATCTCCTCGCAACTGTCTCTGTTCCAAGGAGAACAACCCCAGCTTCTCCAGTCTATCCTCGTAGTCCCTCATCCCTGGAATCATTCTAGTAGATTTAAAGGAGCATTGCTTAATGGGTGAGCTTTGGGGACCTTCCAGGGTAGCAAGGAACGTCATGGAGACCTACTCCACTTGCCTGTGCAGTGACAATGATTGGTGATTGACACTGCATGATCTCACTAGGTTTTTTTAACCCTTTACAGATGAGTTGACTTGTCCAAATTCATTGGAGGGCGTGTGGTGCAGTGCCAAGTGTACCTGCTTGAAACAGCACTTCCATATTTTCGTCGCCATCTTACATGTCAATGGTTGACGTGATTGCAGGTGTGAAGCTTCGCGTCCTGACCTTATTGATTGACTGGGCAAACGATGTGTCACGCTAAATTCCGGCCAATTGGGAACCCGGGCCCTGAAGTTGCATCACGCGATACTGCCGTGCAAACCCTTAATGGGGTGGATTCTCACTGCCTCTCGCCCGGCGTGAACGTGACGGTAACAGCCTCAAAATGGGGTCGGTAGCCTTACCGCCCCCCGTTACCACCGGCGATGTGGCCGGCTCCATTTTGAGAGGCGCCCAAAGCGCCCGCCCGATTCAGGCGATAGAACCTTTTTGATATGGTAACCGGGGTGTGATGACGTAAATAAGACCCCAATTGCCATTTTTGGTCGGAACCGGTCGGAATCTGCGATGGAGGTGGAAGTGAAGAGGCCCAGCCGAAGGTAAGTGTCGAATTATTTTTGAATCAGGAGGACCATGAGTGAACCCCTCCGGGCCTCTGCCACCCCGAGACCGCCACCCTCTGTGATCGTGACACCACTTCCCTGCCCCCGCCCCCTACAACTTAGCTTGCTGGCAGTTGCCCGCGGCCCGATCTGGGGGCCTCAAACCGGCGAGCTGCACACGGTGGGCGCAATGCCTGATCTACACCGCTGCAACTCGCCTGACAAATCTTGAAATGAGGCCGGGGCTTCAAACTCGCCCCCACAATGGGCGGCTGGCCAAAAAGGCCAAAATCGAGCCCAATGTGTTTGCCTGAAGTTCCTCTCTGTTATTTTGCAGACATTAACCTGTTTAACACAGATGGGTTAACGCCTGTGACACAATAGCAAGTAACATTCGCGCCAGACAAGTGCCGGGCAATGACCAACAAGAGAGAGTCTGACCACCTCCCCTTGACATTCAACGGCATTACCATCGCCGAATCCCCCACCATCAACATCCTGGGGGTCACCATTGACCAGAAACTTAGCTGGACCAGTCACATAAATACTGTGGCTACGAGAGCAGGTCAGAGGCTGGGTATTCTGCGGCGAGTGACTCACCTCCTGACTCCCCAAAGCCTTTCCACCATCTACACGGCACAAGTCAGGAGTGTGATGGAATACTCTCCACTTGCCTGGATGAGTGCAGCTCCAACAACACTCAAGAAGCTCGTCACCATCCAGAACAAAGCAGCCCGCTTGATTGGCACCCCATCCACCACCCTAAACATTCACTCCCTTCACCACCGGCGCACTGTGGCTGCAGTGTGTACCATCCACAGGATGCACTGCAGCAACTCGCCAAGGCTTCTTCGACGGCACCTCCCAAATCCGCGATCTCTACCACCTAGAAGGACAAGGGCAGCAGGCGCATGGGAACAACACCACCTGCACGTTCCCCTCCAAGTCACACACCATCCAGACTTGGAATTATATCGCCGTTCCTTCGTCATCGCTGGGTCAAAATCCTGGAACGTCGTACCCACAGCACTGTGGGAGAACCGTCACCACACGGACTGCAGCGGTTCAAGAAGGCGGCTCACCACCACCTTCTCGAGGGCAATTAGGGATGGGCAATAAATGCCGGCCTCGCCAGCGACGCCCACATCCCGTGAACAAATGAAAAAAACAATAGCAAAGAGAGAACTTGCAGGCAAATGCCTTGAAGCCTTAAATATTTTGATGGGAAAAGTGTGCGGAGATCGGGATGCCTGACTAACCACAACAGTGGCTGCTTCCCTGGAAGGTCCCTAATGACATCCTTTCAGTGGTATTACATGAAGTATGACACATCGTGGTAATTAACAGGTAGATATGGCCTAATTGGGCACATCTGCCAAGAGGCCACCAGCATTACGATGCAGCCACTGACACACCTGCCCGGCAACAGACTGTCGGGAGCTAGCTGCACTGTCGTTGCCTGCAGTCTCAAGCTCGCACTTTGGATTTCCTTTCCTTCCATGCTTGTCTCTCACTTCTTACTTCTCTCCCCTTTAGCCTTGGCAAAAGGCTGCTAATGGATTCAGACGCCCTCTGGAGCCTTTCCAAAGGGTTTCAGAATTTTTTGTCAACCTTTTCGGCCAATTCCCCTTAATTGTCCCCCGACCCTTTTAGATCTCAATTACACGAGCGTTTTGCACTCCTGCCATCAGTGCGTCCAAATCTGCATCTGCGCTGATGAGCTGATCTAGGAAAAGTGCATTCACAGTTACATAGAGTTACATAGAGTCTACAGCACAGGAACAGGCCATTCGGCCCAACTGGTCTATGCCGTTTGTGATCCACAGGAGCCTCCTCTTCATCTAACCCTATCGTGCAAACAGCACACTTCCAATTGAATTCGTCTAAAACCTGCTCAACAGTGTTCGTAGGTAAGGATCTCACGTTGCAGTTTCAGGGCTCAGCTTTTTCCAAGTTGCTGCTACAGGGAGAGTCAGAACGAAAAAGTAAAAGGTTTTAAAGTTGGGGGGTTTTGTTTCACGAATTATGGTACAGAAAAGATGGCGGGTCCCCCAGCAATGGTTTATATTATCATCCAAAGGACAGCAAGTGTAGCCTCACTGAGTCTCCCTCACTGAGGGAGAGCAACTCTGGCTGGACGTATCCCCGGAGGTTTCATCACATGACCTCTTGCCTCCAATCGCACCCCTCGGTCGAACAGCCTTTCTTCGCCATCTCTAATATTTTTATAACTAAGAAATAAAAGTGTTCAAAGAAAATGAAAAAAACATTTTATTAATGCCCCAATGATTTTTCTCCTTCAGTTGCCCGCAGCAGTGTCCCGGAGATTAATCGTCAATTCCTAGAGACTCCAGGGCAATCCTGGAGAGTTGGCAACCCTATGCTGTGCCAGGGTGTCAGTATAGATTTCACACAAGTCCTGCTATGGTGCTTAACCAGAAGCATGAATGCTACCAACCGAACTGGTTAGACCACACTTGGAGAACCGTGCACAGTTCTGGTCTCCATATTATAAAAAGGACATAGAGGCATTGGAGAGGGTGCAAAAAAGATTCATAAGGATGATACCAGAACTGAGAGGGCATACTTATCAGGAAAGGGTGAACAGGCTGGGGTTCTTTTCTCCAGAAAAGAGAAGGCTGAGGGGTGACCTGAGAGAGGTCTTTAAGATAACGATAGGGTTGATAGGGTAGACGTAGAGAAAATGTTTCCACTTGTGGGGGAGTCCAAAACTAGAGGTCATAAATTTAAAATAGTCGCTAATAAATGTAATAGGGAATTCAGGAGAAACTTTTTCACCCAAAGAGTGGTAAGAATGTGGAGTAGATGAGGCAAATAGCATAGATGCATTTAAGGGGAAGCTAGATAAGCACATAAAGGGGAAAGGAATTGAAGGATATGCTGAAAGGGTTAGATGAAGTAGGGAGGGAGGAGACTCGTGTGACCATAAACACCGGCATGGACCAGTGTGCTGAATGGCCTGTTTCTGTGCTGTAGGCTCAATGTAACTCAATGAACCAAACACACTTGTGTGAAGTTTGCTTTATTCCCCTTTCCCTCCCCTCTCCTCTCCTCCTACATTTCCAGAACTTCCTTACCGGGGTTTTATCATTGACGTTCATCTCAACAACAAAAAACAACAACTTGCATTTATATGGCGCCTTTAACCGTAGTAAAACGTCTCAAGGTGCTTCACAGGAGCGACTATCAGATAAAACTTGACACCGAGCCACGTAAGGAGATATTAGGACAGGTGACCAAAAGCCTGGTCAAAGAGGTAGGTTTTAAGGAACATCTTAAAGGCGGAGAGGTGGAGAGGCAATGACACTTAGGGAGCGAATTCCTGAGCTTAGGGCTTGGACAGCTGAAGGACATTTAAGACTGAGATGAGGAGGAATTTCTTCATTCAGAGGGTCGTGAATATTTGGAATTCTCTACCCCAGAAGGCTGTGGATGCTCAGTCCTTGAGTATATCCAAGACTGAGATCGATAGATTTTTTTGGCCTCTAAGGGAATCAAGGGACATGGGGATCGGGCGGGAAAGTGGAGTTGAGGTCGAAGATCAGCCATGATCTTATTGAATGGCGGAGCAGGCTCGAAGGTCTGAATGGCTTACTCCTGCTCCTATTTCTTATGTTCTTACGTTCTTAAGGCACGACCACCAATAGTGGGGCAAAGGAAATCGGGAATGCACAAGAGGCCAGAATTGGAGGAACGCAGAGTTCTCAGAGGGTTGTCGGACTGGAGGAGTTTACAGAGATAGGGAGGGGCAAGGCCGGGGAGGGATTTGAACACCAGGATGAGAATTGTAAATTTGAGACGTTGCTGGATCAGGAGCCAATGTCAGTCAGCGAGCACAGGAGTGATGGGTGAACGGGACTTGGTGCGAGTTAGGATACGAATGTCATTCTGAATCATGTGATAGGAAGAGAGGATATTAAATGTGATTATTATGTGGGGGGGGGGGGAATAAAGCTTCTGTGCACATTGTAATGAGTGTAAACTACTGGATTAGACACTATCATAATATTTAGCATTGACGAGCAAATAGTCTGGAAATAAAAGGAGTCCATGAGGAAATTTGCCAATCCCAGAGGAGGCTCTGAAAGCACTGCCAGGCCTGCAGCGCCACCTGCTGGTGAAACTGCTCAATGACCTTTCCTCAGAGTTTATTAAATTTCTGCATTCGTGGTTTGGCATCTGTTCCCTGAAGGATTTGTAGAGAAATAATCTCAATCCAGAGCAATTACAGCTTTACATGTTTGCTCCTTAACACTTAGGTTGAATACTTCAAAAGGTTCCAACAATAATCAAACAAACGTCAATCAGTATAATCTATTCGGTGTTCTCGAATGTAGTGTTGGCCAACTAGTGACCACCCTCCTTGGGGGGGGGCAAGTAGATTCCAGGGTGCCAGACCTGGCATTGGAAGTCGATCTTCTGTGTGGAGTCGAGAATCTGATATCCGAGCCAGGCTGGTTTGCACTAATCCAGGGAGCTGTTGATAATTGGCCAACCAACCTGTCTCTTTGATGGAAACCTGAAGGATTAGACCTTGTTAACAAGGGCTGGAAGTCTTCCTGCAAGGCTCCTGGTAACAAGCTCGGGCAATGCCAGTTTAGCAGTGCTCCTTTGCAGACAGGCTGTCCAGTTGAACCCTGGCGGTACACCCGATGCAACAGTAGGCTCTCACCAGCACGCATCTACTTTCTGTGAGGTTGGGTGAGTGAGGGTGAGCCCCTGCAGGGAGAGCCTGCACTTCCAGAATCAAGCGAACGGAAACTCTGGGCTAGAATACCCGTGGGCGCGTTCTCCCGATCTCCCGCTGTCACTTCAGTGGAAGATCCGCGAATTCCCTGGAGAAATGGGGCTGGTGGCCGTCCACGCCATTTCTCCGGGCTTTCTGCCGAACAGGAGAACCCTGGCTGAAATTCGACCCGCCCATGGTGATTTCTCAATCGTTTGGGTTTCTGGGCCTATCAAACCCTTACATAACAGTGACTACACTTCTAAAGTACTTCACTAGCTGCAAAGCGCTTTGAGGCGGCCTGAAGTTATGAAAGGGGCTGTATAAATGCAAGCTCTTTCTTTCTTTCAAATAAAAATAAATGCAGTGCCGGAACTGTGTTGGTGAGTTGCAAATTATATACTAATTTCTTATTTGTAAAAGGGCCTTGTTGCCATGGCAAAGGAGATTGCAAGGCATATCACATTGTTTGTGTAAAGCAGTGTGTTCAGTGATGTGCTTGGCGACACAATGATATCACATCTGCATTCAAATATGAATTATTACATTTCATAAAGAATTGAATAACAATTAAGATGATGGGAACTGAGCCATGGTTTCTGCCAACATGTTCTGGTCGGCCTACAATTAAATAGTACAGTGAGTTCACAAGGTATATCTGTGTAATTTTCTGAATTAAAATATATATACATTTTAAATACCATAATAGCCCTCCTTTTTGTTAAAATGCTCTCTTGGGACTTTGGGGAGTGAGTTTAAATACGACTGTGGCAAATTGTGAATCAAGGCCCCTGCCATCCATAATCTTACTGTGGATGATTGCATTGACATCTTGACTTTAACCGAGACTTGCCCCTTACTGAAGCCCTCCCTGTCCGGCTATACTCTCCACCATCTGTCCTGCCCAAACCCCTATGATGGTGGTGTGGCCCTTATCACCAAGTCAAACTTTGAGCTCTCCCCTTACTCCTCTGGTACCTTCTCCTCCTTCGAGAACGTCACCTAGTTTCATCCCTCTCACCTCTCCTTTATGATCCGCATTGCTTAGCTCCCTCCCAAGCCACACCCCTACTTTCTCACCGAGCTATCCTCCCTCCTTTCCTCCCTCTGCCTCTGCACCGAGCGATTCCCCACCCTCGGTGATTTCAATCTCCATTTCAGCTCCCCTTGCCCCCTCTCCTCTGAATTCATTGCCCTCCTGTCCTCCCTAACCCTATCCCTCCAGATAAACTCTGCGGCTCATATTAACGGCCACCCCCTCAATCTTACTGCCTCCTGCGACTTCTCTACTCTTATGGTCTTGATCACAGACATGGCCAGCACCAACCACTTCCTTGTATCCTTCACAACCAACACCCTTACCCCCTCCCAACCCCACTTCCTTCTACATCCGTCCGTTGGAAAAATCTCTCCCCTAAGTCACTTACAAAAGCACTTTCAAACTCCCACTGCCTAGTCTTTGGCCTTCCATTCACCACGATACTTCTGCAGCTGTCAGTTTGCTCAACCACTCTGACACCCCCACCTTTGATGCCCTTGTCCCCAGGAAAACTTTTACCTTATCCCATCCTGGTCATTCCCCTTAGCATCGCCCCCATTTTTACTGCAAGGAACATATCTGACGCACAATTGATTTAGCCACCTAGCACCATAACGGGCTGGACCACATCAGTAGCTATAAGGCCGCCTTCTAGTCCAGGTTCAGTCTGGAGAGCAAAGATAACCCCTGAACTCTTTTTCCCTTTAAACCCCTCTCTCTTGCCCCCTCCACCTTCACCTCCAACCACAAGTGCGAGGAGCTCTTGGACTTCTTTGTCACCTCTGCTTCTTCCCCCACCATCGCCTTCCCCACCCAAGCCACAGCTTCCCCAGCTTCCTCTTGCCCCAGCTGTGAACCCACATCTCTCTCCAGTTTCTCTGCCATCTTCACTCGTGCCCTCTCCTAGCTGATCTCATCCATGAGACCCACCTCCCCCACTCATTTGGCCTCAGTCCCACCAAACTGCTGACCACTCAACTCCCCCATGCTCTCTGATGTTGCAAATGGTTCCCTCTCTTCAGGTACTATTCCTTTTCCCTTTCAAAATCACCGTCATCATCACCCTCTTCAAACCCCCAACTCCTCTTTCCGACCACTGTATTCTTGCAAACTACCCTCCCGTCTCCAATCTCCCTTTCCTCTTCAAAGTCATTGACTGTATTGTCGCCTTCCAAATCCATGACCATCTTTCCCACAACCATCTTTCCAGATTTCCGCCCCAGCCACAGCCCTAACCAAATTCACAAATGGCATCCTCTGCGGCTGTGACCGTGCTGCGTTTTCAATCCTTGTCCTCATTGCAGCCTTTGACACAGTCGACCAAACCATCCTCCTCCAAAGCATCACTTCCATTGTCCAGCTCAGTAAGATGATCCTCACTTGCTTCCAATCTTACCTATCCGATCATAGCCAAAGTATCTCCAGCAATGGCTTCTCTTAACAGATTAAATCACAAAGACAGGTTGCGTAAAGTTGGCTCGTGTTCCCTTGAGTTTAATAATTGAAGGGTGAACTAGTCGAGGTACTTAAAATGATAAAGGGATTCGATAGGGTAGGTGCACAGAAACTACTCCCTCTGGTGGGGAAATCCAGAATCAGAGTTAGCCCATTTAGGAGTGACATTTGTCCACCCCAGTCCATCAACCGGCATCTCCACATCATGGCATTTAGGAGTGAAATCAGGAATCACTTTTTCACACAAAGGGTAGTGTAGATCTGGAATTTGCTCCAGCAAAAGGCTGTGGATGCTGGGGGTCAATTGAAATTTTCAAGACTGAGATCGCTAGATTTTTGTTAGGTAAGGGTATCAAGGAATATGGAACAAAAGCAGTTAAATGGAATTGAGGTACAGATCGGCCATGATCTAATTGAATGGTGGAGCAGGCTCGAGGGGCTAAATCGCCAGTTCCTGGTCCTAAGTTCCTCTTTCCGTCCCTACACCGTTACCTTTTGGAGTCCACTGAAAGCAAACATGCAGGTGCAGCGAGCAGTTAGGAAGGCAAATGGTATGTTGGCCTTCATTGCAAGAGGATTTGAATACAGGAGCAAGGATGTCTTACTGCAGTTATACAGGGCCTTGGTGAGACCACACCTGGAGTATTGTGTGCAGTTTTGGTCTCCTTACCGAAGAAAGGATATACTTGCCATAGAGGGAGTGCAGCGAAGATTCGCCAGACTGATCCCTGGGATGGCAGGACTGTCATATGAGCAGAGATTGGGTTGACTCGGCCTATATTCACTCGTGTTTAGAAGAATGAGAGGGGATCTCATTGAGATGTATTAAATTCTGACAGGGCTAGACAGACTGGATGCAGGGAGGATGTTTCCCCTGGCTGGGGGGTCCAGAACGAGGGGCCACAGTCTCAGGATACGGGGTAGGACATTTAGGCTGAGATGAGAAGAAATTTCTTCACTCAGAAGGTGGCGAACCTTTGGAATTCTCTACCACAGAAGGCAGTGAAGGCCAAGTCACTGAATATATTTAAGAAGGAGCTAGATTTCTGGACACAAAAGGCATCAAGGGGTATGGGGAGAGAGCGGGAATATGGTATTGAGATAGAGGATCAGCCATGATCATACTGAATGGCGGAGCAGGCTCGAAGGGCCGAATGGCCTACTATTTTCTATGTTTCTTTGTCCCCCAAGAACCTATCCTTTGCCCCTTCCTCTTCCTCATCTACATGCTTCCCCTTGATGACATCATCCGCAGACACGGGGTCAACTTCAACAGGTTATACTGTCCGCACCCAGCTTTGCCTCTACACCACTTCTCTCGTCCCTCTCCACTGCCTGTGTTGTCGAACTGCTTGTCCAACATCCAGGCGTGGATGAGCTGCAGTTTCCTCCAGCTAAATATTAGTAAGACCAAAGCCATCATCTTCGGTCCTTGCAACAAACTCTGTACCCTTAGCCATTCATTCCAACCCCCTCCCCAGCTACTGTCTCAGGTTGAACAAGACCGTTTGGATCTTCAGCATTCTATTCAACCCTGAGCTGAGTTGAGTTGATCCAGCCAGTGCTAGGATCGGTAAGGTAACGGGTAGATGGGAAAGCAAGGAGTTATGGTAAACATTTATAAACCCACTGCTTAGGCCTCAGCTAGAGTATTGTGTCCAATTCTGGGCACCGCACTTTAAGAAGGATGTCAAGGCCTTGGAGAGAGTGCAGAGGTGATTTACCAGAATGGTTCCAGGGATGAAGAACTTCAGTTATGTGGAAAGAGTAGAGAAACTGGGATTGTTCTCCTTAAAGCAGAGAAGGTTAAGGGAAGATTTATTAGAGGTGTTCAAAATGATGATGGGTTTTGATACAGTAGATGGGGAGAAATTGTTTCCACTGGCAGAAGGGTCAGTAACCAAAGGACACAGATCAAGACAATTGGCAAAATAGCCAAAGGTGAGATGAGGAGAATTTTTTTTACGCAGCAAATGCATTCCCTGAAAAGGTGGTGGCAGCAGACTCTATAGTAACTTTCAAAAGCGAATTGGATATATGTTTGAAAAGGAAAAAATTGCAGGGCTCTGGGGAAAGAGCAGGGGGGGGAGTGGGACTAATTGGATAGCTCTTTCAAAAGAGCCGGCACAGGCACGATGGGCTGAATGACCTCTTCCTGTGCTGTATGGTTCTATGATAAGAGTAGAAACAAACAATGGCAGTCCTACTAAACTGGACAGTGGAGAGGCGTTGGAGGAGGATGGTGGGGCTGCAGAGAGGTTGAGAAGGACGAGGAAGGACCATTTCAGTGTAGAGGAGAGCAAGGAGATATTAGGAGGAGTGGCCAGACATTTTGGCGAACAGATAGGTTTTAAGGAGGAACTTAAAGGAGGTGGAACACCGGGGGAAATTCCAGAGCATGAGGCCTAGACATGGTAGGGCAAAGTGTGGGGGGATGCACAAGAGGTCAGGGTCAGAGGAACGGAGAACTCAGGGACGGGTTGCAAAGCTGAAGGAGGTTACACAAATAGCGAGGGTCCTAATCCCATGCGCCTGCCCTGTTCACATATCCCTTTATCCCCCTTTCCTTTAACCACCTTCCTACTCTTAAACATTGACTTGGTTTATTGCAGAGTCGAAGGTAAGACTGAAGCGCAGTGCGGCTTCCCAACATTCAGTGTTGGTGCAGACCTCTCTAGTTTATTGACAAAGCAGTTTGAGTACTGTTTGGGGACATTAAGTTAGACTTATATAGACTGCAGTGCTGTCTGCAGAAATCTGCACTCAGATAAGCAGAGAAGTCACTTCCCCGATTACTGGGAGCAAGTCTAAAGTAGCACAACCATGAGGCCATCCTCTCCAATTTCTTGCAGGAGGAGAGAAGATATTTCTCCCTGGAGAATTGTCACCCTTACTCACAGTAATAAAGTCATTTATCTTTTTTAATTCCAGTTGAGGGACACAATCTAGGGGCATAAGGGATCGCAAAGCAATAAAAACGCTCTCAAAAACATACAAGGAGTTTTCACGTGTGTGTATGTTTGTGTGAGCTTGTGTGAATGCGTGTGATGTATGTGTGTGTGTGATGTGTATGCATGTGCGTGTATGTGTGTGTGATGTATGTAAGTGTGTGTGTGTCCAGGTATGTATGTTTGTGTGTGTGATGTATGTATGTGTGCTTGTGATGTATGTATGTGTGCATGTGCATGTGTATGCGTATGTGTGTGCATGTGTGTGCGTGTATGTGTATGTGCGTAACATGTTGATTCAGGGACAAGAATGTGTGGATAAAATTCTACGAGCAGACTGCGCCTGGGCAAGCTGCATCTGCTGTGAACTCACACAGGATCGGGAGCAAGAGCGAGAGGAATGTGTCTCCTGGACCTTTACAAGAACACACTGCTGTTGCTCTTGTAATAGGCAAGAAAGTCTAATTTCATTACAGTTAAGTGCTCACCTTTCAATTAGGCCGCATAATTGAGCAACATTGTACATTGCAATGCTGCAATAAATAGGCTGCAGCATATTACAGAGCAGCAAATTGCTTTTGGCATTCACAGCTGGCTCCTCTCCTCTTCTTGTTTGCCGTCTTTCTGCCACCTAATTACATAGTTTAGTGGAAATTACTGCCCAGTTCCGACTCTTTGACCTCCGCTCGTGTAGTTTCAGACGCGAACTGATGAGGATTTGAAACCTCCTATTGCCACCAAGTAATTGCCTTTGGGCTTCTGTATTAATCCCCCTATGATTTGAAGTAAATGAAATATTATAATTACCTCCTCTCCCCCACCGCCCTACCCCTCCTCCCACCCCCCCCCCCCCACTCCTTTTCTTTGTTTAGGTAGCTGAAGGCGGCAGATGCAGTGACAAGCTGATCAAAGGGTTGATTCGAAATCTCATGGCCTAGCTCGGGTGGCAGCACACAGGCCAAATCATTAGCTGCCTGTCGCACTCACTCAGCCAAGTGTGCGGCTGCTGTCGGCTTGAATACTTGTCACAGGGATAAGAAGCCTCTGCTCAGCATCTCCGCTGCAGCCGGAGCTTCTTCAAGAGTTTCGCCCGCGTCGATAATTCCTCCTCGGCGGATGCTATTTGCGTGAAATGGTCCTTGCGAAGCATTGCCGTGTTTTTTTTTCTCTCTCTCTGAAGCCGCGGTGTACGCTCTTGAGCGGACTAGTTTCAGAAACTCAAGCCCAACCGTCCGAAAATTGACTCGCTGCTTTCCAGTAAACGCCTCTCGAGAGTTGCTCGTTTCAGGTCATGTTTTTTTTTCCAGGCCGACACTCCCAGTACTGAGGGAGCGCTGCACTGTCCGAGGTGCCGTCTTTCGGATGGAGACGTTAAACCGAGGCCCCGGTCTGCCCTCTCAGGTGGACGTAAAAAAAATCCCATGGCGCTATTTTGAACGAAGAGCAGGGGAAGTTCTCGTCGGTGTCCTGGCCAATACTTATTTCTCAACCAACACCCGGAACAGATTATCTGGTCATCGTCACATTGCTGTTTGTGGGAGCTTGCTGTGTGCAAATTGGCTGCTACTTTCTCTGCATTGCAACTCATTAAAGTACTTCATTGGCTGTAAAGCGCTTTGGGACGTCCTGAGGTCATGAAAGGCGCTATAAAAATGCAAATCCTTTCCTTAATATTTTGAAGAACATTAGACCGCAGCTTTAACACACTTAATTTAACAGTAGACGCTTATCAGCATTTCTAATCAGGATGCTGGTCAGACTAAAGAGCAGGGGAGTTTTCTCAGTGACCTGGTCAACATTTATCACTCAAATATAATTGAAACTGATTATCTGGTCATTAATCTCATTGCTGTTTGTGGGAGCTTGCTGTGCACAAATTGGCTGCTGTGTTTCCCTACATTACAACAGTGACCACACTTCAAAAGTACTTCATTGGCTGTAAAGGACATCCTGAGGTCCTGAAAGGCGCTATGTAAATGCAAATTCTTTCTTCGTTCACTGCATTTCCAGTCACATAATGTTGCCGTTGGAAATTCTATGCTTCAGTCTCTTTATTTCTTCCTTTCCTTTTTTTGAATCCACACCTTTCATTACCACCACCCTTGTTTCCTTTACCGTGGCATGATGACTCCTGTGTACTTGTCGTGCAGCTTTTCACCATGTGACTGAATAAGAGGAGGTTTTATTGGAAAAACACCTGAGACAGGATGGAGTAGTTGATGTTACCATTTTATTACTAACACCAGAGTAACGGCAGTGCTGAGCATTGCAGCCTCACTTGTACCTATCGTGCTACGCTGACTGACTCAAAGCACCACTGCTCGCTTCACCGAGTGCACACGCATTCAACCTATTTGCTGTCTCACGTCTGCCAGTTCAAGGGAAGTCAGACTGCCGCCAGTAACTGGAGCTTACTGGTGCTCACAAGAGTAGATACAGATGAGCAATATACACTTGGACAGAATTATGAATACTCAAGTGCCTTATGTGCCCAGAGGGCGGCGGGACGTGGCACCAAGCCAGAGGAGAAGAATGCACAACTTCATTCATTCAGATCTCCTGGTGGGCATTGAGGGCAGGATGAATTAACCCCTGGGTATGGGTGCCATCAAATGACCCAGAATTATCACTCGTGCCACCTGGAGAGAGGTGGCACCGACCCTGATTGCTAACTTCTTAGCTCATCCATTCGTCGCAAATAACAATTTGCATTTAGAACGTAGAGTGTGGTGCTTCGCAGAGAAAGAAAGGAAGAAATGCCAAGCTTCTGTGCGGGAGCTAAGAGAGATGTCCGAAGGCTTGGTCAAAGAAATGGGTTTTAAACAGGCTTTTAAAGGCACAGTGAGAGGTACTGAGGCAGGTAATCCTCCCATCGTAGGATGATTCCTGAATGATTCCAGGGCTTTCTCCTCCACCTTTCTTTCCAAAGTCCATTCCATGTGATGTTTACTCTTCACAGAAAGATAGACTTGCATTTATATAGCATCTTTCACGACCTCAGAACGTCCCAAAGCACTTTACAACCAATGAGGTGTAGTCACTGTTATAGTGGAGGAAACACGGCAGCCAATTTGCACACAGCGAGCTCCCACAAACAGATATGAGATAATGACTAGATTACCATTTTTTTTAAGTGTTGGTTGAGGAATAAATGTTGGCCAGGACACCAGGGGGGGAACTACCCTGCGCGTCTTCGAAATAGTGCCATGGGATCTTTTGCGTCTACCTCAGAGAGCAGACGGGGCTTTGGTTTAACGTCTCATCCGATAGACGGCACCTCCGACAATGCAGCACTCCCTCAGTACTGAACTGGGAGTGTCAGCCTAGATTATGTGCTTAAGACCCTGGAGTGGGACTTGAACCCACAACCTTCTGTCCCAGAGGTGAGAGTGAAACCACTGAGTCAAGGGTACATGAGGAAGAACTTCCTGTTCCGGTGATAAGTCTGCTTTTCACTCGTTTGAACCTGTCTGTCTCTTCTCCCGTCAGCTTGGGTCGGGAATTTCCTCGCAGCTGCTCAGCTCCGCCACCATAACTTCAACGGAAGTGCAGCTGAAACACGTATTTTGCCTTTGCAAAAAAGGTGTAATGCCTGTCATAGACTTCTAGAGGGAGATACACGGAAGTTTCCAGAGTATGCTCATTTGCAGACCCATTGGTAGTGAACTGGTGTGAAACTGGTGCAAGCAGCTGAACCAGCAGGAAACTTGTGCAGCCTCTTAAATATACTGTTCAGCCTGCACTCTTTAGCAGAACACAATTAAGACAGGAACAGTGCTTGGCTCCTTCATTTCTCTAAAATTGGGCACCGGACTTTAGGAAGAATGTCAAGGCTTTGGAGAGGGTAGGAACACAGGAACATAAGAACAGAGGAACAGGAGTAGGCCATTCAGCCCCTCGTGCCTGCTCCGCCATTTGATAAGATCGTGGCTGACCTGTGATCTAACTCCATATACCTGCCTTTGGCCCATATCCCTTAATACCTTTGGTTGCCAAAAAGCTATCTATCTCACATTTAAATTTAGCAATTGAGCTAGTATCAGAAGAGATTTACCAAAATGGTACCAGGAATGAGGGTCTTCAGTTATGTGGATAGACTGGAGAAGCTGGGATTGTTCTCCTTAGAGCAGAGAAGGTTAAGGGGAGATTTGATCGAGGTGTTCAAAATTTTGAGGGGTTTTGATAGAGTAAATAGAGAGAAACTTTTTTCTGCTGGCAGAAGGGTCGGTGACCAGAGGACACAGATTTAAAGTAATTGGCAAAAGGAGATGAGGAGAAGTGTCTTTACTCAGCGAGTTGTTATGTTCTGGAATGCTCTGCTTGATTCAGTAGTAACTTTCAAAAGGAAATTGGATAAATACTTGAAAATGAAAAATTTGCAGGGCTACGGGGAAAGAACGGGAGTGCGATTAATTGGATAGCTCTTTCAAAGAGCCGGCACAGGCACGATGGGCTGAATGACCTCCTTCTGTGCTGTATGATTCTATGATTCTGCGATTCTAATAAATTGCTTCACTGCAAGTCTTACTAATATTTTTTTATTACACTTGGACAAAATTTATGAATGCTCAAGTGCCGTATGTGCCCAGAGGGCAGCAGGACGTGGCACCAAGCAAAGGAGCAGAATGCACAACTTCATTCATTCAGACCTCCGAACCCACCTAGAGGGCATTGAGGACACAATGAATAGATCCCAGGGTGTGGGTGCCATCAAATCACCCAGAATCATCACTCGTGCCACCTGGAGACAGATGGCACAGGCACTGACTGCTAACTTCCTCACCCCCAGGACAGCGGAACGGTGCCTTAAGAAGTTCCACATCCTCAGCAAGGCAGGTACCACCTCTCCATTTTTCTTCAGCATAACCTTCACTCCCTTAAAGCAACACTTCCACCACTGAGCCTTCACAATGCTCTTTGGTTAAGAGTGGGTGGGGGGGGCTCCAACTTAGCATCTTGCATTATGGCCATCCAGCTCCCCTCGTGGCAATCGCTTACATGCTCAAGCCTAAAATCCCTTCCTCAACTTTACTCCCTTACTTCATCTCTCCCATACCACTTGGCACACACTCCTCGACTGCTAGCTTTAACCTCAGTCACTGTCTTCTTCAACCTGACTCTCAACTGTGCCGGCAAGACCTCTGCCACACTATTTCCTAGGCCGTTGGTTTGTAAGCGAGCAAAAATGAGCTCTCATTGCTTTCTCTCCCTTTCCAGAAACTTTTGTACCTGCTCCATTATGCTTCTCATCTTGGTGAAAAGCTCGAAACAGTGGAGGTCCAAAGAGACTTAGCGGTCCATGTACATAGATCATTAAAATGTTATGGACAGGTACAGAAAATAATCAAAAAAGCTAATGGAGTGCTGGCCATTCTATCCAGAGGACTAGAATACAAGGGGCTAGAAGTTATGCTACAGCTATACAAAGCCCTGGTTAGACCACACCTAGAGTACTGTGTTCAGTTCTGGGCACCGCACCTTAGGAAGGATATATTGGCCTTGGAGGGAGTGCAGCGTAGATTTACTAGAATGACACCTGGACTCCAAGGGTTAAATTACAAGGAGTGATTACACAAAGTAGGTTTACATTCCCTGGAATTTAGAAGATTAAGGGGTGATTTGATTAAAGTTTTCAAGATATTAATGGGAACTGCTAAGGTAGATAGAGAGAAACTATTTCCACTGGCTGGGGAGTCTAGGACTAGGGGCATAGCCTAAAAATTAGAGGCAGAACTTTCAGATGTGAAGTTAGGAAACACTTCTACACGCAAAGGGTGGTAGAAGTTTGGAACTCTCTTCCACAAATGGCAGTTGATGATAGCTCAATTGTTAATTTTAAATCTGAGGTTGATAGATTTTTGTTAACCAAAAAGTATTTAGGGATATGGGGCTAAGGCAGGTCTACGGAGTTATGTCACAGATCAGCCATGATCTCATCGAATGGCGGAACAGGCTCGAGGGGCTGAATGCCCTACTCCTGTTCCTATCTTCCTATTTACAAAGGAGGCAATACATCATTTCGGATTTCTGAGAGCAGTTGCAAAAATGTCTGTTTATCCCTTTAATTGTGGAATCCCCACTCACTTGTTTGCCTGGTCAGTGTTACTCTTCCCTGTAGTAGCCATTTGCTCCATAGTGCCATTGCTCATGACATCCCCACCCCTATTCTGCCTTCTTTTGCCTACCTAATAGCTATCAGACACTGCAAAATTAATAGACAAATCCAGACTCGTAGAGGCTCCTTGCACTAACCCTTCCTGCCTCCCTTTCAAATGTCCATCCATTTCTCTCCTTCCCTTTTCTTTGCAACCTGTGGGACAGCCACTTTCTGGAACATATGTTCCAGGAGCTTTTATTACCTCCCTGTATGTTATAGAGTTCGGTCAGCTGATGCTGGAGCTCAGCATTTCCCTGCTCAAGCAACACAATCTTCTGACACTT
This sequence comes from Heptranchias perlo, assembly GCF_035084215.1. Classification (NCBI taxonomy): domain Eukaryota; kingdom Metazoa; phylum Chordata; class Chondrichthyes; order Hexanchiformes; family Hexanchidae; genus Heptranchias; species Heptranchias perlo. The sequence continues at coordinate 13,196,838 of NC_090328.1, forward strand.
GTGTACTCCTCCTGACACTTGTGAACCCCTCCTGACACTTGTGTACACCTGACATTGTGTACTCCTCTTGATGCTTGTGTACTCCTCCTGATGCTTGTATATGCCTCCTGACACTTGTGTACTCCTCCTGACACTTGTGTACACCTCCTGAGATTTGTGTACTCCTTCTGACACTTGTGTATGCCTCCTGACACTTGTGTACTCCTTCTGACACTTGTGTACTCCTTCTGACACTTGTGTACACCTCCTGAGATTTGTGTACTCCTTCTGACACTTGTGTATGCCTCCTGACACTTGTGTACTCCTTCTGACACTTGTGTACTCCTTCTGACACTTGTGTACTCCTTCTGACACTTGTGTACTCCTCCTAACTCTTGTGTACTCCTCCTGACACTTGTGTACACCTGACATTGTGTACTCCTGCTGACACTTGTGTGCTCCTCCTGACACTGGTGTGCTCCTGCTGACACTGGTGTGCTCCTGCTGACACTGGTATACTCCTCGTGACACTTGTGTGTTCCTCCTGGCTTTCATGTGAATTCAGGAAGATCCATAGTATGCAGGCTGCATGCATCAACTGCTTAATCTCCTATCACCATTCCAATTCAAACCAACCACTGAATATACACAAGTAGTAATTTTAGAGAACACACTTACTAGTCTTAACCTGGTTCTTTCATTGACGAATTCCAAATTGAGCCAAAACTCCTTCTCTTAAATCTCTCATACATAGGAACGTAGGAATTGCTAGACGAGAAAGGACCAAGATCCATCTAGTTTGCCTTCCACCATCCTGATAGTTGCATGGTACAATGATAATGGAGTTGTTGACAAATCATGGCAATCATTCTCTATCAATTAGTCTACAACAGACCCAGATATGAGTTGAGGAAAACCCCCAGTGGTGGAGAGCTTTGGGAACCATAGGTCCAAAGGACATAGCTTTGTCTCCTACCAAAACCAAAACTGTGCTTTTCGTTATATAGTGTGTAGCAGCAGGAGTGTTTTTATAAATTCATTGCAAAATAATTACTGTGATAATAATCTGATTGATCACAAAATTACATAGAATTCTAAATGTATTGGTATGAATTAATATTGTAATTAGTCACTTACTGTAATTATAGTATTATTAATAGAATTAATTAGCAGAATGCCATGAGATTACTAGATAAAAGGTATGCAGTAAATGCAGAGGATATCACAAGAACCTGCAGGAGACATAGTAAACTGAAGGACTCTCTCACCAAACCTTGTTTGCCTGAATCTTGTGTTTGTTAAGGCGAGGCATGTTAGTGCTGGATAATGGAACACTTTCCACTCTGGAAAGGAAAGATTTGCATTTCTATTGTCTTGGAGGGAATACAACACAGATTCACCAGAATGACACCTGGGCTACAAGGATTAAATTCTGAGGACAGGTTGCATAGACTAGGTTTGTATTCCCTTGAGTATGGAAGATTAAGGGGTGATCTAATTGAGGTGTTTAAGATGATTAAAGGATTTGATAGGGTGGATAGAGAGAAACTATTTCCTCTGCTGGGGGAGTCCAGGACAAGGGGGCATAACCTTAAAATTAGAGCTAGTCCATTCAGGGGTGATGCCAGGAAGCACTTCGTCACACAAAGGGTAGTGGAAATCTGGAACTCTCTCCCCCAAAAAGCTGTTCAGTCCCTGGGGGGGGTCAATTGAAAATTTCAGTACTGAGATTGATAGATTTTTGTTAGGCAAGGGTATTAAGGGTTACGGAACCAAGGAGGGTAGATGGGGTACAGATCAGCCATGATCTAATTGAATGGCGGAACAGGCTCGAGGGACTGAATGGCCTATTCCTGTGGCATCTTAATGTATCTCTCAAGAACTTCGCAAAGTACTTCTGATACAATGAATTACTGTACTTTAAATTACAGTGACTGTCGATATGTTAGTGTTAGGCACTGCCAGGTCAGGAATCACAGGCATAGAAGCAGAGAGAAGCTCCACTGTTGTGCCCCAGCCCCAAACTCAGAAAAGCATGTCTTACCACAACAGTTTTCCACCAACCGTCCTGTGGTTATAAATTTTACATTAAATTAGGCACAGTTTTGTACTACACGCCCAAATCCACTAGGGACCAGATTGAGACCATAGGACCTTACAGTCAGTGGTCGGCTGGATTTGAACCCAGGTGCAAGATATGAAAGAACAGTATCTAACCCAGGAGACCACCCTGTCCCCCACTGCCTCACCCAGCTAGATGGAATGCCTAGCCGAGAGCTTGACGTCAGTGGCAAGGTTAAGTTTCATGTGCTCATAGACACTGTCCTTGCTGTCTTCATTTAAAATGCATTCCCTATTTCAGTCTTCAGAGTCGAGCAATCTCTGCTGGCACAGCAGTAAGTGCTTAGCTTGAAATAGGAGTCTGGCTGAGTCTTGATTAGCCTGAATTGGACTTAGGTCTCAGAGGTATGTGCCCTCCAAACTATGATAAAGATCTTTGTAGTAGTTGTCATAGCCAGCGTAATCTATAACGCCAGTGTATCCCAGCAAATCTACCCGTTAGTTAGTGATAATCAATTAGCAGGATCTATCAAAACTGTAACCAGCTTTAAAGAACTGCTGAGACGTCAATCAGTGAAATAAAAATAAGCTGTAGAAAGAAAGAATTTGCGCCTTTCACGACCTCAGGACAGCCAATCATAGAATCGTAGAAGCATAGAATGGTTACAGCACAGAAGGAGGCCATTCAGCCCATCGAGCCCTATGCCGGAGCAATCCAGTTAGTCCTATTCCCCCACTCTTTCCCCATAGCCCTGCAGATTTTTTCCCTTCAAGTATTTATCCAATTCCTTTTTGAAAGCCAGGATTGAATCTGCTTCCACCACTGCTTTCAGGCAGCACATTCCAGATCATAACTGCTCGCTGCGTTAAAAAAGGGTTTCCTCATGTCGCCTTTGGTTCTTTTGCCAATCACCTTAAATCTGTGTCCTCTGGTTCTCGACCATTCCGCCAATGGGAACAGTTTCTCTTTATTTACTTTATCTAAACCCGTCATGATTTTGAACACTTCTATCAAATCTCCTCTTAACCTTCTCTGCTCTAAGGTGAATACTCCCAGCTTCTCCAATCTATCCACGGAACTGAAGTCCCTCATCCCTGGAACCATTCTAATAAATCTTTTCTGCACCCTCTCTAAGGCCTTCAGATCCTTCCTAAAGTGCGGTGCCCAAAATTGGACACAGTACTCCAGTTGTGGTTGAACCAGTGTTTTATAAAGGTTCAACACAACTTCCTTGCTTTTGTACCCTGCCTCTATTTATAAAGCCCAGGATCCGATATGCTTTTTTAACTGCTTTCTCAACCTGTACTGCCACCTTCAAAGATTTGCGCACATATACTCCCAGGTCTTTCTGTTCCTGCACCCCCTTTAGAGTGGAGTACTTTTGAATTGTAGGAAACGTGGCAGCCAATTTGCACACAGCAAGAACCCACAAACAGCAATGAGCTAATGACCAGATAATCTGTTTTAGTGTTGTTGGTTGAGAGATAAACATTAGTCAGGACACAAGGGAGAACTCCCCTGCTCTTCTTCAAATAGTGCCATGGGATCTTTTACATCCATCTGAGAAGGCAGACAGAGCCTCGGCTTAATGTCTCATCCGAAAGATGAAGCATCCGACAGTGCAGCTCTCCCTTTGTACTGCACTGAAGTGTTAGCCCCGATTGTGTGTTGAAGTCTCTGGAATGGGACTTAAACTCACAACCCTCTGACTCAGAGGTGAGAGTGCTACCCATTGAGACACCGCTGACACAAGTGGGGGTTTATAAATGACCGATCTCAAAGATCTTTTCTTGGTTTATATAGAGGGAGGAGGGCGTGCAAAAGACAGACCAGGCCAGGCCAGAGCTGAACTTCAATCAATAGTCCTTTAAATGGTAGATTTCACTATTTCCCTATGAAGACTCACAGAGTTTGCACTGCCAGTGCCATCGGCACCTTCTAAAACCATTCTGTTTTGGTCTTCAGCCTCCTGGCGGGGAGCCTCACCTGTGGAAGAGCAAGTTGGAATTTTTGGGTGGTACCGCAAACATCCAATGAATGCATTGAGCTGGTGAGGCTCCCCACAGAAAGGGCAAAGTGGGAAAATTGCCCCTTTGCACCCAAGCGACAGTTTTGCCCCATAATCTGAAAATATCATCCCTTTATGCTATTTAGAGACAGCCACGAGTTTGGTACTTTTTATAATTATGAACATAGCCTAACATCATTAGTAGGGAAAATGCTAGAGTCTTTTATAAAGGATGTGATAACAGGACACTTAGAAAATATCAACGAGATTAGACAAAGTCAACATGGATTTATGAAAGGGAAATCGTGTTTGACAAACCTACTAGAGTTTTTTGAGGATGTAACTAGTAGAATAGGTAAGGGAGAACCAGCGAATGTGGTTTATTTGGATTTTCAGAAGGCCTTTGATCAAGTCCCACATAAGAGGTTAGTGTGCAAAATTAAAGCACATGGGATTGGGGGTAATATACTGGCATGGATTGAAAATTGGTTAACAGACAGGAAACAGAGAGTAGGAATAAATGGATCTTTTTCAGGGTGGCAGGCAGCGATTAGTGGGGTACCGCAGGGATCAGTGCTTGGGCCCCAGCTATTCACAGTGTATATCAATGATTTGGATGAGGGAACCAAATGTAATATTTCCAAGTTTGCTGACGACACAAAACTAGGTGGGATTGTGAGTTGTGAGGAGGATGCAAAGAGACTTCAAGGCGACTTAGACAAGTTGAGTGAGTGGGCAAATACATGGCAGATGCAGTATAACGTGGATAAATGTGAAGTTATCCACTTCAGAAGGAAAAACAGAAAGGCAGAGTATTATTTAAATGGTGATGGATTGGAAATGTCGATGTACAAAGGGATCTGGGTGTCCTTGTACACCAGTCACTGAAAGCAAACATGCAGGTGCAGCAAGCAGTTAGGAAGGCAAATGGTATGTTGGTCCTCATTGCAAGAGGATATTTTCCTGCAGTTATACAGGGCCTTGGTGAGACCACACCTGGAGTATTGTGTACAGTTTTGGTCTCCTTACCTTAGAAAGGATATACTTACCATAGAGGGAGTGCAGCGAAGGGTCACCAGACTGATTCCTGGGATGAAAGGACTGGCGTATGAGGAGAGATTGGGTCGACTAGGCCTATATTCACTAGAGTTTAGAAGAATGAGAGGGGATCTCATTGAAACGTATTAAATTCTGACAGGGCTAGACAGAGTGGATGCAGGGAGGATGTTTCCCCTGGTTGGGGGGTCCAGAACGAGGGGTCACAGTCTCAGGATATGGGGTAGGACATTTAGGACTGAGATGAGGAGAAATTTCTTCACTGAGAGGTGGTGAGCCTGTGGAATTCTCTACCACAGAAGGCTGTGGAGTCCAAATCACTGAATATATTTAAGAAGGAGCTAGATAGATTTCTAGACACTGAAGGCATCAAGGGATATGGGGAGAGAGCGGGAATATGGTATTGAGATAGAGGATCAGCCATGATCATATTGAATGGCGGAGCAGGCACGATGGGCCAAATGGCCTACTCATGCTCCTATTTTCTATGTTTCTATGTTTCTAATGAGAGACAGGAAATGACACCCTGGTCCATCCCAGCCTGTCCCACACAATTTGTGATAACTAGTGCATCACAATATATACACTCCCCACCCCACTCAAAACCATGTGATCTCCTGGGAGAGGTGAAAAACCAGATTTTAAAAAATGAAACAATAATAATGAACGCTCTCTTAACACAATGGATGTGAGTGTCTTCCTATTTGCCTTTTTTAATCTAACCATTTATCTACTGGCCAGCCTTTTCTCTTGTTCAACCTCTCTCTGAATGTGCCAGAACCTCTTTGCATATGAAATAGATGCTTTGGTCAGTGGGCATCTTTGCTTGTAGTCCTATTCATCACTGTATACATGTTTTTTAATGTTGTGTACTTAACTGAGGGAAGTAAGAAGTAGTTTTGGAATGAGAACAGTAAAACTGAGTGATTTACGGTAACATAATACTCCCACTTTAGCGTCAAAACAAAGCAAATTCTGACACATATTGATGCACAAAGCATTAATGTAAGTTTAAGATGCCAATCTGACCCCCGAACACACTGAGACTCTCTGGTGTAACTCCAACCCGGTGAAAATCCAAGTTTTAAAAGTGCCTTTCCAAAGCCCACAATTAGCTCTATGTGCATGTTGCTTTGTCACTAAGCTCAGTGTGACACACAGCAAGATGCAGTCGACTGCATACCTTGGGGCTGCCAGTTGCCCAACATGCTATACAGATATGGGTCTTTGTAGTTTAATTGCACTTTTAATGTGCAGTGAATTACAGTATTGGACTAAAATACAGTGTGCGTTTCCAGAATTTAGTACAATAAACCATCAATCAGACTGACTTACACTACACTGCGATTGCGACGCTGATTGAAGACTTGACAGTTTGCTTACATTTTACTTTATGTAGCTGCATGCATTGGACGAAGGCAGAAGTTTGAGAAAGATAAAGGTAGCAACAATGGCAGTGATTAATCTACACTTCCTCCAGCAACCACAGTGGCCGAACACATCAAGTTGTCCAGCAAAACCATATTGCTTCAGCTCCACCTCTAGGTCGAAAATCTTTCAGCAACAGTGCAAACCTCATCCCCCAAGGGAAAGAGTACTCCAGATACTCTGCCACTACCACTGCTGCCAATACTATTCCTTATTTCTTTGTTTAGTATAAATGCATCCAAGTACATTTACTTAAAAGTGTTAGCCATGGCTCAGTGGGTACCATTCTCTCCTTTGAGTCAGAAGGTCATAGGTTCATTGTTCCATTCCAGAGATTCAAGCACAAAATCCAGGCTGACATTCCCAGTGCAGTATTGAGGGAGTGCTGCCCTGTCAAACATACTATCTTTCGGATGAGATGTTAAACCAAGGCCTTGCCTGCCCTCTCAGGTGAATATAAAACATTTGCCTGAGGAAGGAGAAAATCTCCGAAAGCTTGTGAATTTAAAATAAAATTGCTGGACTATAACTTGGTGTTGTAAAATTGTTTACAAATATAAAACTGTGCATGGCACTAGTCCAAAGAAGAGCCAGGGGGAGTTCTCCCTGGTGTCCTGGCCAATATTTATCCCTCAACCAACATCACCAAAAAACAGAGTATCTGGTCATTATCACATTGCTGTGTGCAAATTGGCTGCTGCGTTTCCTACATTACAACAGTGACTGTACTTCAAAAAGTACTTAATTGGTTGTAAAGCACTCCGGGACATCCTGAAGTTGTAAAAGGCACCATATAAATGCAAGTCTTTCTTTTGAACAAAATCGATTGTTGATGGTCATAGGGTAAGTGCACTGTCAATAAAATTCTGAATTGGTTCCACCCCAATCGTAGTGTTTTTCAGAAACCTGTCCCAGGTAAGTCGCCTGTGTCTAGCCCTGCTGAGTTCCTGAAGCTGCTCCTGGTCTTGCGGAAGAGAGTTCCAAACTTCTACCACCCTTTGTGTGTAGAAATGTTTTCTAATCTCGCGCCTGAAAGGTCTGGCTCTAATTTTTAGACTGAGCCCCCTACTCCTAGAATCCCCAACCAGCGGAAATAGTTTCTCTTGATCCACCCTATCCGTTCCCCTTAATATCTGATAAACTTCGATCAGATCACCCCTTAACCTTCTAAACTCGAGAGAATACAACCCCAATTTGTGTAATCTCTCCTCGTAACTTAATCCTTGAAGTCCGGGTATCATTCCAGTAAACCTACATTGCACTCCCTCCAAGGCCAATATGTCCTTCCGAAGGTGCAGTGCCCAGAACTGCTCACAGTACTCCAGGTGCGGTCTAACCAGGGTTTTGTATAGCTGCAGCATAACTTCTGCCCCCTTGTACTCTAGTCCTCTAGATATAAAGGCCAACATTCCATTTGCCTTCTTGATTATTTTCTGCACCGGTTCATGACACTTCGATGATCTATGTACCTGAACCCCTAAGTCCCTTTGGACATCCACTGTTTTTAACTTTTTACCATTTAGAAATACCCAGTTCTATCGTTTTTTGATCCAAAGTGGATGACCTCACATTTGTCTACATTGAATTCCATTTGCCACAGTTTTGCCCATTCACCTAATCTATCAATATCACTTTGTCATTTTATGTTTCCATCTACACTGCTTACGATGCCACCAATCTTTGTGTCATCGGCAAACTTAGATATGAGACTTTCTATGCCTTCATCTAAGTCGTTAATAAATATTGTGAATAATTGAGGTCCCAAGACAGATCCCTGCGGGACTCCACTAGTCACATCCTGCCAATGTGAGTACCTTCCCATTATCCCTACCTTCTGTCGCCTTTCGCTCAGCCAACTTCCTAACCAAGTCCGTACTTTTCCCTCGATTCCATGGGCTTCTATCTTAGCTAACAGTCTCTTATGTGGGACCATATCAAATGCCTTCTGGAAGTCCATATAAATAACATCCATTGACATTCCCCTGTCCACTACTTTAGTCACCTCTTCAAAAAATTCAATCAGGCACGACCTACCTTTCACAAATCCATGCTGGCTCTCTCTGATTAACTGAAAATTCTCAAGATGTTCAGTCACCCTATCTTAATTATAGACTCCAGCAATTTCCCCACAACAGATGTTCGGCTAACTGGTCTTTAATTCCCCAGTTTCCCTCTCTCTCCTTTCTTAAAAAGCAGAGTGACATGTGCAATTTTCCAATCTAGAGGGAAAGTTCCTGAATCTAGAGAACTTTGAAAGATTATAATTAGGGCATCTGCAATGTGCTCACCTAATTCCTTTAAAACCCTGGGATGGAAACCATCTGGTCCTAGGGATTTGTCACTCTTTAGTGCTATTATTTTCTTCATCACTGTTGCTTTACTTATGTTAATTTTATCGAGTCCCTGTCCCCGATTCAATATTAGTTTTCTTGGGATTTCCGGCATGCTATCCTCTTTTTCGACTGTAAATACTGACGCAAAGTAATCGTTCAACATGTCCGCCATTTCCCCATTGTCAATGACAATATCCCCACTTTCAGTTTTTAAGGGGCCAACACTGCTCCTGACCACCCTCTTTTGCCTAATATAACGATAAAAGTTCTTCGTATTAGTTTTGATATCCCTTGCAAGTTTCCTTTCATACTCTCTTTTTGTAGCCCTTACTATCTGTTTTGTGACCCTTTGTTGATCTTTGTATCTTTCCCATTCGTCAGGATCTGTGCCATTTTTTGCCTTTTTGTATGCCCTTTCCTTACGTCTTATACTGTCCCTTACCTCTTTAGTTGTCCATGGCTGTTTTTTTTGATAAGTAGAGTTCTTGCCCCTCAGGGGTATAAACCGATTCTGTATCAGTGATCATCAGTCGTTTTACCCATTAACAGATTTGCCCAGTTTACTGTGGACAGTCTCTGACTCATCCCATTGAAGTCGGCCTTACCCAAGTCTAGAATCTTGGCAGCTGATTCACTTTTTTCCCTTTCAAACACTACATTGAACTCAATCATATTATGATCGCTATTGGATAGATGTTCACGCACAGTTAAGCCCTTAACTAAATCTGGTTCATTACTCATTACTAAATCTAGTATGGCTTGCCCCCTTGTTGCCTCTAGGACATACTGCTGTAGAAAACTATCCCGGACACACTCAAGAAATTCACTACTTTTCTGACAGTTGCTAGTCTGCTTTTCCCAATCTATGTGAAGGTTAAGGTCCCCCATTAAGACCACTATGCCTTTCTTACACGCTTGTCTAATCTCTGCATTTATACAATCTAGCACTTCAGAGCTGCTGCCAGGGGTCCAATACACAACTCCCACTATAGTCTTAGATCCTTTCCTATTTCTCAATTCAACCCATAAGGTCTCTGTTGGCTGCTTACCTCTCGTTATATCCTCCTTTATCATTGAAGTGATTTCATCTCTAATCACTAAGGCTACTCCTCCCCCTCTTCCATTTTCCCTATCTCTCCTGTAGACCTTATAACCCGGTATATTTAGTTCCCAATCCTGACCATCCTGCAACCATGTCTCAGTAATAGCTATAATGTCATACCCTCCAATTTAAATTTGAACCTTTAGTTCATTTAATTTATTCCTTATACTCTGTGCATTTGTGTATAGAACTCTTAGTTGGGCCATGCACCCTAGCCTGACCTTCAGCTTTGATGCTGGGTTAATCGCCTTGCGCCTTCTAGTTTTCACTTTATCTGTAAAGACAGGTAACTCGCAAATAAACAAGCTATTGTACTATTGTTCTCTGCAAACTTGGTCAAAAAACTGGGACCTTTAATACCAAGATGGATCCGATTTTCTCACCGCTGGTGTTTACGGGAGGCAGATATGAAGTGAAAGGAAGCCCAATGACGAGGCACTAAATGGTGTCTGCGGTCAAATAATGGAGCAGCACTGTCCCCCAACCTCCTATTTGATGGCTGGCAAATGGACATGTTGCCAAGTGAGGTGGGTGTGAGGACGGATGCAGAATTTAGCATTCCTGGGCACCCTCCCCTAGAGGACAGCAGCGCTTCCTGACTGTCAGGAGATGTCTGCCAGGCTCAAAGGCACTATCTGTGATGATATTCATCTTGGAAAGCTTGGCATCCAAGAAAGGTTGTGTGCTCTATTGAGTAGACACCTCTTTTGCACAGATAAATGGATTATCAATGTTGTCCCTTGCAAACAAGACCTCTTTCACTTGTCTGATCCATTGGTGGACGGCCGACTGATTGATTTGACATATGACATTAATGGTGACTTGGAAAGATCTGATGGTGTAAAGGTTTGGCACAGTCGTGACCTCCGCGTCCAGGGGACAAGCCATTCCTCTAGTACAAGTTCCGCAAGTCGGCCTCCAGGTGATGGCAGAGCTACATGACAGCCCCTCTTGTGAAGCAGAGGTGCTGAAGAGAGGTGTCCTCTGGCATGCCCAACAGGAGCAGTAATTGCAGGTCCTGGAGTGACCCAACATGTATAGACACACTTGCCTTTCTTGTTCCCCGAAGGAATGCTCTTCCTTCAAATCCTCCAAATGCGCCATTGGAACCCCCAAAGGAAATCCCAAACTTATGCACTTTGTTTGTTCCACGCAAAATAGCAGCAGGAAGCAAGATTGTTGTAAGAAATGGAGTTGGATGTAAAAGTCTTGTATTGCATAAAATCAACTCTAAAAATCAACTAAAAGTAATAAACTAATAAAATGCAGACACAGTAATAAAGCAGGAAATTTTACGATGCACAACCAGAGTGTGGGAGTGCAATAGACCTGTTATTGTTGGACTGCACTGGGATCACTGAAGTCTCTTGCTGATGGTACACAGGAAACTCATTGGGGGAGATTTTCAACTTGCCGATCACGCGTAAAACTGGCGCTGCGGATTGACGACCATTATTGATTTAGGAAAACAGGCCGATTTAAATAAGATCCACAACATTAGTTTTACAAGTTGAAAAATCTACTCCATTATGTCCTCAAAAATTAGGGAAATTCTTCAGAGAATCATAAAATCACACATCTCAGAAGGAGGCCATTCGGCTCATCGTGTCCGTGCCAGCTCTTTGAAAGAGCTACCCAACTAATCCCACTCCCCAGCTCTTTCCCCATAGCCCTGCAAATTTCTCCTTTTAATGTATTTATCCAATTCTCTTTTGAAAGTTACTATTGAATCTGCTTCCACCGCCCTTTCAGTCAGTGCATTCCAGATCATAACAGCTCTCTGGGTAAAATCCTCCTTGGATTTTTGCCAGTTATCTCAAATCTGTGTTCTCGGGTTATCAACTGTCCTGCTGGTGGAAACAGTTTCTCATCCTCCACTCTATCAAAACATCAGGCCAATAATTTCCCATTCTTTGCCCAGGTAATGCACAGCCAACACTCACAGACCCCAAAATATAGTCACAGTGAAAGGTCCTTGTTGGTTTGAGATTGTTTCTTTCATAATTGCATTTTTATTTTACCTTTTTGGGGGGTTTTTTGTGTTTTATTTTGGGAATTTTCTTACTCTTTTGTTTTTAATTTACTTCTTGCACTTTTTTACTATTTTGGGTTGGCTTGTTCTTTCACTTTGTAACATTTCAGGGAGCCAGAGGCTGATTTTTACGTTCTCTGAAGTTTTACCAGGGATGTTTTGCAGGGAATTCTTTTTGCCCACAAGGTACTGATGGGGAGTTGCATAGCAATGATCTGTCTATGTCTGAGGTGGTCTGCACGGACCTGCCTTTACTCAAACATGCGGATCTGCAGAACCTACCCAGGGAACCCTTGGATGTGTCACGGATGATGTATGTTTAGCACTTAACCTCCCCCAGGGAGCATATTCTGCAGGTCTCCATACAGCACAGAAGGAGGCCATTTAGCCCATCGTGCCTGTGCCGGCTCTTTGAAAGAGCTATCCAATTAGTCCCACACCGCCCCCCCCTCTTTCCCCATTGTCCTGCAAATGTTTCCCCTTCAAGTGTATATCCAATTCCCTTTTGAAAGTTACTATTGAATCTGCTTCCACCACCCTTACAGGCAGTGCATTCCAAATCATAACAACTCGCTGCGTAAAAAAAAATCCTCCTCATCCCCCCTCTGTTTCTTTTGTCAATCACCTTAAATCTGTGTCCTATGGTTACCGATTCTTCTGCCAGTGGAAACAGTTTTTGTCGGACTCGTGCCACCTTCTTATACAAACAGAAAAGTAATGTTGAGACGGGTAAGTTGAAGGTTGACGTACACAGTGACTGATATGCACAAACAGCAAGCCAAACCTGGGTGGCAGTAAGTGGTCAAGATGATATTCACCCTGTCTGATCCCAGACAGTGAGTGTCAGCAGGCAATCACTTCGAGGAGGGCATCACAGCCACCACCAATGGTGCCCTTGATTGATGCCCATATGCACAAGCACTTCCCAGTGTGATCACTGGCTAGTGATCAGGAGTGGTAACCCTGACTGATTTATTTTCCCCCTCCCTAGCCCCAGCTGCTGGCCTGGGTTTGAACTTGCGGCCTTCTGTTCTGTAGGACTCTATACTGCACCAGGCAGTACCTGTACCTACCTGGTCAATAGGGGGTGGGGGATGGGGCAAAGATAGCTTTAATGTCAATGTATCATGTGCAGTGATAGGAAATCATACTAATTGCAGAAAAATTATCCACAGTTATTAAACAGAAATCATAGTTAATCACTGCTATAATAAAGTACTGTGCAGGTAATAGTAACCCTGTGTTCATTTTGAATGCATTACAAAAAGCTTCATGTCTGATACTGTGGTACAAGCATTCTGCTTGAAGCCTCTAGGTTTAAGTTTAATCTCAAGCAAATATTCATCTGTAGTGGTTTGCAGTGAGTTTTTCACATCTCTCCTAAGAGGTTACGGATATTAGATCTAACAGGCACCGTGTTGACAATTTTAGCACGATGACTTTAGTTAAAGGATGAGAATTCCTCTCACCGGCATCTGCCCACGAAAAGGTGAAGAAAGTGTCAGCGCTTCTTGTGATGGGAGTGATTGAGGGGGAGGCAGACTGCACTGTAAATGACAGGTTGTCGGGGGCCCTGCTGGGAGGGTCCGCATGACCTCAAGTGTAATAATCAAAAAACTGCGTATGAAGGAGCAACATTAGATGTTGAAATATCGCACCCTTTCTCTCAGCTCGTTTATAAGATGCAGTCAAAGTCTTTCAGAGCTTACTCCCTAAAATAGGGTTGTCACCTCTGGTATGTATTCCTGGAAGTTTCATAAAATGACCTCCCGCCTCCAACTGCTCCGCCCCCACGCTCCCGCCATTGGTCGCCTGACATGTCCAACCAAGCAGTGTCCCATGCCAATTAGATAGCGAACAAACTCTTCATTACCCAATTGGATGTCTCTTGACTGTCAGTCAAACAGCCTTTTTTCTCATCCCCAATGTTTTCATAACTAATAAACACAAGTGTTCAAAGAAATTGAAAAAAGTGCACAATTTTATATAAGAACATAAGAATTAGAAGCAGGAGTAGGCCATACGGCCCCTCGAACCTTCTCCGCCATTCAATAAGATCATGGCTGATCTTCTACATCAACTCACTTTCCCACCCTATCCTCATATGCCTTGATTCCCTTAGTGTCCAAAAATCTATCGATCCCAGTCTTGAATATACTCAACAACTAAGCATCCACAGCCCTCTGGGGTAGAGAATTCCAAAGATTTAAAACTCCCTGAGCGAAGAAATTTTTCCTAATCTTGATCCTAAATGGCCGATCCCTTATCCTGAGGCCATGACCCCTAGTTCTAGACTCTCCAGCCAGGGGAAACAGCCTCTCAGCATCTACCCTGTCAAGCCCTCTAAGAATTTTATATGTTTCAATGAGATCACCTCTCATTCTTCTAAACTCCAGAGAGTATAGGCCCATTCTACTCAATCTCTCCTCATAGGACAAACCTCTCATCCCAGGACTCAATCCAGTGAACCTTCGTTGCACCCCATCTAAGGCAAGTGTATCCTTCCTTAGATAAGGAAACCAAAACTGTACACAGTACTCCAGGTGTGGTCTCACCAGTGCCCTATACAATTAGGAACATAGGAACAGGAATAGGCCATTTACCCCCTTGAGCCTATTCCATCATTCAGTGAAATAATGGCTGATCTGTGACCTAACTCCATATCCCTTAATATCTTTGGTTAACAAAAATCTACCAATCTCAGATTTAAAATTAACAATTGAGCTAGCAACAACTGCCGTTTGTAGAAGAGAGTTCCAAACTTCTACCGCCCTTTGCGTGTAGAAGTGTTTCCTAACTTCACTCTTGAAAGTCCTGACTCTAATTTTTAGGCTATGTCCCCTCGTCCTAGACTCCCCAACCAGTGGAAATAGTTTCTCTTTATCTACCCGATCAGTTCCCCTAAATATCTTGAAAACTTCGATCAAATCACCCCTTAATCTTCTAAATTTCAGGGAATTCAATCTTAGTTTGTGTAATCTCTCCTCGTAATTTAACCCTTGGAGTCCAGGTATCATTCTAAAAAATCTATGTGCACTCCCTCCAAGGCCAATATATTCTTCCTAAGGTGCGGTGCCCAGAACTGAATACAGTGCTCCAGGTGTGGTCTAACCAGGGCTTTGTATAGCTTCAGCATAACTTCTACCCCTTGTATTCTAGTCCTCTAGACATAAAGGCCAATGTTCCATTAGGCTTTTTGATTATTTTCTGTACTTGTCCTTGACATTTTAATGATCTATATACATGGACTCCTAAGTCTCTTTGGACCTCCACTGTTTCGAGCTTTTCACCATTTAGAAAGTACTCTGATCTATCCTTTTTAGGTCCAAAGTGGATGACCTCACACTTGCCTACATTGAAATCCATTTGCCACAGTTTTGCCCGTTCACTTAATCTATTAATACCTCTGTATTGTTATGTTTCAATCTAAACTGCTTACAATATTGCTTATCTTTATGTCATTGGCAAACTTGGATATGTGGCTCCCCATTTTTTTTTAATTCATTCATGGGACGTGGGCGTCGCTGGCAAGGCCAGCATTTATTACCCATCCCTAATGGCCCTTGAGAAGGTGGTGGTGAGCCGCCTATCCCGTCATCATAGTCGTTAATAAATACAGTGAATAGTTGAGGCCCCAACACATATCCCTGTGGGACACCACTGGTCACATACAGCCAATTTGAGTACCTGCCCATTATCCCTACTCTCTGTCTCTTGCTATTCAGCCAATTTCCTAACCAGGTCAATAATTTGCCTCAATTCCATGAGCTTCAACTTTAGCTAACAGTCCCTTATGAGGGACTTTATAAAATGCCTTCTGGAAGTTCATATAAACAACATCCATAGACATCCATAGATGTTATGTATCCCAGGCTGTTAAAAGAAGCAAGGGAGGAAATAAGGGAGGCTCTGACCATTATTTTCCAAACCTCACTGGATACAGGCGTGGCGCCAGAGGAGTGGAGGACTGCTAACGTTGTACCGTTGTTTAAAAAGGGAGTGAGGGATAGACCGAGTAATTACATAGAAACATAGAAAATAGGAGCATGAGTAGGCCAATTGGCCCTTCGAACCTGCTCCGCCATTCAAAATCATCATGGCTGATCCTCTATCTCAATACCATATTCCTGCTCTCTCCCCCATACCCCTTGATGCTGTTTGTGTCTAGAAATCTATCTAGCTCCTTCTTAAATATATTCAGTGACTTGGCCTCCACAGTCTTCGGTGGTAGAGAATTCCACAAGTTCACCACCCTCTAAGTGAAGAAATTTCTCCTCATCTCAGTCCTACCTTGTATCCTGAGATGTGACTCCTCATTCTGGACCCACCAGCCAGGGGAAACATCCTCCCTGCATCCAGTCTGTCTAGCCCTGTCAGAATTTAATACGTTTCAATGAGATCCCCTCTCATTCTTCTAAACTCTAGTGAATACAGGCCTAGTCGACCCAATCACTCCTCATACCACAGTCCTGCCATCCCAAGGATCAGTCTTTTTTTTATTCATTCATGGAATGTGGGCGTCGCTGGCGAGTCCAGCATTTATTGCCCATCCCTAATTGCCCTTGAGAAGGTGGTGGTGAGCCCCCTTCTTGAACCGCTGCAGTCCGTGTGGTGAAGGTTCTCCCACAGTGCTGTTAGGAAGGGAGTTCCAGGATTTTGCCCCAGCGACGATGAAGGAACGACGATATATTTCCAAGTCAGAATGGTGTGTGACTTGGAGGGGAACGTGCAGGTGGTGTTGTTCCCATGTACCTGCTGCCCTGGTCCTTCTACGTGGTAGAGGTCGCGGGTTTGGGAGGTGCTATTGAAGAAGCCTTGGCGAGTTGCTGCAGTGCATCCTGTGGATGGTACACACTGCAGCCACAGTGCGCCGGTAGTGAAGGGAGTGAATGTTTAAGGTGGTGGATGGGGTGCCAATCAAGCGGGCTGCTTTGTCTTGGAT
Organism: Heptranchias perlo; assembly: GCF_035084215.1. Classification (NCBI taxonomy): domain Eukaryota; kingdom Metazoa; phylum Chordata; class Chondrichthyes; order Hexanchiformes; family Hexanchidae; genus Heptranchias; species Heptranchias perlo. The sequence continues at coordinate 13,213,780 of NC_090328.1, forward strand.
GGTGTCGAGCTTCTTGAGTGTTGTTGGAGCTGCACTCATCCAGGCAAGTGGAGAGTATTCCATCACACTCCTGACTTGTGCCTTGTAGATGGTGGAAAGGCTTTGTGGAGTCAGGAGGTGAGTCACTCGCCACAGAATACCCAGCCTCTGACCTGCTCTTGTAGCCATAGTATTTATATGGCTGGTCCAGTTAAGTTTCTGGTCAATGGTGACCCCCAGGATGTTGATGGTGGGGGATTTGGCGATGGTAATGCCGTTGAAGGTCAAGGGGAAGTGGTTAGACTCTCTCTTGTTGGAGATGGTCATTGCCTGGCACTTGTCTGGCACAAATGTTACTTGCCACTTATCAGCCCAAGCCTGGATGTTGTCCAGCTTTTGCTGTATGCGGACATGGACTGCTTCATTATCTGAGGGGTTGTGAATGGAACTGAACACTGTGCGATCATCAGCGAACATCCCCATTTCTGACCTTATGACGGAAGGGAGGTCATTGATGAAGCAGCTGAAGATGGTTGGGCATTGGACACTGCCCTGAGGAACTCCTGCAGCAATGTCTGGTGAACCTTCGCTGCACTCCCTCTTTGACAAGTATATCCTTTCTTAGGTAAGAAGACCAAAACTGCACACAATACTCCGGGTGTAGTCTCACCAAGGCCCTGTATAACTGCAGTAAGACATCCTTGCTCCTGTACTCAAATCCTCTTGCAATTAAAGCATGAAGGCCAACATACCATTTGCCTTCCTAACTGCTTGCTGCACCTGCATGTTTGCTTTCAGTGACTGGTGTACAAGGACACCCAGGTCCCTTTGTACATCAACATTTCCCAATCTATCACCATTTAAATAATACTCTGCCTTTCTGTTTTTCCTGCCAAAGTGGATAACTTCACATTTATCCACATTACACTGCATCTGCCATGTATTTGCCCACTCACTCAACTTGTCTAAATCGCCTTGAAGCCTCTTTGCATCCTCCTCACAACTCACGATCCCACCTAGTTTTGTGTCGTCAGAAAAGTTGGAAATATATACATTTGGTTCCCTCATCCAAATCATTGATATATATTGTGAATAGCTGGGGCCCAAGCACCAATCCCTGCGGTACCCCACTAGTCAAAGATAGAGCAGGAGGTAAGAGAGGAGGGGGAGTTGCGTTCTTGATTAGGGAGAACATCACGGCAGTAGTGAGAGGGGATATATCCGAGGGTTCGCCCACTGAGTCCATATGGGTAGAACTGAAAAATAAGAAGGGAGAGATCACTTTGATAGGATTGTACTACAGACCCCCAAATAGTCAACGGGAAATTGAGGAGCAAATATGTAAGGAGATTACAGACAGCTGCAAGAAAAATAGGGTGGTAATAGTAGGGGACTTTAACTTTCCCAACATTGACTGGGACAGCCATAGCATTAGGGGCTTGGATGGAGAGAAATTTGTTGAGTGTATTCAGGAGGAATTTCTCATTCAGTATGTGGATGGCCCGACTAGAGAGGGGGCAAAACTTGACCTCCTCTTGGGAAATAAGGAAGGGCAGGTGACAGAAGTGTTAGTGAGGGATCACTTTGGGACCAGTGATCATAATTCCATTAGTTTTAAGATAGCTATGGAGAAGGATAGGTCTGGCCCAAAAGTTAAAATTCTAAATTGGGGAAAGGCCAATTTTGATGGTATTAGACAGGAACTTTCAGAAGTTGATTGGGAGAGTCTGTTGGCAGGCAAAGGGACGTCTGGTAAGTGGGAGGCATTCAAAAGTGTTTTAACCAGGGTTCAGTGTAAACACATTCCTTATAAAGTGAAGGGCAAGGCTGGTAGAAGTAGGGAACCTTGGATGACTCGGGAGATTGAGGCACTAGTCAAAAATAAGAAGGAGGCATATGACATGCATAGGCAGCTGGGATCAAGTGGATCCCTTGAAGAGTATAGAGATTGCCGGAGTAGAGTTAAGAGAGAAATCAGGAGGGCAAAAAGGGGATATGAGATTGCTTTGGCAGATCAGGCAAAGGTGAATCCAAAGAGCTTCTACAAATACATAAAGGGCAAAAGGGTAACTAGGGAGAGAGTAGGGCCTCTTAAGGATCAACAAGGTCATCTATGTGCGGAACCACAAGAGATGGGTGAGATCCTGAATGAATATTTCACATCGGTATTTACGGTTGAGAAAGGCATGGATGTTAGGGAACTTGGGGAAATAAATAGTGATGTCTTGAGGAGTGTACATATTACAGAGAGGGAGGTGCTGGAAGTCTTAACGCGCATCAAGGTAGATAAATCTCCGGGACCTGATGAAATGTATCCCAGGACGTTATGGGAGGTTAGGGAGGAAATTGCGGGTCCCCTAGCAGAGATATTTGAATCATCCACCGCTACAGGTGAGGTGCCTGAAGATTGGAGGGTAGCAAATGTTGTGCCTTTGTTTAAGAAGGGCGGCAGGGAAAAGCCTGGGAACTACAGACCAGTGAGCCTGACATCTGTAGTGGGTAAGTTGTTAGAGGGTATTCTGAGGGACAGAATCTACAGGCATTTGGAGAGGCAGGGACTAATTAGGAACAGTCAGCATGGTTTTGTGAGAGGAAAATCATGTCTCACGAATTTGATTGAGTTTTTTGAAGGGGTAACCAAGAAGATAGATGAGGGCTGTGCAGTAGACGTGGTCTACATGGACTTCAGCAAAGCATTTGACAAGGTACCGCATGGTAGGTTGTTACATAAGGTTAAATCTCATGGGATCCAAGGTGAGGTAGCCAATTGGATACAACATTGGCTTGACGACAGAAGACAGAGGGTGGTTGTCGAGGGTTGTTTTTCAAACTGGATGCCTGTGTCCAGCGGTGTGCCTCAGGGATCGGTGCTGGGTCCGCTGTTATTTGTTATTTATATTAATGATTTGGATGAGAATTTAGGAGGCATGGTTAGTAAGTTTGCAGATGACACCAAGATTGGTGGCATTGTGGACAGTGAAGAAGGTTATCTAGGATTGCAACGGGATCTTGATAAATTGGGCCAGTGGGCCGATGAATGGCAGATGGAGTTTAATTTAGATAAATGTGAGGTGATGCATTTTGGTAGATCGAATCGGGCCAGGACCTACTCCGTTAATGGTAGGGCGTTGGGGAGAGTTATAGAACAAAGAGATCTAGGAGTACAGATTCATAGCTCCTTGAAAGTGGAGTCACAGGTGGATAGGGTGGTGAAGAAGGCATTCAGCATGCTTGGTTTCATTGGTCAGAACATTGAATGCAGGAGTTGGGATGTCTTGTTGAAGTTGTACAGGGCATTGGTGAGGCCACACTTGGAGTACTGTGTACAGTTCTGGTCACCCTATTATAGAAAGGATATTATTAAACTAGAAAGAGTGCAGAAAAGATTTACTAGGATGCTACCGGGACTTGATGGTTTGACTTACAGGGAGAGGTTAGACAGACTGGGACTTTATTCCCTGGAGAGTAGGAGGTTAAGGGGTGATCTTATAGAAGTCTATAAAATAATGAGGGGCATAGATAAGGTCGATAGTCAAAATCTTTTCCCAAAGGTAGGGGAGTCTATAACGAGGGGGCACAGATTTAAGGTGAGAGGGGAGAGATACAAAAGGATCCAGAGGGGCAATTTTTTCACTCAAAGGGTGGTGAGTGTCTGGAACGAGCTGCCAGAGGCAGTAGTAGAGGCGGGTACAATTTTGTCTTTTAAAAAGCATTTGGACAGTTACATGGGGAAGATGGGTATCGAGGGATATGGGCCAAGTGCAGGCAATTGGGACTAGCTTAGTGGTATAAACTGGGCGACATGGACATGTTGGGCCGAAGGGCCTGTTTCCATGTTGTAACTTCTATGATTCTATGATTCTATGATTGCCTGTCACCCCGAGCAAAACCCATTGATTCCTACTCTCTGTTTCCTGTCTGTTAGCCAATTATCATACCATGCCAGTATATTACCCCCAATCCCATGTGCTTTAATTTTGCACACTAACCTCTTATGTGGGACTTTATCAAAGGCCTTCTGAAAATCCAAATTAAACCACATTCACTGGTTCTCCCTTATCTATTCTATCAGTTACATCCTCAAAAAATTCCAGTAGGTTTGTCAAACATGATTTCCCTTTTATAAATCCACGTAGACTTTGTCTAATCCCATTGATATTTTCTAAGTGTCCTGTTATCACATCCTTTATAATAGACTCTTGTGTTTTCCCTACTACTGCTGTTCGGCTAAACGGTCTGTAGTTCCCTGTTTTCTCTCTCCCTCCTTTTTTAAAAAGTGGGGTTACATTTGCCACCCTTCAATCTGCAGGAACTGTTCCATAATCTATAGAATTTGGAAGATGACAACCAATGCATCTGTTATTTCCATGACTACCTCTTTTAATACTCTGGGACGCAGATTATCAGGCCCTTGGGATTTATTGGCTTTCAGTCCCATTAATTTCTCCAGCACTATTTTTTTTACTAATACTAATTTTCTTTAATTCCTCCTTCTCCTTAGTCCCTTGGTTCCCTAGCATTTCTGGGAAGTTATTTGTGTCCTCTTCCGTGAAGACAGAACCAAAGTATTTGTTTAATTGCTCTGCCATTTCCTTGTTCCCCATTATAAATTCTCCCATTTCTGACTGTAAGGCACCTACATTTGCCTTCAATAATCTTTTTCTTTTTACATACTTGTAGAAGCTTTTACAGTCCACTTTTATGTCCCTTGCACGTTTACTCTCATACTCTATTTTTCCCCTCTTAATCAATCTCTGGGTCCTTTTTTGCTACATTCTAAACTGGGATGGAAACCATCTGGTCCTGGGGATTTGTCACTCGTTAGTGCCATTATTTTCTTCATTACTGTTAATTTGCTTACGTTAATTATGCTGAGTCCGCATCCCTGATTCAAAATTAGTTTCCTTGGGGTGTCTGGCATGCTATCCCCTTCCTCTACTGTAAATACTGACACAAAGTAATTATTTAACTTGTCTGCCATTTCCTTATTTTCATTTACAATATCACCATTATCAGTTTTTAAGGGGCCCATGTTACTCTTGACCACCCTCTTTTTCCTAATATAATTGTAAAAAGTTTTTGTGTTGATTTTGATATCCCTTGCAAGTTTCTTTTCATACTCCCTTTTTGTAGCTCTTTCTATCTATTTTGTCACCCTTTGCTGTTCTTTGTATCTCTCCCAGTCGCCAGGATCTGCGCTATTTTTTGCAGCAAGATATCCTTACTCTTATGGTCCAACCCCCTTGCAAGAAAGGCTAATGTACCATTTGCCTTCTTAATTGCTTGCTGTACCTGCATGTTAACTTTCTGTGATTCATGTACAAGGACACCCAAATCCCTCTGACTACCAACATTTCTTAGTCTCTCACCTTTTAAAAGATATTCTGCTTTTCTGGTCTTCCTACCAAAGTGAATAATTTCACATTTCCCCACGTTATACTCCATCTGCCACCTTCTCGACCACTCACTTAACTTAGATCCCATTGCAGACTCTTTGCTCCCTCCTCACAGCTTACTTTCCCACTTAGCTTTGTAGCGTCATCAAACTTGGATACATTACACTCATCTAAGTCATTGATATAAATTGTAAACAGCTGGGGCCCAAGCGCTGATCCTTGTGGCACCCCACTAGTTACAACCTGCCAACCCAAAAATGACCCATTTATTCCTACTCTCTGTTTTCTGTCCATTAACCAATCCTCAATACATAAAGCCCCTGTGATTTTTCTCCCGGGTTTGCTCGCAGCAGTGCCCTGGAGATTAATCTTCAATTCCTGGAGAATCCAGACCAATCCTGGAGGATTGGCAACCCTACCCTAAAATCTTCATTTTCGCCTTGTAAACATTTGATTCAATTGTGAACTATCAATATTTTCACAAGTGTTTCTTTCTCCTTTTTAAGTTTTTAGGTGAGGAATAAAATCTGTCCCATTTCAGCATTAAAAAGAAAGAAAGAGTTTGCACATCTATGGCACATTTCATGACTTCAGGACGTCCCAAAGCACTTTACAGCCAACAAAGTACTTTTTTAAAGTATAATCACTGTTGTAATGTAGGAAACGTTGCAGCCAATTTGCGCACAGCAAGGTTCCACAAACAGCAATGCAACAATGATCAGCTGATCACCGGGGAGAACGCCCCTGCTCTACTTCGAATGCTTCATGGGATCTGAGACCTGAGAGAGCAAACGGGGCCTCGGTTTAATGTCTCATCCGAAAGAAGGCACCTCCGACAGTGCAGTACTCCCTCAGTACTGCACGGTGTATCAGTCTCGATAAGCACTCCTGGTGAGGTATATTATGGTCAGTAAAACTCCCTCCGCTTTTCTCTGACACATGCATAAATCCCAACCTCAGAAGAGCAAAATTCTAATATACCAATGTAGCATTTGCCATGCCTACTGTCCTTAGGCTTGTCCGCATGAAATTACCAACTAGTGCCAGCTTTGTGGTGTAGGAGCTGGATTGAGATGAGCCAAGCTCATTTCAGATAGGAACCTTGCAGCCGCCAGAGACAGGAGACTTTCATGCTTTCAGGCTGGGCTGGTTTTGAACCTAGATCCCAGAGGTGAAAGGGCAGTATCTGATGCACTGCACCATCTAGTACCCTACAATTTTTTTTTCACGTTTTGTCTGACCATGTCCATCTCTAGACAAAGTATTTTATTCTTACATTCTCATTTAGACTCAGCTGACATTACCGTTGACAAATAGCACCAGGGTTTCATCTCCATTTTCCTCATCTATTTCCTATTGCCATTGGTTTGAGCTCGGCCCTGTCATTGGGCTAGAATTCCCCAATGGGAAGCGTTCATGGTCAGGAGGAGTGGAGCTACTTCAGTGAGTGCTGGCTGAAATATTATTCAGTGATTGTAACTCCAGAATTCAGGTGGTGTAAAGGACATTCTCTTCAAATCCTTCCATGGCCTCACCCCTCCCTATCTCTGTAACCTCCTCCAGCCCTACAACCCTCCGAGATCTCTGCTCTCCTCCAACTCTTGCCTCTTGCGCATCCCCGATTTTCATCGCTCCACCATTGGCGGCCGTGCCTTCAGCTGCCTAGGCCCTAAGCTCTGGAGTTCCCTCCCTAAACCTGTCTGCCTCTCTACTTCTCTCTCCTCCTTCAAGGCGCTCCTTGAAACCTACCTCTTTGACCAAGCTTTTGGTCACCTGACCCAATATCTTCTTACTTGGTTTGGTGTCAAATTTTGTTTGATAACACTCCTGTGAAGCGCCTTGAGACATTTTACTACATTAAAGGCGCTATATAAATGCAAGTTGTTGTTGTTGTTGTTGTTGAGGTTGTTGCACAAGCCTTGATAGCCCCTAAATGGAAAGATTAATGCACTGCATTCAGTGTCAGTTTTATCTTTCAGATCACCTGTTATGGCTGGAGGCTTGTTTGCAGTCGACCGGCAGTGGTTCTGGGAACTGGGTGGCTATGATCCAGGACTGGAAATCTGGGGAGGGGAGCAGTATGAAATATCGTTCAAGGTAAGTTAGCATGGAGATTCCCACTCCAGTCATGAACCATAGTAATGTGCTTTTCATTATTGTGTTTTAAAAAGTTCCTTGTTTATGGTTTACTTTAGAAAAGTATTCTTTCCGCTCTTTAGTTAAACGCCCAATGTCTCTGTATGACATCCATTATGCAAATGATCTCCCCTATCGAGATATAGTAAACGATCGCAAACTCCAAGTGATTTTCTTCGTAGGAACATTAGGAACTCTCTAAACAATCGCGTTCTGTAAACCAGCCACTGAGACATGTCCAAGAGTCACCAAACCGATATTCCACCTCTCCTGATGGGCCAAGTTATATCAGGATTCACCTTGTGGGGACCAAACAGCACAACATAGGAACATAGGAACAGGAGTAGGTCATACAGCCCCTAAAGCCTGCTCCACCATTCAATTAGATCACACTGATCGTCAACTCCATTCACCCGCTTTTGCTCCCTATCTCTTGATACCCTTACCTAACAAAAATGTATCTAACTCAGTCTTGAAAGCTCCAATTGCCCCAGCATTAACCTTTTGGTGGAGGGCTGTAGCGGTTGTAGGGCTGGAGGAGGTTGGAGAGATTGGAAGGGATGAGGCCATGGACGGATTGGAACACGAGGTTGAGAGTTTTAAATTAGAGCCATTTTTGGACCGGGTCGGCGAGCACAGGCATGATGGATGATCGGGACTTGGTGCAGGTTAGGATACGGGCAGCAGTTTTGGATGAACTGATGTTTACAGAGGGTGGAAGATGGGGGGACCGGCCAGGAGAGCACTGAAATAGTCGAAGCTGGCGATAATAAAATTATAAGATATCTACATATTAAAATTATAAAATATCTAAATATCTAATATGTAGATATTAGTACAGGATTTTATCAGCTGTGTACCTGGCAGGTGTGACTTACGTGCTAGATGAGCAATCTTTTGTTGCTCACAATATGCTTCAGTTATTATGGTACTTAGCGATATGCTTGCAATCAGACTGTGTTCTGTATAATTACCTGCAGTGAGGTCTTAAAGGATTCATTACCACAGCGCGAAGTTTCTATGTACTCGTCGCAATGTGTACACACATAATTCAGACACACAACAGGCACGAGCAAGAGTCATATTGTAACTTTGACTCTCAGTTTCATAGAATCATAGAAGGATACAGCACAGAAGGAGGCCATTCGGCCCATCGTGCCTGTGCTGGCTCATTAACAACGCCAAAAAATAGTCCCACTCTCCCCGTTCTTTACCCATAGCCCTGCAAATTTTTCCCCTTCAAGTATTTATCCAAATCCCTTTTGAAAGTTATTATTGAATCTGCTTCCACCACCCTTTCAGGCAGATTATAACAACTCGCTGCATAAAAATGCTTTTCCTCATGTCGCCTCTGATTCTTTTGCCAATTACCTTAAATCTGTGTCTCTAGTTACCGACTCTTCTGTCATCGGAAAGTTTCTCCTTATTTACTCTATCAAAACCCTTCATGATTTTGAACACCTATATCAAATCTCTCTTTAACCTTCGCTGCTCTAAGGAGAACAACACCAGTTTCTTTCGTCTCTCCATATGACTGAAGTCCTTCATCCCTGGTACCATTCTAATAAATCTCCTCTGCACCCTCTCTAAGGCCTTGACATCCTTCCCAAAATGTGATGCTCAGAATTGGCTACAATACTCCAGCTGGGGCCTAACCAGTGTTTTATAAAGATGTAGCATAACTTCCTTGCTTCTATTTATAAAGCCAAGGATCCTGTATGCTTTTATAACAGCCTTCTTAACTTGTCCTGCCACCTTCAAAGGCTTGTGTAGGTACACCCCAGGTCTCCCTGTTCCTACACCTCCTTTAAAATTGTACTATTTAGTTTATATTGCCTCTCTTCATTCTTCCTACCAAAATGAATCATTTCACGCTTCTCTATATTAAATTTCACCTGCAATGCGTCTGCCCAGATCACCAGTCTGTCTATGTCCTCCTGAAATCTGTTACTATCCTCGTCACTGTTTGCTACATTTCCAAGTTTCATATCATCTGCAAACTTTGAAATTATACCTTGTATACCCAAGTCCAGGTCATTAATATATATCAAAAAGAGCAGTGGTCCCAACACGGACCCCTGGGGGACACCACTGCACACTTCCCTCCAGTCTGAAAAACAACTGTTCACCACTACTCTCTGCTTTTTGTCCCTGAGACAATTTTGTATCCCCGCAGCCACTGCCCTTTTAATCACATGGGTTTTTGATCTTAGTCACCACAAAAATTATGCAGTTCTTAGCCATGAGGCTACCAGCAGGTCAGAGAAATTCTATTCCCCTGGCCCAACTATTTTTTGTTATATGTTTCAGCTCTATGACATTGAAGAAGGCAGCATTTGACAGGGTGTGGCACCAAGGAGCCCTAGTAAAATTGAAGTCAATGGGAATCAGGGGGAAAAATCTCCAGTGGCTGGAGTCATACCTAGCACAAAGGAAGATGGTAGTGGTTGTTGGAGGCCAATCATCTCAGCCCCAGGACATTGCTGCAGGAGATTCTCAGGGCAGTGTTCTAGGCCCAACCTCTTCAGCTGCTTCATCAATACCGATAAGGTCCATCATAAGGTCAGAAATGGGGATGTTCACTGATGATTTCACAGTGTTCAGTTCCATTCGCAATCCCTCAGATGATGAAGCAGTCCGTGCCTGCATGCAGCAAGACCTGGACAACATCCAGGCTTGGGCAAAGAAGTGGCAAGTAACATTCGCGCCAGACAAGTGCCAGGCAATGATCATCTCCAACAAGAGAGAGTCTAACCACCTCCCCTTGACATTCAATGACATTACCATCACTGAATCCCCCACCATCAACATCCTGGGGTCACCATTGACCAGAAATTTAACTGGACCAGCTACATAAATACTGTGGCTACAAGAGCAGGTCAGAGGCTGGGTATTCTGCAGCGAGTGACTCACCTCCTGACTCCCCAAAGCCTTTCCACCATCTACAAGGCACAAGTCAGGAGTGTGATGGAATACTCTCCACTTGCCTGGATGAGTGCAGCTCCAGCAACACTCAAGAAGCTCAACACGATCCAGGACAAAGTAGCCAGCTTGATTGGCACCCCATCCGCCACCCTAAACATTCACTCCCTTCACCATCGGCGCACAGTGGCTGCAGTGTGTACCATCCACAGGATGCACTGCAGCAACTTGTCAAGGTTTCTTCAACAGCACCTCCCAAACCCGCGACCTCTACCACCTAGAAGGACGAGGGCAGCAGGCACATGGGGACAACATCACCTGCACGTTCCCCTCCGAGTCGCACACCATCCCGACTTGGAAATATATCGCCGTTCCTTCATCGTCACTGGGTCAAAATCCTAGAACTCCCTTCATAACAGCACTGTGGGAGAACCGTCACCACACGGACTGCAGCGGTTCAAGAAGGAAGCTCACCACCACCTTCCCGAGGGCAATTAGGGATGGACAATAAATGCTGGCCTTGCCAGCGACGCCCACATCCCATGAACAAATAAAAAAAAGAAACATTAATATGACAGTGATAAAGCAACTTAAATGTAAAGTGTAAATTCATTACTGCAATATTAATTCTACATAACCAAAATAAACACTTAAAATACAATCCTAAATCTGGTCATTAACTCAATGCTGTTTGTGGGACCTTGCTGTGCGCAAAAGTTGTCTGCTGCGTTTCCTAAATTTCAAGAGTGACCACATTTCAAAAAGTACTTCGTTGGCTATAAAGCGCTTTGGGACATCCTGAGATCATGAAAGGCGCCACATAGATGCAAGTCTTTCTTTCTCATTCTATCTATTAAAACTTTTTTTTAAAATAATTTTAAACCTGTTTACACTTCATTCTGACTCTTTCAAAACCCACTTTACATTTGGAGATAGGAACAACTCCAAAACTGGCCTCTGATTTGCTAAAAATCAGATTCCAAGCTTAATTTTTTAGCCAATTGAGTACTTGAAAGGTAATGATTGGCACAGGTGTGACCACAGCAACTTCTGATGCAATCCTCATATGGCCAATAGAAACTTGCCAACATTGTAGGAACAATCAAGTCTGTGGTGCTGGTATCTTGTACAATTCTATTGAGAAGGCAATTTGGCTGTGGGTTAAAGTCCAACCACAGCATCAGACAAACCCTCGCTGCAATCCCCGGCCTCTTAAGAACATTAGAAATAGGAGCAGGAATAGGCCATACGGCCCCCCCGAGCCTGCTCCGCCATTCAATAAGATCATGGCTGGTCTTCAACCTCAACTCCACTTTCCCGCCCGATCCCCATATCCTTTGATTCTCTTATAGTCCAAAAATCTATCAATCTCAGTCTTGAATATACTCAACGACTGAGCATCCATAACCCTCTGGTGTAGGGAATTCCAAAGATTCACAACCCTCTGAATGAAGAAATTTCTCCTCATCTCAGTCCTAAATGGTCGACCCTTTATCCTGAGACTATGCCCCCTAGTTCTAGACTCTCCAACCAAGGGAAATAGCCTCATAGCATCGAGATATTATATGTTTCAATTAAATAACCTCTCATTCTTCCAAACTCCAGAGAGTATAGGCCCATTCTACTCACTCTCTCCTCACAGAACAAATCTCTCATCCCAGGAACCAATCTAGTGAACCTTTGTTGCATCTCCTCTAAGGCAAGTATATCCTTGCTTAGGTAAGGAGACCAAAACTGTACACAGTACTCCAGGTGAGGTCTCACCAAAGCCCTGTACAATTGGAGTAAGACTTCCTTACTCTTGTACTCCAAACCCCTTGCAATAAAGGCCAACATACCATTTGCCTTCCTAATTGCTTTCTGTACCTGCATGATAACTTTCTGATTTTTGTGTACAAGCACACCCAAATCCCTCTGAACTCGAACATTTAATACTTTCTCACCTTTTAAAAAATATTTTGTTTTTCTATTCTTCTTACCAAAATGAATAATGTCACATTTCCCCACATCATACTCCATCTGTCTATAACCTGTCTATATCCTTAACCTGTCTATATCCCTTTGCAGACTCTTTGCATCCTCCTCGCAGCTTACTTTCCCACCTAGCTTTGAATCATCAGCAGACTTGGATACATTACACTCGGGCCCTTCATCTAAGTCATTAATATAGATTCTAAATAGCTGAAGCCCAAGCACTGATCCTTGCGGCATCCCACTAGTTACAGCCTGCCAACCCAAAAATGACCTGTTTATTCCTACTGTCTGTTTTCTGTCCGTTAACTAATCCTTTATCCATGCTAATATATTATCCCCAACCCCATGAGCCCTAATCTTGTGTAACATTCTTTTGTGTGGCACCTTATCGAGCCCTTTTGAAAATCCAAACATGCTTACATCCACTGGTCCCCCTTTATCTACCCTACTAGTTACATCCTCAAAAAACTCTAGTAGATTGTCAAACACGATTTCTCTTTCATAAAACCATGTTAACTCTGCCTAATCATATTATGATTTTCTAAGTGCCCCATTACCACTTCCTTAATAATAGATTCCAGCATTTTCCTGACTACTGATGTCAGGCTAACTGGTATATAGTTCCCTGTTTACTCTCTTCCTCCTTTCTTGAATAGCAGTGTTACATTTGCTACTTTCCAATTCGCTGGGACCATTCTAGAATCTAGAGAGCTTTGGAAGATCATAACCAATGCAGCCGCTATCTCTGCAGCCACCTCTTTTAGAACCCTAGGATGTAGGCCATCAGGTCCAGCAGATTTGTCGGCTTTTAGTGCCATTAATTTCTCCAGTACTTTTTCTTTACTAATATTAATTACTTTATGTTCCTCACTCACATTAGCCCCTTGATTCCCCACTATTTCTGTTATGCTTTTTGTGTCTTCTACTGTGAAGACCGATACAAAATATTTGTTTAATGTCTCTTCCATTTCCTTATTCTCCATTATAATTTTTCCTAACTCAGCCTCTAAGGGACCAGCGTTTACTTTCGCTACTCTCTTCCTTTTTACATACTTGTAGAAGCTCTTACAATCTGTTTTTATATTTCTTGCTAGTTTACTCTCATATTCTATTTTCTCCCCTTTTATCAATTTTTTGGTCATCCTTTGCTGGTTTCTAAAACTCTCCCAATCCTTAGGCTTACTATTCTTCTTGGCAACATTATAAGCCTCTTCTTTTGATTTAATACTATCCTTAACTTCTTTAGAAAGCCACTGATGGATCACTTTTCCTGTGGAGTTTTCATTTCTCAATGGAATGTATATTCATTGAGAATTACAAAATTTTCTTTAAATGTTCACCATTGCTTACCTACTGTCATATCTTTTAATCTAATTTCCCAATCTACCTTAGCCAAGTCACCCCTCATACCTATGTAATTGGCTTTGTTTAAGTTTAAGACTCTAGTTTCAGACATAAGTATGTCACTCTCAAACTCAATGTGAAATTCTATCATATTATGATCACTCTTCTCCAGAGGATCCCTCACTATTAGATTACTAATTTACTCTGACTTATTACACAAGACAAGATCTAAAATAGCCTGTTCCCTGTTTGGTTCCATGGTGTATTGTTCTGGGAAATTGTCTCAAATGCATTCCATGAACTCGTCCTCAAAGCTACTTTTGCCAATTTGATTTGCCCAGTCTATATGAAAATTAAAGTCCCCTACGATTATTGCATTAACTTTGTTACAAACGCCTCTTATTCCTTGATTAATACTCTGTCCAACAGTATAGCTACTATTAGGGGGCCTATAAACTACTCCCATCAGTGTTTTCTGCCCCTTGATATTTCTTATTTCCACCCACACTGTTTCTACTTCCTGATCTTCCGAGCCAAGATCCTTTCTCACTACTGTCCTTATGTCATCCTTTATTATTAGGGCTACCCGACACCCCCCCCCCCCACCCCCCCGGCCACCCCCTTTTCCATTTTGTCTGTCTTTTCGAAAAGTCAAGTACCCTGGAATATTTAATTCCCAACTTTGGTCGCCTTGCAACCACGTCTCAGTAATGGCTACTAGATCAAACCCATTTATGCTATTAATTCATCTTTCTTGTTACGAATGCTTCGTGTATTCAGATAAAGCACCTTTAATTTTAACTTTTTACTATTTTTCCCTGATTTGACCTTATACACTGATACATTATTACTGTTAAACTCTTTGTCCCTTCCTGTCACACTCTGCTCATCTTTACCCAAATCGCTACACTGCTCTATGGCCTCGACTTTTCTGTTTAGATTTATAAATCTCCCCTCACCTGAACCCTCCCCCAATAAGCCCTATCTACAGCCCAAGTCATTCAGTTCACCAGGTCACTGGTCCCAGCCCCGCTTAAGTGGAGCCCATCCCAACAGAACAGCTCCCTCTTTCCCCAGTCCTGGTGCCCGTGCCCCATGAATCGAAACCCCTGTCTCCCATACCACTCTTTGAACCACGCTTTTAACTCTCTGATCTGTTTGTCCCTATGCCAATTTGCACGTGGCTCAGGTAGCAATCCAGAGATTATTACCTTGGAGGTTCTGCTTATTAATTTAGACCCTAGCTCCTCAAACTCCTTCAGCAGAACTTCATTCCTAGTTCTACCTATGTCATTGGTTCCTACGTGGACCATGACAACTGGATCCTCCCCCTCATGCTCCAAGTTCTTTTCCAGCCACGAAGAGATGTCCTTAACCCTGGCACCGGGCAGCCAACACAGCCTTCGGGACTCCCAGTCACGGCTACAGAGAACAGTGTCTATCCCCCTGACTATACTATCCCCGACCACTACCACATTCCTTTTCACTCCCCCTCCTGTACCACGGTGCCGTGGTCAGTTTGCCCATCCTCCCTGCAGTCTTTGTTCTCATCCACACAGGTAGCAAGCACCTCGTACTTTAACGAAGCTCATTTCATAATGAATTCATTTAACATTCCTTTATATAAATTGTTTATTTTAAATTAAAGCCGTGTTTGCTTCTTAGGGCTGATTTTACAAATTTGAGCACCCAATGCATCTTGGGAATTTGGGCACAGAGGTCAGATAGGGCCTTGCAGGATTATGCCTCCCGTTAAAGCCTGCAGGACACAATGATGCTGGTGTCCCAAATTCCCAATACGTGTTCCCACCGCGCACAGCTCAGCACCAAAAACACAATTCATCATATATTTTTTTTAAAGAAGGCAGAATTTAGAATCTTGTTCCGCAACTTCCACTCATTAACGCAAAAGGACCAATGCCTAGCTGTGCACTTACTGCTCTGTTTCCACATTGAAGAAGTGGGAGCCCCGTTGAATCTGGAATATATCAGGTGTAGTCAAACAGCTATTTATTGTGCCTGTCAAAAGCCCGCCATCATCCGAGACTTCATTACCCTATTTTCCTGTAATCTGTCATTTTCATCGCTGTAATTGAAATGCAGGCCTCACCTTCTTGTCTGGTGTCTGAGGGGAACCATGGTAACGGCACACAGAGTTCAGATGCTAAATTGCCTCAGTGTATTTTGCTCAAGGAACAGATTCATCGAGAGAACTCTCGTGTCACAGCAGGGGGGGGGCGGGGGGGTTCCATCTTAGTCATCTCCTGCCGTTCGTCTCATTAAAGATACTGACCTCAGGGGTCTGCCCGTGCTTATTAATATAAAGGAAAGTAATGGGTAAGCCGTTCTTTCAACTCTGAAACTAGTTTTAGCCCATTACTGGCGGGATTTGTGACAGAGGATGAAGGTCAGTGTGACATTGATAGTGACAGTAATTGTGGTTGATGGAAACCTGGCAGAGAGTGAGGCATAAAGCTTGATCGTAAGAATCATGTCGAGAACTTATGCAAGGCACAACTCACACGGACGCAATTGGGATACATCCTCCATGTCACTGAGATCATGCAGGAAGTAACATCGAATTATTTACTTCTGATCATGTTCACAGTCTTATTTTTAACAACGCTCTTCTGAAGAAGTGTCAATGGAGCCTTTGCCCGTATCCTAACTCGCACCAAGTCCCGTTCACCCATCACCCATTGTATTCGCTGACCTACATTGGCACCTGCAATGCCTCGATTTTAAAACTCTCGTCCTTGTCTTTAAATCCCTCCATGGCCTCGCCCCTCCCTATCTCACTAACCTCCTCCAGCCCGATAACCCTCCGAGATCTCTGCACTCCTCCAATTCTGGCCTCTTGCGCACCCCAGATTTTCATCGCTCCACCATTGGCAGCCTCGGCCCTAAGCTCTGGAATTCCCTTTCTCAACCTCTCCGCCTCTCTACTTCTCTCTCCTCTGTTAAGACACTCCTTAAAACCTACCTTTAAAATCTACCTCTTTGACCAAGCTTTTGGTCACCCGTCCTAATATCTCCTTATGTGGCTCGGTGTCAAAATATGTTTGGTAATCACTCTTGTAATGTGCCTTGGGACATTTTACTACGTCAAAGGCGCTATATAAATGCAAGTTGTTGTAGGAGCACATATCAGGAAATAACTTGCACCGAGCACACCACTCCCCATCCATTATCATAGTCAGCGAACTATAGGATTTTACAGTGCAGAAGGAGGCCATTCAGCCCAGAGTATCTGTGCCAGCTCGCTGAAAGAGCTTCCCACTTATTCCCAATCCCCTGGCCTTTCCCCATACCCTTTTAATTCTTTTTCCTCACATAATCTAAATTCATTAAAATTGAATATGCGGAGCAAAACGCAGCACTTGCCAGCTGAGCGTGGGCCAGCAGGACCAGCACAAAGCATTTAATGGGGCTTGACATTGGCCTCCTTTATAGGACAGCCGATT
Organism: Heptranchias perlo; assembly: GCF_035084215.1. Classification (NCBI taxonomy): domain Eukaryota; kingdom Metazoa; phylum Chordata; class Chondrichthyes; order Hexanchiformes; family Hexanchidae; genus Heptranchias; species Heptranchias perlo. Next base: position 13,230,995 of record NC_090328.1, read on the forward strand.
TGACTTGGGTGGCTGTTTACCTTCCGGAGGTCATGACCCAGTAGAATCATAGAATCATGGAAAGGTTACAGCATGGAAGGAGGCCGTTCAGCCCATCGAATCCATGCCGGCTCTATGCAACAGCAATCCAGCTAGTCCCACTCCCCCACCCTATCCCCATAGCCCTGCAAGTTTTCCTTTCAAGTACTTATCCAGTTCCCTTTTGAAAGTCACACGGACTGCAGCGGTTCAAGAAGGCGGCTCACCACCACCTTCTCAAGGGCAATTAGGGATGGGCAATAAATGCCGGCCTCGCCAGCGACGCCCACATCCCATGAACGAATTTTTAAAAAATCTGCCTCCACCACCCCCTCGGGCAGTGCATTCCAGATCCTAACCACTCGCTGCGTAAAAAAGCTTTTCCTCATGTCACCTTTGGTTCTTTTGCCAATCACCTTAAATCTATGTCCTCTGGTTCTTGACCCTTCTGCCAATGGGAACAGTTTCTCTCTGTCTGTTCTGTCCAGACCCTTCATGATTTTAAATACCTTTATCAAATCTCCTCTCAACCTTCTCTGTTCCAAGAAGAACAACCCCAGCTTCTCCAGTCTATCCGCGTAACTAAAGTCCCCCATCCCTGGAATTATTCTAGTAAATCTTTTCTGCACCCTCTCTAAGGCCTTCACATCTTTCCTAAAGTGCGGTGCCCAGAACTGAACACAATACTCCAGTTGTGGTTGAACCAGTGTTTGGTAAAGGTTCATCATGATTTCCTTGCTTTTGTACTCTATGCCTCTATTTATGAAGCCCAATATCCCGTATGCCTTTTTAACCAGTTTCTCAATCTGCCCTTCCACTTTCAATGATTTGTACACATATACCGCCAGGTCTCTCTGTTCCTGAGCTCCTTTTAGAATTGTGCCCTTTAGTTTATATTACCTCTCCTCGAACTTCCTACCGAAATGTATCACTTCACATTTTTCTGCGTTAAATTTCATCTGTCAAGTGTCCGCCCATTCCACCAGCCCATCTATACCCTCTTGAGGTCTATCACTATCCTCCTCACTGTTCACTATACTTCCAAGTCTTGTGTCATCTGCAAATTTTGAAATTGTGCCCTACACTCAAGTCCAAGTCATTAATATATATCAAGAAAAGCAGTGGTCCCAGTACCGACCCCTGGGGAACACCACTGTACACCTCCCTCCAATCCGATAAACAACCATTCACCACTGCTTCCTGTTACTTAGCCAATTTTGTATCCATGCTGCTACTGCCCCCTTTATTCCATGGGCTTCAATCTTGATGACAAGCACATTTTGCGGCACTTCATCAAACGCCTTTTGAAAGTCCATAGACACCACATCAACTGCATTGCCCTCATCGACCCTCTCTGTTACCTCATCGAAAACTCTATCAAGTTAGTTAAACATGATTTGCCTTTGACAATTCCATGCTGGCTTTCCCTAATCAATCCACACTTGTCCAAGTGACTGCTAATTCTGTCCTGGATTATTGTTTCTAAATGTTTCCCTACCACAGAGGTTAAACTGACTGGCTTGTAGTTGCTGGGTTTATCCTTAGACCCTTTTTTGAACAAGGGTGTAACATTTGCAATTCTCCAGTCCTCTGGCACCACCCCCGTATCTACGGATGTTTGGAAGATTATGGCCAGCACCACCGCAATTTCCACCCTTACTTCCCTCAGCGACCTACGATGCATCTCATCCGGGTGACTTATCTACTTTAAGTACAGCTAGCCTTTCAAGTACCTCCTCTTTATCAATTTTTAGCCCATCCAGTATCTCAACTATATCTTCCTTTACTGAGTCCCTAGCACCATCTTCGTCTCTGGTAAGGACAGATTCAAAGTACTCATTTAGTACCTCGGCCATCCCCTCTGCCTCCATGATTAGATCTCCTTTTTGGTTCCTGATCAGCCCCACCCCTCCTCTTACTACCCGTTTACTGTTCACATGCCTGTAGAAGACTTTTTCAATTACCCTTTATGTTAGCCGCCAATCTATTCTCATACTCTTTCTTTGCCTCTGTTATTTCCTTTTTCACTTCCCATCTGAACTTTCTATATTCAGTAGATAAGTCACCCGCCTACATTGCTGCACTCAACTGGGTGCCAGAATCTTGCCTGCGTCCAGTTTTTGTTTGGGGGCAGAGGAGCAGCAGGAATTCTGGTGGAATGACACAATCCGGATGGCGCCACCGGGTATTCCAGGAGTTGGGCGAAAGTGGCGGATAAACAGGATGATCAGGACAGTGGTGGTTCCATAATGCGTAATTCCTGATGATTTTGAATTTTTTTTTTCATTCTTGGGATGTGGGCTAAGGTCAAGGCCAACGGCATTTAATGGCCATCCCTAGTTGCCCTGAGAAGGTGGTGGTGGGTCTTCCTCTTGAATCGCTAATCTTTGTAACCAGTTTAATACAACAGAGGCCACCTCAGAGAGTAGTTTGGGACTTGAGATACCTGTAAGTTGGGTAAGGACAGAAAGTTTCCTTCAGTGAAGGACATTAATGAACCAGTTGGGTTTTTACGACAATCTGGCAGCTTCGTGGTCACTTTTACTGGGTGCCACTTTTTGTTCATTTCCAGATTTTTTAAACTGACTTCAAATTCCCAGACTGCCATGGTGGGATTTGAACTCACGTTCTCTGGATTATCAGTCCAGGCCTCCGAATTACAAGTCCAGTAACACTGCCGTACTCATGTGATACTATATATTATAACTATATACAAACAAAGGAGATGCTTTTGCCTCTGCAGTGTACAGGGGGAATATGTAATACCTGCCTCTTTCTTTTCCTCCTCATTTCTATAGGTTTGGATGTGCGGAGGTCACATGTACGACGCTCCTTGTTCCAGAGTAGGACACATCTACAGAAAGTACGTCCCTTATAAAGTTCCCTCTGGGACCAGTTTAGCGAGGGTGAGTACTTCAGTGATTGGTTTCCTCCCTTTACAGGGAACAGTGTAGCCAAGGTGAAGAATGCCAGTGAGACAATAAGTAGTTTCATGTCATATAGAATCATGGAATCATACAGCAAAGAAGGAGGCCATTCGGCCCATCGTGCCTGTGCCGGTTCTTTGAAAGAGCTATCCAATTAGTCCCACTCCCCCTGCTCTTGCCCCATAGCCCTGCAATTTTCTCCCCTTCAAGTATTTATCCAATTCCCTTTTGAAAGTTACTATTGATTCCACCACACTTTCAGGCAGCACATTCCGGATCATAATAACTCACAGCATAAAAAAAATTCTCCTCATCTCGCCTCTAGCTCTTTTGCTAATTATCTTAAACCTCTGTCCTCTGGTTATCGACTCTCCTGCCACTGGAAATAGAAACAATGTTTTTCAAAATGTTCCTAATGTGTCTATTAACCTGCTGAAAATGCAATTGATTTTACTCTTTTGGTCCCCAATGTAGGACTTCCTAAAATTAATTTGATAAAGATTATGCTACATTTTTCCAAAACTCATGCTAATGTCTCAAAAAAACTGACTTAAACAATAACATCTGTTTGGTGTGTACGAGACAAGGGATCTTCACATGTTGATTAAATGCCTAGGTCACTGTTTGAGGTTTTAAAATTAAGCTCACTTCTGACGAGTAGACTTAAGTGCTATTGTCACTATTTATGCACAATATCTTATTAAAACAAATGAAGCCCTAAAAACATACTTATGAAGATGGGAAAAATAGACATCTGCCTGAGGTGGATTTGAGCTTTCTGTTAAAGAGCTCAAGTAGCCGTTTTATTTCTTTGTCTGCAGTGTTGGAAAGGTTTCCCATCTTTGGAAAAGATGATAAGCTGTCTTTAACATGGTATAATTCTTGTATTGTGACCACAATCAACTGGCAGTCTATTTACCAGAGTATATATTGTTGTTAATTGCGAATGATGTGATCCCTTCTGTACAGCGAGACTGCATTAATATTAAATAGAGAAGACATCATTCACACTGAAATTTAAAAAGACATTTTTCTTGTGTTAAAGATCACACAAAACAGATCAATTTCACATCATTCACCTACTGTCCAGGCAAACCTTCCTCATAAATCCCACGGCACTATTTTGAAGTAGAGCAGGGGAGTTCTCCCCAGTGTCCTGGCCAATATTTATCCCTCAACCAACATCACTAAAACAGATTATCTGTTCATCATCACATTGCTGTTTGTGGGATCTTGCTGTGTTTAAATTGGCTGCAGCGTTTCCTACATTACAACAGTGACTACATTTTAAACAGTACTTCATTGGTTGCAAAGCGTTTTGGGACGTGCTGAAAAACGCTATGTGTGAATGATGTCTTCTCTATTTAATATTAATGCAGTCTCGCTGTACAGAAGGGATCACATCATTCGCAAATCTTTCTTTCTTTCTATGATATCGCTCATGTGAGATTTGGTCTGTTGATTTGTACTGGAGATGAAATTAATTATTTTACACAGGTTTCTAAATTCCTTTCCTTTACTTGTCAGGATGGCATTGATCCAATGTAGTTTGAATTATTAAGGAAAGAATAAAATATTAAACAGGTTTACGCTACCACAGCAGCAGCACAAGATGACTAAATTACATATTGATGCAATCCACCTTAATAATTCCCTTCCCTTTGACATTGTGCCCATTCTGTTGCCATTGATTATGTTTAACAATAGGTTTGGTGTGAAAGTGAAGATAAGACAGGAGGTTGCAGCGAGGGTTCGGGTGGTTAGTTGACAGATCTCAATGAGTATTGTAAGATTACTTTTCTCTCTTCAGAATACAAAAGGCTAAGAAATCAAGCGAGATACTGTAGTTATTTTCTAACTTTAAAGAATTTAGTCTGGCATACAAAGATGACAGTTATTACCAGAAAGAAAGTAGTAGCTTCTCATGCAACCTGTATTCTAGCGAGTACAATTCAAGACAAAGAATTGATCAAGTTCTTTGTCTTGGGAAAAGATGAAGGTCCCTCTCCTACGCCACCTTGTCCTGACATCACCTGTGGTTCTCCTGAAAACCCTTGTAGAATGGGCCATTTTATACGGTTTACTTTTCAAAATCTACTGTTTAATTATCATACCGTTCATGGGGTGTTTTAAACAACAAAGAATCTCTTTGTTTGCAGGCCTTGCTTTCTTATCTCTGCAACTGTCAGCAGTGTTTCTTCTTATCAGGTTACTTCAGGTATAATCTTACGAAGGCTCCATTTCTCTCTCCGAGCATTCTGGACAATAAGTAAAGACCATCATGCACCCTGATTTTTGGTCAAGCTGACAGTTCTTTTACCAAGAAATCGAGGGTCTCAAGTCCAATGTTTTAGTCTTCTTTAAAGCACGTTTCAGAAGTCTAAAATCCTTCAGTATCCATTTCTGCCTTTGTGATGAGAGTACCTGCTGTTCCATTTCACGGGCTATTTTCTCAGCATCCCTCTGCAGCTCTGCTGTCAGCTCCTTCCAGTTCACGCGCCACGAAGGCAGGCAGATGGGTGACTTTCTCCCAGGCCTCTGTGCCAGTTTTGAGCTCGCCGTTAGGAGGGGCATGAAAAACGACCCGATTGCCCTCCGACTTTACCTCCCCACACTCTGAAGAAAAGCGACACCAGTGAGACTGGTACACCAGCAGTGTGGCGCACAGCAAGCAACACCAACAACAGCAACAACTTGCATTTATATAGCGCCTTTAATGTAGTAAAACATCCCAAGGCACTTTACGGGAGTGTTAGCAAACAAAATTTGACCCAAGCCACATAGAACAAGTTTCAAAAGTCTTAGTGTCAAAGTTTTTTGGACACTAAAGGAATCAAGGGATATGGGGATCGGGCAGGAAAGTGGAATTGAGGTAAAAGATCAGCCATGATCTGATTGAATGGCGGAGGAGGCTCGAGGGGCCATTTGGACTACTCCTGCTCCTATTTCTTATGTTCTCAAGTTCTTATAAAGATACATTAGGACACGTGACTGAAAGCTTGGTCAAACAGGTAGGTTTTAAGAAGCGTCTTAAAGGAGGAGGGAGAGGTAGAGAGGCGGAGAGTTTAGGAAGGGGATTCCAGAGCTTAGGGCCTAAGCAGCTGAAGGCATGGCCGCCAATGGTGGACCGATTAAAATTGGGGATGTGCAAGAGGCCAGAATTGGAGGAGCTCAGAGATCTCGGAGGGTTGTAGGGCTGGAGGAGATTACAGAGATAGGGAGGGGCGAGGCCATGGAGGGATAAGGCCTCGAGCCTGTTCCGCCATTTAATAAGATCATGGCTGATCTTCTACCTCAACTCCACTTTCCCGCCCTATCCCCATATCCCTTGATTCCCTGATTTGAAAACAAGGATGAGAATTTTAATATCGAGGCATTGCTGAACTGGGAGCCATTCAGTGGTGCAGAGATCCAGCATGTTGCTCCATTCTGATTATCGCTGGGGTTTTAAAGCATATTTTACCATTGTTCATACTGACCACAATAGCTTGATTTGAAAACATCGGTATTGTCATTTGTCTTCAGTTGTATAAAGTTCTGGTGAGACCACATCTGGAGCACTGTGTTCAGTTCTGGCTACCGCACCTCAGGAAGGATATATCAGCCTTGGAAGGGGTGCAGCGGAGATTCACCAGGATGATTCCAGGTCTAAAAGGGTTAAATTATGAGAGCAGGTTGCATAGACTAGGCTTGTATTCCCTTGAGTATAGAAAATTAAGGGATGATCTAATTGAGGTGTTTAAGATAATTAAAAGGTTTAATAGGGTAGGTAGAGAAAAACTATTTCCTCTGGTGGGGGAGTCTAGAACAAGGGGAAATAACCTTAAAATTAGAGCTAGGCTGTTCAGGGGTAAATTCTGGAAGCACTTCTTCACACAAATAGTAGTGGAAATCTGGAACTCTCTCCCCCAAAAAAGTTGTTGAGGCTGGAGGTCGATTGAAAATGTCAAAACTGAGATTGATAGATTTTTGTTGGATAAGGGTATTAAACGATGTGTAAACCAAATGCAGATAATTTGAGTAAAGATACAGATCTGCCATGATCTAATTGAATGGCAGAACAGGCTTGAAGGGCTGAATGGCCTCCTCCTATTCCTATGTTCAAACAACTAAAAATGTAAGAGGATAAATTAAGTAAAACCTTTGAAAATCCAGACTGGCAGGTTGGCTCAGTTGGTAGTACTCTGGCGCTGGTATAGAAGATTATGGGTTTCAGTCCCATACCAGAATTTAAGCACATAATCCTGACTGACACTCCAGTTCTCTACTGGGGAGTGATGCATTGTAACCGGTGCCATTTCCAAGGGAGCAGAGGAGGCGATTTAATAGATGCTTTTAAAACTATGAAGAGTTTTGATAGAGTGAACAGGGAACGACTATCTCCTCTGGTTGGGGAGTCTGTGGTGAGGTGGGAGGGGCGGGGGGGGGGGGGGGGGGGTCATCAATTTAAAATGGTCACTAAGTGACTGTAGAGGGGCATTCGAAGAAATGTCTTCACACAGAGAGTTGTTAGAGCACGGAATGCTTTTCCAGAGAGAATACCTGACGCAGAGACCGTTGCATGTTTTAAGAGAAAATTGGATAAATATTTGAAGCAGAGGAAGGTACAGGGCGCTGGGGAGAGAGCAGGGCAGTGGGAATAGTTTCGGATTTCTCTGGCAAAGAGCCGGGATCATAGGTCAAATGACCTCCTTCTGCACTGGGAGCTTCTATGGTTCTAGGAGATACCGCCCTTGAGATGAGGTATTAAAACAATGTCCTGCCAATCTGCTTAGATACATTTTTAATAATAGTTATAGTTACAGCTATATAAAGCTCTGGTTAGACCCCATTTAGAGTACTGGGTTCAGTTCTGGGCACCATACCTCAGGAAGGATATATTGGCCTTGGAGGGGGTGCAGCGCAGATTCACCTGAATGATACTGGGACTAAAAGGGTTAAATTATGAGGACAGGTTGTATAGACTAGGCCTGTATTCCCTCAAGTATAGAAGATAGGGTAGATGGAGAGAAATTATTTCCTCGGGTGGGAGAGTCCAGAACAAGGGGGCATAGCCTTAAAATTAGAGCTAGGTCGTTCAGGGGTGATGCCAGGAAGCATTTCTTCAAGCAAATCTGAAACTCCCCCAGAAAGCTATTGAGGCTAGGGGTCAATTGAAAATTTCAAAACTGAGATAGATGGATTTTTGTTAGGTTAAGGGATATGTAAATCAAGGCGGGTAGATGGAGTTAGATCAACCATATCTAATTGAATGGCGGAAAAGTCTCGAGGGACTGAATGGACTATCATGTTCCTATGCTGGGTAGAGATACTGACAGCTCACTTTGCTGCAGACATTCATTTGTTTCTTTCCTCAAGGTAGACTTTCCAATTAGTAGAGTTCTCTTTATATCATAGCACATTCCTGTGCGAGCTATTTTTACACAGAAGAAGAGCTTCAATACATCAATCCGATATTTGCAGTTTCATCCAGTATCCCCTTATCCTCCTGTCACAGTTCAACTTGAAATAATGTTCCCGATTTCGTTTTTCGGTATAGTTTGTTGTTTCACGCACTTCTACGAAATCCCTATTTATCCTTAAAGTACATGAACTTTGCCGATCAGAAAATCTACCTCTGTCACGTCATACCTTTCTTCCGCTGCAGTTGGTTTAGGCTTGGAAGAAGCCCTTCATCACAAAAAGAGTAATGAACATTTGGAATGAACTTCAGGGTGGGATAGGCTAGGGAAATGGAGGCAAAATCCTTGGGATCATTTCGGAAACAGTTGGATAGAGTAAAGTGAGGATTACGGGCTTGATCTATATGGTTGAACCACGAATGGGCAAATGGCCTTCCTCAGCTATAATCTACCTTGTGATTCCAGAAATTAGAGGATACATTTTCTGATGGGCGATGTTTTGGTGTGAGCACTTTAAGCTGCGTAAAAGAAATAATTTATATAACGCCTCTCACGGCCTCAAAATGTCCCAAACACTTTACAGTGAAGTATTTTTCAAGGGCAGTTGCTGTCGTAATGTAGGAAATGCAGCAGTCAATTTGCACATAGCAAGCTCCCAAAAACAGCAATGCAAATAACCAGACAATCTGTTTTTTTAGTGATGCTGGTTGAGGGATAAGTTTGGCCATGACACCTTAGAGAACTCTCAAGGGCTGTCAGATCTTTCACATCCACCTGAGAGAGCAGACAGGGCCTCAGTTAACATCTCATCCAGAAGACAGTACTACACTCCCTCACTAGGACTGTCAGCCTGTATTAGGTGCTCAAGTTTCTAGAGTGGGCAAATCAGCGGTGTGATTTCTTCTTCCTGCAGTCCCTGCTAGGTCTGTCAATGATTGACAGTTTGATGTGGTAATAGGTCATTCTGGAGTTCTGACATTTGAGTTGTGGCTTGCTTGTCTTCCTTCTGTTTCCCATCCCCCATCAATCAAACGAAAAAAAACCTCATTTTGATTTGGGTTTTTCTTTACTCAACATCACCTTTTAATTCTCAGCCGTTCACAGGCCTGAACTTGATCCTTCCAGAGCGCGCAATGTACTTTTATTAAAGTGTTCAGAAATGTTAAATCACCCTCAGTGGAGAAGGCAGTCCTAGATTAACATCAAATCTGCCCGGTATCCTAGAGGTGTGAGCGCCCCAGTACAATTTGTTCACACAAAAGGGCTTTCGGCAAAATTGAAGTTCCATTCACCCCTTGCCCTCCTTCTCCCTCATACACTGTTTTTTCCCCAGAGAGGAGAGGCAGGGGAGCTGCTCGAAACTCTCTAAACAATCATGCTCTGTGAACCAACCACTGAGATATATCCAAGCATGTCCCAGGAGTCACCGAACCTCTGATATTCCATCTCTCCCAATAGGCCAAGTTATATCAGGATTCACCAGGTGGGGACGAAACAGCACAACATAGGAACAGGAGTAGGCCATTCAGCCCCTCGAGCCTGTTCCACCATTCAATTAGATCATGGCTGATCTGTACCTCAACTCCATTTTACCCGCATTGGTTCCAAATCACTTAATACCCATCCTAACAAAAATCTATCAATCTCAGTTCTGCAATTTTCAGTTGACCCCCAGCCTCAATAGCTTTTTGGGGGGAGAGAGTTCCAGATTTCCACTACCCTTTGTGTGAAGAAGTGCTTCCTGAAATCACCCCTGAATGGCCTAGCTCTAATTTTAAGGTTATACCCCATTTTTCTGGACTGCCCCACCAGAGGAAATCATTTCTCTCTACCTACTCTATCATGTCACGCTACACGTTACCCCACCAGCGAACAAATGTTATCTGTTTTTAATATAACGGGTCAGTTGCTGTCTTTTCTATGTTTCTACCTCTCTATCTCTGTTTTTTTTTGTTTGTTGTTTTTTTTTGGTGATTTGTATATTCTGTGAGACCTGGCAGGTAACACCTGTCTGTCTGCACACTGATTGCCTTGGCAACGGGCAGTTGAAAAAACTGTCTGTACTCACCAAGCATTGTTCTGTGAATTATAAATGTGATTTCATTTCGAGGATTTCATTTTCACATCGTTCACCTGACGAAGGAGGAAGCCTCCGAAAGCTTGTGAATTTAAAATAAAATTGCTGGACTATAACTTGGTGTTGTAAAATTGTTTACAATACTCTATCAAACCCTTTAATCATCTTAAACATCTCAATTAGATCACCCTTTAATCTTTTATACTAGAAGGAATGCAAGCCTAGACTATGCAATCTGTCCTCCTACAGGATTCACCTTGTGGGGACCAAACAGCACAAGCCCATATCTGAGACGTCTGCGAGCACTACCCCGCCATGTTTTGAAAATCTTTGGTCTATCCAGCTCAAACTTCATGGTGGTTTGAGGGATTATTGAGAAATGATTATTGTCGAAGTGGCCCCCCCCCCAGCTATACCAGTACCGTTGATTTCTTGTCTTCACCCACCCTCTTCCTCAGCCGAACCTTCTCTACAACTGACAAGCTCTTGAGGTTGAGTGGAGGTTAGCAATAGTGATAATCAATCCATGTGATTGCAGAGATCGTTACGGTTTTGTAACGCCAAGGTTCACCCCGCAACCCCACCCCCACCACCCCCGCCCTGGCCGTATTAAAACAACTTTTTCTCCCAGAAGATAGAGATGTCGACTTGTTAAAACTGATTTTCTAGTTCTGACATTTAACTTTTAACAGTGAAGGTTGTGTCAGCACTGTGTAACCCTCGCTCCCCCACACCTCACACCTTACATAGAATTACAACGAATTTACAGCACAGAAACAGGCCATTCGGCCCAACAGGTCCATGCCGGTGCTCCACACAAGCCTCCTCCCTCCCTAGTTCATCTCATCCTATCAGCATAACTTTCTGTTCCTTTCTCCCTCATTTGTTTACCTAGCTTCCCCTTAAATGCATCTATGCTATTCGCCTCAACCACTCCATGTAGTAACGTGTTTGCCCCCAAATGCTGCTAAAATATCGGCCCTGATTTTAATTGAGGGCCAGTTTTGGGCAAATGAGTTTTGGTGTCAATTCGAAACTCACTCGCTGCAGCAAAGCCCGAGGTTTTTTAACTCGCGGACCTCATTTAAACGCCACTGGTCGACTTCCCAGCTATATCTGGTGGGAGGTCGGTGGGAAGCAGCGGGCATTTGCTTGGCCAGGAGGCCCGCCCACCCAAACATGGTAAGTGGTGGGATCTACTGCCGGGCCGTCCCGCGATCAGGGAGGGTGGGATGGTGGCAGGGGAGGCCTGAGCTTTCCTTGTGTTAGGCCTAGAGGGGCACTCTTGCTCCTCCTGGCCCCACAAGGAAAGTAAAACGTAATTTTCAAATGTAACTCTTTGGGGCCTCTTCAGGCCCCGGATCGTCTCACTCGCTGGATAGTCCAGGCGGGAAACGCACTGCCGCTTCCTGCTCACATAAAAATTGCAGTCGGGTCCCGATGACATCATTGGGACCCAATATGCAGATGTTAAAAAGGACCCCGTCGGCTTTGGGTGGCCGTTCTTCCCGCCTGCTCAGAAAAGCAGGTGAAAATCACAGCAGGTCAGCTCCAGGCCGGGTAAGTGGCCCAGGCAATTTAATTGCCCACCAGCACAATTTCCGCCACGGGAGTAAGGTTAACGAAATTGCCCCCAACATTTCTTTGAAAGAACTTTCTGATGCGTGCATGAGCTATTGTCTCCTGTGAAAGTTTATTTTCCTTCAGATGCTGCTAAAGTCACAGTAAAAGAGGAGGTAGTTGAGATACTGGATGGGCTAAAAATTGATATAGAGGAGATATTAGAAAGGCTGGCTGTACTTAAAGTAGATAAGTCACCCGGTCCGGGTGGGATGCATCCTAGGTTGCTGAGGGAAGCAAGGGTGGAAATTGCGGAGGTACTGGCCATAATCTTCCAATCTTCCTTAGATACGGGGATGGTGCCAGAGGACTGGAGAATTGCAAATGTTACACCCTTGTTCAAAAACGGGTGCAAGGATATACCCGGCAACTACAGGCCAGTCAGTTTAACCTCCGTGGTGGGGAAACTTTTAGAAACGATAATCTGGGGCAAAATTAAGTCACTTGGACAAGTGAGGATTAATTAAGGAAAGCCAGCACGGATTTGTTGAAGGCAAATCGTATTTAACTAACTTGATTGAGTTTCGATGAGGTAACAGAGAGGATCGATGAGGGCAATGCAGTTGATGTGGTGTATATGGACTTTCAAAAGTGCCGCATAATATGCTTGTCATCAAAGTTGAAGCCCATGGAATAAAAGGGGCAGTGGCAGCATGGATACAAAATTGGCTAACAGACAGGAAACAGAGAGTAGTGGTGAACGGTTGTTTTTCAGATGGAGGGAGGTGTACGGTGATATTCCCCCGGGGTCGGTACTAGGACCACTGCTTTTCTTGATATATATTAATGACTTGGACTCGGGTGTACAGGGCACACTTTCAAAATTTGCAGAAGACACAAAACTTGGAAGTGTAGTGAACAGTGAGGAGGATACTGATAGACTTCAAGAGGACATAGACAGGCTGGTGGAATGGGTAGACATGTGGCAGATGAAATTTAATGCAGAAAAGTGCGAAGTGATACATTTTGGTAGAAAGAACAAGGAGCGGCAATATAAACTAAAAGGTACAATTCTAAAACAGAGGATTCAGGAACAGAGAGACCTGGGGATATATGTGCACAAATCGTTGAAGGTGGCAGGGCAGGTTGAGAAAGCGGTTAAAAAAGCATATGGGATCCTGGGTTTTATAAATAGAGGCATAGAGTACAGAAGCAAGGATGTTATGATGAACTTTTATAAAATATTGGATCGGCCACAACTGGAGTATTGTGTCCAGTTCTGGGCACTGCACTTTAGGAAAGATGTGAGGGCCTTAGAGAGGGTGCAGAAGAGGTTTACTAGAATGATTCCAAGGATGAAGAACTTCAATTACATGGATAGACTGGAGAAGCTGGGGTTGTTCTCCTTAGAGCAAAGAAGGTTGAGGGGAGATTTGATAGAGGTATTCAAAATCATGAAGTGTCTAGACAGAGTAGATAGAGAGAAACTGTTTTCATTGGCGGAAGGGTCAAGAACCAAAGAGCTTAGATTTAAGATGATTGGCAAAAGAAACAAAGGTGACATGAGGAAAAACTTTTTTACACAGCGAGTGGTTGTGATCTGGAATGCACTGCCCGAGGGGGTGGTGGAGGCAGATTCAATCATGGCCTTCAAAAGGGAATTGGATAAGTACTTGAAGGGAAAGAATTTGCCGGGCTACTGGAAAGGGCGAGGGAGTGGGACTAGCTGGATTGCTCTTGCAGAGAGCTGGCATGGACTCGACGGGCTGAATGGCCTCCTTCCATGCCGTAACCATTCTATGATTCTGTGATTCAGGGCAAGTTGCAGTTGCTTTTTTTCACAACAGTGATTACACTTAGAAAAAGAATTACTTCATTAGCTGAAAAGTGCTTTGGGATGTTCTGAAGTTGTGTAAGGCACTATATAAATGCAAGTCTCTTTAGTTCTTTCTTTAAGCGAATACAGCTCTGTGCAATTTCTCCTTGACCCCAAAATGTAATTGAGTGTAAACTCCAGGACATCGGTCTAACATTACAATTCACATTACTCAGCCCTGAACGCCTGTACTACACAGATGACATTTTTCATGGTCCGTAACATGACTGGTGTTCAATCGACTGTGTCTATACTAATCCCCGCCACCTTCAATCATGTCCTTAGCCAAATATTCATCATTTTGAAAGGAGTTCAGTTAATAGGGTTTTCATTAACATGACAACTGTGATTTGTGTCGTGCAACTGTTAGCAGTGGAATCTGTGCTGAGGAACCCACTCACTAACTATTCTATAGTGGCAGGATAAGTCCTCCATTTGGACTTTGACAAAAACGTGTAAACTCTAGGACTTGTTGAATTATCTTTTCAAGTCTAAAGAGATATGTTGCTCAGCCTTTTGAGAAAGATGGAAGGAATAAAGAAGAGAAAGACTCTTATTGTATCTCTCAAACATCTCAAAACCTACAATGATCATTTCAAAGAGCAGTGACTTGTTGTTTGGTGTAAGTCAGTAAAATGGGCAAACACTATTGACAAAGTATTTTAATTTTAATCTTTGTTATGAATAACACAACGGTCCCACATTTTATTAATTTTTTCATAATAAATATCAAACATGTCTTTTAAGGGGTGTGATGTTAGGGTGTGATGTTAGCGTGTGATGTTAGGGGTGTAATATTAATATACTGCCAAACAAAAGTGTGATTAGGTATTAGCGCAGGAATAAGAGTAGTTTCGACACATCCATCAAATCTAATGCAGTTATCCAAGCTCAGTCACAATGACCACTTGTGTATGAAATTAATAATGAAGAGAAAAGCCTGGGCAACTCGTGCATCAGTCGGGAATCTGTGACCTAGGTGATGCTACACAGCCCTTTTGGGACATTTGCGAATGCATGAAGGCAGAAGCCGAAAATCTGGTCTAAATAAGATCTCCCCAGATGGGAGCTAACCTCGCTGTCTCCTCCGTTGGCTGTCAAACCTGTCAGATGAAGATGGCAACCGTGGCTTTTCAGGAAGCATGTTAATTGGGGGCACGTCAACTAAACGTGCTTCTTAATCAGCGGGAGTCTCCACGGGAAATAGAGTTCAACCAGGCTGCCTAGTGCGATGTACGCATAAATACTTAAAAGGTTCTGCTACCAAGAATGATTTACTTATTCTGTGGATAAGCACAGTTTTGTGCTTCTAAATTTTTTTATGTTGTTTATGATAAAAGAGAAACAAAAGGTTGAACTTACGTTTATATAGCACACTTGATGACGTCAGGACAACAGCGACGACTTGCATGTATAGCGCGCCTTTAACGCAGTAAAACATCCCAAGGCGCTTCACAGGAGAGTAATCAGACTAAATTTGACACCGAGCCAAAGAAGGAGACAGTCGGACAGATGACCACATGCTAGATCAAACGATTCCTGGATACAAGGTGTTCAGGAAAGATAGGGAAGGAAAGAAAGGAGGGGGAGGCGGCAGTGAAAAAGAAAATAAGAGGGGCAAAGAGAGAGTATGAGAATAGATTGGCAACTAAAATAGAATCCGAAAGTCTTCTACAGGCATGTAAATAGTAAACAGGTAGTAAGAGGAGGGGTGGGGCCGATTAGGGACCAAAAAGAAGACCTACACACAGAGGCAGAGGGCATGGCCAAGGTACTAAATGAGTACTTTGAATCTGTCTTTACCAAGGAAGAAGATGCTGCCAAAGTCACAGTAAAAGGGGAGGTAGTTGAGATACTGGATGGGCTAAAAATTTATAAAGAGATGGTACTAGAAAAGCTGGCTGTACTTAAAGTAGATAAGTCACCAGGTCCGGATGGGATGCATCCAAGGTTGCTGAGGGAAGTAAGGGTGGAAGTTGCGGAGGTGCTGGCCATAATCTTCCAAACATCCTTAGATACGGAGGGGTGGTGCCAGAGGACTGGAGAATTGCAAATGTTACACCCTTGCTCAAAAAAGGGTGTAAGGATAAACCCGGCAACTACAGATCAGTCAGTTTAACCTCGGTGGTGGGGAAGCTTTTAGAAACAATAATCTGAGACAAAATTAACAGTCATTTGTACAAGTGTGGATTAATTAAGGAAAGCCAGCATGGATTTGTTAAAGGCAAATCATGTTTAACTAACTTGATTGAGTTTTTTGATGAGGTAACAGAGAGGATCAATGAGGGCAATGCAGTTGATGTGGTGTTTATGGACTTCCAAAAGGCGTTTGATAAAGTGCCACATAATAGGTTTGTCATCAAAGTTGAAGCCCATGGAATAAAAGGGGCAGTGGCAGCATGGATATGAAATTAGCTAAGAGACAGGAAACAGAGAATAGTAGTGAACGCTTGTTATTCAACTAGAGAGAGGTGTACAGTGGTGTTCCCCAGGGGTTGGTACTAGGACCAGTACTTTTCTTGATATATATTAATGACTTGGACTTGGGTGTACAGGGCACAATTTCAAAATTTGCAGATGACACAAAACTTGGAAGTGTAGTGAACAATGAGGAGGATAGTGATAGACTTCAAGAGGATATAGACAGGCTGGTGGAATTGGCAGACACGTGGCAGATGAAATTTAACGCAGAGAAATGCGAAGTGATACATTCTGGTAGGAAGAATGTGGAGACGTAATATTAACTAAAGGGCACAATTCTAAAAGGTGTACAGGAACAGAGAAACCTGAGGATATATGTGCACAAATCATTGAAGGTGGCAGGGCAGGTTGAGAAAGTGGCTAAAAAAGCATACGGGATCCTGGGCTTTATAGATAGAGGCATAAAGTACAAAAGCAAGGAAGTTATGATAAACTTTTATAAAACACTAGTTCGGCCACAACTGGAGTATTGTGTCCAATTCTGGACACCACACTTTTGGAAGGATGTGAAGGCCTTAGAGAGGGTGCAGAAAAGATTTACTAGAATGATTCCAGGGATGAAGGACTTTAGTTATGGGGATAGACTGGAGAAGCTGGGGTTGTTCTCCTTGGAACAGAGACAGTTGTGAGGAGATTTGATCGAGGTATTCAAAATCATGAGGGGTCTCGACAGAGTAGATAGAGAAACTCTTCCCATTGGTGGCAGGGTTGAGAACCAGAGGGCACAGATTTAAGGCGATTGGCAAAAGAACCAAAGGTGACATGATGAAAAACATTTTTACGCAGCGAGTGGTTATGATCTGGAATGCACTCCCTGAGGGGGTGGTGGAGGCAAATTCAATCATGGCTTTCAAAAGGGAATTGGATAAGTACTTGAAGGGAAAAAATTTTCATGGCTATGGGAAAAGGTTGGGGGAGTGGGACTAGCCGGATTGGTTTTGCAGTGAGCCGCCCCGGGCTCGACGGGCCGAATGGCCTCCTTCTGTGCCGTAACAATTCTAGGTAAGTTTTAAGGAGCATCTTAAAGGAGGAGAGAGAGGTAGAGAGGCGAAGAGGTTTAGGGAGAGAATCCCAGAGCTTACGGCCTTGAAGGCCGAAGGCACGGCCGCCAATGGTGGGGCGAAGGAAGTGGGGATGCTCAAGTGGCCAGAGTCAGAGGAATGCAACGTTCTCGGAAGGTTGAAGGGCTGGAGGAGGTTACGGAGATAGGGAGGTGCAAGGCCATGGAGGGATTTGATTATGAGGATGAGAATTTTAAAATCAGGGCGTTGGTGGTCCCGGGAGCCAATGTAGGTCAGCGAGCACAGATGGATGAACGAGACTTGGTGCGAGTACGTCCCAAAGTGCTTCACAGCCTATGAGCTACTTTTGAATTGTAGTCATTGTTGTAATGTAGCGAATGTTGCTCTGTCTGGTATCTTGTGTCTCGCGATATAACTTGTTTCAGGCTGCAGATTCAGAGCCTCTTTTTAAAAAATCACTGCCCGGCTTTTCCTTCAGTTTCGCGGGAACGAGCTAATACTTTGTGAGTCTTTCACTGCTTCCCTTATGTGTTAAGCTGTCGGTAAAGGAACACTTATGTAGTCGAAGGGAGGGTGGATGAAGAGTTTCAAGGTCCCCTTTGAACATTTTAGGCAAGTAGTAGAGTGTTCAACACAGGGAAGAGAAGGTAGGTGGAAACGAGAAACATGCTTCTCACATTGCATGGGTGCAAGGTGCGACTGCCTGTTCTGACTTTGGCTATCCTGGTGAAGTCATTGAACCTCGTCTGGTACTGAGTGGGTATGCAGGAGTTGGTGCCAAGGCCATCTGCTTTCACTGGGCCTGCACCATGCCCTCCGATTATCTGTTTCCCACTGGTGCCTCTTCCTCTGGCAGAATTCGGCTAGTAAAACGTCAATGGAAGATTTTGAAAATTTGGAGGCTTTATGTCCTGGAGACCCATCAGCCCCAGACATTGTACCGCTCCAATTTGCTGACGACACAAAGTAGCTACCGTAAGCTGCTCTAAGCTGCAGCAGCACTGGTTTCCCCCCTCCCCTCTGGCCTGAGCCAAGCTGCCAGTAGGGGCCGTAAATAACCCTGGGAACCCGCCCTTATTAATGAAACAAGGTTGACCCAAGAAAATAAGACGAGGTCATGGTGGGGTCACACCGGTGGGCAGAATTGCAGTCCTGACGCACTTCCAGAAATGGCCCCACCACCAAGGAAAATTTAGCTCATAGTTACACATTGAGTGCAGTATAACTCCAGGCTGGTCGGTGCTTTTTTAAAATGCTTAGGTAGCCCCATGGAAAATGATTGAAAATTTACATAGAATTACATAGAATGTACAGCACCGAAACAGGCCATTCAGCCCAACGGGTCCATGCCGGGGTTTATGCTCCACACAAGCCTCCTCCCGCCCTGTTTCATCTAACCCTATCTGCTTTCAATGATTGAAAATTTAAAGGTGTTCTCTTAGGACCAGTGACTGTAGTATCAATGTCGCAATTAGGCAGCTGTCCAGATTGGACAAATCAGTCAGCCTGCAAGATGGAGTTTATGAGTTGGCAGCGATCTGCATGGACACTGTTGTATGTCAAGCTGTTTTCAAGTATAATAAGTTCTCTTTTTACCTTTATCAGCTGATAAAGGAGGAGGAACACATCGTGTAAACTTTCTTGGCTTATTTTTCAGTGAGTTTAATGTGTCAGAAGGAAGCAGCCGCTCTCGCCTGCACTCTCCGGACACTAAAGATTAGATGTCGAGGAATGGAATTCTCTGAAGGCACCCTTTGTCACCGTGCTCAATGCCAGGTTCATTTTACGCTCGTGGATCTACCAGCTGTCCATCCCACTCCACTGATACAAGTCTGAAGCCTGTAGCCATAGTGTAGCGCAGGCTTCTAGCGTGCGAGAGAGAGAGAGAGCGAGAACAAGGCAGAGCATCTTATTGAAGCACGTAACGAGTCTGAGGGCTGGCACTGCAGCTGCCTTACATTAAAATTTTAAAGGATCGTAATTGGGTGTAAATTATTCAGTACCAATAATGGACTTTGAGTTCCTTTAATTATGTGGGAGTAACAATTTAATTGCCACAGTCGACAAAAAATATACATATATATATGTATATATAGACAGGAGCTGGTGGGTGTGAAGACTTTTGAGGTACAGAGGCAATTTGCACATTGTGTGGTAACTGGTAATCAATAAGGAAACAAGTTACTGGTGCAGCATCTCTCCGCGTGAGGCTGTCAAGGCATCCGCAAGTCCTGCGAGCACGGTACTTGACGGATTAAAGTATAATGCTATCGTGTGACCAACCTGCAGTTGTTCGATAAAGATTTCTGCCTCGAAACTGTGCTGCGATTAAACTAGCTCAGACCTGCGTTAAATCAGCGGAGGAACTTCACACATACGCGCCACCGTGTTTAATATCGCACGCCATTGATTCCAAGGTACTCAAGGTTACCCGGAGACGTTGGGGTAGAAATTCGTGTTGGCGGCAGCGCAAAAACAGGCGGCGCCGCATCAGCCTCCCGTTATACTCCCTGACTTCAACGGGACCGAATATCGGGTGGGGAGTACAACAGGCGATACCATCCGAGGTGCATTGCTACCCCTCTGATTGGATTGGGTTGACTGTCACTCCCACCCAGGGTGGCTGCAGAGAGGTTTCTGAAGTGCCCCAATGTTGTGGCCGTACATCGTCTAACATTTCACGGGGCGCTTAGAGAGGAAGTAAGGGTATGTAGCAAGTGGGCAACGCTCAGGAACATCACCGTGACATCTGGCCGTTTATCGTTGTCTGTTTAAATGCTTTTACCTAAAGTATTGATGGAAGGGAAAACCATGAGTGCTTGAAATCTGAAGTGAAAACAGAGGTCATCAACTCGCCGCCCGGGCGTAAAGCTGGGGTTGAGGATCGGCCGCCCGTTATAGAATCCGCCCGATTTTCCTTTCCGTTGAAATCAGTGGAAATGAAAATTGGGCAGTTTCTTATATTCTCCCCCTAAACGTCTCTGCCTCGTTCTCCTCCTGTAAGACGTTCCTTAAAACCTACCTCTTTGACCAAGCTTTTGGTCACCAGTCCTAATATCTCTTTATATGGCTCGGAGTTGAATCTTATCTGATAACACTCCTGTGAAGCACCTTGGGACGTTTTACTACGTTAAAGGCGCTATATAAATGCAAATTGCTGTTCTTGTCGGTTTATCTTAAATGTCATCTTGAGTAGGCCCCTCCTTCCCCAAGTAATTTTAGTGGTATCCCCTCAACCCTTTAAGGAGGGAGGCAGAGTAATTAAATTGCCTGTACTATGTACAGTTTTGGTCTCCTTATCTAAGGAAGGATATACTTGCCTTAGAGGCGGTGCAACAAAAGTTCACTAGATTAATTCCTGGGATGAGAGAGTTGTCCCATGAGAAGAGGTTGAGTAGACTGGGCCTAAACTCTCTGGAGTTTAGAAGAATGAGAGGTGATCTCATTATTAGGGGGCTTGACAGGGTAGATGCTGAGAGGTTGTTTCACCTGGCTGGAGAGTCTAGAACTAGGAGGCATACTCAAAGAATATGGGGTCGGCCATTCAAGACTGAGATGAGGAGGAATTTCTTCACACAGAGGGTTGCGAATCTTTGGAATGCTCTACCCCAGAGGACTGTGGATGCTGAGTCATTGAATATATTCAAGGCTGAGATAGATAGATTTTTGGACTCTAGGGGAATCAAGGGATATGGGGATTGGGCGTGAAAGTGGAGTTGAGGTCGAAGATCAGCCATGATCTTATTGAATGGCGGAGCAGGCTCGAGGGGCCATATGGCCTACTCCTGCTCCTATTTCTTATGTTCTTATGTCTTCCTGTGGGGACAGGTATGTTTGTCCCCAGCCTAGTCAAAATAGGACCACTCCATGACACATGGGAACACCATTTTAAATGCTTTAAAAATTTATTCTCAAGATATGGGCATTTCCAGCATTTATTGCCCATCCATAGTTGCCACTGTAAAAGTGGCGGTTTGATACAACTGAATGACTTGCTAGGCTGTTTCAGAGGGCAGTTAAGAGTCAACCACTTTGGTGTGTGACTGGATTTACATATATGCCAGACCGGGTAAAGATGGCAGGTTTCCTTCCCTAAAAGGACTCTAGTGAACCAGTTGGATTTTTACAAGAATCCGACAGCTTCACGGTCGGTATTACTGATACCAGTTCTTTATTCCAGATTTATTTACTTAAATTGAACTCAATTTCAAATACTACGTTAAAGGCACTATATAAATGCAGGTTGTTGTTGATCTTGCAAGGGAGTTGAAGCAGGGCCTTTCTGGAGAGCCTTACTCGGGAACCATGCTGGCCCTGTTCTGGGTGAGCTTATAGCCATCACTGGATGCTCTTTCTGATGAGTGCGCATCCTCAAAATAAAAAGGAAACTGAGATTATCTCGAAAGCATTCCACTAAAACCTTTCCAGTAAATTTATTATAAATCATTTGTTGTTGCAGGAGAATGTTACTTAACTTTTTTTTTTCCTGTTCATTAAATCCTACTCTAGAGGTTTAATAGAGGTGTGAGGGGTTTTGATAGAGTAGATAGGGAGAAACTGTTTCCACTGGAAGGAGGGTCGGTAACCAGAGGACACAGATTTAAGATCAGCCAGCTGGGAGATGAACCAGAGAGAGGGATGAGGAGAATTTTTTTTACGCAGCGAGTTGTTACGATTTGGAATGCACTGCCAGAAAGTGTGGTGAAAGCAGATTCAATAGTAACTTTCACAAGGAAATTGGATAAATGCTTGAAACGGAAAAATTTGCAGCGCTATGGAGAAAGAGGAGGAGAGTGAGACTAATTGGATAGCTCTTTCAAAGAGGCGGCCGATGGGGAGCCTCCTTCCGTGATGTACGATTCCATGATATAGCCGATGGGGAGTTTTACCTCTTAAATACAGATAAAGCAGTTTATTCTTACATGATAGCGCCGGGATGGTAACTGGATTTTTAACGCTGTCCACAGAACTTGAAGAGAGTGGCAGAGACCTGGATGGACGAGTATGCAGAGTACATCTACCAACGGAGGCCCGAGTACCGGCACCTCTCCACGGGCGACCTCACGGCCCAGAAAGTGTTGCGGAAGCACCTCAAGTGCAAGGACTTCAAGTGGTTCATGACAGAAGTGGCCTGGGACCTGCCGAAATACTACCCTCCCGTGGAGCCCTCACCAGCTGCCTGGGGAGAAGTGAGTAAGAGGAGAAGGGACTGGCGGGTGCGGCACACGGCAGCAGTTCAGCGGACCAGCCCGACGCACAGATGGGGCTCGTCTGGAGACATCTTTGACCACACATTGCGGTCACGTCACATTATGCTGTCCCTTCAGCACACACTGCTGGATAACCTGTACGGCAGCTTTGCTTTAGAAAGGCTTTAACAACCTTGGTTCAGTGGGTAGCACTCTCGCCTCTAAGTCAGAAGATTGTAGGTTCAAGTCCCACTCCAGAGACTTGAGTACAAATACGAGGCTGACACTCCAGTGCAGTACTGAGGGAGTGCTGCACTCTTAGATGAGATGTTAAACAGAGGCCCTGTCTGCACTCTCAGGTGGACATAAAAGATCCCTTGGCACTTTTAAAGAAAAGCAGGGGAGTTCTCCCTGGTGTCCTGGCCAATGTTTAACCCTCAACCAAAATCACTAAAACAGATTATTCGGTTGTTATCTCAATCCTATGTGTGGGACCTTGCTGTGTGCAAATTGGCCCCTGCATTTCCTACATTAGAACACTGACTATACTTCAGAAGTACTTAATTGGCTGTAAAGCGCTTTGGGAGGTTGTGAAAGGCACTAAATAAATACAAGTTCTTTCTTTTTTATACTTGATGGTGAGCTGTTCAGTATAAAACTTGCTCATCTGAGGGAAGAGTGTAGGGTGGATTTTATGAATTTACACTCCCGGCACCAGACTTTGCCAGCCGATAGTTCATATCAGGAATTTGGGTTGTTTTCTAATGGACACTCCGGAGTAAGTATTACTAGTACTCGGTGCAATCTTCATGCAGTGGGAGCGCTTGGCAAGGACTCAATAGTGGGCACCAGTGTGAACAATTTAATGAATTCCCGATCCACGCTCCCGTCGTGTGAAGCTCTGCGCTGAGATCAGTAAATGGTGTAATTTACCCTTGCCTGTCCTTATTTGAACTCTCAATGTCAGTAAACTTGTGTTTTATTTTGAATACCTTGCAACATGTTTAAATTTGGTCGACAGTGTCAAATGGCATCACTTCATGTTGCATGCAGTTTTTCTGCACTGTAGTCGAACGTCCATTATCCACCCTCATCGACGGGATCCAGGGAATGATCCCATAATTGAGAATCTCATAAATTTTATTTAGCCCAAAGTTCTACTCACACAATTAAATCATTTTTTTAAGTGTGGTCAACGTTGTAATGCAGGGAAACACAGCAGCCAATTTGCACACAGCACAGTCCCACAAACAGCAAGGAATTAAAGCTCTGGTTAGACCACATCTGGAGTACTGTGTTCAGGAAGGATATATTAGCCTTGGAGGGGGTGAAGTGCAGATTCACCAGAATTATAATGGGGCTAAAAGGGTTAAATTATGAGGATATGTTGCATAGACCAGGCTTGTATTCCCTTGAGTATAAAAGATTAAGGGGTGATCTAATTGAGGTGTTTAAGATGATTAAAGGATTTGATAGGGTAGATAGAGAGAAACTATTTCCTCTGGTGGGGGAGTCCAGAACAAGGCGGCATAACCTTAAAACTAGAGCTAGGCCGATCAGGGGTGATGTCAGGAAGCACTTCTTCACACAAAGGGTAGTGGAAATCTGGAACTCCGCCCCAAAAAAGCTGTTGAGGCTGGGGGTCAATTGAAAATTTCAAAACTGAGATTGATAGATTTTTGTTAGGAAAGGGTATTAAGGGTTACAGAACCAAGGAGGGTAAATGGAGTTAAGATACAGATCAGCCATGATCTAATTGAATGGCGGAACAGGTTCGAGGGGCTGAATGGCCTACTCCTGTTCCTATGTTCCTTGGCCTGGCTGGGTCGTCAATCACTGCTGAGTATAACTTTTGTTCTTCCAGTGAGTGCATCTTCTTTGTTTTTTGTCACTCCCTCAGTCAGAGGTAACGCTGCTTTCTTGGTATCAGTCCGTAAACGGCTGCTGTTGCTCCTCAGACCTGAGGGAAGCTCCAGGAATCTGTGACCATTGAAGCTTGAAAGTCACCGTCTGGGTGGGAGAATGTGCAGCAGACTGATCCATGGCCTGCACTATGTGAGTCCATGTGGAATGAATGGATTTGTTCCATTAATCTGACAGCTGGCTGCACCAGGTTGCTTTGGTGATCGTTTATTTCGAATTAAAACAATGACTTTTAAACACCATAGAGTGACAGAAGGTCGCCTTTTTTGCACTTTAGTCTGATCCCCCTAAACGTCTGCCAATATGGTATTAATTTTTTTTTAAATATTTTTGTATGCTCACTTTTTGTAGTATTCACTGCTTGCTTTGAGTTTACAACAGTTCCAATTGGTTGAAATAAAACCCTTAGCCGCAGTATCAGATTTAGGTGTCGGCCAAGGTTATCTACTCAGCAATAACTAGTTGCATTTATGTAGCGCCTTTAACATTGTAGCATCCCAAAGGGTTTCACAGAGGAGAAATTTACATCCAGCAGTGGCTGGAGAGTTAAGGGAGAATGACTGAGATAGGTTTTGAGGAGGCTATTAAAGGTGAGGAGAGAGCGAGCAAGGGAGTTTAAGGAGTCATCCCAGATGGTAGGGTCAACATGGATGCAGACTCTGCCACAAATGACAGAGCAGAACATATGAACATAAGAAATAGGAGCAGGAGTAGGTCATACGGCCCCTCAAGCCTGCTCTGTCATTTAATAAAATCATGGCTGATCTTTGACTTCAACTCCACTTTCCCGCCCGATCTCCATATCCCTTGATTCCCATAGAGTCCAAAAACCTATCGATCTCGGCCTTGAATATACTCAATGACTCAGCATCCACAGCCCTCTCGGGTAAATAATTCCAAAGATTCACAACCCTCTGAGTGAAGGAATTCCTCCTCACCTCAGTCTTAAGTGGTCGACCCCTTATCCTGCAAAGGAGGATGTGATACATAATTGGCCACAGCTTTAAGGTCGTAAGGCACAGGTTGAGATGTAGGCCTGGGGGAGGTTACAGCGATAGGTTGGGGCGAGGCCTAGGAGGGAATTGTGAACTAAGACAAGGATTTTAGGAACATAGGAACAGAGGAACAGGCGTAGGCCATTCAGCCCCTCGTGCCTGCTCCGCCATTTGATAAGATCATGGCTGATCTGTGATCTAACTCCATATACCCGCCTTTGGCCCATATCCCTTAATACCTTTGGTCGCCAAAAAGCTACCTATCTCAGATTTAAATTTAGCAATTGAGCTAGTATCAATTGCCGTTTGCGGAAGAGAGTTCCAAACTTCTACCACCCTTTGTGTGTAGAAATGTTTTCTAATCTCACTCCTGAAAGGTCTGGCTCTAATTTTTAGACTGTGCCCCCTACTCCTAGAATCCCTAACCAGCGGAAATAGTTTCTCTCTATCCACCCTATCCGTTCCCCTTAAATGCAGTATGTTGGGGGTGCGGACCCAGTGCGGATTGGTGAGTTCAGGAATGGTGGAAGAGCAGGACCCAGTGTGGGACAGCATGGGAGCAGTGGAATTCGGGATGGTCAGGCTTAAACCCACCGTCCCGAACTCCACCTTCTGACTCAAAGGCGAGAGTACTACCACTGAGCCAAGGCTGACACCATGGATGCAAAGGAGTTGATAGGGTAGATAGAGAGAAACTCTTTCCTCTGGTGGGGCAGTCCAGAACAAGGGGGCATAAGCTTAAAATTGGAGCTAAGCCACTCTAAGGGTGATGCCAGCAAGCACTTCTTCACACAAAGGGCAGTGGAAATCTGGAACTCTCTCCCCCAAAAAGCTGTTGAGGCTGGGGCCAATTGAAAATTTCAAAACTGAGGTTGATGGATTTTTGTTAGGTAAGGGTATTAAGGGATATGGAACCATAGCGGGTAAATGGAGTTAAGATACAAATTAGCCATGATCTAATTGAATGCCAGAACAGGTTTGAGGGGCTGAATGGCCTACTCCTGTTCCTATGTTCAGACATTTAACCAATTTACAAAAATGTAGCATGTTGGATCCTGCTCTGTAAAGTGTCCCAAGGCACTTCACTGGAGTGTTCTCAAACAAAATTTGACACCGAGCCACATAAGGTGGCATTAGGACAGGTGCCCAAAAACTTGGTCAAATTGGTAGGTTTTAAGGAGCGCCTTAAAGGAGGAGAGTGAGGTAGAGAGGTGGAGAGGTTTAGGGAGGGGATTCCAGAGCTTAGGGCCTAGGCAGCTGAAGGCACGGCCGTCAATGGTGGAGCGATTAAAATCGGGGATGCACAAGAGGCAAGAATTGGAGGAGCGCAGAGATCTCGGAGGGTTGTAGGGCTGGAGGAGGTTTCAGAAATAGGGAGGGGC
Organism: Heptranchias perlo; assembly: GCF_035084215.1. Taxonomy (NCBI): domain Eukaryota; kingdom Metazoa; phylum Chordata; class Chondrichthyes; order Hexanchiformes; family Hexanchidae; genus Heptranchias; species Heptranchias perlo. Next base: position 13,257,847 of record NC_090328.1, read on the forward strand.
GAGGCCATGGGGAGATTTGAAAACAAGAATGAGAACTTTAAAATCGAGGCGTTCCTTGACCAGGAGCCAGTGTAGGTCAGCGAGTACAGGGGTGATGGGTGAACGGGACTTGGTGCGAGTTAGGATACGGGCAGCAGAGTTTTGGATGGGCTCAAGTTTATGGAGAGTGGAAGATGGGAGGTGGGCCAGGAGAGCATTGGAATAGTCCAGTCTAGAGGTAACAAAGGCATGGATGAGGGTGTACTCATAAACATGTACTATCTTTGTGAAAAATATTTAGCAAACTTTATTTATTTACAAGCAAATGGCTCAATGTACGAAGTCATGTTGGGATGCATCATGGTAGAAAAGTGCTAGTTGTGTGGCATCACGATTATAAAAATGGCAGACAGACCTCCTGTGACATAACCAGATCAATAGAAAGACTTTGGATTTTTCACTGCTGCAAAACTAACCTTTAAAACCACTCTTGTGCCAACAAGAAAAAAACATTTTTTTTGTTAGTTTCGACAGTTTCAAAGGTGAGTGGCGAAAGGTAAAAGGAAGTAGAAAACAAGGCAAGGAAAGCATGTTAATGTTACAGAGAAAATGGGAAAGACAGAATGGGGAAAAGGGAGGGTGAATAAAGTCAATTTCAACTCCAAGTATCTGAATATCTTTCTTACTGTAATAATAGCATTACTTTGAGTGTCGCAGTGAATCAGCTGAAAAAGTAAGAAACCAGCCTACCCAGGGAGACAGTCACTTCCTTGAATCTGCCAACAGTCAGAGAGTTAATGTTTTAACGTGAACTGCACAAAATGTTGTGGTACTACCGAGTTGCTGCGGGTGGCACCACAGAGCAATGAGAGGTAACCATTCTCAAGGTCGCGATCAGCAGACGTTTAGTGATACTGCAGCTAAGATGTACAAATGCAGAGGGAGATTCCATTAAAAGCTTCATAAAATCAAAGAAAGTTATGGCACAGAAGGAGGCCATTCGACCCATCTTGTTAGTGCCGGCCAAAAAAGAGCTATCCAGCTTAATCCCACTTTCCAGCACTTGGTCCGTTGCCCTGTAGGTTACGGCATTTCAAATGCACATCTAAGTATTTTTTAAATGAGTTGAGGGTTTCTGCCTCTACCACCCTTTCAGGCAGTAAGTTCTAGACCCCCACCACCCTCTGGCTGAAAAAATTTCTCCTCAACTCCCCTCTAATCCTTCTACCAATTTCTTTAAATCTATGCCTCCTGGTCACTGACGCTTCTGCTAAGGGAAATAGGTCCTTCCTATCCACTCTACCTAGGCCCTTCATAATTTTATACACCTCAATTAAATCACCGCTCAGCCTCCTCTGGTCCATTGAAAACAACCCCAGCCTATACAGTCTTTCCTCATAGCTAAAATTCTCCAGTCCTGGCAACATCCTCGTAAACCTCCTCTGTACCCTCTCTAGTACAATTACATCCTTCCTGTAATGTGGGGACCAGAACTGCACACTGTACTCAAGCTGTGGCCTAACTAGTATTTTATACAGTTCTAGCATAACCTCCCTGCTCTTATTTTTTTAATTCGTTCATGGGATGTGGGCGTCGCTGGCAAGGCCAGCATTTATTGCCCATCCCTAATTGCCCTTGAGAAGGTGGTGGTGAGCTGCATTCTTGAACTGCTGCAGTCCCTGTGGTGAAGGTTCTCCCATGGTACTGTTAGGTAGGGAGTTCCAAGATTTTGACCCAGCGACGATGAAGGAACGGCAATATATTTCCATGTCAGGATGGTGTGTGACATGGAGGGGAACGTGCAGGTGGTGTTGTTCCCATGTGCCTGCTGCCCTTGCCCTTCTAGGTGATAGAGGTCATGGGTTTAGGAGGTGCTGTCGAAGAAGCCTTGGCGAGTTGCTGCAGAGCATCCTGTAGATGGTACACACTGCAGCCACGGTGCGCCGATGGTGGAGGGAATGAATATTTAAGGTGGTAGATGGAGTGCCAATCAAGCGAGCTGCTTTGTTCTGGATGGTGTTGAGCTTCTTGAGTGTTGTTGGAGCTGCACTCATCCAGGCAAGTGGAGAGAATTCCATCACATTCCTGACTTGTGCCTTGTAGATGGTGGAAAAGCTTTGGGGAGTCAGGAGGTGAATCACTCGCCACAGAATACCCAGCCTCTGACCTGCTCTTGTAGCCACAGTATTTATATGGCTGGTCCAGTTAAGTTTCTGGTCAGTGGTGACCCCAGGATGTTGATGGTGGGGGATTCGGCGATGGCAATGCAGTTGAATGTCAAGGGGAGGTGGTTAGACTCTCTCTTGTTGGAGATCGTCATTGCCTGGCACTTGTCTGGTGCAAATGTTACTTGCCACTTATCAGCCCAAGCCTGGATGTTGTCCAGGTCTTGTTGCTTCACTATCTGAGGGGTTGTGAATGGAACAGAACACTGTGCAATCATCAGCGAACAACCCCACCTCTGACCTTATGATGGAGGGAGGGTCATTGATGAAGCATATATGCTATGCCTCGGCTAATAAAGGAAAGTATCCCATATGCCATTTTAACCACCTTATCTACCTGTCCTGCTACCTTCAGGGATCTGTGGACATGCACTCCAAGGTCCCACTGTTCTTCTACATCTCTCAGTATCCTCCATTTATTGTGTATTCCCTTTCCTTGTTTGCCGTCCTCAAATGTATTTCCTCACACTTCTCCGGATTGAATTCCTTTTGCCACTTTTTGGCCCACCTCACCAGTCCATTGATATCTTCCTGCAATCTACAGCTTTCCTCCTATCAACCTGTATCATCTGCAAACTTGTTAATCACGCCCCTTACATTTAGGTCTAATTCATTAATATATACCACAAAAAGCAAGGTACCTGGTACTGAACCCTGTGGAACCCCACTGGAAACAGCCTTCCGGCCACAAAATCACCCATCGACTATTACCCTTTGCTTTCTGCCACTGAGACAATTTTGGATCCAACTTGCAACTTTCCCTTGGATCCCATGGGCTTTTACTTTTCTGACCAGTCTGCCATGTGGGATCTCGTCAAAAGCCTTGCTAAAATCCATGTAGACTGCATCAAACGCGCTACCCTCATCGACCCTCCTTGTTACCTCCTCAAAAAATTCAATCAAGTTAATCAGTATCGTATTCGTCGTATTTATTGGGTAATAATTTGCGGTGGCAGGGCATCTAACCGCCTCTGCCATTAGTTAGACTTACCCTTACACGTTCAGGTTTTTTAATTTTTTGAGTGGCAAGTTGCTTAAAGTGCGAGCTGATAATGTCGCAGAAAGGGAAACAGGGCCTCTGGAACCTGAGTGAACAGGGCAAGCAACTGTGTATCTCCTTAACCACTCAGACTGAAGGATTATGAAATTACAGCGCGAGGACTGAGAAAGAAGTGTAAATTAGAGTGGGTGAATTCAATGTCAAATCAGGTACAGAAAGAAAGGGAAAGAAAGATTTGATAGAGAGAGAGAGAAAAAAGAGACAAAAAAGTTTTTAAAAATTAAATTTAAAATTTTCCATTTTTTAAATCAACAACAATTAAAACCTGAAGGAATGAAACTCCACACTTGTAATAATTAATTTTCAGTGCCAGAGAGGTTGACCGGCAGTAATTAACTACGATCACGTCATTAGAAGGGTACTTAGACTGAAATGGACAAGACTTAATTTTCTGCGACGAGTTTAGTCCGTATCTACCGCACAAATACAGGAACTTCACGCCGTTCAATGCATTTCAATGGTGATGGAGACAGCGAAATGCCGTTTTCGCGAAGCTACCGGCGGAGCAACACATCTCGGACAGCAACTTTTGGATTTCCGCATTTAACCGCGCATCTGCTCCTCCCCTGAAGTTATTGTAGCATTTGTGCATAAATAACAGCGAGCACCATCAGCCTCGCTGTTATTTTGACGACAAATTGTGGCCCATTATCTTTCGATGCTACACACATGCCTCAGCGAGAAACATTAGAGTCCAGCAAAAGGGAAACTGAAGTGCCTCCGATAAAAGTTTAATACAGATATATTGACTGAAGTGCATAAAATTATTATGAAAGAATATTATGTAAGAAGTATCTGCAATAAAAGCAGTAAATGCTTTTAAATCACAGCAGGTCAGCCAGAATCTGTAAAGAAGAAAGGCATTGTTAAGTCCATTCAGAATATATTGCAAATATCGTGTAAAAAAAAAATCAGCCTCGCAGGAGCATTGACGCTAAGATACAGGAAACAATGACTTGCTTTTATAGTAGCGCCTTTAACATAGAAAAATGTCCCAAGGCACATCACAGGGGCGTAATCAGACAAAAATGAATGCTGAGCCTAAGAAGAAGCTGTTAGGAGGGGTGACCAAAGGCTTGGTCCAAGAGGAGTTTAAGGTGGGTCTTAAAGGAGGAGAGGGAGGTGGGGAGATGCAGAGCATTCCAATGTGTGTGACCTAGATGATTGAAGGCAAGACCACCAATATACTTGTAGGCTCTAAGTATCAGCTTGGCTGTTGAGTATATTCAAGACTGAGATCGATGGACACTAAGGGAATCAAGGGATATGGGGATAGGGCGGGAAAGTGGAGTTGAGGTCGAAGATCAGCCATGATCTGATTGAATGGCGGAGCAGGCTCGAGGGGCTGAATGGCCTACTCCTGCTCCTATTTCTTATGTTCTTACGTTCTTGGCTCAGTTGGTAACATTCTTGCCTCTGAGTCAAAAGATCAGAAGGCCATTCCTGGTCTTGAGCACATAATCTAGGCTGACACTTTGGTGCAGTACTACAGTACAACAGTGACTACACTTCAAAAGTACTTCATCGGCTGTAAAGTGCTTTGGGACGTCCTGAGGTCATGAAACGCGCTATATAAATGCAAGTATTTTCTTTTTTCTTTTATCTCCTCAGTACATGTGGAAATCTCAGTACAACTCAGTGAGTTGTTATGAAAGAGGATAGTGGTGTTCCACAGGGATCAGTGCTGGTTCCTCTGTTCTTCACAATTTACATTAATGATTTCGATTTGGAAATCGGAAGTACAATTTCAAAATTTGCAGATGATACCAAATTGGGTTTTATAGTTAATACAAAGGAGGAATGAGTCAAAATGCAAGAGGACATTAATAAACTTACAGAATGGGCATGTAATTGGCAAATTAATTTCAATGTAGATAAGTGTAGATAAGCATTTTGGTAGGAAGAATAAGGAGGCCATATACCACTTGAATAATTAGAGCCTGAATAGGATAGAGAATCATAGAATCATAGAAAGGTTACAGCAAGGAAAGAGACCATTTGGCCCATAGAGTCCGTGCCAGCTCTATGCAAGAGCAATCCAGCTCCCCGCCCCATCCCCGTTGCCCTGCAAATTTTTTCCTTTCAAGTACTTATCCAGTTCCCTTTTGAAAGCCATGATTGAATCTGCCACCGTCACCCACCCTGGCACTGCATTCCAGATTATAACTCTTCGCTGCGTAAAAAAGATTTTCCTCATGTCACCTTTGGTTCTTTTGCCAATCACCTTAAATCTATGTCCTCTGGTTTTTGACCCTTCCACCAATGGGAACAGTTTCTCTCTATCTACTCTGTCTAGACCCTTCATGATTTTGAACACCTCTATCAAATCTCCTCTCAACCTTATCTGTTCCAAGGAGAACAACCCCAGCTTCTCCAGTCTATCCACGTAACTAAAGTCCCTCATCCCTGGAATCATTCTAGTAAATCTTTTCTGCACCCTCTCGAAGGCCTTCACATCTTTCCTAAAGTGCGGTGCCCAGAACTGGACACAATACTCCAGTTATAGTGAAACAAGTGTTTTATAAAGATTCATCATGACATCCTTGCTTTTGTACTCTATGTCTCTATTTATAAAGCCCAGGATCCTGTATGCTTTTTTAACTGCTTTCTCAACCTGCCCTGCCACTTTCAACGATTTGTGCACATATACCCCCAGATCACTCAGTTCCTGTACCCCTTTTAGAAGTGTGCCCTCTAGTTTATACTGCCTCTCCTCTTTCTTCTTACTGAAATGTATCACTTCGCATTTTTCTGCATTAAATTTCATCTGCCAATGAAATTGAATGCAGAAAAATTAAATTTTGGTGCAGTACTACAGTACAACAGTGACTACACTTCAAAAGTACTTCATCGGCTGTAAAGTGCTTTGGGACGTCCTGAGGCCATTCCACCAGCCTGTCTATATCCTCTTGAAGTCTATCACTATTCTCCTCACTGTTCACTACAATTCCAAGTTTTGTTTCATCTGCATATTTGGAAATTGTGCACTTTACACCCAAGTCCAAGTCATTTAATATATATCAAGAAAAGCAGTGGTCCCAGTACCGACCCCTGGGGAACACCACTGTACACCTTCCCCCAGTCCGAAAAACAACCATTCACCACTACTCTCTTTCCTGTAACTTAGCCAATTTTGTATCCATGCTGCTACTGCCCCCTTTATTCCATGGGCTTCAATCTTGATGACAGACCTATTATGCGGCGCTTTATCAAACGCCTTTTGAAAGTCCATATACACCACATCAACCGCATTGCCTTCATCGAGCCAAAGAAGCAAAGGAATCTGGGGTTACAGATACACAAATCACTAAAAGTAGCGACACAGGTTAATAAGGCCATAAAAAAAAGTAAAACAAGCACTGGGGTTCATTTCTAGAGGGATTGAATTGAAAAGCGGAGAAGTTATGTTAAACTTGTATAGAACCTTGGTTAGACCACACTTGGAGTACTGTGCGCAGTTCTGATCTCCATATTATAGAAAGGATATAGAGGCATTGGAGAGAGCGCAAAAAAGATTCACAAGGATGATACCAGAACTGAGAGGATATACTTATCAGGAAAGACTGAACAGGCTGGGGCTCTTTTTTCGAGAAAAGAGAAGGCTGAGGGGTGACCTGATAGAGGTCTTTAAGATAATGAAAGGGTTTGATAGGGTAGACATAGAGAAAATGTTTCTCTATGTCTACCCTATCAATGGGGGAGACCAAAACTAGAGGTCATAAATATAAAACAGTTGCTAATAAATCCAATTGGGAATTCAGGAGAAACTTCTTTACCCAAAGAGTGGTTAGAATGTGGAACGCACTACCACAAGAGGCGAATAGCATTGATACATTTAAGGGGAAGCTAGATAAGCACATGAGGGAGAAAGGAATAGAAGGATATCCTGATAGGGTTAGATGAACTCGGAGGGAGGAGGCTCATGTGGAGTATAAACACTGACATAGACCAGTATGACCGAATGGCCTGTTTCTGTGCTGTAGTTTTGATGTAACGCGATGATCTGGAATGCATTGCCTGAAAGGGTGGTGGAAGCAGATTCAATAGTAACTTTCAAAAGGGAATTGGATAAATACTTGAAGGGGAAAAATTTGCAGGGCTATGGGGAAAGAGCAGGAGGGTGTAGGACTAATTGGATAGCTCTTTCTGACAGCCGGCACAGGCACGATGGGCCGAATGGCCTCCTTCTGTGCTGCATGATTCTATGATTTGGAAACCTCCTCAGAACACGTGAAGTGTGACATTCTGTGAAGAAAGCTCATTGTAATGTTGTTAAAAAATAAAATGCCAGCGGTGCACGAGTTAACTGTTCACCTTACTGGAGGCGATGGGGCTCAGCCAGCTCAGCAAGCTGCTCGATAATGACTAACAGCTGCCGGCTCAGTGCTGATCAAACCTAATTGCTTCTGAGTTCGAGTTGTGGGCAGTGCAGTGACTAAACTCAAAACCAGCAGGTAGTTCTGGAATATGAGTAGCAGTGAAGTGTATTATTAAGTTAACAATTTTTTTCCTGACTCTGTGTTGTGTACGTTGGAAACACGGCCGGATACTGGGCAATTCAGAACGATAGTAAGACACATAACTGGGGTTCAGGCTACTGCAGAATTCCCCTCGGCTGTGATTATGCACAGCAAGACAATAAAACTCTCTTTGCGGATTAGAAGCACTGGCTAGCCCAGCTGTTTGCGAGAAGGATCGTCCAGCCCCGAGTGGTGTTCACTCAGCCTTGCGTCCTTCTGAGATGGGGGGAGAAAAAAATGAGTCCCGTATCTTGGAATGTGTGGAGAAAGCGGGAGACTGAACAGTGCACGCCTTGCCGGTTGCAGAATCGGTCCTCAGACTTCTGTCCAGCTCTTGGCAAACGGACGAGGCACCATCAGCGCCTCATGCTACCTTCTAATGGCGATGAAGTCGGTCCCTGTTATCAGATTAGATGATGCAGTGTTAACAGTGCAGGATACAGGGTGTGTGGGTCAATGTTGAAAGGTCAGTGAAGGAATATATCCCATTATGTCACACTGCACCCAATTGCCGTGTTGCTACGGGTGATTAAAGTGTTGCGATTGGCCGGGGATCACATGCTTTAATTTTAATCTACCTTCTGCACAGTGCCAGTTAAAAGGGGGAAAGAAAATACGAAATATGATAAATTAAACAGCAAAACATTATGGGAATTGGATAAATACTTGAAGGGGATAAATTTTGCAGGGCTACGGGGGAGGAGCAGGAGGGAGTGGGGCAAAACAAGTAGCACACCACAATGGATGGTAACACAAATCAGCTAAGATATCCAAGTGTTGATACACACCTGTTTAGTCAGTTAAAGATGAGCCTGGACAGTGGGTGTCAGCAAGCTATTTGACTACCGGAGGCAAAATAGACAAGCCAGTTACAGTCCCTGCCGCTTATAGTGGGGGCGTTGGTGTTAACGCAGTTTTCCCGCTGTAAACAATGGATGGTAAAAAGCGCAAAGTGTTGAAGTGTCAAATAAAAACAATATCAGTAGCCAGTTTGCCTTCCGGCTGTATCTTGTTCATGTAAGAGAGACACAGTGCTTAGAAAGACAATGCAATCTTGCAGCCTGAGCAATCGCCAGTAAACACATTTAATGCCATCACTCAGCCACTATTTCAGCACACTCCCCAATACAAACAGTGGCACCGCAGTACCGAGGCACTCAGCTCCTCAGGTGAATAAGTAACAGTACTTAATCGCACTTTAACGAGATGCACTTTAGTGAACTGCCTGAAATAGCCAGTGAGCTTTTAATGTATTTTAAGCAGCGCCTTTACAATTGAGTTCAGTGGAAATGGCAAATGGTTAGCACCATTTGCCCACTCTAGGCGGCTGCCTGTGATAAGCATGGACGGTGCAAGTGGTGGGGACTGTGTCCACAGATATTGACTTCCAGCAGAGGTCGCTGGACATCATTCAAGACCAGGAACCCTGGCCACTTTCCACGACCTAACACAGGGCCACTGAGGCCCGTTGCAGCAACCGGATTGCCACTTTGGCTGAGGTCAGCGAACTCAACAAAGGTCAGGAAGTGAAGCTGAGATCGTCCTGGTCGGTATGGAGCACAGACATTGTCTTTGTCTCGGAGATATCGAACATTGAGCTTACGTCCTCTGGTACTGTGGATTTTTTCACCGTTCTGAAGCACTCGAATCAGGCAAGGACAGGACCTCCAGATAAGCAACAAAGTAAGGGACGGATTTACAAAAAAAAAAAATTATTTTTTTAAACGAGCCTCCTCCATTCCAGATCGCAGTGCAATCACAAGCCTGGGGCCCTACCTTATTGAGGACAAGAGTTCAGCAATGTTCACGATTAAAAAGAATAAAACCAATAGCTCCTGAAATGATGAAAGCTGGGGTTTTATTTTTCGACCTTATCATTGCACGTGGTTGTGTCAGCCAGAAGCTAGAGTGAGCAGTAACGCTACCAGACTGACCACATTGCTACTGGACAGGGCAAAATGGCTTTACCTGGAGACCAAGTAGAATTAGATGGTGGAAAATAACATGGTGATCCCACCAACTTATTCAAATATTTACTGATTCTTAGACCTAGATTTAAAAGGATGAAACACTGAAAAGACCAAAGGGAAGAGATTGAGTTAGGCTATGATAGGCAAGGTGAATTATAGAGCTTGTCTAGACCCTGAAGGAGCATGAACCTCCATGTGGAATCAGTACTGAGACTCACTTAGTTACCCCGATACAGACTAAACCTGTTGCCAACGTTTATAAGGACAGCTCCCCGTGGAGTGACTGCCTCACTCTTCAACAAGCTTAGTGCAAGATGCACTCAGCTCCGCAGCGCAATTCCTCTGAGTCAGACGGTTGTGGGTTCAAGCGCACTTCAGGACTTCAACTCATGATCTAGGCTGACATCTCAGTGCAGTACTGAGGGAGTGCTGCATTGTTAGAGGGGCTGCCCTTCAGATGAGAAGTTCCAGCAATTGGAATGGATCCTGTGGCAATAATCAAAGAAGAGAAAGAAAGAACTTGCGTTTATACAGCGCCTTTCGTGTTCTTAGGATGTCCCAAAGTGCTTTACAACCAATGAAATACCTTTGAAGTGTAGTCACTGTTGAAATGTGGCAGCCAATTTGAGCAAAGCAAGGTCCCACAAACAGCAATGAGATAATGAGGCAATAACCTTTTTTTTAAGTGATGTTAGTTGAGGGATAAATATCGGCCAGGACACTGGGGACAATTCTCCTGCTCTTCTTCAAAGTAGTGCCGTGCGATCTTTTATATTCACCTGAGAGAGCAGACGGGACCTCGGGTTAACGTCTCATCCAAAGGAACAGCACCTCCGACAGTGCAATGCTCCCTTGGTACTGCACGGGAGTGTCAGCCTAGATAATGTGCTCAAGTCTCTGGAGTGAGACTTGAATCTTCTGACTCTAGAGGCAAGAGGAGTAGCACTGAGCCAGGGCTGAAATCTGAAGAAGGTGTACCCTGGCCAACATTGGTCCTGCAACCAACACCACTGAAAGCCAGATTAACTGGTCATTCATCTCACTGCTGTTTATGGGACCTTGCTGTGTTAAAAAAGGCCCTGCTGTGTTTATCTACGTAACAGTGACTGCAGTTTAGAAAGTAATTCATTGTGTGAAGCTCTTTGAGATGTTTCTGAGAGATATTGCATGGTGCTATGTAAATGCAATTTTTGATTTTCCTTCAAAGTACATGTGATTCACAGGGAACAATTATCAGTAATAACAGGCCAGGTTTTGCTGTCAAAATAATGGTGAGGCTCATGGTGCTCACCGTTATTAATGGGTAAAAGGTACAGCAACTTCAGGCGAGGAGCAAATGCGCAGTTAAATGTGAATAGCCAAAAGTTGCTGTCTGAGTTGCACTGCTCCGCCATTAGCTTCGTGGAAACGCCATCTTGCCCTTAGCCTCCCCGTTTTTTTAGGAACTTGCTGGATTTGACCATTAGTTGCCCGTTAAACTCGCCGCAGAAAGTTAAATCTTGTCATTACGAGCGTAAGTACCCTTTTAACGACAAGTGTTAATGACGGCCAATTAACCTCTGGCACTGAAAATTAACCATTACGTGTGTGGAGTCTCATTCCTTCAGGTTTTTAATTTTTAGGGGGGAGGTTTTAAAAACGTCAAATTAAAAAAAATTTTCTTTACTTTTCCTTTCTGTCTCTTTTTCACTCTCTCTTGATCCAATCTGTCTGTCCGTCTCTTTATTTCTCTTTCTGTACCTGATTTGACATTGAGTTCACCCACTTTAATTCACCCTCCTTCTGAGTCCTTCCACTGTTTATTTCCCAATCCTTAAATCTCATTGATTAGGGAGATACCCTGTTGCTTGCCCTGTTCACTCAGGTCCCAGATGCCCTCTTTCCCTCGCTGTGCTGTTATCAGCTCGCACTTTCAGCAACTTTGTGGGTAAAAATGTTTTGAGCTGCAGGGGCAAGTCTAACTAACGGCAGCCGGCATTAGATGCCCTGCTACAGCAAATTCTGGACCATTAACTTGCAGACCTGCCTTCTCCCTTAAATGTGCGTTTATCCTTTCCGTGACCCATTGAACTCTGTCTGTAAGCGGGGGGGGGGGAGGGAGGAACTATGCCCAGAGAAGGAATCAATACCTTCAGGAGAGGGAAGAAAATTAGTTGAAGAAAAAGCAGTGAAAGAAAAGGCAAGATTTCCTTCAGCATTAATAAAACCCAATAATCTCTCACACAATATTATGGTTTGTCCATGTCTCGGTGGCTTGTGGAACAGCGCCCTCTGCTGTACATAAAGGCATACTTCAGCCGCAAGTGAAAGAACGGCTCAAGATGGGGAGAGGTTTGATTCATCGCACAAATCACAAGACCCTGACAGAAACTTCAAAACAAAAGCCTGTCGAACAAAGGGGAGCCATTTGGTCCTTTCCAATCTCGACTGTCATAAGTTCAGAAGATCACAAAATAAATATAGCTAAGGAAAGCCATTCAGTCCATTTTAACTCATCCACCCATAATCTTAAATGATTCCAGGGTTTTTGTCCCCCCCGCCCTACCCCGGAAGTCCATTCCATGTGTTGATAACTCTGTGTATGAGGAAAAACTTCCTGAAATCATTCCTAAATTTGCCTTTCACCAATACTCTCCCAGTTATTTAATTTAATGAGGACAAGTGAATAACCACAGGTAGAATGAGAGAGAGAAAGAGGGAAATAAAGACAGTGAGTGACAGAATGAGGCAGAGAAAAAGAGAGAAATAAAGACAGTGAGTGACAGAATGAGGCAGAGAAAAAGAGAGAAATAAAGACAGTGAGTGACAGAATGAAGTAGAGAAAAAGAGAAATAAGGACAGCGAGTGACTCACCTCCTGACTCCCCACCATCTAAAAGGCACAATTGTAAACAATTTTACAACACCAAGTTATAGTCCAGCAATTTTATTTTAAATTCACAAGCTTTCGGAGGTGAATGTTGTGGAAATGAAATCCTCGAAATGAAATCGCATTTATAAATCACAGAACAATGCTTGGTGATTACAGACAGGTTTTTCAACTGCCCGTTGCCAAGGCAATCAGTGTGCAGACAGACACAAGTCAGGAGTGTGATGGAATACTCTCCACTTGCCTGGATGAGTGCAGCTCCAACAACACTCAAGAAACTCGACACCATCCAGGACAAAGCAGCCCGCATGATTGGCACCCCATCCACCACCCTAAACATTCACTCCCTTCACCACTGGCGCACAGTGGCTGCAGTGTATACCATCCACAGGATGCACTGCAGCAACTCGCCAAGACTTCTTCGACAGCACCTCCCAAACCCGCAACCTCTACCACCTAGAAGGACAAGAGCAGCAGGTACATGGGAACAACACCACCTGCACGTTCCCCTCCAAGTCACACACCATCCCGACTTGGAAATATATTGCCGTTCCTTCATCATCGCTGGGTCAAAACCCTGGAACTCCCTGTGGGAGAACCTTCACCACATGGACTGCAGCGGTTCAATAAGGCCGCTCACCATCACCTTCCTAAGGGCAATTAGGGATGGGCAATAAATGCTGGCCTCGCCAGCGACGCCCACATCCCATGAACAAGTAAAAAAAAGATTGAGACAGAGAAATGAGGACAGTGAATGAGAGATTTGAGAGAGTGTTTAAGATAAACAGAAAAAATGTAAATGCTGAAAATAAAACACAGCCGCTGTGAGCACAGAGCAGGTCAGTCCCTGCCTGAAAGAGAAAGAAACACAGGTTACATAGGAAAATAAGAACATAAGAAATAGGAGCAGGAGTAGGCCATAAGGCCCCTCGAGCCTGCTCCGCCATTCAATAAGATCATGGTCTTCGACCTCAACTCCACTTTCCCGCCCAATCCCCATATCACTTGATTCCTCTAGAGCCCAAAAATCTATCTATCTCAGCCTTGAATATATTCAATGACTCAGCATCCACAGCCCTCTGGGATAGAGAATTCCAAAGATTCACAACTCTCTGAGTGAAGAAATTCCTCCTCATCTCAGTCTTAAATAGCCAACCCCTATCCTAGTTCTAGACTCTCCAGCCAGGGGAAATAGCCTCTCAGCATCTACTCTGTCAAGCCCCCTCAGAATCTTAATGAGATCACCTCTCATTCTTCTAAACTCCAAAGAGTATAGGCCCATTCTGCTTAATCTCTCCTCATAGGACAACCCTGTCAGGTTAAGGTTGTGAGTGGAGGCCCTTTGTCAGAAATGAGAGAGAGAGCGTAGAATGATGCAGGCAGAGGAGAAGAGCAAGTGAGAGATAGAGAAGAAGCTGTGAGCCTCAGAGACATCACCAGCGAGGTCCCCCAGGAAACCCAGAAATGGAACGGCTTGCTCAGCTTCCTTGTACTGAGCGAGCTGTGGAACAAGCTGTAATTTAATATGGCTTGGTAGCCGTCAGGGGAATCGCATCTTTTTTTAAGCATAAGAACTTGAAACAGTGTCTAGAGGTGAATATACCTGATGTTCATGTGATAGATTGGTTTCTTTTGCAGTACCTTGGTTATGACAGATACTGGCTTTTTTTTTCCAACAATGAACAATAGCGACTCAATTTTGCAACCTACGCCTTTCAACTGCAATCCATTCTGTTACCTCAACATCGGCTTAAACAATTAAAAAACAAAATTCTTCAATACTGCACCAGGGTTTCCAAGGTTCAGTTTCTCAGCAGTGACTGTCATCTTGGGTTTCAGACTCTATGGCCTCCATTTTAGCACCCACTATCGGGTGCGTTCCTGGCGGGGAGGCTCCGAAAATCGGGGAATCCCGGAGTGGGTCGGGAGCCCGACTCCAACCCGCCCATTTCCGGGTTCCCCACAGACGCGCCGACGTGCGCGCGCAGCCCCCGCATGTGGGACTCCCGCAGGCAATTAAAGCCGGCGGGGTGCCACTTAAGACTATTTACATTGCTATTTCAGGTCATTAACAGACCTGATTAAGGGAATATGTCTGGAGGGGTGGGATTTTAGAAACAACTGGGAGTGTTTCCCATACTGGGGGAAATATTCCCAGTTGAAATGGACGTGTTGCAGCTATCAGCCTGTGGCAGCTGCAAAGGTCCATTTGACAGGTTGCGGGGGGAGACCCTCACTCATTGCAGGAGGCCACTCTGTCACTTGGGACAAAGTTTGGCCTCCACCACCCTCCTCCTGACAATCAAATGCACCAACTTGCACACTTACCCCGGGGTCCAGAGACATGTACCTACCTTGCGGAACTCTTAGATGTACATCTTCCGGATGGGGGCCGCCGTAGCTGCAGTCATGACCTCCTCAGAGGGCGAACAGCATCACCAGCCTCGCCGGCCAAGCCGTCCACCTCTGACACGTGGAGCTCCACAACACAGTGCTGTGACACATCCACCTGCACAGCAGGAGGGAGGGCAACCGCAGAGAGAGATGCGTCGCAGAGGGCACTACCCTCGCCACAGGGCCCACAGACCGAGGCTCAGCTTCCTGGACCTCTCTGAGCAGCAGTGCACACGGAGGCTCAGAGTCACTCGACATGTAGTCGTGGACATCTGCAGCCTCCTTCATGCCGAGCTGCTCCCGGCTGGCCCAAGCACCATCTTCTTACCTGTCGCTGTCAACGTCACCACTGCCCTCAACAACTTCTCCTCCGCATCCTTCCAGGGTGCCACCGGGAACATCGCCGACGTCTCTCAGTCGTCTGCACAAAAGAGCCCTGCAAATACACCGACACCCACTCTGCAGTGACACAATGGGTGGCATCAGGTGTGGGTCTTCATTGTGATCCTCAGGAAAGGGCATTATTGCACAAACCAGACAAGATTCGCAAAGACGTGGCAGTAGTGGTGCCAATATGATATGTGATGTGAGTTGGTCACAAATTAAATAGCAGTAAAAATCATGACAAACCCTCAAACACCCTTGTGCATCCCCTTCATGCTCACGACACGTTTGCCTTACGCTGCCTACTGCACATATGTGATGCATGCCTTGTGGCTGCAGCCCAGGTAGTGGCAGGTTGAGTGAGGCTGACCGTGAAAGAGATGCATGAGAGGGTGAGTATGAGATAGAGCCATGAGATTGTATGAGGATTGGGTTGAGTGGTAGTGGCGGGATGAGTACTGGCGAGGTGAGTAAGTGCAGGTAAGATGAGGATGAGGTTTGAGTGGGTGTGAGGGGTGATGTGACAGAGTAGTATTGGCAGTGCAGAAGGAGATGTGGGGTGGGGGCGGTGATGTGGCAGACGGAGTGCAGGGGAATGAGTAAGTGTACTCACTTTGGCTGACCTACTTAGGTCATTGCAGCGCCTCCTACACTGTATGCAGTTGGGCGATATGTTGGTGGTGCAGGTGACCTCCTCTGCCACCTCGAGCCAGGCCTTCCTGGTGGCAGAGGCAGGCCGCTTCCTCCCACCCGCCGTGGGGAAGATCTCTGTCCTCCCCCTCCTCCTCACCCCATCTAATGACACCTGGAGTGAGGCATCATTAAACTGGGAGCAGCCTTCCCCCTGGGCTGCTCCATGCTGTAATTTTTCCTATTTGTTGCAGCATCTGTCAGTGGAGGACTGCCCCTTTAAATAGAGCTCCTCCAGCTGACAGACCTTACTGCGCATGCGCAGCCCGCCCAACGTGCAGATCAGCAGCGGGGAACCCGGAAGAACAGGTAAGTGAATCCAATCAGCCTGTGATCATGTGCGGGGCAGACTGATTTCACCGGATAGCACCCCGACCGCGAACCCGCAGCCCTGGCAATATCGAGCCCTATGTCTGAATGGCACTGGTTCTACAGAGAAGGAAAGAAAGAAAGAAGGAAGGAAGAAAGAAGAAGAAAGATATGCATTTAAAAGAGTCTTTCAAGATGTCCCAAAGCGCTTTATAGCCGATGAAATAGTTATTAAGTGTAGTCACTGCTATAATGTAGGAAACACGGCAGCCAATTTGCACACTGCAAGCTCCCACAAACTGTAATATGATAATGACCAGATAATCAGTTTTCAGTGATGTGGGTTGAGGTATAAATATTGGCTAAGACATCGGGGATAACTCCCCCACTCTTCTTCAAATAGTGCCATGGGATCGATCACATCCACCTGAGAGGGCAGACGGGGCCTCGGTTTAATGTCTCATCTGAAAGACGGCCTACTCCAACAGTGCAGCGCTCCCTCAGTACTGCACTGGAGTGTCAGCCTAGATTTTTGTGCTCAAGTCTCTGAAGTGAGACTTGATCCACATAACCTTCTGACTCAGAGGCGAGAGTGCTGCCACTGAGCCACGGCTGACACCTACTTGGAGAGTCAGTGGGACTTACACAATAATGGAAGTCAAATTTTCTTTTGTTTTCTCCTTTTTTTTCTGTCAATCATCTCTCCCCTCCTCCTCTCATGAAGGTATTGACTCTTTGCTGTAAGTATAAGGGGTAATTTTAACTTAATCCATCCGTCGGGAGACTGACCACTGTGAGTTAGCCGCCCATCTTACACTTGGCGCAATTTTACTCTCCATTGACTTCAATAAATCAATCAAATTTAAGTTAAAAATAACCCCTATAGGGCCAGAATTTGCTGTCAAAATAACGGGGAAGCTAACAGCGCTCACTATTATTTATGCGCAAATCGTACAGCAACTTCAGGCAAGGGGCAGATGCACGGTTAAAACATAAGAACATAAGAAATAGGAGCAGGAGTAGGCCAATCGGCCCCTCGAGCCTGCTCCGCCATTCAATCAGATCATGGCTGATCTGATCCTAACCTCAGGTTATCGTGGATATCCAAAAGTTGATGTCTGAGTTGCTCCGCTCCGCCATTAGCTTCTGCCTCACCATTAAAATGCATTGAACGGCGTGAAGTTGCTGTATTTGGGCGGTAGATACGAACTAAACTCACCACAGAAAGTTAATTCTTGTCCATTTCAGTCTAAGTACCCTTTTAATGACATGACAAATGTTAATTACTGCCAGTCAACCTCTCTGGCATGAAAATTAACTATTACAAGTGTGCAGTCTCATTCCTTCAGCTTTTCATTGTTGTTGGAGATATTAAAAATGTCAAATTTTTTAATTTCTTTTTTTTTTATTTTTCCTTTCTGTCTCTTTTTTCTCTCTCTCTCATAATCCAATCTTTCTGTCCCTCTCTCTATTTCTCTTTCTGTACCTGATTTGATATTGAATTCACCCACTCTAATTTACACTTCCTTCTCAGTCCTTGTGCTGTTAATTTTACAATCCTTCAGTCTGATTGGTTAAGGAGATACCCAGTTGCTTGCCCTGTTCACTCAGGTCCCAAATGCCCTGTTTCCCTCATTATTGCCGTTATCAGCTCACACTTTCAGCAACTGGCCACACAAAAAATTTACAACAAACAACAACAACTTGCATTTATACAGCGCCTTTAACATAGTAAAATGTCCCAAATCGCTTCACAGGAACAAAATTTGACACCAAGCCACATGAGGAGATATTAGGACAGGTGACCAAAAGCTTGGTCAAAGAGGGAGGTTTTAAGGAGCGTCTTAAAGGAGGAGAGAGAGGTAGAGAGGCGGAGAGGTTTAGGGAGAGAATTCCAGCACTTAGGGCCTAGGCAGCTGAAGGCATGGTCACCAATGGTGGAGCGATTAAAATCAGGGATGCGGAAGAGACAAGAATTGGAGGAGCACAGAAATCTCGGAAGGTTGTAGGGCTGAAGGAGGTTACAGAGATAGGGAGGGCCGAGGCCATGCACGGGTTTGAAAACAAGTATGAGAATTTTAAAATTGAGGCGTCCCTGGACTGGGAATCAATGTAGGTCAGCGAGTCCAGGGGTGATGGGAGAACGGGACTTGGTGCGAGTTATGGTACAGATAGCAGAGTTTTGGATGAGCAGTTTATGGAGGGTGGAAGATGGGAGGCTGGCCAGGAGAGCATTGGAAAGTCAAGTTTAGAGGTAACAAAGGCATGGATGAGGGATTCAGCAGCAGATGAGCTGAGGCAGGGGCAGAGACGGGCGATGTTACGGAGGTGGAAGTAGGCGGTCTTGGTGATGGAGCAGAGATGTGGTCGGAAGCTCATCTCAGGGTCAAATAGGACACCAAGGTTGCGAATGGTCTGGCTCAACTTTAGACAGTGGCCAGGGAGAGGGATAGAGTCAGTGGCTGGCGAACAGAGTTTGTGACGGGGACCAAAGACAATGGCTTCAGTCTTCCCAATATTTAGTTGGAAGAAATTTTTGCTCATCCAGTATTGGATGTCAGACAAGCAGTGTGACAAATCAGAAACAGTGGAGGGGTCAAAGGAGGTGGTGGTGAGGTAGAGCTGGATATCATCAGCGTACATGTGGAACCTGATGTTGCGTTTTCGGACGATGTCTCCAAGGGGCAGCATGTAGATGAGAAATAGGAGGGGGCAAGGATAGCTCCTTGGGGGACTCCAGAAGTAATGGTGCGAGAGCGGGGAGAGAAGCCATTGCAGGTGATTCTCTGGCTACGACTGAATAGATAAGAATAGAACCAGGCAAGGGCAGTCCCACCCAGCTGGACGACGGAGGAGTGGTGTTGGAGAAGGATGGTAGGGTCAACCGTGTCAAAGGCTGAAGACAGGTCGAGAAGGTTGAGGAGGGATAGTTTACCACGGTCACAATCACATAGGATGGCACTAGGTATTGAGAGTTGAAGGCGTGATGGTCTTGCCCTGATGCAGGAGAGCTTTGGGTGGGTGAGGAGGGTGGGTCAAGGGGGTTCTCCAACCATTGGTATGCACAGGTTTTGGTCGAGGAGCAGCCTCTGTACTTTATTGTCTGTAAAGCACTTTAAGACGTCCTGAGGTCGTGAAAGGTGTTATATAAATCCAAGCTCTTACTTTCTTGGCTGCTTATGGTGACACTACTATTCCAGGCAAGAATAGAGATGATTGGGTAATTCCCCCGTCAAATCACGCCGTAAGTGACTGGGATTCATTTTACGCACAGAATTTGTATTATGTAATTATCCTCCACTCACTGCATTTTGCTGGAGAAATAATCTTGCTTTTATCAGGAGACTTTGCTGTAGTTTTGGTCATGAGTTCTGTTTGCAGCAGTTGGTAGAGGCTCTTTTTAAATAGAGTCTGTAAGTAGACTTTGTTTGCTTTGCTGTTTGCTGAGTAAATAGACTTTGTTTGCTGTAAAATAGATTATTTGCTTTGAGTCCTGCTGTAAGTCCCACCCCACCTCCAATTCATTGGCTGACACAGTGTAATTCATTGGCTGACACGGTAGCGTCAATAGACACTCTGTACTTTCTTCTTTCTTTTCTCGAGGTGCTGATGTAGGCACTTTAGTCTTAACTGGTTCTTCCCTGTGGCTGGAAGCCAAACCACTAACGCAGCATTAAATCTGAGACTGTAAACTTTGTTGGTTATGTAATAGGGTCCACCCCACGCACGCTACACAGAGACTAAAGTTGATGACCGTTTTTGATGGACTAATGGCTCCAGTCATCCCTGAAGGCAGCCGTCGGCCGCCAAGGTCCTGTCAATGATGTGCAGAACAGTTACACCCTCCAAACCCATGCCTCTTCGTGCAATGGCTCTCTGGTTGAAAAATAAAAATACACATCTTTCTTTCTTTTAGATAATATGTACTCTGGATGGTTGGTTTATTCTGTCAGGGCTCAGGAATTTAAATTATAAGGAAAGGTCAAGGAAAGTTTGCTTGTTCTCTTGTCAGCTAGCATAAAAGGGAATCCAAAAGTCTTCTACAGGCATGCAAACAGTAAACGGGTAATAAGAGGAGGGTTGGGACCGATTAAGGATAAAAAAGATCTACACATAGAGGCAGATGGCATGGCTGAGCTACTAAATGAGTACCTTGCATGTGTCTTTAACAAGGAAGAAGATGCTGTCAACATCACAGTAAGTGAAGAAGCAGTTGAGATAGTGGATGGGCTAAAAATTGATAAAGAGAAGATACTAGAAAGGCTAGCTGTACTTAAAGTAGTTAAGTCACCCGGTCCGGATGGGATGCATCCTAGGTTGCTGAGGGAAGCAAGTGTGGAAATTACAGAGGACTGGCCATAATCTTCCAATCATCCTTAGATATGGGGGTGGTGCCAGAGGACTGGAGAATTGCAAATGTTACACCCTTGTTCAAAAAAGGGTGTAGGGATAAACCCAGCAACTACAGGCCAGTCAGTTTAACCTCGGTGGTGAGGAAATTTTTAGAAACGATAATCAGGGACAAAATTAACAGTCACTTGGACAAGTGTGGATTAATTAAGGAAAGCCAGCACAGATGTGTTAAAGACAAATCGTGTTTAACCAACTTGATTGAGTTTTTTGATGAGGTAACAGAGAGGGTTGATGAGGGCAATGCAGTTGATATGGTGTATGTGGACTTCCAACTGGCGTTTGATAAAATGTTTGATAAATAGGTGTGTCATCAAAGTTAAAGCCCATGGAATAAAAGGGGCAGTAGCAGCATGGATACGAAATTGGCTAAGTAATAGGAAACAGAGAGTAATGGTGAATGGTTGTTTTTCGGGCTGGAGGGAGGTGTACAGTGGTGTTCCCCAGGGGTCGGTACTTGGACCACTGCTTTTCTTGATATATATTAATGACTTGGACTTGGGTGTACAGGGCACAATTTCAAAACCTGCAGATGACACAAAACTTGGAAGTGTAGTGAACAGTGAGGAGGATAGTGATAGACTTCAAGAGGACATAGACAGGCTGGTGGAATGGGCGGACACGTGGCAGATGAAATTCAACACAGAAAAGTGTGAAGTGATACACTTCATTAGGAAGAACGAGGAGAGGCAATATAAACTAAAGAGCACAATTCGAAAAGGGGTACA
Organism: Heptranchias perlo; assembly: GCF_035084215.1. Taxonomy (NCBI): domain Eukaryota; kingdom Metazoa; phylum Chordata; class Chondrichthyes; order Hexanchiformes; family Hexanchidae; genus Heptranchias; species Heptranchias perlo. The sequence goes on from NC_090328.1 coordinate 13,279,384, forward strand.
GGAACAGAGAGATCTGGGGATATATGTGCACAAATCGTTGAAGGTGGCAGGGTAGGTTGAGAAAGTGGTTAAAAAAAGTATACGGGATCCTGGGCTTTATAAATAGAAGCAGGGAGTACAAAAACAAGGAGGTTATGATGAATCTTTATAAAACACAGGTTCGGCCACAACTGGAGTATTGTGTCCAGTTCCGGGCATTGCACTTTAGAAGGGTGTGAAGGCCTTAGAGAGGGTGCAGAAGGGATTTACTAGAATGATCCCAGGAAGGAGGGACTTCAATTATGTGGATAGACTTAGGAGTCCTAGTAAAATTGAAGTCAATGGGAATCAGGGGGAAAACTCTCCAGTGGCTGGAGTCATACCTAGCACAAAGGAAGATGGTAGTCATTGTTGGAGGCCAATCACCTCAGCCCCAGGACATTGCTGCAGTAGTTCCTCAGGGCAACGTCCGAGGCCCAACCATCTTCAGCTGCTTCATCAATAACCTTCCCTCCATCAAAAGATCAGAAATGGGGATGTTCGCTGATGATTGCACAGTGTTCAGTTCCATTCGCAACCCCTCAGATAACGAAGCAGTCCGTGCCCGCATGCAGAAAGACCTCGACAACATCCAGGCTTGGGCTGATAAGTGGCAAGTAACATTCGCGCCAGACAAGTGCCAGGCAATGACCATCTCCGACAAGAGAGAGTCTAACCACCTCCCCTTGACATTCAACAGCATTACCATCGCCGAATCCCCCACCATCAACATCCTGGGGGTCACCATTGACCAGAAACTTAATTGGACCAGCTACATAAATACTATGGCTACAAGAGCAGGTCAGAGGCTGGGTATTCTGCGGCGAGTGACTCAATTCCTGACTCCCCAAAGCCTTTCCACCATCTACAAGGCACAAGTCTGGAGTGTGATGGAATACTTTCCACTTGCCTGGATGAGTGCAGCTCCAACAACACTCAAGAAGCTCGACACCATCCAGGACAAAGCAGCCCGCTTGATTGGCACCCCATCCACCACCCTAAACATTCACTCCCTTCACCACCGGCGCACTGTGGCTGCAGTGTGTACCGTCCACAGGATGCACCGCAGCAACTCGCCAAGGCTTCTTCAACAGCACCTCCCAAACCTGCGACCTCTACCACCTAGTAGGACAAGGGCAGCAGGCACATGGGAGCATCACCACCTGCACGTTCCCCTCCAAGTCACACACCATCCCGACTTGGAAATATATCGCCGTTCCTTCATCGTCGCTGGGTCAAAATCCTGGAACTCCCTTCCTAATAGCACTGTGGGAGAACCTTCACCACACGGACTACAGCGGTTCAAGAAGGCGGCTCACCACCACCTTCTCAAGGGCAATTAGGGATGGGCAATAAATGCTGGCCTTGCCAGTGACGCCCACATCCCATGGACGAATAAAAAAAAACTTGAGAAGCTCGGGTGGTTCTCCTTAGAGCAGAGCAGGTTCAGAGGAGATTTGATAGAAGTGTTCAAAATCATGAAGGGTCTGGACAGAGTAGATAGAGAGAAACTATTCCCATTGGCGGAAGGGTCAAGAACCAGAGGACACAGATTTAAAGTGATTGGCAAAAGAACCAAAGGCGACATGAGAAAAAACTTTTTTACACAGTGAGTGGTCGTGATCTGGAATGCACTGCGTGAGGGGATGGTGGAGGCAGATTCAATGGTGGCTTTCAAAGGGGAATTGGATAAGTACTTGAAGGGGAAAAATTTGCAGGGCTAAGATGATAGGGCGGGGGAGTGGGACTAGCTGCATTGCCCTTGCAGAGAGCCGGCACGGACTCAACGGGCCAAATGGCCTTCTTCCTTCTGTAATGATTCTATGATTCTATGAAATTCATGACTGTGAAGGGAATTGACAACGTTGATCCAGGCTAATATGCTCACTACGGTGAAATGTTCACGTGCTAGGGCACTGGGCCCAGGTAAACATTGGGAAGTTAGGAATAAGTAGGAAAGTAAAATGGAACTTTTTTCACCAAAGGGTAATAGAGTCGTTAATAAGTAACTAAGGAATGTCACTAGCGGACACTTTAAATGGGTTCAAGAGATTGTTAAATGTGTTTCTGGAAAGAAAATGGATTAAGATTACATAGATTTCTTTCATAAAATGATATTTTTGGGATACAGCATATGAGCAATTTGAGACATGACATGTGGTAAGTGTAGCATGCTTGGGAGGAACAGGTGACTTTGGTCCTATGGTTCCCAAAGCTCTCCGCCACTGGGGTTTTCCTCGCCTCATGTCTGGATCTGTTGTAGACTAATTGATAGAGATTGATTGCTGTGATTAGTCAATAACTATTTTGTGACTACTAGGATGGTAGAAGGCAACCTGGATGGACCTTGGTCTTTTTTCATGGACAAATGTAAAGAGTCGCACAACACCAGGTTATAGTCCAACAGCTTTATTTGAAATCACAAGCTTTCGGAGCTTTGCTCCTTCGTCAGGTGTAATTCCTATGAGGGATATGGTGAGAAGGCAGGTATAAGCTTGATCTTCTTGGGACTTGTTGGATCCAGTGGCCTTTTCTCTGTACATAAAAATCCTTAATATTGATTGTCAATATGGTGTCATTAATGTGTGCTGATCACATTGAAGTATTAACAACTGTGATAAACTTACTGCATGTTTACCAAGAAATAATCTGCAATTGTTTGTAGGATCCTTTATAACCACGATATAGAGTACACCTACTTTATAATTCAATATAGGGTATACCTACTTTATAATTCGATATAAGGTATACCTACTTTATAACCATGATATAGGGTATACCTACTTTATAATTCTTTATAAGGTATACCTACTTTATAACCACGATATAGGGTATACCTACTTTATAACCATGATAAAGGGTATACCTACTTTATAACCACGAAACCTACCTGTAAGATTAGAAAGAATGAATGAAGCACCAATTAACAAAAACAACAACTTGCATTTATATAGCACCTTTAATGTGGTAAAATGTCCCAAGGCACTTTACAGGAGCGATTACCAAACAAAATTTGACACCGAGCCACAAAAGGAAGTATTAGGACAGAAGATCAAAAGCTTGATCAAAGAGGTAGGTTTTAAGGAGCTTCTCAGAGGATGAGAGAGAGGTAGAGAGGCAGAGAGGTTTGGGGAGGCGGGGGGGTGGGGGGGGAATTCCAGAACTTAGGACCTAGGCAGCTGAAGACAGCCACCAATTGGAGTGTTGGCAGTGTTGTAATGTAGGGAAACGCGGCAGTCATATTGCATACAACAAGGTCCCACAATCAGCAATGAGATAAATGACCAGATAATTTATTTTAGTGATGTTAATTGAGGGATAAATGTTGGCTGCACATAGTGACACCACTATTCACGGCCAGAACGGAGATGATTGGGTAATTTCCCCTGTCAATCACGCCTGGAGACCACACTGCTGTAAGTGACTGAGATTGATTTTACAGACAATTTCTGTTTGCTGCAGTTCATAGAGACTCTTTTTAAATAAACTTTGTAAATAGACTTTGCTTTGCTGTTTGCAGTAAGATACACTTGTTTGGCTGTAAGTCCTGTTGGCGGTAAGTCCCACCCCGCTTCCAACTCATTGGCTGACACAGTGGTGTCAATAGTCACTCCGGGCCAAGGACACCGGGGATCTTTTATGTCCACACGAGAAGCCAGACGACTCTTGGTTTAACATCTCATCCAACAGATGATGCCTCTGACAGTGCTGCACTCCCTCAGTACTGCACTGAAGTGACAGCCCAGGTTGTGTGTTCAAGTCTCTAGAGCAGGGCTTGAACTCACAACCTTCTAAATCAGACAAGAATGCTACCACTGAACCAGGACTAACACCTATTGTTCATATAACACGGGGAGTTATTTAAATGCACAATTGGAATGGATGTGGCAATAGCTCAAATCCTGAAATTTGGCATTGTTAATTAGCATTTTAGTTCTCAAAAGTTCCTCCGCCTTTGTTACTGTTTAACAGCTTACCACAGTGGTTTATTCACTTTTGAAGATACTGCCTGGGAGAGTGATGAAAGGCCAATTTTAGCTTATTTTTTAAGGAAAGAAAGAACTTGGCTTTTTATGGCACCTTTCACAACCTCAGGACATGCTTTACAACCATTGAAGTACTTTTGAAGTGAAGTCATTGCTGTAATGAAGGAAACGCACAGCAAGGTCCCACAATAGTCCCATAGATAGTCAAAATCTTTTCCCAAAGGTAGGGGAGTCTATAACGAATGGACATAGATTTAAGGTGAGAGGGGAGAGATACAAAAGGGTCCAGAGGGGCAATTTTTTCACTCAAAGGGTGGTGAGTGTCTGGAACGAGCTGCCAGAGGCAGAATTTTGTCTTTTAAAAAGCATTTGGACAGTTACATGGGTAAGATGGGTATAGAGGGATATGGGCCAAGTGCAGGCAATTGGGACTAGCTTAGTGGTATAAACTCATGTTGGGCCGAAGGGCCTGTTTCCATGTTGTAAACTTCTATGATTCTATAATGACCAGACAATCTGTTTTAGTGATGTCGGTTGAAGGATAAATATTGGCCAGGACACCGGGGAGAACTCCCCTGCTCTTCATCGAATAGTGCCATGGGATATTTTACATCCACCTAAAATATCCGAAAGACAGTGCAGTACTCCCTCAATATTAAGCCACAGCTGACAGGGATGGAAGTAATGATAGTATTATTAGTAATGTACACATTAGTGAATTTGTATGAAATTCCTCTGCTATTTGAACAAAGGCATGGGACTGTTTCAAATGAAGACGTTTCATATCACACAATGGAATGTCTGCTCATTTGTCCTCAATCCATTTGCCTTTTTATTCCCACCTTTCAAATCATTCTGGGATTGTCAGTGCACAACCTGTTTTTTGAAGCTCAGTTGAATAATTAACATTTTGTACACTGAAGCATTCTTCTTTAATTTGCTAGATTTTTCTCCTCTAGAATGTCTATAGACACTTCATTACATTTCCCTCCTTAGTCCATTGATCTGCTCTTTTGTTTAATTCCAGGTGTCTTGGCACATGTGTGTTTCTCTTTGTACCTCTCTGGCTGTGTTACTATCTCCCTGTCCTGATAGATTAACTACTCCTGTTGCTAGGGAAGCTATTGTGCTTTTTGTATCAGTGGCAAAGGCTAAGGTGGGAGACAATGGCCAATGTACTTCACTAGAATTGCTCAAAATGCCCTTTATGTTTCTGTCAAATGCACTAAAACGACTGTGGCTTTCTCTCCGTGAAGCTTCATAATATCTTGAATGCTATTCAGATAGTAAATGGCAAATCAGACTAAAATAGCTGGAAGAAGGCCGTGGAAAAGAGTGATAAGTGAAGACAGCTATTAAAAGGGTGTCGTCAGAAGATGTGTCATCTTTAAAGTGTTGGCAATTTTTTTTTTGTTTGTTTCTTTACGAAAACATGATACACAAATGTAAACTGCATCAAAACTTGCTGGGGCAACTCCTGAAACCAAAAAAAAAAATTACCAAGCACAAATTCACAAGGACAGTGCCCCTTTAAAAGAATTGAGACAAAATCAGAAGTGTGCCTGCTTAATTTATTGTGAATGATAATGTAACCCACGGCACCTGGAGCGTTGCAGTATCAAGCAGTGAGGCTTGAGGCCTACTCAGTACAACCCGCTGTACACTTCCATGGGCTATCCATGATTAGAGCCTGCGCAACACTCATTAAGGCCCCAATTTCTATGCAAATGAAGGGCTAGCCCAATGATATACCTGTGGCAAGGTGGGAGAGATTTCTTTCGGTCACTCTGTGTTAGCAGCATCGTAATCATAAGCAAGAACATTTTCTGCAGTCGCTACCTTTACTGAAATTATAAAAGTATTCGAAAGGAATACGTTTACAATTTTCCTCCCTGGTTTGTAAATTCTCCCCAACACATCTGCTCAAGCATTGAAAGTCTTCCAAGTTCCTCAGAACACAGGCAGTGAATTGCGCACCAGCCAACCAAAACAAGACAACGTCAGTGCCAACTGTCCATTGTTCAAAGTTGGCCCAGCCAAGTGTACAGTGCACCTGCTCCCTCACTTCACTTGGCTGCTGGAAATGGATATTTAGCGAGTGCATGAGAACCTTTCAGTGTTCTCCATCCCAGGAGGTCACAGTACACTTAAAGGGAGCTCACACCCAGAACCCATGCATCGAAAATATTAGGGTAGATTTCCCAATATGTCTTCCCAGCAGTGCTGGTGAGGATGTCGGCAGGGGTGGGGGAATGCTAGGGAGCCTGAGAAATCGAACAAGTAAGTAAGGTGTCAGCCATGGCTCAGTTGATAGCACTCTTGCCTCGGAGTTAGAAGGTTGTGGGTTCAGGTCCCACTCTAGAGACTTGAGCACATAATCTATACTGCACTGTTGGAGGTGCTTTTTCTCAGATAAGATGTTAAACCAAGGCCCTGTCTGCGCCCTCAAGTGGACGTAAATGATCCCACAGCACTATTCAAAGAAGAGCAGGGAAATTCTCCCCGGTGTCCTGCCCAATATTTATCCTGCAACCAGCATCACTAAAACAAATTATCTGGTTATTTATTGCATTGCTGTTTGTGGGACCATGCTGTGCGCAAATTGGCTGCCGAGTTTCTTACATTACAACAGTGACTACACAACAAAAGTATTTCATTGGCTGTAAAGCGCTTTGGGACGTCCTGAGGTCGTGAATGGCGTAATATATATGCAAGTCTTTCTTTCTTTCTTGGGCCAACTGTGCACTCAGTGCCGAGGCTGTGCTGCTGTTCTAGGATGTTCTTGCTTCCGACCAGCAAGTAGTAAAAAAAGATTTAAACGAAGATAAACTTACCGCATCCCAATTTCTCAGGCACAGCGCGGGGAAAGGGCCAACATCATTATAGGACCATATAAAATGGGCACAATGATGAAGTCACTTCCTGGCCTTGGGTAATCAACTAATTAAAGGTGTGTTTTAGTTTGATGCCGACCTCTTAACATCTTTGGAACACCTAAAGTTACTTCTTGATTTATTCAAATATACATATATATATATATATATATATATATACACACACAAGTTCTTTCTTTTATTTCACCTGCTCCATGTTTTCATCCTTGGATCACTTTTTTTTCCGCACTTTGTACCCTACTTCATCGAACCCTATCAGCATATCATTCTATACCTTTCTCCCTCATGTACTGATCTAGCGTCCCCTTAAGTGCATCTGTGCTAATCGCCTCAACTACTCCTTGTGGTAATGAGTTCCACGTTCTAACCACTCTCCAGAATTCCCTATTGGATTTATTAGTGACCATCTTATAATTATGGCCCCTAGTTTTGGACTCCCCCACAAGTGGAAACATCTTCTCTACGTCTACCCTATCGAACCCCGTCATAATTTTAAAGACCTCTATCAGGTCACCCCTCAGTCTTCTGTGTCCTAGAGCCTGTTCAATCTTTCCTGATAGTAATAACCTCTCAGTTCTGGTATCATCCTTGTAAATCTTCTCCAGTGCCTCTATATCCTTTTTGTAATATGGAGAACAGAACTGTGTACAGTACTCTTGAGTGTGGTCTAACCAAGGTTCTTTATAAGTTTAGCATAACTTCTCTTGTGTTAGCTCCGAGCCATTCCTGGACAATCTACCCTATCTTCTTTGCCCTGTTTAAACAGGGTTGCTGCTGAAGAAATAATATGGACGGCATCCACTATTGATGCACATACAGGTTACTCTTGCAAATATAACAACAACAAGAACTTGCATTATATAGCGCCTTTAACGTAGAAAAACGTACTGAGGCTTTTCATGGAAATACAATCAGACAAAAGTCTACACCGAGCCAAAGAAGGAGATATTAGGAAGGGTGACTGAAGGCTTGGTCAAAGAACTGGGTTTTAAGGAGGGATTTAAAGGAGGAGGAAGAGCGGGAGATGGAGAGGCGGAGGTTTAAGTTGGGAATTCCAGAGCTTAGGACCTAGATAGCTGAAAGTGTGGGCACCAATAGAGGTGCATAGAAACATAGGAACAGGAGTAGGCCATTCAGCCCCTCCAGCCGGTTCTGCCATTCAATTAGATCATGGCTGATCTGTATCTCACCACCACTTATCCATCTTTTCTCCATATCCTTTGATGCCCTTACCGAACAAAAATCTATCAATCTCAGTCTTGAAAGCTCCAATTGTCCCAGCATCTGCTATCTTTTTGGGGAGAGACTTCCAAATTTCTACCACCTTTTGAGTGAAAAAGTGCTCCCTGATTTCGCTCCTGAAAGGCTTAGCTCTAATTTTAAGATTATGTCCCCTTGTTCTTGATTCCCCCACCAGAGGAAATAGTTTCTCAGTATCTACACTATCAAATACGTTCAACATTTTAAACACCTCGATCAGATCACTGCTCAATCTCTTATTGAGTCAAAAGAACAGGAGGAGAGGTAAGGAGAATTTTTTTGACGCAGCAAGTTGTTATGATCTGGAATGCACTTCCTGAAAGGGTGGTGGAAGCAGATTCAAAAGTAACTTTCAAAAGGGAATTGGATAAATACTCGAACAGCAAAAAAATTCAGGACTATGGGGAAAGAGTGGGGAGAGTCGGACTAATTGGATAGCTCTTCCAAAGAGCCAGCACAGGCATGATGGGCCAAATGGCCTTCTTCTGCGCTGTAAGATTTGCATTCATATATCGCCTTATCAAGCAGTTGAAACTCAAAGCCCCTTCACATGCAATGAGTTACTTTTTATTTTGAAGTGCGCAGCCGGTTGTTAATAAAGAACATTTAAGTTGGAATAAGGAAAATGCCGGTATTATTGTTTTCCAGATCCGTAATGCTGCTGCCAACCGATGTGTGGACAGTAAACACGGAGCGACAGGAGCAGAGCTGAGGCTGGACCCCTGCATCAAGGACGGCTCAGAACGCACATGGTCGCATGAGCAGGTACCGCAAAGTCAAGGGTTGGTTCTTTCATCAATCGAGAAACCCAAGGTGAAAGGGTCAGGTGTCGTAGCGCAGGGCACTGCCAACGATGCAAACAGTGGTGGAGCAGGTGAAATAAAAGAAAGAACTTGCATTTATATATATATATTTATTTATTTATTTATTTAAATAAATCAAGAAGTAACTGTTAAGTGATGCCAAGGATGGATGTTAAGAACCTACAGATCATAGGAGGAAGGGAAGTCTGAAGAAGGGTAGGGGTGTTCTCCCCGGTGTCCTGATCAACATTTACCCCTCAACCGACATCACTAAAACAGATTATCTGGTCGTTATCTCATTGCTGTTTGTGGGATCTTGCTGTGCGCAAATTGGCCGCCACGTTTCCTACATTACAACAGTGACTACACTTCAAAAGTACTTCATTGGCTGTAAAGCGTTTTGGAACATCCTGAGGTTATGAAAGATGCTATATAAATTCTAAGACACATCCACAGGTAGTTTCCTCTACCTCCCCTCCCCTTCCCAGAAGCTGCATTGGTGTCAAACTGAATTGAGATAATGCCCCGCCCTTGTGAATTCAGACGGACTTAATAACACAACAGGTCAGCAGCCGGAAGCCCCGCTCTGCCATTTCTACGTTAGCTTACATTAAAATCCAACCTCCCTCCCCCCCACACTCTTGCTAAACTGAGCCCTAGAAGCTCTGGAGATACTTAATACAACTGTTCTATAGTCTGTGTAGAACACTTCCACCCCCTGACTTTATGGAGCTCCAGACATCCAGACGTCCTTTGCCAAATGCATTGTCCTATAAACCGGACAGAATCGTCGTTGAGGTATGTTCCAGTATTTACCACTATTCTTAACAGTTGATGAATATCGACTGTGCTAAGGTCTGCTGCAAAGCCCTAAATAAAATCGATCTAGGACGGTGCTGCGTTCTGATTAGAATCATACTGCATGCCAATAGCAGGTGAAGGAAAACTTTCGGGTCATAAAATTTGATATGGGTGATGGGCTTGTCTTACATTTTATTCGAACATCTTATGACTTCTGCAGCCAATAAACTATTGTTGTCCCACCAAGTACAGTGTGATTAAGTATTGACAGAAGTAAGTCTTGCATTTACATAGCACCTTTAAAGCCTCAAAGTGCTTCACAGGAAGTGCAGTGACTGTTATGTAGGTAGGAGCCATTTCCACTCACAGTAAAATGCAGCAAACAGCAATGTGATGGATGACCACCCAATCTGTTTTTTGCGTGGTATTGGTTGAGGGAGGAAATTTTTGGTCAGATCACCTGGAGCGATCCCTTGGAATAGTGCCATGGATTATTTAACATTCCCCTGAACAGACAGACAGGACCTCAATTTAACATCTCATCTAAAGGATGGTACCCCGGACAATGTGACACTCCCTCGGTACTGCACTGGATTATCAATTTAGATCATAAGGTGAAATTCTCGGCGTGGGACTTGAACCCACAATCTTCTGACTCGAACCCACAATCGTCTGACTCAAGGGGCAAGAGTGTTACTAACTGTGTCAAGTTTTCACGTTATTACTGGGACCTGGAGGGCCAGACCTGTCAGGGGGTTAGAATTCCTTCTGCTTGACTGCATTTAATCCAATGCCAATCAGGTAAGGTGGCTGTGGCTTAACAAGCAGCGGGAGGCTTGCCAGTACTCTGCGCAGGTAGGCCGCATGGTTTTGGATGGTTAAACTCCAGCAAACTCTGTGGACATCTAGGGAATTTTAAGTCTGGTCTCTGCCTTAAGTCAAAAAACTTCAAGCAACAAGAAAAAAAAATGTTATCCAGCTTATCGACTGACACTGAGCAAGTAAGAGAAATAACAGACTGATGGTGGGACCGTCTAGAATTGGGATCTTCTACCATTTTGATCCTCATTTTCGGGAGAGGGATGCAAGTTCATGCAATGACCACAGTGAATGCAAAGGTTGGAGATACCGTAACACCGTTTAGATCAGTTGGTTATACCGACAAGGTCGTGGTTTCACTCCCCGAGCTGGCCATGTACCCTCGCTGGCGGTGCTTTGCCTAAGGCACAGCGATTGCTTTTCCACAGGTCGCAACCCCTATTTTACTGTTTAAGGGAGCTGCGCCTCAAACTTTGACTCAGTTTCAGCCCCACGCTTCTGATCTCCGGCCATCCGGTACGGAGGGAGAACCTTCTCGTGGGTCTGCTCCTGGGCCTGGCAGAAAACCACCGATTCACAGGTCCAGGACGAGCACAATCCGTGTCGGGGGGGGGGGGTTTCATTCTATCTGCCTGCCTGGTCTTGTCCGTGCCCGGGCGACCCTGGAGAGAGAACCTGCGGCGCCCACCGGAGACCTAATACAGGTGTTCAAAATAATGAGGGGTTTTGATAGAGCAAATAGGGAGAAACTGTTTCCTTTAGCAGGTGGGTTGGTAACCAGAGGTCATAGATTTTAAATAATTGGCATAAGAACTAGAGAGGAAATGAGGAGAAATTATTTCACGCAGAGGATTGTTAAGATCTGGAACACACTACCTAAAAAGGTGGTGGAATCAGATTCCACAGGAACTTTCGAAAGGCAATTGGCCATTTACTTGTAGAGGACTAACTTGCAGGGTTATGGGGAAAAAGCTGGGATGTGGGACTAAATTGGACAGCTTTTTCAAAGAGCCGGCACAGGTACGACGGGCCCAATGGCCTCCTCCTGTGCTGTAAGAGTCTATGATTCTATAATTCCAACCTGTTAAAAGCACCACCCATCCTACCTGTGTGCAAAAGGGTTGGGTTGCTTTGTTACAAGAGCAAACAAATTCTTTTGAAGGGCAGCGTGTTCATTGATTGTCACTCACCAGCCAAACAGTACAAGGAAGCAAGTGAAGCAAGAAGAAAAGAAGCTGGGCTCTATTGCCAACTCAATTGAGTTCTCAAGCCCCGGGAGGCCTCGCTGATGCAATAGAATGCCTCAGCCACACCACGGGAGTGCTGCCTACAGTTCTGGTTGTCCTAATGCAGAGAACAGCAACAAAGGCCAATCCTCGGCGTTAGAAGGATGGGCTATGAGAAATAAGATAAGCTGTAACTGTCCAGCATTAATAAAGGCATCTCGGAGGGATTTATAAGATACATAAAGGGATAGATGAATAAATCCGGACATCCCCGAGATGTCTCAAAGCGCTTCGCAGCCGCTGAATAGCTTTTGAAGCGTAATCGCAGTTGTTTTATCACGTTAAAGGCGCTATATAAATGCACGTTGGGGTTGTTGTTGTTTGCCGACAAAACAACAGTGACTGCACTTCAAAAGTAATTCACTGGCTGTAAAAGGCTTTGTGTTTCCCTGAGGATGTGAAAGGTGCTAAAATAAAAATGAGAGTTCTTTCTTCTAATGCTTTTAGATACGCCAGGGCAGCATGTCAAGAGAGTGTAGGTTCAGGGTTGCGAAGGGCATGTTTAGGACAGGCGTCAGAAAGTATTTCTTTGCACGAAGGTTGATAAACTGCCGGATTGTCGTAAAAACCCATTTGGTTCACTAATATCCTTTAGGGAAGGAAATCGGCCGTCCTTACCCGGTCTGGCCTATATGTGACTCCAGACTCACAGCAATGTGGTTGATTCTTAATCGCCCTCTGAAATGGCCTAGTAAGCCAAACAGTTGTACAATCTCACTACAGAAAGTCACAATAAGAATAAAACCGGACGGACCACCCGGTATCGGACCACCACGCAATGAACACGACAATGGCAAACCAAGCCCAGTCAACCCTGCAAAGTCCTCCTCACTAATATCTGGGGACTTGTGCCAAAATCGGGAGAGCTGTCCCACCGACTAATCAAGCAACAGCCTGACATAGCCGTACTCAGAGAATCATAGCTTTCAGCCAACGTCCCAGACTCTTCCATCACCATCCTGGGTATGTCCTGCCCCACCGGCAGGACAGACCCACCAAAGGTGGCGGTACAGTGGTATACAGTCAGGGAGACGAAGTCCCTTCTTCACACTGAGGACACCATCCAACGTGTTTTGTGGCACTACCACCGTGCTAAATGGAATAGATTCAGAACAGGTTGAGTAGCTCAAAACTGGGCATCCATGAGGCACTATGGGCCATCAGCAGCAGCAGAATTGTATTCCAGCACAATCTGTAACCTCATGGCCCAGCATATTCCTCACTCTACCATTACCAACAAGCCAGGGGATCAACCCTGGTTCAATGAGGAGTGTAGAAGAGCATGCCAGGAGCAGCACCAGGCGTACCTAAAAATGAGGTGCCAACCTGGTGAAGCTACAACACAGGACTACATGCATGCTAAACAGTGGAAACAACATGCTATAGACAGAGCTAAGCGATTCCACAACCAACGGATCAGATCAAAGCTCTGCAGTCCTGCCACATCCAGTCATGAATGGTGGTGGACAATTAAACAACTAACAGGAGGAGGAGGCTCCGTGAACATCTCCATCTTCAATGATGGCAGAGTCCTGTACATGAGTGCAAAAGACAAGGCTGAAGCGTTTGCAACTATCTTCAGCCAGAAGTGCCGAGTGGATGATTCATCTCGGCCTCCTCCCGATATCCCCACCATCGCAGAAGCCAGTCTTCAGCCAATTCGATTTACTCCACACGATATCAAGAAACGGCTGAGTGCACTGGATACAGCAAAGGCTATGGACCCCGACAACATCCCGGCTGTAATGCTGAAGACTTGTGCTCCAGAACTAGCCACTCCTCTAGCCAAACTGTTGCAGTACAGCTACAACACTGGCATCTACCCGACAATGTGGAAAATTGCCCAGGTATGACTTGCACCACAGCAACTCGCCAAGGCTTCTTCGACAGCACCTCCCAAACCCGCAATCTTGACCGCTTAGAAGGACAAGGGCAGCAGGCGCATGGGAACAACACCACCTGCACGTTCCCCTCCAAGTCACACACCATCTCGACTTGAAAATATATCGTCGTTCCTTCATCGTTGCTGAGTCAAAATCCTGGAACTCCCTTCCTAACAGCACTGTGGGAGAACCTTCACCACACTAACTGCAGCAGTTCAAGAAGGCGGCTCACCACCACCTCCTCATGGGCAATTAGGGATAGGCAATAAATGCTGGCCTCGCCAGCGATGCCCACATCCCATGAATGAATAAACAAAAACAGCTGGAGTGGATTGCTAGGAAGCGTGATTGAGCTCAGGACCCTGGTCTCCTTTAAGAAATATAAGTGGATGATGTAATGGAAAGATGGTCGATTTCTTGTCCAATTACGCTCCTGTGAACCACCTTGGGATGTTTTCCCGCATCAAAGGTGCTATACAAACGCGAGTTGTTGTTGTTAACTTTACAGGACTGATGCCTGGTATCTCCACAGTTCATTAAAACACACTGCGGGTTCACATGTGAGTTACTCTTATGTCAGGTTTTCCCCCAAAAAGATAAGAACTATGAAAACTAACTCGATTGCTCTTACAAAGAGCCGACATGGGCTCAATGGGCTCAATGGCCTCCTTCTGTGCTGTAACCATGCTATGATTCTATGAGTCTAAAAGTTTCTGGGTCTCCTATCAGCCTCTCTGAACTCATAGTCTACCAAATGGTTGTTGAACATAGGAATACAGGAATAGGAGTAGGCCATTCAGCCCCTCAAGTCTGTTCTGCCATTCAATTAGATGATGGCTGACCTATACCTTAACTCCAATTATCTGCCTTGGTTCTGTAACCCTTAATACCCTTACCTAACAAAAATCTATCACTCTCAGTTTTGACATTTTTAATTGACCCCCAGCTTCAACAGATTTTTGGGGGAGAGAGTTCCAGATTTCCACTACCCTTTGTGTGAAAAAGTGCTTCCTGACATCATCCCTGAATGGCTTAGCTCGAATTTTAAAGTTGTGCCCCCCCTTGTCCTGGACTCCCCCCGCCAGAGGAAATAGTTTCTCTCTAACTCCCTATCGACTCCTTTAATCATCTTAAACACTTCAATTAGATCACCCCTTAATCTTCTATACTCAAGGGAATGCAAGCCTGGTCTACTCAACCTGTCCTCATAATTTAACCCTTTTAGCCTCGGTATCATTTTGGTAAATCTGTGCTGCACCCTCTCCAAGGCCAATATATTGAGTCACAACTAAGGTATAAGTTACCAATTGGAATGAAACAATGTTGGACTTTACTTTCTTAATGCGCACTGTTGGGAAATATGACACATTTGAACAGGTGCACACTATGCACCTATATCTTCATTGGTAATTGTAAACAATTTTACAACACCAAGTTATCGTCCAACAATTTTATTTTTAATCCCACAAGCTTTCGGAGGCTTCCCCCTTCCTCAGGTGGTGTGGAAATGACATTTTCGAATCCTTCGCATTTTAAAATCACAGAACAATGCCTGGTGATTACATTGTTCTGTGATTTTAAAATGCGAAGGATTCGAAAATGTCATTTCCACACCACCCGAGGAAGGGGGAAGCCTCCGAAAGCTTGTGGGATTAAAAATAAAATTGTTGGACTATAACTTGGTGTTGTAAAATTGTTTACAATTGTCAACCCCAGTCCATCACCGGCATCTCCACTTCATTGGTAATGGGAGGGGACCTTTTGTTAAGGCAGTGTTTGATTTCAGTGAAGCGCCTTTGAACGTTTTACTACGTTAAAGGTGCAAGTTGTTGCTGTTGCTGTTGACCGTGGCGGCAGTACTCGGTACTTCCAGCAGATGGAGGTGAGGAGACACCTTGCTCACCTTCCCCCTCTCCTCCATTTCTCCTTCACAAATACACACCCATCTGTATCCACCACCTGGGCAAACATCCTGGTTATGAAATGTAACCATGAAACACATAATCATTTTTAATTTTAAAGCAACATTTTCAACAAAATCAGCTTTCATTTTCCTAAAGTAAAATCTCAGCGCTGGCTTAATGAGTTCCTCACAGACTTGCTGTAACCAGTTGATTTGTAAATTTTTGATCTTTCTTACCCTTTCTGGACAAAATCAACAACAGCAACTAGCATTTGTATAACGCCTATAATGTAGTACAAGGTCCCAAAGCGCTTCACACAGCGTTATCAGACAAAAAAATAGACACCGAGCCAAAGAAGGAGACATTTAGGACAGGTGACCAAAAGCTTGGCCAAAGAGGTAGGTTTTAAGGAGGGTCTTAAAGGCGGAGAGGTGGAGGAAAACCTGACAAAACAGCAACTCGCACATACACCCACTGTGTCTTTTAATGATTTGTGGAGATTAGTCTTGTAAAGCTGACACTCCAGTGAAGTAGTGTCGGAGGTGCCGTCTTTCGGATGAGACGTTAAACCGAGGCCCCGTCTGCCCTCTCAGGTGGACGTAAAAGAACTCATGGCATTATTTCGAAGAAGAGCAGGGGAGTTCTCCCCAGTGTCCTGGCAAGCATTTATCCCTCAACCAACATCACTAAAAACAGATGATCTGGTTATTATCACATTGCTGTTTGTGGGACCTTGCTGTGTGCAAATTAGAATCGTAGAATCATAGAACGGTTACAGCATGGAAGGAGGCCATTCGGCCCATCAAGTCCGTGCCGGCTCTATGCAAGAGCAATCCAGCTAGTCCCACTCCCCCGCCCTTTCCCCGTAACCATGCAAATTTTTTCCTTTCAAGTACTTATCCGGTTCCCTTTTGAAGGCCAAAATTGAATCTGCCTCCACCACCCCCTCGGGCAGTGCATTCCAGATCCTAACCACTCGCTGTGTAAAATTGGCTGCCGCGTTTCCTACATTACAACAGTGACTACACTTCAAAAGTACTTCATTGGCTGCGAAGTGCTTTGGGACGTCCTGAGGTCATGAAAGGCGCTATTTTTCTTTTTTCTAACCTCAAAAGCAGGAACCAAAAATTTATTTCTTTCATGCTGTTTCTTCATTAGCCATTTGTTTTATTTTTCCTTCTGTCTCACCATCCCCAGACAGTTTTTTTTATTGGATGTTGCTGTGTTATAAGATTAGTATTGATGTCGGAGTTAAAGCTGCAAAAGTAGAATCATAGAATGATACAGCATGGAAGGAGGCCATTCGGCCCATCGTGCCTGTGCTGGCTCTTCAGTAGAGCTATCCAATTAGTCCCACTCCACTGCATGTTTTTTTTTCCTTTCAGGTATTTATCCAATTCCCTTTTTAAAATCACTATTGAATCTGCTTCCACCACCCTTTCAGGCAGTGCATTCCAGGTCATAACAAACTCGCTGCATAATTTTTTTTCTCATGTCGCCTCTGGTTCTTTTTGCCAATCACCTTAAATCTGTGTCCTCTGATTACCGACCTTTCTGCCACTGGAAACAGTTTCTCCTTATTTACTCTGTCAAAACCGTTCATGATTTTGAACACCCTCTATCAAATCTCTTCTTAACCTTTTCTGCTCTAAGGAGAACAACCCCAGCTCTTAAATACATCAATGAATATTTTTTTATTGCAAAGAAAAAGAAAATAAAAGATTACGCTCTGTCAAGTTGCCCGATTGCGTTGGTTCATGGAGGATTTTAGCTTTCTGATTATGCAAATGTATTTTAACAGAAACTTGAACTGTAACCTAGCCGACGCAATTTTCAGGTGCTATTTACACCCAATTACCGATTGCGCCCAAAGCGGAAACTCTACCCCATGTTTATTTTTATCAATATGAAGGAAAGAATGCTGAATATAGCTAGAGGCTCGGTAACAAGCCTTTGTCCCACTGAACTTTCAGTGTAATTCCTTGTTTTCACATGCTGCAGGTTCATATTTAGGGCCATTTGGGAGGCTGCGACGGCCTTTTTGAAGCTGCAGGTCAGTGTTACAAATTTAGGTCTGCATTAGATATCCCCTCGGTTTCAACATTAACTGTCACCCCTGTAAGTGGACTCCATGTACTCTATGATCAGGAGTCTACCTTTACTTCCAAGAGTCATAACTGTGAAACCCCTCATTGTACGAACTGGATACTGCAATCTCACACCTGCCCCCACCCCTACCATGTGTTTCTCCTATCTTTTGGAAGATGGACTGATTAACATTTTAGTGAGATAAGGCCAATTGTAAACCAACAAGCTTGTTCCTTTTACTTTGAATATGTAAATGAACAGAATACGGTTTTCAGTGAAATTCAATTTGATCCTTATTGCTCCTCATAACACCAAAAATAATAAATTATGCAAATGTAATCCTTTCACTGGGCCTAGCTTCACTTTTTCAAGTTAGTATTTGCTGAACTGATTGGCTCTAACCTTAAGCAAGAGCTTTCCCTCTATGATTGTTTCTATTCCAAACTTCAGTGGACGCCCTGTTTCATCTTGACAGGAAGCCAAAGATTTGACTTCTCACCTTTCCCTCTGTATCTGGGATTGGCCAGCTGAACTGCCAATCCTCCTTGTTACTACAATCCTCCTTGGTGTCATCCCCTGGCAACCATCTCCCTAGCCACATCCAGTCGTGAATGGTGGTGGACAATTAAACAACTAACGGGAGGAGGAGGCTCTGCAAACATCCCCATTCTCAATGATGGCGGAGTCCAGCACGTGAGTGCAAAAGACAAGGCTGAAGCGTTTGCAACCATCTTCAGCCAGAAGTGCCGAGTGGATGATCCATCTCAGCCTCCTCCCGATATCCCCACCATCACGGAAGCCAGTCTTCGGCCAATTCGATTCACTCCACGTGATATCAAGAAACGGCTGAGTGCACTGGATACAGCAAAGGCTATGGGCCCCGACAACATCCCAGCTGTAGTGCTGAAGACTTGTGCTCCAGAACTAGCTGCGCCTCTAGCCAAGCTGTTCCAGTACAGCTACAACACTGGCATCTACCCGACAATGTGGAAAATTGCCCAGGTTTGTCCTGTCCACGAAAAGCAGGACAAATCCAATCCGGCCAATTACCGCCCCATCAGTCTACTCTCAATCATCAGCAAAGTGATGGAAGGTGTCGACGACAGTGCTATCAAGCGGCACTTACTCACCAATAACCTGCTTACCGATGCTCAGTTTGGGTTCCGCCAGGACCACTCGGCTCCAGACCTCATTACAGCCTTGGTCCAAACATGGACAAAAGAGCTGAATTCCAGAGGTGAGGTGAGAGTGAATGCCCTTGACATCAAGGCAGCATTTGACCGAGTGTGGCACCAAGGAGCCCTAGTAAAATTGAAGTCAATGGGAATCAGGGGGAAAACTCTCCAGTGGCTGGAGTCATACCTGGCACAAAGGAAGATGGTAGTGGTTGTTGGAGGCCAATCATCTCAGCCCCAGGGCATTGCTGCAGGAGTTCCTCAGGGCAGCGTCCTAGGCCCAACCATCTTCAGCTGCTTCATCAATGACCTTCCCTCCATCATAAGGTCAGAAATGGGGATGTTCGCTGATGACTGCACAGTGTTCAGTTCCATTCGCAACCCCTCAGATAATGAAGCAGTCCGAGCCCGCATGCAGCAAGACCTGGACAACATCCGGGTTTGGGCTCATAAGTGGCAAGTAACATTCGCGCCAGATAAGTGCCAGGCAATGACCATCTCCAACAAGAGAGAGTCGAACCACCTCCCCTTGACATTCAACGGCATTACCATCGCCGAATCCCCCACCATCAACATCCTGGGGGTCACCATTGACCAGAAACTTAACTGGACCAGCCATATAAATACTCTGGCTACGAGAGCAGGTCAGAGGCTGGGTATTCTGTGGCGAGTGACGCACCTCCTGACTCCCCAAAGCCTTTCCACCATCTACAAGGCACAAGTCAGGAGTGTGATGGAATACTCTCCACTTGCCTGGATGAGTGCAGCTCCAACAACACTCAAGAAGCTCGACACCATCCAAGATAAAGCAGCCCGCTTGATTGGCACCCCATCCACCACCCTAAACATTCACTCCCTTCACCACCGGCGCACTGTGGCCGCAGTGTGCACCATCCACAGGATGCACTGCAGCAACTCGCCAAGGCTTCTTCGATAGCACCTCCCAAACCCGCGACCTCTACCACCTAGAAGGACAAGAGCAGCAGGCGCATGGGAACAACACCACCTGCACGTTCCCCTCCAAGTCACACACCATCCCGACTTGGAAATATATCGCCGTTCCTTCATTGTCACTGGGTCAAAATCCTGGAACTCGCTTCCTAACAGCACTGTGGGAGAACCGTCACCACACGGACTGCAGCGGTTCAAGAAGGCGGCTCACCACCACCTTCTCGAGGGCAATTAGGGATGGGCAATAAATGCTGGCTTCGCCAGCGACGCCCACATCCCGTGAACGAATAAAAAAAAAACTTACCCCAGCCAACTAGTCAAAAATCCCAAATTGTGAGGGGGTGATTTTAACCTAACCCACCCAGCGGGAAATCGACGATCGGATTGCCCGCCCGTTTTACACCCCGCTCGATTTTACTTTGCATCGGCTTCTTAGGAAAGTAAAATCAAGCGAGGTTTAAAACGGGCGGCAGGTTCAATCCTGGTCCATTTCCCGTCGGGCGGGTTAGGTTAAAATTACCCTCTCCGACAGTCAGCTTTTGGAAGTTTCCCAGGCGGCGTGCACGGAAATCACTTATTTTAATTGATTTGTTGGTGAGATGTGGGTGATGCTGGCAAGGCCGCCTGTGTTGCCCGCCTCTCGCTGCCGGGAGGGTTGATGGCGGGCCACCTTCTTGAACCTCTGCGGTCCCTGCGGCGATGGCGTTCCCATGAGGATGTGTGATGAATTAATTAAAAGGCTGATTCACCAATTGGGCGCTCCAGGCAAGGGGTGGCGCTGTTTAGGGGCATTGATCAAGGAAATCGTGGGCCCGCATTGCTTGACTTTCTATCTGTTTAAAATGAATGGTTGGAAAATCAGGGGATTTGGGCTCATGGTTGTCTGACCAGCGCTCCCTGAAAACTCTGCTCCTACTAGGAACAGCTATTCGGGGAGTCAGCCCTGAAATGTAAAGTAATTAAGGGAAATGAGTTGTTACGATCTGGAATGCACTGCCCGAAAGGGCGGTGGAAGCAGATTCAATAGTGACTTTCAAAAGGGAATTGGGTATATACTTGAAAAGGAAACATTTGCAGGGCTATGGGGAAAGAGCAGGAGGAGGGTGGGGCTAATTGGACAGCTCTTTCAAAGAGCTGGCACAAGCGTGATGGGCCGAATGGCCTCCTTCAATGCTGTATGATTCTTTGATAATTATGGGCTCCCTGATTGGTTTTGTTCAGTAGTCCTTAGATTTACAAATATATTGGCCATAAGATGAACTAATTGTTTCAGTCTGGATTTTATGCCTTTGATTTCCAGTAGCCTGAATGCTGGCAGGAGTTTATTCAGCCCTCAGCGTATTTTTTTTTCTCTAAAAATATAATCTCTTCTGGCTTCTCAGATATTCACATTTGGTTGGCGAGAAGACATACGGCCTGGAGAGCCACTTCATACCAGGAAGTTCTGCTTCGATGCCATCTCCCACAGCAGCTCTGTCACCCTGTATGACTGTCACGGTATGAAAGGCAATCAGTACTGGCGCTATCGAAAGGTAAGCAACACCCTTGCACAGTGAGAGGTTTTGGCAGATTGTAGAATATTAGCCAGTGATCTACTACTGTAGCAATCTTGATATGTTGATAATGCTTCTATTGTCAGTGGCAGAAACTCAATCCTTTTCTTAATTAATCTCCACGGGCTCAACTTAATCTGACCCGATATCAAAGCTACATGGCATTCTATTCTCCGTAGCTGTAATCTCCACTAGAACAGTTGTTTTCAAGTTTTCCTGGGAGGCAGATACCCTGCAAATATTAACTGACTCTAGAAGACCCCTTGCTAATGTTGACACAATCCCAAGGACCTACTAACCCATTGACTGAAAGACAATGTTAGCTACAAAAAGTGACAACATTGCAGAAAATGTTTCTATTAATTAAAAAAGAATCGAAAAACATGCTGGTAAGTCAGAAAAAATGACTCACTGACTTACACTGGCTTCCAGTCCACCAACACCTTGAATTTAGAATTCACTTCCTTGTGTTCAAATCCCTCCATGGCCTTACCCCTCCCTATCTCTGCAACCTCCTCCAGCCCTGCAACCCTCCGAGATCTCTGCGCTCCTCCAATTCTGGCCTCTTGTGTACCCCCGACTTCCTTCGCCCCACCATTGGCGGCCGTGCCTTCAGCTGTCTAGGCCCTAAGCTCTGGGATTCCCTCCCTAAACCTCTCCGCCTCTCTAACTCTCTCTCCTCCTTTAAGACGCTCCTTAAAACCTAACTCTTTGACCAAGCTTTAGGTCACCTGTCCCTAATGTCTCCTTTTCCAGCTCGGTGTCAATTTTCGTCTGATGACACTCCTGTAAAGCGCCTTGGGATGTTTTACCATGTTAAAGGTGCTATATAAATGCATGTTGTTGTTGATATTGAAAATATAGATAATATATAGGATGCAGGATTCTCAGATATGCCAGGCACCTGACCAGGAGAAACCTGATCCCCTTGCAAACCACTGGGAGCCTCTCGCAAACCCAGTTTGAAAACCTACACATTACATTAAACATGTCACATGAACATACATACGAACATACGAATTAAGAGCAGGAGTCGGCCTTTTGGCCCCTCGAGCCTGCTCTGCCACTTGATAAGATCATGGCTGATCTGATTGTGACCTGAACCCTGCTTCCCATCTATCTACTATATACTACTCACGGTAAAGTGTGAGTTTTATTCGGGGGGGTTGGATGCAGGAAATATAGAGTCATAGAGTCATAGAGTTATACAGCACGGATAGAGGCCCTTCGGCCCATCGTGTCCGCGCCGGCCATCAGCCCTGTCTACTCTAATCCCATATTCCAGCATTTGGTCCGTAGCCTTGTATGCTATGGCATTTCAAGTGCTCATCCAAATGCTTCTTGAATGTTGTAAACAATTTTACAACACCAAGTTATAGTCCAGCAATTTTATTTTAAATTCACAAGCTTTCGGAGATTTTCTCCTTCCTCAGGCAAATGTTTCAAGAGCTCCTTGAAGCCTACGCATTTATACATATAGAACAATACATGGTGTTTACAGACTGCCCCTGCAACTGCCCGTTGCCAAGGCAATCACCGTGTTCAGACAGAGAGGTGTCACCTGCAGAACCCCCGAATACACATTCAACAAAAAAACAAACAGGGAAAAAAAACAGAGAAAAAAAACAGAGAGAGGCAGAAACATCTGGAAGGCAGAGAGAGCCAGCAAATGACCCATTATATTAAAAACAGATAACATTTGTTCCCCTGATAAGTCATCCCCCTCAACAATATCCAAAGCGGTATATTTGTTTGAGAGGGGGACGGCCACAGGGGACCCCTGCACTGCCTGCCTGCTCTTCTTACTCTGCCTGGTGGTCACCCAATTACTTCCTGCCTGTACAACCTTTACCTGCGGTGTGACCATCTCACTAAACGTGCTATCCACGACGTTCTCAGCATCGCGAATGCTCCTTAATGAATCCATCCGCAGCTCCAGTGCCGCAATGCTGTTTGTCAGTCGCTGCAGCTGGATACATTTCCCGCACACATGGTCGTCAGGGACACCGGAAGGGTCCCTGATTTCCCACATAGAGCAGGAAGAGCATAACACGGGGCTGGGCTGTCCTGACATGACTTACCCTTTAACTAATTAATTCAAATTAAATGAATCCCAACATATATGTTTATTCATTCTCAAAGTAAATCAAATGAATGACAAGGGATCATAGAAATATTTTTATCCTACAAAGCAGACCCATTATGCTGGCACCTCTCAGCCCTCCAACCTGTACCACCATTTATCACCAACAATGTCATGTGAACACCATCACCTCCAAGTTCCCCTACCAAATGCACACCATTTGGGCATCTGACACCGCTCCTTCAATGTCAATGGGTCAACATCCTGGAACTCCCCTACCTAACACCAACATGAGAGTACCGTCACCACATGCGGTGGTTCAAGAAGGAGGCCCAACACCACCTTCTCAGGGCAACTAGGAATGGGCAGTAAATGCCATCTTTGCCAGCCTCACCCACATCACCAGAACAATTTTTTTTAAAGTTACATGAACAGTATCTGCTTTTATTTTGTCCCCTTTTTTTTCACTGGGTGTTCCTGGCCACCAGCCTTGGCAAATCCGGAAAGTTTACTTTGGCTGTGAACCGCCCTTCACTTGGCACTAAGCCAATATAAAAGCAACTGATATTTCTCTCTGTCGCTCTCTCTCCTGTCTATGTCCATGAATCATGCACATTAACACAATGGTGCAAACTCAATTGCAAGTGCTGGCGATGCTGCAATTGTCTCGTCAACCTGACTTCTCAGCATATAAGTGCATGTCCCAGCCAGTACTGTGTGAGCTAAATGTACTGTGATTCCATCATATTTGTAAATATAGACTTTCCAAAGCCAAATAAAACATAAAGGGAAAAAAAAGAAAGCGTTTTAGTAAACTGTGTGCCGGTTTGGAAATAAATGACTGGTTTGTGTATTTGGCTCAGATCAGTGCAGTAAAGGTTCTGAAGTTGTGGTAAGGTACATTGTCGGGCAAAGTACAAGGAGAATTAAGCTGCTTTTACATGACTCTAGTGCCTTCCTAGTGCCATCTGCTCCCAACACGTGCGTGCGCTGTGCAGCCAGTGATAACACCAGAGTAAAATTGCCAAATTCTCTGCTAAGGCCGGCAGCTGGGAAGATCTGCTTGTTTTTTTTTAATGACCCTGCAAGTTTCCTTTGATATTGCCATTGGCTGCACAGGACACAAGTGTGAAATGAAAGAAGTTATAGTCTGAATCTAGCCCTTGCTGAACTTGCTGTGGATATCACAAAGTGGGAAAATATTCCATTCATCAGTACTAACATCTCTCTCCATGTAAACTGGAGCAGAGGGTTCATTATACTACATTTACATTACAGCACTGCTGCCAAAGGGGAGATTTAATAGAGGTGTTCGAAATCCCGAAGGGTCTTGATAGAGTAAATAAGGAGAAACTGTTTCTACTGGCAGGAGGGACACAGATTGAAGGTAATTGGCAAAAGAACAGAGGGAGAGATGAGGAGAATTTTTTTTATGCAGCGAGTTGTTATGATCTGGAATGCACTGCCTGAAAGGATGGTGGAAGCAGATTCAATCGTAACTTTCAAAAGGGAATTGGATAAAGTACTCGAAAAGAAAAAAAATGGAGGATTAGGGGGAAACAGCAGGGGCCGTGGGACTAATTGGCTGGCTCTTTCAAAGAGCTGGCACAGGCACGTACTGTGCTGTATGATTCTATGACACGCAGGACATTTTCAGGGTTATCCTGCATTTACCGCCTAGGACAGGCAATTGCTGTGGTCATTTGCAAGCCACTCTGAAATGTGCATTAACAGTCGCGGTGTTCATCTATACTGTATACTATGAAAACAATGTGGGCAAATCAACAATTGCAAACCTTTAAGAAAAAGCATGGAGTGGGACTACTTGGATAGCTCTTTCAAAGAGCTGGCACAGGCACGATGGGCCAAATGGCCTCCTTCTGTGCTGTATGATTTTATGATACTATAACTCTGTCATATAAACTTGTGCCTCTAGAGACACAGAAATTCACCCTAAGCAGTTTTTCCCCTGATTAAAGCACAGTAACGTTCTCACCAAAAGTAAATAATTTTTTTTTCTGGGGCATTATCACCTGACAAAAATATATTGTTAAACTACTTGGAGTGTACAATGGAATGTCCACTATCCCTACTCCAATTGTCCACCTTTCCACCAGATTATCTCACGGGACCAAGCTTCATTGCACAGCCCACTAATACAAACCTCCTCCTGCAATATATATTGGACCAGCCTTCATTCCCGTGCCTAGGCTATGACTGTACCATACGTATAAGGCTGAATTTTAAAAAAACCTTTGATTGTGCAACAACTTCCGATATTTAACGGGGGATAATAGAGGTAGAAGTGATTCTGGGAAATAAATTAATTAATCCCGGCTCCTGATCAAATTAAAAAATCATTTCTAATCGCCATCCAGGAACGGAAATTATGTGAATCTATACTCTGCCCAAAGTAGACACTAAGGATTAGAAATTATAATTTTGTTTATGTCGCACACGTTTTACAGGCTTAAAACATGCGCCTAAGCATCCAATATGGGGAGTGGCGAGTGCACGCTGATTCCACTCCCCCCATATTGGTAAGGCTCCAGTATAGGCATCCAGGGCCCACGGGGGCACAACACCTTTTTGAGGCCCCCTTCCCGAAATTGGGGCTGCCCTGAACGCAGCCAGCGCCGGCTGCCATGTCTACATAACAGTGGTCCTTAAAGGGACCGCTGGAGGCCGCCACCAAAAAAGGTATGTTTTTTTTTAAAAGTCTTACCTGGATGTGGAGTCTGGAGGAGCACACCTGCACCTCCCGGCTCCAGAGCAGTCCCAAAGACCACTGTCGGCCCCCACTTTATGTGTTCATCAGACCCTGAGGTAAGATAATGACAGAGACCAACTTGCATTCAAACAACAATATTGTACAGTCAAAGGGTTCATGCTGATGACTGCAGAGTACAATTCGGAATGTGGGTTGATCAGGCCTATGTCCTGAGAGAACTGTAGTAACGACCTCTCTTGTACGACGATGTTGTTCGCAGTTAGTTCTCAGCGCCGATCAGTTAGGTACTCCGCATCGACACCTTTTCGCTCTCCTTTTTATTTCCAAGTTGTCTGCCTTTTTATGCCGCAACTCAAGTTATTAGCAAATAAGGCAATGCTATCATATAAGGAGTTGTTATTCTCCACTTGTGCAAGGGTTCTGCTTTTGTGATTACTGAGTGAACTGCCAATTCATCTGCTCTCCAACTTTGCTCATTATCGTGTTCTTCCCATCATCGTGTTCCTATAGTATCAACATTGACATAACAGTTTCAGCAGTTCTGCCCTTTTAGTTGTAACCTTGATAATCCTGGTTCTTACGCTACACACGATGATTAACCACTGACCTCATTCAAATGACAAAAAGTACCGTAGGTAATTGGAATGGGAAAGGAACATGTCCATGCAATACAGCAGAAATCCCATGCCTTGAGAATTTTTTTGTGTGTCCCTGTTTGCTCCCAGTTTTTCTTCCCTTGCAGATTACTACAGCTGGAGCTGTAGGGATGCTCACCGACAGTTGGTGCCACACCATCAGCAGCCAGGTCCAACATGCGTATCTATTTCCAACCCCCTACCTCCAGAGTAGAGTACCTTATTTGGTGTTAGTGGTGGCTCAGTGGGCAGCACTCTTGTCTCTGAGTTAGAAGATCATGGGTTCAAGTCCCCCAGAGACTTAAGCATATAACCTAGGCTGACACTCCAGTGCAGTACTGAGGGAGTGCTGCACTGTCAGAGTTGCTGCCTTTTGGACGAGACGTTAAACTGAGGCCCCGTCTGCCCTCTTGGGTGGATGTAATAGATCTCACGGCATGATTTTGAAGAAAAGCAGGGGAGTTCTCCCCGGTCTCCTGACCAATATTTATCTCTCAACCAACATCACTAAAACAGATTATCAGGTCAAATTCTTTTTATTCATTCATTGTCGCTGGCAAGGTCAGCATTTATTGCCGATCCTTAATTGCCCTTGAGAAGGTGGTGGTGAGCCGCCTTCTTGAACCGCTACAGTCCATGTGGTGAAGGTTCTCCCACAGTGCTGTTAGGTAGGGAATTCCAGGATTTTGACCCAGCGATGATGAAGGAATGGCAATATATTTTCAAGTTGGATGGTGTGTCTCTTGGAGGGGAAAGTGCAGGTGGTGGTGTTCCCATGCACCTGCTGCCCTGGTCCTTCTAGGTGGTAAAGGTCGCAGATTTGGGAGGTGCTGTCGAAGAAACCTTGGCGAGTTGCTGCAGTGCATCTTGCAGATGGTACACACTGCAACCACGGTGCGCGGGTGGTGAAGGGAGTGAATGTTTAAGGTGGTGGATGGAGTGCCAGTCGAGCGGGCTGCTTTGTCCTGGATGGTGTTGAGCTTCTTGAGTGTTGTTGGAGCTGCACTCATCCAGGCAAATGGAGAATATTCCATCACTCTCCTGACTTGTGCTTTGTAGATGGTGGAAAGGCTTTGGGGAGTCAGGAGGTGAGTCACTCGCCGCAGAATACCCAACCTCTGTCCTGCTCTTGTAGCCACAATATTTATGTGGCTGGTCCAGTTAAGTTTCTGGTCAATGGTAGCCTCAGGATGTTGATGGTGGGGGATTCAGCGATGGTAATGCCATTGAATGTCATGTGGAGGTGGTTAGACCCTCTCTTGTTGGAGATGTTCATTGCCTGGCACTTGTCTGGTACGAATGTTACTTGCCACTTATAAGCCCAAGCCTGGATGTTGTCCAGGTCTCGCTGCATGCGGGCATGACTGCTTCATTATCTGAGGGGTTGCGAATGGAACTGAAAACTGTGCAGTCATCAGCGAACATCCCCACTTCTGATGTTATGATGGAGGAAAGGTGATTGATGATGCAGCTGAAGATGGTTGGACCTAGGACACTGACCTGAGGAACTCCTGCAGCAATGTCCTGGGGCTGAGATGATTGGCCTCCAACAATCACTACCATCTTCCTTTGTGCTGGTTATGACTCCAGCCACTGGAGAGTTTTCCCCCTGGTTCCCACTGACTTCAATTTTACTTGGGGTCATTGATGCCACACAGTCAAATGCTGCCTTGATGTCAAGGGACGTCACTCTCACCTCACCTCTGGAATTCAGCTCTTTTGTCCAAGTTTGGACCAAGGCTGTAAGAGGTCTGGAGCCTAGAGGTCCTGGTGGAACCCAAACTGAGCATCGGTGAGCAGGTTATTGGTGAGTAAATGCCACTTGATAGCACTGTCGTCGACACCTTCCATCACTTTGCTAATGATTGTGAGTAGACTGATGGAGCAGTAATTGGCCAGATTGGATTTGTCCTGCTTTTTGTGGACAGGACATCCCTGGGCAATTTTCCAATTTGTCAGGCAGATGCCAGTGTTTTAGCTGTACTGGAACAGTTTGACGAGAGGCGTGGCTAATTCTGGAGCACAAGTCTTCAGCACTACAGCCGGGATGTTGTCGGGGCCCATAGCCTTTGCTGTATCCAGTGAACTCAGACGTTTCTTTATATCACGTGGAGTGTATCGAATTGGCTGAAGACTGGCTTCTGTGATGGTGAGGATATCGGGAGGAGGCCAAGATGGTTCAGCCACTCGGCACTTCTGGCTGAAGATGGTTCCAAATGCTTCAGCCTTGTCTTTTGCACTCACATGCTGGGCTCCACCATCATTGAGGATGGGGATGTTTGCAGAGCCTCCTCCTCCCGTTAGTTGTTTAATTGTCCACCACCATTCACAACTGGATGTGGCAGGACTGCAGAGCTTTGATCTGACCCGTTGGTTGTGGGATCGCTTAGCTTCCGCTGTTTAGCATGCATGTAGTTCTGTGTTGTAGTTTCACCGGGTTGGAACCTCATTTTTAGGTACGCCTGGTGCTGCTCCTGGCATGCTCTTCTACACTCCTCATTGATCCAGGGTTGATCCCCTGGCTTGTTGGTAATGGTAGAGTGAGGAATATGCTGGGCCATGAGGTTACAGATTGTGAGGGAATGCAATTCTGCCGATGCTGATGGCCCACAGCGCCTCATGGATGCCCAGATTTGAGCTGCTAGATCTGTTTTAAATCTATCCCATTTAGCACGGTGGTAGTGCCAGACAACACGATGAACGATGTCCTCAGTGTGAAGACAGGACTTCGCCTCCATAAGAACTGTGTGCTGGTCAATCCTACCAATACTGACATGGACAGATGCATCTGTGACAGGTAGATTGGCGAGGACAAGGTCAAGTAGGTTTTTCCCTCGTGTTGGTTCGCTCACCAACTGCCGCAGGCCCGGTCTGGCAGCTATGTCCTTCAGGACTCGGCCAGCTCGGTCAGTAGCGGTGCTACCGAGCCACTCTTGGTGATGGACTTGAAGTCCCCCACCCAGAGTACATTCTGTGCCCTTTCTACCCTCAGTGCTTCCTCCAAGTGGTGCTCAACATAGAGGAGGACTGATTCATCAGCTGAGGGAGGGTGGTAGGTGGTAATCAGCAGGAGGCTTCCTTGCCCATGTTTGACCTGATGCCATGAGATTTCATGGGGTCCGGAGTCAATGTTGAGGACTCCCAGGGCCACTCTCTCCTGACTGTATACCACTGTACCGCCACTTCTGGTGGGTCTGTCCTGCCGGTGGGACAGGACATACCCAGGGATGATGATGGAGGTGTCTGGGACGTCAGCTGAAAGGTATGATTCTGTGAGTATGGCTATGTCAGGCTGTTGCTTGACTAGTCTGTGGGACAGCTCTCCCAATTTTGGCACAAGTCCCCAGATGTTAGCGAGGAGGAATTTGCAGGGTCGACTGGGCTTGGTTTGCCTTTGCCTTTGCCATGAGATTATCTCATTGCTGTTTGTGGGATCTTGCTGTGCATAAATTGGCTACTGCGTTTCCTACATTACAACGCTTCAGAAAGTACTTCATTGGTTGTAAAGCGATTTGGGCTGTGAAAAGTGCTATATAAATGCAAGTTCTTTCTTTTTACTTTAACGCACTGTGCTCCGCCTGGAACTGCAAGTGACTTCATGTGACAGGCGATCCCGGAACTTAAAGGGCAGCCAGGCCCTTCACCTGAGCTCATTCTGTGTTATTTGCATTCTTTGTAATCTGGATTGCAAACAATAGTAAATATGATCCTAACAGCTATTCCAGATGGTTAAACAAAACAGTGTGGTAGCAGTCTGGTCCAATACTAGGTTTTTCAGGTTGGCTGAGTTGGTAACATTGTGGGGCCGATTTTCATCCACAGGTGTAGGTCAGCTCTAAATGATTAAGAATTGGTGCGATGGGCACTCAGTACTCCAGCGTAAGCTCATTTGCATAATTATTCCGAGCACCGGATGCCAAATCAGATAGATTTGGGAGGAAAATTACATGCAAAGTTACATAAAAGGATGGGGGCAATTAAAGGGAAGTGTCACAATAGCTGGGTGCAGCGGTGATGGGGGGCGGTGGACAACGAGATTTCAGTAAGCCTTTGAAGAGTTTCAAAAGGCATCTCGACCAGTTGGCAATTTTCACCAAGACTGAAGGGATTAAGAAGTGGCGAGCAATAATGATGGGAATTGGAACCCCAGGTGTTGTCATGCATCTGCAGAAAAGCTAACAGAGCAGCCCAGCATTCAATCCCCTGTTGGAATATAGGTGGTGCTGCATAATACTTGCAAGGAGGGTTGCTCTGTGTGCCAATCTGCAGCACCATAGGTCAGCATTGCAGCAGGCCTGCAAGGAGGTGAAGCCAAGTTTTAAGCCGAGCTGACTGTTATTGTCCCTCTATGTGCTGAACGGTAGCTACAGTTGCCCTTGGACCAGATGACACTGCTCTGCTGACCCAGACCCTGAGAATACAAGCCCCCACCATGGTCTTTACCAGGTAGGTGTGTATGGGCCTGCCAAAATGGTTGCTGGCAGCTTGGCAAATACAACTATTTAGCCCGGCATGCTTTTTTCCTTCACGCAGTACTGTATAAAGCATGGCTTGCTGTGATTGGGGTGCTTCGATGTCAGATGTGGCTCAGTTGGCAGCACTCTTACCTCTGAGTCATGAAGGTCGTGGGTTCAACTCCCACTACCAGAGACTTCAGCACATAATCTAAGATAATGCTTCAGTGCAGTGCTGAGGGAGTGCTGCACAGTTGGAGGTAATGTCTTTCCTATGAGATGTTAAACCATCATCTGCCCTCTCAGAGGGCATTATTTCAAAGAAGAACAGGGGAGTTCTCCCTGGTGTCCTGGCCACTATTTATCCCTCATCACTAAAACAGATTATATAGTCATTATCACATTTCTGTGTGTGGGAGCTTGCTGTGTGCAAATTGGCTACCACATTTCCTACATTACAAGAGTGACTACACTTCAAAAAGTACATCATTGGCTGTAAAGCTCTTTGGGACATCTTGAGGTCATGAAAGGCACTAAATAAATGCAAGTCTGTCTTTTCTTTTTCGGAAGAACCATTCAGTATAATGGATAGTCATTCCCACCTCGAAACGACGGCATCGAACATTTGCTGGGTGCAGCTTCTTTTAGATAGAGGGACCTCCACCAGCATTATGTTTGCCAAAAACAAGCTAATTGCACCTTTCCCTGCAGATGCAGTTCTGTTGGTGCCAGTAAGAGGTCCTCCCTTTCTTATGAATAGAGAATCAGCTCAGAGAATTCCAACTGGGAAACCGATTGGTGCCAGTAATGGTGCATGGCAAAAGAATAATGTAGAAAGACTCTTGAAAACCTAAGTGCTAGCAGGAAAATAAACAAAAAACCCTTGCATCCCATATTTGTGTCCTTTAAATAACCTCCTTCCTGAAAGCTCCTCTCCTAACAACCCTTGATGTCGGGTTTCCTCAGCCTAGTTTGAGCCAGGATATCAAATGGTAAGTTTCCATCCCTCATTTTAGACAGGAGCTTCTGCCGAACTAGCCCAGGCCCAACCAGAAATTGCAGCCAAAAATAAACAGATATCAGTTTCCACCTGATTTCCACCTTGTTTCTGCTCCATTACACCATATCTGAGCCTGCTTTCAACACAGACAAAAATCGGCAGTCGTAACGTTGTGTATTGAAGCCCTATATGGGATGAACGCTTAAGCTAGGCTGTCTCTTCGCTGCAGTACTGAGGGAGAACCATATTGTGAGAAGTGCTGGCCTTCGGGTGAAATGTTAAATCAAGACCCTATGGGTTGTTAAAGCCCCCCCCGTGACACTATTTGAAGAAGAGCAATGAGCTCTAATGAGTGGCATCAAGCAGGACACCACGCCAGAGGCAGAGTCCCACAGTTTCGGGGCTCAGATGTGCTGGCCGTCATTGCTCTGGAACCAAAACCACCAAGAAATACAGATTAAACGTCATTCATCTCATTGCTGTTTGTGGGATCTTGCTGAGTGCAAAATGGCTGCTGTGTTTGCCTACAGAACAACTATTGCACTTCAAAAGTGATTCATTGCATTTGAAGCACTTTGGGATGTCCAGATCAACGTTGACCAGTAACTATATAAACGTAAGTTATTTCACTCTTTCTTACGCTCCTGACGCTCCTTATATTTTATTCCAAATGATACTAGCAAGGGAGCAAGTCATAAAAGGTGCAACAGTTACATAAGCATGTGCAACTTCCCCCTCTCCTCCACTGCGTGTGTGTTAGCAGTGAATCAGCTACCTTGGCCTGACTGAGAAGCAATGCATAAGGAGGCTGTAACTTACCAGACTGGAAGTCAACAAGATCAGTGACCTTGTAGCAGAAGGTGGAGTTGAGGCCGAAGATCAGCCATGATCTGATTGAATGGCACAGCAGGCTCGAGGGGCCGTATGGCCTATTCCTGCTCCTATTTCTTATCTTATGTTCGATGATGTGTTAATGCCCTTTACAATCCTCTTTACTGATAGAGGCTTTACCTCTGTCAATAAAATTAACTACAGCCTTGAATTTTAATGTGACTGGTGCAATCCAGGCACCCACAGGAGACATTTCTTGTATTGGACCTCCTCCAGCCCTGCAACCCACCGAGATCTCTGCACTCCTCCAATTTTGGCTTCTTGCACATCCCCGATTTTCATCGCTCCACTGTTGGCGGCCGTTCCATCAGCTGCCTAGGCCCTAAGCTCTGGAATTCCTTCCCGAAACCTCTTCACCTCTCTCTCCTCCTTTAAAATGCTCCTTAAAACCAGCCTCTTTGACCAAGCTTTTGGTCACCTGTCCTAATGTCTCCTTATGTGACTCGGTGTCAAAATTTTGTTTGATAATCGCTCCTGTGAAGTGCCTTGAGGGATGTTTTACTATGATAAAGGCACTCTTTAATTAATTCAAGTTGTTGTTGTAGTGTCACAGAAGGCCTTCATCAGTTTACAGCACACCATAAACATTTAGTATTTGAACAGCAGCAGAGGGAAGCACAACTCGCTGGGCTCCACATGATACAGACATGTTACGATTTGTGTGCCCGTCATGAATCCAATAGCCTAGAATACATGAGCAGGAAAGGATTTAATTTGATGAATGTGCCCACGGAAAAAATTTTGCACATTAACTGCTACAAACTGCTTGAGTTATTCCAAATGGACAATAGTTTGGACAGCTGGACTCCAGAGCAGTACTTGTTAAAACCCTGCTTATTAATATTTTGGACCAATCTACGGTGCACAACAACAGATCAGTTATAATGAGACACTGAAAGAGCAGACATCTGAGGTTTTGAAATATTGGCCCGGAATTTCCTGGAACTTTTCGGCATAACTACAGCGCAGCGCCGTTGTTTTGCGAGGAAATCCCGATGCACGCTGAAACGCACAAGCAAATTTCCTCCATCGTTTGCGCACTTCCAATATACATCCACTGAAGCCCTTTGCCGCTCATTTACATAGCCCCATGAAAAAAGCCAGCTGACTTACGTTTCCTGCATTTATGCCTGTAATGGTGCTGGGGTAGATTTATGCCCAAATATTTAGACGCAGAGTCAGCTAATATCAGCGTAACTGAGATTTCTGGAGTTTCATTGCGCTTTTCTTCATGATTTTTTGGGGAATTTTTCTTGCTGAGACCTGCGCTATACTTAACCAAAGTGCTGTCAGACTCAATAGACCCTGAAATTCTTCAGACTCAGTCTTCCCCACACATATAGAAGGGTTAAGCAGCTGGAATGACCACTCCAATGGGCATATCCTGATGGCCATGTTTTTAAGTATGCATAATTTGGGTATTGGTCTTACATGTCCATTCCGTCTACATAAGATATATTTTCCGACGAGCACTGTTGCTGAACAAGCGCTTAATACACTCATACAGATTCCTCCATGTACTGTTTAAACAGAGACAACAACAGCAGCTTACATTTCTATAGTACCTTTAATGTAGAAAAACATCCCAAGGCGCTTTGCAGAGGCGTTAAGAAAAACAGACACCGAGCCAAAGAAGAAAAGATTAGGAGGGGTGACCAAAGGCTTAGTCAAGTCTTAAAGGAGGAGAGGATGTGGAGAGGCTCTAGGGTTTACAGAGGGAATTCAAGAGCATGGGATCTAAGCAGCTGAAAGCACAACTGCCAGTGGAAGGGCAAAGGGGAAGAGGTTGGAGTCAGAGAAATGAAGAGTTTGGGTGGGGGGGGATGAGTGGTTTTAGGGCTGAAGGAAGATACAGAGTTATGGAGGGGCGAGGCCATACAGGGACTTAAACACAGGGATAAGAATTTTAAATTTGAGATGTTGGGGGACCGGGAGCCAATGCCCAATTAGAGTTGAATTACAGCTTCCTGTCATGGACCCTGCATTGTAAAATGCGCAGAGGGATTTAGTATGAGCACATTGAGCTTCAAAGATTGGTTGGAAAATATATCCCCATGGATCCAAACTCGGACGGTTCTTAACAAAGGGCTGGGGGTACTCACCAACTTTGCAGCAGTGCCATTCAAGTGCCATTCATACGCACAGACGTATCTCAAGGCAACTCCGCATTCATTTATCTTTTAAATTAGATATTTTCTTCTAATATAGACTGTTCAGCAGAAAACAGAACAAGGTGGTGAGGAGGGTAGTTGTCACAGAGAGTTAACTTTGATCTTAGACAGAGCTGTAACCTTGGCAACATTTGCTTGGATTGTTCTCAGGCTAAGCTGGGTGGGTGAGTACTTAGTCCTTGTTGCTGTTGGTGAAATTAAAGGAGAAGGAAACAAAGAGGGCTGGGAATACATTACCAGTCGTATATTTATGTGGATTCATGTGGCTCCAATTGAGCTCCCAAGCCCTTCCGGAGTCATGCTTCCCATTAAAAAAATGATAGCTAATCAAAGACGTAGGCAGGCCCATCACTATTACTGGTGTGACCTGGAGGAAAGGAAACATGAACTGGCAAGTCTGTCTGGGTTTTTTTTGAAATGTTAAGGAATATTTCAAAAAATATAAGCCTAGAAATGACAGATCCCATGGGGGTGCAGAGTTGTGGCAGGGGGAGAGTGCCAGTCGAATGTTAGGCAGAAGCTGGATTGGGGTTTCTAACCCATCTGACTTAAGTTTGAAATTCCAAACCAGTGGGGATAGGCGCACCCTAACTACATCTTGGCAATAGCTTGGTGTATTTCTGGGGGCATTTCCAGACTACCATGTGACTTCCGTATGGTGGGCCCTCCATTCATCCAATGGTTCCTAGGACAAAGGATGTAAATCTTCAGAGGTAAGTGATCCCGAAGGAACCCAATAATTCCTTTGAAGAAATTAACATTTTTTTTTACCTACTTCTTCAGTTTGCTAAGGGGGTCAGGGCTTCCTTTGTTCATGGGGCCGATTGCCAGCACAGTGAGGTAGACACGAGTTGCCCACCTCGATTATTCTAATGACCCCATTCCTACACTTGGGACGGGGTTAAATAAAGGCCAAACATTTTTCCTCTTAGACTTCCCTCCCTTTTGGACAGTCGCAGTTCACTGGAGTGGAGGTGGTTGAGGTACTTGGTGATTCATTAGGCAAAAACACTGTTGTTCCACATCTAGAATCCAGGTTCAAATCCAGCCTAGGCTTGCAGAATCAATTACTTCTCTTTCTGAGGGTCGCAAGAGTCCCAAGTGAAATGGGTATTGAACAGACTCAATTCAGTTCTAAGGTGATTTGGATCTATGACACAAAACCATAATTCAGCTCTAATTAGGCAAGAGGCCATCAGGATGGCTGGATTTGGGAAAAATGCTTGTCAAACTGCCACACTGCTCCTAAAGATTGGAGTTAATGCACCTTGGGCTTTAGTTTTATTACATTCATGTTGAAGCAAAAATATGCCTGCGTTGCATTTAACTTCTTCTTGGGGTGGTGCCAGTACAGCTTAAAAAAAACATCAATGGGCAAAATTGTGCTGATGTTGATAAATTCTCCACCTGGTTTTGATCAGTCAGAGCATATTAAACAAAAAGGACAGGAGTTTGCCCCCTCCCAGACTTTCTGTTACCTTTAACAAGACATTTTGCATAAACATTTAAACATTTGACTCTTAACTGCCCTCTGAAGTGGTTTAGCAAGTCACTCAGTTGTATGAAACTTTCTCAGGACAGCTAGGGATGGGCAATAAATGCCAGCCTTGCCAGCGGACACCCACATACTGAGAATGAATTTTAAAAATTGTAGTAAGTGCCCTCGAAAAGCAAGGTGAGTCTGTGTGAATTAATTAAACTGTTATGTACTGATCAGTTGATGATAAACACAACAAATGCATTATGCAACTGTTTCCTGTTACAAATCATCAGAGGAGTAAACCAACAATGCTGGAATATAACCACAGAACATTCTGGAAATACGCAGCCGGTTAGTCAGCATCTACAGAGAGAAAATACAAGTTAACATTTTAAGCGCATACCCATCTTCAGAATGGCTGGCATATGTTTCTGAATACTAAAATGTTGCAGTATAAATTATATTAGTGCTATTCAATTAATGCATCACAACCACACCGTTAGACCACACTTGGACTACTGTCTGGTCTCCATATTATAAAAAGGATATAGAGGCACTGGAGAAGGTGCATAAAAGATTTACAAGGATGATACCTGAACTGAGAAGTTATACCTATCAGGAAAGATTGAACAGGCTAGTGTTCTTTTCACTAGAAAAAAGAAGGCTGAGGGGTGACCGGATAGAGGTCTTTAAGATTATGAAAGGGTTTGATAGGGTAGACATAGAGAAGATGTTTCCACTTGTGGGGGAGACCAAAACTAGGGGCTATAAATATAAGATAGTCACTAATAAATCCAATAAGGAATTCAGGAGAAACTTCTTTACCCAGAGAGTGGTTAGAATGTGGAACTTGCTACCAGAAGGAGTAGCTGAGGCGACTGGCATAGATGCATTTAAGGGGAAGCTAGATAAACACATGAGGGAGAA
Organism: Heptranchias perlo; assembly: GCF_035084215.1. Classification (NCBI taxonomy): domain Eukaryota; kingdom Metazoa; phylum Chordata; class Chondrichthyes; order Hexanchiformes; family Hexanchidae; genus Heptranchias; species Heptranchias perlo. The sequence continues at coordinate 13,317,177 of NC_090328.1, forward strand.
AGGAATAGAAGGTTACACTGATCGGGTTGGATGAAGAAGGGTGGGAGGAGGCTCGTGTGGAGCATAAACACCGGCATGGACCTGTTGGGCCGAATGGCCTGTTTCTGTGCTGTAAATTCTACGTAATTCTATGTAAACGACATTTTTAATAATTAATAAAATTAATGGAAAAAAGCCACAGAAAATTCTAGAAATACATAGGAGGTCAGTCAGCATCTATAGGGAAAAAATACAAATTATCATTTCAGGTGTATACACTTCATTAATTAAAGCATTACATAAAAATGTCCGCATTTTTTTGAAAATGTATAGTTATGACCAATAATCTGTATACGCTTACGAAGGGATTCAACTCAAAGCATGTGCAACAGATACGACAGGTGATTTCAGAAGCTGTTCAACAAAGACACTTCAGCTTGCAATGGCAAGTTGGGACTCATCTGCAACTTCTATGTGGAATGTGAATGAAGAAACTGTGAGGGCCAAGAGAAATGGACACAGCACAAAGAAGCGAGCGAAATAAAATAGAAAAAACGTCTATGGTAAGTAAAAAAAGAAATCTCCTTTTACACTTAAATGTTAAGTGAAATGTTCACTGCATAACTTTTAACCATGACAACTATATAAATTTAAACAAACATCTTTGTACATTTCCCCCCCCACAGTGAATAAATGCACTGCCTGGTGTGGTACTGAACAATGCAAACCAGAAGGTCCCAGGCTTGATCCCAGATATCTTCTGTGTAAACTGATCTAAGCTGGGGTGGTAGTAAGGGGTGTTACAATTGAATTCAGCACAACTATAGGAAGAGGAAAAATCAGCCTGGATTCCTGTTGGAAAGTGTATGGTTAGCAACGTCTGATTAGAACAGGATCAGGCTTGGCCGCCTTGAATTGAAGAGCCCACTTTCAGGATTCACGTATGAAAAATGGCTGCTTAGGTAAATTGAGCCAGTGCCAAAGGAATCTGTGGCCTAGCTTGAGTAGCAAGAGAGTAGCACAAAGAAAAAAGCATCTTTGCATAGTAAAGGTATAGTATAGTGGCTATGGTACTGGACTGGCAACCTAGAGGTTGTGAGTTCAGAATCCAATCATGGAAGGTTGTAAAATTGAATTAAGTAATTTGTGGGCCAGAATCAGAAAAATGACCATGAAAACTAATGGATTGTTGTAAATCCAACTGGTTGACTAATATTCATCAGAGAAGAGATACCTACCTGGTCTAGCCTACACATGACTGTGGTCTCACACTATGCAGTTGACTCCTAATGCTGCCCTCAGAACAACTTGGCAATAACTATCACTCAAAAATCAAGAAAAATAGTTAAAAATTTTGAAGTGATAAAGTAGTATAATAGTATCTGCATTTGAAAATATGAGCTGTTAACACACAATATTTACTGATAACATTGTGAAATTCCGTTCTGATAAAACTATTCACATTTGTTTTATTCGCAGATATTACACATCACTATTTCACGAGCTTTGGGAGGAATCCTCAACAGAAATACCCTCCGATGTGTATGGAGTGACGTGTCGGTCAAAGTGTCACCAGACGTCACCCTTAAAAAAGGCACTCAGTTCACTTGGTAGAAGTGACAACTTTGTGGCAGTGGAGGAGGAGGAGGAGGAGGAAGACTCGCCAGAGGCTGACCGCAGTGCACGTCAGAACAACTGGAGTAATCTGTTAAGATTACTGGCCCTTATAATATTGCAAAATATTTTGTAATGTACTTCTGTGCACTTGGCTAAATACACAATGGTCCCAAATGTACATAACCTCTGATATATGGGGCTGATATCTGACATTATGGCGTTAGCCGTGCCTTAGTGGTAGCACTGTCGCCTCTGAGTCAGATGTTCGTGGGTTCAAGTCATTCAGCACGTCGAGCCTGTTCCGCCATTAAATTAGATCATGGCTGATCTGTATCTTAACTCCATCGAACTGCTCTGGTTACGTAACTCTTAATGCTCTTGACTAACAAAAATCTATCAATCTAAGTTTTGTCATTTTCAATTGACCCCCAACCTCAACAGCTTTTTGGGAGAGAGAGTTCCAGATTTCCACTACCCTTTGTGAGAAGAAGTGCTTTCTGACATCACCCCTGAATGGCCGAGCTCTAATTTTAAGGTTATGTCCTCTTGTTTTGGACTCCCCTACCAGAGGAAATAGTTTCTCTCTATCTACCCTATCAAATCCTTTAATCATCTTAAACACCTCAATTCGATCACCCCTTAATCTTCTGTACTGAAGGGAATACAAGCTTAGTCAATGCAACCTGTCCACATAATTTAACCCTTTTAGCCCTGGTATCATTTTGGTGAATCTGTGCTGCACCCCCTCCAAGGCCAATATATCTTTCCTGAGATGCAGTGCCCAGGACTGAATGCAGTACTTCAGGGCAGGTCTAACCAGAGCTCTGTGCAGCTGTAACGTAACTTCCACCCCTTTGTATTAGCTGCTGAGTTTCCTCCATTACAACAGTGACTACACTTCCAAAAGGACTTAATTGGCTGAAAAGCGCTTTGGGACGTCCTGAGATCTTGAAAAGTGCTATTAAAAATACAAGCCTTTCTTTCTTTCTTTCTTCTTGCATACTCCATAACAGCTGGGAAGGGACAGTAGCTAATGTGTCCCCTTATCCATGATGTCCCTGTGGAGGGTACCTCCACAAATAGATTGCCTTCCCCACCCATCCTCTCAGCCCAACAGTATAGTCATGAGCTTCTCTAGCATTTTCTGTTCTTATTTCACATTTCCAGCATCCACTTTGCTTTTGTTTGAATATAGTCATGGATCTGTTTCCTGCAAGGATCTTGGTGCGTGTCTTCTGTTTACGTGCCTTCCTTGCGCACGTCATTGTCCTCGCACTGGGCAGAATCTTGATCCGCTCCCGCAAAATCACCATGGCTCACTTTTGCTTCTTCCCTGAGGATAAAGATGCCAGGAAACATTTGTGACGATTCAGAAAAGGTAATTTTTTGCTTCAAAACTCTGCTGCCCCATGTCCTATCTCATACAAAGTCCCATCCAACCATCACCCTTGTGCTTACCTAACCTACATTGGCTCCCGGTCCGGCAATGCCTCGATTTTAAAATTCTCATTCTTGGGTTCAATTCCATCCATGGCTTCGCCCCTCCCTACCTCTGTAACCTCCTCCAACCCTACAACCCTCCGAGATAAGTATGCTCCTACAATTTATTTTTATTCGTTCATGGGATGTGGGCGTCGCTAGCAAGGCCAGCATTTATTGCCCATCCCTAATTGCCCTTGAGAAGGTGGTGGTGAGCCGCCTTCTTGAACCGCTGCAGTCCGTGTGGTGAAGGTTCTCTCACAATGCTGTGAGGTAGGGAGTTCCAGGATTTTGACCCACGACGAGGAAGGAACGGCGATATATTTCCAAGTCGGGATGGTGTGTGACTTGGAGGGGAATGTGCAGGTTGTGTTATTCCGCTGTGCCTGCTGCCCTTGTCCTTCTGGTTGGTAGAGGTCACGGGTTTGGGAGGTGCTGTTGAAGAAGCCTTGGCGAGTTGCTGCAGTGCATCCTGTGGATGGTACACACTGCAGCCACAGTGCACCGGTGGTGAAGGGAGTGAATGTTTAGCGTGGTGGACAGAGTGGCAATCAAGTGAGCTGCTTTGTCCTGGATGGTGTCGAGCTTCTTGAGTGTTGTTGGAGCTGCACTCATCCAGGCAAGTGGAGAGTATTCCATCACACTCCTGACTTGTGCCTTGTAGATGGTGGAAAGGCTTTGGGGAGTCAGGAGGTGAGTCACTCGCCGCAGAATACCCAGCCTCTGACCTGCTCTTGTAGCCACAGTATTTATATGGCTGGTCCAGTTAAGTTTCTAGTCAATGGTGACCCCCAGGATGTTGATGGTGGGGGATTCGGCGATGGTAATGCCATTGAATGTCAAGGGAAAGTGGTTAGACTCTCTCTTGTTGGAGATGGTCATTGCCTGCCACTTGTCTGGCGCGAATGTTACTTGCCACTTATCAGCCCAGCCTGGATGTTGTCCAGGTCTTGCTGCATGCGGGCACGGACTGCTTCATTATCTGAGGGGTTGCGAATGGAACTGAACACTGTGCAATCATCAGCGAACATCCCCATTTCTGACCTTATGATGCAGAGAAGGTCATCGATGAAGCAGCTGAAGATGTTTGGGTCTAGGACATTGCCCTGAGGAACTCCTGCAGCAATGCCCTGGGGCTGAGATGATTGGCTTCCAACCACCACTACCACCTTCCTTTGTGCTAGGTATGACTCCAACCACCGGAGAGTTTTCCCCCTGATTCCCATTGGCTTCAATTTTACTAGGGCTCCTTGGTGCCACACTCGGTCAAATGCTGCCTTGATGTCAAGGGCAGTCACTCTCACCTCACCTCTCGAATTCAGCTCTTTTGTCCATGTTTGGACCAAGGCTGTAATGAGGTCTGGAGCCGAGTGGTCCTGGCAGAACCCAAACTGAGCATCATTGAGCAGGTTATTGGTGAGTAAGTGCCGCTTGATAGCACCGTCGACGACACCTTCCATCACTTTGCTAATGATTGAGAGTAGGCTGATGGGATGGTAATTGGCCGGATTGGATTTGTCCTGCTTTTTGTGGACAGGACATACCTGGGCAATTTTCCACATTGTCGGGTGGATGCCAGTGTTGTAGCTGTACTGGAACAGTTTGACTGGAGGCGCAGCTAGTTCTGGAGCACAAGTCTTCAGCACTACAGCTGGGATGTTGTCGGGGCCCATAGCCTTTGCTGTATCCAGTGCACTCAGCATCTTGATATCACGTGGAGTGAATTGAATTGGCTGAAGATTGGCTCTTGCCCATCCCCGAGTTCCTTTGCTCCACCATTAGCGGCCGTGCCTTCTGCTGCCCAGACCCTTAGCTCTGGAATTCCCTCCCTAAATATCTCTGCCTCTCTACTTCTCTTTTAAGTCGCTCCTTAAAACCTACATCTTTAACCAAGCGTTTGGACAGAGCTTTATATGGCTCTGTGTCAAATTTTGTCTGATAACGCTCCTGTGAAACGCCTTGGGATGCTTTACCACATTAAAGGCGCTATATAAATGCAAGTTGGTGTTGTTCATTTGTAAACTGAAGACCATACAATAAAGCTTTGCAGTTATTCTGAACATCAATGATGGTTTTGAGCTTATAAAAAAGTTGGGCCTGCGCGGGATGCAGGGTACAATCCCTGTGCCTGAATGGGGAGGCCTGAGGCACCCCCGATATTGGGCCTCTGGCCAGTTTACATTAATTATTCTTCACTGTCAACGTTGCCAGCGTACGCTCCTGCTGCCAGCGCAAACTCCTTTCTCAATATGACGGCAAAAACGGGTGCTAAGTGGCCGAATTTATAGGCCGATGTGGTTGTATGGTTCACATTTTCAATAAAACATAAAACATTCCTACACTAATATTCGAACAGTTGAATTTCAAGACCCTTGTTGACTTTTTCTGGCTGCAGTGCACCACTGTCTTTAACACCTTTCAGTTGCAGATGTTGGGTCTCTGTGCTAATTACTTTTTTTTACATTGTTTAACAAGTACTTTTAGTACTACAGTTATAATCTCTGGTTTATAACATATGCTTTGACATCCACTCACTGGCAGCTACACGGAGTGGAGAAGTAGTTAAGGAGGCTACTTCCAACTATTGCAGGGGAATTAGACTTTCCACACCTTGACTATTAAGGGACTGGAATTTTAACCCACATTCTTATTTTTCCATCCAAGGAAAAATTGACCTGCAAGTGAAAATTTTTGTCTTGTCACGGCCAACAATATAAATGGTGTGGGGATTCCTTTTTGAAAACCAGTCAAAAATCAATCTACGACACAGGACAATTTAAACCCAAATATTTTAAAAGAAGGTTAAGTAACGGGCCTGGAATCCAAATCTTGTCCTATGGATTTCTAATATGTTAACTTTTCTTATTATGGGAGGATTTGCTGCATCTTCCATGTTGTACCATGCAAGGACATTTCTTCCTTGATGTGAAAGTGCAGGGAATCAAAAGCAACAACTTTCACTTCTACATCACTTCAACATAGCGAAACATCCCACGGTGTTTCTCAAAGTGAAGAGAAAGGGGAAGGAATGTTGAGCATGAGTTAGGAGAAAGGTTGGGAGGTGAGCAAAAGTGTGGTTCAAGTGTGGTTGTAGTCAAAAATCGACTATAATTAATGAAGGCAGCAAAAAGCCATTTAGCATCAGCAATAATGGCACTTTGGTATTACATTACATAGAATTACGTGGAATCTACAGCACAGAAACAGGTCATTCGGCCCAATTGGTCTATGCCGGTGTTTATGCTCCACACGAGCCTCCTCTCACCCTACTTCATCTAACCCTATCAGCATATCATAGGAACAAAGGAACATAGGAACAGGAGTAGGCCATTCAGCCCCTCGTGCCTGCTCCGCCATTTGATAAGATCATGGCTGATCTGTGATCTAACTCCATATACCTGCCTTTGGCCCATATCCCTTAATACCTTTGATTGCCAAAAAGCTATCTATCTCACATTTAAATTTAGCAATTGAGCTAGTATCAATTGCTGTTTGCGGAAGAGAGTTCCAAACTTCTACCACCCTTTGTGTGTAGAAATGTTTTCTAATCTCGCTCCTGAAAGGTCTGGCTCTAATTTTTAGACTGTGCCCCCTACTCCTAGAATCCCCAACCAGCGGAAATAGTTTCTCTCTATCCACCCTATCCGTTCCCCTTAATATCTTCCATTCCTTTCTCCTTCATGTACTTGTCGAGCTTCACTTTTAAATGCATCTATTCTATTCGGCTCAACTACTCCATGTGGTCGCAAATTCCACATTCTACCCACCCTCTGAGTAAAGAAGTTTTTCCTGAATTTCTTATTGGAGACTCTCCTATATTTATGACCCCTAGTTTTGGACTCCCCCACAAGTGGAAACATCTTCTGACCGTGTGCCAGGGACCTGGCTTTTTGTAGATTGTAAGAATGATCATCAGAGACGTGCAAACAACAACAACAAAAACTTGTATTTATATAGCACCTTTAATGTAGCAAAACATCCCAAGACACATCACAAGAAGGTTATTCAGACAAAATTTAACACTGAGCCACATGAGGAGATATTAGGTCAGGTGACCAAAAGCTTGATCAAAGAGCTAGATTTTAAGGAGCGTCTTAAAGGAGATAGAGGTAGAGAGGCAAAAAGGTTTAGGGAAGAATTTCCAGAGCTTAGGGCCTAGGCAGCTGAAAGCACATAACTCTTTTCCATTGGCCCTCCAATGGGGACTGGCAGCATACAGATGTACAAAAAAGGGGAGACTGGCATTCGGAGGCTACAGGGCTCCACGTGGGTGTTATTGTCCAGGATGCCTGGGACTGTTATAAACGTACCTCTAGAATAGTTAAAAGAGGGCAGCATGATTATAAGGCACGTTAACCAGCCCACGGCCTATCCCTCTGTGGTGTGTCTCAAGAGCTGGATCTCGGGAAGCAGGTTTCTTCTCCACCTTCTCGATCAGGCATCTGGAATGGCAGAGGGAGAGAGACCCAAGCAAAAAGGAAAAATGAGAAACTATCTTCAGAAAAACTGGGCCTATGCTTAGGCTGCTGGGATAAGAGAGCCTGATTGAGTAGTTAAACTCAAGGAGCCAGCTCCTGGGTGCCAGTCCCCTGGAATCCAAAACAAACTGGTTAGTAAGTTTGCAGATGACACCAAGATTGGTGGCATTGTGGACAGTGAAGAAGGTTATCTAGGATTGCAACGGGATCTTGATAAATTGGGCCAGTGGGCCGATGAATGGCAGATGGAGTTTAATTTAGATAAATGTGAGGTGATGCATTTTGGTGGATCGAATCGGGCCAGGACCTACTCCGTTAATGGTAGGGCGTTGGGGAGAGTTATAGAACAAAGAGATCTAGGAGTACAGGTTCATAGCTCCTTGAAAGTGGAGTCACAGGTGGATAGGGTGGTAAAGAAGGCATTCAGCATGCTTGGTTTCATTGGTCAGAACACTGAATACAGGAGTTGGGATGTCTTGTTCAAGTTGTACATGACATTAGTAAGGCCACACTTGGAATACTGTGTACAGTTCTAGTCACCCTATTATAGAAAGGATATTATTAAACTAGAAAGAGTGCAGAAAAGATTTACTAGGATGCTACCAGGACTTGATGGTTTGACTTATAGGGAGAGGTTGGATAGACTGAGACTTTTTTCCCTGGAGAGTAGGAGGTTTAGGGCTGATCTTATAGAAGTCTATAAAATAATGAGGGGCATAGATAAGGTAGACAGTCAAAATCTTTTCCCAAAGGTAGGGGAGTCTATAACGAGGGGGCATAGATTTAAGGTGAGAGGGGAGAGATACAAAAGGGTCCAGAGGGGCAATTTTTTCACTCAAAGGGTGGTGAGTGTCTGGAACGAGCTGCCAGAGGCAGTAGTAGAGGCGGGCACAATTTTGTCTTTTAAAAAGCATTTGGACAGTTACATGGGTAAGATGGGTATAGAGAGATATGGGCCAAGTGCAGGCAATTGGGACTAGCTTAGTGGTATAAACTGGGCGACATGGACATGTTGGGCCGAAGGGCCTGTTTCCATGTTGTAAACTTCTATGATTCTATGATTCTAAACAAGCAGTAGTGTAAGATCAGACACCAAGCAGGAATTGAGAGTTGGTGACTGAAGGTGTGGTCAAAGGTTTGGGGTGGATTTTAGAGGCGAGAAGCAATGTAGCAAAGCAGTGAGGCTTCAGGGGAGAATTTCAGATAACAGGTTAAGGGAGCCAGTTTTAGCAATGTAAACATGGGCATCTCGATGCCACTCTTCTGCAATCTGAATGAAACAATCGCCTGAAGCATTTTTTATACTCAGTACTTTTGTGACAAAAATGAAGCTTTCTCGTACATGTTTGATTATTTATTAAATTCTTTCTCACTGATCACAGCACACCTGGGGTTAAAATTAGTTACCGCTCACTATTTCTGCAGGCTGTAAAAAATTCACGCCCCAGTTTTGTATGCCTTAGATATCAATGCATGTCTGTAGTTTATTCCTGTGAAATAGGAAGGGATTTGATATGATGATGCCTGTTAAGTTCAGAGGCATTAGTGGTATTCTGTCTGTCAGCGTGCCTCATAGTTGTCTGGATAAGAGTTGATGTCTTCCAAACATAGGTTGAATAAAGTAGTTGGATTTCTCAGGAAGGAGTCAAGCTATTGACTTGATTGACATCCTGGAGATCTTTTTAAAGTAATAGGCTTGAATGAGAGCTGTATCTGAGGTGAAGACATGAGTCGAGTCTGTGAGAGAGGCAGGGGCATGATTCGCTATAGTCTCTCTGACGGACAGCTCTATAACTAGGAGCTTCCGATTGTGGCCTTATATTTCACCACCTACACTCAGCTCACCGATCAGTCTGGCACCATAAAAGGCACTACAAGCCTAACTAGAGGACCCTGTGATTGTGAACAGCTATGTAAAAAAGTAAGTTTCAAGGGTTTGTTTTATATTGAGGGGTAGTGCAGGAGATGTATCTGTTGTTTTTGATGTTTAAGAGGAAATTAGTAGAAGCTTGTAATTACTGTAAATATACCATTTGCACAGAAAACTCTTCTTTTACCTGTTTTATATTCAATGAATTTGTTTGGTGGTTTACAGCTTGTGTCACAGTTTAATAAATGTACATTCTTCCAACAATTGAAGTTAAGGAGATTATGTGGCAGCACTTGATGTTTTTTCCCAGTAAGCTGGAATACAGTGACATGGGTTCTCTGTAAGCCCCTGAGTCCCGATACATGTACCTAGATATTGGGCAGGCAAAGGCATACACTGGTTCATAGCGGACACGAGGTCCGCTTACAGCAGTGGCCAGTGATGAACCACCAAAGGACAATGTCCAACATAAAAATCTGAAAGTGTAACAGCAACCAACTACTGTAGTAAGTGAAAGAGAAAAGAAATTGATTAAAAACGTGTTAACCCAGAATTTCTCAAACTTTTAAAGTAATTGAGAATGCACAGGGAAAGATTAGTTTTTATACTCGGCATGGTTGGGTATCTTTTAGTAGCCACTGTCAGCATCAAGCATACTGTTAAACCAAGGCCCTGCCTGCCTTCTCAGGTGGACGTAAAAGATCCCATGGCACTATTTTGAAGAAGAGCAGGGGAGTTATCCCCAGTGTCCTGGCCAATATTTATCCCTCAACACCACTAAAATAAATGATCTAATCACTGTCACATTGCTGTTTGTGGGACTTTGCTGTGTGCAAATTGGCTGCTGAATTTGCTACATTATAATATGTAAAGCGCTTTGGGGCATCCTGAGGTCGTGAAAGGCGCTATATAAATGTAAATCTTTCTTCACATGCTGGGTAAAACTGCTTCTACTTCATCCCAACATTGTGCTTTTACCACAGCCTCAGAAGAGTGGCATTAGTATGAATTTGCATGTCCGACACCAGCACTCCTTGTTGTCTCAAACTGAGTTGCACTGCCAATTTAGTGCCAATTATTTGCTGAATGAAGGGTAATTTTGGGCTGTGGATTTGTGATCACTTAAACTGACACACACACAAAAAAAATCCATTTTAATTAAAGAAAATCCTACTTTACAATTCTGTAATCTCTGCCTCCCAGGCCTCGGCTGCAGTCCGCCCACAACCAGAAGTACAAAGGGAAATAAATGATGCAGCTTTGAAAATGGCACTGTGTATGTGCAGAGGGAGCCAGATCGCTGTGGCCATGCACAGCACTATCTTTGTAAAAGTACATCCCCATTCCCAAGTGGTTCAAATTGAGCCCATATTTGGTTGTTTTGCTGAATTCTGCGCCAAGTGGTTAGGATCTGGAATGCACTGCCCGAGGGGGTGGTGGAGGCAGATTCAATCATGGCCTTCAAAAGGGAACTGGAAAAGTACTTGAAAAGAAAAAATTTGCAGGGCTACGGGGATAGGGCAGGGGAGTGGGACTAGCTGGATTGCTCTTGCATAGAGCCGGCGTGGACTCGATGGGCTGAATGGCTTCCTTCCGTGCTGTAACCTTTCTATGATTCTATGATTCTATAATTTTTGGAAAAATCCTAACTTTGACCCAGTGTTGAGAGAGAGTGTGATTTTGGACAATCATTCTCCAACAAAGTAAACTCTCTGCCAACTGTTGTAATGAAAACATTGTTGAAATGGGTGCCCCGAGTAAAATCAACACTCAAAACATTACTTACCCTTTTAAAGTTGAGTCTCTGAGAATTCCTAATCTTATGTTCTAAGTAAAGTTTCACCCTTTAAAACGTTTTCTTTCTGAAGAGTTCTTTCACTTTAGTGATATTAAGCAGATTACTTCAGCAGTTGACTACGGCATCCAACACATGAAAAGAAAAAACCCGCAAATGCTAGAAATTTGAAATGCAGGAAATGCACAGCAGATCAATCGGGATCTATCTGAAAGAGAAAGGCAGGTTTGTGTTTTGGGTGGGACCCTTTCAGCAGAACAGAGTTTCTCTTTTTAGCGCACAGGTTGATACCCCATTTGATGAAAATTTCTGTGAGCTAGGCTGAAATTGAAACATTCCAAACCATTTTCTGTCCATGCCCACTCTACTGACTCCTCGGTGTCAAATTTTGTTTGATAAGCGCTCCTGTAAAGCACCTTGGGATGTTTTACCACGTTAAAGGCACCACATAAATGCAACAGTTGTTGTTCCTATTAACTGGACATTTTGAGCAGTGATTGCCTGCAAATAAATATATCTATTTTTCAAAGTACATCTTTGCTATATTTACAGTTCCATTACACAGTCTCCTTGCGTTGCATGACCACAAGCATATTGTTTTAAGTGAAAAATCATTTCATCATCAAACAGTTTACATTTCATAAAATCATCCATCACACTTAGAACATAAGAATTTTTAAGGATAGGTAAAGACCGTTAAGCCCAACCATCCCATCTCTTTTTGATTAAACAAGTCCACTTACCTGCTTTCCCAGCATATCTTTCATTCCTTCTCTCTAGACACACGTCATAAACTCATTTATACTGCCCGCTTCAATTGCTTTCTTCTTCCGCAAGTCTATTAACCTCTGCCTGACTTTCTACTCCTAACTTGTGGAAAACCCTCTAGGATTGTGCCCACCGCAGAACTCGGCCACTAACCCTGTTGAAGTTTGCAGAGCGCCTAAGCGTCCCCCTTACAAATGGAGCTGTTCCAACAACCCCCAACACTTTATGGCCTCCTTATCTTCAGGGGTCCAGGCTCTGATCCTAACCTGGACGCCAACTGGACTCCACCTCTGCTGGGATTACCTGGGTGAAATGAGGGATACCTGCACCGATTGTATGCCGGGTCTCGGCTGAGGGTTAAGATGCAGTAACTCCTGACATAGGGAGTCCGAGCCCCCACTTCACCCTCTTTAAGTCGATGATCTTGTGGGGGCAGGCAGTACCTCTGCCTCCACAAGACCGTCCTTGGAAACTCACTAGTAATCCATGGACCTAAACTAACCTTCCATGAAGAATGTGAGTTCAATTCCACCATAGCAATTAGAGAATTTGAATTCAGTTTACAAAAAAAAAATCTGTAAATAAAAAAAACTGGTATCAGTAAAAGTGACTACAAAGTTGTTGGTTTGTTGTATAAACCCAACTGGTTCACTAATGCCTCCTTAAGGAAGGAAGATAACCGCTTTGAGTCCTATATATGACTCCAGTCCCACACCAATGTGGTTGACTCTTAACTCTGAAGTGGTTTAGCAAGTTTATCTCAAACTGCTACAAACACAGACTACAGCAGTTCAAGAAGGCCCACCTTTTCAGGACAACTAGGGATGACCACATCCTGAGAGCAAATAAAAATGGATCCGGAATAGCTAGGCCCCGGTTGGGTTTATGCCAAGGGTCTGCAAGAACAGCCGTGGGATTTTATCTTTAACTTGGTGTCCCCTGGTATTTGAAACCTTCAATTGAAAGCATGCGTGTAATGTACAACAGAAAATGCTTCCTAATATTTTAATCCTGTGTATTCTGACGAGTGAACACAGTGCTGTGACAGACGGCTTATTCCTGTAACACTGTAATACACTGACAGCTCATCTTTCTCTGTATTTTTGGACTCCTTAGGACAAATCCCTGTATCACCCAGTGAGCAACAGCTGCATGGACTGCAACCTAGCTGACAAGAAGATTTTCATGAACAGATGTAACCCCTCGGTGCACACCCAGCAGTGGATTTTTCAACACATCAACGTGACTGTTCTGGAAAAGTTCAACAGTAATTCCAGCTCATAGGGATGTCTTTGCCGCAGCGGAGAAACGTGCACATTGGCGAGCCAGTCCTTTGGCAGGATGTGTCGGCATCTGGATCGATTCATTCAGGTGTTAACTTTCGTAGCTAGGGTGGAGGGCGGGGGTGTGGTGGGTGGTGGGGCGGGGTGGGGGGGGGGGGTGGTTGGGGTGGGGGCTTATTCTCAGGATCAGTGATAGCCGTAGCCGAAGTCAAGAACACGACCGACGCACTTTGCGAAAAGAGCTTCACCAGCTGTCACAGGACGTGGAAAGACTCGAGCAGACTCGGGAGTGCCTTGCTGGTCAAGAGCAGACAGTTTCCAGTTACTTCTACTAGAGTTTTGAACTGAAGGAAGGAGAGCTGGAATTCTGTAGATTCTCAGGTCAATCCTGCCCCTGTGTATCTCTAAGCAGATGCTGATTGCACTTTTTGTTTTCGGGCAGGCCATATAGTTTGACATATCAGCAGAGGAGTGCATGGCTGATACTAGTTCAAACCTGTTGACTATACCATACAGGAGAGTTGCCCAGGATCCAACAATATACTGAGCTTTTTTTTTGACCCTGTTTGGACTTTGTGAACAGTTGTCTTCTTTTCTTTTTTTTTATGAATTAAATTGGAGAACAAATTTTGTGAGTCTTTTATTGGGTGATGGGAGTTCCAGGAAATGTTTAATTGCAATGAAAACAGAAAATGCTGGAAACATTCAGCAAGTCAGGCAGCATCTGTGGAGAAAGAAACGGAGTAACTGAAACATTAACTCTGTTTTTTTCTCCACAGATGCTGCCTGACTTGCTGAATATTTCCAGCATTTTCTGTTTTTATTTTAGATTTCCAGCATCTGCAGTATTTTGCTAATGTTTAATTGCAAATCTGCATCAATTACTTCATTTTCCACATAGCACAGAAAATAATGTTTTCCTTTTAGAGGACTGAAATATTTATTAGGTTTCTGAGAAACAACATTTTGCACTAATTTTGTTCTAAAATAACATGACTTTATTAAAATGATATATTGTGATACACACTGGATATAGCATTTCCCAGTAAACGCTGCACGTTTTTTCTCAATAAATCTTCTTGAATCATTTCATTTTGATCCCGCCACATACAAGGGCCAGTCAATGCACCTCACAAAAAAGAATGTAAATTAGAAGAAAATACTACATAAAATTTTTTAAAATATAAGGCATATCCTGAGGCGTTGCTTGCAGGCCTGGGTCGGAAGCCAGCTCTGTGTCTGGCAGGGCCAGATGTGGAGGAGGCACGTCTGGATGAAGGCTGCAGGATGGGCTAAGGCTCAGAGTGAGGCTAGGCTTTGGTTGACATCTGGAGAACCTGAGCCCCCGCATACCTCCTCAAAGGAAGACAGTCGCTAATTGATCATTAGACAACTGAGGGTCTGAGCCCGCGTTAGGCTGGCAGGAACCCCTCATAAGTAGACTGGCTCACTATAAAATATGTGAATGCATTTCCACCATCCTCTTGACCGCAGCACAGACACACATCATACTCCAGGGAATGGTGGTTCCACCATTTGGTGATGCGGGGCTTCAACAGAAGCTATTTGCCTCTCAGGAAACCTATCATGGCAGGTACTATTCCCTGGATATACGAATGTGGGTTCTCATACCTGGCCTCCAGGTAACCCCTTTCAGCAGCTGTCGTCCTAAGCCTTGGAGTTTCCTCACCAGCTGTATGATGGACTGCCACTTTCAGCATGGTAGAAAGACCCATACAGGAGACTTTATGAGAAACCAGTCACCTTGACATTTTAGATATCCAAGTTCAGTGCTGTGTATTTGACATTAATTGCTTAATCCAGGTCCTTGTGTTTTGGCAGAGAGATATGCTCACCTTAAGACTGACTCCCTCTCCAGTATACTCAATCACATGTCAGTTTAGACAAGAACCCTCCTTCCCTGCAACTGTTTCCACTTTTTGCCACAACTTGACCACATTGGTTGGTCCGGAATCTTGCTCTTCTGTTCCATATCTGGGGGTTCTCAACCATGAAGAATTGTTTGGACACATGTCTTCTATGGCACATGCTTAACCTATATTGGGAATTTGCTGTCATTGTAAAAAAGACCAAAGTGGCCTTTGCCTTCTTCTCAGTGCTGTGTCAAGGCTAAAGTACCAGGTGCTGATTTGAATTAACGTTTAGGACAGATGCCCTTGTATCTTCTAAGCAATACCTTCCAGATCCCCTATTGAGTTATGCAAAGCCATAAGACACTTGGGAGCACCTATATATCCACTGGTTCGACCATTATCCAATTTCAATTGATTCCATATTGCTTATAAAATTGGCTGTATTGAACCATGAGAAAATCATTTACTTACAATCTTTATTAAAAATACAGAATATGTTTATGTCTACCTCAGATTCTTGCTGTCTAGCAGACGTGTTGGCACACAAGGAAAAGAAATGTAGCGAATAGAATCTCAGAATATCATGGCCTGTTTCCTGCCTTGTTCATTTCTCAATTGCACTATAATGTAGTGTGCAAAGGACATTTCTACAAAATTGCAGAACACCTAGACACCCCCTCATCCCATCTCGAGGACAATGGCAGGTGCCAGTAGACATGGTGCAGACAGGTTTGAAGTATATATTGTTCTGATGAAACAGTCATTAACAGAGTGTTAACTCTGTTTCTCTCTCCACAGACGCTGCCTGACTAGCTGAGTGTCTTCCAGCATTTTCTGTTTTTAATTTCAGATTTCCAGCATCCGCAGTATTTTGCTTTTGTTGAAGTATATGGAGGGCGGTTTTCAGGGCTCCGAATCTATTATCAATCTTAGCAGTTCTTCCCTCTAAACCTTTATGATCATTTTCCTATAGGTTTCTTACCAAGTCAAAATGGATTAAGTGATATGGAAATAATGAAACTGTTATATTAGGTTGCTAGATAGTAGGGATACAGGGGTAGATTTTCCCCGGGGGTTCCACAATCTCTCGGCGTAACAACGGAATCGCTCCGGGGATTCCAGAAAGGTGAGAGGACAAACAGGAGAACCCACTCCATCACCCTCCTTACCCAGTCTAGCCTATATGTGACTGCAGTCCCATACCAATGTGGTTGACTCTTAACCACTCTGAAGTAGCAGAGAAAGCCACTCATTTCAAAAAGAAAGCCCACCCCCACTTTCTCAGGGCAATTAGAGATGGACCATAAATGTGAGCCTTGCTAGTGACACCCAAACCTCAAGAATGAATTAAAAAAATTACTAATATTTCAATAAACTGTAGAACAAGGTTTTAAAGTTCTGTATGAAAGTAATTGCTGTAAGGAAAGATGCCAATACATAAATTGTTAATGTTAGTAACCCCCTTAACCACAATGTAATGTAAGAAACATAGAAAATAGGAGCAGGAGTAGGCCATTTGGCCCTTGGAGCCTGCTCCACCATTCAATATGAATCATGGCTGATCCTCTATCTCAATACCATATTCCCGCTCTCTCCCCATACCCCTTGATGCCTTCTGTATCTAGAAATCTATCTATCTCCTTAAATATATTCAGTGACTTGGCCTCCGCAGATTTCTGTGGTAGAGAATTCCACAGGTTCACCACCCTCTGAATGAAGAAATTTCTCCTCATCTCAGTCCTACATGTCCTAACCCATATCCTGAGACTGTGACCCGTCGTTCTGGACCCCTCAGCCAGGGAAAACATCCTCCCTGCAACCAGCCTTTCTAGCCCTGTCAGATTTTTATACGTTTCAATGAGATCCCCTCTCATTCTTCTAAACTCTAGTGAATACAGGCCTAGTCAATCCAATCTCTCCTCATACGACAGTCCTGCCATCCCAGGAATCAGTCTGGTGAACCTTCGCTGCACTCCCTCTATGGCAAGTAGGGATACAGGGGTATCCCTAATTGCACAGCTATTAATTTGAGGTGTTGAACAGTATGATGGTGCCCATGGAAGAAACAACAGCATGGCCAGTGTGTTACCTTGCCTGCCTTTGTCAGATTATTGAACTTTTTCCAGCACTGGTCTGCCATTCTGGAGCTGAGAGAGGTGGGACCCAGTGCCACTGCCATCTTCCTCCATATGGCACACATTTTAAACCACATTGATCGCCATTCTCACATTTAATTGTTTTCATTCATAAATATAATACATATTCATTAGTTTGATCGATTTGTTTATTACTTGAAGAAATTTAATAGCCACAGTTATTGAAGATCAGTTGTGCAGTTATAATCTGATCCTGCTCAAACACCAGCTGCAACATGGTCTGAATTCTTAACAGGTTATGCAAAGAAATCAATGTAACATGAAAGCAAAGATCATGTGGTTTAAAACAGTCATGTGAAGTGATTACAAATTGTTCATGTGTCAGTCACCCGATGGCCATTTTGAAGGAGATAATTCAAGTCAAATGGACTTAGTAACAAAATCAGCCAGGGTTACCACTACTGATTGTTATTGAGTGACCCCCTGCTAGGAGCCCTGGCAGCAGCTCTAAAGTGCTAGATTGTATAAATGCAGAGATTAGACAAGCGTGTAAGAAAGGCATAGTGGTCTTAATGGGGGACTTTAACCTTCACATAGATTGGGAAAAGCAGACCAGCAACTGTCAGAAAGGTAGTGAATTTCTTGAGTGTGTCCGGGATAGTTTTCTACAGCAGTATGTCCTAGAGGCAACAAGGGGGCAAGCCATACTAGATTTAGTAATGAGTAATGAACTAGATTTAGTTAACGGCTTAACTGTGCGTGAACATCTATCCAATAGTGATCATAACATGATCGAGTTCAATGTAGTATTTGAAAGGGAAAAAAGTGAATCAGCTGCTAAGATTCTAGACTTGGGCAAGGCCGACTTCAATGGGATGAGACAGAGACTGTCCACAGTAAACTGGGCAAATCTGTTAATGGGTAAAACGACTGATGATCAGTGGGAAATGTTTAAAGAAACATTTAACGTGATACAGAATCGGTTTATACCCCTGAGGGGCAAGAACTCTACTTGCCAAAAAAAACAGCCATGGACAACGAAAGAGGTAAGGGACAGTATAAGACATAAGGAAAGGGCATACAAAAAGGCAAAAAATGGCACAGATCCTGAAAAATGGGAAAGATACAAAGATCAACAAAGAGTCACAAAACAGATAGTAAGGGCTACAAAAAGAGTGTATGAAAAGAAACTCGCAAGGGATATCAAAACCAATACGAAGAACTTTTATAGTTATATTAGGAAAAAGAGGGTGGTCAGGAGCAGTGTTGGCCCCTTAAAAACTGAAAGTGGGGATATCGTCATTGACAATGGGGAAATGGCGGACATATTGAACGATTACTTTGCGTCAGTATTTACAGTAGAAAAAGAGGATAGCATGCCGGAAATCCCAAGAAAACTAATATTGAATCAGGGACAGGGACTCGATAAAATTAACATAAGTAAAGCAACAGTAATGAAGAAAATAACAGCACTAAAGAGTGACAAATCCCCAGGACCAGATGGTTTCCATCCCAGGGTTTTAAAGGAAGTAGGTGAGCACATTGCGGATGCCCTAACTATAATCTTTCAAAGTTCTCTAGATTCAGGAACTGTCCCTCTTGATTGGAAAATTGCACATATCACTCCGCTTTTTAAGAAAGGAGAGAGAGGGAAACCGGGGAATTATAGACCAGTTAGCCTAACATCTGTTGTGGGGAAAATGCTGGAGTTCATAATTAAGGATAGGGTGACTGAACACCTCGAGAATTTTCAGTTAATCAGAGAGAGCCAGCATGGATTTGTGAAAGGTAGGTCGTGCCTGACAAACGTGATTGAATCTTTTGAAGAGGTGACTAAAGTAGTGGACAGGGGAATGTCAATGGATGTTATTTATATGGACTTCCAGAAGGCATTTGATAAGGTCCCACATAAGAGACTGTTAGCTAAGATAGAAGCCCATGGAATCGAGGGAAAAGTACGGACTTGGTTAGGAAGTTGGCTGAGCGAAAGGCGACAGAGAGTAGGGATAATGGGAAGGTACTCACATTGGCAGGATGTGACTAGTGGAATCCCGCAGGGATCTGTCTTGGGACCTCAATTATTCACAATATTTATTAACGACTTAGATGAAGGCATAGAAAGTCTCATATCTAAGTTTGCCGATGACACACAGATTGGTGGCATTGTAAGCAGTGTGGATGAAAACATAAAATTACAAAGCGATATTGATAGATTAGGTGAATGGGCAAAACTGTGGCAAATGGAATTCAATGTAGACAAATGTGAGGTCATCCACTTTGGATCAAAAAAGGAAAGAACAGGGTACTTTCTAAATGGTAAAAAGTTAAAAACAGTGGATGTCCAAAGGGACTTAGGGGTTCAGGTACATAGATCATTGAAGTGTCATGAACAGGTGCAGAAAATAATCAAGGCGGCTAATGGAATGCTGGCCTTTATATCTAGAGGACTAGAGTACAAGGGGGCAGAAGTTATGCTGCAGCTATACAAAACTCTGGTTAGACCGCACCTGGAGTACTGCGAGCAGTTCTGGGCACCGCAACCTTCGGAAGGACATATTGGCCTTGGAGGGAGTGCAGCGTAGGTTTACTAGAATGATACCCGGACTTCAAGGGTTAAGTTACGAGGAGAGATTACACAAATTGGGGTTGTATTCTCTGGAGTTTCGAAGGTTAAGGGGTGATCTGATCAAAGTTTATAAAATATTAAGGGGAACAGATAGGGTGGATAGAGAGAAACTATTTCCGCTGGTTGGGGATTTTAGGAGTTGGGGGCACAGTCTAAAAATTAGAGCCAGACCTTTCAGGAGCGAGATTAGAAAACATTTCTACACACAAAGGGTGGTAGAAATTTGGAACTCTCTTCCGCAAACAGCAATTGATACTAGCCAAAGGCAGGTATATGGAGTTAGATTCCAGATCAGCCATGATCTTATCAAATGGCGGAGCAGGCACAAGGGGTTGAATGGCCTACTCCTGTTCCTATGTTCCTATGGGTGAGGATAGGTTTGGGCTTGGCTATGATGCCCTCTGCAAGGAGCTTACACGTGAAGGTAAGGATCAGGGGATGGCCAGTACCCAAGGAAACATAATTGAGCAAGGAGCCAAAACCTTCAGGAAAAGAAGATCGGGGAAGAATAACATTGGCAGATTTATAAACACAAGGAGGATCCATATGTATGTTTCCTAAAAAAGTTTCATCTATGGGAGAGCTTGAGCAGATGTTTTTTTTGGCTGCCACAGCCTTCACATTTGCTGTGACACCACTGACACTGGGAGAAGACTAAAGTTACCATTTGTGCCACCAGCATTCAAAACACAACAAACAGGATATTCAAAATAACTTGAGGAACATGGGAATTTTACACCACAGTATTTATAAAGGCAAATGGGAGCCAAGTAGATTCACTGATTAAGTTCCTGCTTGTTGTTATTGTTATGCATTGAAAAATGCATGTGTAACAAATGGATTTTCAATATCAGGACTCTCAAGTCAAGCACTCATGTATTTTTTTTAATGCTGGAAGTTTCAAATAAGTTACAATCAGGAAATGCAACATTACAGCTCAGGATTTCTTCAGGAAATAATTAAATTTAACCTTCTATGAATAACAATTGTCATTCATAATCATAGTGACATGGTTTGTGCCTGTTTGCAATGTTTAAATGATTTATGTGACCAGATTTCAACTAAGTGCTGAGGGAAAAGCCCAGCCACAGGAGATTGTTTTACTGTCTCAATTCCTCCATGGTGCTGTATAGAATTTCAAAGGAACTCACTAAAGGTCCTTATAGACTGAACAGGCTGGGGCTCTTTTCTCTAGAAAAGAGAAGGCTGAGGGGGAGACCTAATAGAAGTCTTTAAAATTATGATGGGGTTTCATAGGGTAGACGTACAAAAGATGTTTCCACTTGTGGGGGAGTCCAAAACTAGGGGCCATAATTATAAGATAGTCACTAATAAATCCAGTAAAGTATTCAGTGGAAACTTCTTTACCCAGAGAATCGTTAGAATGTGGAACTTGCTACCACATGGAGTAGTTGAGGCGAATAGCATAGATGCCTTTATGGGCAAGCCAAATAAGTATGAGGGAGAAAGGAATGGAAGGATATGCTGATAGGGTTAGATGAAGTAGGGTGGGAGGAGGTTGGTGTGGAGCATAAACACCAGCATCGGCCAGTTGGGCCAAATTGTCTGTTTCTAAACTGTAAATTCTATGTAATAGTATTCACACAGATTACATTCACTGACAATGCCGTAAGATTATCTTTGAAATCTGAAACACATTGTACACCATTTACAATGTTATCGTGTAATAAAATACTACTTATTTTCCTTTTGCAACTTACAATGTCACAACAAACATTTTTCTAGCAAATACAAATACCCGGGCCTGGATTTTCATTCTGGGACCCTGGGTGTGGTGTAACTCCAAGTGTTTCTGCAAATTTTACCCTTACAGTAAAAGTAAAGCTACAACCATCATTTAGACTTTCCCCTTTTTCTCTGGTGACAGCAGTAGGGAGCTCTGCGAGGTCCAAACGGCCTGCCAGTGAGTAAGAGGGCAAGGAAGAGAACATCCAAACGGTCAACAAATTTTGCTCCCCTTGTGTCAGTACAGATAAAATGGGTTGCTCTTATTCCTGTCACTATTTCTGAAACATTATCAGGACAGAAACAAGGCCTACATTAGACTGCAAAGACAATTTGCATTGTCATATGATAATTATTCCCTCTCTTACCTGAAGCCTTGAACCTCTTTCCATTACAGCCCTTCTCTTCCTATTTTATCGATACCACTATGCTCAGTGTTTTCTGCATTTTCTTCTCTTTTCTCCAAAGCTGTCCTTCAACACCGCCAACTTGCATTTATATAGCGCCTTTAATAGTAAAGCATCCTAAGGTGCTTCACAGGAGCATTACCAGACAAAATTTGGCACCAAGTCACATAAGGAGATATTAGGACAGGTGACCAAAAGCTTGGTCAAAGAGGTACGTTTTAAGGAGCGTCTTGAACACAAGAATAAGAAATAGGAGCAGAAGTAGGCTACATGGCCCCACAAGCCTGCTCTGCCATTCAATAAGATCATGGCTGATCTTCGATCTCAACTCCACTTTCTCGCCCGATCCCCATATCCTTTGATTCCCTTAGAGTCCAAAAATCTATCGATCTCAGTCTTCAATATACTCAATGACTGAGCGTCCACAGCCCTCTGAGCTAGAGAATTCCAAAGATTCACAGCCCTGAGTGAATAAATTCCTCCTCATCTCAGTCTTAAATGTCCGACCCCTTATCCTGAGATTATGTCCCCTACTTCTAAACTCTCCAGCCAGGGGAAACATCCTCTCAGTATCTACCATGTCAAGCCCTCTTAGAATCATATGTTTCAATGAAATCACCTCTTATTCTTCTAAACTCCAGAGTATAGGCCCATTCTACTCAATCTTTCCTCGTAGGACAACCCTCCCATCCCAGGAATCAGTTTAGTGAATTAACTGAGTTGCACCACCTCTAAGGCGAGTATATCCTTCCTTAGGTTAGGAGACCAAAACTTTTTTCTTTTATTCGTTCATGGGATTTGGGTGTCGCTGGGAAGGCCAGCATTTATTGCCCATCCCTAATACTGCACACAGTACTCCAGGTGTGGTCTCACTGAAGCCTTGTACAGTTGCAGCAAGAATATTTTAATAAAACACACACTCTTACCTTAGACAAACACATTCTCGGGACGCCCTTACTTCCTTATCACCTCCCCGCCTCACTCTTGTTTACCCTCACATATTCACTCACATTCACAGTCCTTTATAAACAAACAATATCTCACTTTCTCCCCAATAGACTTCTTTTTCATTCACCCTCACATTTCCTTCAAGAAGTGAGTACAAACCTCCCTTAATACAGTCTTACATTCACTTCTTCAAGTGAGCGATTCCAATAAATGGACAGAACACCTGCCTGCATAGAAGTACGGCTGCTGAGATCCATTCACCTACAACATGACCCCATTTTCATAACAGAGCTTTATACAAAGACAAAGCCAATAACTCAAATCAAACACCGAGGACTGGTTTTGATTATATATAATCCTCTTATTATAGCTTTAGAGGACTCCTTGTCATAGATTGGAATGGCAGCCAATAGAAATATTAGAGTGTACTGGGATCTCCAATTACAGCAACCCTGCAGGGATGAGCAAACTAGCACCAAATTAGGTTTGACCAGAACTGACCCACCCCATCAGCTATCTCAGCACACCATGTAACTGACCCTGGGAACTTAATTGTATCAAAGTTCTGTGCAGAATCATAGAATCTTAGAAAGGTTACAGCATGGAAGGAGGTCATTCGGCCCATCGAATCCATGCCAGCTCTATGCAGGAGCAATTCAGATCGTCCCATTACCCCGCCCTAATCCCCGTAGCCCTGCAAATCTTTTACTTTCAAGTACTTATCCAGTTCCCATTTGAAGGTAATGATTGAATCTGCCTCCACCACCCCCACCGGCAATGCATTAGAGATCCTAACCACTCGCTGTGTAAAAAAGTTTTTTCTCATGTGCACTTTGATTCTTTTGCCAAACACCTTAAATCTATGTCCTCTGGTCTTGACCCTTCTGCCAATGGGAACAGTTTCTCTCTAACTACTCTGTCTAAACCCTTCATGATTTTGAATACCTCTATCAAATCTCCTCGCAACAGTCTCTGTTCCAAGAAGAACAACCCCAGCTTCTCCAGTCTATCCATGTAACTAAAGCCCCTCATCCGTGGAATCATTCTAGTAAATCTCTTCTGCACCCTCTCTAAGGTCTTCACATCTTTCCTAAAGTGCGGAGCCCAGAACTGGACACAATACTCCAGTTGTGGCCGAACCAGTGTTTTATAAAGGTTCATCATGACTTCCATACTTTTGTACTCTATGCCTCTATTTATAAAGCCCAGAGTCCCGTATGCTTTTTTAACCGCTTTCTCAACCTGCCCTGCAACCTTCAACAATTTGTGCACATATACCCCCAGATCTCTGTTCCTGTACCCCTTTTAGAATTGCCCTCTAGTTAATATTGCCTCTCCTCGTACCTCCTACCGAAATGTATCACTTCGCATTTTTCTGCGTTAAATTTCATCTGTCACGTGTCCGCCCATGCCACCAGCTTGTTGATATCCTCGAAGTCTATCACTATCCTCCTCACTGTTTACTACTCTTCCAAGTTTTGTGTCATCTGCAAATTTTGAAATTGTGCCCTGTACACCCAAGTCCAAGTCATTAATTTATATCAAGAAAAGCAGTGGTCCCAGCACCGGCCCCTGGGGAACACCACTGTACACCTCCCTCCAATCCAAAAAACAACCGTTCACCACTACTCTGTTTCCTGTCCCTTAGCCAATTGTTTATCCCTGTTGCTACTGCCCCCTTTAGTCCATGGGTCGCAATCTTGATGATAAGCCTACCATGCAGCACTTTATCAAACATCTTTTGAAAGTCCATATACACTACATCAAATGCATTGCCCTCATCTACCCTCTGTTACCTCATCAAAAACTCTATCAGGTTAGTTAATTGATTTGCCTTTAACAAACCCGTGCTGGCTTTCCCTAATCAATCTACACTCATCCAAGTGACTGTTAATTCTGTCCCGGATTATCGTTGCTAAAAGTTTCCCTACCACTGAGTTTAAACTGACTGGCCTGTAGTTGCTGACTTTATCCTTACCCTTTTTTTGAACAAGGGTGTAACATTTACAATTCTCCAGTCCTCTGGCACCACCCCCGTATCTACGGATGTTTGGAAGATTATGACCAGTACCTCTGCAATTTACACGCTTACTTCCCTCAGCAACTTAGGATGCATCCCATCCGGACCGGGTGACTTATCTACTTTAAGTACAGCTAGCCTTTCAAGTACCTTTTCTTTATAAATTTTTAGCCTATCCAGTATCTCAACTATATCTTCCTTTACTGAGACTCTGCAGCATCTTCTTCCTAGGTAAAGACAGATGTAAAGTACTCATTTAGTACCTCAGCCATCCCCTCAGGGTCCAGGAGTAGATCTCCATTATGATCCCTAAATCGGCCACACCCCTCTTCTTACTATCCGTTTACATGCCTGTAGAAGACTTTTGGATTCCCTTTTGTGTTGGCCGCCAGTCCATTCTCAATCTCTCTTTGCCCCTCTTGTTTGCTTTTTCACTTCCCCTCAGAGTTAGCTGATGTCAGGCATCACGGCAGTCGGGGTGTTATAATAGACCTCAATGTCCCTAGGCTAGAAAAGGAGAAAGGAATCAGCAAATGTTCCACCTTCAGAGGTGAAGCCTCAGTGGGTGTCGGCTGTGGCTTAGTGGGTAACACTCTTGCCTCAGTCAGGAGGTTGTAGGTTCAAGTCCCACTCCAAGGCCTTGAGCACATAATCTAGGCCAACACCTCAGGGAGTACTGCACTATTGGAGGTGCCAGCTTTCGGATGAGACGTTAAACTGAGGCCCAGTCAGCCTTCTCAGGTGGACGTAAAAGGTCCCATGGCACTATTTTGAAGAAAAGCATGAGGGTTCTCCCTGGTGTCCTGGCCAATATTTATCCCTCAATCAACATCGGATAATTTAAAACAAATTATCTGGTCATTATCACATTGCTGTTTGTAAGACCTTATTGTGCACAAATTAGCTGCCGCGTTTCCTACATTACAACAGTTACTACACTTCAAAAGTACTTCACTGGCTGTAAAGCGTCGTGAAAGGTACTATATAAATGCAAGTTCTTTCCAGTTCAGCTTGGTGCCTTCCATAGCTAAATAGCTGATGCTTATTCATACTTGTGGAAAATTGCACACTTGACTGAGGTACTGAAGAGTGGCCAGTGCCTTTGGAATGACCTTTGGAATGAGTCACCATCTTCAGGAGAGGAAGAGAAGCTTTGTGTAGCCATTGAGTGCAGGATGAGAAAATGTCAACAACTTAGAAATTCAACAGCTTGATAACTCTTTCTAGCCAAAAGCAATAAGTATGTAAAAATATTTACCATTAATACCTTCAGTGGAGGGCTGTGTTTTTACATCTTCCATTGTTATATTCAGCACAAAAAAAACTGTATGAACTACACAGATGCCAACATCATAGCTCAGTTTGTGATCTCTGTTGTGTTATATTTAAATGCTCTCTGCTGAGAACACTTTTGCTGTTAATGGAAAAAATATATTTATGCCTATGGTGCTCACTGACTATCTGATCTGCAGTCTTCTGTCTCCGGCAGGCAAGACATGAGGTGCATTCTATTAATAAAATGCATATTTAGACTCTTTATTCTTGCCTTTTGTTGAGTTGCTAATGATGGGAAACTGAGTGTGTTGGCATCTCTCTCTCCCTGGGCCTGTTGAAATACAATTCAAAATTGGTAGGTAGCATGAATAATGTCCCTATTTGCAATTCATCTCGAGTGCACTTGTCATGCGCCATTTGACAGGGGACCTGAACCAGCTCTTTAAAATGATGACAAGCATGGATAATGTACGTGCATTTAGGCTATGGTCGCAGAATTAGAAGATATAGAATCATAGAATTATACAGCACTGAAGGCAGCCATTCATGGGGCTTGAGTGATAGTACAAATTAAAGAATTTGTGTCGCTCTCTCAGAGTAGTGAATATTTGGAATAGAGGCTGTTAATGCTATGTTGATGGACGGGTTTTAAGAAAGATAAATATCTGATTAAGAAAGAACTTTCTTCATACACTGGAGGACTGGTATTGATTCTATATAACCCTCTTATTATAGCTTTAGATGACTACTCGCTATAGATTTGAATGGCAGCCAAACAGCATTTTGGGTGCTCCAATTTCAGCAACTCTGCAGATAAGCAAACTAGCACCAAATTAGGGGGAAAAAAGCAAAATACTGCGGATGTTGGAAGTCTAAAAATAAAAACAGAAAATACTGGATAACACTCAGGTCAGGCAGCATCTGTGGAGAGAGAAACAGAGTTAAAGTTTCAGGTCGATGACCTTTCATCAGAACTCAAAGATGTTAGAGATGAGCAGTTTTTAAGCAAGTATAGGACCAGAGAAAAAGGGCGGGGGGGAAGGAAAAAAAAACATAGCGTAAGGTCTGTGATAGGGTAGAGGGCAGGAGTGATTAATCAGACCAGGAAAATTGACCCTGGGACTTCCCTTGTCTGCAAGGCGTGTGCTGAGTTAGTTGATGTCAGGCATTGTGACAGTGAGAGTGCTAGAATAGACCGCAATGTCTGTCAGCTAGGGGCGGAATAAGAAATCAGCAAAGGCTCCACCTCAGCTTGCTGCCTTAGATACAATGAGTTGCCTTGAGTTATGAGCATGATTTTTTTAAAAATTCGGAGCCAGGAACTCGGTAAGTAACGTGAGTAACCCAGAAGTCAAGTGGGTGCGTCGCATTCTGCGATTGCAACATAATTGAAGGCAATTATTCTTGCTTCTGGGCTCCCCAGGTGACAGCCAGCCAGATTGGCTGCCTGTCGTAAGGGAAAGGAGCTGCGAGTCAGGGCGAGATCGTGGGCCATGGACGACATTGGTGGGGGGGTGGCACCTTGGAGAAGGTCGGGCCGGGGGGGGGAGGCCTTGGAGAAGATTGGGATCAGGGAGATGATCGGATCGGCAGTAGCAGGTCTACCATCCGGAAGAGGGTGGGGGGCGGGGGCGGCCAATCGCTGGTGTCCCATTACATCAGGTGAGCTTGTTGGGCCTGGATGAAGCACTCCTGCTCCTCTGGGCCCACAAATAGTGCAATAAAGGCACTCACCTCATGGATCTGGCCCTTCTCACCTGCTTCCACCTGAAGGGAGTCAAAAGCGATAGGAAACCAGTGCAGGTGAGCTTAAATTTGTTTCAGCTTTAGAATCCACAAAAAAATTAAGTACCTCATCTATTGCAATGTGGTACATTGCCCCTTTAACAATCCACCCATCGGCATTAAGTGGGGATGGGACTTCAGTGTTGCAGATGCATGCGCATCCAAGTGCGCCTGGGATAATCCCACAAGTGGGCGCGTTGGATCTGGGTTGTGGTCCCACTTCAAAAAACAAATAGACCACAGACGGAGGCTAGTCAACCCAGGTTATAACATACCGGTAGATAGAAAACGGGCGGTAGCAGATGGGCTGTCCATTTTAATGTCGTCCGATTTACCTTTACTGACGGGTGAAAAACGGGCGGAAATCAATGGAAAGGAAAATTGGGATAAGGTGAAAAATGGGCGGCCAATCTACTACCGCAATCTACCCCAAATTGTGCCTGTGTTGGCTCTTTACTCCAGAAATCCAAAATTAATCCTACTGCCCTGCTCTTTCATCATAACTCTGTATCTCTGCTTCAAATGTTTATCTACTCTTCCCTTAAAAATGCGATGGTCTCTGCTTCAACTATTCCCTGTAGCAAAGCTTTCTATACGTCAACAAACCTTTGTATAAAGAAAACTCTCAAACTCTCTCCTCACTCTCCATGACAATTTTAAATTGATTAACACGGTCTCTTCAACCAGAGGAAATCATTTTTCGCTGTTCACCCTATCAAAATCCTTCCTAATCTTAAATGCCTTCATTAAATATCCTCTCAGCCTTTTCTCATCCAGTGGAAAGAGTTTCAGATTCTGAAGTGTCTCATCATAACGATAGTTTCTCATCCTCATCTCATGTTCAATTACTCAATTTTCTTCAGTGAAGAACATTTTAATTGAATTAGCCTATTCTTGCACTTTAGAGCTTTGAGTTCTGGAATTATTCTTGCCGCTCTTCCAAACCCTTTGTAACCCAGCACTGTCTTTTTAAAATAAGGCGTTCAAAATTGCACACTTGGATCCTGAAATTACGCTGTGTGAATATTAGCACAGCTGTGTTAAGTTGCAACAGAGGCAAAACCCTTTTAAAAAGAACAAGATGACACCCCCATTAATATAGCAAAAGGGATTACATAGGAATACATTCAATGCAGTCCACCATGTATGAAGGAAAGACTTGTTAATGTATCCCTCTGGGATTGCATTTTACCAATTTCAAATTAGGATGTGTTCAAATTTTCTGTGTTTCCTGCACCAAACAGCATTGCCTTGTACTTTCCATGCCAAGTGAAACAAGGAGTATTGGAATGCCATCTGTCATTCCTCAACTCATCCAATTAACTTGTTCAGATACCATTGCATGGTATCAACTTCTCCTCCACTGGTCACCCAGTCACATAACTATTGTCGTCTGTAAAGTTGACAATCTGGAAAATTAAGTGTTTTCCATTTAGCATGCATCCATCACATCATGCCTTTCAAAAGCATCACATGGAAGTGTGGTCTTAGAGATGTTCCACCTCTGTCACACTTCAGGGTATTAGACCTCAGGGCTTCAAATTTAAAGCATCACACATCTGTAGGCCAAAAACTAGTGATCCAATTGACTAAATGAATCATAGAATCTTCCAGCAGAGAAGGAGGCCATTCAGCCCATCGTGCCTGTGCCGGCTCTTTGAAAGAACTAGTCAATTAGTCCCACTCCCCTGCTCTTTCCCCATAGCCCTGCAATTTTTTCCTTTTTAAATTACAAACAATTACAAAGAAAGTATTCCACAGAAACAGGCCATTCGGCCCAACAGGTCCATGCCGGTGTTTATGTTCCACGTGAGCCTCCTCCCACCCTTCATCTAACCCTATCAACATATCCTTCTATTCCCTTCTCCCTCATGTATTTAGCTAGCTTCCCCTTAAATGCATCTATGCTAGTCACCTCAACTACTTCTTGTGGTAGCAAGTTCCACATTCTTACCACTTGCTGGGGGAATAAGTTGCTCCTGAATTCCCTATTGGATTTATTAGTAATGATCTTATATTTATGGCCCCTAGTTCTGGTCTCCCCCACAAGTGGAAACATCTTCTCTATGTCTACCCTATCAAGCCCTTTCATAATCTTTCCTGATAGATATAACCTCTCATTTCTGGTATCATCCGAGTAAATCTTTTTTGCACCATCTCCAGTGCCTCTATATCCTTTTTATAGTGTGTAGTGTGGACACCAGAACTGTTCGCATTAACCTAAGTGTGATCAAACCAAGGTTCTGTACAAGGTGAGCATAACTTCTCTGCATTTCAATTCTATCCCTCTAGAAATGAACCGCAGTACTTGGTTTGCTTTTTTTAAAAAAAAACCTGCATTGCTACATTTGGTGATATGTGTATCTGTACCCCTAAATCCCCCTGCTCCTCTACCCCGTTTAGACTCTTACTTTCCAAGGAGTATGTGGCTTCCTTATTCTTCCTACCAAAACGTGCCACCTCAAACTTATCTATATTGAATTAATTTGCCAATTACATGCCCATTCTGCAAGTTTATTAATGTCTTCTTGTATTTTGTCACAGTCCTCCTCAGTATTAACTACAGCCCCCTAATATGGTATCGTTCCCAAATTTTGAAATTGTATTTCTGATTTCAGGAGTCCAAATCATTTATGTAAATGGTGAACAAGTGGTCCCAGCACTGATCCTTGTGGAACACTACTTCCCACCTTTTGCCAGTCTGAGTAATTACCTTTAACCCCTACTCTCTGTTCTGTAGTCAGCTTGCTATCCATTCTGCGACTTGTCCCCCGACTCCACATGCTCTGACCTTAGTCACGAGCCTACTATGCGGTACCTTATTGAAAGGCCTTTTGAAAATCCAAATATATTACATCTACTGCATTGCTCTTGACTATACTTCCTGTTACTTCTTCAAAGAATTCAATAAGGTTGGTCAAGCATGACCTTCCCTTTTGAAATCCATGCTGACTATTCTTTATTATATTTTAGGTTTCTAGATGTTTTTCTATTACATCTTTGAGTATGGATTCCATTATCTTTCCTACCACAGATGTTAAGCTAATTGGTCTATAGTTCCCTGGACTTGTTCTATTTCCCTTTTTAAATACAGGAATCGCATTAGTTGTCAGCCAGTACTCTGGCACTATTCCCTTTTCTAATCAATTTCTATATATATGTAATAGTGCCTCTGCTATCTCTTTCCTAACTTATTTTAATATTCATGAATGCAATCCATCCAGAACAGGGGTTTTATTCTCTCTAAGTTTGATTAGATTGTCAATTATCTCCCCCTTCCTATCTTAAATTTCTGTATATCTTTTTAATCTCTTCTTCTAATGTCATGCCCACCATATTAGTCTCCCTGTCAAATACTGAAGCAAAAGTAATTATTTAATATTTCTGCCATTTTGCTGTCATTACCTGTGAGTTTATCATGTTTATCCCTTAGTGGCCCTATCCCTATCCTGATTTTTCTTTTGTTATTGATGTGTCTGTAAAATATTTTACTATATTTTTGATATTCCTTGATAATTCAATCTTGTGTTTTCTTTTTACCTTCCTAATAGTTTTTTTGAATGCTTTCTTAACCTCTTCGTATTCCCTTTTGTCATCCTTTTCTTTGTTGTCTGTGTACTTAGTGTATGCCTTTTTCTTTATTTTCAATTTTGCCCTTATTTCTTTATTCATCCATGGTGGTTATTACTGAGTCCAGGAGAAATATATCCAGTAGAAAGGGATATATTTCTACTGGACTCATTTTAAATGTTTCCCACTGCTGTTCTATTCCTTTGTTTGTCAGTAAATTTTTCCACTTTATTTTTCCTAGTTCCATTCTCATCTCCTCAAAATCATCTTTTTTTTCCAATTTATTACTTTGGCCTTTGTCTTACTTATTAAACCTTATTATGTTGTGATTGCTATTGTCTAGATGTTCCCCTATGCTTAATTCACTTCTCTTGTCTGTTCTGGTTCATTTCCCATTACTAGATCCAGCAGTGCTTCTTCTCTTGTTGGGCTTTTTACATACTGGGTGAAAAATGAGTCCTGCACAAATTGTAAAAACTCCATTCGCTTTACCTACCTCTTGCTAGTTTATTTGGGAGTAGTTAAAATCTCCCATGATTATCATTCTGTGCCCTTTACTTATTTCACATATTTGCTTACATGTTTCTTCCTCTACCTCCTTTCCAATATTAGGTGGTCTGTAGTATACCCCTATTAGCATGATCGATCCCTTGTCTTTTATTTCGTTCCATATCGATTCGGTTTCTATCCTTCTGTTAGTTATGTCCCTTATTTCCCACTGTCATTATGTTATCTCTAAATAGTACAGCTACTCTACCCCCTTTTCTTCTTTCCCTATCCTTTCTGATTAAGTTATAACCTGCAATTTTTAGTTGCCAGTCCTGTTCTTTATATAGCCATGTTTCAGTTATTCCTACTACATCTGGTTCCTCGCTTCAGATTATTACCTCCAGTTCCCCGGTTTTATTTTGGACGCTGTGTATATTGCTGTGCAGGCAGTTTAAATCTTCTTTAGTAGTCTTTATTTATCCAAATCCTTTTTGAAAGTTACTTTTGAATCTGCTTCACCATCCTTTCAGGCAGTGCATTCCAGATCATAACTCCCTGAGTAAAAAAAACAACTCCTCACTTCCTCCCTAGCTCTTTGGTCAATTATCTTAAATCTGTGACCTCTGGTTTCCGGCCCTTCTGCTAGTGGAAACAGTTTTTCCTTATTTACTCTACAAAACCCTTCATAATTTCAGATACCTCTATTAAATATCCCCTTAACCTTCTCGGCTTTAAAAAGAGAATAATCCCAGCTTCTCTATTCTCTCCACCTAGCTGAAGTCCATCATCCCTGATACCATTCTAGTAAATTTCCTCTGAACCTTCTCTAAGGCCTTGACATCCTTCCTAAAGTGTGGTGCCCAGAATTGGACAATACTTCAGCTGAGGCATAACCAGTGAGTTATAAAGTTTTATTATAACTTTGTTGCTTTTGTACTCTCTACCTCTACTTATAAAGCCAAGGATCCCGAATGCTTTAACAGCCCTTCCAATTTTTCCTTTCAAGTACTTATCCAGTTCCCTTTTGAAAGCCACGATTGAATCTGCCTCCACCACCCCCATCGGCAGTGCATTCCAGATGTGTAAAACAGTTTTTTCAGGACATTGCTGCAGGAGTTCCTCAAGGCAGTGTCCTAGGCCCAACCATCTTCAGCTGCTTCATCAATGACCTTCCCTCCATCATAAGGTCAGAAATGGGAATGTTCGCTGATGATTGCACGGTGTTCAGTTCCATTCGCAAACCCTCAGATAATGAAGCAGTCCGTGCCCACATGCAGCAAGACCACAACAACATCCAGGCTTGTGCTGATATGTGGCAAGTAACATTCGCGCAGACAAGTGCCAGGCAATGACCATCGCCAACAAGAGAGAGTCTAACCACCTCCCCATGACATTCGACGGCATTACTATCTCCGAATCCCCCACCATCAACATCCTGGGGGGGTCACCATTGACCAGAAACTTAACTGGACCAGCCATATAAATACTGTGGCTGCAAGAGCAGGTCAGAGGCTGGGTATTCTGTGGCAAGTGACTCACCTCCTGACTCCCCAAAGTCTTTCCACCATCTACAAGGCACAAGTCAGGAGTGTGATGGAATACTCTCCACTTGCCTGGATGAGTGCAGCTCCAACAACACTAAAGAAGCTCGACGCCATCCAGGACAAAGCAGCCCGCTTGATTGGCACCCCATCCACTACCCTAAACATTCACTCCCTTCACCACCGGTGCACCATGGCTGCAGTGTGTACCATCCACAGATGCACTGCAGCAACTCATCAAAGCTTCTTCGACAGCACCTCCCAAACCCGCAATCTCTACCACCTAGAAGGACAAGGGCAGCAGGCACATGGGAACACCACCACCTGCACATTCCCTTCCAAGTCACAAACCATCCCGGCTTGGAAACGTATCGCCGTTCCTTCATCGTCGCTGGGTCAAAATCCTGGAACTCCCTACCCATCAGCACTGTGGGAGAACCTTCACCACACAGACTGCAGCGGTTCAAGGTGGCGTCTCACCACCACCTTCTTAAGGGCAATTAGGGATGGGCAATAAATGCTGGCCTCGCCAACGATGCCACATCCCATGAACGAATAAAAAAAGTTTTTCCTCATGTCGCATTTGGTTCTTTTGCCAATCACCTTAAATCTGTACCCTCTGGTTCTGGATCCTTCCGCCAATGGGAACAGTTTCTCTGTATCTATTCTGGAGTAGGACTTGTATCCACAACTTTCTGACTCAGAGGCAAGAGTGCTACCACTGACTCTCTCCTACTCTCACACCACAGTCAGAACCTCTGACTGACTGAACAATTCCACAAGAGGTCTAGTAGAGCAATTGCTTTCTCGGCATTGTTTAAGTATCAGCCTTGGTTCAGCAGTAGCACACTTGCCTAGGAGTCAGAAGGTTGTGGTTTTAAGTCTCACTCCAGAGCCAAGCACATAATCTAGGCTCAGATTTCAGTGCACTACTGAGGGAGTGCTGCGCTGTCGGAGGTGCCGTCTTTTGGATGAGACGTTAAACCGAGGGCCTGTCTACCCTCTCACTCAGGTGGACGTAAAAGTTCCCATGGCAGGGGAAATCTCCACAGTGCCCTGGTCAATATTTATCTCAAACAATATCACAGACATATTATCTGGTCATTATCTCATTGATGTTTTCGGGACCTTGCTGTGTGCAAATTGGCCGCCGCATTTCCCTACAATTGTGATTGCACTCCAAAAGTACTTAATTCACTATAAAGCGCTTTGGGATGTCCTGGGGTCATGAAAGATGCTATATAGTTCTTTGTCGTTTCTTTATGAAAATTTTAAAGAGGAATTGCATAGAAATTGCAACAGAAAGAGGATGTTCAGTCCATGTTGGTATTTATCCTCCACATGCACTGTAATCCTCATCCTGTGTGCCTGCCTTGTTCCATATCTCTTTATTCCCCTTTCCTTCAACCACCTGTGTAATGTATTCTTAAATGTTCACATGGTCTTTGCTTAAATCACTAATATGGTAGTGCATTCCACAGCCTCTGGGTAAGAAAAGTTTCTCCTGCTTTCTGTTCTAAATCTCTTAAAATTACTTTTATATCAATGCCCCTTTGTTCTAGACCTCTCAACCACTGGAAACAGTTTCCATCAGATTTATGGTGCAATACTATTTTGCCTTCGTATGTCTCACACACATAGTAACAGTGACATCAGGAGACCTGCCATTTCAGGTTAGGTAAAATACCTAAGATGCACTTAGCTGCGGTAAGTCACAGGGTCAGGCAGTATGAAACACTACCAACAGAACAAGGGTCAGGTCCTTTTTTGTTCTTGTGTACTCTAGAATCCTTAAAATTCCCAGTGGATTTGTGAGCTATGACTTATTACTAATAACACCAAATGTTACCTGCCTTTTATCACCTCTGTGCCCCTTAGATGAACATTGGTTGAATTCTATTACTGAACTTGATGCTGTTGATTACCGTCCCTGAATTGATGCAGACATTGAATTTAACATTGTCTGATGATTCATTGATTTGAGAGCTTTGTGCACATTGGGTCAAGGGGAGGCCTTTCTATCTGGGACCTTAATTAATTGTTGATGCAGTTTCATAATCTGAATGACCGGGCCATCTTACTCCCCCAACTGTAATTGGTCTATAATTTGTTGACTCAGAAACATAGAAAATAGGAGTAGGCCATTCGGCCCTTCTAGCCTGCTCCGCCATTCAATGTGATCAAGGCTGATCCTCCATCTCAATACCATATTCCCGCTCGCCCCATACCCCTCGATGCCTTTTGTGGCCAGAAATCTAGTGATTTCCCTCTTAAATATATTCAGTGACGTGGCCTCCACAGCCTTCTGTGGTGGAGAATTCCACAGGTTCACCATCCTCAGTGAAGAAATTTCTCCTCTTCTCAGGCCTAAATGTCCTAACCCGTATCCTGAGACTGTGACCCCTGGACCCCCCAGCCAGGGGAAACATCCTCTCTGCATCCAGTCTGTCTAGCCCTGTCAGAATTTTATATATTTCAAAGAGATCCCCTCTCATTCTTCTAAATTCTAGTGAATACAGGCCTGGCCAACCCAATCTCTCCTCATACAACAGTCCTGCCATCCCAGGAATCAGTCTGGTGAACCTTCACTGCACTCCCTCTATGGCAAGTATATCCTTTCTTAGGTAAGGAGACCAAAACTGCACACAATACTCCAGGTGTGGTCTCACCAAGGCCCTGTGTAACTGCAGTAAGACATCCTTGCTCCTGTACTCAAATTCTCTTGCAATGAAGACCAACATACCACTTGCCTTCCAAATCGCTTGCTGCACCTGCACGTTTGCTTTCAGTGACTGGTGTACAAGGACACCCAGGTCCCTTTGTACATCAACGTTTCCCAATCTATCACCATTTAAATAATACTCTGCCTTTCTGTTTTTCCTTCCAAAGTGAATAGCTTCACATTTATCCACGTTATACTGCATCTGCCATGTATTTGCCCACTCACTCAACTTGTCGAAGTCACCTTGAAACCACTTTGCATCCTCCTCGCAATTCACAATCCCACCTAGTTTTGTGTCATCAGCAAACTTGGAAATATCACATTTGGTTCCCTCATGCAAATCATTGATATGTATTGTGGATAGCTGGGGCCCAATCACCGATCCCTGCGGTACTCCACTAGTCACCCCCTGCCACCCTGAGAAAGACCCATTTATTCCTACTCTCTGTTTCCTGTCAGTTAACCAATTTTCAATCCATGCCAGTATATTACTGCCAATCCCATGTGCTTTAATTTTGCACACTAACCTCTTATGTGGGACTTTATCAAAGGCCTTCTGAAAATCCAAATACACCACATCCACTGGTTCTCCCTTATCTATCCTACCAGTTACATGCTCAAAAAACTCCAGTAGGTTTGTCAAACATGATTTCACTTCCATAAATCCATGTTGACTTTGTCTAATCCTATTGATATTTTCTAAGTGTCCTGTTATCACATCCTTTATAACAGACTTTAGCATTTTCCCTACTGTTGATGTTAGGCTAACCAGTCTGTAGTTCCCTATTTTCTCTCTTCCCCCCTTTTTTAAATAGTGAGGTTATATTTGCCACCCTCCAATCTGCAGGAACTGTTCCATAATCTATAGAATTTTAGAAGATGACAACCAATGCATCCACTATTTCCACGGCTACCTCTTTTAGTGCTCTGGGATGCAGATTATCAGGCCCTGGGGATTTATCGGCTTTCAGTCCATTAATTTCTCCAGCACTGTTTTCTTACTAATACTAATTTCCTTTAACTCCTCCTTCTCACTAGACCCTTGGTTCCCTAGCATTTCTGGGAAGTTATCTGTGTCCTCTTCCATGAAGACGGAACCAAAGTATTTGTTTAATTGCTCTGCCATTTCCTTGTTCCCCATTATAAATTCTCCCATTTCTGACTGTAAGGGACCTACATTTGTCTTCACTAATCTTTTTCTTTTTACAAACTTGTAGAAGCTTTTACAGTCTACTTTTATGTTCCTTGTAAGTTTACTCTCATACTCTATTTTTCCCCTCTTAATCAATCTCTTGGTCCTTTTTTGCTGAATTCTAAACTGCTCCCAATCCTCAGGCTTGCTACTTTTTCTGGCAACTTTATATCACTCCTCTTTGGATCTAATACTATCATTAAATTTCTTTTGATAGCCACGGTTGGGCCGCTTTTCCTTTTGTGTTTTCGTGCTGGAACTCAAGAATAACTCCTTTTTTTCCACATTACCTATTCTCCAGTCATCAAGTACAAGTCTGGTGCTTGTGGAGCTCCCAGATATATTTTCCAGAATCTCACTTATTGCTTCATTCATTCACTTAAGAATATTATGGTTACTGCCATTTGGTGTTGGGCAGATATTTATTATTCTAGGGCCTTGAAATTTGTGGGTGCCCATTTTTGGATGTGGGAGGAGCACAGGATCCAATCCCAGTGCCTGAATGCGGAGGCCTGATACGCCCCCAATATTGGGCCTGGGGCCTCATTTCCATAGAACCAGTGAGCTGCGCAGAGCTGCAGGCAAATCCTAATTGAGGATCGAGCCACTGCTAGGTGCCACAGAGGTCCTCAGGTAAGTGAGCAAGGGTGGACGATTGGGCCTCGGGCCAGGATGAGGCAATTGGTGACCGGGGGTGGGCGATTGGTGGCCGGGGGAGGCAGCAATGAGGGATAGGGCTGGTAGCAGTAGCAAAGGAGGGTTGGTGGGTGGGGGGGGGGGGGCGGCCTACATTCTTTTAAGATGGGGTAGAGAGGAGCACTCCTGCTCCTCAAATGTGGGGGCCTTCCTGCCGGTTAGCGCCAATTTTGTGCTGTGCGAGTTCAACACATGGCAAGTGAAGCGCTAGGGAATTCGAAAATCGAGACCGGGTCTTGCAAGATGAGCAGGATCCTAATTTAAATAAATTATTCTGCCTTTCAAAAAGGTTCCCGACATGCGTTCCTGTTGCCAGCGCATCTACTTTATCCAATATTGTGGGCAGCGCGCTTCCGGATGGAAATTTGTGGGCGCTTCTTGCCCGCCATATTGGGAGCTTAGTAGGCCGGTTAGAGCCCGAAGAATGGGCATGGCACAGCCGAATTTCTAGGCCTGGGCTTTGTCATACTACATGTTTTAATGTGTATTTCATCCTTCTGTGCTGGCAAGCAGCAATCAATATGCATGCTTTTTCACCCACTTCCAAGCAGTGGATGGCTCCCATTCTCCACCTTCATCCTCAGTGTCTCCAGTCCCCAGAAATCTGCATTACTTCTGAGGCCCTCGTCCTACATTACACTGGAAAAACCCAGGGAATACATTCAAAAAAAAAGGTTGACCAAAAAAAGCAGGAAGCTCAAGAAAATGACAACCATTCAACAGCAAATCCCACAAGATAACAAAAGAAACACTACACAATTAAAAGGGAACCGAGTTCAATAGCTGAACATATACACAAAGGATTATTTAAAATTGGGAAGCAATGTTGAGAAAGTGAAACTAGGAGTAATGGAATGAACAGCTAACGGTGAAGCTATTTCAGTAATAAAAATAAACTGGAGTAGGATGACATGATGGAATCAAAATCTCCCATGGGTATGATATGTATTATGAAGTCTGTTCTTATAACCATATGAAGCATTGGAACCTAGGTACCCGAATACAAAGACAAAAGCTGCATCAGGTTAAAATCATGCTGGGTGATATTACTAACTCGTTAAAGTGTTTATATGAATTTTTTTTTTAAAAATGGTATTCTAATAAAAGGTGTTAAGCCATTTACACGTTATTTGAAATTATTGCACAGCGTGATTTTAATCTATGTGTTATTAATTTGTACGCATCAAACTGCATTGCAGTCCACCATCTGGATCATGCCCTTGAAATCGGTCAAAAACGTAAGTTAATATTAGGCCAGATAGAATACAGTTTCATATGCGTGCTGCAGGAGAGAGAGGTTGAACAGAGGATGCATGTTTAACAACTTGTATTAATATAGTGCCTTTAATGTAGTAAAATGTCCCTCGGCACTTCACAGGAGCGTTATCAAACAAAATTTGACACCGAGCAACATAAGGAGATATTAGGACAGGTGATCAAAAGCTTGGCCAGGGATAGATTTTAATGAGCGTCTTAAAAGGAGAAGAGGTAGAGAGAGGTTTAGCGAGAGAATTCCAAAGCTTAGGGCTTAGGCAGCAGAAGGCAAAGCTGCCAATGGCTTGCCACAATAAGGGATGGGAAAACAAATGAAAAGTTACTTTGGCCACCCTCACAGACTTCCCAATGACCGCTTTAAGAGCAATATTGACAGAGGTTTGAAAGAAGTTTATTTGGGGAATGGTGTGCAGTACGGGGAGATTAAACAGAGGCAGAAAATAAATGCAACAGAATTTTAAAATGTAGTCTGATACTGTCTTGCTGCACTTCACAGGATTTCTGCATTTCTGATGGATTATTTCACTGCATGTTGAATACAGATTTTAATTATGGACTGACACTCTTCTATATATCACAGACCACCTCAGAGAACAAAATAACTGCCACCTTCATGCTGAATGGAAACAGGGGACCCAATGGAAAAACAAGTTCTGTTTTGGTCTGGATTTTGTACCTGAACATCCAGTTGAGATTCACATGACTTCTGTCTCTTGGTCAGAATGCAAGTAATAAGCCATTTTGTTTGCCCTGTCAATCTTTGCTGAAGAACTGCATAGTTTAGCTGTCAGTCTTGATTTTTTTTTTTTTTAATTTTCCCTCCATAACTTTCTGAAAATTCTACAACCTCACCATGTCCTGAAGCCATTGACTCTTTATGATTCCTTGTTCATGTATGCGCCTTGGCAGCCTGTTAGACCATGATGGGGCATCACAGCTGAGGCCTTTCCTGTCTACGCCCAAATTCCACACTTCCACACACGCTTCCAGCAGGAGTCATTGGATAGCAATCAGGAGCGGGAACCCGCTCCAATTTTCCCTTCCCGAACACAACAACAATTTGTATTTATATAAAGCTCCTTGCACAGAGAACAGCAAGTCAGAATGTCTGACTAATTTGATTGAATTTTTTGAGGGGGTGACTAGGCGTGTGGATGAGGGTAACGCAGTGGATGTGGTATACATGGATTTCAGTAAGGCCTTCGATAAAGTCCCCCACAGGAGACTGGTCAAGAAGGTACGAGCCCATGGAATCCAGGGTGCCTTGGCACTTTGGATACAAAACTGGCTTAGTGGCAGAAGGCAGAGGGTGATGGTCGAAGGTTGTTTTTGTGACTGGAAGCCTGTGGCCAGTGGGGTACCACAGGGATCGGTGCTGGGTCCCTTGCTGTTTGTGGTCTACATTAATGACTTGGATATGAATGTAAAAGGTATGATCAGTAAGTTCGCTGATGATACAAAAATTGGTAGGGTGGTAAATAGCGAGGAGGATAGCCTCAGTCTGCAGGACGATATCGATGGGTTGGTCAGATGGGCGGAACAGTGGCAAATGGAATTTAACCTGGAAAAGTGCAAGGTGATGCACTTTGGAGGGACTAACAAGGCAAGGGAATACACAATGAATGGGAGGACCCTAGGCAAGACAGAGGGTCAGAGGGATCTTGGTGTGCAAGTTCACAGATCCCTGAAGGCGGCGGAACAGGTAGATAAGGTGGTAAAGAAGGCATATGGGATACTTGCCTTTATTAGCCGAGGCATAGAATATAAGAGCAAGGAGGTTATGATGGAGCTGTATAAAACACTGGTTAGGCCACAGCTGGAGTACTGTGTGCAGTTCTGGTCGCCACACTACAGGAAGGATGTGATCGCTTTGGAGAGGGTGCAGAGGAGATTCACCAGGATGTTACCAGGGCTGGAGCGCTTCAGCTATGAAGAGAGACTGGGAAGATTGGGTTTGTTTTCCTTGGAGCAGAGGAGGCTGAGGGGGGACATGATTGAGGTGTACAAAATTATGAGGGGCACAGATAGGATGGATACTAAGGAGCTTTTTCCCTTCGTTGAGGGTTCTATAACAAGGGGACATAGATTCAAGGTAAAAGGCGGGAGGTTTAGAGGGGATTTGAGAAAGAACTTTTTCACCCAGAGGGTGGTTGGAGTCTGGAACTCACTGCCTGAAAGGGTTGTGGAGGCAGGAACCCTCACAACATTCAAGAAGCATTTGGATGAGCACTTGAAATGCCATAGCATACAAGGCTACGGACCAAATGCTGGAATATGGGATTAGAGTAGACAGGGCTGATGGCCGGCGCGGACACGATGGGCCGAAGGGCCTCTATCCATGCTCTATGACTCTATGACTCTATGACTCTATGAGAATGCTTTCTGGAAATGAATAGCAGAGGGAAAGGAGAGATGAAAAACAGGGATTAGGAAGGGGAAGCAAAGGTCTGGTCAAAAATAAAGGTTTTATGGAGGTTTCTGAAAGCAGGAGGTCTCAAGTGGAGGGAATTTCAATAGGTAATCCTGAGGATGTGGGCATAGTGGCTCAAGGAGCAGTTGCCAATGATGGAGTGGCGGGAACAGGGTACAAGAAGTAGCCCAACAAATTGACGGTGTATATGAGACATAGGGCTGGAGAAGATTGCAGCAATAAGGTAAGGCAAGACCACAAAGAAATCTGAATGTGAGGACATGAATCTTATAGTTGATCTATTGGGGTAAAGGAAGAAAATGGAGCTTAGCAAGTACAGGTGTGGTGGGGGTTTTGGGCCTTCATCCAGGAGACCACAGGACATTACAATATATCCAGAATGCAGTTTACATTGGGTAGAATCAGGGTTGCTGTGAAGCGGAGCATTTAAAAAGTTGACCCTTGCGATGAACGCATGGACTAGGATCTCAGCAATGGTGCAGGAGAGGTAAAGCTGGAGATAGGAAATATTTCTGGTACAAAAAAGTGTCCTACTGATGGGTTAGATGTGAAGAAGGAAGCTCAGTTTGGAGAAAAGCAGGGCACCAAGGCTTTGTGGTTGTGGGCTAAGAAGCTTGGCTCAGAGTCGAGCAGGACACAGAGATTTCACATTCTGGGCTAGGTTTGATTTGGTAGCTGAGGAGGTTAATAGAATGCAGGGCAGAGGAACAGAGGTGTTGCCAGGAGCCAAAGAAGACAACTTCAGTTTTACCAAGGTTAAGCTGGAGAAAGCTATGACTTATCCAGGCCTTAATGTTGGACAGGCAGAAGATGGTAACAGTGGTCAAATCAAAGATTGAAGCAGAATGGTAAATCTGGATGTCCTCATTATACATGTGGAAGATAGCTCCATGTTTTTGAATGATGTCAAGAGGAGGCAGCATGCAAATGATGAGGAGGACAGAAGCAATGTTGGAACTTGCATTTATATAACACCTTTCACAACCTCAGGACGCCCTAAAGAATTTTACAGCCAATTACGTACTTCTGAAATGTAATCACTGTTGTAATGTTGGGAAGCACAGTAGCCAATTGTATGCAGCAAAGTCTCACAAACAGCAATGAGATAATGACTAGATCACCTGTTTTATTGATGTTGTTTGAGGAATAAATATTGGCCAGGGCACCGGGGAGAATTCTCCTGCCACGCGATCTGTAGGTGGTGCTGTTCTACATACATTAAACGGCGCATTAAACCATTTGCATCTTCAAGTGGACATTAAAGATGTTATGGCTGAAGAAGAGAGATAG
Source organism: Heptranchias perlo (assembly GCF_035084215.1). Taxonomy (NCBI): domain Eukaryota; kingdom Metazoa; phylum Chordata; class Chondrichthyes; order Hexanchiformes; family Hexanchidae; genus Heptranchias; species Heptranchias perlo. The sequence goes on from NC_090328.1 coordinate 13,360,429, forward strand.
GAGCTTGTTTATAAGACTACAATATAGGACTAGAGACAGAAGAGAGATTGGACTTATGGCGGTAGGTAGTTGGAGAGAATGGAAAGGTTGAGCCTGAAATATTTGTAGAGTAAGGTGATAACAGCAGAGGTAGGAACAGCTAAATGATGTCAGTGAGACAGCGCTCAGGAAGGGAATTTGGGCGGATCAGAGTTGGGGCAAGAGATGATTAGGGAATCAGATGGCGAGTTTCATGGATGTGATAAGATTCTTGAGGGATGAGCGATGGATGGTGGGGGGGGGGAAGAAACAGTTGAGTGTGGGAGACAGGGGCTCATTTGGGAGAAAGTTTGGAGGCGGTATGTATGGATGACCTCAATTTTGTAATTTATTTTTTAAAATTCTCAGGAGGTGGGCAATATTGGCAAGCCCGAACTTTTTGCACATTCCTAGTTGCCTTAAGAAGACGCCTCATAGAATCGTAGAAAATTTATGACATAGGAGGCCATTCGGCCCATCGTTTCCGCACCAGCTGTGAATCTAGCCTAATCCCATTTTCCCACATTTGGTCCGTACCCCTGCAGGTCACGGCTCTTCAGGTGAACATCTAGGTATTTTTTTTAAATAAGTTGAGGGTTTCTTTCTCTGCCGCCCTCTCAGGCAGTGAGTACCAGACCCCCACCACTCTCTGGGTGAAAAACATTTTCCTCATTTCCACTCTAATCCTTCTATCAATCACTTTAAATTTATGCCCCCTGGTTATCGACCCCTCCGCCAAGGGAAATAGGTTCTTCCTATTCAGTCTATCTGGGCCCCTCATAATTTTGTACACCTCAGCCTCCTCTGTTCCAAGGAAAACAACCCCAGCCTATCCAACCTGTCATCATAGCTAAAATTCTCCAGTCCTGGCAACATCCTCGTAAATCACCACTGCACCCTCTCTAGTGTAATTATATCCTTCCTGTAATGTGGTGACCAGAACTGTACACAGTACTCAAGTGTTTTATACAGTTCCAGCATAACATCCCTGCTTTTATATTCTATGCCTCGGCTAATAAAGGAAAGCATTCCATGTGCCTTCTTAACCACCTTATCTACCTGACCTGCTACCTTCAGGGATCTGTGGACATGCACTCCAAGGTCCCTTACTTCCTCTACACCTCTCAGTATCCTCCCATTTATTGTGTATTCCCTTGCCTTGTTTGCTCTCCACCATATGCATAACCTCACTTCTCCTGATTGAACTCCATTTGTCACTTTTCTGCCCATCTGACCAGTCCATTGATATCTTCCTGCAGTCTACAGCTTTCCTCTGCACTATCAACCGCACGGCCTACCTTTGTGTCATCCACAAATTTCTTAATCATGCCCCCTACGTTTAAGTCCAAATCGTTAATGTATACCACAAAAAGCAAAGGACCTAGTACCGAGCCCTGCGGCACCCCACTGGAAACAACCTTCCAGTCGCAAAAACACCAGTCGACCATTACCCTTTGCTTCCCGCCACTGAGCCAATTTTGGATCCAATTTGCCACATTCCCTTAGATCCCATGGGCCTTTACTTTTTTGACCAATCTGTCATGTGGGACCTCGTCAAAAGACTTGCTAAAATCCATGTAGATTACATCAATTACGCTACCCTCATCTATCCTCCTGGTCACCGCCTCCTTCCAGTTTTTACAGCTGCATAGCTACTCAACCACTTCAGATGTCATTAAGAGTCAACCACATAGAGAGTGGACCAGAGTCTTGTATCGACCAGACCAATCAGGGTGGCAGATTCCCTTCACTGAAGGAAATTTATAAACCTTTGGGTTTTTACTCCAACAGATAGCTTTCAAGGTATTTTTTGTTTTCTGGTGCCAACCCACATATAGAAGATTTATTAAATTCAATTTTACAAATTGCTATTGTGGGAGCTTTTTTAAAAAATTGTTCTGAGGATGTGGGCCAGGCCGAGTTTATTGCCCATCACTAATTTCCCTGAGAAAATGGTGGTGGCCTTCTCCTGGAACTACAGCAGTATCCAAATGTTTTCCTTATTTTTGAACTTAATGCCTTGCTAGGCCATTTCAGGGAGCATTAAGAGTCAACCATAATGTGGAAGTGGAGTCATGTGAAGTCCAGACACTTCCCTGAATGTCATTATTGAAACAGTTAGTTACTAGCCCAGTACTATAACCACTACACGTCTGTACCTGGACATGAAGGACTAACTGTAGTAGTGATAAGATGAGGATGGAACATAGGAAAAGGAGTTGGCCATTCAGCCCCTCAAGCCTGTTCTGCCATTCAATCAAATCATGCTAATCTGTACCTCAACTCCATTTACCCACTTTTGATCCATATCCCTTGATATCCTTACCTAACAAAAATCTATCAAACGTCTCAGTCTTGAAAATTTCAATTGATCCAGCATCTACAGTCTTTTGGGGAAAGATTTCCACTACCCTTTGTGTTAAAAAGTGCTCCTAAGTGGCCTAGCTCTAATTTTAAGATTGTGCCCCCTTGTTCTGGATTCCCCCACCAGATGAAACAGGTTCTTTATTTCTCTGTATCTATTCTATCAAGTCCCTTTATCATTTAAACACCTCAAATAGATCATCTCTCAATCTTCTAAACTCAAGGGAATGTAAGCCAAGTTTATGCAACCTGTCCTCATAATTGAACTCTTTAAGCCCTGGTCTAATTCTGGTGAATCTGCATTGCACTCCCTCCAAGACCAATATATCCTTTCTTGTGACGGAGGCCAAAACGATGGCTTTGATTTTACCAGCGTTTAATTTGGAGGAGATTGCAGTTCATCCAGAACTGGATGTTGGACAAGCAGTCTGACAACACAGAGGCAATGGAGGAATTAAGAGAGCTGGTGGTGAGTTAGGTGTTGTCAGCGTACATGTGGAACCTGAAGTCATGCCTTCGGATAATGTTGCCGAGCAGCAGCATGTAGATGACAAATAGGAGGGGGCCAAGGATAGATCCTCAGGGGACTCCAGAGGTAACGGTGAGGAGTTGACTCCATAACCTAGACTGGCACTCCAGTGTGGTACGGAGGGAGTGCTGCAGTGTAGGAGGTGCTGTCCCACGTACGAGACATTAAACTGAGCTCTATCTGTCCCTTCAGGTAGACATTAAAGATCCTATGGCTGAAGAAGAAAAGCTGTAAATTGTAATAGTGCTCTGATTAACATCCTTCAACAAACACCACCAAAAACTGATTAACTCGTCATTCATCTCGTTGCTGTTTGTGGGATGTCTCTGTGTGCAAAATGGCTATTGCTTTGGTTACAGAACAACAGTCACTTCACATCAAAGTAGGGAGGAGAAAATCAGCTAGGGTCTTAGTCCCAATCCATACTAAGGGGCTCCTGTTGGAAAGTGCATGTGTGTGATATCAATTGAGGATGGGATTGGGCTCCAATAACCTGCCAGCATTCATTTCTCTATGCACACACATGAAGAAAGGCCACTGGTGTACAACTGTGTGGGAACTGTACTCCAACTGAATTTCACAGCTTCAGAAGGAGGTGAGAAAATTGGAGAGAATTTCATTTAGCAGAGTTTTTAAAAAAAACTTGCATTTATATAGCGCCTTTCACGACCTTGGGATGTACCAAAGTACTTTACAACCAATGAAGTACTTTTGAAGTGTAGTCACTGGTTTAATGTAGGAAGTGCAGCAGCTAATTTGCACACAGCAAGCTCCCACAAACAGCAATGAAATAATTGACCAGATAATTTGTTTTTAGATGTTGGTTAAACGACAACAGTTGACTAAGACACCGGGGAGTAAAACATCCCAAGGTGCTTCACAGGAGCGTCATTAGAAAATATTTGACACCGTGCCACATAAGGAGATATTAGGGCAGGTGACCAAATGTTTGGTCAAAGAGGTAGGTTTTAAGGAGGAGGGAGAGGTAGGGAGGGAATTCCAGAGCTTAGGGCCTAGACAACCGAAGGCACGGCCGCCAATGGACAGGCGAAGGAAATCAGGGATGCACAAGAGGCCAGCAGAGTTCTCGGAGGGTTGTAGGGCTGGAGGAGGTTACAGAGATAGGGAGGGACGAGGCCATGGAGGGATTTAAACCCAAGAATGAGAATTTTAAATTTGAGGCGTTACATGAAAAAGGTCTTTGGAACCTGTTTTTAGTCAGTTAGGGACTTACATTTACTGATGTGAATCTCAGGTCAAAAACAAGTAGCAGGACGGTGGAGAAACAAACAAAAAGGCAATTTATTATTCAAAGATAAAACCAGTAAGAAAAAATAATCAATTTTAAATGTAGAATATTGCTAAGAATGACATGCATTAAACATTAAAGTAGCATTACAGAGTAAAAAAGTAAGATGGAGAACAGAAGAAAAGTTTTTCAAACTTGTTTTTTTTCCACAATGGTTTAGAACCAGTAAAAACAAAAGATTTGCATTTATTTAGCACCTTTCATGACCTCGGGACGTCCCAAAGCGCTTTACAGACAATGAAGTATTTTTTGAAGTATAGTCTTTGTTGCAATGTAGGAAACGCAGCAGCCAATTTGCACACAGCAAGGTCCTACAAACAGCAATGAGATAATGCTCAGATAATCCATTTTAGTGATGTTGGTTGAGGGATAAATATTGATGAGGACATGGGGAGAACTCCCTTGATCTTCTTCAAATAGTGCCATGGGATCTTTTACGTCCACCTGAGAGGGCAGGTGGAGCCTTGGTTTAAAATCTCATCCGAAAGACAGTACCTCAGGCAGTGCAGCACTCCATCAATACTGCTCAAGTCTTAAGAGTGGGGCTTGACCCACTTCTGGCTCAGGTGAGAGTGCTATCACTGAGCCATGGCTGACACCTTTTTATCAATATGATGCTATTATTACAATAATAACATTTCTGTAGACATCTGAGTATGATTTCTACTCTAATTTGAGAGGATTTTGGAGCATCACAAAGTGTGATTTAAAATATTTTAAAAATGGTCGGTCCAAGGAACACACAATTCCCAGGAGCTGCTGACAGTCCGGGGTTAAAATATTTGTTCCAGGTACAGGCTGGAATAACTTCAAACCACACATCTCAGCACGCAATGGGGTTGCTTCCAAAGTAAATCTAAGCAGAATGAAATGCATTACTTCAGATTGAAAAGTAACTAGTGTCATACTACACTGCCTGCACATTGAAGTCTTTATGCTGGCAGTACTCCCATTTCTTGATTTACAATATTGATGCCAGTATGAAACTGCAGCACAAGCAGGTCCAAGAGAGGTGAACTTTTATAACTTGTTTTGCACCATTAATCAGATGGATTTATACATGGGGACCTGACAATTTTGTTTTAAAAAAGGTTTGCAATTGTTGTTTGCGATTGTTTTCATAGTATACAGGAACACTGCAACTGCTAACGTATATTTCAGAGTGGCTTGCAAATGACCACAGCAATTGCCTGTACTAAGCAGTAATTGCAGGATAACCCCAAAAATTTCCTGCATGTCACAGAATCATACAGCACAGAAGGAGGCCATTCGGCCCATCGTGCCTGTGCCGACTCTTTTAAAGAGCTATCCAATTAGTCCCACTTTCCTGCTTTTTCCCCATAACCCTGCAATTTTTTCCTTAACAACAACTTGCATTTATATAGCACCTTTAATGTAGTAAAACATTGCAAGGTGCTTCACATGAGCGTTATCAAACAAAATTTGACACCAAGCCACATAAGGAGATATTAGGACAGGTGACCAAAAGCTTGGTCAAAAAGGTAGGGTTTGAGGAGCATCTTAAAGGAGGAGCGAGAGGTAGAGGGGTTTAGGGAGGGAATTCTAGAGCTTAGGGCCAAGCAGCTGAAGGCACGACTGCCAATGGTGGAGCGATTAAAAATTGGGGATGTGTAAGCGGCAAGAGTTGGAGGAGCACAGAGATCTCAGAGGGCTGTAGGGCTGGAGGAGGTTACAGAGGTAGGGAGCTGCGAGGCCATGGAAAGATTTGAAAACAAGGATGAGAATTCTAAAAATCGAGGCGTTACCGGACCGGGAGCCAATGTAGCACAGCGAGCACAGCAGTGATGGGTGAACAGGACTAGATGTCAGTTAGAATAAGGACAGCAGAGTTCAAGTATATATTTTATTCCCTTTTGAAAGTTACCAATGAATCTGCTTCCACCACCTTTTCAGCCAGTGCATTCCAGATCATGACAACTCGCTGCGTAAAAAAATTTCTCCTCATCTCATCCCTGGTTCTTTGGCCAATTACCTTAAATCTGTGTCCTCTAGTTACCGACCTTACTCCCAGCGGAAACAGTTTCTCCCTATCTACTCTATCAAAAATCTTCATAATTTTGAACACCTCTATTAAATCGTTCCTTCTCCCTCCCCCAAAATCTTTTCTCAGTTGTTCACATCATTAAAATTCATTTCCTCCTCCTTACTTCCCACAGTGGTATTGTACTTTCTGAAGCTGTGCTTGGTGTACCACTGAACCATGGAGATTGTATTATGGAAAGCTGCATTTGGGCTAAACATTTGACAAATGCAGCCTTTTAGAATAAGGTAAACTCAGCTTATAACAATTTGTAATATATATAAAAAATACTTAGAGATGTAAAAGAAAAATATACATGTTTCAAGAGAAAAGATATGATTTTCCACATTATGTCCAATTATACCTTGGAATAAGACAAAATGTTTGACAGGTGGAGCATTTTAGTTCTAGTACCTTGTGGCCTCACACCACCTTCTCCAGCCTTACTCTAGTCTCCTGTGCATCCCTCCTTTTGCAGTGCATGTGTGTAAACGCACGAACCATGCTAAACAAGGTTGGTGAGCTGCAGGCGCAAATAGCCACATGGGAATACGATGTTGTGGCGATAACAGAGATCTGGCTCAAAAAACGGCGGGATTGGGTACTAAGTATTCCTGGATACAAGGTGTTCAGGAAAGATAGGGAAGGAAAGAAAGGAGGAGGTTGTGGGGTGGGGGGGGGTGGGGGTTGTTGCTGGCAGTATTGATTAAGGAGAATATTGCAGTGCTGGAGAGAAAGGATGTCCTGGAGGGGTCAAGGATAGAATCTATTTGGTTAGAGTTAAGAGTCAATAGAGGTGCCATTCACTACTGGGTGTATTCTATAGGCCACCAACCAGTGGGAAGGATAAAGAGGAGCAAATTTGCAGGGAAATTACAGAGAGGTGCAAAAGCTATAGAGTAGTGATAACAGGGACTTCGACTATCCTAATATAGACTGGTATAGTAATAATATAAGGGGCAAAGTGGGGGGGGGGGGGGGGGGGGGGGGGGGAGGAATTTTTGAAATGTGTTCAGGATATCTTTCTCGAACAGTATGTTTACGGCCCAACAAGGAAGGAAGCTTTGCTATACTTAGTTCTAGGGAATGAGGCGGGCCAAGTGGAGCAAGAGTCAGTGGGGGAGCATTTAGGGAGCAGCGATCATAGTATCAAAGTTTAGAATAGCTTTGGATAAAGACACGGACCACTCTAAAGTAAAAATACTCAAATGGAGGAGGGCCAATTTCAGTGGGATGAGAACAGATCTGGTCCGGGTAAATTGGAATCAAAGATTGGCAGGCAAAACTGTAATTGAACAGTAAGTGGCCTTTAAAGAGGAGATGGTTTGGGTACAGTCTGGTACATTTCCACGAGGGAGAAAGGTAGGGCAACCAAAGCCAGGGCTCGTTGGATGACAAAAGAGATAGAGAGTAAGATAAAGCGGAAAAAAGGGCTAATGTCAGATGTGAGGTTGGTAACACAAGTGAGACCCAGGCAGAATATAAAAAGTTTAGAGAGGAAATGAAAAAGGAAATAAGGGGGGCAAAGAGAGAGTATGAGAATAGATTGGCGGCCAACATAAAAGGGAATCCAAAAGTCTTCTACAGGCATGTAAACAGTAAATGAATAGTAAGAGAAGGGGTGGGGCTGATTAGGGACCATAAAGGAGATCTACTCATGGAGGCAGAGGGCATGGCCAAAGTACTAAATGAGTACTTTGCATCTGTCTTTACCAAGGAAGAAGATGCTGCCAGAGTCTCAGTAAAGGAAGATATAGTTGAGAAACTGGATGGGCAAAAAACTGATAAAGAGGTACTAGAAAGGCTGGCTGTACTTAAAGTAGATAAGTCACCCGGTCCAGATGGGATGCATCCTAGGTTGCTGAGGGAAGTAAGTAGAAATTGCAGAGGTACTGGCCATAATCTTCCAATCATCCATAGATACAGGGGTGGTTCCAGAGAACTGGAGAATTGCAAATGTTACACCCTCGTTCAAAATAGGGAGTAAGAATAAACCCAGCAAATGTAGGCCAGTCAGTTTAACCTCGGTGGTGCGGAAACTTTTAGAAACATAAGGTTAAATCTCACGGGATCCAAGGTGAGGTAGCCAATTGGATACAAAATTGGATTGACGACAGAAGACAGAGGGTGGTTGTAGAGGGTTGTTTTTCAAACTGGAGGCCTGTGACCAGCGGTGTCCCTCAGGGATCGGTGCTGGGTCCGCTGTTATTTGTTATTTATATTAATGATTTGGATGAGAATTTAGGAGGCATGGTTAGTAAGTTTGCAGATGACACCAAGATTGGTGGCATTGTGGACAGTGAAGAAGGTTATCTAGGATTGCAACGGGATCTTGATAAATTGGGCCAGTGGGCCGATGAATGGCAGATGGAGTTTAATTTAGATAAATGTGAGGTGATGCATTTTGGTAGATTGAATCGGGCCAGGACCTACTCCGTTAATGGTAGGGCGTTGGGGAGAGTTATAGAACAAAGAGATCTAGGAGTACAGGTTCATAGCTCCTTGAAAGTGGAGTCACAGGTGGATAGGGTGGTAAAGAAGGCATTCAGCATGCTTGGTTTCATTGGTCAGAACACTGAATACAGGAGTTGGGATGTCTTGTTGAAGTTGTACAAGACATTAGTAAGGCCACACTTGGAATACTGTGTACAGTTCTGGTCACCCTATTATAGAAAGGATATTATTAAACTAGAAAGAGTGCAGAAAAGATTTACTAGGATGCTACCAGGACTTGATGGTTTGACTTATAGGGAGAGGTTGGATAGACTGAGACTTTTTTCCCTGGAGAGTAGGAGGTTTAGGGCTGATCTTATAGAAGTCTATAAAATAATGAGGGGCATAGATAAGGTAGATAGTCAAAATCTTTTCCCAAAGATAGGGGAGTCTAAAACGAGGGGGCATAGATTTAAGGTGAGAGGGGAGAGACACAAAAGGGTCCAGATGGACAATTTTTTCACTCAAAGGGTGGTGAGTGTCTGGAACGAGCTGCCAGAGGCAGTAGTAGAGGCGGGTACAATTTTGTCTTTTAAAAAGCATTTGGACAGTTACATGGGTAAGATGAGTATAGAGGGATATGGGCCAAGTGCAGGCAATTGGGACTAGCTTAGTGGTATAAACTGGGCGACATGGACATGTTGGGCCGAAGGGCCTGTTTCCATGTTGTAAACTTCTATGATTCTATGATTCTAATCCGGGACAGAATTAACAGTCACTTGGACGAGTGTGGATTGATTAGGGAAAATCAGCACAGATTTGTTAAAGACAAATCATGTTTAACTAACCTGATTGAGTTTTTTGATGAGGTAACAGAGAGTAGATGAGGGCAATGCAGTTGATGTGGTGTATATGGATTTTCAAAAGGAGTTTGATAAAGTGCTGCCTGGTAGGCTTGTCATCAAGATTGCGGCCCATGGAATAAAGGGGACAGTAGCAACATAGATACAGAATTAGCTAAGTGACAGGAAACAGAGAGTAGTGGTGAATGGTTGTTTTTTGGACTGAAGGGAGGTGTAAAGTGGTGTTCCCCAGGGGTCGGTGCTGGGACCACTGCTTTTCTTGATATATATTAATGACTTGGACTTGGGTGTACAGGGCACAATTTCAAAATTTGCAGATGACACAAAACTTGAAAGGGTAGTGAACAATGAGGAGGATAGTGATAGACTTCAAGAGAATATACACAGGCTGGTGGCATGGGCGGACACGTGGAAGATGAAATTTAACGTAGAAAAATGCGAGGTGATGCATTTCGGTAGTGAAAATGAGGAAAGGCAATATAAACTAGAGGACACAATTCTAAAGGGGATAAAGGAACAGAGAGATCTGGGGGTATATATACACACCAATCGTTGAAGGTTGTAGGGCAAGTTGAGAAATCGGTTAAAAAAGCATATGGGATCCTGGGCTTTATAAATAGAGGCATAGAGTACAAAAGTATGGAAGTCATGATGAACCTTTATAAAACAATGGTTCAGCCACAACTGGAGTATTGTGTCCAGTTCTGGGCACTGCACTTTAGGAAAGATGTGAAGGCCTTAGAAAGGGTGCAGAAGAGATTTACTAGAATGATTCCAGGGATCAGGGACTTTAGTTACATGTATAGACTGGAGAAGCTGGGGTTGTTTTCTTGGAACAGAGAAGTTGTGAGGAGATTTAATAGAGGTATTCAAAACCATGAAGGGTCTAGACAGAGTAGATAGAGAGAAACTGTTCCCATAGATTTAAGATGATTGGCAAAAGAACCAAAGGTGACATGAGGAAAAACTTTTTTTTTAAAAACACAGCAGGTGGTTATGATCTGGAATGCACTGCCTGAGGGGGTGGTGGAGGCAGATTCAATCATGGCCTTCAAAAGGAAACTGGATAAGTACTTGAAAGGAAAAAAATTGCAGGGCTACGGGGATACGTCAGGGGAGTGGGACTAGCTGGATTGCTCTTGCTTAGTGCCGGCACGGACTCGATGGGCCGAACGGCCTCCTTCCGTGTTGTTTCTATGATTCTCTGCCCTGTTGCTCTTCCACTGCTGGCCATGACTTCAGTCACTCTACTCCATCTGTAAACCTCTTTGCCTTGCTGCTATTCTACTTGCCGTGAAGAGTCACATCGAAACATAGCAAATAGGAGCAGGCGTAGGCCATTCGGCCCTTCAAGCCTGCATCGCATTCAATATGATCATGGCTGATCCTCCATCTCAATACCATATTCCCGCTCTCTCCCCATACCTCTTAATGCCTTCTGTGTCTAGAAATCTATCTCCTTCTTAAATATATTCAGTGACTTGACCTCCACAGCCTTCTGTGGTAGAGAATTCCACAGGTTCACTACCCTCTGAGTGAAGAAATTTCTCCTCATCTCAGTCCTAAATGTCCTACCCCATATCCTGAGACTGTGACCCCTCGTTCTGGACCCCCCAGCCAGGGGAAACTTCCTCCCTGAATCCAGTCTGTCTCGCCCTGTCAAAATATTATGCGTTTCAATGAGATCCCCTCTCATTTTTCCAGACTCTAGTGAATACAGGCCTAGTCAACCCAAGCTCTCCTCATATGACAGTCCTGCCATCCCAGGAATCAGTCTAGTGAACCTTCGCTGCACTCCCTCTATGGCAAGTATATCCTTTCTTAGGTAAGGAGACCAAAACTGCACACAATACTCCAGATGTGGTCTCACCAAGGCCCGGTATAACTGCAATAAGACATCCTTGCTACTGTACTTAAATCCTCTTGCAATGAAGGCCAACATACCATTTGCCTTCCTAACTGCTCGCTGAAACTGCATGTTTGCTTTCAGTGACTGGTGTACAAGGACATCCAGGTCCCTTTATACATCAACATTTCCCAATCTACCATTTATCACGTTAAAAATAATCTTTTCAACCATCCTTCAGTCATCTCTCTTGACTCTTACATAGGAGTAAAGGAAGAACATAGGAACAGGAGTAGGCTGTTCAGCCACTCCAGCCTGTTCTGCTATTCAATTAGATCATGATCGGTACCTCAACTCCATTTACCTGCCTTTGCTCCATTCCCCTTAATACTCTTACCTAACAAAAATCTATTAATCTCAGTTTTGAATTTTTCAAGTGACCTGCAGCTGGGGATTCTTATTGTTCACAGACCAAGAAAACAGCTTTTCTGGTTCTGGCTGATCTTACTTCTTCCGTGTATAGAGAGAAACATTATGCATGCGCAGAGATGGCAAGTCGCTATGTATTCTGGGGTGTGTTCAGCCATAGCCAGAGAAGCTGTTTTCAAGGGGCCCTGTGCGAGTAGCACAAACGGAGGCTGGAAAACCTGACTGTCTACTCCAAGAACAGATAGTTGGCAACTGTCACACTTCAGGGTCTGTTGACCAGTTTTCCACAGAAAGGTCTTAGAGAAAAGGAGTTGCTTTAAATATTGTGTTTTAAAATGTAGTGTATGCATATGGAGAGTTGTGAGGTTGTAGAATTCATTTCCAGGGTTAGTGGTTGAAGCAGATAACTATGTTTAACTAAATTAGCACAAATACTGTGGAGGACAAATTCCTGGAATGTATACAAGATTGTTTTCTAGATCAGTATGTTGAGGACCCAACTAGGGAACAGGCTATTTTACATCTAGTATTGTGCAATGAGAAAAGGTTAATTAATAATCTTGTTGTAAAGGAGCCCTTAGGGAAGAGTGACCATAATATGATAGACTTCTTCATTAAGTTTGAAAATTATGTAGTTCAATCCAAAAGTAGGGTCTTAAATCTAAAGAAAGGAAACTACGAAGATATGAGGCGCAAGTTGGTTGATTGGGGAACTACATTAAAAGGTATGACGGTAGACAGGCAATGGCTATCATTTAAATAATTAATACATAATTTGCAACAAATATGTATTCCTTTAAGGTACAAAAACCCAACAGAAAAAGTGGTCCAACTGTGGCTAACAAGAGAAATTAAAGAGAATATTAAATCAAAGGAAGAGGCATATAAAGTTGCCAGAAAAAGCAGTAAGCCTGAGGATTGGGAGCATTTTAGAATTCAGCAAAGGAGGACCAAGAAATTGATAAAGAAAGAGATTATAGAATATGAGAGTAAACTAGCGAGAAACATAAAAACAGATTGTAAAAGCTACTATAGGTATGTAAAAAGGAAAAGACTAGCGAAGGCAAATGTGGGTCCCTTACAGACAGAGACGGGAGAATTTATAATGGGCAATAAGGAAATGGCAGAGAAATTAAACAAATACTTTGTGTCTGTCTTCACGGAGAAATTAATGGGACTGAAAGTCGATAAATCCCAAGGACCTGATGATCTACATCCCAGGGATTTGAAAGAGGTGGCTATAGAGATAGTGGATGCATTGGTTGTCATCTTCCTAAATTCTATAGAATCTGGAATGGTTCCTGCAGATTGAAAGGTAGCAAATGTAACCCCACTATTTAAGAAAGGAGGGAGAGAGAAAACAGGGAACTACAGACATCAGTAGTAGGAAAAATGTTAGAATCTATTATAAAGGATGTGATAACAGGACACTTAGAAATAATAATAAGATTTGGCAGAGTCAACATGGATTTATGAAAGGGAAATCACATTTGACAAACCTATTGGCGTTCTTTGAGGATGTAACTAGTAGAATAGATAAGGGGGAACCAGTGGATGTGATGTATTTGGATTTTCAGAAGGCTTTCGATAAGGTCCCACACAGGAGGTTGGTAAACATAGTTAGAGCACATGGAATTGGGGGTAAAATACTGGCATGGATTGAGAATTGGTTAACAGACAGAAAACAGACAGTAGGAATAAACGGGTCTTTTTCAGGTTGGCAGACTGTGACTAGTGGGGCACTGCAGGGATCGGTGCTTGGGCCCCAGCTATTCACAATCTATATCAATGATTTGGATGAGGGGACCAAATGTAATATTTCCAAGTTTGCTGATGACACAAAACTAGGTGGGAATGTGAGTTGTGAGGAGGATGCAAAGAGGCTTCAAGAGGATATAGACCGGCTAAGTGAGTGGGCAAGAACATGGCAGATGGAATATAATGTGGAAAAATGTGAAGTCGTCCACTTTGGTAGGAAAAACAGAAATGCAGAGTATTTTTTAAAATGGTGAGAGATTGGGAAATGTTGTTGTACAAAGGGACCTGGGTGTCCTTGTACATGAGTCACTGAAAGCTAACATGCAGGTGCAGCAAGCAATTAGGAAGGCAAATGGTATGTTGGCCTTTATTACAAGAGGATTTGAGTACAGGAGTAAAGATGTCTTACTGCAATTATATAGGGCCTTGGTGAGACCCCATTGGAGGATTGTGTACAATTTTGGTCTCCTTACCTAAGAAAGGATATACATGCCATAGAGGGAGTGCAACGAAGGTTCACCAGACTGATTCCAGGAATGGCGGGATTGTCGCATGAGGAGAGATTGAATAGACTTGGCCTGTATTCTCTAGAGTTTAGAAGAATGAGAGGTGATCTCATTGAAACATACAAAACTCTTACCGGGCTCGACAGGGTAGATGCAGGGAGGATGTTTCCCCTGGCTGGGGAGTCTAGAACCAGGGGTCACAGTCTCAGAATAAGGGGTAGGCCATGTAGGACTGAGATGAGGAGAAATTTCTTCACTCAGAGGGTGGTGAATCTTTGGAAATCTCTACCCGAGGGTTGTGGAGGCTGAGTCACTGAGTACATTCAAAACAGAAATCGATAGATTTCTAGATATTAAAGGCATCAAGGGATATGGGGATAGTGCAGGAAAATGGCATTGAGGTAGAAGATCAGCCATGATCTTGCTGAATGGCAGAGCAGGCTCGAGGGGCTCCCATTTCCCTATTGCTGCTCCCATTTCTTATGTCAATATTGAAGATTAGATTGAATAGGTGGGTGAAGTAAAAGGGGATAAAGGTGAAAGGGGGAATGGGAGGACTATTTGCTCACGTGGAGGGTAAATGCTGATTGTGGACTGGTTAGGCCCAGCGGCCTGTTTCTGTGTTGTAACATCTAGGTATTTCTAAGTTTAAAAAAAGGCTCAGAGATGGTAGGTATTTAAGATACTAATGAGCATGCTTCGTTGTTGTTTCTCCATGGGCTGTGGATAATGAGTAGTTTGTTAACTTGTCTTGGTAATTATTGAACAACTTTTTGGCAGGCCTTCCCCTTCTGACTGTGAACAAGAAAGAAAGAAAGCGAGAGAAAGAAAGAGAGACTTGCTTTAATATAGTGCCTTTCATGACCACAGGACATCCCAAAGCACTATACAGCCAATGAAGTACTTTTTTTTTTGAAGTATAGTAACTGTTGCAATGTAGGAACTATGGCAGTCAAAATGCACACAGCAAGCTCCCACAAACAGCAATGTGAAAATTACCAGATTCTGTTTGAACGATGTTGGTTGAGGAATAAATATTGGCCAGGACACTGGGGAGAACTCCCCTGGTCGCCTGCGAGTAATGCCATGGGATTGTTTACACCCATCCGAGAGAAGATGGGGCATCAGTTTAACATCTCATCCGAAAGATGGCATCTCTGACAGTGCAGCACTTCCTCAGTACTGCAGGGGAGACCAGAACTAAGGGACATAAATATAAGATAGTCACTATTAAATTCAATAGGGAATTCAGGAGACACTTCTTTACCCAGAGGATGGTTAGAATATGGAACTCGCTGCCACAAGGAGTAGTTGAGGCGACTAGCATAGATGCATTTAAGGGGAAGCCAAACACATGAGTTGAATAGGAATAGAAAGATATGTTGATGGGTGGAAGGAGTCTCATGTGGAGCATAAACACCAGCATGGAGCTGTTGCACCAAATGGCCTGTTTCTGTGCTGTATATTCTATGTTATCTATGTCAGCCAGCCACCGATGTGCGGAAGGGCAGTGCGATTATTACTTTGTATTATTATGCCATGATAAATACTGATTCAATTAAATGAATCTGATCATAACCATTGCTTTGTATATTCACCCAGTGTGAAATGAATAAGCTTAGCTATTTTCGACTGGCTTGATCTCACCAAGCGTTCACTCAGTCCAGCCTTCCGGAGGTTGAAGAAGTTCACGTGTGCAAGACACAAATATCGGGTTCAGATCACAAGGGGGGGATTCTATTGTTGCACCCCTTGGTTATGCTGTCATAAAAGTAGATATAGGGCAGTAAGAGTTAACTCCAATAAAACTAAGACATTCAGACTGCTTACAGAGTTGACCGATGCCACTGAACAAGGTAGCTATGGCACATCTGAATTCGTGGAATGAGCCTTTGGCTTAGTGGTAGCATTCTTGCCTCCGTGCCAGAAGCTGCAGTGTTCATAGCCTGTGGTGGTGATTGGAGACGAGAGCTCTGGCTCTGAATTCAGGATTAACATCCACTGTGTGTTTGGTGGGTGAAGGTTGCCCCTCCTCACTATATGGGTTGTGGGAGCCCATAAAATCCTCCTGCTGCAACCCTAGGACTGTTGGCTAGTATAAAGATGACTTATAGCCATGGAAGGACTGTTCATGTTATGGTCTGTCAGACGGCGAATCCTTCCACTATTTCACACCCTTCTCCAAAGGGAAGAGTGATATGAAAACAACCACCTGAATTTGGTAACAACACAGGTGACATAAAAATGAAAGTTGAGGCATTGTTTGGACGATTTATTTTTTAAAAAAAACCTCTTGTATTTATTTTTAAAAAATAAATCACCCACCTTCATATAGACACACGCACATAGAGGCTTGTAGCGTACAGCCTTCCAACTGAACCACGTCGTGTGGAATTAGAGCTAAAAAGTCCACGTAATTAACGGAATAACCGGCAGAGGGGTTGAAAAAACAGACAGACAGACAGAGAGAGAAAGGAAGGGGCGGTGCACATGTTGCTAGAGAGCTGGAGGGGGCAGCAGTGCATGAAACCTGCTCTAAGTAGGAAGACGATCAAAACCGAAAGAGAGAAACCAGCCACGGGAGCTTTTTCCATTCCTCTCCTTCCCTTCCCCTTTTTAAAAAAAAAATAACATCCTAGTGCACATTTCAAACCAGTTTATACATGTAGTTTGGCATTTTAAAAAAATATATTAATCCTGTCCCATCCCACGGTTAATGCAAACACTTATTTCCAGAGCGGATCTATAGATATATATTCTCTCTCTTAAAACATTGAAACTTGGAAGTTCTCCAGACAGACAGACAGACAGACAAGAGGAGCAGAAGGAGAGCGAGCAATGAGGGTGAAACTAGGCTTTCTCTTACGGAGTTTGCTGATCATCGGGACTTTCCTGGCTCTTATGGTGCTCTGGTCCAAGCTGCTTTCATCCCAAAGCGACGATAACAACCCCTTCGAGCGGCAGATGGTGAGTGGGAGTCGGTCCCGGGGCCCCGAGGTGGAGCTGGCGGCTCCTGCGGCCCTTTAAAAGCGCGGTTGCCATGGAGATTGAACCAGTCGGTTTTTTTTTTGCAGCCGCCTTGTGCCTTGACTGGTTTTTGGTGAACACAGGAAAGGGGGGGAGAGAATAAGACTTTATTTATTATCAGTGTGTGTGGGGGTTTCTTTTTTTTTATAAAAAAAAAAGCCTTAATTTCAGGCCGAATCCAATTTAATTACGTGAAATCTCAAGAGTAATTTTTAATATTTTTTTTTGTGGTGGGGGTAAACAAAAAATAACGGTTAGATTTAATCCAGGCCAGGCTGCGGCCTGACTTCAGGCCCCAAGGATGTGGTTGTGACTTAAGGTATGAGTTTGAAGCATTTCCTCCATAGATAAGGAAGAGGTAGGGGAAGAGGGACTGGGTGGTGTGGGAACGCCTTGAATAGTCGGATTTATCATTACAAATTTGTAATTTGTAATTTTTTTTTCGAATTGCCTTGCTTTCAGTACCCCCTCCCCGTATAAGCACTTGGGTAACCAAACAAAAATCTTGAAGGGGAGCTCTGGTGTTAATTAAAAATATTTTTAGATTTTTTTTCCCCCCCTTTTCACCGTTTGTGCTTGCAATTTATTATGCATTTTCTTTTACTTTCAAGCTATGCCCCTGACAAGCAGGAAGGTGCCTCACTTTAGAGAAGTCAACTGAATGGATTTTGCTCCACTAGGAAAGGTCCACACCCACAAAGAATAAGTTATTGTTTTGAGTTCCTCTGCGCTTAATAACTATGAATCTGTTCTCTTTGCCAGCCTTGCCCTTTACCTTGACGTGCTGCTTCTGCCTGTTAGCTTTGATCCCTCAGGAATAGTGCTTTGCCCCTTTCAGACGAAAGTTTCTGACATTTCTTCCCCCCCCCCCGGCCCAGTAGAGGACAGTCATGCTGCCACTATATATTACTGTTTAGTTCTTTTGGAGGACTTCTCTGCAATAGACAGTAGAAGGCACTGCAATCTGTTGCATTCAATTAGATTATAACTTGGCTTTAAATAGCCTGTCTCCCATCATACTACTATGTAGTCAGCATTACTTATAAGTAAACGTTATGCCCAGTTACGTAGAATTACATAGAATGTACAGTACATAAACTGGCCATTAGGCCCAGCAGCTCCATGCCCGTGTTTATGCTCCACACGAGCTTCCTCCCACCCTTCTTCTAACCCCACCAACATATCCTTCTATTCCTTTCAATTTTGAAATTGTGCATCTGATTCCTGAGTCCAAATCGTTTATGTAAATTGTGAACAATAGTGGTCCCAACACCAATGTGTGTGGAACACCACTTCCCACCTTTAACTACCTTTAACCCCTACTGTCTGTTTTCCTTTTTGGTAGCCAGCTTGCTATCCATTCTGCTACTTGTCCCCTGACTCCACATGCTCTGACCTTAGTCATGAGTCTACTACACGGTACCTAATCGAAAGCTTTTTGAAAATCCAAATATATTACATCGGCTGCATCACTCTTGTCAACCCTTTCTGTTACGTAGTTGTTTACCTCATTTGTTCTTTTTCCCCCTTAAGAATTAATATTAGGCCCACAAGTCAGTTAGGCGTACCAAATGTCAAGCTTTCATGATCACTAGTTGATTTTTTTTCCAAGAAATAATTTTTATGATGTGCAATGTAGAAAAAAAGACTTGAAACATTAACTTGTTGGTCATTCTCAGATGTGAGCAACCTATCACCAGGCCATTTCTTGCTGTGTGTGAAAGACATTTTTAAAATGTACTTAATTTTGAATTCTCTAGGAAGTCAATTGCATATTGTTAAATTTACAGTACTCTCATGTATTTATTATATAGTGTGATCTGTGCATAAAGGACAAAAAAATTGAGAGTTGACATCTGCACTAACTTTTGCTAAAATCACAAAAGCTAACCAGATCCAGAATCTTCCTTCCCTATAGGCACCAACGATATAGGTAAAAAACAGGATGAGGTCCGACAAGCTGAATTTAGGGAGTTAGGAGTTAAACTAAAGAGTAGGACCTCAAAGGTAGTAATCTCAGGATTGCTACCAGTGCCACGGGCAAGTCAGAGTAGGAATGACAGGATAGCTAAGATGAATACGTGGCTTGAGAGATGGTGCAAGAGGGAGGGATTCAAATTCCTGGGCCATTGGAACCGGTTCTGGGGGAGGTGGGACCAGTACAAATTGGACGGTCTGCATCTGGGCAGGACTGGAACCAATGTCCTAGGGGGAGTGTTTGCCAATGCTGTTGGGGAGGGTTTAAACTAATGTGGCAGGGGGATGGGAACCGATGCAGGAAGTCAGTGGGAAATAAAATGGTGACAGAAACAAAAGGCAGTAAGGGAGAGTGTACAGAACATGACCGGACAGATGGTCTGAGAAAGCAGGGCAAAGACCAAGGGAAGTCTAGATTAAACTGCATTTATTTCAATGCAAGAAGTCTGATGGGCAAGGCAGATGAATTCAGGGCATGGATGGGTACATGGGACTGGGATGTTATAGCTATTACTGAAACATGGCTAAGAGAGGGGCAGGACTGGCAGCTCAATGTTCCAGGGTACAGATGCTATAGGAAAGATAGAGCAGGAGGTAAGAGAGGAGGGGGAGTTGCGTTCTTGATTAGGGAGAACATCACGGCAGTAGTGAGAGGGGATATATCCGAGGGTTCGCCCACTGAGTCTATATGGGTAGAACTGAAAAATAAGAAGGGAGAGATCACTTTGATAGGATTGTACTACAGACCCCCAAATAGTCAACGGGAAATTGAGGAGCAAATATGTAAGGAGATTACAGACTGCTGCAAGAAAAATAGGGTGGTAATAGTAGGGGACTTTAACTTTCCCAACATTGACTGGGACAGCCATAGCATTAGGGGCTTGGATGGAGAGAAATTTGTTGAGTGTATTCAGGAGGAATTTCTCAGTCAGTATGTGGATGGCCCGACTAGAGAGGGGGCAAAACTTGACCTCCTCTTGGGAAATAAGGAAGGGCAGGTAACAGAAGTGTTGGTGAGGGATCACTTTGGGACAAGTGATCATAATTCCATTAGTTTTAAGATAGCTATGGAGAAGGATAGGTCTGGCCCAAAAGTTAAAATTCTAAATTGGGGAAAGGCCAATTTTGATGGTATTAGACAGGAACTTTCAGAAGTTGATTGGGAGAGTCTGTTGGCAGGCAAAGGGACGTCTGGTAAGTGGGAGGCTTTCAAAAGTGTGTTAACCAGGGTTCAGGGTAAGCACATTCCTTATAAAGTGAAGGGCAAGGCTGGTAGAAGTAGGGAACCTTGGATGACTCGGGAGATTGAGGCACTAGTCAAAAAGAAGAAGGAGGCATATGACATGCATAGGCAGCTGGGATCAAGTGGATCCCTTGAAGAGTATAGAGATTGCCGGAGTAGAGTTAAGAGAGAAATCAGGAAGGCAAAAAGGGGATATGAGATTGCTTTGGCAGATCAGGCAAAGGTGAATCCAAAGAGCTTCTACAAATACATAAAGGGCAAAAGGGTAACTAGGGAGAGAGTAGGGCCTCTTAACGATCAACAAGGTCATCTATGTGCGGAACCACAAGAAATGGGTGAGATCCTGAATGAATATTTCACATCGGTATTTACGGTTGAGAAAGGCATGGATGTTAGGGAACTTGGGGAAATAAATAGTGATGTCTTGAGGAGTGTACATATTACAGAGAGGGAGGTGCTGGAAGTCTTAACGCGCATCAAGGTAGATAAATCTCCGGGACCTGATGAAATGTATCCCAGGACGTTATGGGAGGTTAGGGAGGAAATTGCGGGTCCCCTAGCAGAGATATTTGAATCATCCACCGCTACAGGTGAGGTGCCTGAAGATTGGAGGGTAGCAAATGTTGTGCCTTTGTTTAAGAAGGGCGGCAGGGAAAAGCCTGGGAACGACAGACCAGTGAGCCTGACATCTGTAGTGGGTAAGTTGTTAGAGGGTATTCTGAGGGACAGGATCTACAGGCATTTGGAGAGGCAGGGACTAATTAGGAACAGTCAGCATGGTTTTGTGAGAGGAAAATCATGTCTCACGAATTTGATTGAGTTTTTTGAAGGGGTAACCAAGAAGATAGATGAGGGCTGTGCAGTAGACATGGTCTACATGGACTTCAGCAAAGCATTTGACAAGGTACCGCATGGTAGGTTGTTACATAAGGTTAAATCTCATGGGATCCAAGGTGAGGTAGCCAATTGGATACAAAATTGGCTTGACGACAGAAGACAGAGGGTGGTTGTAGAGGGTTGTTTTTCAAACTGGATGCCTGTGTCCAGCGGTGTGCCTCAGGGATCGGTGCTGGGTCCGCTGTTATTTGTTATTTATATTAATGATTTGGATGAGAATTTAGGAGGCATGGTTAGTAAGTTTGCAGATGACACCAAGATTGGTGGCATTGTGGACAGTGAAGAAGGTTATCTGGGATTGCAACGGGATCTTGATCAATTGGGCCAGTGGGCCGATGAATGGCAGATGGAGTTTAATTTAGATAAATGTGAGGTGATGCATTTTGGTAGATCGAATCGGGCCAGGACCTACTCCGTTAATGGTAGGGCGTTGGGGAGAGTTACAGAACAAAGAGATCTAGGAGTACAGATTCATAGCTCCTTGAAAGTGGAGTCACAGGTGGATAGGGTGGTGAAGAAGGCATTCGGCATGCTTGGTTTCATTGGTCAGAACATTGAATGCAGGAGTTGGGATGTCTTGTTGAAGTTGTACAGGGCATTGGTGAGGCCACACTTGGAGTACTGTGTACAGTTCTGGTCACCCTATTATAGAAAGGATATTATTAAACTAGAAAGAGTGCAGAAAAGATTTACTAGGATGCTACCGGGACTTGATGGTTTGACTTACAGGGAGAGGTTAGACAGACTGGGACATTTTTCCCTGGAGAGTAGGAGGTTAAGGGGTGATCTTATAGAAGTCTATAAAATAATGAGGGGCATAGATAAGGTCGATAGTCAAAATCTTTTCCCAAAGGTAGGGGAGTCTATAACGAGGGGGCATAGATTTAAGGTGAGAGGGGAGAGATGCAAAAGGGTCCAGAGGGGCAATTTTTTCACTCAAAGGGTGGTGAGTGTCTGGAACGAGCTGCCAGAGGCAGTAGTAGAGGCGGGTACAATTTTGTCTTTTAAAAAGCATTTGGACAGTTACATGGGTAAGATGGGTATAGAGGGATATGGGCCAAGTGCAGGCAATTGGGACTAGCTTAGTGGTATAAACTGGGCGACATGGACATGTTGGGCCGAAGGGCCTGTTTCCATGTTGTAACTTCTATGATTCTATGATTCTCCCCCATTCCCTTTTTAAAAAATGATTTTAAAAACAATATAAGGCAAGTGATTTGTCTTGGTGGCATGTCCTGTGACAAATGCCATGACTACCTCTGCCTTTGGCATGCTGCCTGAGTTGTGCAAATTTGCTTGAAGTCCCAGTAGTCGCCATGTAAGTGAGCACAATGATGGCCGGAGCAGGTAAACTGAGCAGGAACAGCAGAAAAGCCGTTGTGAAGAGTGCAGAAAGACGACAGAAGGGCGCAGAGCTATCAATAGACTGAGACCCCGCCTGAGAGATATTACAATTGCCCCCATGATGTTGCCAATTTTTTTTTATTGCAACAAACCATTTGTCCTAATTATAAATAACTACATATACAGGGAACAATTTCAAGGCTGTAATCTAATTTTGGGCTTCAGATGATGGATATAAGCGACTCGGCACTGCTGTAGTATAGATCATATGAACCCATTAAATGACAGTTTTATTCTTACTTGCAGGTAGTCTGTGCCAATGATCTTCCATGTTGACTCTTAGTACTGTCTTTCTGCTTGCTGCACATCAATCCAGTGTAATTCTAATTTTCCTGCCTTTTGTCAGTGCATGTGGGTTTTCTGTACTCATTTATGTAAACCTTTCCTGCAGATCAAGCAATGAATTCAGACTGCTAGTTTTAATCATTGCACCTTTAGTAAAAATTGCTATTTTCTATTCTCATAGTCTGAACTTATTTTTGGGGGGGAAAAAGAAATCGGATTACATTTTGTTTATTCTCGTATTAGTTGGAGACCCAGGTTATAACTTTGATTTTTTCTTTAAAAGGTATCATCAGATCAGCAGTGTAGGTGTGCATGCAAGGAAATGTAGATATGTATATTTGTGCCTTAGAAAAGAAATGGAATATTGAATTTAGTAGAATGGAGAAAAAACTGCTTTCCCACTTATTTCCAACTTGTGTGAAAGCAATCATTTCTACACACAAAGGGTGGTAGAAGTTTGGAACTCTCTTCCGCAAACGGCAATTGATACTAGCTCAATTGCTAAATTTAAATCTGAGATAGATAGCTTTTTGGTAACCAAAGGTATTAAGGGATATGGGCCAAAGGCAGGTATATGGAGTTAGATCACAGATCAGCCATGATCTTATCAAATGGCGGAGCAGGCACGAGGGGCTGAATGGCCTACTCCTGTTCCTATGTTCCTATTTTTTTTAAATGTTAATTCTCTGCTTATGGGCATCGCTGGCAAGGCTGGCATTTATTTCCCATCCTCTGTTGCCCTGAGAAGATGGTGGTGGGCCTTCTTCTTGAACTGCTGTACTTGTTATCCTTTGTAGCGGTTTGCTATAACTGGGTGGCATGTTAGGCCACTTAAGAGATAAGTTAAGAGTCAACCATATTGGTGTGAGGCTGGAGTCATCTACAGGCCAGATTGGGTAAAGACAGCTGGTTCCCTTCTTTCAGGGACATTAGTGAACCATTTCTGTTTTTATGACAATCCAACAGTTTCATAGTCACTTTTACTGATACCAGCTTTTTACTTGATTTAAAAACAAAACTGAACTCAACTTGTTAAACTGTCATAATGAGAGTTGAGCTTGTGTTCTCTGAACTACTAGTTGAGTAAGATAATCATTACACCATGTTTTATACACCACAAATGGACCAAATTGCTTATGATGTATTTGCAAAATCTCAGTTCTGGCACTTGAGAGGTTTATTTTACAGTGTAATTGTAATTTTGAGTGCATAAATTGGAAGGGTTTTTATAATCGATCTGTAGAATGCTTCAGTGCTGCAATGGCATTGAGTATCTTGCACCTTTCATAGGCTGTGATGCAGAGATGGACTATGTAAAGTCTTTACTGACTAGCTGTTTAAAATGGAAGTTGTGAGCAAAATGCAAATAATATCTGTTCTTAGTTAATTTTACTCTACAGAATGTTGCAGTAGTGTTTTTCACTGGCTGGACACCTGTAGCTAGTTCTTTTGAGGTATTTATATCTTGATTTCTGATGCAACTACTTATGCAGCCTATAAGAAAGAAACAGGGCATCCCAAAGTGCTTTGTGATCAATGAATTACTTTTGAAGTGTGGTCACTGTTATTTTGTAGGCATATGTGGCAGCCAAATTGCACACAGCAAGGCCACAAAAAGCAATGAGATAAACAACCAGTTAATCTGTTATGGGGGTTGCGGGGACATCAGGAGAGTTCTTCTGCTTTTCAAATAGCGCCATGGATCTTTTATATCCTCAGTTTAGTTCTTCATTTGAAAGATGGCATCCCCAACATTGTAGCACTCCCTCAGTGAATTATAGCTTCTAATAATGTATTCTGTGTGTGAGAGAATTTCATGAGGGTGGGTGGGGGTGGTACCCAGAGCGTTCTATGACAAGTCCTTTCGCATGACAAACGAAGGAGAAAATTTACAAATTTCAGTAAGGCTGAAAAAAGTGGGATCAAAAACGGATTGCCATTTTATTTTCAATATTTTACACAGGTTGAACTGTTAACTAAAATTTCTGAACAGAACTTTAAGGTGATTGGCAAAAGAACCAAAGGCGACATGAGGAAAAACTTCCTTTACGCAGTGTGTAGTTATGATCTGGAATGCACTGCCTGAAAAGGCGGTGGAAGCAGATTCAGTCGTGGCTTTCAAAAAGGAATTGGATAAATACTTGAAGGGAAAAAATTTGTAGGGCCACGGCAAAGATCGGGGGAATGGGACTAACTAGATTATTCTTACAAAGAGCCGGCATGGGCTGAATGGCCTCCTTCAGTGTTATAACTATTCTGTGATTCCAACCAGTGTCTTCCGCATGCAGCGTACCTGCAGTTTGTACTCGATGAGAATTGCTTCAGCAATCATGATGTAAATATTTAATTTCTTATTGAAGTGAGAATTTTTTTGTACTTTTTATTACTACCTAATAAAACATTTTTTAAAATAATTTTTCAATATTTTTGAGATTAGTTCTTTTGTGTATTGCTGAGGAGGAGAGAGGACTGATTGTTCCATGTATATTTGTGTTGGGAGACCCAGTGGTAACTTGTAAAAGTCATCATTCTTCATTTGTATCATTGAGTCAGTTTGACAGTGGGAGGCAATCATTACTGAATGTAGCCCTGTCATCCTCCAGTATTGACAGGTGTTTGCAATAGGGCAGTCTGCACAATGTTTGGGAACTCAAGCAAATTTGTTTTTTTCTGTATCTTGAAGACTGCGAACCCTGTTGCATTGCCTTCACTGTAACTTCACTTGAGGTCAGCTAACACAGCACTGACCAAGCATTGGACCTAGACCTTCCTTATTTGCATTGCTCAGTGTCACACCACTCACTAAGCTGAGAAACGGTATTCTCTTGAGGGAGGGGATGAGAGAACTTCAGAGAACAGCAAGAAGAGAGTCATTCTACACACATGATTGAGAGCAGACTGAACAACATCAGCATTTCAGCTTGGGTAACAGCAGTACAAGCCTCTTGTTATGGGTGCAAAATTAGATGACCACAGGATAGCTCTGGCAAAAGTATCAGAAACTTAAGACCACTACAGTAAAGAAATAACAGTAAACTTGAAAACCCCTTTCAGTTATCTTTTAAAATGGAAGAAAAAATTATTGGTATTGTATGGGCATGTATTAATATTAAGTTCACAGAAGACTTGCAACTTAAGTGAAACTTAATGTCATTTGATATTAAATTATAAATTGAATGATTAACAGGCTAGATAATACGAAAACAAAAGTGGCCAAGCAATATGTTCATGTAGTATTTATTAATGAGATTGACAACGGTATTGTAAGTGGAATGCTAAAGTATATAATTTATATGGTAAGGAGGCTCCAAGCTAAATGCAATTTAAGCAACTGTTTCTCACAGTTGTGGAATAAGCTGCTATTTAGCAGAAGCTGTGACAGACCAGAGATCTGTCCAGTATTGGATTTTAGGAATCTCCATATATATTTTGAAATTAATTTTTAATCTGTCTGATGTCTTCCTGTTTTTCTAAAAATATTTTTCTGTAGCAACTGGATGGGAACAGCCTGCTTCTGTGGTAGGGATAGAAAATAAATCAGCATCCTTAGCTGGTATGTAGATGCTACTTCAAAGTTACCTGCTCCCTTTTTTTTAAAAAAACAATTGTTGGAAAACATAAATTCTACATGTCAGACATAGAAATAATTAACTCATCCATCCATTCACCTATGGCATTTGCAACTGTCCATTCAGGGGGCCATGCAACAAGACTGTCACCATTTGGCTGTATGCCCCAGCCCATCTCTCAGGCTGAATCAGACTGTTCGCAATCTCGGCATTATATTCAACCCCAACCTAAGCTTCTGACCCCATATCCAGTCTAAAACAAAGGCCACCTACTTTCACCTCCATAACATCGCCCACCTCTGTCCTTCTGCTACAGAAACTCTCATTCATTCATTCCTTTGTCACTTCCAGACTCGACTATTCTAAAGCTCTACTTGCTGGCCTCCTATCCTCCACCCATTAAAAAATGTCAGCTCATCCAAAACTCTGCTGCCTGTATCCCATCCCGTATCAAGTCCCGCTCACCCATCACTCTTGTCCATGCTGACCTATATTGGCTCCTGGTCCTCCCAATGCTTCATATTTAAAATTCGCATCTTCATGTTTAAATCCTTCATGGCCTCACTGGTCCCGACTTCTGTAACCTCCCCCAGCTGTGCAACACTCCTAGAACGCTCTGTTCTTCCAATTCTGACCTTTTGTGCATCTATGCATCCCTCTTTTCACCCCACCATTATCAGCTGTACCTTTAGCTGCCTTGGCCCCACACTCTTGAATTCCATCTCTAAACCCTTCCACCTCTTCACCCCCCCTCCCCAATTTAGGTGTCATCCTTGACTTGGTGGTAGCACTTCCGCCTCTGAGTCAGAAGGTCGTGGGTTCAAGCCCCACTTGAGACTTGAGCACATAACCTGGACTGACGCTTCATTGCAGTACTGAGGGAGTGCTGCACTGAAGGAGGCGCTGTCCTTCGGCTGAGACATTAAACCAAGGTTCCCGCCTGCCCCCTCAGGTGGACGTAGAAGATCCCACAGCACTATTTGAAGAGGTGCAAGGGAGTTCTCTGTGTCCTGGCCAACATTTATCCCTTAACCAACACCAAAAACAGATGATCTGGTCATTTATTTCATTGCTATTCGTGGGCGCTTGCTGTGTGCAAATTGGCTGCCGCGTTTCCTACATTACAACAGTGACTGTGCTTTAAAAGTACTTCATTGGCTGTAAAGCACTTTGGGATGTCGAACGGTCATGAAAATAAAGTTTGTTCTTTCTTTAACCCACCTCTTACCAATCTTTTGGATGCACCCCTTATATCTGCTTTGGTTTGGAGATCATTTTTGTCTGATTACACCTCTGTGAAGCATCTTGGGACATTTTTCTACATTAAAGATGCTATATAAATGCTTGTTGTTGCTGTGTGAATTGCTTGGCTGGTTTCTAGGAGATCACCCTAATAGCTGTGAAAGTTTGCCACTGGAAGCAAAATTTGCTTTGGAAAAGGTAAATGGAGAGCACCTGAACAGAAGCCGATTCACTTTTTATTTTTGAACGGTTTGCTTTCCTAATTCAGTTTAGAGTAGGTTAATACGGACCTGGTATAAGTGAGAGAAATGAAAAAGGTCTGATTAGGTCTTGGATTTACCCTTAAGTGCTGTGAATGAGCATATCTGTATGTGTAATTGCAAATTTTTTCTTGTCTTGCTGTTGAAATGCAGAGTGTTTGAGGAAATTCAGAAAAAATAGTTTTGTTCCCAGGCCAATACCCGGTTCACAACAATTTGGTGGATTGTACTGTAAATGCATGCTGCTGTTTTTTTTAAAAAAAGCAAATATGATTAATTGCTGTGTAAACAATGTAACTCAGAAAAAGACTTGTAACCTTGTTGGTCGTAGTTGCTAGGACAAATTAATTACTACTATCAGTATGCAACTTTATCCATGGACCACAAAGAGCTTGTACTGGTAGCCTATAAAGCCTTGGCGAGACAGCCCTTGGAGTGTAGAGTCCAGTTAGTCACTTAGTAAAATTAGAGGCATTAGCAAAGATTCAAAGATGGAAAGCCAGTTTTTAAATCGTCCATGCATTTGTTACCTCCAGACTAGACTATTCCATTGCTCTCCCGGCTGGCCTCCCATCTTCCACCCTCCGTAAACTTGAGCTCATCAAAAACTCTGCTGCCTGTATCCGAACTCTCCATGTCCTGTTCACCCATCACCCCTGTGCTCACTGACCTACATTGGCTCCTGGTCCGGCAACGCCTCGATTTTAAAAAATTCTTGTCCTTGTGTTCAAATCCCTCCATGGCCTCTCCCCTCCCTATCTCTGTGGCATTCTCCGGCCCTACAACCCTCCGAGATTTCTGCGCTCCTCCAATTCTGGCCTCTTGCGCTGGAATTCCCTCCCTCAACCTCTTTACCTCTCTACCTCTCTCCTCCTTTAAGTCGCTCCTTAAAACCTGCCTCTTTTGTCACCTGTCCTAATATCTCTTTTGTGGCTTGGTGTCAAATTTTGTCTGATAACGCTCCTGTGAGGCGCTTTGGGATGTTTGATCAAGTTAAAAGCGCTATATAAATGCAAGTTGTTGTTCATAGAGTTATACAGCACGGGTAGAGGCCCTTCGGCCCATCGTGTCCGCGCCGGCCGTCAAGCCCAGTCTAATCTAATCCCATATTCCAGCATTTGGTCCGTAGCCTTGTATGCTATGGCATTTCAAGTGCTCATCCAAATGCTTCTTGAATGTTGTGAGGGTTCCTGCCTCCACAACCCTCTCAGGCAGTGAGTTCCAGACTCCAACCACCCTCTGGGTGAAAAAGTTCTTTCTTAAATCCCCTCTAAACCTCCCGCCTTTTACCTTGAATCTATGCCCCCTTGTTATAGAACCCTCAACGAAGGGAAAAAGCTCCTTAGTATCCATCCTATCTATGCCCCTCATAATTTTGTACACCTCAATCATGTCCCCCCTCAGCCTCCTCTGCTCCAAGGAAAACAAACCCAATCTTCCCAGTCTCTCTTCATAGCTGAAGCGCTCCAGCCCTGATAACATCCTGGTGAATCTCCTCTGCACCCTCTCCAAAGCGATCACATCCTTCCTGTAGTGCGGCGACCAGAACTGCACACAGTACTCCAGCTGTGGCCTAACCAGTGTTTTATACAGCTCCATCATAACCTCCTTGCTCTTATATTCTATGCCTCGGCTAATAAAGGCAAGTATCCCATATGCCTTCTTTACCACCTTATCTACCTGTTCCGTCGCCTTCAGGGATCTGTGAACTTGCACACCAAGATCCCTCTGACCCTCTGTCTTGCCTAGGGTCTTCCCATTCATTGTGTATTCCCTTGCCTTGTTAGTCCCTCCAAAGTGCATCACCTCGCACTTTTCCGGGTTAAATTCCATTTGCCACTGTTCCGCCCATCTGACCAACCCATCTATATCGTCCTGCAGACTGAGGCTATCCTCCTCGCTATTTACCACCCTACCAATTTTTGTATCATCAGCGAACTTACTGATCATACCTTTTACATTCATATCCAAGTCGTTAATGTAGACCACAAACAGCAAGGGCCCCAGCACCGATCCCTGTGGTACCCCACTGGCCACAGGCTTCCAGTCACAAAAACAACCTTCGACCATCACCCTCTGCCTTCTGCCACTAAGCCAGTTTTGTATCCAAAGTGCCAAGGCACCCGAGACTCCATGGGCTCGTACCTTCTTGACCAGTCTCCTGTGCGGGACTTTATCGAAGGCCTTACTGAAATCCATGTATACCACATCCACTGCGTTACCCTCATCCACACGCCTAGTCACCCCCTCAAAAAATTCAATCAAATTAGTCAGACATGATCTTCCCTTGACAAAGCCATGTTGACTATCCCTGATTAATCCTTGCTTCTCCAAGTGGAGACTAATTTTGTCCTTCAGAATTTTTTCCAATAATTTTCCTACCACTGATGTTAGGCTCACTGGCCTGTAGTTCCCCGGTTTTTCCCTACTCCCCTTCTTGAATAATGGTACTACATTAGCGGTTCTCCAGTCCTCTGGCACATCCCCTGTGGCCAGAGAGGTTCTGAATATATGTGTCAGAGCCCCCGCAATCTCCTCCTTTGCCTCACACAGTAGCCTGGGATACATTTCGTCCGGGCCTGGGGATTTATCCATTTTTAGGCCTGCTAAAACCGCCAATACCGCCTCCCGCTCGATGTTAATATGTTCGAGTATATCACAGTCCCCCTGCCGTACTTCTATGTCTACATCGTCCTTCTCCATAGTGAAAACAGATGCAAAAAATTCATTTAGAACCCCTCCTACATACAGATTGCCATTTTTGTCCCTAATGGGCCCTATTTTTTCCCTAGTCATCCTCTTACCCTTAATATACTTATAAAACATCTTAGGATTTTCCTTTATTTTGCTCGCCAGTGTTATTTCATGGCCCCTCCTTGATCTCCTAATTTCTTTTTTAAGTATCCCCCTGCACTTTTTGTACTCCTCTAGGGCTTCCTCCGTCTTTAGCCTTTTGTATCTGCCAAAAGCCCTCCTTTTTTTCCTAATCCATTCTCGTATATCCCCTGACATCCAAGGTTCCCTGGAGTTCTTGGAACCACCCTTGACCTTTACGGGAACATGTTGCCATTGTATGGTCTCAATCTCCCTTCTGAAAGACTCCCATTGCTCCGATGCGGATTTTCCTACAAGCAGCTGATCCCAGTCCATTTTGGCCAGATCCTGCCTTATCCTATTAAAATCAACCTTCCCCCAATTTAGAACCTTTATTTCCGGCCCCTCCCTGTCCTTTTCCATGACCACCTTAAATCTCACTGAATTATGGTCACTGTCACCAAAGTGCTCACCTACTAGCACTTCTTCCACTTGGCCGGCCACATTCCCTAGAATTAGGTCCGGTACCGCCTCCTCTCTTGTAGGACTTTCTACATGCTGGCTCAAAAAGCTCTCCTGGATGCACGTTAAGAATTTTGTACCCTCTAAGCCTTTTACACTCTGAGTATCCCAGTTAATATTGGGGAAGTTGAAATCCCCCACTATTATTACCCTATTATTTGCACAATTTTCTGAGATTTGCCTACATATCTGTTCCTCTATCTCCCCCTGACTGTTTGGGGGCCTATAGTACACTCCCATCAAAGTGCTTGCCCCCTTTTTGTTTTTAAGCTCCACCCATATGGCCTCATTTGAGGAACCTGCTAATATATCATCCCTCCTTATGGCAGTAATTGATTCTTTAATTAATATTGCAACCCCCCCTCCTCTTATACCTCCCCCTCTGTCTCGCCTGAAGATTCTGTACCCCGGAATATTGAGCTGCCAGTCTTGCCCCTCCCTCAACCATGTCTCCGTGACAGCAACAATATCATACTCCCATGTGTTTATCAACACCTTCAGTTCATCCACCTTATTTGCAAGACTCCTTGCATTAAAATCGATGCCATCCAACCTTGCTCTTACATATTTGCCTTGTCTTCCAAGCTGACTTGTTTTTTTCTCAATATTTGGCTGCACATCACCCCCTATTGTAGCTCCACTCTGTATCCCATCCCCCTGCCAAGTTAGTTTAAACCCCCCCCAACAGTGCTAGCAAACCTCCCCGCAAGGATATTTGTCCCGCTCTGGTTCAGGTGCAACCCGTCCGACTTGTACAAGTCCCACCTTCCCCAGAAGCAGGCCCAGTGATCCAGGAAACTGAAACCCTCCCTCCTGCACCAACTCTTTAGCCACGCATTCATCTGCTCTATCCTCCTATTTCTATACTCACTAGCCCGTGGCACTGGGAGTAATCCAGAGATTACAACCTTTGAGGTCCTGCTCTTTAATCTGCTACCTAGCTCCCTAAATTCTTGATGCAGGACCTCATCTCCCTTCCTACCTACGTCGTTGGTCCCAATGTGGACCACGACCTCTGCCTGCTCACCCTCCCCCTTGAGAATGCCCTAAAGCCGCTCAGTGACATCCATGACCCTGGTACCAGGGAGGCAACAAACCATCCTGGAGTCACGTTTACGGCCACAGAAACGCCTGTCTGTTCCCCTTACGATAGAATCCCCTACCACTATAGCTCTTCCACTCTTTTTCCTCCCAGCCTGTGCAGCAGAGCTACCCCTGGTGCCAGGAAGTTGGCTGCTGCTGCCCTCCCCTGATAAGTCATCCCCCTCAACAATATCCAAAGCGGTATATTTCTTTTAGAGGGGGACGGCCACAGAGGACCCCTGCACTGCCTGCCTGCTCCTCTTACTCTGCCTGGAGGTCACCCACTTACTTCCTGCCTGTACAACCTTTACCTGCGGTGTGACCATCTCACTAAACGTGCTATCCACGACGTTTTCAGCATCGCGAATGCTCCATAATGAATCCATCCGCAGCTTCAGTGCCGCAATGCGGTTTGTCAGTCGCTGCAGCTGGATACATTTCCCGCACACATGGTCGTCAGGGACACCGGAAGGGTCCCTGATTTCCCACATAGAGCAGGAAGAGCATAACACGAGGCTGGGCTGTCCTGACATGACTTACCCTTTAACTAATTAATTCAAATTAAATGAATCCCACCAATTTCACTTCAATTAAAAGGTATACTCAAGGGCCCTTGCTAAACAGCAGTCCCCCACTACACAACAGAGACCCTAGAATCCACAAACTCTAACCTCAGACAAATTCAGCAGGAAAATACTCACCAACCAATCACTTACCTCTTCCTTGGTGACGTCCCACTTTGGATTACTTTTTGCTTCTTATTTATCTTAGGTCTAGGAGTTAAGTCCCTGAAAACAAAATATAAAAACGAACCTACCCTTTAAATTCCCTCTACCCCCCAAAAGGTTAGAGGGGGTGGGAGTCACTACTAGTGTAGTGTCTCGGGTTTAGCAACCGCTCCACCTATATACGGGTACCAATGAATTGGCCCCGCCCCCTGCCTTTGAAAAAGCCCGCGAAGCTCCTTCCCCGCTGGGGAAAAAGACTCACGTAGGTGAGTTTAATCACTCACCTCAGGCCTCCGCTGCTCCCTTTATCGACTCGCCAATCACCTACCCGCTGTCCTGTGACGGCAATCCTTGTTTTTTTCACCGATTGCCTCTCTGCGGGTAGGCCCTCGAGCCTGGGCCTTTAGTAGTCTCCGAGTCCCACGCTCTCTCCTAGGTCCGCTCCCGCCTGTAGCTCCGCTCCGAGTGTTGACAAGAAGCTGAGGGAATTTTAATGTAGCTTCATTGGATGAAAAGAAGACTGAAAGGAAGTTGTGACTCAAGTTTTTAAATTTGTGAGTGGAATTGATGAGGTAGACATGGAAACCATCTCTTTGCTATCCTAAAGAACATGACTTGTAAGGCAAGGAAGCCTCAAGCTAAATTCTCAAGTCAACTTGTGGGACAGATTGCCATCTGGTGCAGTTAAATGAAACATCTTGCCACTTTTTTTGACTGGTTTATTTTCCTAATTCAAATTAGAAGAGAGGGCTAGGGTCCTGGTGAAAGCGAGAGAGATGAAATTAGTCCGTAAAGGGTATTTTTGTAGTAAAGTTTGTTTCTTCACCTTGTCGTCTTTATAATGCACTGTTTTGGAATCTAGCGTTTTGTATATTTATTGGGAATTGTGCCACATAACTAGTCTAACTGTTGCACCATTATCCAGTCTGTTTTTGGAATTTATTGGAAGCTGAACGGAAGTATGCCTGTAAAGGAGAGTTTGCAGTTGTTTTGAAGAAATGGATGGGTGTTGCAATTGCAGGAGTCAAGAGAAATTGCCTTGTTTAAGAAGGAAGCAATAAGAAGTAGTGCCTCTTTATTGATTACAGTCATATGAACAGGAGTAGGCCATTCAGTCCCTCGAGCCAGTTCTGCCGTTCAGTTAGGTCATGGCTGATCTGTACCTTAACTCCATTTACTCAACTTTGCTCCATATCCTTTATATCTTTACCTAACAAATTTTTTTTCAATCTCAGTTTTGAAATTTTCAGTTGACCCCCAGTCTCAGCAGCTTTTTGAGGGAGAGTTCCAGATTTCTACTACCCTTTGTGTGAAGAAGTACTTCCTAACATCACCCGTGAAAAGCCTAGCTCTAATTTTAAAGTAATACCGCCCCGCCCTGTTCTGGACTCTTGCCAGAGGAATTAGTTTCTCTCTATCTACACTATCAAATCCTTTAATTATCTTAAACACCTCAATTAGATCACCCCTTAGTCTTCTATACTCAGGGGAATGCAAGCCTCTTCTATGCAACCTGTCCTCTATAATTTAACTCTATTTTTCCCAGTATCATTCTGGTGAATCTGTACTGGACCCCCTCCAAGGCCAGTATATTCTTCCTGAGAACTGGTGCCCAGAACTGAACGCAGTGCTCCAGATGCGGTCTAACTGGAACTTTATACAATTGTATAACAGTCATAACAGACCAGAATCATACTAGCCATCCTCTATTAATGATCATTGTAATTGTTGAGGTATCAAGTTTCAGAAGAAACTGAAATGCCGGTGTGTGCAGCTTATCTCTCCCAGCCATGCAGTCTTTCGATCTAATTCAAATAAGTTTACTGGTATGACCTGCTAATGGGATTAACCAGAATTCATTCATATGTCAGTTCCAGCTGCTATACTGGAGCCAGCATAATGTGAATGCTCACTCAGGCCCATGTCTTTGGAGGGTCTTGGGGGAAATGTAACATGAGTAACTGATTCCATGGAGTATACTCTGGTGTTGCCTCTTTTTATTCCCCTGTACTTATGCTAATGGAGAAGTAGAGCTGGGAGTTGTTATCATACATATTGGAAACTACCCCGTGACTACGGATGATGTCGCCAAAGACCAGGCCGAAGATTGACCCTTGGATGATTCTGGAAGTAATGATGTGGGGCAGGACTCCATAGAGTCATAGATTACAAGAGCAAACAGTTGATAAATTAGTAGAGGGTAATGGTTAGGCCACATTTAGAGTACTCTGTGCAGCTATTGGCCTTTTTTGTAATTTTATCTATCTATCTACATGCACTTTCAAGGAATTATATATTTAAACCCCAAGATATCTTTGTCCTTCAGAATCTTTCCATTGAGTGTAGTTTCCTCCTAAAAATGCATTACCTCACAGTTTGCTGCATTAAATTGAATTTGCCACCTGTCTGCCAATTCCACTACCTATATCCTCCTGAAGTGTTACTGTTCGCCAAACCTCCTACTTTGTGTCTTCAGCAAATTTCAATATTGTGCTCTTTATGCTAAAGTCTAAATCAGACATAGTATTTTATGTAAAAAGTGGACCACTCCAAGCAGCACTCGTTAACCCTAACCCTTTGTTTTCTGCCTGTCCACCAACTTTCTCTCCATGCTACTATATTTCCTTTTATAACTTGTCAAGATTGCTACCATCCTGTCACTACTAATGGTGCTAGGATTCTGTAATTACAGGACTATGAAATTTAAAATTTTGCAACCGGGGAAAGGAAAGCACTATTTCAGTTCAGTGGTGTTTGTTGATTTGATTCTGCTGCTTTGTCAGTGTTTCCTTTTTTGTGCAGGGTTCACTTGAATGTATTAAAGAGTTCCATTGTGTGTGTGTGTGTGTGTGTGTGCAGTTTCCTACATCTGAATCCCTCCTACTTGCACCACATTTGCATTTTCTAATCAGTCCAGCACCTGCTGTGTTGGATTGTTTAGTAAAGTAGGGACAATATGTCTTTCAGGTGAAATCCAGGATTCAGTGCCTTTCTCTGCCGTAATGTTTGACAATGAACTAGGAAGTAGAAACTAGTAAATGGATTCATTACAACCAGTTTCTCCACAAAATGGGCCACCAAAAACTCAAGGTCTTGCACAGTCTGTGTAGGCCCGTTTTGCAAAGATTATGAGGCACTTATTTTGCTGTTTGCAAATTGGATTGCTCTCACCTGGGAAACCCTTCAATTGGCAAATTCATATAATTGGGGCACCTGTTGTTATGAGCATTTAATTTTACTGCTAGTATATGCATGAGCATCTAATATGAGTGGTTTTCATTATATTTTGTTCCAGTTATATATCTTATCTAAAGGAGTGGTTGATAGCATATACTTCAGTTAAACTGCACAATGTCAACACTATTTCTGAACTCCATCACAAGTCCTTGCTGATTTTGGATTGTGAAAAATATAGTCATCAGTTAAATAGCTTCTCTTCTTCCCCCTCCCTTTCTTCCCCCTCCCTTTCTTCCCCCTCCCTTATCCTCCCATCCCCTAACATTGTGAGTCTCCTCCCAATCATCAATAAAGTAATGGAAGGAGTAATCAATAGTGATATCAAGCAACACCTACTTACCAATGTTCACTGATGCTTAGTTTATGTTCTGCCAGAACCACTCTGCTCCTAATCACAGACATGGATGCAAGAGCTGAATGCTAGAGAGGTAGCTGCCCTTGACATCAAGTCAAATTTTACCAAGTATGGCACTAAGAAGCCCGAGCAAAACTGGTCAATGGTGGGAAGTGGTCAAAGGAAAAGCCCTCCACTGGCTGAAGTTATACATGACGCAAATGAAGATAGTTATGGTTGTCGGAGGCCAGTAATTACAGCCTCACGACATCAGGAGTTCCTCAGGAAAATGTCCTCGGCCCAACCACCTTCAATTGCTTCATCAATGACCTGCCTTCCAACATAGGGTAGAGTGGTGTTGTTTGCTGATGATTCCATAATGTTCAGCTCTGCTCACAATTCCTTTGATAATGATGCATCCCATGCTAGTCTATAACAGGACCTGGAAGAATTGAAGGAATGGACTTGCATTTATATAGTGCCTTTCACAACCTCAGGACATCCCAAAGCGCTTTACGGCCAATGAAGTATTTTTGAAGTGTAGTCACTGTTGTATTGTAGGAAATGTGGCAGCCAGTTTTGTGCACAGCATGGTCCAACAAACAGCAATGGGATACTGACCAGATAACCTGTTTTAGTGATCCTGGTTGAGGGATAAATGTGGGCCGGGACACCAGGGAGAACTCCTCTGCCCTTCTTCGAAATAGCACCATGGAATCTTTTACATCCAACTGAATCCTGACTTGAACATGTGTTGCAGTTCCTTGGTCGTCACCGGGTTAGAATTCTGGAAATCCTTACCTAACACCATTGTGAGAGCGCCATCAGCTGGAGTATTGTGCCCAATTCTGGGCATCACACTGTAGGAAGGATGTCAAGTCCTTGGAGAAGGCGCAGAGGTGATTTATTAGAATGATACCAGAGATGAGAGACTTCAGTTATGTGGAGAAACTAGAAAAGTTGGGATTGTTCTCAGAGCAGAGAGGGTTATGGGGACATTTAACAGAGATGTTCAAAGTTATGAAGGGTTTTAATAGAGTAGATAGGTAGAAACTGTTTTCATTGACAGAAGGGCCAATAGCCAGAGGACACAGATTTAAGATAATTGTCAAAAGAAACAGATGTAAGGAATCTTACAACACCAGGTTATAGTCCAACAGTTTTATTTGAAAATCACAAGCTTTCGATTGCTTTCTCCTTCGTCAGGTGAGTGTGGGATTCCATGAAGGTTACCGCATATATAGTGAGAGAACAATGCCTGGTGATTACAGATAATCTTTCCAACTGCCCGTTGTCAAGGCAATCAAAGTGTTCAGACAGAGAGACATTACATACAGGACTACTGAATATACAAACAGTCAGAACCCAAAGAGAGAGAGAGAGAGAGAGAAAAACATCCAAAAGGAAGAGAAAGAGAGAGAGAATGACCAGTTGTATTAAAAACAGATAACTTTTTTTTGCTGGTGGGGTTACGTGTAGCGTGACATGAACCCAAGATCCCGGTTGAGGCCGTCCTCATGGGTGCGGAACTTGGCTATCAATTTCTGCTCGACGATTTTGCGTTGTCGTGTGTCTCGAAGGCCGCCTTGGAGAACACTTACCCGAAGATCGGTGGCTGAATGTCCTTGACTGCTAAAGTGTTCCCCGACTGGGAGGGAACCCTCCTGTCTGGCGATTGTTGCGCGGTGTCCGTTCATCCGTTGTCGCAGTGTCTGCATGGTCTCGCCAATGTACCATGCTCCAGGGCATCCTTTCCTGCAACGTATGAGGTAGACAATGTTGGCCGAGTCACAGGAGTATGAACCATGTACGTGGTGGGTGGTGTCCTCTCGTGTGATGGTGGTATCTGTGTCGATGATCTGGCATGTCTTGCAGAGGTTGCCGTGGCAGGGTTGTGTGGTGTCGTGGACGCTGTTCTCCTGAAAGCTGGGTAATTTTCTGCGAGCGATGGTCTGTTTGAGGTTGTGTGGCTGTTTGAAGGCGAGTAGTGGAGGCATAGGGATGGCCTTAGCGAGGTGTTCGTCGTCATCGATGACATGTTGAAGGCTGCGGAGAACATGGCGTAGTTACTCCGCTCCGGGGAAGTACTGGACGACGAAGGGTACTCTGTTGCTTGCGTCCCTTATTAGTCTTCTGAGGGGGTCTATGCGATTTTTCGCTGTGGCCCGTCTGAACTGTCGATCGACGAGTCGAGCGTCATATCCCGTTCTTACGAGGGCGTCTTTCAGCGTCTGTAGGTGTCCGTCGCGTTCCTCCTCGTCTGAGCAGATCCTGTGTATTCGCAGAGCCTGTCCATAGGGGATGGCCTCTTTGACGTGGTTGGGGTGGAAGCTGGAGAAGTGGAGCATCGTGAGGTTGTCCGTGGGCTTGCGGTAGAGTGAGGTGCTGAGGTGCCCGTCTTTGATGGAGATTCGTGTGTCCAAGAAAGAAACTGATTCTGAGGAGTAGTCCATGGTGAGTTTGATGGTGGGATGGAACTTATTGATGTTATCGTGTAGTCTCTTCAGTGACTATTGCAAAGAAGCATACCGACAACTGGACAACCACGAACACTACAGACGGTTACCCGCAGATCCGACCAAAGAACACACCCACCAGCTCAACAAACTGTTCAAGACCTTCGATCCAGACCTTCAAAGCATCCTACATACTCTCATCCCACGTACTCCCCACGTGGGAGACTTCTACTGCCTCCCAAAGATACACAAAGCCAACACACCCGGACGTCCTATCGTATCAGGCAACGGAACCCTGTGTGAGAACCTCTCTGGATACGTCGAGGGCATCCTGAAACTCATCGTACAGAGAACCCCCAGCTTCTGTCGCAACACTACAGACTTCCTACAAAAACTCAGCACCCACGGACCAGTTGAACCAGGAACACTTCTCACCACGATGGACGTCTCGGCACTCTACACCAGTATCCCCCACGATGACGGCATCACTGCAACAGCATCAGTACTCGACACCAACAACAGCCAATCTCCAGACGCCATCCTACAACTCATCCGCTTCATCCTGGATCACAATGTCTTCACCTTCGATAACCAGTTCTTTACCCAAATTCGCACCCCAATACGCCACCATTTTCATGCACAAGTTCGAGCACGACTTCTTCACTGCACAGGACCTCCAACCAACGCTATACACCAGATACATCGACGACATTTTCTTCCTATGGACCCACGGCGAAGAATCACTGAAGAGACTACACGATAACATCAACAAGTTCCATCCCACCATCAAACTCACCATGGACTACTCCTCCGAATCGGTTTCTTTCTTGGACACACGAATCTCCATCAAAGACAGGCACCTCAGAACCTCACTCTACCGCAAGCCCACGGACAACCTCACGATGCTCCACTTTTCCAGCTTCCACCCTAACCACGTCAAAGAGGCCATCCCCTATGGACAGGCCCTGCGAATACACAGGATCTGCTCAGACGAGGAGGAACGCGATGGACACCTACAGACGCTGAAAGACGCCCTCGTAAGAACGGGATCTGACGCTCGACTCGTCGATCGACAGTTCAGATGGGCCACAGCGAAAAATCGCATAGACCCCCTCAGAAGACTAACACGGGACGCAAGCAACAGAGTACCCTTCGTCGTCCAGTACTTCTCCGGAGTGGAGAAACTACGCCATGTTCTCCGCAGCCTTCAACATGTCATCGATGACGACGAACACCTCGCTAAGGCCATCCCCATGCCTCCACTATTCTCCTTCAAACAGCCACCCAACCTCAAACAGACCATCGCTCGCAGAGAATTACCCAGCTTTCAGGAGAACAGCATCCACGACACCACACAACCCTGCCACGGCAACCTCTGCAAGACATGCCAGATCATCGACACAGATACCACCATCACACGAGAGGACACCACCCACCAGGTACATGGTTCATACTCCTGTGACTCGGCCAACGTTATCTACCTCATACGTTGCAAGAAAGGATGCCCCGGAGCATGGTACATTGGCGAGACCATGCAGACACTGCGACAACGGATGAACGGACACCGCGCAACAATCGCCAGACAGGAGGGTTCCCTCCCAGTCGGGGAACACTTCAGCAGTCAAGGACATTCAGCCACCGATCTTCGGGTAAGCGTTCTCCAAGGCGGCCTTCACGACAACGCAAAATCGTCGAGCAGAAATTGATAGCCAAGTTCCGCACCCATGGGGATGGCCTCAACCGGGATCTTGGGTTCATGTCACGCTACACGTAACCCCACCAGCGAAAAAAGAGTTATCTGTTTTTAATACAACTGGTCATTCTCTCTCTTTCTCTTCCTTTTGGATGTCTCTCTCTCTCTCTCTCTCTCTCTCTGGGTTCTGACCGTTTGTATATTCAGTAGTCCTGTATGTAATATCTCTCTGTCTGAACACGTTGATTGCCTTGACAACGGGCAGTTGGAAAGATTATCTGTAATCACCAGGCATTGTTCTCTCACTATATATGCGGTAACCTTCATGGAATCCCACACTCACCTGACGAAGGAGAAAGCAATCGAAAGCTTGTGATTTTCAAATAAAACAGTTGGACTATAACCTGGTGTTGTAAGATTCCTTCCATTTGTCCACCCCAGTCCATCACCGGCATCTCCACATCAAAAGAAACAGAGGGAGAGATGAGGAGAAATTTCTTTACGCAGCGAGTTGTTATGATCTGGAATGCACTGCCTGAAAGGGTGGTGGAAGCTGATTCAATAGTAACTTTCAAAAGGGAATTGGATATATACTTAAAAAGGAAAAAAGTTGCAAGGCTATGGGGAAAGAGCAAGGGCGTAAGACTAATTGGATTGCTCTTATAAATAGCCCGGAAAGGCATGATGGGTCAAATTGGCTGCCTTCTGTGCTCTATGATTCTGTGATAAACAGCCATTCTAGAAGTATAGTAACTGGTCTTATAGTCTTATATTTTTGTCTTTCACAATAATTTCTTTACCTAGTTTGGAATCATATGACTGTATTACCAGATTAAATTGTGATGATCCTATTAGTAGAGAGAGTGGGTATGACTGTGTGGTTAAATGCCTGCATTCTACGAGCTAATTTCATAGCTAAGGCTCAGTCATTGCAATTATCTGTTGCTAGTTAAAATGAACATATTGTCCTGACTTATATTGGAATTGAGAACCTCAATTAGATTGAGCCTGATTGTAGAGCCTTATTTAGATTAGGAAGCCTCCGAAAGCTTGTGATTTTCAAATAAAATTGTTGGACTATAACTTGGTGTTGTAAGATTGTTTACATTTGTCAACCCCAGTCCATCACCGGCATCTCCACACCATATTCTAGAGTATTAAAATTATTAACAATGCAGCCCTTGTCATGTTTCAGGATTTTTTTGACCAATTTTCTGCAGTTACTTTTACCGTTGCTATGCAAAGCTTCTTCACACATTTAAAAAAGGTACTTAAATGAAAGGTGTAAATAATTTTACAACACCAAGTTATAGTCCAACGATTTTTATTTGAAATCTACAAGCTTTCAGAGGCTTCCTCCTTCCTCAGGTAATTGTCAGGAGCTCCTTGAAACCTACGCATTTATACATCATAGAACAATACATGGTGTTTACAGACTGCCCCTGCAACTGCCCGTTGTCAAGGCAATCACCGTGTTCAGACAGAGAGGTGTCACCTACAGAACCCCCGAATACACATTCAACAAAAAAACAAACAGGAAAAAAAAACAGAGAGAGAGAGAGAGAGAGAAACAGCTTACTTTTATAGGAGTTGACTCGCATCTACTTGCACAGTAACGTAAGCAAATAGCGTAACAAAACCCATGACCAGATATTCACGTCTTTCATGTGTATTTCTTAAATCTATCCGAAGGCACACCGAGCAAACACTGTCTGAACACGGTGATTGCCTTGACAATGGGCAGTTGCAGGGGCAGTCTGTAAACACCATGTATTGTTCTATGATGTATAAATGCGTAGGTTTCAAGGAGCTCCTGACAATTACCTGAGGAAGGAGGAAGCCTCCGAAAGCTTGTAGATTTCAAATAAAAATCGTTGGACTATAACTTGGTGTTGTAAAATTGTTTACACCTTTCATTTAAGTACCTTTTTTAACACATCATAAATGAAAGGTGGTTGATATGTTAAATGGAAATTGTTTACTCCAGAGACTGAACGCTGAATAATTTGTTAGCGTATCTAGGTAATCGGAAAAATGCCTCACACCTATTGTGTTGCAAAGTCCTTTGATCCCTATCTATGGCAAGGGAGATAGATAGAGGGCATGGGGAGGGGGAAAAAAATCTTGTTGAAATAGGAAGCCTGCGAGAGCCGTCTGGCTTTTCAATGGAGAGCTGTGAGATCTTTCAGCAGCCTCAGTCCGAAACACTATAGGAACAGTTAGAAGACATCTTGTTTTAATTCAAGACAGCCTGCTGATGTGAGGAAGTTTGGCATGTTGCTGGTTTTGTATCATTAAGCAAAGATAAGTTGTACTTATTGAACTATATGAATCTGATCATGACCACTGCTCGTATGTTCACTTGCTGTGAAATAAAGTAGCTTAATGATTCATATCAAGCCTCTCTTAACAGTGTTTGCTCGGTCTGCCTTAGGATAGATTTAAGAAATACACATGAAAGACGTGAATATCTGGTCATGGGTTTTGTTACGCTATTTGCTTACGTTACTGTGCAAGTAGATGCGAGTCAACTCCTATAAAAGTAAGCTGTTTGGACCGCTTATGGGAGTGACTGACGCCACTGAATCCGAGAATGGACTGATGGTAGATCTGAATTTATTACAAACTTTAATTCAGAGAATCATAGAATGGTTACAGCGTGGAAGGGGGTCATTTGGCCTCTTGAGTCCGTGCCGGCTCTCTGCAAGAGCAATCCAGCTAGTCCAGCTCCCCCGCCCTTTTCCTGTAGCCCTGCAAATTTTTTCCCTTCAAGTACTTATCCAATTCCCTTTTGAAGGCCATGATTGAATCTGCCTCCACCACTCCCTCAGGCAGTGCATTCTAGATCTTAACCACTTGCTGTGTTTTTTTTTAAAAAAGGTTTTCCTCATGTCGCCTTTGGTTCTTTTGCCAATCACCTTAAATCTATGTCCTCTGGTTCTTGATCCTCCCGGCAATGGGAATAGTTCCTCTTTATCTACTCTGTCTAGACCCTTCATGATCTTCAATACCTCTATCAAATCTCCCCTCAACCTTCTTTGCTCTAAGGGAACAATCCAAACTTCTCCAGTCTATTCATGTAACCGAAGTCCTTCATCACTGGAACCATTCTAGTAAATCTCTCCTGCACCCTCTCTAAGGCCTTCACATCCTTCCGAAAGTGCAGTGCCCAGAACAGGATGCAATATTCCCGTTGTGGCCGAACCAATGTTTTATAAAGGTTCATCATAACTTCCTTGCTTTTGTACTCTATGCCTCTGTTTATAAAGCCCAGGATCCTGAATGCTTTTTTTAAACCGTTTTCTTAACCTGCCCTGCCACCTTCAAAGATTTGTGCATATATACCCCTAGATCTCTCTGTACCTGCACCCCTTTTAGAATTGTACCCTTTAGTTTATATTGCCTCTCCTCGTTCTTCCTACCAAAATGTATCACTTCACACTTCACTGCGTTAAATTTCATCTGCCACGTGTCCGCCCATTCCACCAGCTTGTCTGTATCCTCTTGAAGTCTCTCACTATCCTCCTCACTGTTCACTACACTTCCAAGTTTTGTGTCATCTGCAAATTTTGAAATTGTGCCCTGTACACCCAAGTACAAGTCATTAATATATTTCAAGAAAAGCAGTGGTCCTAGTACCGAGCCCTGGGGAACACCACTATATACCTCCCTCCAGTCCGATAAACAACCATTCACCACTACCCTCT
Organism: Heptranchias perlo; assembly: GCF_035084215.1. NCBI lineage: Eukaryota > Metazoa > Chordata > Chondrichthyes > Hexanchiformes > Hexanchidae > Heptranchias > Heptranchias perlo. Next base: position 13,405,003 of record NC_090328.1, read on the forward strand.
GGTTCCTGTCACTTAGCCAATTTCGTATCCAACCGCATTGCCCTGATTGACCCTCTCTGTTATGTCATCAAAAAACTCAATCAAGTTAGTTAAGCACAATTTGCCTTTAACAGATCTGTGTTGGCTTTCCTTAATTAATCCACACTTGTCCATGTGACTGTTCACTTTGTCCCAGATTATCGTTTCTAACAGTTTCCCCACCACTGAGGTTAAACTGACTGGCCTGTAGTTGCTGGGTTTACCCTTGCACCTTTTTTGAACAAGGGTGTAACGTTTGCAATTCTCCAGTCTTCCCGTGTCTAAGGATGATTGGAAGATTGTGGCCAGTACCTCCACAATTTCCACCTTTCCTTCCCTCAGCAACCTAGGATGCACCCATCTGAACCGGGTAACTTAGCTACTTTAAGCACAGCAGCCTTTCTAGTTCCTCCTCTATCAATTATTAGCCCATCCAACTACCTCTTCTTTTACTGTGGCTTTGGCAGCATCTTCTTTCTTCTATTATCTTGTAAAGCTTTTCCCTGCATCCTCAATGATAAGTCTCCATGCCAAACCTCAGCAGCCTTGGGAGCAGTAAACATGCCAACAGCAACTGTGAAACTTGAGCATGAATAGAATATTATTTTTTATGTATCTCTGTTCAAATAATGCTATAAACAGTCTGTGGTTCAATGTTATCCACGCTTCTTGAATACACTCACTGTTCCCTGTCTGTGTTGTCCAGTGTGTCCATTTGCAGAGTGTAGTCCTGAGACTTTCCTGATGTAATAAAACTGTTCAGCTGACTTCTCTGTTTTTCCGTATAAAAGAAAGAGAGACTTGCATTTATATAGCGTCTTTTGTGACCTCAAGACATCCCAAAGCACCTTACAGCCAATGAAGTACTTTTGAAGTGTAGTCACTGTTGTAATGTAGGAAACGTGGCAGCCAATTTTGCGCACAACAAGCAGCACAAACAGCAATGTGATAATGATCAGATCTGGTTGTGTTGTTGATTGAGGGATCAATATTGTCACGACACTTTGGTAGCCTCCCATGCACAAGATCCTATCGACATGTCACTGCACTGCCATGTGTATATTCAAAGTAAAACGCAGTGTCTATTTCTCCAATTATACCTTTTGCAGACCTGCTACTTGGATGTCCATAACCAGTGCCAGTCTCATTGTGCATGTAATGGGGCTGTCTCTGTGGTTCCATTCATTTTGCAAGAGGTGTCACTTTGCACCAGTGTGAAACTTCACCAAGAAGTATGTGAGCTGGGGGAAAAAATTTAGCAATTTTTTCCCCTCACTCTGGAGCCTGTGAATTAGTATCTGGACTGGTATGAAATGGATGTATGTATAAATGAATACAGGCTCTCCAGCATGCAAGCAGCCCATGCCTGATCATCAAAGCAGCTCCAGTTTTAACCAGAGACTCAAAATGGTAGGCTTCCATCAGAAAGGGAATATGCCACTAACACAAAAAATCTTTTAAAAATAATGCAGAGGAAGGAATAATTTTATACAGAGAGTATTTCACTTTTGTAAGTATAGTTCAGAGGGTAGAACCTTAACTAAATTCTGATCACTTATCAGAAGCTACTTAATGAATTTCTGATGAGTCTCTTGTGACTTTTAAAAAAAAAAGTAATAACTATCAATTGACTTTATTTCAGTGAAATGGAAAAGATTTGGTATGCTGCCTACTCTTTGTTCTCATCACTTGCACATTTTTACTGCTGTTGTGTTGCATTATTTGACAGTTAATTTTAGCATTTTACTACAACAATTTTCATTTACATAGCTCATTGTAAAACACCCCAAAACATTTGACAGAGGAGAAATTGATATTGAGCAGGAACAGAAAAATTAGAAGAAGTGACCAAAAGCATGATTAGAAAAATAGGTTTGAGGAAGCTTTTAGAGGTGAAGAGACAAATACGAAGGAGGAGGGTTTGGGGAGGGAGGCCCACAGATTAGGGTCAAGGTAGCTGAAGGCTCTGCCACTAATGGTGATATGAAGGGAAAATGGAGTGCACAGGAAACCAGAGGAGGAAGACCGAAGGGCAAAGCTGAATCGTAGCGCTGTAGGAGGGTTCAGCGATAGCAAGGAGGGAGGATGATAGATTTTGAATTCAGTGCGTTGAGGATAGGGAACAATGAGGTCGGTGAGTTCAGAGATAATGGGCGATTGGGAAGTAATGCATGTGGTGGAGTTTGGATGGGTTGGAGTTTATGTAGAATGCAGTTTAGGAGGTTGGTGGGGGATATTTTGGATAAATCAAATCTGGAGTTAATGAAAACATGGTGAAGGATTTTAGTGGCAGTATTATAAAATAGAATCATAGAAAATTTACAGCCCAGGAGAAGGCCATTCGGCCCATCGTGTCCGCGCTGGCTGAGAAATGAGCCACCCAGCCTGATCCCACTTTCCCGCATTTGGTCCGAAGCCCTGCAGGTCATGGCTCTTCAGGTGCATATCCAGGTATTTTTTAAATGAGTTGAGGATTTCTGCCTTGACCACCCTCTCAGGCAGTGAGTTCCAGACCCCCACCACCCTCTGGGTGAAACATTTCCTCAACTCCGCTCTAATCCTTCTACCAATCACTTTAAATCTATACCACCTGGTTATTGACCCCTCCGCTAAGGGAAATGGTTCCTTCCTATCCATTCTAGGCCCCTCATAATTTTGTACACCTCAATCAAATCACCTCTCAGCCTCCTCTGTTCCAAGGAAAACAACCCCAGCCTATCCAATCTGTCATCATAGCTAAAATTCTCCAGCCCTGGCAACGTCCTTGTAAATCTCCTCTGCACCCTCTCTAGTGCAATTACATCCTTCTTGTAATGTGGTGACCAGTGCAGTACTCAAGCTGTGGCCTAACTAATATTTTATACAGTTCCAGCATAACATCCCTGCTTTTATATTCTATGCCTCGGCTGATAAAGGAAAGCATTCCATATGCCTTCTTAACCACCTTATCTACCTGTCCTGCTACCTTCAGGGATCTGTGGACATGCACTCCAAGGTCCCTCACCTTCCTCTACACCTCTCAGTATCCCCCCATTTATTGTGTATTCCCTTGCCTTATTTGCTGTCCCCAAATGCATTACCTCACACTTCCTCCTGATTGAATTCCATTTGCCACTTTTCTGTCCATCTGACCAGTCCATTGATATCTTCCTGCAGTCTACAGCTTTCCTCCGCACTATCAATCACATGGCCTATCTTTGTGTCATCCACAAATTTCTTAATCGTGCCCCCATGTTTAAAGTCCAAATCGTTAATGTATACCACAAAAAGCAAAGGACCTAAGACCAAGCCCTGTGACACCCCACTGGAAACAGCCTTCCAATCGCAAAAACACCCTTCGACCGTTACCCTTTGCTTCCTGCCACTGAGACAATTTTGGATCTAATTTGCCACATTCCCTTGTATCCCATGGACCTTTACTTTTTTGACCAATCTGCTATGTGGGACCTTGTCAAAAGCCTTGCTAAAATCCATGTAGACTACATCAATTACGCTACCCTCAACGATCCTCCTTGTCACCTCCTCGAAAAATTCAATCAAGTTAGTCAGAAACGACCTCCCCATCACAAATCCGTGCTGATTGTCCTTGATTAGTCCCATGCCTTTTTAAGTGACAGTTTATTCTGTCCCTCAGAATTGATTCCAATAATTTGCCTACCACCGAGGTTAGGCTGACTGGCCTGTAATTACTCGGTCTATCCTTTGCTCCCTTTTTAAACAACGGTACAACGTTAGCAGTCCTCCAATCCTCCGACACTATGCCTGTATCCAGTGAAGTTTGGAAAATGATTGTTAAATCCTCCACTATTTCCTCCCTGACTTCTTACTAAACTCTCAAGTTGCTCACTGCGCCCACTGCACTCTGTGCCGGTTGCACTCACAGGCCCCTGTATTTCTACTGTTTGTGACTCAGATGAGTAAAGTGAGGTCAGCCTGGATGGTGAAAAGTTAAAGGAGCAAGTCTTTCTAAGATAAAGATTTAGGTCTATACTTGATTTTATGTTTTTCTCTGACTACGGTCCTCCACCTCTCTCCTCCTTTTAAGACCCTCCTTAAAGCCCACCTCTGACCTTCCTAGTATTTCCTTTGGTTCAGTGTTCATTTATTTCTTATTACACCTCTGTGAACTGTCTTGGGTTTTTTTTCATGTTAAAGGTGCTATATAAATGCAAATTGTTATTGTTGTCTTGGGTAATATTGGCCCATAAAACTCCTTACAACAGGGGTATTTCTAAGCTGGTTTTATATTGCAACCTGTATCTTGGGGGTGTGAGCTAGCAGGACTGCTCTCCACCTCCACCTCAACCTTTCTAATACCCAACTAGTCTGTAAACCAACTGACTCATAGGACCCATGCATACCCAGCCTGGCCACGGCATTTTAGCCAGTACACGTGCAGATTCGTGAATACCGTTATGTAAGTACAAAGGCAGGTTGTAAGACCTACCTTTTTTTTACAGTTGCCGAATCACTGGCCCCAGTATTTACAGGGAGGGAGCAGGGTTGCGTGTTTGCGGGGGAGGGGGAACCCGGAAACGTCAGCAACGCGGAGGTCCTGTCGAATTTAACGGCAGGATCTCATTATCTTTTTTTTTTACTCCCATTTCCCAGCCAGCCAGATTGCAGTAGAAGGTCGTAGCCGGTCCCTGGGAAGGTGGGTGGGGTGGAGCGAGTCGGACCGGGAGGAAGGAGGGACCGGGAGACATCGCGGGTTGGTGAGGAAGGGGGGTGGGGGAGTCGGACCAGCAATCGGGAGGGAGGGGGGGACTGGGTAACGTCACGGGTTTGGAGGGGAGGGATCATCCGATTGCGGCAGCAGATTTGCTTGAGAGGCTGGGGGGGAGCACTCCTACTCTTCCTGGCCCACAAGCAGTGATCTAAAAAGCACTTACCTGCTGGATCCGGCGGCTCCTGCTTCCCTTTAGCTGATGGGTTTCCCGAGCCCTGGGAAACCCGGCCAGCCAGCGTTAAATTCAAATGGCTGCCAAAATATCAGGAACAGAGTCTCATTTACATATTATAATTACGAAGCCGTCTCTCCAGAGCGGGTTACAAGGACGCCCCCAAACCCGTCGTGTTTAAAATGGAAGCTGGCGCATTCACGGCGGGCTGTGGTCGGATTACCCTATTTTAAAAAAAATTTCTAACCCAACCCAACCCTCTCCCGCCCAGCGTGCGGGGGCTGGTTAAAATTACCCCCGCTATGTTTATAAAAAATGACTACAAAATGCTGCAAATGCTCAGCAGGTTCAGGTCAAGACTTTTTTTTTATCAGAACCAGAAATAGTGTCTCCACCAGAAACAATTCACCTGTCTCATCTCATTTCAGGTGCTGTGTATTTCCATTATTTTGCTTTTTATTTCAGAAATCCAGCATTACCTCTAGTGTTCATTGTAATGTCATAAACAGAATGGTAATCTGAGTGCAGTAAATCAAAATACAAGCAAATACTGTGCAGCATTGGTGTTTGTAGATAGTTAACATACACGGGACAGTACCGTAGCATCTGTATAGTAGAATGTGTCGCCTCTCATGATTTTATTTTCCTGGGTGGGGAAGAAATAGCAGTGTTGTGTGTAATTGAGGTTACAAGTATAACTGCATTTGCCAGCTCTGTCCACGTATTGTGCAAATATTTGCACAAGAGATTTAGACCTTTCTCCCCACCCTCCTAGAAATTCAGGTTTGATGGCCTTGAACACGTAACTTGGAATTGCCTAAAGCTGTCCGTCGCATGCCGAAAGCTGCCCGTCATTAGTGTGTTGATTTCTAAATGTAGTACGCAATAGTTATTGACCACAGCCTGGAGAGTTGACACGTTAACACACGAAAAAGAATTGTGTTTAGAATAAAACTGGATTGGGCAGATCTGACAGAAGCAATGTACGCCTGAGCCCGCTTATGCAAAGCATTGCTATTTCTATTGCCAGGGTGCGAGACCAAAAGCAGCCCTCTGGTGCCACACTAAAATGACCATTGTTTTTCATAAGAATGTAGGTGGTGTCAGCAGGCTTTTCAACTATGAGAAGAATCACAGCCAGTTTCAATACATTCCTCACCCAAATTCCACAAGTGCACACTTGGAGCAGGGAGAAATCCATAGTATTCAAGTGTTAGAAAATGCAGTCCGTGACCACAGTTATTTTGACACTGTAGCAACTGCTTAAAAACTACTTCATCATCTGGGCCAAGCAGCTTTAGTAAGGGTTTTAAAATAATACATGTAATGTTATTGTGGTTTTACAATTTTTGTATGCTCTTTAACCTTCCACAGTATTAAGATAATGCCTTGTATGCAGTGTATTTTATATTATTCAAGATCACTTGAATTTTGTGGTGAGAAGCCATTCAAGAGATAATGATGCTAACACTCCATGCAGTAAATGAAAGAAAACCAAAATGTGACCAGACAGTAAATCTAACTGTACAGCTGAAAGCAAAAAACTATGAGAGCTACGGAGAGAATATTAAAAATTGTGCAGGCAGTTTTTGCCAGAACTGAGGGGGGTGGGGGGGGGGGGGGGGGCGCTATGAAGAAGGTAGGTTGAGTAGGATTTCTTTTGATTGCTTGATTATAAGTAGCTCTCCTGCCAAAAACTTCTTGTTGCCAGTTCTGCACTTAGAGATTTGTTTAGTCCTTATCTGAATAACTAGGCCGAGCACTGCTTTGCTTCACACAAAATTCCATTACTTTGGAATGAAGACACTGTGAAGCATGTGTGTGTGTGTGTGTGTACAGCGACAGGTGTGAGAGGCATGCTGCCAGCTCTATCCCTGTTGCAACCATGGAGGAAGATGGTTGAGCTAGTCATTTGGGGATGGGATGTGCTACCGAAGAAAAAATGAATAAAACACCCCACCGTTTGATTGCAAGCAACTTGTACCATAAATAAAAACCGAACATGCTGGAAAAGCTCAGCAAGTGAGGCAGCATCTGTGGAGAAAGAAACAGTTAACATTTCAGGTTGAAAACCTATAGTCAGAACTAGAAGATGTTAAAGTTTTTAAAGCAAGTACAGAGCCAGGGAAAAGGGTGGGGGGGTGGAGGGGAGGAGAGAAAAGAACAAAAGGGAAGGCCTGTGATGGGGTAGAAGATTAAATGACAAAAGGAATGATGGTGTAAGGCAAGGAGGCTGATAATGGGACAGGTTAACAAACAAAAGATGGGTCTGGAGTAGCTGTGAATGGCAACAGCAGAACTATTACCAGCACCTGCTGTTCGAAAAAATGGGAGCAGTGGTTATGATCTGAAGTTATTAAAATCAATGTTGAGTCCCGAAGGTTGTAAAGTGCCTAATCAAAAGATGAGGTGCTGTTCCTCGAGCTTCTGTTGAGCTTCATTGTCCTCAGCCTCTTACGCTGTTCCAGAGAGGTCAGGGTGAGAGTGGGAGTGGGACAGGGAATTAAAATGGCAAGCGACTGACACGTCAGGGTCACGCTTGCGGACGAAGCAGAGGCGTTCAGCAAAGCGATCACCCAATCTGCTTTTGGTCTCCCCGATGTACGTGAGACTGCGTTGTGAGCAGCGAATACAGTATACTAAATTGAAAGAAGTACAAGTAAACTGCTGTTTCGCCTGGAAGGAGTGTTTGGGGCCCTGGGAAGGGAGGAGGTGAAGGGGCAGGTGTTGCATCTCCTGTGCTCGCATGGGAAGATGTTGTTGGGAGGAGATTGGGTGTTGGGAGTGATGGAAGAGTGGACCAGGGTTTTGCGAAGGGAGTGGTCCCTTCAGAATGCTGAAAGGGGATGTGAGGGGGAAGATGTGTTTGGTGGTGGGATCATGCTGGAGGTGGTGGAAATGGCGGAGGATGATCCGTTGAATGTGGAGGCTGGTAGGGTGGAAGGTGAGGACAAGGGGGACTCTATCATGGTTCTGGGAGGGAGGGGAAGGGGTGAGGGCAGAAGTGCGGGAAATAGGACGGACACAGTCGAGGGCCTTGTCAACTACAGTGGAGGGGAATCCTCGGTTGAGGAAAAAGGAAGACATATCGGAAGCGCTGGTGTGGAAAGTGGCATCGTCAGAACAGAAGTGAAGGAAAAACTGGGAGAAAGGAATAGAGTCCTTTTATAGGAAAGCAGGGTGGGAGGAAGTGTAATCAAGGTAGCTGTGGGAGTCGGTGGGCTTATAATAGATATTGGTGGACAGTCTAGCCCCAGAAATGGAAATAAAGTCGAGGTATCATATATGCCAACTTAGAGAGAGGAATAAGGAAAAAAAACTTGCATTCATAGAGCGTCATTAAGTCGTTTTTGAAGCTTAGTCACTGTTGTAATGTAGGAAATGCAGAAGCCAATACAGCAAGGTCCCACAAACAGCAATGAAATAAATGACCTGATAATCTATTTTAGTGATGTTGGTTGAAAGATAAACGTTGGCCAGAACACTGGGAGAACTCCCCTGCTCCTCTTTGAATATTGACGTGTGATTTTTTTTTTATGCCCACCCGAGAGGCCAAACATCTTGGATTAACATCTCATCTGAAAGACGGCACCTCCGACAGTGCAGCACTCCCTCGGTACTGCACGGAAGTGCCAGCTGACATTGTGTGCTCAAGTCTCTGGATTGGGGACTTGAACCCACAACCTTCTGACTCAGAGGTGAGAGTGCTGCCACTGTATGTCTGTCCTCCCCCGAGAAAGTTTTAACTTTTGACAGCTTTATTTTGTGCATTTTCCAACATTTTGGAGCCTACTATAATTTTGTCTTTCAAGCCAACAATAATTTCTCCTGGAAGGATTAGGAATGTTAATAGATATGAAAATAAATGTTGATTTCAAACAGCTTTACAGAATAAAGTTAAAATGACATCCTCTGTTAAAATTGCAGATCAAGCATTTACTATATCTGGTATAATCGCCAACAATAATTTCTACCTTTTACAAAAAGGTTTTCTTGTACTGAAAATAATAATCATTAGAAAAGAAAATAAAGTACACAAAAGTATAGTTTATCCCACACTTGGTAGTACTGTGAACAGTTCTGGTCTCCATATTATAGAAAGGATACAGAGGCACTGCAAAAAAGAGATGGGTGAGATCCTGAATGAATATTTCACATCGGTATTTACGGTTGAGAAAGGCATGGATGTTAGGGAACTTGGGGAAATAAATAATGATGTCTTGAGGAGTGTACATATTACAGAGAGGGAGGTGCTGGAAGTCTTAACGTGCATCAAGGTAGATCATTCTCCGGGACCTGATGAAATGTATCCCAGGACGTTATGGGAGGTTAGGGAGGAAATTGCGGGTCCCCGAGCAGAGATATTTGAATCATCCACCGCTACAGGTGAGGTGCCTGAAGATTGGAGGGTAGCAAATGTTGTGCCTTTGTTTAAGAAGGGCGGCAGGGAAAAGCCTGGGAACTACAGACCGGTGAGCCTGACATCTGTAGTGGGTAAGTTGTTAGAGGGTATTCTGAGGGACAGGATCTACAGGCATTTGGAGAGGCAGGGACTGATTAGGAACAGTCAGCATGGTTTTGTGAGAGGAAAATCATGTCTCACGAATTTGATTGAGTTTTTTGAAGGGGTAACCAAGAAGATAGATGAGGGCTGTGCAGTCGACGTGGTCTACATGGACTTCAGCAAAGCCTTTGACAAGGTACCGCATGGTAGGTTGTTACATAAGGTTAAATCTCACGGGATCCCAGGTGAGGTAGCCAATTGGATACAAAATTGGCTTGACGACAGAAGACAGAGGGTGGTTGTAGAGGGTTGTTTTTCAAACTGGATGCCTGTGTCCAGCGGTGTGCCTCAGGGATCGGTGCTGGGTCCGCTGTTATTTGTTATTTATATTAATGATTTGGATGAGAATTTAGGAGGCATGGTTAGTAAGTTTGCAGATGACACCAAGATTGGTGGCATTGTGGACAGTGAAGAAGGTTATCTGGGATTGCAACGGGATCTTGATCAATTGGGCCAGTGGGCTGATGAATGGCAGATGGAGTTTAATTTAGATAAATGTGAGGTGATGCATTTTGGTAGATCGAATCGGGCCAGGACCTACTCCGTTAATGGTAGGGCGTTGGGGAGAGTTACAGAACAAAGAGATCTAGGAGTACAGATTCATAGCTCCTTGAAAGTGGAGTCACAGGTGGATAGGGTGGTGAAGAAGGCATTCGGCATGCTTGGTTTCATTGGTCAGAACATTGAATGCAGGAGTTGGGATGTCTTGTTGAAGTTGTACAGGGCATTGGTGAGGCCACACTTGGAGTACTGTGTACAGTTCTGGTCACCCTATTATAGAAAGGATATTATTAAACTAGAAAGAGTGCAGAAAAGATTTACTAGGATGCGACTGGGACTTGATGGTTTGACTTATAGGGAGAGGTTAGATAGACTGGGACTTTTTTCCCTGGAGAGTAGGAGGTTAAGGGGTGATCTTATAGAAGTCTATAAAATAATGAGGGGCATAGATAAGGTCGATAGTCAAAATCTTTTCCCAAAGGTAGGGGAGTCTATAACGAGGGGGCATAGATTTAAGGTGAGAGGGGAGAGATACAAAAGGATCCAGAGGGGCAATTTTTTCACTCAAAGGGTGGTGAGTGTCTGGAACGAGTTGCCAGAGGCAGTAGTAGAGGCGGGTACAATTTTGTCTTTTAAAAAGCATTTGGACAGTTACATGGGTAAGATGGGTATAGAGGGATATGGGCCAAGTGCAGGCAATTGGGACTAGCTTAGTGGTATAAACAGGGCGACATGGACATGTTGGGCCGAAGGGCCTGTTTCCATGTTGTAACTTCTATGATTCTATGAAAAAAGATTTACTAGGATGATACCAGAACTGAGAGGTTATAGCTATCAGGAAAGATTGAGCAGGCTGGGGCTCTTTTCTAGAGAAAAGAGGAGACTGAGGGGGGTGACCTGACACAGGTCTTTCAGGTATGAAAGGGTTTGATAGAGAAGATGTTTCCACTTGCGAAGGAGACCAGAACTAGGGGCCATAAATATAAGATAGTCACTAATAAATCCAATAGGGAATTCAGTAGAAACCTCTTTACCCAGAGAGTGGTTAGAATATGGAACTCGCTACCACAAGGAGTAGTTGTGGCAGCTAGCATAGATGCATTTTTTTATTCATTCATGGGATGTGGGCGTCGCTGGCAAGGCCAGTATTTGTTGCCCATCCCTAATTGCCCTTGAGAAAGTGGTGGTGGTGGTGAGCCGCCGCCTTGAACCACTGCAGTCCGTGTGGTGAAGGTACTCACACAGTGCTAGGGAGTTCCAGGATTTTGATCCATTTAACGGGAAGCTAGATAAACACATCAGGGGGAAAGGAATAGAAGGATATGCTGATGGGGTGAGATGAAATAGGGAGGATGGAGGCTCGTGTGGAGCATAAACACCAGCGGGACCTGTTGGGCCGAATGGCCTGTTTCTGTGCTGTACGTTCTATGTAATTCGATGTAGAATGGTTTGTGGAACAGGCACGGAGAGCTGAATTTAGTGCTGTTAGATGGGCCTGACTGACTACCTCTAGGCTAAGGTTTGCAATCTATTAAACTCTTAGTGATTATTGATGTCACTTGTCACAATTCCCCATTGATGTTGACCACTCTAATACGGATGGTGTGAGGTCTCGCCTCAGTTACTGCATGGTAACAAAGAAACCTCAATTATGCATGACAAACAAACTGAAAACAGCTTTCTAAATTACAGAACCTAACTGGGCAGTGTGACTCACTTTCACAAAAAAGCCAGTGATCCACATCAAACATCACTGTGGGAAATGGAGTAAAATCCCAAATATGGAATCTGCCTTTTTTTTAATTAAGTAAAACTCAATATCACTTCATTTCTTCTTCTGCCTTTTATTTCCAAACCCTGGCAGATCTGCAAGCGCAATGACAGGAATTCATAGAATCATAGAAAGTTATGGCACAGAAGGAGGCCATTCAGCCCATCGTGTCCGTGCTGGCCGAAAAAGAGCCACCCAGCTTAATTCCACTTACCGGCACTTGGTCCGTAGCCCTGTAGGACACGGTACTTCAGGTGCACAGCCAAGTACTTTTTAAATAAGTTGAGAGTTTCTGCCTCTACCACCCTTTCAGGCAGTGAGTTCCAGACCCCCACCACCCTCTGGGTGAAAAAAATTCTCTTCAGCTCCCCTCTAATCCTTCTACCAATTACTTTTAAATCTATGCCCTCTGCTAAGGGAAATAGGTTCTCCCTATCCACCATCTAGGCCCCTCATAATTTTATATACCTCAATTAAATCTCCCCTCAGCCTCCTTTTTGTTCCAAAGAAAACAACCCCAGCCTATCCAATCTCTTCTCATAGCTAAAATTCTCCAGCCCTGGCAACATCCTTGTAAATCTCTTCTGTACACTCTCTAGTGCAATCACATCTTTCCTGCAATGTGGTGACCAGAACTGTACACAGTACTCAAGCTGTGGCCTAACCAATGTTTTATACGGTTCTACTATAACCCCCCCTGCTCTCACTTTCCTTTATTAGCTGAGGCATAGTAGAAAATATCCCGTATGCCTTCTTAACCACCTTATCTACCTGTCCTGCTACCTTCAGGGATCTGTGGACATGCACTCCAAGGTCCCTCTGTTCCTCTACATCTCTCAGTATCCTCCAATTTATTGTGTATTCCCTTGCCTTGTTTGCCCTCCCCAAATGCATTACCTCACACTTCTCCGGATTGAATTCCTTTTGCCACTTTTCTGCCCACCTGACCAGTCCATTGATATCTTCCTGCAGTCTACAGCTTTTTGTATCATTTGCAAACTTCTTGATCATGCCCCCTATATTCAAGTCCAAATCATTAATACATACCACAAAAAGCAAGGGACCTAGTACTAGAATCATAGAATCATAGAAAATAGGAGCAGGAGTAGGCCATTCGGCCCTTCAGGCCTGCTCTGCCATTCAAAATGATCATGGTTGATCGTCTAACTCAGTACCCTGTTCCGACTTTTTCCCCATATCCCTTTAGTATTAAGAAATATATCTATCTCCATCTTGAATATATTTAATGACTTGGCCTCCACTGCCTTCTGTGGTAGAGAATTCCACAGGTTCATAGAAAGGGTGCAGCACAGAAGGAGGCCATTCGGCCCATCGAGTCCACGCCAGCTCTGTGCAAGAGCAATCCAGCTAGTCCCACTCTCCCGCCCTATCCCGTTAGCCCTGCACATTTTTTCCTTTTGTGTACTTATCCAGTTCCCTTTTGAAGGCCATGATTGAATCTGCCTCCACCACCCCCTCGGGCAGTGCATTCCAGATCCTAACCACTCGCTGTGTAAAAAAGTTTTTTCTCATGTCACCATTGGTTCTTTTGCCAATCACCTTAAATCTATGTCCTCTGGTTCTTGACCCTTCCACCAATGGGAACAGTTTCTCTCTATCCATTGTCTAGACCCTTCATGATTTTGAATATCTCTATCAAATCTCCTCGTAACTGTCTCTGTTCCAGGGAGAACAACCCCTGAGTGAAGAAATTTCTCCTCATCTCGGTTCTAAATGACATACCCCGTATCCTGAGACTGTGACCCCTGGTTCTGGACTCCCCATCCATCGGGAACATCCTCCCTGCATCTAGTCTGTCTAGTCCTGTTAGAATTTTATATGTTTCGATGAGATCACCTCTCATTCTTCTAAACTCTAGTGAGTATAGGCCTAGTCAACCCAAGCTCTCCTCATACGTCAGTCCTGCCATCCCAGGAATCAGTCTGGTAAACCTTCGTTGCACTCCCTCCATGGCAAGGACATCCTTCCTCAGATAAGGAGACCAAAACTGCACACAATACTCCAGATGGATCTCACCAAGGCCCTGTACAACTGCAGTAAGACATCCCTGTTCCTGTACTCAAATCCTCTTGCAATGAAGGCCAACATACCATTCGCCTTCCTAACTGCTTGCTGCACCTGAATGCTCGCTTTCAGCGACTGGTGTGCAAGGACACCCAGGTCTCTTGCACCTACCCTTTTCTCAATCTATCACCATTCAGATACTAATCTGTCTTTCTGTTTTTACAACCAAAGTGGATAAACTCACATTTATGCACGTTATACTGCATCTGCCATTTTCTTGCCCACTCACCCAACTTGTCTAAATCATATTGGAGTCTCTTTGCATCCTCCTCACAGCTCACATTCCACCCCGTAACAAAAATGCATTTTAATTAGGGTTATAAAAAGCCCTGCGGAACCCCACTGGAAATTCTCAAATAAAACTAGTTAAAGCATTCACACCAGGGGACATTCTCTTTATCTTGCCCTCTCTAGCTCTGTAACCTCCTCCAGACCTACAATCCTCCTATATCATTCTATGATCTCGAACAGAAGGAGGCCTTTTGGCCCATCATGCTTGTGCCGGCTCTTTGAAAGAGCTATCCAATTAGTCACATAGCCCTGCATATTTTTGCCCTTCAAGTAATTATCCATTTCCCTGTTGAAAGTTATTATTGAATCTGCTTCCACCACCCTTTCAGGCAGTGCATTCCAGATCATAACAACTCGCCTCTGGTTCTTTTGGTAATTGCCTTAAATCTGTGTCCTCTGGTTACTGATTTTTCTGCCACTGGAAACGATTTCTCCTTATTTACTCTATCATATCCCATCATGATACTGAACACCTATTAAATGTCCCCTTAACCTTCTCTGCTCTAAGGAGAACAACCCCAGCATCTCTAGTCTCTCCACGTAACTGAAGTCCCGCATCCCTGATGCCATTCTAGTAAATCGCCTCTGCACCCTCTCTAATGCCTTGACATCTTTCCTAAAATGTGGTGCCCAGAATTGGACACAGTACTCCAGCTCGGGCCTAACCAGCGATTTTATAAAGGTTTAGCATAACTTCCTCCTTCCAGAGATCTCGGTGCTCCTCCAATTCTGGCCTCTTGTTTATCCCCGATTTTCCTTCGCTCCACCATTGGCGGCCAGGCGTTCAGCTGCCTAGGCCCTAAGTCTGTGGAATTCCTTCCCTAAACCCCTCTACCTCTCTCTCCTCCTCTGTTGCTCCTTGAAACCTACCTCTTTGACCAAGCTTTTGGTCACATGTCCTAATATCTCTTTTAAGTGGCTCAGTGTCAAGTTGTGTCTGATAATGCTCTGTGTAACGCCTTGAAATCTTTTACTATGTTAAAAGCACTACATAAATGCAAGTCATTGTTGTTTAAAAAGCTGACTTTGTTTGTTTTAATGTAACAAAAATGCATTTTTTTATTCGTTCATGGGATGTGGGCATCGCTGGCGAGGCCGGCATTTATTGCCCATCCCTAATTGCCCTTGAGAAGGTGGTGGTGAGCCGCCGCCTTGAACCGCTGCAGTCCATGTGGTGAAGGTTCTCCCACAGTGCTGTTAGGAAGGGAGTTCCAGGATTTTGACCCAGTGACGATGAAGGAATGGCGATATATTTCCAAGCCGGGATGGTGTGAGACTTGGAGGTGAACGTGCAGGTGGTGTTGTTCCCATGTGCCTGCTGCTCTTGTCCTTCTAGGTGGTAGAGGTCGCGGGTTTGGGAGGTGCTGCCGAAGAAGCCATGACGAGTTGCTGCAGTGCATCCTGTGGATGGTACACACTGCAGCCACTGTGCGTCGGTGGTGAAGGGACTGAATATTTTAGGGTGGTGGATGGCGTGCCAATCAAGCATTTAATTAGGGTTATAACAAACTCTGGTTGGAGCTTTGGATCTAACCTGTACTGGAGTTCTGATGGTAGGGAGTCAGAGGCAATGAGAGTTGGGTTGAGAAACCATAGTCAGGAGAATAGAATGCTTCCAACTTGCTCTATGAACACTGAAACCATATTAAAATGACAAAAGCTTGCAGTTTTTTTTTAACTGAAGCTGTGCCAGCCAGCCATTCTTCCCATTTAGGAAAATCCCCTTGGCATGGTTTAATGGTTTGATAGCATTCTGTCTCATCAGTAGTGTAGTTGTAATGGTAGGAATTGTTGCGTCTTTTCTATTCCTTTCCCAACTCCCAAATTATGCATAGAATCTCAGATCCTTGTATTATAAATGTGCAGAACCCATCGATTTAATGAGAGCCTTGGAGCTTTGCAAGTCCCTCTGCAGCAGGGGTGTCCATTGGCCAAACATTTTGTCTTTGTGAGCCACATACGTACGTATCATGAGGCCTCATGGGCCACATAGAGTTTAAATCAGTGTTCCCGTATCACATGTTAGTGTAATGACTTAAGGTTTATCCATCAATGAGACCACAGTGCTAAGAACAGCTTACAGACCCACAAAATTCAAATAGGAAAATCAGCAAATGATTGTAAATGCAAAAAGATGTGACTCCAGAGCATCAGCAGCTAGTTAGCTGAGGTTCAGAGGCCACGTGCTGCACAGCCTGAGGTTTCGATACCCCTGGTCTACAGTACCCCTTATTCTTGTATATATTAGTTTTTTGAAAGTGCATGTTATTAATATTTTTGTTATCTGTTTACCTTTTAGCCTGGAAGGGATATCAACAACCACCTGCCAAATGTTGGAGATAATGGACATGCTGTGAATAACAAATTTCAACCCGTTGTCCCTTGGCCTCAGGTTGAAGGAGTGGAAGTGGACCTGGAATCTATTCGACTGAAAAATAAAAATGCACCGCAACAAGGTGCTGCTGGCAATAACCAACAAAACGCAATCCAGAAACAGTACGTTACTTTCAAGCCACAGAAACACGCTTACTCTGATCCTGTGTTGAGGAATGGTGTTTTGGGGAACTTTGAGGCCAAAGAACCAGAACCTCCTGGTGTTATCAATGGTCCTGGAGAAGGAGCAAAATCTTTTGTATTGGGTCCTGAATATAAAGACGCTGTGCAAGCAAGTATCAAGGAGTTCGGTTTCAACATGGTGGTTAGTGATCTGATCTCACTGGATCGAACGATCAATGATCTGAGACATGAAGAGTAAGTGTGCGTGAATGTAAGATTGTATTACTCTGTTTATACCCTGAATTGCAAGTCTCCTTTTAAGAACATAAGTTTTTTTTTAAAACAAGTCTTTTTGCTACTTACATCTTCCTGTTGCATTTTCTCCCCTTTTATTACCTGTGCTCGGTTACAGTTCCACAGGTGATGACAGCTCTCTATAGAACCTTGCACTAGTGCCAATTCTTCATCTGCAAGTGTTGGCGCACTATTTGACTGTTTGGAACAACACAGCTGAACATCAGCTCAGTTCCCACTCTGTAACTTTCCAGCAGTGCCTGTTGGATAGAGATCAGGAGTAGGAATCCTAGCATTTTTTCTATCCACCGAGGGGCACCAATACCAACTGGAGCCCTTCTGACACTGCCCAACTGAGATCAGATAACTCAGGATGGATACATTTGGAATTGAACCTGTCTCTCTAACTCCATGTTTCTGTGCTGCTATCAGTCAGTTTAGTGTGACGTGTGTCTTGTTGCAGATGTCTTTGGCTGTAGCCTGCTGTGATACTTAATGGGCAAAAGGATTGGTGTCTTAGACTGTATTGCTGTGTTCAAGTACAGATAGATGACTGTAGCTCTATTGATACTACAGACAGTGCAGGTCTTGTTTTTTTTATATATAAACTCAAAGTTTCTACAGATCAGCAGTCTTCAGTTGCATTTTTTTAAAATGCAGTTTTAGGATGGAATCTAGTAATTACTTACTGTTTGAAACCTTAAAAAGAGAAAGGCTGCCCCCTGATGCCCAGGGCCGAAACCAGAAAAGTAGGGATAATTTTCTACCCCATAGTTTTAACTAAGTTCAGTCATGCTGTTCTCAACTCCTTCCAGAGTGCCTCATTGACCTACCTCAGCAAGCTCTTGGAAAAACTGCTGAAAATCTATTCTTAGCAAGCTTTTCTCTTAAAAACAAATTTTAGAGCCTGGTTTCAGGTGTTTTCAATAATCAACTCGTCTATAATTCCATGTTGAGTTAGATGAGGATAATCATTGGGAAGAAGAGGAACTTAAAAAAATAATTTATATAAGCACTGACAGAGGTGCAAAGAAAAAATCAAAAATGACCGTAGCTGTAGATGCTAAAAGCAACATCAAGAATTTCTTGCAGTATTATACATTAAGAAAGTTATCAAAGAATTGAGAACTTTAAGGATGCAGACAGAATTGACACTAAGGATGAACTAAAAATAGTTGACATACTATATTGCTTCCTCAAAATAGTTATTAGTAACATGCCACTCATTTGTAGAAGATTCTACAAGTGTAATAAAAAGATTTATACCTCATTGGAATGGTGGTCCTGGACAGACTTAAAGGGCTTGAAATAAATTAATAGAACCTTCTGGTATTTGTTTTAAAGAGGGTGCAGGAACAGAGAGACCTGGGAGTGTATGTACACAAATCTTTGAAGGTGGCAGGACAAGTTGAGAAGGCTGTTTTTAAAAAAAACATGTGGGATCCTTGGCTTTATTAATAGAGGCATAGAGTACAAAAGCAAGGATGTTATGCTAAACCGTTATAAAACACTGGGTAGGCCTCAGCTGGCATATTGTGCTCAATTCTGGGCTCCACACTTTAGGAAGGCTGTCAAGTCCTTAGAGAGGGCGCAGAAGAGATTTCCTAGAATGGTACTAGGAATGAGAGACTTCAGTTATGTGGAGAGACTGGAGAAGCTGGGGTTGTTCTCCTTAGAGCAGAGAAGGTTAAGAGGAGATTTGATGGAGGTGTTCAAAATCATGAACGGTTTTGACAGAGCAAATAAGGAGAAACTCTTTCCAGTGGCAGAAGGGTCAGTAACCAGAGGACACAGATTTATGGTGATTGGCAAAAGAACCAGAGGCGACATGAGGAAACATTTTTTTACGCAGTGCGTTGTTATGATCTGGAATGCAATGCCTGAAAGGGTAGTGGAAGCAGATTCAATAATAACTTTCAAAAGGGAATTGGATAAATACTAGAAGGGGGGGAAATTTACAGGGCTATGGGGAAAGAGCTGGGGAATGAGACTAATTGGATAGCTCTTTCAAAGAGACGGCACAGGCAAAATAGGCCGAATGGCCTCCTTTTGTGCTGTATCATACTATGATATTGTCTGTTCCTGTAGATTTTGTCTCAAATTGCCTATGAATGCAGAGGTGGGTTTTTTTTTATTCGTTCATGGGATGTGGGCGTCGCTGGCAAGGCCAGCATTTATTGCCCATCCCTAATTGCCCTTGAGAAGGTCGTGGTGAGCTGCCTTCTTAAACCTCTGCAGTCCGTGTGGTGAAGGTTCTCCCACACTGCTGTTAGGAAGGGAGTTCCAGGATTTTGACCCAGTGACGATGAAGGAACGACGATATATTTCCAAGTCGGGATGGTGTGTGACTTGGAGGGGAATGTGCAGGTGGTGTTGTTCCCATGTGCCTGCTGCTCTTGTCCTTCTCGGTGGTAGAGGTCGTGGGTTTGGGAGGTGCTGTCGGAGAAGCTTTGGCGAGTTGCTGCAGTGCATCCTGTGGATGGTACACATTGCAGCCACAGTGCGCCGGTGGTGAAGGGAGTGAATGGTTAGGGTGGTGGATGGGGTGCCAATCAAGCGTGCTGCTTTGTCCTGGATGGTGTCGAGCTTCTTGAGCGTTGTTGGAGCTGCACTCATCCAGGCAAGTGGAGAGTATTCCATCACACTCCTGACTTGTGCCTTGTAGCTGGTGGAAAGGCTTTGGGGAGTCGGGAGGTGAGTCACTCGCCACAGAATACCCAGCCTCTGACCTGCTCTTGTAGCCACAGTATTTATATGGCTGGCCCAGTTAAGTTTTTGGTCAATGGTGACCCCCAGGGTGTTGATGGTGGGGGATTCGGTGATGGTCCTTTGGAAACAAGTCAGCGCTTGCCCATCTTCCAAAAAATTCCAAGAAACCCAGAACTTGCATACAAACATATGTAAAGAAGGGCAAGAAAAGATCGTCAGAGTCATTAATACTTTATCCATTAATGCCTGCAGCCTTGTGCACTCCCATCCACCCAGGTGCATTAGTCACTGGCAAAATAATGGATAACCTAGTAAATCTCAGTCAGCACTTCTTTCAAAAGCAGAGATCCTGCCTGAGTAACATTCTTAAATTAAAAGGAAGTAACATCCCAAGTTGACAGTAGGAAGTCCCATGAAGTAGTGTACCAAGAAAGCTTCTGATAAAGTTCTGCATAAAAGACTATGAAAGCATAAGGCAGTGGGTATCTGTAGTAAATCTGGAGGAGGGTAAGGAATTGGCTGAAAGAGAGCACAAAAGTGGTTAAAATCAGGTTGTGGCTGATGGAGATCTGGAAATGATAGTGGACTTGACACTCACCGTGTTCAGTCATTGCGGAGCAACAATCAGTAAAGCTAACAGAATGCTGAACTATATTGCCAAATCCCTAGAATATAATTCATGTGGATAGTACAGACTGCCAAACCTTGACCACTGCATTCAACTCTGGTCACCAAGTTGCAAGAAAAAAGCATCTAAATTCTGGAGAAGGTACAAAGAAGGGCAACAAGGCTATTCCCTCATGTCACAGGATTGAATTTTGAGGGCAGGTTCATAAAATGTGGCTTCCTCACCTGAAGCAAGCATATTCAATACGAAGTGAAACAGAAAAGGTAAATTTGGATCACTATTTTAAGTTAAACCATAACTGTGGAACAAGTCTATATAGGTACAAACTAATAAAATGTAAGCTCAGAATTGATATTAGGAAACAATTTGTCAAGTAAAGAGTATTCGATACATGGAAAAGCCTTCTAGATAGTTATGTAGAAACAGCATCTCTGGAATCATTCAAAAGGCAGTTGAGACAATATGACAAAGGGTAGGGAGATATGGTAGGTTTGCATGGAAGCATGAGCTAGATGGACTGAGGTATTAAATGAGTACTTTGCATCTGTTTTTACCAAGGAAGAAGATGTTGCCAAAGTCACAGTAAAAGAGGAGGTAGTTGAGATAATGGATGAGCTAAAAATTGTTAGAGGAGGTACTAGAAAGACTGGTTATGCTTAAAGTAGATAAGTCACCCGGTCCGGATGGGATGCACCCTAGGTTGCTGAGGGAAGTAAGGATGGAAATTGCAGAGGTGCTTTCCATAATCTTCTAATCCTCCTTTAGATGTGGGGGTGGTGCCAGAGGACTAGAGAATTGCAAATGTTACACCCTTTACACCCTTATTCAAAAAAGGGTGTAAGGATAAACCCAGCAACTACAGACCAGTCAGTTTAACTTCGGTGGTGGGAAACTTTTAGAAACGATAATCCGGGACAAAGTTAATAGTCACTTGGACGAGTGTGGATTAATAAAGGAAAGCTATCGTGGATTTGTTAAAGGAAAATCGTGCTTAACTAACTTGATTGAGTTTTTTGTTGAGGTAACAGAGATGATTGATGAGGGCAATGTGGTTGATGTGTATATGGATTTTCAAAAGGCGTTTGATAAAGTGCCACATAATAGGCTTGTAAGCAAAGTTGAAACCCATGGAATAAAAGGGGCAGTGGCAGCATGGATACGAAATTGGGTAAGTGACAGGAAACAGAGAGAAGTGGTGAACAATGGTTTTTCGAACTGGAGGAAGATATACAATGGTTTCCCCAGGGGTTGGTACTTGGACTACTGCTTTTCTTGATATATATTACTGACTTGGACTTGGGTGTACAGGGCACAATATCAAAATTTGCTGATGACACAAAACTTGGAAGTCTAGTAAACAGTGAGGAAGATAGTGATAGACTTCAAGGGGACATAGAAAGGCTCAGCTGGAGTATTGCGTCCAGTTCTGGGCACTGCACATTAGGAAGGATGTGATGGCCTTAGAGAGGGTGCAGGAAAGATTTACTATAGGGCTGAGGGACTTCAATTATCTGGATAGACTGGAGAAGCTAAAGTAAATAAGAGTAGATAAAGTACATTAAAGAGAAACTGTTCCCATTGGCGGAAGGGTCGAGAACCAGAGGACACAGATTTAAGGCGACATGAGGAAAAACTTTTTTACGCAGTGAGTAGTAATGATCTGGAATGTGCTGCCTGAAAGGGTGGTGGAAGCATATTCAATCGTGGCTTTCAAAAAAGAATTGGATAAATACTTGAAGGGGAAAAAATTTGCAGGGCTATGGGGAAAGAGTGGGGGAATAGGACTAACTGGATTGCTCTTAGAAAGAGCCGGCACGGGCTCGATGGGGTGGATGGCAGCCTCCTGTGTTGTAACCATTCTATGATTCTATGGCCCCTCAACTGTGCATAGATTTGTATTCTTCAGATGACTAACATTTATTTTCTTTGCTTCAGGAGCTGGGAAAAATTACCTTGTTTTGCTGCTCCAATACCACATTAACGAGTATAAACTACAATCCTGATTGAATACAAAGTATTGTAATCTGTTAACTAGAAGAGAGGTTTTTAAAAAATTGCTTGCATATTGGCCCTTATTTTTGTCTGTTATAATAGACTTCTTTTTGCACTATATGCAGAAATATCCATATATAGTGCATAAAGAAGTAGAAAGATGGGCAGAGATCATTAATACTGGATCTCTGCCTGTGCAAGTCATGTATTTCAGGTTCAGATATCAATGCCACTTTCTAGCCCTTACATCAGAATTACAAAACTTTTAAATTTCATCCCAATAAATTGGATGTTCAGGGTTGCTTGGCTGCACCTTTCAATTGAAAAGTCTTTTAAAGGGATAGCCTTCAACCTTTCAGGTGCAACTTAAAATATATATTTTTAACTTTTTATGTGATCAATTCTGTTTTTGATGGGGATTTACAGGATGGATTCTTTGCACCACTTTTGCAAGCAGCCTACCCCGCCGCGCCCCCCCCCCCCAACCCACCCCCGTACAATAGTTGTCATTATGGGAATCCTTCTTTATTGTGCGACTTGGAATTGGGCTTGTCTGGACCAATTTGCGGAGGCTTCGCTTTTACCTAGGAAGCTGTAACAGTTGTGTCACAGCCTGGCAAGAATGGCGCTGCCAGTGGTTGTTGAGGTCACTTCAGCCCTGAATTTTATCAACACTGGTTCATTCCAGTACTGTCACAGGGGACACCAGCAATATCAGTCAATCTGCAGTCCACACAAGCAGGGGACTGACCTGTTTCCCAGAGCAAGAAACTTAGACTCTTTCCTCATGGGCAACCTGCAGCGTCAGGAAACGAATGTATGGATTTTTCAAATGACCTGATTTTGTGAACTCAAGGGTGTCATTCATTGTTAGTCCTACATGCTCCTGCGCACATTTAACGTGAATTCATGAAATGAAAGAGTGCTACTCCCATCATTGTGCAGTTTGTCTGTGACTATTTGCACATGGTCATGTAGGTCAATGCCTGCTTTCCTGGCTGCTTTTATTTTAAAGCAGTCTGCTGTGGACTTCTCTTTCCTGATCAAATAATGGTGACAGTGTTTTCTTCTGGCAAACCAAGGCTATCCAGTACAGCCCTCAGCTCATGACCCCTCTATGGCAGTTAAGCACGGTATAATGAAGTGCAATCATCCACAAAAGCTATCATCGAGCACGCTATAGGTGCGGTGAAGTAAAGATTCCAAAGCCTAGACAGAGAACATTCTAGAGTACAGCCCAGCCAAAGCGTTACACATCATCATCGTTTTCTGCCTCTTCTATAACTTGGCAGTACAACCAAGAATCAACATGGATGACCGGAGGAGAGGGCACTGAGCATCAGCCATGAGATCACCGTGAGGGTGCTGCTCTTGAACCACCTTTGCCATTTGCAAAAGCCGTTCAGCAGGTGCTCGTTGAGAAGACCTTCTCATATTTACCCCATCGACCACTTGCCTGAACACTTCTTCCTGCATTTTCACTGTGTCCTCAAAAAATGTACCCTGGATCTACATTTTTACCAACTACTACACAACTGCCAACCATACCATTTCACTCACATGATATATAGTAACCAATATCATAGCAGGAACACTCTCTTGACAATATACGACAACAACTTCCATTTATATTGCACCTCTAACGGAGGAAAATAATCCAAGGTGCTTCACAGAAGTATAAGCAAACAAAAATGGGCACTTAGCCAAAGGAAGAGATATTAGGAGGGTGATGAAAAGCATGATCAAAGAAGGGGAATTAAGGGAGGTCTTGGAGGTGGCGAGGCGAAGGAGTTCAGGGAGGGAATTCCAAAGCATTGATCCTAGACTGCTGAAGGTACAGCCATCAGTGGTGGAGCGAAAAAAGTTGCGGGGGTGTTTACACAAAAGACGAGAGCCAGAGGAAGAGTTCGGGGGGTGTGGGATTGTAGGGCTGGAGGAGGTTACAGAAATAGGGAGGGGTGAGGCTATGGAGGGATTTAAATGCGCAGATAAGACTTTTAAATTGGGGGACTAGGAACCAATGTAGCTCAGTGAGCACAGCAGTGATAGATGAGTGGCACAGTGCAGGATAGGATACGGGCAGCAAGATTATGGATGAGCTAAAATTTATGGAACGTGGAGGATGGGAGGCCAACCAAGAGAGGATTAGAATAGTTGCGTCTGGAAGTGAAAAAGGTATGGATGAGGGTTTCAGCAGCAGGTGGGCTGAGGCAGGAGTGGAGGCGGTAATCTTTGTGATGGAGAGGATATGGGATTGGAAGTTCAGATCAGGGTCGAATAGGTTGCCAAAGTTGCAAATAATCCGGTTCAACCTCAAACAGCGGCCGGATAGGGGGATGGAATCAGTGGCAACGATATGGATTTTGTTGGGGAGGGGGACTGAGGATGATTGCATCATTGTTTGTTGCCTCTGGTATGTTTTTTTTATTCGTTCACGGGATGTGGGCGTCGCTGGCGAGGCCAGCATTTATTGCCCATCCCTAATTGCCCTCGAGAAGGTGGTGGTGAGCCGCCTTCTTGAACCGCTGCAGTCCGTGTGGTGACAGTTCTCCCACAGTGCTGTTAGGAAGGGAGTTCCAGGATTTTGACCCAGCGACAATGAAGGAACGGCGATATATTTCCAAGTCGGGATGGTGTGTGACTTGGAGGGGAACGTGCAGGTGGTGTTGTTCCCATGCGCCTGCTGCTCTTGTCCTTCTAGGTGGTAGAGGTCGCGGGTTTGGGAGGTGCTGTCGAAGAAGCCTTGGCGAGTTGCTGCAGTGCATCCTGTGGATGGTGCACACTGCAGCCACAGTGCGCCGGTGGTGAAGGGAGTGAATGTTTAGGGTGGTGGATGGGGTGCCAATCAAGCGGGCTGCTTTATCTTGGATGGTGTCGAGCTTCTTGAGTGTTGTTGGAGCTGCACTCATCCAGGCAAGTGGAGAGTATTCCATCACACTCCTGACTTGTGCCGTGTAGATGGTGGAAAGGCTTTGGGGAGTCAGGAGGTGAGTCACTCGCCGCAGAATACCCAACCTCTGACCTGCTCTCGTAGCCACAGTATTTATATGGCTGGTCCAGTTAAGTTTCTGGTCAATGGTGACCCCCAGGATGTTGATGGTGGGGGATTCGGCGATGGTAATGCCGTTGAATGTCAAGGGGAGGTGGTTAGATTCTCTCTTGTTGGAGATGGTCATTGCCTGGCACTTATCTGGCGCGAATGTTACTTGCCACTTATCAGCCCAAGCCTGGATGTTGTCCAGGTCTTGCTGCATGCGGGCTCGGACTGCTTCATTATCTGAGGGGTTGCGAATGGAACTGAACACTGTGCAGTCATCAGCGAACATCCCCATTTCTGACCTTATGATGGAGGGAAGGTCATTGATGAAGCAGCTGAAGATGGTTGGGCCTAGGACTCTGCCCTGAGGAACTCCTGCAGCAATGTCCTGTGGCTGTGATGATTGGCCTCCAACAACCACTACCATCTTCCTTTGTGCTAAGTATGACTCCAGCCACTGGAGAGTTTTCCCCCTGATTCCCATGGACTTCAATTTTACTAGGGCTCCTTGGTGCCACACTCGGTCAAATGCTGCCTTGATGTCAAGGGCAGTCACTCTCACCTCACCTCTGGAATTCAGTTCTTTTGTCCATGTTTGGACCAAGGCTGTAATGAGGTCTGGAGCCGAGTGGTCCTGGCGGAACCCAAACTGAGCATCGGTGAGCAGGTTATTGGTGAGTAAGTGCCGCTTGATAGCACTGTCGACGACACCTTCCATCACTTTGCTGATGATTGAGAGTAGACTGATGGGACGGTAATTGTCCGGATTGGATTTGTCCTGCTTTTTGTGGACAGGACATACCTGGGCAATTTTCCACATTGTCGGGTAGATGCCAGTGTTGTAGCTGTACTGGAACAGCTTGGCTAGAGGCGCAGCTAGTTCTGGAGCACAAGTCTTCAGCACTGCAGCTGGGATGTTGTCGGGGCCCATAGCCTTTGCTGTATCCAGTGCACTCAGCCGTTTCTTGATATCACGTGGAGTGAATTGAATTGGCCGAAGACTGGCTTCCGTGATAGTGGGGATATCGGGAGAAGGCTGAGATGGATCATCCACTCGGCACTTCTGGCTGAAGATGGTTGCAAACGCTTCAGCCTTGTCTTTTGCTCTCACATGCTGGACTCCGCCATCATTGAGAATGGGAATGTTTGCAGAGCCTCCTCCTCCCGTTAGTTGTTTAATTGTCCACCACCATTCACGACTGGATGTGGCAGGACTGCAGAGCTTTGATCTGATCCGTTGGTTGTGGAATCGCTTAGCTCTGTCTATGGCATGTTGCTTCCGCTGTTTAGCATGCATGTAGTCCTGGGTTGTAGCTTCACCAGGTTGGCACCTCATTTTTCGGTACGCCTGGTGCTGCTCCTGGCATGCTCTTCTACACTCCCCATTGAACCAGGGTTGATCCCCTGGCTTGTTGGTAATGGTGGAGTGAGGAATATGCCGGGCCATGAGGTTACAGATTGTGCTGGAATACAATTCTGCTGCTGCTGATGGCCCACAGCGCCTCATGGATGCCCAGTTTTGAGCTGCTAGATCCATTCTGAATCTATCCCATTTAGCACGGTGGTAGTGCCACACAACACGTTGGATGGTGTCCTCAGTGCGAAGACGGGACTTCATCTCCACGAGGACTGTGCGGTGGTCACTCCTACCAATACTGTCATGGACAGATGCATTTGCGACAGGTAGATTGGTGAGGACGAGGTCAAGTAAGTTTTTCCCTCGTGTTGGTTCGCTCACCACCTGCCGCAGGCCCAGTCTAGCAGCTATGTCCTTCAGGACTCGGCCAGCTCGGTCAGTAGTGGTGCTACCGAGCCACTCTTGGTGATGGACATTGAAGTCCCCCACCCAGAGTACATTTTGTGCCCTTGCTACCCTCAGTGCTTCCTCCAAGTGGTGCTCAACATGGAGGAGGACTGATTCATCAGCTGAGGGAGGACGGTAGGTGGTAATCAGCAGGAGGTTTCCTTGCCCATGTTTGACCTGATGCCAGAGTCAATGTTGAGGACTCCCAGGGCCACTCCCTCCTGACTGTATATCACTGTACCGCCACCTCCGGTGGGTCTGTCCTGCCGGTGGGACAGGACATACCCAGGGCCACTCCCTCCTGACTGTATATCACTGTACCGCCACCTCCGGTGGGTCTGTCCTGCCGGTGGGACAGGACATATCCAGGTGATGGAAGAGTCTGGGACGTTGGCTGAAAGGTCTGATTCTGTGAGTATGGCTCTGTCAGGCTGTTGCTTGACTCGTCTGTGGGACAGCTCTCCCAATTTTGGCACAAGTCCCCAGACTTGTGCCAAAATTGGGACCTTGCAGGGTCGACTGGGCTTGGTGTTTTGCCGTTGTCGTGTCCGGTGCCTAGTGGTCCGATGCCGGGTGGTCCGTCCGGTTTTATTCTTATTGTGACTTTCCATAGCGAGATTTTACAACTGAGTGGCTTGCTAGGCCATTTCAGAGGGCAATTAAGAATCAACCACATTGCTGTGGGTCTGGAGTCACATATAGGCCAGCGACCGGGTAAGGCCGGCAGGTTTCCTTCCCTAAAGGACATTAGTGAACCAGATGGGTTTTTACGACAATCCGGTAGTTTCATGGCCATTATTACTGATACTAGTATTTTAATTCCAGATTTTTATTTAATTAATTGAATTTAATTAATTAATTGAATTTAAATTCGCCAGCTGCCGTGGCGGGATTTGAACTCATGACTCTGGATTTTAGTCCAGGCCTCTGGATTACTAGCCCAGTAACATAACCACTATGCTACCGTACCTCGAGCTGATATGTAACAAAATCATATTTCTCTAAATGTGTCAGCTTTGGCTTATTGGTAGCACTCTCACCTCTGAGTCAGGAAGTTGTGGGTTCAAGCCTCACTTGAGATTTGAGCACATAATCTAAGCTAACACGTCAGTGTAGTACTGAAGGAATGCTGCACTGTCAGTGGTGCTGTCTTTCAGATGAGATGATAAACTGAGGCCCCAACTTCCCTCTCGGGTCGACCTAATAGATCCAACGGTACTATTCAAAGAAGAGCTGGGGAGTTCTGGTAGCCGAGCCAACTTTTAGCCCTCAACCAACATCACTAAAACGTTATCTGGTCATTTATCTCTGATGTTTGTGGGACCTTGCTGTGTGCAATTGGCTGCCATGTTTACCTACATTACAACAGTGACTGCAATTCAAAAAATACTTCATTGGTTGTAAAATGCTTTGGGACCTCCTGAGGTCGTGAAAGGCGCTATATAAATGTAATTTATTTCTTTTCCCTAAAATGTGATCGGTGTGTCTTGCTTGCAATTGCCATCCCGCTGCTTCTCCTTGATGCAAGTGTGTCACTAATGTGCTCTAATACCTAATATATTGCTGATTCTATGTGCTCCTGAAGTGGCTGACTGTTGTGTGTCCTTGAGAGGCTTTTGAGCTTCACATGGGCCCTCAACCTCTGTGAGCAAGGGCTTAAGATGGCCCAGGAACAGGGACCCGAGTTTTCCCAGGTGCAGACTGCACCACTTTGGTAGCTCCGAGGGCAGTCTGGCCCTGCTTGCCTTTTCACATGTGCAGTCATCAGAGAAGGGTTACAGATATGTTGTCATCCTGAGAGACAATAATATCGTCCATGCCATTCCACACCTATCATTTCCACTGGGTGTTGTCTCAACCTAGCCACTGATTTTGTGGCAGTAATGAGATTAGTGAAGCCCCATCAACGGAGACACTCCCACACCGCCCTAAGCTTGTCCATGAAGGAGGCAGCAGTGGAATCCAGCCCTGTATGGCAACAGTCTGAACATTCAGTGAGAGATGCAATAACTGGTCTTGGGGCCTTACCACAGGAATTCCACTGCAGATATCCATGGATTTACCATGTGTTCTTTGGACTGTAGTGTTTCGATTCCAGTAATCAACACAACACACATGCTATAATAATATGATTTTAAAGTAAGAGCAGAAGGAGTCCTGAGTCATAAGTCCTGAGCTGGGGCCAGGTTTCTAATTTCCCCGTCCCTTGCTTCCATAGTGTCTCTGCCTTTGATCTCAAAGGGAGCAAAAGAAGGGAATCTGGGGACCCCCTCCCCCCCGGGTGGAGCTTCTCTCCCTCTTGTTATATAGTTTTCTCCTGCAAAAGGCGTAGAAGGGGTTGAATCATTGACATTGGCGGACATACAGAGATACCTGTGTATCAGGTCCTGCCCGCAGTGGGTGTCATTACAGTAACGGGTATCATGCAGGGGCAGTAATTTTTTCAGGAGGAGCGACAGTTGAGGATATGAGGAAAGGAACAGTTGGCGGGAATGGGAGCTGCTGTAAAGTGTATGTTAAGCCTAATGGGTAACCATAGGAAGCTTTTAATGTACTGTAAGGCAATGTGGGTGAGAGGGTGCAATTGCATGAATATTAGTTTAAGGTGGAGTCTCTTGGTGAGATCATTAAACCTTTTTCACTACAGTAGCCAGGTCCACTGAACAGTGCTGTTGCATTTATATATACCGCCACCTCCAGCCTGACTTGATCATTTCATCATCAGAAAACTGAGGCACTCTGCTACTTGCACAACTGCTTTTTGAAATTGCTAAAGTCTTACATGATCTTGATTGCAAAAACACCAACTCCCTCCTTTAAACTGTTACAGCACTTTACAGCCTGCAGTAGATGCAATTGCCCACCCACAAATGGGTGACTGCTTAAATGATAGACATTACTCTCACCATTCCCACTAAACTGTTAACAACCCAACTTCCCTTCTAGCACCCCCCCCACCCCATGCTAAATGACATTGTAAACAGTTCCCTCTTCTCAGGCAGTGTCTCTGTCCCCCCTCAAAAACCCCACCCTGGACTCCTCAATCCTTGCAAACCTGCTCCATCTCCAACCTCTCTTTCCTCTCTTTGAACAAGTCACCTCACAAATCCATGCCCATCTTTCTAGCAATTCCACGTTTGGGTCTCTTCAATCAGGTATCTGTCCCTGCCACAGCACCAGAACGGCCCTAACCAAAGTCACAAATGGCATCCTCGGAGACTGCAACCATGGTACATTATCCCTCCTTGTCTTAGAAACATAGAAAATAGGAGCAGGAGTAGGCCATTTGGCCCTTCGAGCTTGCTGCACCATTCAATATGATCATGGTTGATCCTCTATCTCAATATCATATTCCCGCGCTCTCCCCATACCCCTTGAAGCCTTCTGTGTCGAGAAATCTATCTAGCTCCTTAAATATATTCAGTGACTTGGCCTCCACAGCCTTCTGTGGTAGAGAATTCCACAGGTTCACCACCCTCTGAGTGAAGAAATTTCTCCTCATCTCAGTCCTAAATGAGTCCTCAGCCCCTCGTTCTGAAACCCCCAGCCAAGGGAAACATCCTCCCTGCATCCAGTCTGTCTAGTCCTGTCAGAATTTTATGTTTCAATGAGATTCCCTGTCATTCTTCTAAACTCGAGTGAATACAGGCCGAGTCGACCCAATCTCTCCTCATACGACAGTCCTGCCATCCCAGGAATCAGTCTGGTGAACCTTCACTGCACTCCCTCTATGGCAAGTATATCCTTTCTTAGGTAAGGAGACCAAAACTGCACACAATACTCCAGGTGTGGTCTCACCAAGGCCCTGTATAACTGCAGTAAGACATCCTTGCTCCTCTAGTCAAATCCTCTTGCAATGAAGGCCAATATACCATTTGCCTTCCTAACTGCTTGCTGCACCTGTATATTTGCTTTCAGTGACTGGTGTACAAGGACACCCATATCCCTTTGTACATCAACATTCCCCAATCTATCACTATTTAAATAATACTCTGCCTTTCTGTTTTTCCTTCCGAAGTGGATAACTTCACATTTATCCACATTATACTGCATCTGCCATGTATTTGCCCACTCACTCAACTTGTCTAAATCGCCTTGAAGTCTCTTTGCATTCTCCTCTCACCTCACAATCCCACCTAGTTTTGTGTCATCAGCAAATTTGGAAATATTACATTTGATTCCCTCATCCAAATCATTGATATGTATTGTGAAAAGCTGGGGCCCAAGCACTGATCCCTGCAGTACCCCACTAATCGCTGCCTGCCACCCCAAAAAAGACCCATTTATTCCTACTCTCTGTTTCCTGTCTGTTAAACAATTTTCAATCCATGCCAGTATATTACCCCCAATCCCATGTGCTTTAATTTTGCACACTAACCTCTTATGTGGGGCTTTATCAAAAGCCTTCTGAAAATCCAAATAAACCACATCCACTGGTTCTCCCTTATCTATTCTACCAGTTACATCCTCAAAAACCTCCAGTAGGTTTGTCAAACATGATTTCCCTTTCATAAATCCATGTTGACTTTGTCTAATCCCATTGATATTTTCTAAATGTCTTGTTATCACATCCTTTATAATAGACTCTAGCATTTTCCCTACTACTGCTGTTAGGCTAACTGATCTGAGGTTCCCTGTTTTCTCTCCCTCCTTTTTAAATAGTGGGGTTACATTTGCCACCCTCCAATCTGCAGGAATTGTTCCATAATCTGTAGAATTTTGGAAGATGACAACTAATGCATCCACTATTTCCATGGCTACCTCTTTTAGTACTCTGGAATGCAGATTATCAGGTCCTTGGGATTTATTGGCTTTCAGTCCCATTAATTTCGCCAGCACTTTTTTTTACTAATACTAATTTCCTTTAATTCCTCCTTCTCACTCGACCCTTGGTTCCCTAGCATTTCTGGGAAGTTATTTGTGTCCTCTTCTGTGAAGACAGAACCAAAGTATTTGTTTAATTGCTCTACCAGTTCCCTGTTTCCCCATTATAAATTCTCCCCTTTCTGACTGTAAGGGACCTACATTTGTCTTCACTAAACTTTTTCTTTTAACATACTTGTAGAAGCTTTTACAGTCCACTTTTATGTTCCTTGCAAGTTTACTCTCATACTCTATTTTTCCCCTCTTAATCAATCTCTTGGTCCTTTTTTGCTGAATTCTAAACTGCTCCCAATCTTCCCTGACCCCTCTTCATGGTCGACCTCAGTATCTACCATGTCAAGCTCTCTCTCAATCTTATGTTTCATTGCGATTACCTCTCATTCTTCTAAATTCCAGAGAATATAGGTCCATTTTATTCAATCTCTCCTCATAGGACAACCCTCTCATCCCAGGAATCAATCTAGTGAACCTTCGTTGCACCCCCTCTAAGGCAAGTATATCCTTCCTTAGGTAAGGAGACCAAAACTGTACACAGTTCTCCAATGTGGTCTTACCAGAGCCCTATATAATTGCAACAAGACCTCCTTACGTAAAATCTAGGTAATAGGTTGGAGAGTCTAGAACTAGGGGTCATAGTCTCCAGATGAGAGGTCGGCCATTTAGGACTGAGATGAGGAGGAATTTGTTCACTCAAAGGGTTTGGAATTCTCTACTCCAGAGGGCTGTGTATGCTCCGTAGTTGATTTATATTCAAGATTGAGATCGATAGATTTTTGGACACTAAGGGAATCAAGGGAGAAGGCTGGAAAGTGAAGTTGAGGTTGAAGATCAGCCATGATCTATGGAATGGCGGAGGAGGCTCGAGGGGCCGTATGGCCTACTCCTGTTCCTTTTTCTTGCAGCACAGAAACAAGCCATTTGGCCCAGCTGGTCTCTGCCGGTGTTTATGCTCCACACGAGCCTCCTCCCACCCTACTTCATCTGACCCTATCAGCATATTCTTTTATTCCTTTTCCTTCATGTACTTATCTAGCTTCCCCTTAAATGCATTATGATACAAGAAAGAATTTATGGCTTTCCCTGAACAGAATTACCAATTTGTATTGAGTTGCAGGCATGTTTTGTGCTGTGGACCTCCTCCCACCAGGGTCTGTATCCCGTCTCTGGAAAAGATGTACACACAAGTCCCAGAAAGTGGAAGGGCACACTGCACCTAGCAGTCCCCAGTCTGTGCCCCTTAAGTTTTAGTTGAAACGTTATTTGTTATAAGTGTAACAGGCCACTTAAGTTGTATTAAGATCTGCTTCCAGCTCACACTGGTAACTGCACCGCAGATGTGCTGGAGCAGATGGGCAGTCAGTTTAGTGATCTAGTAAAATTGTAAACAATTCCAGTACCATGCATTTACATGCCAAAGTAAGAAATTACTTATTCCCTGGGATTTGATGCACTCTTAAGTGTGCTAAGGTTCTCAATGCACTGTCCAGGTATGCTGGAATGGCTGAATTTGTTGCAAGTCTGTGTTGAACCTGATTGGGTCGTCAGATGGTGGACTTGGTGCATCAGGCCTACAGAGGTAACAACAAATTCAGAGGTTTTGAGATGATGCTGTTTATTTTTGCATGAAATCTGTATTACTATACTGCTTTGCTCACATATGATGTTGTATGTGAAGGGAGTGAAGAGAGGAGGAGGGAATGCCAGTGATCTGGAATTAAGACAAACAAAAAAGATAAAAAGTGAATGGAACATTTTGAAGTACGTAAGAAGATGGCATTTGGAAAAACAAAAGAATTCAGTGTACTTTTACAGTTTTGATTGGAAAATTATGTGCAGTTTCCTCTGGTCAATTTTCTCCCCTTCCCTGAGCACATTGACTCCTTGCTGGGGATCCACTTCTAGTACCTCTCCCAAATAACCGTTATTCATGCATAAGCCTCAGTATGAAGTCAGTAGGCTATTTGGCAGTGGGTGCAGCGCAGCCAAGCCACTTGTCCTTGCCCAATGTTCAAGCACATGCGTTTCTAGCACAGGTTGCTGGGTAGCAGTTGGGAGCAGAAACCCTGGTTATCTTTTTCTCCTTCCTTAACTCTAGTGCACTGAAGGCAGTTGTACTTGTCTCTGTGGCTCGGTGACTCACTGGATGAACTCACTCAGCCATTGGGACAGACCCTATGAAGGCTGTGAACTGTGTAGGATTGTACTTCTGTGGAATGTTGTCCAGAATGTGCTCGCCTTGCTTTCCCCACCCCTCAATTTTTACAACCCAACCCATGTCGATGAATATTGGGCAGAGGGTTATGTCCTATAGAAACCTGCTATCCTAGTTAAGCAGCGCTGCCTTCTTTTTCAGGTTTCCACACTATATCAAACGTCATAGTATACGCCCATAGATAATTGCGCTGTGGTGTTTTGGAATGGTTTCTTTCTCCATTTCCACCCCAGCCACGTCCCACCCAGTCTATCCATCAATATAAAAAAGAAATTGCTGCAAATTACAAAGGATTTATTTTTCTTTGTTAAATTCAAGATAGCTTGGGCCTGAAACTTGAAATCTGTTCCATATATGTGATTTGAACTAGTCTATTGTCCTGTATTAAGTTTACACATTTAGAAGTGAAATTTTTCTATTGATATTATTTTATCCTCATGACTATCTTTTTTTTTGCTAAAGTTATCAACTGGAGGACTCTCATCCTGTTAGTTCTTTGAATATTTAGTTTGGAAATATATTGTGTTGTGAATGTTGGTTTCCCCCATACCTTAAATTCCATGTGGTAGATTTTGGTCTGGACCTATGTTCTTACCCTGACTCGACACTGTGCGACCAGCGTTCAATCGAACCAAGAGACCCAAGGATCGATTGAAATAGGTCCTCGGGTAAGGTTGCCAACTCTGGTTGGAGATGTTGTCACATGACCTTCTGCCTCCAACTGTCCCACTCCTGCCATTGGTCACCCAGCATGTCCATACTCGTGATGCACTGCCTTCCCACGGCCAATTGGAAAGCCAGTAGACTCTTCACTACCCGATTCGATGATACTTGACTGTCAATCAAACGTTTTTTTCTCCCCCGCCCCCCCCCCCTTCCCCCATTTCTGATATTTATTTATTATAGAATCATAGAAAGGTTACAGCCCGGAAGGAGGCCATTCAGCCCATCGAGCCCGTGCCGGTTCTATGCAAGAACAATCCAGCTAGTTTCACTACCCCTACCCTATCTCTGTAGCCATGCAAATTTTTTCCTTTCAAGTACTTATCCAGTTCCCTTTTGAAGGCCATGATTGAATCTGTCTCCTCCACCAACCCTTCAGGCAGTGCATTCCAGATCCTAGCCATTCATTGTGTGAAAAAGTTTTTCCTCATGTCACGTTTGGTTCTTTTGACAATCACCTAAAATCTATGTCCTCTGGTTCTAGACCCTTCTGCCAATGGGAACAGTTTCTCTCTATCTACTCTGTCTAGACCACTTCATTGTAAACAATTTTACAACACCAAGTGGAACAACATTCACCTGAGGAAGGAGGAAGCCTCCGAAAGCTTGTGAATTTCAAATAAAATTGTTGGACTATAACTTGGTGTTGTAAAATTGTTCACAATTGTCAACCCCAGTCCATCACTGGCATCTCCACATCTAGACCACTTCATGATTTTGAATACCTCTATCAAACCTCTTCACACCTTCTCTGTTCCAAGGAGAACAACCTCAGCTTCTCCAGTCTATCCATGTAACTAAAGTCCCTCATCCGTGGAATCATTCTGGTAAATCTCTTCTGCACCCTTTCTAAGGCCTTCACTCCCTTCCTAAAGTGAGGTGCCGAGAAATGGACACAATACTCCAGTTGTGGCTAAACCAGTGTTTTATAAAGGTTCATCATGACTTCCTTGTTTTTGTACTCTCTGCTTCTATTTATAAAGCCCAGGATCCCGTATGCTTTTTTAACCACTTTCTCAACCTGCCCTTCAACGATTGGTGTGTATATATACCCCCAGATCTCTCCGTTCCTGTACCCCTTATAATTATTATTTTTACAACTAAAAAGCAAAAGTGTTCAAGAGATTTTTTTTTAAAAAGACAATAATTTATTGCCCCTATGATTTTTCTCCCAGTTTGCTCCTGGAGGTTAGTCTTTAATTCCTGGAGACTCCAGGGCAATCCTGGAGGGTTGGCAACCCTATTCTCTGGCCTTGTCAGCATACTGGTCGTGTCTCCATAGGCAGCTCAGCCGAACAGGACGTTAATGTCTGGCTGCCTGCCTCGCTGGCAGCAGCCCTCAGATATGTCCCGGGAAGGGGGAATTGGAGCAGGCTACTGGAGGGAGGGGTCGTGACTCTTGTGGAGTCTCTTGGCTCCACCGAATGTTTTTTCTAAAAAATGTTTTTATGACTCTCCTTACTTTGGCGGCGCTGAAGAATTTTGAAACTGGGTCCTTTAACAGGCATTAGGACCCTAATTTACATATTTAAGGGTCTTCATGCCTGTTTTAAGTGTGCACCTGGGATGCCTTAAAAAAAAGCTCCCCTGAATTTAGGAGTGGGACCAGCGCCAGCACTGATTAGGCACAGGCCATCCCACTGCTAAATTGGTATGCATTGCTCCCGTTTTACGCCTGAAAAATGGGCGCAATTGGGTGCAACGCATACCAATTACTGCACCCTCGACTCTGACAATCGCTACCAGCTACAGGACTGGATGTGCGGCTGTTGACTTGTTCACCGGTGCCCTCTTCTGGTACATGGCAGGGTTGCAGGTAGCCATTTAGAAATATATACGGCAACAGTATACAGCATCAGTTTCAATGAAGTGATAAACTCGCATGTTTAACTGTGCAATTAGCATTGGGTTCATTTTGAAAAGAAAAGCAGCTTAAAAGGGACTTTATACGTGTAAATGTTTGCTGCAAATTACCTTTATTGCAGTAGTGTATTCAGTTACGAGGCAAAGACAGCAGTCTTGCCAGGTTATATTGTGCACAACAACTTTTACACAAGTTTAATTTTATTGCCTTTTAAGGGTTGGGTTGAGGAAACTGAGCAATTTATGATCTAAGATCGTGTGACAGCTGCATTGAATGTGCTAGTAATCCAAAATTAAACAGGAAAATGCCAGAAATACACAGCAGATCTTTTTCTTATTAGTAGTGAATAGACCGGCTATGTATTTCCAGCATTTCTATTTTTATTTAACCATATTACATATCACAATGTAGTTCTCGAGCATTTCTTCGAATTACAGTGCAGAAGGAGGTGATTCAGCCCCTTGTTTCTGTGCTGTGTCTTGTCACAGCAATCCAAAACAAATGCCACTGCCCTGATCTTTCCCCGTAGTCCTGTATCTACCTCAATTCAGTTTATAGGATTATAATTATATGGGGCTGATTGGTTGCGTTAATTTTAGGGTGAGAAACTTATGAATCTAAATTAAGAGCTTTTTTCCCCTCGTTTTGGAGGGCCAACTTTTGTGCTGTTCTAGATAAAAAGGGATCTGTGCAGTGGGAAGTGCAACACTTCTATTTTTACTCCCAATGTAGTCCTCGAGCATTTCTTCCAATTCAGCTGTAGCATGCAGCAGATGCAAAGACAACCCCCTGAAGTCCCAGTTGGCTCAGGTGGCTTTGAACTGTACAGCCTGGTTCCATTCTTGGTCTGTGCTGACTTACCCGCTCTCAGCTGGTGCGGCAATTGAGGGCTATACAATTGGCTGGAGGTGGTGGGAGGGGGAAATCGGTCAGAGTTTCCGCTTCTGATGATGTGACTCCTGCAGTAATCTGTGTGTGGGCATTGGGTGAAGATGAGATTGGGTTCAGGCTGTGATGCCCGCTCCCCGCTCCCCGCTCCACAGTTGAATGTAGATATTTTTATCAGACAGCAGCAGGGCTATGTAAAGTGTGGCTCGTTTGTCATCAATTGTTTTTTTGCACCAACCCAGCGGATTGAAAGCAGCGCATAAGGCGATGTTTACGAGATTGGAGTCTACCCTCGACTCCCGGGAAACGGGTGGAGGAGAGGAGATGGTGCAACAGATTGGGTGGTGTGTGGGGAAACTTTAAGTCACACTTTTTTTAGATTAAATTTCATGGGACACTGGCACCAATACTGGGACAAGAAGGAGCTGTACTGCTGCGTCGGAATGAGACCAAAGTCCTTGTGGAGAGGATAAATAAGGCGGTGGATGAGACTTTAAACTGGCAAGATAGGGGGAGGGATATGGTAGCAATAACAAAAGCCTAAAGATAAAAGAAACAGGAGATGAGTGTAAAGGTCAGACCGGAATAAGGAATAAAGATAACAAGGAACAAATACAGTTAGTAAACAGAAGTATAAAAGGATTGTTAAAAGTAAAGTAAAAGGAACAACTATTAAAGACGAATTAAACTGCCTGTACAGCAATGTACACAGCGTCCAAAATAAAATGGGGGAACTGGAATCAATAATCCGTAGCGAGGAACCAGATGTAGTAGGAGTAACTGAAACATGGCAACATAAAGAACAGGACTGG
Organism: Heptranchias perlo; assembly: GCF_035084215.1. Lineage (NCBI taxonomy): Eukaryota > Metazoa > Chordata > Chondrichthyes > Hexanchiformes > Hexanchidae > Heptranchias > Heptranchias perlo. Next base: position 13,443,477 of record NC_090328.1, read on the forward strand.
CAACTAAATAGTGCAAGTTATAACATAATCAGAAAGGATAGGGAAGGAAGAAGGGGGTGGAGTAGCTGTACTAATTAGGGATAACATAATGGCAGTGGAGAAAAGGGACATAACTAACAGAAGGATAGAAACAGAATCCATATGGATTGAAATCAAAATAAGAAGGGATCGATCACGCTAATAGGGGTATACTACAGACCACCTAATAATGGAAAGGAGCCGGAGAAAGAAATATGTAAGCAAATATGTGAAATGAGTAAAGAGCATAGAATAATAATCATGGGAGACTTCAACTACCTCCAAATAATGGGATAAATGGGTCACTTTCAGGTTGACAGGCTGTAACTAGTGGTGTGCCGCATGTATCTGTGTTTGGGCCTAAGCTATTTACAATCTATATTAACGACTTAGATGAAGGGACCAAGTGTAATGTATCCAAGTTTGCTGACGATACAAAGCTAGATGGGAAAGTAAGCTGTGAGGAGGACACAGTGTGCAAAGGGATATAGACAGGTTAAGTGAGTGGGCAAGAAGGTGGCAGATGGAGTAATACGTAGAGAAATGTGAGGTTATTCACTTTGGTAGGAAGAATAGAAAAGCAGAATATTTTTTAAATGATGAGAAACTATTAAATGTTGGTGTTCAGAGAGATTTGGGTGTCCTCTTCCAGGAAACACACAAAGTTAGCATGCAGGACAGCAAGCAGTTAGGAAGGCAAATGGCATGTTGGCCTTTATTGCAAGGGGGTTGGAGTACGAGAGTAAGGAAGTCTTACTACAATTGTACAGGGCTTTGGTGAGACCACACTTGAGTACTGCGTACAGTTTTGGTCTCCTTATCTGTGGAAGGATGCCATAGAGGCGGTGCAACAAAGGTTCACTAGATTGATTCCTGGGAGTAGAATGGGCCTATACTCTCTGGAGTTTAGAAGAATGAGAGGTGATCTCATTGAAACATATAATATTCTGAGGGGGCTTGACGAGGTAGATGGTGAGAGGTTGTTTCCCCTGGCTGGAGTGTCTCGAACTAGGGGGCATAGTCTCAGGATAAGGGGTCGGCCATTTAAGACTGAGATGAGGAATTTCTTCACTCAGAGAGTTGTGAATCTTTGGAATTCTAGAGGGCTGTGGATGCTGAGTATATTCAAGGCTGAGATAGATAGATTTTTGGACTCTAGGGGAATCGAGGGATATGGGGATTGGGCTGGAAAGTGGAGTTGAGGTCGAAGATCAACCGTGATCTTATTGAATAGAGGAGCAGGCTCAAGGGGCTGTATAGCCTACTCCTGCTCCTATTTCTTATGTTCTTATGCTCTTAATTGAACTAGCAAGAAGAGCTAAGTAAAGGGGTACAGAGAATTGAGATTTTACAGTGTGTGCAAGACTCCTTTCTTACTGGTATGTAAAAAGCCCAACAAGAGAAGAAGCACTACTGCATCTACTAATGGGAAATGAACCAGAACAAATAAGAGAAGTAAACGTAGGGGAACATCTAGGTAATAGCGATCACAACATAATAACGTTTAAGATAAAGATTGAGACGGACATAAGTAAGACAAAGATCAAAGTAATAAATTGGAAAAAAGCTGATTTTGAGGGGATGAGAATGGAACTAGGGAAAATAAAGTGGAAAAATTTACTGACAAACAAAGAAATAGAACAGCAGTGGGAAACAGCTAAAACAGTGATCAATGGAGTCCAGGAGAAATATATCGCACTAAAAAGCAAGAATAAACTAGCTAGTAATGACCGCCATGGATGAATAAAGAAATAAGGACAAAATTGAAACTAAAGAAAAAGGCATACACTAAGTACACAGCCGACAAAGAAAAGGATGACAAAAGGGAATACGAAGAGGTTAAGAAAGAAGTTAAAAAAAACAACTAGGAAGGCAGGGAAACTACGAAATTAAATTATCAAGGAACATTAAAAGAAAGAGTAAAGTATTCTACAGACACATAAATAACAAAAGAAAAATGAGAATAGGGATAGGGCCACTAAGGGATACACATGATAAACTCAGAGGTAATGACTGCGAAATGGCAGAAATATTAAATAATGACTTTGCCTCAGTATTTACCAGGGAGACTAACAAGGTGGGCATGACATTAGAAGAAGAGAGCAAAAAAGATATAAAGACATTTAAGACAGAAAGGGGGAGATAATTGATCAACTAATCAATGTTCCTATTGGGCCAAAGGCAGGTATATGGAGTTAGATCACAGATCAGCCATGATCTTATCAAATGGCGAAGCAGGCTCGAGGGGCTGAATGGCCTACTCCTGTTCCTATGTTCCTATGTTCCTGACATGGAGAGGATAAAACCCCTGGTCCAGATGGATTGCGTCCACATATATTAAAATAAGTTAGGGAAGAGATAGAGGCATTATTACGTATATATAAAAATTAATTAGAAAAGGGAATAATGACACATGACTGGCAGACAGCTAATGTGATTCCTATATTTAAAAAAGGAGATGGAACAAGTCCAGGGAACTATAGACCAATTAGCCTAACATCAGTGGTAGGAAAGATAATGGAATCTTTACTCAAAGATATAATAGAAAAACATCTAGAAACCAAAAATATAATAAAGAATAGTCAACACTGATTTCAAAAGGGAAAGTCATGCTTGACCAACCTTATTGAAGAAGTTACAGAAAGAACAGACAAGGGTAATGCAGTAGATGTAATAAATTTGGATTTTCAAAAGGCCTTCGATAAGGTACTGCATAGTAGACTCATGACTAAGGTCAGAGCATGTGGAGTCAGGGGACAAGTAACCAAATGGATAGCAAGCTGGCTACCAAAAAGGAAAACAGAGAGTATGGGTTAAAGATAGTTACTCAGACTGGCAATAAGTGGGAAATGGTGTTCCACAAGGATTGGTGCTGAGACCAATGTTATTCATAATTTACATAAATGATTTGGACTTGGTAAACGGAAGTACAGTTTCAAAATTTGCGGACGACACCAAATAGGAGGGTATAGTTAACACTGAGGACCGCGATAAAATACCAGGAAGACGTTATTAAACTTGCAGAATGGGTGTGTAATTGGCAAATGAATTTTAATATAGACAAGTGTGAGGTGGTACATTTTGGTAGGAAGAATAAGGAGGCCACATACTCCTAGGAAAGTAAGAGTCTAAATGGGGTTGAGAAGCAGAAGGATCTGGGGGTACAGATGCACAAATCAATAAAAGTAGCAACACAGGTTAATAAGGCCATTTTAAAAAAAAAACAATGCACTGGGGTTCATTTCTAGACAAATGAAATTGAAAAGCAGAGATGTTACATTAAACCGAGATAAAACCTTGGTTAGACCACTCTTGAAGCACTGTGAATAGTTCTGGCCTCCATTATATAAAAAGGATTTATAGGCATGGAGAAGGTGCAAAAAAGATTTACTTAGGTCTCGCCTCTCAGTTCTGGTATCATCCATCAGGAAAGATTGCACAGGCTTGGGGCTCTTTTCTCTAGAAGAGGTGGTGGGCTGAGGGGTGACCTGATAGAGGCCTTTAAGATTATGAACGGGTTTGATAGGGTAAACATAGAGAAGATGTTTCCACTTGCAGGGGAGACCAGAACTAGGAGCCATAAATATAAGATAGTCACTAATAAATCCAATAGGGAATTCAGAAGAAACCTCTTTACCCACAGAGTGGTAGAATGTGGAAAGGGGTAGTTGAGGCGACTAGTATAGATGCATTTAAGGTGAAGCTAGATAAACACATGAGGGAGACAGGAATAGAAAGATATGTTGAAGGGATTAGATGAAGAAGTGTGGCAGGAGGCTCGTGTGGAGCATAAACACTAATGTGGACCTGTTGGGCCGAATGGCCTGATTCTATGCTGTACATTCCATGTAATTCTGTGCTTGAGGTCCTCCAATTTAAAATTCTTATCCTTGTCTTCAAATCCCTCCATGGCCTCTCTCCTCCCTATCTCTGTAACCTCCAGCCCTACAACCCTTCGAGATCTCTGCGTTCTTCCAATTCTGGCCTCTTGCGCATCCCTGATTTCCATTGCTCCACTATTGGAGGCTGTGGCTTTAGCTGCCTAGGCCCTAAGTTCTGGAATTCCCTACCTAAACCTCTACACCTCTCTCCCCTCCTCCTTTAAGATGCTCCTTAAAACCTCCTTCTTTGACCAAGCTTTTGGTCACCTGTCCTAATATCTCCTTATGTGGTTCGGTGTCAAATTTTGCCCGATTATGCACCTTAGGACATTTTACCACGTTAAAGGCGCTACATAAATGCAAGTTGTTTCCTTCAGAATAGTATCGAAGAAAACCTAAAATGCATCAGTTAGCTGTTTGAAAACCAGAATGTTTTGACAGTCCAGTTTCAATCTGCACCTGTACGTACTGTCAATGCGCACTTACCTGTTTTTCGTGATTACACTGCGCCCATAAGGGTGCTGCGCCAACTTCTGAAGTACAGAATAAAAACAACATAACTGGTAATAGAAGAATCTCATCCCTTGCTGGAAATGTTGGTTACCGTGCCACAAAGGAATGTGCACATCCGAGCTTAAAAGGAGCTTTAAGCTTGATGATGCACATGAAGGAAGAAAGTAAGTATTTATGTAGTCACATGCAAGTTCCTACATAGTCGGATACAAGTGCTTCTGATCTGTTGCTTGTGTTACAGTTCCACAATTGTGAGGGGGAGGAGTTTAGAGCAACATGGGTGGGGGGTGGAAGGAGGGAAGCATTTATGTCTGCATAATCTCCAGCAATGCAGAACAATGGATCAAATATATTCTATGCACTAACTTTATGAATTTTAAAATAAATTCCCTCTTTCAAACCAGTTCTAATTTTGTGGTTACAGTACAAATAAATAAGTATTCTGTTTCACAGGATTTCTCCCCCCCCCCCCCACCCACCAGAAGGGATTAAATTACAGGAAGCTTTTTAAAAAAAATCTTATTGGATAAAGGTTGTACTAGTTACAAAGACCGTTTACCCATTTCAAAGCTTTTGCATTAAAAGCGAGTAAAGTAGTATGCCTCATAGAAAGGAGACTGGACAAGTACTTCGTTTGAAATGAACAGTGCAAGTTCAGTAATGAAATGTACCCTTCTAATAAAATACAGGGGCACTGTTCAGCCATTTAATTGTGCATGGTCCAACCTCTTTGGTATAGGCTTTCAGAAAGTGACTGTTGTGGCGAATCTTCATTCAAATGCTCCTTTTTGTGCTATTCAGCTTTGAATGAATTCCCTCCCCCAGGAGGCTGGTTGGAGGCCCCCATTTATGTCCGAGCAGCTCTGCAAGCTGTGGGGGGAAGGGGAGAGAGTGGACTTTCTTGGATGCAAGCCAGATTAGCAAATGGAGAAAGTTAATGTGTGATGGGAGATCAATTTGTAATATAGATGGTTCTTACTTTTTGCGTTTCAGTATAAGGTAGGGTTGCCAACCCTCCAGGTTTGTCCTGGGGTCTCCAGGAGTTAAAGATGAATCACCAGGACATTGCTGCGAGCAACCCGGGAGAAAAATCATAAGGGCATTAAAAAAAAATTGTGCTTTTTTTTCATTTTCTGATTTTTACACTCCTACTCTCACTCTGTTTGAGATCAGCTAATACAGCACAGACTGCTATTTGAACCTGGAGTTCTCCTGCTCAGCGTGGCTCAGTTCCACACTGGCCGATGCTTTTACAAACTCAGCCATCAGGAGAGACAACCTGTTGGTATTTTTCCATTATTTATTTATTTTATTTATTTAGTCTAGATTTTGACTTCTGGTATAAACAAGCTGCATGATGGGATTCTGCGAACGGAAAAATAAACCACCTGCAACTCGACCCAAATTTCATATAAACGTGTCGTAAAATGCCTCTGCGAAGCATCTTGAAAGAAGGAAAGAAAGAACTTGCATTTCTATAGTGCCTTTCAGGATGTCCCAAAGTGCTTTTTAGCCAATGAAATACTTTTTGAAGTGGAGTCACTGTTGTAATGTCGGAATCTTGGAACCTTTTCCTATGTTAAAAGGTGCTATATAAATGAAAGTTATTGTTGTATCTCATGGTTTGGGATGTGTTGCGAGGGGAGGAACTGGTGCTCTGTCAAGTCTACGTAACACTCAAACCACACAAGGAAAGCAATAGAAAGGAGAAAGATTCTCGTGATTACAAACACGGCAAAAAAAAATTAAAATCTAATCAGTTGTTTTGGTGCAAAAACACAAATATTTTGTAGTTGGTTAATCTTCACCAGGATAATTTATTTGTATTTAACAAAAAAAAAGCCATTCCTTGCTCCACAGCCATCATTTTACAGTTTTTGGAAGATGCCTCGCATCAGCACAGCTGCAGTTTAGTGTACAGCCTAGGTCTCAAGTAGTGACATGGAAAAGAGGAACAGCTGTTGATGGTACTAGGAGTTACAGTAGTTCAGAAGCCATAAAGGAGATTTATTGGAAGTGAAACACGAGTATAATCCAATCCACTATTTTTATAAATCCTAAAATGGATTCCTTGAAGCAAAATAAAGTTGACTTAACTTGTAGCCATTGAAATTGCTTTAAGGTAATGTCACTGTTACAAAAACCTGTTTTGTGTTGAATGTGTATTCCCTATTTAGGCCAATATACCTGCACAATATGTACTTTTAGAACAGTAAGTTAGTATTGGTTCATTAGAAATTTAATAGTAACCAAAAGAGAGGTTTGTGACCTAATGCTGCGGTTGGGACAAATTCAGTCGAAGAAACATGTCTCAGCTGTAATCTGCTAACTTTGAAATGTTTCCCGTGAAGGCCTGAACTATCTTAACGTTTACAGAAATGCATTTTCAGTCTCTTGAAATTACGGTGTTTCCAAACTGGTCTGGTTGGGCTAACAGATTGGATTTTAAAATAACTAGCAGTGGTGCCATGGTTTACTTCACATTACTGTTCTTTTTCAGCCTTATGAAAGAGTTAAGATAATTCAAGGCAGGAGAACTACAAAGTGGCAAGAATTTTTGGAGTCTCTTTATGATCAGGTAGAAGGGGACAGAATTATACTTAAAGGGGAAGGACGGGCTTCAAAGAAAATATTTTGGAAGAAATTAATTGACTCGGTGAATTTTGCCTACATTACAACAGTGACTACACTTCAAAAGTACTTTGTTGGCTGCAAAGCGCTTTGGGACGTCCTGAGTGTGCAAGGCACTATATAAATGCAAGCCACTCGAATCACATTGTCAACAAGAAGTGCCCTGGAGTGCCTTCATAGGAAAAAGCCTGAGAAATATGAATCCTGCAAAATCGTACTAACGCCTGGGAGTGCAGATTTCTCGGATTGGTCTAAAGTTGTGGCCCCTCCTGTTTCTTATAAAGTTGCTCCGGGTTGCTCCTCATTGGTGACTTCACTTCAGTGGTCGAGCAATGAGACAGACCTGGCTTGAATCTCCATCCCAGTGAGAATTGACTTGACATTTTGTAAATTGACTCGAAGATTTCTTTTTAAACATTAATCAAAATTCTCCTGAATCAATTATAGCAATAAAAAGATCCAGCAGAGAGTCCACACCTGAAACATTTTCCTGTATTCTCTACAAACTTGTAATGTATTCCCAGCACTTTCTGTTTATAACCCCAAGTCAATTATTTCCTTGTGTAAAATGGGAAGCACTTTGATCAAAGTATTCACCCCTAAATTTCCCTTCCCTAAATTTTTATTTAAATTCCTTTTTCTGCCTTTATGCAGAACATAAATCTATATGTTTTTGAAATGATTCGATACGAAAAGTGATATCAGCACACTTCAGGCAATAAGCAAACTGGGCTGGTTACCCGTGTACAATGACCATAAAATTAGTTTATACAATCCACCTTTGGGACTGACCTGAATTTATTTTCTTAGATTTTTTGGAAGAAAGGTAAACAAACTGAATTCAGCCTTGATGAAATTCAGTAAAATTGTGCTTTTCTCAAAAGTTTAAATGCTTTTTATTAGGCAACTGCACAAATGCAATGGAATTTAATTTTTAGCTTTACGTTGTGCTATTCCAGTGACAACCGGCAGATGGTGGTGCTATTTTTGAAAATGTAAATCTGTCACATGCTTTGTGCATAAGTTTCTACATTATTCAGGGGTTACAGTACACCGATTATAATCTCTTTATTCATTTTCTCAGTTCATTTCTAAGCACTGTGGAATTTTTTAGTTCACGTGTTATAAATGACCTTGAACTTGTGCAGATCTGGGCTTGTGTTTCTTCATACTGGAGCGAAATGGCTTGTGCAAATTCAATGTCTTGCTTATGAGCGTATAAATAAAATACCCGTAATACCTCCTAATTTCAAGTTGCGTCCAGTTTCACTTAACTTAGTATGTGTATGCTACAAGTTGCACTGCACTTTGTGATAATGCCATGCTGAGATCTCATTTTAGTGGTGATGTTCAAAGTGCAGAAAAGCTCTACTGGTGCGTGCCTATGTCAGTCTCAGCAAGACCACCTCCTACAAGTGGTCTTGCACCAAATTTGCTTCGCACCAGTGGTAATGTAACTACTGCTGAAACAAAACCTGAATGGCCTCTTGTGCTGCCTTTTGTATTTCCTACCAACTGGAAAAGTGCTGACTGCTGTGCTGGCTGTTTTCAATTTGTTAAACAGAAGTGACGTCCCATGGAAGCAGTGTTGCTCAGCCTTTCTTCCCCACTATCACTTCATAGCAGTGTGAACAGGCACTGTAACTATGTGCTCTTCATTTGCATTTCACATAAATGCTGGCGGTACTGGACTGTTATGTGAAGTAAGCAGCATAAATGTTCAGTCTGAACGAATACGTCTTCTTGGTGGACTGTATGCACTGTGGGCTCAGTGCATGATTTAAGTAGTATTAACTATGTTCGCATAGTAATGTACTGTGTGTATTATGTAACTGCCTTAGCTGCAGTTTGGCCACTGCATTCTGAAGAGGCTTTTCTTCATTTGTGAACCTAGGGTGCATGTCAGGGTATCTGACTATGAGCAGCATCAAGCCAAGCCCAATCCTGTCCATGCACATGCACTTTCCTACAGGAATTGCTAGGTCATGATCGGAAGCAGAACATTGGCTTATTTTTCCCCATAACCTTGACACAGTTGACCACACCATCCTCCTCCAATGCCTCTCCTCCATCATCCAGCTGGATGGGACTGCCCTCGCCTGGTTCCATTCTTATCTATCCAGTCGTAGCCAGCGAGTCACCTGCAATGGCTTCTCTTCCCGCACCTGCACCATTACCTCTGGAGTCCCCCAAGGATCTATCCTTGGCCCCCTCCTATTTCTCATCTACATGTTGTCCTCGGCGACATCATCTGAAAACACATCAGGTTCCACATGTATGTTGACGATACCCAGCTCTACTTCACCACCACCTCTTTCGACCCCTCCACTGCCTCTGATTTGTTACACTGCTTGTCCGACATCCAGTACTGGATGAGCAGAAATTTCCTCCAACTAAATATTGGGAAGACTGAAGCCATTGTCTTTGGTCCCCACCACAAACTCCGTTCCCTAGCCACTGACTCCATCCCTCTCCCTGGCCACTGTCTGAGGCTGAACTGGACCGTTTGCAACCTTGGTGTCCTATTTGACCCTGAGATGAGTTTCTGACCCCATATCTGCTGCATCACCAAGACTGCCTACTTCCACCTCTGTAACATTGCCTATCTCCACCCCTGCCTCAGCTCATTCGCTGCTGAAACCCTCATCCCATGCCTTTCTTACCTCTAGACTTGACAATTCCAATGCTCTCCTGGCCGGTCTGCCATCTTCCATCCAAAACTCTGCTACTCGTATCCTAACTCGCATCAAGTCCTGTTCACTCATTACAGCTGTACTCGCTGACATACATTGGCTCCCAGTCCGGCAACGCCTCAATTTTAAAAATTCTCATCCTTGTTTTCAAATCCCTCCGTTGTCTCTCCCCTCCCTACAACTATAACCTCCTCCAGTCCTACAACCCTCCGAGATCTCTGCGGTCCTTTGGCCTCTTGCGCATCCCTGATTTTATTTGCAGCTGTGCCTTCAACTGCTTAGGCCCTAAGCTCTGGAATTCCCTCCCTAAACCTTTCTATCCCCTCCCTTCTTCAGGATGTTCCTTTAAAACCTACCCCTTTGACCAAGCTTTTGGTTACCTGTGTACTACTATCTCCTTATGTGGCTCGGTGTCAAATTTTGTTTGATAATGCTCCTGTGAAGTGCCGAGGGATGTTTCACTACATTAAAGGCACTATATAAATGCAAGTTGTTGTTAATTAGTCCAACAGCGCTAAGCACCACTTCAGCTACCTAGGTTGAGTTCCATTACTCGTTGCTTTTGCCAACTGAAAAATGACTTTTCACAAGCAGATAATGTTGCTTGATGATCACTGCTTCTGAGTGATCTAATGTGGAGGCGATTCCTATAAAGCATCAATACTCGAGGACAAGAATGAGGGACTTCAGTTATGTGGAGAGATTAGAGAAGCTGGGATAGTTCTCCTCCGAGCAGAGAAGGTTAAAGGGAGATTTAATAGAATTGTTCAAAATTATGAAGGGTTGTGATCGAGTAAATAAAAAGAAATTGTTTCTACTAGCAGGAGGGTCGATAACCAGAGGACACACAACAAAGAAAATTGGCAATAAAACCAGAGGGGAGAGGAGGAGAATTTTTTTAAGCAGCGAGTTTTTATGATCTGGAATGCACTGCGTGTAAGGATGCTGGAAGCAGATTCAATGGTAACTTTCAAAAGGGATTGCATATATACTTGAAAAGGAAAAATTTGCAGGGCTATGGGGAAAGAGCAGGGGAGTGGGATTATTTGGATAGCTCTTTCAAAGAGCTGGCACATGCACAATGGGCCGAATGGCCTCCTTCTTTGCTGTATGATTCTACGACAGTCTCTGCAGAAATAGTTTAAAATATGGTTGAGTTTTTTTACAACATGGTAGGTGACCAGAGTATATTTTCTTGATTATATATTAAGGACTTGGACTTTGGGTGTGCAAGGCACAATTTCCAAATTTGCAGAGGACACAAAATTTGGAAGGGTAGTGAATAGTGAGGAGGATAGTGATAGACTTCAAGAGGGTATAGACAGGCTGGTGGCATGGGCGGACATGTGGCAGATGAAATTTAACGCAGAAAAATGCGTTAATTGATACATTTCAGTAGGAAGAACGAGGAGAGGCAATATAAATTAGAGGGCAAAATTCTAAAAGTGGTACAGGAACAGACATCTGGAGGTATGTGTACATAAATCGTTGAAGGTGGCAGGGCAAGTTGAGAAAGCAGTTAAGAAAGCAAATGGGATCTTGGGCTTTATAAATAGAGGTACAGAGTACAAAAGCAAGGAAGTCATGATGATCCTTTATAAAACATTGATTCGGCCACAACTGGAGCATTGTGTCCAATTCTAGGCGTCGCACTTTAGGAAGGGTGTGAAGGCCTCAAAGGGTGCAGATGAGATTTACGAGAATGATTCCAGGGATGAGGTACTTTAGTTACATGGATAAACACATTAAATTAACCATATACTATATTAGGGTACAGTAGCGTAGTGGTTATGTTACTGGACTAGTAATCCAGAGGCCTGGACTAATAATCCAGAGTCATGGGTTCAAATCCCGCCACAGCAGCTGGGGAATTTAAATTCAATTAATTAAATTTGGTTAATTAAATAAAATCTGGAATTAAAATACTAGTATCAGTAATGGTAGCCATGAAACTACCGGATTGTCGTAAAAACCCATCTGGTTCACTAATGTCCTTTAGGGAAGGAAATCTGCCATCTTTACCCGGTCTGGCCGATATGTGACTCCAGACCCACAGCAATGTGGTTGATTCTTAATTGCCCTCTGAAATGGCCTAGCAAGCCACTCAGTTGTAAAATCTCACTACGAAAAGTCATAATAAGAATAAAAGCGAACGGACCACCAGGCACCAGACACGACAAAGGCAAACCAAGACCAGTCGACCCTGAAATGTCCTCCTCACTAACATCTGGGGACTTGTGCCAAAATTGGGAGAGCTGTCCCACAGACTAGTCAAGCAACAGCCTGACATAGCCATACTCACAGAATCATACCTTTCAGCCAACGTCCCAGACTCTTTCATCACTATCCCTGGGTATGTCCTGTCCCACCGGCAGGACAGACTGACCAGAGGTGGCGGTACAGTGATATACAGTCAGGAGGGAGTGGCCCTGGGAGTCCTCAACATTGACTCTGGACCCCATGAACTCTCATGGCATCAGGTCAAACATGGGCAAGGAAACCTCCTGTTGATTACCACCTACCACCCTCCCTCAGCTGATGAATCAGTCCTCCTCCATATTGAACACCACATGGAGGAAGCACTGAAGGTAGCAAGGACACAGAATGTACTCTGGGTGGGGGACTTCAATGTCCATCAACCAAGAGTGGCTCGGTAGCACCACTACTGGCCGAGTCCTGAAGGACATAGCTGCCAGACTGGGCCTGTGGCAGGTGGTGAGCGAACCAACACGAGGGAAAAACCTACTTGACCTCGTCCTCACCAATCTACCTGTCGCAAATGCATCTGTCCATGACAGTAGTGGTAGGAGTGACCACCGCACAGTTCTCGTGGAGATGAAGTCCCGTCTTCGCACTGAGGACACCATCCAACGTGTTGTGTGGCACTAGAACCGTGTTGAATGGGATAGATTCAGAACAGATCTAGTAGCTCAAAACTGGGCATCCATGAGGCGCTGTGGGCCATCAGCAGCAGCAGAATTGTATTCCAGCACAATCTGGCCCGGCATATTCCTCACTCTACCATTACCAACAAGCCAGGGGATCAACCCTACTTCAATGAGGAGTGTAGAAGAGCATGCCAGGAGCAGCACCAGGCATACCTAAGAATGAGGTGTCAACCTGGTGAAGCGACAACTCAGGACAACATGCATGCTAAACAGCGGAAGCAACATGCTATAGACAGAGCTAAGCGATTCCACAACCAACGGATCAGATCAAAGCTCTGCAGTCCTGCCACATCCAGTCGTGAATGGTGGTGGATAATTAAACAACTAATGGGAGGAGGAGGCTCTGTAAACATCCCCATCCTCAATGATGGCGGAGTCCAGCATGTGAGTGCAAAAGACAAGGCTGAATCGTTTGCGATCATCTTCAGCCAGAAGTGCCGAGTGGATGATCCATCTCTGCCTCCTCCCGAAATCCCCACCATCACAGCAGCTAGTCTTCGGCCAATTTGATTCACTCCACGTGATATCAAGAAACGGCTGAGTGCACTGGATACAGCGAAGGCTATGGGCCCCGACAACATCCTGACTGTAGTACTGAAGACTTGTGCTCCAGAACTAGCTGCGCCTCTAGCCAAGCTGTTCCAGTACAGCTACAACACTGGCATCTACCCGACAATGTGGAAAATTGCCCAGATATGTCCTGTCCACAAAAAGCAGGACAAATCCAATCCGGCCAATTCCCGCCCCATCAGTCTACTCTAAATCATCGGCAAAGTGATGGAAGGTGTCGTCGTCAGTGCTATCAAGTGGCACTTACTCACCAATAACCTGTTCACCGATGCTCAGTTTGGGTTCCACCAGGACCACTCGGCTCCAGACCTCATTACGGCCTTGGTCCAAACAGTGACAAAAGAGCTGAATTCCGTGGGTGAGGTGAGAGTGACTGCCCTTGACATCAAGGCAGCATTTGACTGAGTGTGACACCAAGGAGCCCTAGTAAAATTGAAGTCAATGGGAATCAGGGAAAACTCTCCAGTGGTTGGAGTCATACTTAGCACAAAGGAAGATGGTAGTGGTTGTTGGAGGCCAATCATCACAGCCACAGGACATTGCTGCAGGAGTTCCTCAGGGCAGTGTCCTAGGCCCAACCATCTTCAGCTGCTTCATCAATGACCTTCCCTCCATCATAAGGTCAGAAATGGGAATGTTCGCTGATGATTGCACATTGTTCAGTTCCATTCGCGAGCCCGCATGCAGCAAGACCTGGACAACGTCCAGGCTTGGGCTGATAAGTGGCAGGTAACATTCGCGCCAGACAAGTGGCAGGCAATGACCATCTCCAACAAGAGAGAGTTTAACCACCTCCCCTTGACATTCAACGGCATTACCATCGCCGAACCCCCCCACCATCAACATCCTGGGGGTCACCATTGACCAGAAACGTAACTGGACCAGCCATATAAATACTGTGGCTACAAGAGCAGGTCAGAGGCTGGGTATTCTGCGGCGAGTGACTCACCTCCTGACTCCCCAAAGCCTTTCCACCATCTACAAGGCACAAGTCAGGAGTGTGATGGAATACTTTTCACTTGCCTGGATGAGTGCAGCTCCAACAACACTCAAGAAGCTCGACACCATCCAGGACAAAGCAGCCTGCTTGATTGGCACCCCATCCACCACCCTAAACATTCACTCCCTTCACCACCAGTGCACAGTGGCTGCAGTGTGTACCATCCACAGATGCACTGCAGCAACTCGCCAAGGCTTCTTCGACAGCACCTCCCAAACCCGCGACCTCTACCACCTAGAAGGCAGCAGGCACATGGGAACAACACCACCTGCATGTTCCCCTCCAAGTCACACCATCCCGACTTGGAAATATATCGCCGATTCTTCATCGTCGCTGGGTCAAAATCCTGGAACTTCCTAACAGCACTGTGGGAGAACCTTCACCACACGGACTGCAGCGGTTCAAGAAGGCGGCTCACAACCACCTTCTCGAGGGCAATTAGGGATTGGGCAATAATTTCCGGCCTCACCAGCGACGCCTACATCCCATGAACGAATAAAAAAAAAATGACACGAACATCTGGCTACCACTGAAGTCATTCAGAATTCGTCGGAATGAAAATGTTTTTTGCCAAAACAATTTGATCTTGTGCTAATAATAGTCCGTCTGACTTAGCAAATTAGTATATCGAATCATAGAAAGGTTACAGCACGGAAGGAGGCCATTCAGCCTGTTGAGTCTGTGCCGGCTCTATGCAAGAGAAATCCAGCTTGTCCCACTCCCCTGCCCTATCTCCGTAGCCCTGCAAATTTTTTCCTTTCAAGTATTTATCCAGTTCCCTTTTGAAAGCCATGATTGAATCTGCCTCCACCACCCCTTCTGGCAGTGCATTCCAGATCCTAACCACTCGCTGCGTAAAAAAGTTTTTCCTCCTGTCACCTTTGGTTCTTTTGCCAATCACCTTAAATCTATGTCCTCTAGTTCTTGACCCTTCTGCCAATGGGAACAGTTCCTGTATCTACTCTGTCTAAACCCTTCATGATTTTGAATACTTCTTTCAAATCTCTTCTCAACCTTCTCTTCCAAGGAGAACAACTCCAGCTACTCCAGTTTATCCTTTATGGAAGTGCCAATGTATCGTGCATGGAGTGGTGGACAGTAGTTCGGCTCACTTCTCTATCTCAGCTGTGGGGAAATCTAAAAGCCCAATTTTCACTGGGTGGCTGTTGTTTTGTTTCAAGGTGGCCAAGAAAAACACTGGCAGAATGTCGAAGAGCAGTTGAATAGCATATGTCATCCTTTTTATCCATAAGAGGTGTATGTTTTGGAGAGTCTAGTCCAAGAAGAGAACATTGGAGGGTAACAATGTATTAAAATCTCACTTGTTAATAGACCTTCCCCATTCTTCTAAACTCCAGTGTATACAGGCCCAACTTGTCCAACTTTTCCTCATAAGATAACCCCCTCTTCCCAGGAATCAGTCGAGTGAACCTTCTCCAAACCGCCTCCAAAGCAATTATGTCCTTTCTTAAATAAGGAGACCAAAACTGCACACAGTATTCTAGATGTGGTCTCACCAATGCCCTGTACAACTGTAGCAAAACATCTCTACTTTTATATTCCATTCCCCTTGCAATAAATGACAACATTCCATTTGCCTTCCTAATCACTTGCTGTACCTGCATACTAACTTTTTGTGATTCGTGTACTAGGACACCCAGATCCCTCTGTACCTCAGAGTTCTGCAATCACTCTCTATTTAAATAATATACTGCTTTTCTATTCCTACTGCCAAAGTGGATAAGTTCACATTTTCCCACATTACACTCCATTAGCCAAATTTTTGCCCACTCACTTAACCTATCTATATCCCTTCTCAGCCTCCTTATGTCCTCTTCACAACTTACTTTCCTACTTACCTTTCTGCCGTCAGCAAATTTAGCAACCATACATTCGGTCCCTTCGTCCAAGTCATTGATATAGATTGTAAATAGTTGAGGCCCCAGCACTGATCCCTGTGGCACTCCGCTCGTTACATCTTGCCAACCTGAAAATGAGCCATTTATGCCTACTCTCAGTTTCCGATTAGCTAACCAATCCTTTATCCATGTTAATATGTTACCCCCTACACCATGGGCTCTTATTTTGTGTAGTAACCTTTGATGTGGCACCTTGTCAAAAACCTTCTGGAAATCAAAGTACACCACATCCACAGGATCCCCTTTATCCACGTTGCTTGTTACTTCCTCAAAGAACTCTAATAAGTTAGTCAAACACTCTTTCCCTTTCACAAATTCGTGTTGACTCTGCCTGATTACATTGAGATTTTCTAAGTGCCCTGCTATAACCTCCTTAATAATAGATTCTAGCATTTTCCCTATGACAGATGTTAAGCTAACTGGCCTGTAGTTTCCTGCTTTCTGTCTTCCCCCTTTCTTGAATAGAGGAGTTACATTCACTATTTTCCAATCTGATGGGACCCTTCCAGAATCTAGGGAAATTTTGGAAAATTAATACCAATGCATCTACTATCTCTGCAGCCACTTCTTTTAAGACCCTAGGATGAAGTCCGTCAGGACCTGTGGAACCATATCCAAGATGCAACTTACTTACTCTAAATTCGGGCTTACCTTCCTCAAACTAAGCTGGTTCAGACTTTTAAAATTCAGGCAGCTTTCTATTGCTGCCTGCTAACCTCACAGCTCAATGTGGGAGGGTGGAGGGAAGGAGTGGGAGAGGGAGAGTGGGGGGGGTGGTGGGGAGAGCTCTGAGAACTGCTCCCCTTGAGTCAATGAGAGGGGGGCTCGGTCCACCAAGCTGTCAATCACAGTTACTACGCCAAGGTGACTCCCCAAGGTCTGCTTTAACTAAGCCATCCAGTTTGCAAATGGAATGGAAGGACATCCTGCCCCTCCAAGTATTGCAAAGAGTTATCTTCTCACAATAGCCCAATGCGTGCGTGCGTGCGGTTGCACCTCTGTATAACTAATTAATTAACACTTCAAAATACCATTGTGAGCTTAAAGGAACTTTCAGGCTGCTGGCTATTGTTGAGAAAAAAATGCTGAATCTAGCAATACAGAAATATTTATACGTTTTTTAAAAAAATCCAACTCGGGCAATACAGGTACATCCAGCAAGAAATGGTTAGCAGGTGAGGTTAGCCTTAAGGAGGAGAAAATTGGGGGGGAGAAAAAGAATCCTGCTTGAAATTTGATGATTTCTTCGACGGAGCTACCAAAATAAATTTCAGTGTTCTTGTACTGTATTTTGCCATGCCATTTTTAATAGCAGCCTAGCTCAATCAGACTAGTCTAGATAATCCTCAATTGTGGCGGTGAGTCCGTACCAGCTCCTAGATTTAAAAAATTGTCATGTATCGTAGATTCTTCTTGGCAAACAACTGCTATGGAGCCTGTCTTTCATTATTGTCTGACTTTTTGCTAGTGTAAAGCCTGCTGCAGACTAAGCATAAGGAATTGACATGACTGAAGGCGATTGTGGCTACCAAAATGTCAAGTCCTTCTTATTCTCAGTGTAGAGAGACCTCAGATCTGATTCAGTTTAGAAACATTCCTCCACTCCCAAATCAGACAATTGAACATGAGCAGGCAAGATCCCCCCTTAAAGAAAAACCAGTCGAGCCAGATTCTGTGCATGCTTGCGTTTCTAAGAAAAGGCTGGGTGACGGTCTCCAGGCTCCACGCATACCCCTTCCAACACTGGTCTCAAAAAAACATTCAACTCTCTGTCTGGCTTCAGTCCAGTGTTTCTGAATCAAATGACAAGAATGCATCAGTCTCCGACACAGCCGTCAGTGTCAAAGCAGTCACCTCGACTTTGAAATTAGTATCAGGCTGGTTGATTCTCACGTCAACACCAAGCCAACAGTGGCTCAAACCATGAAGCCAGCCCACCAACATTAACGGAGTTCATGTAGTCACCCAAAGAAGGTGGCTACTTTGCAGAAGGCCAAGTGCTTTCTTTGTGACGTCGCCAAAAAAGAAGAGGAACAGTAGAGAGGGGTGGGGTATTTTGAAAAATTGACCTATTGAGGGATATAAGAACATAATAGGAGCAGGAGTAGGCCAATCGGTCCCTTGAGCCTGCTCCGCCATTCAATAAGATCATGGCTGATCATTGGCTCGTGTAGATATTTATGGTCCTCTGGGGACTTAGGATCTCCAAAAGCATTCAAAGCCACTCCATTAAAGTAATGCGGTTGAGGGGAGGGAGGGCACAGTGTGAATCCCAGAGCAGTTCCATCCATTTCTAGAATAGCTAACACTTTGCTTCTGGAGACGGTACCAGAAAAAAAGAATTTGCATTTATATAGCGCCTTTCATAATCTCAGGACGTCCCAAAGCGCTTCACAGCCTTTGAAGTATTTTGAAGTGTTGTCACTGCCAGTTTGTGCACAGCAAGGTCCCACAAACATCAGTGAACTATTGATTGAGGGTTAAATATTAGCCAGGACACCAGGGGAAATCTCCTGCTCTTGGAATAGTGCTGTGGGATCTTTTACATCTGAGAGGGCGGGCAGGAACTTGGTTTAACATCTCATCCGAAAGACGGCACCTCCGATAGTGCAGCACTCCCTCAGTACTGCACTGGAGTATCAGCCTAGATTTTGCATTCAAGTCTCTGGAGTGGGGCTTGAAGCCACAAGCTTCTGACTCGGAGGTAAGAGTGCTACCCACTGAGCCAAGGCTGACACTGAGAGATTTGGGGTGCAGAAAGGCATAGAAGAACTGAATTCACAACATTTCCAAATGATTGGAGTTATAGTCTTCCATTTTTTTTCAAATTGCATAGGTGAGGGATTATCTTGCACTAAAGGGTTCTTCCCCCAACCCCTATTTCCCCCCCCCAACCCCTATTTCCCCCCCCCAACCCCTATTTCCCCCCCCAACCCCTATTTCCCCCCCCCAACCCGTATTTCCCCCCCCCAACCCGTATTTCCCCCCCCCAACCCGTATTTCCCCCCCCCCCAACCCGTATTTCCCCCCCCCCCCCCCCCCCCCCGATCTACAAAACTACTTCATCAGCTGTAAAAACTATTTATTTGTCATGGGGTCAGTTATTGTCATGGCTGTGACCCAACTGACATTGTAAATAAAATCAGCAGGTGTGGTTAAGCACTTAAATAGGAAGTGGTACTTGGCAGTAAGGCTACATGTTGTTACTGGTTTTTTTAAAAAACTATTCAGATATTTAAGTATTTGGAATATTGATGGCTGGAGTTAGACATTTTAACTTAGATCCAACACAAATTATTAAATACAATATTGGTACTATTCATTTTTTTTCTAGCTTTGTTCCCTGCTAATGGATTTCAAGTTATTGGATAAAATCCTTTGTGAAGCATGTTTTATCTCTTCCTAAAAGCTTGAATGTATTGGAACATCCTCTATGCTTCTTGTACCACTTACTGAAATGAAATTATATTGATTCTATCACCGTTTTGTTTTAATTGTTTTGTGTTCGTCTTGGCAAGTGATTGTGAGGGCCCTTTGTTTTACCTCCATAATGTTGCATTCAAATGTTAACTGGCACAGCTGTTTTTAAATTAGTTTTTTATGTTGTTAAGCAAGGCCCCATACTGTCTGTACCTGTAAATTGTATTAGCAGCAATTACCTCCACTGCCTCCCCCTGCCCCCTGCGTCGACAGCACCTGCTCTGTGTGTGTTTTTTTTAATGTTATCACAAAGAAAAACAAAATGTATAAATGATTATCAAATTCCCGTTTGAGAAGCCATGTGGTCTGCTCCATGCTGAATAGGGTCTTTACGTGAGCCAGCCAAGCGTCTTTAAAAGCCACAGGTGTGTTCTGTTGTCAGTTTGTGAGCGGTGTTAAAAACTCTGAATCAGAATTGTATACTCGGCAGATCCTCACTGGGCATAGATTTAATAAAAGAGTAAATTATTCATAGGTTAATTTTCTGGTTTTGAAATAAGGTACTTGGCATTAAAAGAAGAAAATTGCACTCTGTTAACCTATTTTGAGTACAAAGAAAAAATAATCATAAACTGGTTTGTAAACTAAACAGATATACTCGAGTGAGTTTTTATTTACCAGTTAATTCCATCAATATGATTCAAAAGTACTAACATAACTTGCATAGTTGAAGACAAAATATTTTACCCAAAACAATTTTTTCCTGTTTAAAAGTGACTCATCTAATCAAAACCATGTTATAAAAGAAAGTTAAAGTATGAATCAGTAATGATTTTACACAATCTCTCAATAAATAACATCAGTCCTTTAGGTTATTGGATAAGTTTTTATACAGCTCAATCCCAACAGCTGAACATGGCTTTGATTCATTTGGTTAATAGGGGACCCACCATGTGTCTTTTAAAAGCTAGACTCTGCAAGACTGTTGATGATTATTTATACATTTTAGTTTTCTGCTCTCTGCCATGGAGTATATTAAACTATAAGGGCAGGGCCAAGGCCAAGGAAGTTACCTTGTGGAAAGGAGAAGCTGTCCAACGTACCACAAACCAAGAGCTATGGTGAGCCCAAAGTCCATCTATCCTCATTTGTTGTACAGAAACCAAGCTTTGAAGCATATAATATGGGATTGGTTGTTTAGAGAAGAATCACAGCCTTTTTACATTTCCACATTCTGTATCAAAGGTTTTTCTCCAGGGCTGGGCTGGGGGTGGCGGGTGAGTGCAGGGCAGGGGTGGAAGGCAAGTGCAATTTAGGGACCTTAGACCATAGGTTAGAATGTAAAATTTGACCCAAGCAACCTAAAAAATTGACCTCTATTTTTTCGTGTGGTGCCATGATAAAATGTCTTAGTTTTGAACAGGCACTTGAAACAAGGCTTTTCCAGTTAGATACTGCCATTTTTTAAATAAGTTACTGCTTTTCTACAAAATATTTTTGTAACCTTACACAATGTGTATTCAATGGACATGTATATCAGAAGGCTTCATGTTAGTATACTGCAGCTTTCAGAATATTTATTTGCTGTAGTTTGGCATGAACCAGTGCTTTAAAAATATGCACAATTACCAGCTGTCAAATGTTAGGAGCATGACCACGAAACAAAACCATAAATAATTGTAATTCCAATACGTTTCTGTCTGAGTCGTGTTTGCCTCCCAAACGATTCCCCTGAGGTTTGCCCTCAATAAGTAAAAGTTGGCATTGAGTATTTGGCAACAGGAAGCGGGGAGGGGTTGGGGGGGAATGAGGCTTTTAATTACCATTGGTGACTAGAGAGAGACTGCATAACTGCAGCTGTGGCTCTGAGCAATTCAAAAGATGGCAAAATCAGCCGGCTGAGGCTGAAATCTTGCTCCTAAAGGATGTGTGAAAAAGACAAAGCATTAAAGCAACAAGTCAGACGGGGAGGAATTCATTGTTGTGAAAAAATGAACTTGAGTTCTTCGCACACAAAAAAGACACATGAGCCCTACGATTTTTTTAAGGAGCTCTAGAGGGTGTTTTTAAAGTTGTGAAAGTAGTGCTATAGAATTCTTGGTAATAAAATTCACTGTCTCAAATATCCTTGCATATGGAGTCAGGGTAAATTGCAGACATGTCTGTGTTTCCAAGATATTTTTGGGTCACTGTAAATGTATAGTGATGTAGCAAGCACATAATGAGTGAAGGGCAAGGGATCCCATATCCTCAGGCAATTAACCTGACCACCTTCTGTTAAATTATATGGACTTTATCTCCAGTCCTTCCACTTCCATTCCTGTTGATGGGAAAAATGATGGGTGTTGATTAATTTTAGATGCAAGACCAGGGTTGTCAACATTGGAGAAATGTTATGAGTGAGATTTATAGGATCATAAAGAGCAAGACCAGTTGCAAACCCATTAGAACACTGCTCTAGGTACTGTGAGAAGTGGGATGAATTAAAATAGATCTCTTTTTAAACCAAATTGAGTGAAAGAACTTGTTTCTATTGTAGCGCCTTTCACATTCTCAGGACATCTAAGTACTTCACAGCTAATGACAGCTCCAGTTTAATATCTCACCTGGATAACAACACCTCTACCAATGCAGCGCTCCCTCCATACTGCACTGAAGTATCAGCTTGGATTATTTGCTCATCTATAGTGGACCAATGTCCTTTTGACTCCAAGGTGAGAGTGCTACCAATTGAGCCGTTGACACAAGTGAGTGTCTGATCTGGAGGTGACTTCATAACTATCTCTTCACCCAAACGAAGTGCACTTATCATTTTAAATTGCTTCTATGCATCAAAAAGATCTTTGCTTATATCATAGGGTCATAGAATCATAAAGCACAGAAGGAGGCCATTCTGCCCATCATGCCTGTACCGGCTCTCTGAAAGCGCTACCAATTAATCCCACTCCCCTGCTCTATCCCCATAGCCCTGCAAATTTTTCCTTTTCAAGTATATATCCAATTCCCTTTTGAATGTTACTACTGAATCTGCTTCCAAGATCCTTTCAGGCAGTGCATTCCAGATCATAACAACTTGCTGAGTAAAAAAAAATTCTCATCTCCCCACTGGCTTTTTTGCCAATTGTCTTAAATCTGTGTCCTCTGATTACCGACCTCCTGCCAGTAAGAAAGAAGAAGAAAGACTTGCATTTATATAGCACTTTTCACTGCTTCAGGACGTCCCAAAGTGCTATACAGCCAATGAAGTATTTTTGAAGTGTAGTCACTGTTGTAATGTACGAAACGCAGCAGCCAATTTGCGCACAACAAGCTCCCACAAACAGCAATTTGATAATGACCAGATAATCTGTTTTAGTGATGTTGGTTGAGGGATAAATATTGGCCAGGACACCGGGGATAACTCCCCTGCTCCCCTTCGAAATAGTACTGTGGGATCTTTTACGTCCACCTGAGAGGGCAGATGGGGCCTCAGTTTAACGTCTCATCCAAAAGACGGCGCTTCTGAAATTGCAGCACCCTCAATACTGCAGTGGAGTGTCCGCCTAGATTTTTTTGCTCAAGTCTCTGGAGTGGGACAGTGAAAACAGTTTCTCCCTATCTACTGTATCAAACCCTCATAATTTTGAGCATTTCTATTAAATCTTTCCTTAACCTTCTGTGCTCTAAGGAGAACAATCCCAGCTTGTCTAGTTTCTCCACATAATGAATTCCCTTATCCCTGGTACCATTCTGCACCCTCTCAAAGGCCTTGACATCCTTCCTAAAATGCCTTGACCCATTCATGAGCATAGGAGCTATTTATTGTTACTGGAATTCCTGCCTTGTCTTTTGTGGTACCTATTTGGATTTTTAAGAAACTTGGTACATAACTTCTTGAGATTGAAATTTGCAATTAACTTTGGACTACCTTTTTGAAAATGGACCAAATGCCCTGAAACCAGTTTTGTGTCTCTTAACAAGCACTACCCTTAAATTTTGACTCTGCATCTACCTAAATCCAGATTTTAAACATGTCATTTTAAATTGAGTCAGCTGATCTCCAGTGAAGAGTCGGGAGAAAGAGTGGGTGTGGCCTCAACATGAGCAGGCTGGGCAGGGGATATCCACCATATCTTCTACTGCTGCAGCTGATTATGATCCAGTGATAGATGACGGAATTGCATGTGTGCGAGTGAGTGAGAGTACGTGTGTGGAGGGTCAGGGGTGCTCTGGATGCACACAAACACTCATTTTCACCAACGATTACTGATAGTGATGCCTTCTTTCTCCACCCCCACCAAAAAGGCACTATGCCCCACTGCCACTGTCCAAGCTCGGACATAATTGGATAGTGGGACTAATTGGGCAGCTCTTTCAAAGAGCTGGCACAAGCAAGATGGGCTGTGCTGTATGGTTCTATGATAAAGAATGGCACTTTGGATGAGGTATTGTTTGCTTCCACAGACTCTTGTGCAGCATTAGATGATGCCTTCAGAGGTAAGGGAAGAAAATCCAAGGGAGAATTAGAGGAGAAGAAAAAGTGACTGCCTCGCCACGTTTCTGTGACGTGGGGATCGTAGATGCAAACCCCAACACGGTGAGCTACTAAGCAGGGAGGTAACCAGGAAAACTTCCCCATTGGAAGTCTGAAAGACATATCTTGCCCATCCTCTAGTTGCTGATTTCAGTGGTAGTGGGCGTGGGATGCCCTCTTCACTGCTTGTGATGTGAGATTGGAGAGATTAAAACAGGCAAAGTGATTTAAAATGCTCGTCCTCATCCACAAAACTCTCTGAGCCCTTGCCCATTCCTACTTGCCTCTTTGGTCTTCCAACTTTGGCTTCTTCCCTCTTTCCCCACTCTACCTCTGGTGGTAATGTCTTCAGCCTTTACTACCCCAATTTTGCTACCTCTCTCACTAAAAGCGTCCTCACAGCCTATTTCTTCAATCATGCCTTTGGCTTTTCCCTTACTTCTGTTACTGCTTCATATCTGATTTTTTTCCCTCTGTAACACCATGGGGTATTTTACTGGATTAAAGGTATTACATACATGTAAGTTATTATTGTTCAATATGTTTTTAATTGGTATTGTTCTCACAAAAGAATGGCTATTTACTTTTAACTTTTCCTTACCTTTTTAACTTATGCCCCCTAGTATTGGAGTCCTTCACTATAATAAGCCCTTTGCTTGCATCCTATTTTGTCGATCCCATTTTGTCAATCCCCTTCAAAATCTTGAAAACTTAATGAGATCACTTTGAAGCCTTTTTTTACAAAATCAACTTACATTTATTTAGCAGCTTTTAATGTAGAAAGATGTTGCTTCACAAAATCGTAGTTTTTTTTAAATAAGGACACCAAGCCAAAAGAGATGTTAGGAGGCATGAACAAAGCTTGGTCAATGAGGTGCGTATTAAGGACAGTCTTAAAAGGGGAGAAAAAGGTGCGGAGGTGGAGGGGTGTAGGGAGAAAAGCCCAGAATGTGGGCCTAGATGGCTGAAGACATGGCCACCAGTATTGGGACGAAGAGGGGGAGGGGATTCAGAGGAATGGAGATTTCAGGGCCTGGGGTTTTAGAGCTGGAGGAGGTTGCAGAGATGGGGAGGGACGAGACAATGAAGGGATTTAAATATAGGAAAATGAATTTTAAATTGGAGACGTTGGGGGACCTGGAGCCAATATAGGTCACCAAAGATGGGTGATGGGTGAGTGGAACTTCGTGCAGGATATGGGCAACCAAGTTTACGGAGGGTGGAGGATGGGAGGCCAGCCAAGAGAACATTGGAATAGTTGAGTCTGGAAGTGAAAAGGGCATGGATGAGGGTTTCAGCAACAGATGGGGTGAGACGAGCAATGTTTTAGGTGGAAGTCAGTGGTTTTTTTAAATGGAGAGGAGTTCATCTCTGGGTCAAGTAGGATGCTGAGGTTGCAATCAGTCTCATTCAACCTCAAAACAGTGGCCGGGAAGGGAGATGGAATCAGTGGCAAGGATATGGATTTTTCAAAAACTTACTTTTTTGGTAGCAGGCGATCCCAAGGTCTGGTTTTACTGGGTGCAGTGAATGTGTTCTGTGTGGTGATTTTACGTTTTTTTTTTAACTTTCAGTAACACACAAATTTGTCTTATTTTCTTTGGACAGCATTTCTAAAACATTCATAGTTCTATTCTTTTCATTGTGGTGAGAATTGTTCAGTCTTTAGTTTGTATCTGTCCTTTTGCAAAGACTGAGCTCGAGGTTGAGGTAAAGGGGCCTGTTGTATCAGAGCACTGGTTGTCTTATTTAAAGTCAATTGGGCACAAATAAATTAAAACACTGTTAAGACTACAGCATTGCTGTGTGGGGCAGTAGAATAACAAAATTCTAGCCAACAAAAGTTCTTTGATACTGAATCAGTGATTCATTCAGCTTTTTCACGCTGAAGGAAGTAGGAAGAAAGATTTGTGTTCTTGAAGTTTTTTTTTGGTGGAGGGGCCCAAGTTGCAGTGCATTTTAAATTGCAGGTTTCATTTGGGTGAGGGTTTCTCTCTCGCGCCCTCTGCCCCTCGCGCCCTCTGCCCCTTGCGCCCGCTTGCACCCTCTGCCCCTTGCGCCCTCTGCCCCTTGCGCCCGCCCGCTGCCCATACAATTGTGATTGTTTCTTCTTTGTAATTAACATTTGTTTACTTTCCTTTGTGATTTTACTGTTTTCCCAACTTATTTTATGAAAAAGTGATTGTAATCTACCCTGATGGCCTAACAAGTTCATCCAGTTATTAATTGGGTTGTACAAGCTGGAGAGGTTCTAGGTCCAATTCCTGGTCTGTGCTGAGTTACCTGATCCCAACTGGAGCGATGGTGAAGGCATCAGAACCCTTGCGTTAGGGAGGGGGAAATTAGCCAGGCTTCCTGAGTCCAATCGCTATCCAGTGGCCCCTGTTGGAACTGCGTGTGTATACAGAGGGTGAGCATGGGATCAGATTTGACTGACTCCGTCTGGAGTTGAATAAGATGCTGATACTTGCTGTTGAGGCTCACACATGATTAATGACCACTTGAGAAAAGTACTGGATGACTAACAGAACCAACCATAGCCCAGGAAGGAACCAATGGGGTGGTGAGAAAACTGGTGAGACAAGTATGTGGGCAGGGAGGAAATGATT
This sequence comes from Heptranchias perlo, assembly GCF_035084215.1. Taxonomy (NCBI): domain Eukaryota; kingdom Metazoa; phylum Chordata; class Chondrichthyes; order Hexanchiformes; family Hexanchidae; genus Heptranchias; species Heptranchias perlo. Next base: position 13,470,192 of record NC_090328.1, read on the forward strand.
GGTAAACAATCATGGTTCATTAGTTTGTGTATGTGCTCTCAGTAACTGTTGCTGCAAACTCTGTAAAGTACAGATACCTAACTTCTGTTTTGTTCTTGCCAGGTGCAAGAATTGGCATTATGATGACCGTCTGCTCACATCCAGTGTTATCATTGTTTTCCATAATGAAGGATGGTCAACCCTTATGAGGACTGTTCATAGTGTGATCAAGAGGACACCCAAAAAGTATCTAGCAGAAATAGTTATGATTGATGATTACAGTAACAAAGGTAAGAACTTGAATCCCAAGCAGTGGAATTCCCTCCTTAAACCTCTCTGTCTCTCAACCTCTCTATCCTTTTAAGGCGCTCCTTAAAACCTACCCCTAACCAAGCTTTTAGTCACCCGTTCTAATATCTCCATAACTGGCTCAGTGTCAAATTTTGGCTGATAACAGTCCTGTGTAACGCCTTGGGACTTTTTACTATGTTCAAGGCACTATATAAATGCAAGTTGTTGTTTAAAAGCTGTTTTCCCTAGCAGGGTTCAGCAGTACAATATATATACTCTACAGTATAATGCATATACTGTACCAAATTCTGCAATTTTTTTTTTCCTTAGCGTCTGTTCACCCTCTTCCCTTCTTCCATCCGTCCGCCCCCCTGGACTTTGTGCCATCCAGTAACGTTTAAAAAAGAAAATTAGTCTTTTAGGAACCCACAAGGGGGCATCCTTTCCCAAGCTTATCATTGCATTGAGGCTACTTTTTTTTACTTTGATGGAATCTGTAGTGACTGCGAGAAATGCAGCATTAGATTCCTGATTCTGACTCCACTTGAATCCCAGCTTTTAAGTTTGCCGATTTCTGAGCTGGGTGGCGACCAAAACCAAATCCTTTCATAGTCATCTTATGGATTCTTGTGCTGTCAAGTAATTTGATATGTAAAATATCCTCTTTCATTTTTACTACTATAGAAGAAGTATAAAGCCTATGAGTATGCAGTGGCCTTCAGGTTTAATATGTCCTCACAACTATCAAAATAGGAAAAGGAAATCTGCACAATAATAGGGAAGGGAAGCTTGATTGGTGTATATTCCTTTTAAAGGACCAAAACCACTTGCCATAGAGTTCTCAAATTGACCCGCTATAGTGATCTTGTAAAGACTGTTACCATTAATTATATTTTGACAAATGTTTTCTCCTTGTAGCTAAACAGAGTTGTATAGTGCATTTCCCAAAGGGTTTGCCCATATTGTTTTCATAGAATGGATGTTTTAATCAGCTGATATTCTCATTCCATTGGAAATAAAATTGAATGTAGTTGTCTGAGAGTTAGAAATAAACACAGCTGGTATGTGGTAGTGGGTATTGCTTTATGTATGTTATGTGGGTTGTGTTCGCCTGCATTGTCCATTATACTATACATTGTACTTCATTGGCTGTGAAGCACTCTGGGACGTCCTGAGGTTGTGAAAGGCGCCATATAAATGCAAGTACTACTACTACTACTACCAGCTTCAATATAGCCATGTTAATTTCACCTGGGTAACTGGATGGCAGCTTTTTTACGTTAGAATTAATATTGAAGTCATTAATAAATTGTTTTATACTCTTGACCAACAATTAGAATCTAAGTCTGACCCTTTGGCCTGATCACGTTTGGCTGATAAGTGACAAGTAACATTCACACCATCCAACTGTCAGGCAATGACCATCTCCAACAAGGGAGAGCATAACCACCTCCCCTTGACATTCAGTGGCATTACCATCACCAAGTCCCACACCACCAACATCCTGGGGGTCACCATTGACCAGAAACTGAACTGGACCAGCCGCATAAATGCCATGGCTACTAGAGCAGGTCAAAGGTTGGGAATTCTGCAGCAAGTTAATTAGGATACGGTAGCATAGTGGTTATGTTACTGGACTAGTAATCCAGAGTTCAAATCCTGCCACAGAAGACGGGGAATTTAAATTCAATTAATTAAATTTTTTAAATGGTGGCCATGAAACTACCGGATTGTCGTAAAAACCCATCTGGTTCACTAATGTCCATACCCGGTCTGGGCTATATGTGACTCCAGACCCACTGCAATGTGGTTGATTCTTAATTGCCCTCTGAAATGGCCTAGCAAGCCACTCAGTTGTAAAATCTCGCTACGAAAAGTCATAATAAGAATAAAACCGGACGGACCACCCGGCATCGGACCACTAGGCACCAGACAAGACAAAGGCAAACCCAGCCCAGTCGACCCTGCAAAGTCCTCCTCACTAACATATGGGGACTTGCACCAAAATTGGGAGAGCTGTCCCACAGACTAGTCAAGCAACAGCCTGGCATAGCCATACTCACAGACTCTTCATCACCATCCGTGGGTTTGTCCTGTCCCACCGGCAGGACAGACCGACCAGAGGTGGCGGTACAGTGATATACAGTCAGGAGGGAGTGGCCCTGGGAGTCCTCAACATTGACTCCAGACCCCATGAAATCTCATGACATAGGTCAAACATGTGCAAGGAAACCTCCTGCTGATTATCACCTACCGCCCTCCCTCAGCTGATGAATCAGTCCACCTCCATGTTGAGCACCACATGGAGGAAGCACTGAGGGTAGCAAGGGCACAGAACATACTCTGGTTGGAGGACTTTAATGTCCATCACCCAGAGTCCTGAAGGACATAGCTGCCAGACTGGGCCTGCGGCAGGTGGTGAGCGAACCAACACAAGGGAAAAACCTACTTGACCTCGTCCACACCAATCTACCTGTCGCAGATGTATCTGTCCATGACTGTATTGGTAGGAGTGACCACCACACAATCCTCGTGGAGACAAAGTCCCGTCTTCGCACTGAGGACACCATCCAACGTGTTGTGTGGCACTATCACCGTGCTGAATGGGATAGATTCAGAACAAATCTAGCAGCTCAAAACTAGGCATTCATGAGGCGCTGTGGGCCATCAGCAGCAGCAGATTTGTATTCCAGCACAATCTAAAACCTCATGACCTGGCATATTCCTCACTCTACCATTACCAACAAGCCAGGGGATCAACCCTGGTTCAATGAGGAGTGTAGAACAGCATGCCAGTAGCAGCACCAGGCGTACCCAAAAATGAGGTGCCAACCTGGTGAAACTACAACTCAGGACCACATGCATGCTAAACAGCGGAAGCAACATGCTATAGACAGAGCTAAGCGATTCCACAACCAACGGATCAGATCAAAGCTCTGCATTCCTGCCATACCCAGTCGTGAATGGTGGTGCACGGTTAAACAACTAACGGGAGGAGGAGGCTCTGTAAACATCCCCATCCTCAATGATGGCGGAGTCCAGCACGTGAGTGCAAAAGACAAGGCGTTTGCAACCACCTTCAGCCAGAAGTGCTGAGTAGTTGATCTATCTTGGCCTCATCCCAATATACCCACCATCACAGAGCCCTAGTAAAATTGAAGTCAGTGGGAATCAGGGGGAAAACTCTCCAGTGGCTGGAGTCATACCGAGCACAAAGGAAGATGGCAGTGGTTGTTGGAGGCCAATCATCTCAGCCCCAGGACATTGCTGCAGGAGTTCCTCAGGGCAGTGTCCTAGGCCCAACCATCTTCAGCAGCTTCATCAATGACCTTCCCTCCATCATAAGGTCAGAAATGGGGATGTTCGCTGATGATTGCACAGTGTTCAGTTCCATTCGCAACCTCTCAGATAATGAAGCAGTCCGTGCCTGCATGCAGCAAGACCTGGACAACATCCAGGCTTGGGCTGATAAGTGGCAAGTAACATTCGCGCCAGACTAGTAGCAGGCAATGACCATCTCCAACAAGAGAGAATCTCACCACCTCCCCTTGACATTCAACGGCATTACCATCACCGAATCCCCCACCATTAACATCCTGGGGGTCACCATTGACCAGAAACATAACTGGACCAGCCATATAAATACTCTGGCTACAAGAGTAGGTCAGAGGCTGGATATTCTGTGACGAGTGACTGACTCACCTCCTGACTCTCCAAAGCCTTTCCACTATCTAGAATCATAGAAGTTTACAACATGGAAACAGGCCCTTCGGCCCAACATGTCCATGTCGCCCAGTTTATACCACTAAGCTAGTCCCAATTGCCTGCACTTGACCCATATCCCTCTCTACCCATCTTACCCATGTAACAGTCCAAATGCTTTTTAAAAGACAAAATTGTACCCGCCTCTACTACTGCCTCTGGCAGCTCGTTCCAGACACTCACCACCCTTTGAGTGAAAAAATTGCCCCTCTGGACCCTTTTGTATCTCTCCCCTCTCACCTTAAATCTATGCCTCCTCGTTATAGACTCCCCTACCTTTGGGCACAAGTCAGAAGTGTGACGGAATACTTTCCACTTGCCTGGATGAGTGCAGCTCCAACAGCACTCAAGAAGCTCGACAGGACAAAGCAGCCCGCTTGATTGGCACCCCATCCACCACCCTAAACATTCACTCCCTCCAGCACCGGCGTACTGTGGCTGCAGTGTGTACCATCTACAGGATGCACTGCAGCAACTCGCCAAGGCTTCTTCGACAGCACCTCCCAAACCCACCTAGAAGGACAAGGGCAGCAGGCACAACTGAACAACATCACCTGCACGTTCCCCTCCAAGTCACACACCATCCCAACTTGGAAATATATCACCATTCCTTCATCGCCGCTGGGTCAAAATCCTGGAACTCCCTACCTAACAGCCCTGTGGGAGAACCTTCACCACACGGACTGCAGCGGTTCAAGAAGGCGGCTCACCACCACTTTCTCAAGGGCAATTAGGGATGGGCAATAAATACTGGCCTTGCAACGACCCCCACATCCCATGAACGAATAAAATAAAACTGGCTCACCTAACTCCCCAAAGCCCCTCTACCACCTACAAGGCACAAGTCAGGAGTGTGATGGAATACTCTCCACTTGCCTGGATGGATGCAGCTCCAACAACACTCAAGAAACTTTTCACTATTCAGGACAAAGCAGTCCACTTGATTGGCACCCCATCCACTGGCTTAAATATCCATTCCTTCCACCATCCGCATACGGTAGCTGCAGTGTTTACTGTCTGCAGGAAGCGCTGCAGCAATTCGCCAAGGTTTCTTCAGCAGCAGCTCCCAAACCCGCGACCTCCACCACCCAGAAGTATAAGGGCGGAAAGTGTATGGGAACACCATCACCACCAAGTCACATACTATCCTGACTTGGATATAAATCGTCAGTCCTTCATAGAAACGTAGAAAATAGGAGCAAGAGCAGGAGTAGGCCATACGGCCCTTCAAGCCTGCTCTTCCATTCAATATGATCATGGCTGATCCTCTATCTCAATACCATATTCCCGCTCTCTCCCCATACCCCTTGATGCTTTTTGTGTCTAGAAATCTATCTATCTCCTTCTTAAATATATGCAGTGACGTGGCCTCCACAGCCTTCTGTGGTAGAGAATTCCACAGGTTCACCACCCTATGAGTGAAGATATTTCTCCTCATCACAGTCCTAAAAGCCCTACCCAGTATCCTGAGACTGTGACCCCTCGTTCTGGAACCCCCAGCCAGGGGAAACATCCTCCCTGCATCCAGTCTGTCTAGTCCTGTCAGAATTTTATACGTTTCAATGAGATCCCCTCTCATTCTTCTAAACTCGAGTGAATACAGGCCGCTTCGACCCAATCTCTCCTCATACGACAGTCCTGCCATCCCAGGAATCAGTCTGGTGAACCTTCGCTGCACTCCCTCTATGGCAAGTATATCCTTTCTTAGGTAAGGAGACCAAAACTGCACACAATACTCCAGGTGTGGTCTCACCAAGGCCCTGTATAACTGCAGTAAGACATCCTTGCTCCTGTACTTAAATTCTCTTGCAATGAAGGCCAACATACCATTTGCCTTCCTAACTGCTTGCTGCACCTGCATGATTGCTTTCAGTGACTGGTGTACAAGGACACCCAGGTCTCTTTGTACATCAACATTTCCCAATCTATCACTATTTAAATAATACTCTGCCTTTCTGTTTTTCCTTCCAAAGTGGATAACTTCACATTTATCCACGTTATACTGCATCTGCCATGTATTTGCCCACTCGCTCAACTTGTTTAAATCGCCTTGAAGCCTCTTTGCATCCTCCTCACAACTCACAATCCAACCTAGTTTTGTGTCGTCAGCAAACTTGGAAATAGATACATTTGGTTCCCTCATCCAAATCATTGATATATATTGTGAATAGCTGGGGCCCAAGCACCGATCCCGGCGGTACCCCACTAGTCACTGCCTGTCACCCCGAAAAAGACCCATTTATTCCTACTCTCTGTTTCCTGTCTGTTAATCAATTTTCAATCCATGCCAGTATATTACTGCCAATCCCATGTGCTTTAATTTTGCACACTAACCTCTTATGTGGGACTTTATCAAAGGCCTTCTGAAAATCCAAATACACCACATCCACTGGTTCTCACTTATCTATCCTACCAGTTACATCCTCAAAAAACTCCAGTAGATTTGTCAAACACGATTTCCCTTTCATAAATCCATGTTGACTTTGTCTAATCCCGTTGATATTTTCTAAGTGTCCTGTTAACACATCCTTTATAATAGACTCTTGCATTTTCCTTACTACTGATGTTAGGCTAACCGGTCTGTAGTTCCCTGTTTTCTCTCCCTCTTTTTTTTTTAAATAGTAGGGTTACATTTGCCATCCTCCAACTGCAGGAACTGTTCCATAATCTATAGAATTTTGGAAGATGACCACCAATGTATTCACTATTTTCATGGCTACCTCTTTTAGTACTCTGGGATGCAGATTATCAGGCCTTGGGGATTTATCGGCTTTCAGTCCCATCAATTTCTCCAGCACTATTTTTTTTACTAATACTAATTTTCTTTAACTCCTCCTTCTCACTAGACCCTTGGTTCCCTAGCATTTCTGGGAAGTTATTTGTGTCCTCTTCTGTGAAGACAGAACCAAAGTATTTGTTTAATTGCTCCGCCATTTCTTTGTTCCCCATTATAAATTCTCCCATTTCTGACTGTAAGGCACCTACATTTGTCTTCACTAATCTTTTTCTTTTTACATACTTGTAGAAGCTTTTACAGTCCACTTTTATGTTCCTTGCAAGTTTACTCTCATACTCTATTTTTCCTCTCTTAATCAATGTCATAGTCCTTTTTTGCTCAATTCCAAACTGCTACCAATCCCCAGGATTGCTACTTTTTCTGGCAACTTTATATGACTCTTTGGATCTAATACTATCCTTAATTTCTTTTGTTAGCCATGGTTGGGCCGTTTTTCCTTTTGTATTTTTGCGCCAGAATGGAATGTATAACTGTTGCAATTCATGTATTCGTTCCTTAAATGTTAGCCATTGCCTATCCACCGTCATGCCTTTTAATGAAGCTTCCCAATCTATCATAGCCAACTCACTCCTCATACCTTCGTAGTTTCCTTTGTTTAGATTTAGGACCCTAGTTTCGGATTGGACCACTTCACTTTCCATCTTAATGAAGAATTCTATCATCTTATGGTTACTCTTCCCTAAAGGACCCCGCACAACAAGATTATTAATTTACCCCTTCTCATTGCACAATGCCCAATCTAGGATAGCCTCTTCCCTGGTTGGCACCTCAACGTACTGGTTTAAAAAACCATCTCGTTCAAACTACAGGAATTCATCCTCCACAGTATTATTGCTTTTTTGGTTTGGCCAGTCCGTATGTAGATTAAAGTCACCCATGATTACTGTAGTACCCTTGTTACATGCATCTCTAATTTCCTGTTTGATCCCATCCCCTACATTACCACTACTGTTTGGAGGCCTATAGACAACTCCCACCAGTGTTTTCTGCCCCTTGGTGCTTCTTAACTCCACCCAGACTGATTCTACATCTTGATTTTCTGAGCCAATTTTCTTGCTATTGCTCTGCTTTCATTCTTTACTAACAACACCACCCCACCTCCTTTTCCTTTTTGCCTGTCCTTCCTAAATATCGTACCCTTGGATATTCAGCTCCCCACCTTGGTCACCCTTCAGCCATGTCTCTGTAATTGGAATTATCGTATCTGTTTACATCTATTTGCACTGTTAATTTGTCTACCTTATTATGAATGCTTCATGCATTCAGATACAGTGCCTTTAGATTTGTCTTTTAAACATTATTAGACATCTTAACATTTTTTTGTACTATGGCCCTATTTGTCTTATTACCATTTTTTTCTTACCCGGACCCTATTTGTTAGTGCATTCTTTTGTTTGTACGCTCTGTCCCTTCCGGATACAATCTGGTTATCCTTACCCCAATCTCTTTCCTGCACTGTATCCTTGTCTTTTCTCTGTAGCCATTCTAGATTTCTCTTCACCGGGACCCTCCTCCCCCTTATTTAGTTTAAAGCACTATCTACCTCCCTAGTTGTTCGATTCGCTAGAACTCTGGTCTCAGCATGGTTCAGGTGTAGTCCGTCCCAACGGAACAGATCTCTTTCCCCAGTACTGGTGCCAGTGCCCCACGAATCGAAACCCACTTCTCCCACACCAATCTTTGAGCCACGCGTTCATCTCTCTGATCTCCCTATGCCAATTTGCTCGTGGCTCAGGTAATAATCCAGAGGTGGTTCTGCTTTTTAATTTAGTCCCTAGCTGCTCAAACATTCTCAGCAGCACCTTTTTCTTAGTCCTGCCTACGTCGTTGGTACCTACGTGAACCACGACAACTGGATCCTCCCCCTCCCACTCCAAGTTCTTCTCCAGCCCGGAGGAGATGTCCTTAATCCGGGTAAGCAACATAGCCTTCGGGACTCATGCTCCTGGCTGCAGAGAACAGTGTCTATTCCCCTAACTATACTGTCGCCTACTACAAACACCTTCCTTTTGACTCCCCCCACTTGAACGGCTTCCTGTACCACGGTGCAGTGGTCAGTTTGCTCGTCCTCCCCGCAGTCCCCGCACTTGTCCACAAGGATTGCAAGAACCTCTAATCTATTGGACAAGCGCAGGGACTGAGGCTTCTAAAATACTACCTCCTGGATTCCGTACCTGCCTCACTCGCAGTCACACCCTACTGTCCCTGACCACGTTTCAATTCTAAAGTATTGAATCTAAGGGGTGTGGCTGCCTCCTGGAGCAAAAGGTCCAGGTAGCTTTCTCCCTCCCTGAGGTCTCACAACGTTTGCAGCTCGGACTCCAGCTCCTCAACACGGAGTCAAAGTTCCTCGAGCCGCGGACACTTACTGCAGACGTAGTCACCCTGGACAAAAATGTCCACAAGCTCCCACATGTTGCATAGAATCTTACAGCAGAGAAGGAGGCCATTCGGCCTGTTGTGCCTGTGCCGGCTCTTTCAAAGAGCTGTCCAGTTTGGTCCCATAACCCTGCAAATTAGTCCCTTTCAAGTACATGCCCAATTGCCTTTTGAAAGTTCCTATGGAATCTGATTCCACCACCCTTTCAGGTAGTGCGTTCCAGATCATAACAACCCTCTGTGAAAAATTTCTCCTCATTTCCGCTCTAGTTCCTTCGCCAATTATTTTAAATCTATGGCTTCTGGTTACTGACCCACTTGCCAGAGGAAACAGTTTTTCCCTACTTGCTCTATCCATACCCCTCATAACTTTGAATACCCTCTCCCCTTAACCTTCTCTGCCCTAAGGAGAACAATCCCAGCTCCTCCATTCCTCTCCACATAATTGAAGTCCCTCATCCCTGGTATCATCCTGGTAAATCTCCTCTTGTACCCTCTCCAAGGCATTGACATCCTTCCTAAAGTGTGGTGTCCTGAATTGTACATAATACTCCAGCTGAGGCCTAACCAGTGATTTGTAAAGATTTAGCATGACTTCCTTGTTTTTGTATTCAGTGCCCCTATTTGCAAAGCCAAGTATCCCATAAGCTTTCTTAACCGCCTTATCAACTTGCCCTGCCTCCTTCAAAGATATGCAAATATGTACTCCCAGGTCCCTCTGCTCTTCCTCTCCCCTCAAAATGGTACCATTTAGATTATACCGCCTCTCCATGTTGTTCCTCCCAAAGTGTATCACTTCACATTTATCCGCATTGTCACTGGGTTAAAATCCTGGAATTCCCTACCTAACAGCATTGTGGGAGTACCTTCATCACACGGATTGCAGCGGTTCAAGGCAAAGGCCCACCACCACCTTCTCCAGGGCAACGAGGGATGGGCAATAAATGCCGGTCCTGCCAGCGACGCCCGCGTCCCAAGAATGAAAGATCTGGCTCTATCCCGAACTGAGCTTCGTCCCCATCTGAGTTGAGTTATTAAGAACAGACTGCTTTCTTCCACCTTCGTAACACTACCCACCGCTGCCCTACCTCTTCTCCTCCACTGTAGACAAAACCCTTATCCATGCCTTTATAATCTAGAGTCTCAACTTCTCATGTTTTATTGGCCAGGTTCCTGCCTCAACCCTCCATAAATTACAAATCATTCAAAGCATGCAGCCCATGTCCTCAAAGTCCTTCTTCCCCATCACCCCTGTCCTGTCTAAGCTTCACTGGTTCCTTGTGTCTCAGTGTTTTAACTGCAAGATTCTCATCCTCTATCAAATCACTGTGTAGTCTTGCTCTACCATGGGTTACGGCTGGTCTTCTGTTCCTGCCACTCCACCTTTGGTAGCCATTCTTTTAGCCATTAAACTCCCGTTCTCTGGAACTCCCTCCCTAGATCCTTCTGTGTTGTCACCTCCCTCTTTGCTTTCAGAAAACTCAAAACCCTTCTCTTTGTCTCTCCCAATCCTGTCCATTTTTCCTCCTGCTTGGCATTTTCTGTCTTCCTTGCTCAATGTAAAGCACTTTGAAACATGGGGAGCGCCATATAAATATTTGTTGTCTGCTTCCCCACAATGACCCTATCCTTCCATTCAGAAGTTTTAACTGTTCTTGTCTTAAACTGGCCAAAGGGCAAGCATTTCTTTTTTAAAAACAGCACACAGAAATTGGAGCACGCACAGATGTTTTTTTTTAAATCTGTCTTTCAAATCTTTTCCAACAACTTCAATATGGTCAGAATAGAAGACTGATAAATCGCTCAGCGAGAGGCTGATGGCAGATGGTCCTTGTTTTGCCCCTACAGATTCAGTACTTGAAGCGACTGGCATAGTTCCATTTTTAAAAAGTGATTCAGCTCTTGCATATGACTGAGATACAAAATTCTTGAATGCTCTGTGCATTGGGATTTGTCTTAAACTATGACTTTTACTTCAAATGCTTTTGAGAATATCCCTGGCTCCAAGCAATTTAACAATTTTGATGATTTGTTTCCTTTGTTGTCTCGACTCCAGCACATTTAAAAGAGAGGTTGGAGGAATATTTGAAACAATGGAATGGGTTAGTCAAGGTATATCGAAACGAAAGAAGAGAAGGATTAATTCAAGCAAGAAGTATTGGTGCTCATAAGGCGAAACTTGGACAGGTAGAGTAAAATCTGGATTCTTATTCATTCAAAGTCTACATACTAATAGGCTTCCTGTCATCTACTGGTGGTGGGTGAATCACTTGGTGGCATTGTTTGAGGAATTCTCAAATTCATGGAAAATGCCTTCATTGCAGTAAAGTGATCTTTCCCCTTCTCTGCTTTCTTTTAATTTAAGGCCTTGTGAACAGCATTTTTGGTTCTTTCACTGGAGGCAATAGTATTTCAACAGGACAATTGTAATGCACTCTGAAAACCTGAATATTGAGACTGTCGCATCCCCATTGGCGGCTCTGCCTTCAGCCATCTGGGATCTAAGCTCTGGAATTCTCTCCCTAAACCCCTCCACTTCTCTATCCTCCTTTAACACGTTCTTTAAAACCTACCTCTTTGACCAAGCTTTTGGTCACCTGTCCTAATGTCTCCTTCTTTGGTTCAGTGTCAATTTTTGTCTGATTATGCTCCTGTGAAGAGATGTTTTACCACGTTAAAGGCGCTGTATAAATGTAAGTTGTTGTTGTCTTGTACTGTCAAAGCACTTGTTATTCCTGCGATGTCTGATTAAGAAGACACTTTGTGAAAGCATTCAAATTATCCAGGTATTGGCACTTGCAGATACTGCTTGTAGTCAGAAGCAAATTGTTTCTAGTAGTTGAGTGGTTAAGAACAAGGAACTCAAGATACAAAATTAAATGTAAGAGATTTAGAACAGAGGGCAGGAGATAGAAACATAGCAAAATTTACAGCACAGAAGGAGGCCATTCAGCCCATCATGTCTGTGCCGGTCGATAAAGAGCTACCCAGTCTAATCCCATTTTCCAGCACTTGGTCCGTAGGCTTGTCAGTTATGGCACTTTAAGTGCATATCCAAGTACTTTTTAAATGCGATGAGGGTTTCTGCCTCTACCACCCTTTCAGGTAGTGAGTTCTGATCGCTACCCCCCTCTGGGTGAAAAATTTTTTCCTCAGCTCCCCTCTAATCCTTCTACCAATTCCTTTAAATCTATGCCCCCTGGTTATTGACCTCTCTGCTAAGAGAAATAGGTCCTTCCTGTCCACTCTATCTAGGCCCCTCATAATTTTGTACTCCTCAATTAAATCACCACTCAGCCTCCTCTGTTCCAAAGAAAACAACCCCAGCCTATCCAATCTGTCATCATAGCTAAAATTCTACAGTCCTGACACATCCTCGTAAATCTCCTCTGTACCCTCTTTAGTTCAATCACATCTTTCCTGTAATGTAGTGACCAGAACTTCGCAGTACTCAAGCTGTGGCCTAACTAGCGTTTTATACAGTTCCAGCATAACCTCCCTGCCCTTATATTCTATGCCTCGGCTAATAAAGGAAAGATACTTCTTCGCATAGTTATGAGGCAGTTGGAATTCACTTCCAGGTTAATAAGGCCCTTAAAAAAGCAAACAAAGGACTGGGTTCATTTCTAGAGGGATAGATTTGAAAAGCAGAAAAATTATGTTAAACTTGTATAGAACCTTGGTTAGACCACACTTGGAGTACTGCACACAATTCTGGTCTCCATAATAAAAAGGATATAGAGGCACTGGAGAAGATGCAAAAAAGATTTATTAAGATGATACCAGAACTGAGAGGTTATACCTATCAGGAAAGCTTGAACAGGCTTGGGGCTCTTTTTTCTAGAAAAGAGAAGGCTGATGGGTGACCTGATAGAAGCCTTTAAGATTATGAAAGGGTTTGATAGGGTAGATGCAGAGAAGATATTTCCACTTGTGGAAGAGACCAAAACTAGGGGCCATAAATATAAGATAGCTGCTAGGGAATTCGGGGGAATCTTTTTTACCCAGAGAGTGGTAAGAATGTATAACTTGCTACCACAAGGAATAGTTGAAGTGACCAGCATTTAAGGGGAAGCTGGGTAAAGACATGAAGAAGAAAGGAATAGAAGGATTTGCTGATAGGGTTCGATGAAGAAGGGTGGGAGGAGGCTCTTATGGAGCATAAACACCGGCATGAACCAGTTGGGCCAACTGGCCCATTTGAGTGCTACATTCTATGTAGGTAGAAACTATGTCAACATTCAGGATTAGATTGGATAAGTGGACAAAGAAAAAGGGGTTGAAGGGATATGGGAACAGGATGGGTAAATGAGATTAGAACTGTATGCTCAGGTGGAGGGTAAACGCCAACATAAACTGGTTAGGCTGAATGGCCTGTTTCCATGTTGTAACTTCTATGTATTTCCAGGTATTCTATAACACTTTAATGTGCTCATTTTCTTTACTTGACAGTTGGTTAAATTAAGTGTATGGCCGCCAAGAAATAGTATATCACCTAAAAGTGTCTTTCTCTCTTTGTAACTGTTCCTTTTATACGTTTTCTGCTTGTGTGCATTCAAAAAAAAATATAGATATATATCTATATCATAGTAGGTGTAGCACAGGAGGCGGTCATTCGGCCCATCGTGCCTGTGCCGGCTCTTTGAAAGAGCTATCCAATTAGTCCCATTCCCCTACTTTTTCCCCATAGCCCTGTAAATTTTTTCCCTTCAAGCATTTATCCAGTTCTCTTTTGCAAGTTACTATTGAATCTGCTTCCACCACCCGTTCAGGCAGTGCATTCCAGATCATTACAACTCGCTGTGTTTAAAAAAAATGTTTCCTCATATTGCCTCTGGCTCTTTTGCCGATCACCCTAAATCTGTGTCCTTTGGTTACCGACCTGTCTTCCACTGGAAACAGTTTCTCCTTATTTACTCTGTCAAAACCGTTCATGATTTTGAACACCACTATCAAATCTCCCCTTAACTTTCTCTGTTCTAAGGAGAACAACCCCAGCTTCTCCAGTCTCTCCACATAACTGAAGGCCCTCATCCCTGCCACCATTCTAGTAAATCTCTTCTGCACCTTCTCTAAAGGACATCCTTCCTAAAGTGTGGTGCCCAATGACTTAGATGAAGGGACCGCGTTTAATGTATCCAAGTTTGCTCATGCTACAAAGCTAGGTGGGAAAGTAAGCTGTGAGGATGACAGAGTCTACAAAGGGATATAGGTAGATTAAGTGAGTGGGCAAGAAGGGGCAGATGGAGTATAATGTGGGGAAATGTGCGGTTATTCACTTTGGTAGGAAGAAGAGAAAAACAATATTTTTTAAATGGTGAGAAACTATTAAATGTTGGCAGAGAGATTTGGGTATCCTCGTACAAGAAACACAAAGTTAGCATGCAGGTACAGCAAGCAATTAGGAAGGCAAAAATGGCATGTTGGCCTTTATTGCAAGGGGGTTGGAGTACAAGAGTAAGGAAGTCTTGCTACAGTAGTACAGGGCTTTGGTGAGACCACACCTGGAGTACTGTGTGGAGTTTTGGTCTCCTTATCTAAGGAAGGACATACTTGCCTTCGAGGCGGTGCAATGAAGATTTACTAGATTGATTCCTGAGATGAGAGGGTTGGCCTATGAGGAAAGATTGAGTAGAATGGACCCATACTCTCTGGAGTTTAGAAGAATAAGAAGTGATCTCATTGAAACATATTAAATTTTGAGGGGGCTTGTCTGGGTAGATGCTGAGAGGTTGTTTCCCCTAGCTGGAGAGACTAGAACTAAGGGGCATTGTCTCAGGATAAGGGGTTGGCTGTTTAAGACTGAGATGAGGAGGAATTTCTTCAATGAGGGTTGTGAATCTTTGGAATTCTCTACCCCAGAGGGTTGTGGATGCTGAGTCTTTGAATATATTCGAGGCTGAGATCGATAGATTTTTGGACTCTAGGGGAATCAAGGGATATGGGGATCGGGCGGGAAAGTGGAGTTGAGGGCGAAGATCAGCCATGATCTTATTGAATGGCAGAGCAGGCTTGAGGGGCTGTATGGCCTACTCCTACTCCTGCTCCTATTTGTTATGTTCTAACCAGTGTTTTATAAAGGTTTGGCATAACGTAATATATACATAAATGATCGTTTAAAAGTGGACGGGCCTGAATAGCCTTTAGTCATTCTTCACCTTTTTGTGTTCTCAGGTGATTATCTCTAGGATCTGGCAATACTCAGTTAAGGTATCGATTAAATAAAACATTTGTCCCTTGCATTTTTAGGTGCTGATATATCTTGATGCTCACTGTGAAGTTGCACCTAACTGGTATGCACCACTTGTAGCCCCCATTTCTGCAGACAGGTAAGGCAAGCTGTTTTATTTCAAACCTGGTTCAGGTAGGGCTAGAAGATAGGGACTTGGTTACTAGAAGATCATGCAACTGCTTTTAGTGGCTTTAATTAATTTGGAATTGTAATTTACTCAAATGGGATGATGCAAATTTCCCTTCAGCTCCTGCCCCATCTCTACCCTAGATTAGCACAATAATATTGGAATGGGTGGTTTATTTGTTTCTTGCTTGGGTATGGAAGCTCCTCCACAGTTGTACTGCCAAAGCATCCTTGCACTTATTGTGACAATTGTAAATCTTTTATTTTGCCAAGCAGCCAAGATCACAAACAGTAGAGCATATGTGCCCTTCCCCAAACAAGGTGGTCAGAAGTGCAAGCCCCAGGACTTGATTATGAATCTGTGTGTGGCTGTTAGGAATGAATTGAATTGGTTTCTCCATGTCTTGCTACAATGAGATCAATGAAAACTATGAGCAAATATGATTCCTATTAGTGGATCATAGATCAGCATTGACAATGGAAGCTTTGCAGTGAAAAGATTAACAATTTTTTTGGAGGAGGGCATTAGAGAAATTAAATTGTGAAGTAAATGAAAGAAAAGCCGTAGGATAGAAAAATAAAGGACAGCAAGACGTTCAGATGAACATTAAAGATCCCATACTATTTATAAATTTATAAAATAGTGCCACCTTTTATATTTTTTTAAAAAAAGGATTGACTGGCCATTCATTCCATTGCTGCATCTGGAAACCCTGCCGTGCGCAAAATAGCCACCGTGTTTTACCTACACGAGGCACTGCACTTCAAAGTAATTCATTGTAACTTGAAGTGCTTTGAGATGTTTGTGAAATGCAAGTCTTTCCTTCCTTAATGAAGGATCAATGTGCTTAACCCTGAATCAGTGCAAAATGCCTTTGTATATATTTACATACATTGTTGATGAGGATAGAAGGAGCAGGAGACAGGGGTTTAAGGAGACTGTTGATAATGGAGAAAAGAAGCCGGGGGTTATCTTTGCATTCCAGAATTATCCTGGAGTAGTGAGCAGTTTTGGCAGAGGAGATCAGGGCCCGATAGTACTTGATATGGTCCAGCCATATCTGGTAATGAATGGCTAAACCAGTTGTGTGCCATACACATTCAAGTCTAGGTCCCTTGGACTTAATGGAGCAAGCAAAGATGGGGGCCGTACCAGGGAGGACGACCGGGGGAAGAGAGATTAAGGGTATTACTGGTGACAAGAAGTGAGGGTGTGATTGAGTAGATGGATACCTGCAGAAATATCATGGCGAATGGAGGGCCAAAGGCTAGACAGTTGTGAGTTTGAAAGTGCCGTTGTAAGTGATATGGGGAAGAGTTTTTTTCCAGGGCTAGGCGCAGAAGGAATTGGGGTTGGAAGGGGAGATGTAAATGGTGAGGGGTACAAGTGATCAGAGATGGCCTTGTCTTTTTTTTTCATTCATTCATGGAATGTGGGCGTCACTGGCAAGGCCAACATTTATTGCTCATCCCTAATTGCCCTTGAGATTGAGATCTCTGATTGAGACGATGGGAGTAGAGAGGCCAAGTGAGATAGCAAGGTCGAGGGGGTGGTCATGAATATGGGTTGGAGAGTTTATATGGAGGAAGAGGTTAAGGCAGGACAAGAGGGCAGTGAACTCAGAGAAGCGAGAGCAAGGTGAGTTGAGATGGAGGTTGAAAACACCAAGGATGAGAATTCGCTCAGTGTAGAGGCTGAGGGAGGAAAGGATATCTTGGTGAGAAACTTAGGGTGGGGCTCGTGGTCAGTAGAGAACAAGGATTTTAAAGGAGAGGCTAGAGGGGTGGCACAAGGTGAGGTGCTGAAAGGAGGAGAAGGTGCCAGAGGAGTAGGGAGACAGACCAAAATGAGATTTTGTGATAAGGGCCACACCGCCACCATGGAGGTCTGGGTGGGGCAAGGTATAACCAGACAGGGAGGCATCACTCGGGGGAAGATGTCATCACCCATGAGCCACGTTTCCATCAAGGCCATGATGTTGATGCAATCATGACAATAAGCTCATGGATGGCAAGGACATTGTTCAATGGATATTCTGGAGGGAGATGCGGCGATGAGCGGTGATTATTGATCCGTTAGCAAAGTCCACGGGGTCAGTGGTGGGAGGGGTGAGTGGGATAGGAAGGAGGTTGGCAAGATTAGCTCCCGGCAATGTGCTGGGTGGGAAGGTCGGCAAGAGAGGAGGATGGAGCGGTTGGGGTTGCTGCTCATAAAGAGGCAGCGACAAGTGGCTTGATGGGCCCTTCAGAGAATGCCGAGAGAGGCAAAGAAGGAAACAGTGAGCTTACCCAGGAGGGAGTCAAGTCTTTTTCCACTGGAGCAGAAAAGGCTGATGAGATTTAATTGAGGTTTTTAAAATTATGAAGCATTTTTGACTGAATAGTGAAAGACTATTCCCTTAGTAACAAGGGGCCATCAATTTAAAAGTCACACTAGGAGTGAGAAGAGTGGTTAGAAGAAATTTCTTAGTCTTTTGTTGCAGCTTAGAGTGCTTTGCCACGGGGAGTGGTTGAGGTAGAGACCATTGCATTTTTTAAAAGGAAAATTAGATAAATATTTGCAGCAAAGGAAGATACAGCTCTTTGGGGACCGAGAGGGGCAGTGGGATTAGTTTTGCATTGCTGTAACAAACAGCCGGTGGAGACACAATTGGCCGAACAGTCTCCTGTGCTGTAAACTACTATGGCTCTACATCATTTCAATTGCAGGCAAAAAATACATTATCATGGCAGCAGTCATTTGTACCATGGGCAGTGCTGTTTTTTCCAGCACTGCAATTCAACGATGCAAAATAAATTTTAAATTGTCATAAGGAGACTGCATTTTACAATAAGGAACACATATGTACCTGTGGATGGTTAAATTACATTAAATACTGGGTCAAAATTCTGGAACTCTCTACCTAACAGTACTGTGGGAGTAGCTTCACCACACGGACTGCAGCGGTTCAAGAAGGCGGCTCACCACCACCTCAAGGGCAACTAGGGATGATCAATAAATCCTGGTTTTACTAGCAACGCTCATATCCCAAGAATAAACTTTTTTTTTAAAAGTATTTCTGCACTTGAGTTTATACAAAGTACTTAAGTGATCAGCAGCTATGACTTCTTAACACAATAGCCAGGTTTGCATGGTGGGCACGTGCATATCCCAATCAAAATGGTGGCAGACAAAATCTCCTGGATGATTCGAATGTTATGACTTCATCTGTTATGGATGTTGTGACACATCACACAGGCATGGCGACTAAAGTGTCAGAGCTACCTGGGCATTCGTTTATCACTGGATTTCCAATGCAGAAACTGGTCTGCATGTAAAACAGCGCCACTTGTAGCACACATACATGGGATGGCAGTGCAGGCGGGTTACTAGACTGCAGTATAAAAATGCCCTTAACTGGACTCTCCCCAGCTTTGAAAGAAAAACACTTCAAATACTTACAATTATAGTGCTTTATCATGTCTTCATCAACATCTCAAACCCCTTCATATAGTGAATTACTTTGAGTACATTTGGGAAATTCAGCAGCCATTTTCGTAGTATCATAGTAGGTACAGCACAGGAGGAGGCCGTTCGGCCCATCGTGCCTGTGCCGGCTCTTTGAAAGAGCTATCCGTTTAGTCCCGTTCCCCATAGCCCTGTAAATTTATTCCCTTTAAATATTCATCAATTCCCTTTTGAAAGTTACTATTGAATCTGCTTCCGGCAATGCATTCCAGATTATTACAACTCGCTGCGTAAAAAAATGTTTTCTCTTGTCGCCTCTGGTTCTTTTGTCATTCATTTAAATCTGTGTCCTCTGGTTACCGACCCTTCTGCCACTGGAGACAATTTCTCCTTATTTACTCTGTCAAAACCAGTCATGATTTTAAACACTTGTATCAAAAATCCCCTTAACGTTCTCTGTTCTAAGGATTAGTTTATATTAGCTCTCATTCTTCTCTGCATTAAATTTCATCTGACCTGTGTCTGCCCATTTCCCCAGTCTGTCTATGTCCTCCTGACGTCTGTTACTATCCTCCACATTGTTTACTACATTTCCAAGTTTCAAGTCATCTGCAAACTTTGAAGTTATACCCTGTATACCCAACTCCAGGTCATTAATATATATCAAAAATAGCAGTGGTCCTAATACTGACCCCTGGGGAACACCACTATATACTTCTCTCCAATCTGAAACACTACTGTTCACCACTACTCTCTGCCTTCTCTCTCCTAGCCAATTTTGTATCCATGCTGCCACTGTCCCTTTATACCCATGGGCTTTAATTTTGCTAACAAGCTTATTATGTAGTACTTTATCAAATGCCTTTTGAAAGTCCATATACACAACATCAACCGCATTACCCTCATCAAAGGGTTACTTCATCAATCAAGTTAGACAAACACGATTTTCCTTTAATAAATCCATGCTGACTTTCATTTATTAGCCCATACTTTTCCAAGTGCCAATTTATTTTGTCTTGGATTATTGTCCCTAAAAGTTTCCCCACCACCAACGTTAGGCCGACTGGCCTATAATTGCCGAGTTTATCCGTCTCCCCTTTTTTGAACAGGGGTGTAACATTTGCAATCCTCCAGTGCTCTGGCTCCATCCCCATGTCAAAGGAGGATTGGAAGATTGTGGCCAGAGCCTCTGCAATTTCCACCCTTACTTCCCTCAGTAACCTAGGATGCATCCCTCCCATTTTATGCTAACAGCATCCTCCAAACAACAATGGGAGAAATGTTGGTCAGGACAGAGAACTCCCTGCTCTTCTTTGAGTAATGCAGTGAGATCTTTAACATTCACTTCAACAGTCAAATGGGACCTGGTTTAATGCCTCTAACTGGTACTAGTTTTGATGGAAATCAAGAACAGTCCTGTGCCCAAAGATTATTTCCATCCACAGGAACTGCACACTTGGCACCGGTTCAATGGAAGCTAGATGGGCACTCCCCTTGTGGCCAATTTTTGACTAAAGGTTAGCTGTTGGCAACTTCGACATTTTTTTACTTCAATTCCCCTTCGTCACATTTTGTGAGTAATTTAAAGCTCAGTTATTCATGAAAGCTCAAGTTGAGAATGCACTTCTGACTTTCATGTCACTGATCAGTGCGACTGTACCTCATTGCCTATTTAATAAAACCAGATGAATCTCTTTCCTTCCTCAAGTAGCAGTTTGTAGCTCATGTGTAATCGCCATACAAAAAGCAGAGCATTTGTTCTGCTCCACTGTCTATGTACAGGTTGGTACTGATGCAAAAACAAAACAACCTCACAGTGTGCAAAGGAAAATCACTCAAACCACTTGTCTTTTAAATAGAGGGGGAGAAAAAAGCTGAGCTTAGACTCTCAGAGGTGTCCTACGTTAATTTATAATAAAAATATCTTACAACGATAAGTACAGATACAGCACCTTTTCATTGGAAGGCTACATTCTTCCCATCGCAACGTCTAGCTGCTTCTGAATTTCCAGTGCTACAGTTTTTGTGCTTTTCATTACGCTAATATCCCTGTTTAGTATTCGTGTAGTTGTCGAACTTAAATTTTTTTGCACTAAACTCCCCACTGTTCCTTGAAAAGAAAGGATAGACTTGACCTCCCTCCCCTTCCCCCCCATGCAGTCACACTGTACAGCATAAAAGCTTCACTCTCTATGCTTGCCACTGACTGAGACAAAAACAACTCTCCTGTAAACTCTTGACCTTTTTTCAATGGCTGCTCTGAAACTATTATAGCATTTTCACTATCATACCAAAATGAAAATGTTGTCTTCCATTCATCGAAAGTCTAAATTTTCTAGTTACTGTATACAACAAAATGATAAAACACTCCTTTTCTGCCTAGTACTGAAACCTCTGCAATAGTTCTGACCTGTCTGGATGATGCTAGGTTACTGTTGGTTTATCTCAACAACAAATACAGATAACCAACAGAATAATTTTTCATGGTGCTGTACTGCAATACAGTCCTTAATTATAATAGAAGACGTTTTGATTTGCTACTAAACCCTAAGTATTGTGCATCAATTTGTCCTTTTAAGTGTAAGAAATCCTGTTAATCGCAATGTGCCGCTCAACTATCTTGCATCGCTGAAACAAATGTTTTTGTTCCAAGTGTCAATTTGTGTGCCCATTTTGAAAGAATTGCTGTGTGTATACATTTTTTTAAAAAGGTACAATGCAAATAATGAGTCATAAAATGTGTATCCAGGGTGAATTATTTACAACAAGACTAATACTTGATACAAGACATGCCGCATGCATACAGGCTACAGGTGCTTAGGACCCCTGATCGCTTGATGAATAAATGCACCACTGAGCCATGCAGATCTGGAGGACACGGGTTCCATCTCCTGGTCTTTGCTGAATTAGTTGACCTCAGCTGGGATGCTACAACTGCCCACCAGTGACATTGCAGCACTTAAACATTATAATGTAAAAGTAGTCTGGCTGAATGACATAAAGTGACTCCAGACAAAGGCAGCTTTAAGTTATTAAAAACATGCTACTGGTTCCATGCACCGTATCCCTAATACAGTAAAATTAATGGTAAAATTGCTTTTTCTTCTTTTCGTTAAATGCCACCAGTAGTTCAGCTTTGCCCAGGCTTTGTTACACTTTGTATGCAGCTAATTGTTAAATGTGTAGGTTCAAATTGGTAACCACCTATTTTTGGTATCTATTGTGTTCTTGAATGTTTGTTTCAGAACTACATGTACAGTTCCCCTTATAGATTACATAGATGGCAATGACTTTACCATTGAACCACAGCAAGGTGGGGATGAGGATGGTTTTGCCAGAGGGGCCTGGGATTGGAGTTTACTGTGGAAGCGTATACCATTAAACAGTCGTGAAAAGGCCAGAAGAAAGCATAAAACTGAGCCTTATCGGTAATCGCAGTTGAATTTATTTACTGTTTGCTTGTCGATATATCTCTAAGTCCTATCATCTCTCCGTTTTTCCCATGTATTCTGCTGCATCCCTCACCCTATTTCCAATAATATGTTGACGCATGGATCCTTGCACCTACCCTTTCTGCCTCCACCAACGATATTGCCAATGCTGCAGAACCACATGTACTGTGCCCCTCATAGATGCCATAAACGGAAATACTTACGAGATATCGCCACAAGGGGGTGGTGACGAAGATGGTTTTGCTAGAGGAGCATGGGATTGGAGCATGCTGTGGAAGCGTGTCCCTTTGTCCAAGCGGGAGAAGGAAAGGAGAAAACATAGAACTGAGCCATATTGGTAATCATTAAAACATTTGATAATTACCACAGTTTTATAAAAATCTGCGCTCTGATTCTGTATCCAGCTAATGTCCATTTGTGTTTTTGTTCCTGTTTTATATGTTAGGTATTTATTTTTTCCTTTACCTGAAAATATGTTCACAATGAACTGACAAGGCTGCACTCATATATATTGCCAAAATCTTTCTAGCTTTAAACATGAGAACCATTGAATTTTTTTTTAAAACTATTGAATCATTTAAGCCATGAAGTGCTTGTTGCCAAGTAGGGATCGACCAATAATCCTTTGTCAGTTTTTGTGTGGAGACTGCACCTGAAGTACGACAAATCAGAAGTCGAGGCAGTTGGTTCCAGTTTAGCACAGTATGGAATCGCCGAGATACAGCTCCTACTTATAACCTGAGCTGGTGTTCATTGCTGAGGGAGTGTCCGGAACCCACACAGTGGCTGCAATCATCTTAACGTTTTCCAATAGTGCAACTGGAGGAAATAGCGCAGCGTGGAATATTAATTGAATTGAACGTTTCTGTTAAAATGTACAGAGATGAATGTCTTGGAAGAAGATTGGTTTCAAAAGGGAAAAGCTGAGTAATCATTTGTGTTTTCCACTGAGAACAATTTTACCTCCGTACATATGAATTTTACAATATCCTCACACATTGCCACGTATTTTTCTCCCTACACACCAGATCTTGGCATCAGGTGTGGATTTAAGCCACTCCTTTTATTACATGTACACATGAGTGAGTGCGTTTAGATAAGTAAACAAAAGGCTTCTATTATTTCTCCATTGCTAAAGCCTGAGAAGAAATCGAGTGGAAAATCGGTTTGAATCACAGTAGTGTAAAATTACACAAGGCACTTGAGAATTGAACACAGCTTTAACCCCTTCCTGAATCAGTTGGCAGCCATCGAATCCCACACCCAAACCTGTTCCCTCAGTTAGAAATACTGTGCAAAAGTGGAACTAGTTCAAGGCATTCATTACCATCAAATCAGCCAACGTTTTTTCATCAATCTTGCACTATCATTGCACGTTTGATGCTATTAAAATGCTGCTCTTGTGAATAATTAGAATGGATTAGAAAACAAGTGGAGAAAATTAACAGGCACAATATTTTAGCTGCAGTGCACAGAAATGGATCTAATTATGACTGGGCAATGGGAAACAGAGAGTCTTTGTAAAACTGGTTAACTAACAGGAAACAGAGAGTAGGAATAAATGAGTCTTTTTCGGGGTGGCAAGCAGTGACTAGTGGGGTATCGCAGGCATCGGTGCTTGGGCCCCAGCTATTCACAATATATATCAATGATTTGGATGAGGGAACCAAATGTAATGTTTCCAAGTTTGCTGACGACACAAAACTAGGTGGGATTGTGAGTTGTGAGGAGGATGCAAAGAGGCTTCAAGGCGATTTGGACAAGTTGAGTGAGTGGGCAAATACATGGCAGATGCAGTATAACGTGGATAAATGTGAAGTTATCCACTTTGGAAGGAAAAACAGAAAGGCAGAGTATTATTTAAATGGTGATAGATTGGGAAATGTTGATGTCCAAAGAGACCTGGGTGTCCTTGTATACCAGTCACTGAAAGCAAACATGCAGGTGCAGCAAGCAGTTAGGAAGGCAAATGGTATGTTGGCTTCATTGCAAGAGGATTTGAATACAGGAGCAAGGATGTCTTACTGCAGTTACACAGAGCCTTGGTGAGACCACACCTGGAGTATTGTGTACAGTTTTGGTCTCCTAACCTAAGAAAGGATATACTTACCATAGAGGGAGTGCAGCGAAGGTTCACCAGACTGATTCCTGGGATGGCAGCACTGTCGTATGAGGAGAGATTGGGTCGAAGCGGCCTGTATTCACTCGAGTTTAGGAGAATGAGAGAGGATCTCATTGAAACATATAAAATTATGACACAGCTAGACAGACTGGATGCAGGGAGGATGTTTCCCCTGGCTGGGGTGTCCAGAACGAGGGGTCACCGTCTCATGATACGGGGTAGGACATTTAGGACTGAGATGAGGAGAAATTTCTTCACTCAGAGGGTGGTGAACCTGTGGAATTCTCTACCATAGAAGGCTGTGGAGGCCAAGTCACTGAATATATTTAAGAAGGAGCTAGATAGATTTCTAGTCACAAAAGGCATCAAGGGGAGAGCGGGAATATGGTATTGAGATAGAGGATCAGCCATGATCATATTGAATGGCAGAGCAGGCTTGAAGGGCCGAATGGCCTACTCCTGCTCCTATTTTCTATGTTTCTATGTTTGTAAATGAGAAGTGTAACGAGTGTATGGGCTTTGATGAGTGGACTGCTGCAGGGCTTGCTGTTCGGACTAGTATTTGTCAACATTTTCAAAAGTGACCTGGAAAAGAATGTCGGTGGCTTCATCTCAAAGTTTGCAAATGATGTCAAAATACTCGGGTGGTTAAAATGATGAAAGGTGGAGAAAAGCTGCGGTGGAATTGGACTGTTGGGTAAGGTGGGTGGATAATTAGCAAATGCAGTTTAATGTTGATAAATTATGCACTTGGGGATACAAAATAAGCAGGGAGATTATAGGATTAATGGGAAAATACTGACCATAACAAATCAGGAATGGGATCTGGAAGTCATAGTAAATGGATCTCTCAAGACAAGGTCTGGTTGCTGTCAAGAAGGCAATGGGATGTTTTATATTAAAAGAGGAATAGAGTTACAGATTGAAGGAAGTTATTCTTCCGCTGTACAGTGTATTGGTCAGATTGCATCTCAAGTATTGTATACAGTTCTGGAACCCTCACTACAGAAATGGTGGAACCAATCTCAAAATGTGCAGAAAACACCTATGAGAGTGACTGGGGTACTAGATCACAACATGTATGAGGATGCCCCCACAGAACTGGGATTCTTTTTGTTGGAGAGAAGACGACTGAGGAGGGATATGGTTGAGGTATCCAGATTAATGAGGCACAGGGATGTAGAAGATATTGCAGGAATATTCGATTTGGTACAGCATAGCAAATCAAGGAGACATGAGTATAAACTGAAAAGGGGAAGATTCAGGCAGGATATGAGGAAGCATTACTTTACTGAGAGTGGACAGTTTTTGGGTTAGCTTACCAAGGGAGGTTGTAGAGGCTTAGATCTTCTCAAAAGTCAAATTAGATAAATATCTTGAAGAGAAACACACATACAGCAAGAAGGCAGTCTCGTTCTGGCCTTGAGACTTTTTATGTTGGATACCCCTAACTTGGGCTTGCATTTTTATGGCAATCTCGAACTATCCAGAAATTCATGATGGCCCTGTTTTTGTGAGCTTGCTGTTTTCAATTTCTTTGGTTGTATTATTGAATCTACAGTATCCAATATAGACTCGTGCAGATGCAGTACTAAACTGTGAGTCACCACATGGTAATAGTGCTTTTTGTTGATGTATTCATCATTAGATATTGGTCGATCCTTACAAAACAAAGTTATGTATGATATTGCCTGGTTTATCCTGTTTTGTAGGGAATAAGATGCACTACTAACTTATCTGAAAAAATGAACCATTGACTAAAGTATTCTTGATTATGAATCGCACAGCAGAAATGCCTTTACTATATTTGGTCACTCTTTAGACTTCCATTTTTATGTTGGATAAAACAAATCACTCACATCTGCCTCTCTGTATACATTATAGCGGCTGCATTTTAAAGATTTAATTTTTTTTTAAAATCCAAGTAGTTGAAATTGCACGGTGCGATATTAATGACTAGTTGTAATAAACTGGTTGATGCCTTAATTAAAATAGAGGACAAAGGAATTTTGTAGGAATGCACTGAATTGTTTGTCACTAATATTGCACCCCACCATGTCAACCCACAAATGATTAGGAATTTTTGTTGCATCCTTTGGAAAGGCCTAGCTTTTGATGGCCAGTGTTGTGGCCTGACCCAGTATATATGAGCACACAGCTGAATGTGTCGTTGCTGACTTTCACAGTTTTCATTGCAAATTTCTAACCATTAAAAGTACTAATGTAGGCAAAAAAAAGTACTGTAAAATATAGAGCTTTCACCTCACTGTAATGCATCTTATACTCTGCACAATATAGTAAACAAAAAAAAAGATAAAATTATAGCTCATTGGCATTTAGTGAGTGCAGCGGGCTTTAACCTGATTCCCTGATTCTGCCTTTCTAATACCCTTAGATTTTCACTGCGCTGTCCTCGTGTAAGATATGAGATTCTCTTCTGCTCTCCCTCTCCCTGAACAGCCTAAGTTTGAGTCTCTGGTTCTACTTTCCTTGTTCTGATCATCTTGGACCCACCTTACCTGAACATATTATGGTGCTCTGCAGATCTGACCAAATAAAAAGCTGTGATCAAATAAAAAGCTGTAACCAAATGAAAAGCTGTGACCATGCATGGGGTTCTGCTGCCGCATGTATTTCCATGTTTTAATTTGCATTCCTAACGTGATTCTTTCCTTTTTTAAAAAGAAATCACTTCTGTGAGGCTTTTTAACTTCTGATTTTTGTTTTCTGCATTTAAATGTACTTTTCATGAACATAAATAGCCTGCTATATTTAATACTGTAAATATTATGCAAAATGTTGTGTAACCTTGGTTTGCAAATTGCTTTACCTTTATTGTTACAGCATTTAGTTTACAAATCAAAATGACCAGTACTATTTGTTATGTAATTTTAATGAAAGGAGAAACTGGTTAAAGTAGTACAAATCAGATGTGGCCTTTTTAAAAAAAAATTTAGAACCTTTGATCTTAAGAGAGCTGTGTATTGTGCTGCGCTTTGCCTGCTTTACCTAAAGAGAAGTCAGTTTTTTTTTAAAAATAGGCCAGTTCAGCACAGAAAGAGTAATGCAATAAGATATTTCCAATTTCTCCAGTTGACATGTTTTGAATGTGCGCACAGTTGACTGTAGCATGCACTGGGTGGAATATTTGTTTTTAATTTTTGCTTTGCAATGTTAAAGAAATTTATAGTCCAAAGGTGCCAGTAACTTTTTACTTGGACACGTATTTCATACATCATCAAGGCACGTTCTGGTGTTTTGTAGCTAATGAGGGCCATGATATGATTGCCTTGGTCACATTAGCTCTAGACAATTACGTGGATTATCATTTGTATGACAGTTGAAAGAAAATTAAAATGAAATGCATGTTCTACCTGTCATCTGCCATTTTGTTTAACTTGGGTGAAGTGGAAAAGTTGGAGTCAAGCCACGCAGTGGAGGTGAAATCTGTTCTGAATCCTTCAGTGAAAAACATACTCAACTAGACTTATCAGTTGAAAGCAATGTAAGCTACAAACAATAAGTTTAGAGTAGATTATTAAACAAAAAAACTTTACCTGTAAGAGGAGAATGTTGGAAGATATTGAAACAGCTGGTAGATGTTGAAACAAAGCAAGCAACATTTGAAGTTTATATACTGTGTTCGGGTGGGGGGGTGGAGAGAGAGAGGGGGAGGAGGAAGTACAAAGGTAAAGGGATCAAGGTTTCAATACTTAAAAGTTAGAAATACAGATGTGCAGCATAACAACCAAGACCAATTGCAGACAGGTCCAGACTTGCAGTCAGGATTGAAGTAAATGGATAACCAAGCACAGGGACTTGCCTGTTCTCAAATCAGCAGGATGCACTTCCATTACATTTATAAACTACAGATCTAACAAGACATGTATTGTTCAATGGGGGAGGGGGGAATGGGGAAAGGACAAGATAAAGGTAAAGGTGATTCTTCCTGTTAAAACAGTTCAAAGGTTCTGAATTAGACTCTTGCATTGCTTTGCTTTGCTTGCTTTTAAACGTTTAGTTGGCGTTGTATTTCCCAGTAAATAGAGGTTGTATGTAATTAAATAAAAAAACTAAAAACTACAAATGCTGGCAATCTGAAATAAAAACAGAAAATGCGGGAGACATTCAGCAGCACACTGCAGGGTTTCACCTGAAGCTTTAACTTGCCTGATTTTTTTTCCACAGTTGCTGAGTGTTTCCAGCATTTTCCATTTTTTAAATTTTGTATGTCGCTCAGTTGCATTGCCCTTTTTCAGGGTCTTTTGTTTTTGGCCTATACTGAAGTCTTCCAAATGTGTTTATTTGACTTTCTACACATTTTATTCTCCTTGTGTTAATTACTGTTTATCAGTTATCTAAATGGTGCTACATTGTTGTATTTAATGATGGTTCCTAACCCTCTAATCAATTAATATCTCCCGATCAACAGTTGGCATATTCTTCTTTGGAAAAGGGCATTGCAGCTTTAAATTAGTTTTATATGGATTTAATTTTTGAAACTTACAATTCAGAAAAGGTTAGGAGCAGAAAGAGTAATACAACTGTTGGAAACTTATAATTTGCTATCTATTTGTCCAACAATGACTTTCCCAGGTCCCCAGCTATGGCTGGGGGTTTGTTCGCTATTGAAAGAGACTACTTCTTTGAACTGGGGCTGTATGATCCTGGCCTTCAAATCTGGGGAGGTGAAAACTTCGAGATATCCTATAAGGTAATGTACAGATATACAATAAAATTTGAGGTATTATTCCTAAATTCATAACCCAATTGCTGATAAAAGGGCACCATTAGCACTGGAACATCATTGGTGGGGCTCTTCAATGTTAACACAAACCACCATGCCATCACTTGTGTCAGAAAATGGCATATCCCGACAACAAAATAAAGTTTTGTACCAGTGCGGATTTATTATCGTGAGGGTTAAGCAATTTACGAAAAGTTTCCTTTGTACGGGTTGTAGTTCTAATCTGAAAATATAATCTGGGTAATTTTACCTTTTGAAGGTGTGCGATTCGTGTGATATAATTGTTGAGAACTTGCGTGCGATATAATTGTTGAGGACTTTTATCCCTACACAACAAATGTTTTTTTTTCTCTTGTTCCATGTCTCTCTAGATATGGCAGTGCGGTGGAAAATTGCTGTTTGTACCGTGCTCTCGTGTTGGACATATTTATCGCCTACATGGGTGGGCAGGGAATCCACCACCTGCTCATGTTGGGTCATCCCCGACATTAAAGGTATGTCTCTGTCCAATTACCCAACTTTAGTAATATCCCTAAATGGCTTTTATTAATAATATTAAATGAAAATGTGATGGCCTCTGTTTTGCAATATGGAAAGGATCTTAATAATTTTACGTCCAGCTTTCTCTTCAAATTCTTTTGTGTGTATATTTATTAGATATTTTAATAGATGTAGAATTGGTGATGGTCAGTTGTGTTTCTGTGCTATTTCTTTAAATCCTTGATAAGATTTACTGTTGAGCATTTTTCTGCCTCTTCCACTACCCCTATCCCACCCCCACCCCAGTACAAAAGGATCATAGTAGGTACAGCACAGGAGGAGGCCATTCGGCCCATCGTGCCTGTGCCAGCTCTTTGAAAGAGCTGTCCAATTAGCCCCATTCCCCTGCTCTTTCCCCATAACCCTGTAAATTTTTTCAAATCTGGATGGATTGGTGGACTGACTGGCTTTGATTTGGCACAATTTCAAAATTTGCAGATGACACAACTTGGAAGTGTAGTGAACAGTGAAGAGGATAGTGATAGACTTCAAGAGGACATAGGCAGGCTGGTGGAATGGGCGGACACATGGCAGATGAAATTTAACGCAGACAAGTGCGAAGTGATACATTTTGGTAGGGAGAACGAGGAGAGGCAATATAAACTAAAGGGGTGCAGGAACAGAGAGACCTGGAGGTATATATGCACAAATTGCTGAAAGTGGCATGGCAGGTTGAGAAAGTGGTTAAAAAAGCATATGGGATCCTGGGCTTTATACATATAGAGGCATAGAGTACAAAAGTAAGGAAGTTATGATGAACCTTTATAAAACACTGGTTCGGCCACAACTGGAGCATTGTGTCCAATTCTGGGCACCGCACTTTAGGAAGGTTGTGAAGGCCTTAGAGAGGGTGCAGAAGAGATTTTCTGGAATGGTTCCAGGGATGAGGGATTTCAGTTATGTGGATAGACTAGAGAAGCTGGGGTTGTTCTCCTTAGAGCAGAGAAGGTTGAGAGGAGATTTGATAGAGGTATTCAAAATCATGAAGGGCCGAGACAGAGTAAATAGAGATAAACTGTTCCCGTTGGAGGAAGGGTCAAGAACTAGAGGGCATAGATTTAAGGTGATTGGCAAAAGAACCAAAGGCAATATGAGGGAAAACTTCTTTACACAGCGAGTGGTTGTGATCTGGAATGCACTGCCTGAGGGGGTGGTGGTGGTGGAGGCAGATTCAATCGTGGCTTTCAAAAGGTACTTGAAGGGGAAAAAATTTGCAGGGCTACGGGGAAAGGGCGGGGCAGTGGACTAGCTGGATTGCTCTTGCAGAGAGCCGGCACGGGCTCGATGGGCCAAATGGCCTCCCTCCATGCTGTAACCGTTCTATGATTCTGTTCTATGAATATGGTCAAATGCAAGATAACGAAACTACAGGAAAGAAATAAACAGTGAGAATATAAACTAAATGGCTCTAGGTACAAGAGAGGGATCTGGGGGTGTTGGTGGATAGCTGACTGTAACAGCACAGTGTGAGGCAACAGGTAAGGAAAGCTATCTGGATCTTGGGATCTATAGCCAGAGAGATAGAACCTGTATCTTAGGTGAGAATTCCTAGAAATTCGAGCATGTCCAACAACATGGGCATGGAGAACTATCAGGGAAGGATAGGTAGCAGTCGGTGACTATGGAGGCCGGGGTTGAGGCGGTGGAGGCCGAGGTTGGGGTGGGCAGAGGCCAGGAGTGGCTCGCATGGTTTGAATGTGGAGTCGGTAGGAACATTGGCGGCCGCATTTTCCACATAAAACACTGACCACACTTCAAAAGTACATCATTGGCTATAAAATGCTTTGGGACGTCCTGAGGTTGTGAAAGGCGCTATATAGACGAGTGTTCCTTCTTTCTTTTCCCATTGTATACCCCTAAAAATAAAATTTATCACAAGATCAACCATGATCTTATTGTAAGGAATCTTACAACACCAGGTTATAGTCCAACTGTTTTATTTGAAAATCACAAGCTTTCAGAGGCTTTCTCCTTCGTCAGGTGAAATGTGGGATTCCTTGAACGTTACCGCATTTATAGTCAGAGAACAATACCTGGTGAGTACAGATAATCTTTCCAACTGCCCGTTGTCAAGGCAATCAAAGTGTTCAGACAGAGAGATGTTACCTACAGGACCACCAAATATACAAACGGCCAGAACACAAAACAGAGAGAGAGAGAGGGAGAAACATCCGAAAGGAAGAGAAAGACAGAGAATAACCCGTTGTATTAAAAACAGATAACATTTTTTCGCTGGTGGGGTTACGTGTAACGTGACATGAACCCAAGATCCCGGTTGAGGCCGTCCTCATGGGTGCGGAACTTGACTATAGCCAAGTTTCGCACCCATGAGGACGGCCTCAACCGGGATCTTGGGTTCATGTCACGCTACACGTAACCCCACCAGCGAAAAAAAGTTATCTGTTTTTAATACAGCGGGTCATTCTCTGTCTTTCTCTTCCTTTCGGATGTTTCTCTCTCTCTCTCTGTCTTTTGTTCTGGCCGTTTGTATATTCGGTGGTCCTGTAGGTAACATCTCTCTGTCTGAACACTTTGATTGCCTTGACAACGGGCAGTTGGAAAGATTATCTGTAATCACCAGGTATTGTTCTCTGACTATAAATGCGGTAACGTTCAAGGAATCCCACATTTCACCTGACGAAGGAGAAAGCCTCTGAAAGCTTGTGATTTTCAAATAAAACAGTTGGACTATAACCTGGTGTTGTAAGATTCCTTACATTTGTCAACCCCAGTCCATCACCGGCATCTCCACATCACGATCTTATTGAATGGCAGAGCAGGCTCGAGGGGCCGTATGGTCTACTCCTGCTCCTATTTCTTATGTCCTTACAACAAAAAAAGTCACACAATCCAAAAACTCTTTCCCCACCCCGCCCGCATCACCCCCCACCAAATTTCCAAAATTCGCAGTCTATACGCAGCCAACTGATGTCCTGCAGGCGACTTTAAACAGACGGCCCAAACAGGCATGAAGTCCGGGGGACAGCCGAGCCATCTGTCCAAAGCCAGTGAGCTGCGGCTTGCCAATTTTCAGAGGGCGCGGAAATCATAGAATCATAGAAGTTTACAACATGGAAACAGGCCCTTCGGCCCAACATGTCCATGTCGCCCAGTTTATACCACTAAGCTAGTCCCAGTTGCCTGCACTTGGCCCATATCCCTCTATACCCATCTTACCCATGTAACTGTCCAAATGCTTTTTAAAAAACAAAATTGTACCCGCCTCTACTACTGCCTCTGGCAGCTCGTTCCAGACACTCACCGCCCTTTGAGTGAAAAAATTGCCCCTCTGGACCCTTTTGTATCTCTCCCCTCTCACCTTAAATCTATGCCCCCTCGTTATAGACTCCCCTACCTTTGGGAAAAGATTTTGACTATCCACCTTATCTATGCCCCTCATTATTTTATAGACTTCTATAAGATCACCCCTAAACCTCCTACTCTCCAGGGAAAAAAGTCTCAGTCTATCCAACCTCTCCCTATAAGTCAAACCATCAAGTCCCGGTAGCATCCTAGTAAATCTTTTCTGCACTCTTTCTAGTTTAATAATATCCTTTCTATAATAGGGTGACCAGAACTGTACACAGTATTCCAAGTGTGGCCTTACTAATGTCTTGTACAACTTCAACAAGACATCCCAATGAAACCAAGCATGCTGAATGCCTTCTTCACCACCCTATCCACCTGTGACTCCACTTTCAAGGAGCTATGAACCTGTACTCCTAGATCTCTTTGTTCTATAACTCTCCCCCCACGCCCTACCATTAACGGAGTAGGTCCTGGCCCGATTCGATCAGCTGGCTCCTATGCTGAGCGAGCCGGCAGGTTGGGCCCGGGAGCGGGGGAGAGCACGGGGCCAGCAGCAAGCTGCACCATGTCTCTGGAGCCAGGAGAAGTACTCCTGTTCCTTCTGGCCCCACATAAGTAAAAGAAAAGGAGATTTGGGGGCCCTATTCCTGAGAGACCGCCTGCAGTCCCTTTATAGGCTGCACACTGCCTGGTAGAAATGGGCAAAGCCCAATGTCCTTCGAAATTGCAATTGGGAATTGTACAGGGACGTAGGATCTCGATTATGCATATTTAAACAGCCTCCAGCTGAAACAGGTGGGTGTGCTATACGCCCATTTACAGGCCCACCTAAAAATTGCATCAGGCGGACCTTGGGCAACAACAGAACACCTGAGGTTCACCCCTCCCCCCTGATTTTCCTCTGCCTGCTGCCCATTTCTCAGGAGAGAAACGGGGTTTGCAACAGTTGAAAATCCCCCCCTCCCTCCACAGTGTTCAGAGCACTAATATAAAAGCCCTGATGCAAGTTACTTGGGAGTCAGTGAGCCGTGAATCCTCTTGCTGTCTGGAATCATTGTTCATGGTCTGCTTACTAGGGATATAAAGGGCAAAGTGACAAAAATTACGAGAAAAAGGAAGAAGTATAAGAACACAGAGAGGAAAAGAGGAGGAAAGAGACAAAACAGATGGATAAGAAAGTGGAGGTGATGAAGGGAAAGTGAGTGGAATTGATGAAATAAAGAAGCACAGAGAAAAGTAAGAGATGGAGGAACAAAAGAGGAAATCAGACTCCATTGCCAATGACTAAATTCCTAACTTAACTTAGAAAAGGAGCCGGAGGCGTCAGGAAGATGACTGAAAATGAAAACAGTTGAGTGTTGAGGAATAAATGATGGGTGTATGTTGGAGAGGGCGAGAAGGTTTTTCATTACATGAGCAGTGGGAACGTAGGAGATAATCCAGGGTGAGAGAGAAAATTAGGGATGTGAGGGGGAGAGACTGGGACTAAAAACACAGGATGAATGGAATTAGAGACCAGCAGGGAAACCAGTAGAGGAGAAAATACTACAAAAACTGGGAGAGAAAATACAGATAGAATACAGAAATAAGACAAAATATTTTTAAAAACCTAGAGAGAGAATAATTATTGGATAGAAAATACAGCAATCGCTTATAATTTGACTAGATCAATACATTAGATGAAGTTGTGTAGCAGAAGACTGAAAAAACACACCAGCTTGGTGGTTACAGATAGAGCAGGCAACAAATTTAGTCCATTGTGGCGAGTGGATGGAATCAGCAAACAAGTATCCCTTAGTCTGACAGGTTTTTATTAAATGACAAACATTCTCTTAAATATTTGGTCATGGTTTGGGTGCTGAATCTCTGGTGCTCCAAAAGCTTGGGTTATGTTCCTTTTAGAGTCAACTAGGTAAAGTTCTTGGATTGGAAGACCACTCGGCTTCTAGCATTACTGTTGGTTAGATGGATCATGATCTAGTTACCAACTCATTGGGTGACCTTCAACTTCAATTACAAGCCAAAGTTGTCTCGGAATTCAGTCTTCCATTGTACAGCCTGAGAGTCTGAAAGTGAACACTAGTTCCACCACATGGACAATACAGCACTTCTCTCTCGGAACTTTGAGCTCTGGTGTCTCCGTCTCTAATGTTCACTAATGAAGTCTAAATTTTCATAATGTGGTTTTCATTTTTCATAATGGACAGCTTTTAAGCTAAGTTATTGTGCCTCATGTTTCAATTTCAGATGGGTGCAAGTTTTTCTGCCCCTTTGGATCACCGTGCGAGTCATGAAATTATTTTATCTAGCGTTTTTTTTTTATAAAATGAATGAATTGAAATTATTCTTTACAGAATTATGTTCGTGTTGTAGAAGTCTGGTGGGATGAATACGCCGACTATTTTTATGCAAGTCGTCCAGAAACAAAAGCCATGGCTTATGGAGATATATCTGAGCTGAAGAAGTTTCGTGAGGACCACCACTGCAAGAGTTTTAAATGGTTCATGGAAGAAGTAGCTTATGACATTCCAGCCAATTACCCACTGCCACCTAAAAATGTAGAATGGGGAGAGGTAAAGTTTTTAGTCATGTATTCAAACTAGATTAAATGATGGATTTTTTTTTTCCCCCAGCGATTGTTCAATATTCTCCAAAACTTTAGCACAGTCAGACAAAAAAAGTCACTGCTGTCTACAACTTTATTGAGACAGTGCAGGTTTGTTAGATGATTGGATGCAGTACTGGCATTAGTACAGAATTTGCAGTGTTGCTGTACATTGAGATTAAAAGTGAAGATGCCAGATTTGATCAGTATGATCAGTCTTGGCCAGGGCACCAGTCTTAATGCTTTAATTGGCCTCAGACAATTCTCTCAGGAAATGATGAGCATGCTGGCATTGTGCCAGCAGCTGAGGACAGGATTGGATTGGCTATGATGGTCCCTATGATCAAACAACCTGCCTACACTCAACCTCTAGATTTTCTTGTGAATAATGGCCATTTATGTAAGATTCCTGGTAGAACCATATCCCAGTATGAGTTTGCTATCTTCAAAATCAAGAGAACTTTTATAGTTATATTAGGAAAAAGAGGGTGGTCAGGAGCAGTGTTGGCCCCTTAAAAACTGAAAGTGGGGATATTGTCATTGACAATGGGGAAATGGCAGACATGTTGAATAATTACTTTGCGTCAGTCTTTGCAGTAGAAAAAGAGGATAGCATGCTGGAAATCCCAAGAAAACTAATATTGAATCGGGGACAGGGACTCAATAAAATTAACGTAAGTAAAACAACAGTAATGAAGCAAATAATAGCACTAAAGAGTGACAAATCCCCAGGACCAGATGGTTTCTATCCCAGGGTTTTAAAGGAAGTAGGTGAGCAGATTGCAGATGCCCGAACTATAATCTTTCAAAGTTCTCTAGATTCAGGAACTGTCCCTCTGGATTGGAAAATTGCACATGTCACTCCGCTTTTTAAGAAAGGAGAGAGAGGGAAACCGGGG
The DNA here is from genome assembly GCF_035084215.1 of Heptranchias perlo. Classification (NCBI taxonomy): domain Eukaryota; kingdom Metazoa; phylum Chordata; class Chondrichthyes; order Hexanchiformes; family Hexanchidae; genus Heptranchias; species Heptranchias perlo. The sequence goes on from NC_090328.1 coordinate 13,506,880, forward strand.
AATTATAGACCAGTTAGCCTAACATCTGTTGTGGGGAAATTGCTGGAGTCTATAATTAAGGATAGGGTGACCGAACACCTCGAGAATTTTCTGTTAATCAGGGAGAGCCAGCATGGATTTGTGAAAGGTAGGTCATGTCTGACAAACCTGATTGAATTTTTTGAAGAGGTGACTAAAGTAGTGGACAGGGGAATGTCAATGGATGTTATTTGTATTCACTTCCAGAAGGCATTTGATAAGGTCCCACATAAGAGACAGTTAGCTAAGTTAGAAGCCCGTGGAATCGAGGGAAAAGTACGGACTTGGTTAGGAAATTGGCTGAGCGAAAGGCGACAGAGAGTAGGGATAATGGGTAAGTATTCACATTGGCAGGATGTGGCTAGTGGAGTCCCGCAGGGATCTGTCTTGGGGCCTCAATTATTCACAATATTTATTAACGACTTAGATGAAGGCATAGAAAGTCTCATATCTAAGTTTGCCGATGACACAAAGATTGGTGGCATTGTAAGCAGTGTAGATGAAAACATAAAATTACAAAGGGATATTGATAGATTAGGTGAATGGGCAAAACTGTGGCAAATGCAATTCAATGTAGACAAATGTGAGGTCATCCACTTTGGATCAAAAAAGGATAGAACAGGGTTCTTTCTAAATGGTAAAAAGTTAAAAACAGTGGATGTCCAAAGGGACTTAGGGGTTCAGGTACATAGATCATTGAAGTGTCATGAACAGGTGCAGAAAATAATCAATAAGGCTAATGGAATGCTGGCCTTTACATCTAGAGGACTGGAGTACAAGGGGGCAGAAGTTATGCTGCAGCTATACAAAACCCTGGTTAGACCGCACCTGGAATACTGAGAGCAGTTCTGGGCACCGCACCTTTGGAAGGACATATTGGCCTTGGAGGGAGTGCAGCGTAGGTTTACTAGAATGATACCCGGACTTCAAGGGTTAAGTTACGAGACGAGATTACACAAATTGGGGTTGTATTCTCTCAAGTTTCGAAGGTTAAAGGGTGATCTGATCGAAGTTTATAAGATATTAAGGGGAACGGATAGGGTGGATAGAGAGAAACTATTTCCGCTGGTTGGGGATTCTCGGAGTAGGGGGCACAGTCTAAAAATTAGAGCCAGACCTTTCAGGCGCGAGATTAGAAAACATTTCTACACACACAGGGTGGTAGAAGTTTAGAGCTCTCTTCCGCAAACGGCAATTGATACTAGCTCAATTGCTAAATTTAAATGTGAGATAGATAGCTTTTTGGCAACCAAAGGTATTAAGGGATATGGGCCAAAGGCAGGTATATGGAGCTAGATCACAGATCAGCCATGATCTTATCAAATGGCGGAGCAGGCACGAGGGGCTGAATGTCCTACTCATCTTCCTATGTAAGAGAGGAAGGGTTTGGGGAGAAATTTGGGAGGGGGAAAAGGAAAGAATCTGTGCTGTGAATCTCTGACCTTGCAGCCCAGATCTACAATGAGGACCAGATATGAGAGTGTTTAACTATGATATGGAATCATAACCCTAAATAGTACAGGTTCCAAAGTATGTAACAATATTTAGTAACTTTTGCTCAAATACCCAAGCATAAGCTTATTGTAGGGCCTCATTCTAGAGCTAGTTCAATGATTGCATGCTGTTTACTGCACCAACTTTATGGACCTTTCACCTTTCATTTCAGATCAGAGGATATGAATCTGATTACTGCATAGACAGCATGGGCCATACCAATGGTGGGTTTGTCGAGCTGGGGCCTTGCCACAGAATGGGAGGAAACCAGGTAACCCAAGAAGGGGTTCACTTACTTTAAACCAGTGCGTCTTACACAGTTTTACAGTGGCAAGTAAAAGAAAATGAATTTCAGCATAACCAACTTATGCATAAATAAGTAAGAAGCCTATAAGTTTAGGTCAGGACTGGTAATTTTGGCACTTGCCTTTGCTTGAGATTTAGTGAGCCAAAGAAGTGAGTGCACACGTGAGAAACTCTGTTCAATGTGTGAGAAGATTTGCAGGGTTCTAGTTAGTTAAATACGGGTGGATCATGAGTCACTTAGTCATTGTTCTCACTACATATGGCGCACTGTTTTGTTTCCCTTTTTCTTTTAAAAGAGGTGGGAAGTCGGCCAACTCCTGAAACGTTAAAAGTCCTCCAGCTTAATAAAAAGTTAATTTTAAGATTTTGTACTGACAGAAGAAAAGTACGTGATAAATATGAAGGAAACTACAACTGAAATAGGCATTGAGAAATCACCTCGGCTATATTAATTCTAATTTTCTTCCATGCTTGTGTAGCACTGCTACAGTCTGGCAAGTGATGCCATTCTCCCACATCCAACCCGTTACCCTAGTTTACAGAGACACTGTTACCCCATCCAACTCCCCACCCCTTCACAGACGCATGCTCTCCTCCTCCAATTCTTCTAGTTCATAGTGGCATTCTGCTCCCTCTTCTCCCCCACCCCCCCGCCACCTTCCGATTTAACCTTGCAGTCTTCTCTGCCTCCAACCCAGTTCAAGTTGGTACTCTTCTTCTACCCTCCCACCATTCAAGCTGGTACTGTTATGCCCTCCTTCCCCACTTTTCAAACTGGCATTCCCCTCACACTTATGCTGGCAGTTTCTCACCCCCATCCCCAGTTGGCATTTTTCTTCCTCCCTCACCTCAAAGTCCCACTTTCTACCTCTTCCCCGTCCCTTTTGTCGCCATCCAATTCTCCTTCCCTGTGCCATTTCCCCCCCTCTTACGCCGCTTCTCAGCGCTGTTCCTATCCGAGTCCTGCTTCAAAGTGATTCTGGCCACTGCATACTGTAAGGAGGAGCTCCTGTTCTCATGAGAATTCCAGCCTACTGTATGCAGTGCCAGATATCACTTTGCAGTAGGACTCAAGACAGGAATAGAACTGAGGAAAGGGGCCTGGTCCATGTTGGCAGCATTGCTGACACACACAACCGGGCCCCCAAAGCACTGTCAACCTGCAACTCTGCATCAGTCGACTGTACCATATTCTTGGTCAGGAACACCTGACAGTAGCTTGGCAACAGGTAGCTAGGGGAATGCTGATAGGCAGAGACTCCGTGACTGGGCCTGGATAACTTGGAGACTGGAGTCTTGTGTAATTTTCCTTCCTGCATCCTGCTTCAGATCCTGTTGAAAATGTCCCTGCAATCCTGTTTTGTTACTAGTTTGCATTCACAATATAACTTTCTGCTTATCTAGCTTGTGCCGGACACGTTCAGAAACTCCTTTCAAACGGCCTTGTAGATTATTAATGTCTGAAACCAAAAAACTTTCTTGTAAATGCAATGTGTTTTGGTCATAGTGCTACAGTGGTGAAAAGTAAAAATAAACTTCGACCATCACAAGCTGAACATTGTTTTTCAGTTATTCCGCATCAATGAGGCCAATCAATTGATGCAGTATGACCAGTGCTTGACCAGAGGACCTGATGGGTCAAAGGTTATGATTACACACTGTGACATGAATTTATATAAAGACTGGCAGTATTTCAAGGTAAAGTAAATATTATTACTACTTGTTTGCAGTAAGATTGAACAGGCTGGGGCTCTTTTCTCTAGAAAAGAGAAGGCTGAGGGGTGACTTAGTAGAGGTCTTTAAAATTCTGAAGGGGCTTGATAGAGTAGATGTAGAGAAGATTTTCCACTCATGGGGGAGACCAAAACTAGAGGCCAGAAATATAAGATAGTCACTCATAAATCCAATAGGGAATTCAGGAGAAACTTCTTCACCCACAGAGTGGTTAGAATGTGAAACTTGCTACCACAAGGAATAGCTGAGGCAAATAGCATAGATGCATTTAAGGGAAAGTTAGATAACACATGAGGGAGAAAGGAATAGAAGGTTATGCTGATAGGGTGGGAGAAGGAGGAGGCTCGTGTGGAGCATAAACACCGGCATAGACCAGTTGGGCCGAATGGCCTGTTTCTGTGCAGTACATCCTATGTAATTCTATGTAGTGCAGCTTTGATGTTGTCCTGTTAATGCAAAATTGTATTTTCAAATTATAACCTATGATTAACTGTAAGTTTCCTTATCATTTTACTATTTTAATTGTTTTTTAATATATATTTATTAAAATTGCTGAGTGGGTCACAACATTCCATTTGAAAATGCATTGAAAAGTCCTATGTCATAGTATCACAAAGGGAAAACCCATAATAAAAGTGTCAACATTTAACTGCAGTACCCGATACACCTATTGGTGCAGTGATGGGTTTGTTCAATGGAAAATGTAACGTAACGTTAGCGGCTAAAACAGCTGCTCAGTGATCTATTGAGCTTTTTAACGATCTACTCCCAAGTTGCATTTCCCCCCCCTCCACTGACCATTATTCTCCCCCCCCCCCCCCCCCCACCCTCCACTGACCATTATTCTCCCCACCCCCTCCACTGACCATTATTCTCCCCCCCACCTCCACTGACCATTATTCTCCCCCCCCCTCCACTGACCATTATTCTCCCCCCCCCCCTCCACTGACCATTATTCTCCCCCCACCCCTCCACTCACCATTATTCTCCCCCCCCTCCACTGACCATTATTCTCCCCCCACCCCTCCACTCACCATTATTCTCCCCCCCTCCACTGACCATTATTCTCCCCCCCTCCACTCACCATTATTCTCCTCCCCCCTCCACTCACCATTATTCTCCCCCCCCACCTCCACTGACCATTATTCTCCCCCCCCCCTCCACTGACCATTATTCTCCCCCCCCCTCCACTGACCATTATTCTCCCCCCTCCCTCCACTGACCATTATTCTCCCCCCACCCCTCCACTCACCATTATTCTACCCCCCTCCATTGACTATTCTTCCACCCCCCTCCACTGACCATTATTCTCCACCCCCCCCCCCTCCACTCACCATTATTCTCCCCTCCCTCCCTCCACTCACCATTATTCTCCCCTCCCTCCCTCCACTCACCATTATTCTCCCCTCCCTCCCTCCACTCACCATTATTCTCCCCTCCCTCCCTCCACTCACCCCCCACGGACCGTTATTCCCTCCCCCCACAGAGTCACATGTCAGCCCATCCCTGTCTCCATTAAGTAGCATCTGCATCTCCGCTTCCCATTCGCTCACTGAATATCCTTGCCATCTAGTCCCCTTCACCAATTATCTCCATCCCCACAAGGGACCTTTCCATTCCCCCACGCCCCCATAAACAGCATTTTGTCCCCCCAACTAAGTAGGGGAATCATTCCTGGCCACGGCCCCCTCCTCCACATGGGATCTAAGTGGACCTTGGGAAACTGTTTTCCCCCCCACTACAAACTAATCATCCAAACACCTTTTACCTCCACCCCCTCTTTCTCCCCTAGCCCCCTGTGATTCCTGCCCCATCCCCCGTCCTCATCACCTTCCCCCATCTTGCTCACATTCCCTCTCCAATGCCAATGTATTGGTTTGATCATTACATTGTACAGCTTCACCACAACTTCAGTATACTTTCATTTACATGGCACTTTTTTGAGGTTGGAACATCTCAATGCATTTGACATGAATTACCTTTTTTTAATTAAAAAAAAATGCCATGACCGTTACAGGGACGAGCACGGCAGCCACTCTCTGCCAGCAACATCCCACAAATAGTCGTAAGGAGAACAGTCAATCTTTTTTTAGGTGGTACTGGTTGAGTGGGGGATGTTGGATGTAGACTGTTTTTTGGTTTTTTTTTAGCCAATGCTAGACTGAAAGCAGCTTAGTTTAATCAACATGACTCTCAGATTGAAAGTGACCTTTCCCTTCAGACTTTACACAGATTCACACACATTCCCACGGGCAAGTGCTTAGACCGTTCCGAGGTTCTTCACCAGATTCTCATCTCCGACTGCGACTCTGGAAAGACCACACAAAAATGGGAGATGAACAACCTTCTAGCAGTGTAGAACTACGGTGTAAGCTACTAGTAGTTTGTCATATATGTACAAGATGGAGAATTATCTGTATATTGCTGCAAACAAAATATGTACAGCTCAGCGTGTAAATATTTTTGACGCCCTTTTCAATGAAGGATCTAGATAAACTGTGATAATGTAATATGATAGTCAAAAATCATGAAATTACAAAATTACAGTCTAATTTTTTTTGTTACCTTGGAAGTTCTTAGATGTTTACAACTTATTCTGCTGTCATCTTGAGACACGTTGTATCTTAGTAAGGTGCAACCCTATTTTTTTGGGATTACACTCAGGGGCGCTGAACAATGGTGGCTTTTCCTTAATAGGTTTGTTTCAATGGGCATGTTGTGATCAGGGTCATCTATTTTCCCCAATAAGGCGAGCACTGGATTTTGAGTTCTGAAAGTTCCTGTATATTTGGTACATGTTCATTATACATAGCCCTAAAAAAAATTTTAAATAATGTTTTATTCGATGCCTTGTGTTTAATTCTTCCCCCTCCCACCTCAGACGTTCAGAAGTGGTTATCAGTGAGGTTCTGATGGATCTTGCAGCTGAGTCATTTTCAAACTTTTCTGTGTGGGAGGGGGTTCCCTGCAAATATTGACACGATCCTGGGGAAACCCTGAAAATATCAGCTGCTAAAAGGAAAAACAATGCTGTTGTTGCAGAAAGCATTGATTAGTATAGAATATCATAAATTACATGTTAGTTTTTTTGAAACAAATACAGAAATCTGATACAGACAGAAATCTTGGCGACCTTATGGACTCCCTGGAAACCCTTTGGGTCCAGAGACTGCCTCCCTGCCCCCAGATTGAAAACTTATTTTGTAGCTTTTGGGGCTTTTCTTGTTCAAGGAAATTGAAGAGTTCCTACCTGTGTTTCTGATTTTCGGCATTGGTCCGAGACTGATAACAAAATTACTTAAATCTCTGCCATGATCTTGCCTGACCTGCATTTAGAGCTTTGCTACAATGCTGCTCTACAGCAGTGGAGCCCTAAAACCTAGGTGCTGCTTTGTAATCATCCTATTTATTGAAATAATTAATATTGTTATCTTAAGGAGAGTGTTTTTGTTTTATTTCCTAGTGATGGCAATTTTTAAGCATCTTAAGTTTGTTGCTAGAGTTCGCTTCACACAGATGATAGTTTCCTCCAAATGATTTTCTCTCTTTGGGGAAATTAGCTGATCTTGATCAGCTCCTTGCCTTATTGAAATATATTTTTCTATAATGTACTTGAATGTGGGTAGGAATTAAGGTATTTAACTTAGTACTTTAATGTAGTGGCTGCAGCAGCTGGTCACAGGGAAAGTAAGTTATTTTTTTTCTTAAGCACTACCATATAAAAAAAATTGAATTGCCCTGAAATACCTTGAAGATACTGTACTATTTGAGTCATGTACTTCACTCCAGCAGCTGCTATTTGTAAATGATTGGATGGCAAGTTCAAAATTCATCTGCCAAAACACATCATTTGTATCTAATCCATGTCTTATATCGTTATACAAGAGGATTTTTGCTTTTGGTTATGCATACTATTGATCCATTGTAAATATTGCCACAAATAGCAATTTCTGTACAAACTGTATAATTGGGGAGGACTGTTTAATGGACTAAAATTTGGGATTGAAATGATATGCAATGGTTCTCAAAAAATCAAACCATAGTTCGTTCTGCTGTACATTTGTTCTGGAGTTATCACTAAGCCAAATAAAACGGACTACAACATACCTGAACAGTCTTTTTCAATGTGACTGGCCAACACTGTTCAAGAGTTTATACTTGGATAGTTTCCAAAATCATAGGCCATATCCAAAACTAAGGTCATAAATATAAGATAATCACTAGTAAATCCAATAGGGAATTCAGGAGAAACTTCTTTACCCAGATAGTGATTAGAATGTGGAACAGGGAGTAGTTGAGGCGAATAGCATAGATGCATTTAAGGGGAAGCTAAATAAGTACATGAGGGAGAAAGGAATAGAAGGGTATGCTGATAGGGTTAGAAGACCTTTTCAGTCATTCATCTGACGAAGGAGATAATCTCCGAAAGCTTGTGATTTTAAAATAAATTTGTTGGACTATAACCTGGTGTTGTAAGATTCCTTACATTTGTCCACCCCAGTCCATCACCGGCATCTCCACATCAGGGTTAGAAGAGGGGTGGGAGGAGGCTCATGTGGAGACCAGTTGGGCCAAGTGACCTGTTTCTGTGCTGTACATTCTATGTAATTCTGTGGATACGGTTTTCCTCATTTGTCCAACCTTCTTGCACAAACGGGAGTTGTTGTCATCACATGAGGGGATGCGATACGATGCTACCTCCTGCTGTATCAGAGCATCAACTTTTGACAGGTCTTTGGTTCTTCTTTTCCTTCTTCTGAAGCAAATAGACCTGTGCAGAATGACCCTTAACGTTTCCTTGTCCAGTTGGGGAACAGTACAAGGTTAATGAGTTAACCTGAAGTGTTATGCTGAAATAATACCCAAAACTCTAGCTTGGTAAAAGTCCTTCCTTCCATCTACACTTTAGGTTAGAGCCCTGCACACATTAACTAAATGATACCTCCCTTCAATAGGAGATATGTGAGTTGCTAGTTAAAACTTTGGCAGTGTGATTTACTAAGACAACCTGCACTTATATAGCACATTTAACATAGTGCAATGTTCCAAGGGGTGACTTTTCATAGATATGTTATTGGCAGACTCACCATCTTGAACAATGGATGACCAGTGGTATGTGTGGTGAGTCCTCTTTTTCCCCTCCCCCAAATGCAGAGTAATGGTTTGGTACGGCTCGAGGGCATTTTTAAGATATTGACTCGGAAGGTATAAAGGATGCCTAGTATTGTTGATTCATATCTGTACGTGAGAGTTCTGGTGAATTCCAACTTGAGCTAGGACACGGTTCCTCAGGACTGCATTGGCAAGGAATGAAGGGCGCTGTGTACGTTCTCGTCTCTTAACACTGACAAAGTAATGCGGATTAAGCTGGTTGAGTATAGGATGTGTTCAAACAGTTCTCCTTCATGGTTCAGAGCTTTAGGCATGCAACGTAAGGGCTTCCTCCAGCCCACGTGGGAGGCGGTGAAGATAAGCATCACAAATGTTTTTGCTGGAAAGAAGCTCTGGTACTGTATGCAAACTTTGAAGCCAAGCACTAGCAACAAACAATTGCCATGGGACCAGGATTCATCAAGGTTTGCATCATTTGAAATAGCCATGATGTGGAGATGCCGGTGATGGACTGGGGTTAACAATTGTAAACAATTTTACAACACCAAGTTATAGTCCAACGATTTTATTTTTAATCCCACAAGCTTTCGGGGGATTTCCCCTTCCACACCGCCTGAGGAAGGGGAAAGCCCCCGAAAGCTTGTGGGATTAAAAATAAAATCGTTGGACTATAACTTGGTGTTGTAAAATTGTTTACAATCATTTGAAATAGTCCAGGTAGGCTGCAATGCAAGATGATAATCTAATGGTAAACAACTTGTGTTCAGTCTGAAGCACAAGAAATGAAGGAACACTGATGAGACTTAATTTCTACTCTTCCTAAGAACTGAATGCACTGCCATAAATCTTTTGAATATAGTAAACACATTTTCCCAAAATAAAATCTGGACTTTTCGAGGTTAAGATAATTGGCAAAAAAAAACAGGGGAGGGGAGATGGGGAGATGAGGAGAATTTTTTTTACGCAGCGAGTTATAATGATCTGGAATGCACCGCCTGACAGGGTGGTGGAAACAGATTCAATATTTTCAAATGTATACAGACTTCGTGTTTGGTTCAGTTTGTATTTGACTGACAGGTTTCCTTTTGAATTTGAGAGGTCAGATATTAAAATCCAGGATATCCCAATGCTGTAACTCTTAATGGGACACAAAAGAGACAATTCTGTTTGAGTCGGAGAAAGGCAGTTGGAAAATCCTATAAGAAAGGTAATTCTTGAAACCTCAGAGAAGCAACCAGTGGCAGTTTGAAATGCACTGATAGTTTAAAATTCCTGGAATAAAGGAGAAAACACTGTGTATATTTAAAAGTAATTTAGAAAAAAACAGATTAGTTCTTGGAGTTACCAGGGGTGAATTTCCACAGGGATTAACCGCTTGTCCACCAGAACTTCAGCGAGGTTTCTGCAACTCTTAGAGGGAAAGTATTTGCTTTTATATAGCACCTTTCATGACTTCAGGACATCTCAAAGCACTTTACAGACAATTATAAACAGTTGAAATGTAGTGTCTAGTAATGTAGGGAGACGCAGCAGCCAATTTGCACACAGCATGATCTCACAACTGCAATGAGATAATGACCAGATAATCTGTTTGTGATGTTGGTTGAGGGATAAATATCGATCAGGACATCAGAAGAACTCCCCTGCTCTTCTTTGAATCGTGTCAACATCCAACTGAGGGGGCAGACAGGGCTTCAGTTTAACATCTCATCCAAAAAGCAGCACCTCCAACAGTGCAGCGCTCCCTCAGTACTGCACTGAAGTGTCAGCCTAGATTATGTTCTCAAGTGGGACTTGAGCCCACAACCATATGCCTCAAAGACAAGAGTGCTACCACTGAGCCAAGGCACAGGGTCAAACAGAATCATAGAATGATGCAGTGCAGAAGGCCGCCATTTGGCCCATTGTGCCTGTGCCAGCTCTTTGAAAGAGCTATTCTATTAGTCCTACTCCCCTGCTCTTTCCCCATAGCCCTGTAATTTTTTTCCCTTCAAGTATTTATCCAATTCCCTTTTGAAAGTTATTATTGAATCGGCATCCACCACCCTTTCAGGCAGTACATTCCAGATCATCACAACTTGCTGCGTAAAAATATGTTTAATCATGTCGCCTCTAGTTCTTTTGCCAATCACCTTGAATCTGTGTCCTCTGGTTACCGTCTGCCACTGGAAACAGTTTTTCCTTATTTACTCTTATCAAAACCGTTCATGATTTTGAACACCTCTATCAAATCTCTTAACCTTCTCTGCTCCAAGGAGATCAACCCCAGCTTCTCCTGTCTCTCCACATAACTGAAATCCCTCATCCCTGGCACCATTCTAGTAAATCTCTTCTGCACCCTCTCTAAGGTCTTGACGTCCTTCCTAAAGTGCGGTGCCCAGAATTGAACACAATACTCCAGTTGAGGCCTAACCAGTGTTTTATAAAGGCTTAGCATAACTTCCTTGCTTTTGTACTCTCTGCCTGTATTAATAAAGCCTGGCAATCCCATATGCTTTTTTAAACCTTCTCAACATGTCCTGCCACTTTGAAAGATTTGTGCACATACATCCCGAGGTCTCTCTCTCTTCCTGTACCCCCTTTAAAATTTTGCCCTTTAGTTTATATTGCCTCTCCTCATTTTTCCTACCAAAATGTATCACTTCAAACTTCTCTACATTAAATTTCATCTGTCATATGTCTGCCCATTTCACCAGTCTGTCTATGGCCTCCTGATTTCGGTTACTATCCTCCTCATTCTTTACTACATTTCCGAGTTTCATGTCATCTGCAAACTTTGAAATTATACCCTGCACACCCAGGTCCAGGTCATTAATATATATCAAAAAGAACATTGATGTTGTGCACTAATGTTCAGTCTGAGGAGGCAGCTGGGGGTGGGGGTTGTTGGAGTCTGAAAGTGCATAATTATGGCAAAAGCATCTCTGGAGTCAAAGGCTGGAGAGTTATTGTTGGGCATCATTGGTGTACATGTGGCAAGTGACCAGTAGCTTGTGGATTATGTTGCTGAGGGTAGCATGTAGATACTGGGAGGAGACCAAGGATGGGGCACACCAGAAGTAATCGTGAAAAGAAAGAAAAAAAAGAAGTGAGCGTGAATGCATAGAAACAAATCATTTGCATTGGGACAGGTGGGAGTGGAACTACGGGAGTGGTGCCACAGAGGCAGGTCTATGTAGGGGGGATAGCGAAGGAGAGTGATGTGATCAACGGCATCAAAGATGAAGAAAGAGAACACTTATCCAACAATGAAACAACTTCCCCATCAACAATGAGAGGACTTCCCTATCAATAAGTGTCAAAGTTGGGAGATAAGTTGAGGAAGACCAGGAGTTTCAGTGAGTCACAGTCAAACAAGATATTTGACTGTGATCAATCTGATAGACTTTTTTGAGGCAGTAATGTCCCAGGTTGATGTGGTGATCCTTAACTTTGATAAAGCACCACAGAAGGGCCCATGAAAAACTTAGGTCAGGGTAACAAACCGGAACAATGAGACTACCCTAGTCAAAGCCATGAATGACGTCTTGTGACATTGACTGTGGTACAGTATCTCTTCTTATCCTCCTCTTTCCACAGCATATTTGACATCACTAGTCCATTGTCCAGCTCCGAAAGACTGCACTTGCATGGGTCCACTCCTACCTATCTGGACACAGCCAGCATATCTTTAGTGATGACTTCTCTTCCATCTCCCACACAGCCTACTCAGGAGTTCCCCAACAATCTATCCTTGTGTGGTCATTCAGCCTATTTATCATGGTCTCCTCCTTTAAAAAGCTTCTCCAAACCCCTCCTAAATTCTCCCCCTTAACTCTGTGTTTCATTCCTCTTGTGACTAAAGTGCCATGGGACATTGTTAAGGAAGCTCTATAAATGTAAATTATTGTTGGAGCATTTGTGTTAGGGAAGTCGTTTCATTGCTGTTGGGGAAGTTGTCTTGTTGGGAGATTGGCCTCATTGCTTTTGGTGTGTTTGTGGAAGTTCTGTCATTGTTGGGAAGTTCTCCTGGAGAAGCTCTCTCATTGTTGGGAAGTTCTCCTGGAGAAGCTCTCTCATTGTTGGGGAAGTTCTCCTGGAGAAGCTCTCTCATTGTTGGGGAAGTTCTCCTGGAGAAGCTCTCTCATTGTTGAGAAGTTCTCCCGGAGAAGCTCTCTCATTGTTGAGAAGTTCTCCTGGAGAAGCTCTCTCGTTGTTGGGGAAGTTCTTCTGGAGAAGCTCTCTCGTTGTTGGGGAAGTTCGCCTGGAGAAGCTCTCTCGTTGTTGGGGAAGTTCGCCTGGAGAAGCTCTCTCATTGTTGGGGAAGTTCACCTGGAGAAGCTCTCTCATTGTTGGGGAAGTTCTCCTGGAGAAGCGCGCTCATTGTTGGGGAAGTTCTCTTATTCCTGGAGATGTTCTCTCATTGTTGGGAAGTTCCCCTGGAGAAGTGCTCTCATTGTTGGGGAAGTTCTCCTGGAGAAGCTCTCTCATTGTTGGGGAACTTCTCCTGGAGAAGCTCTCTCATTGTTGGGGAAGTTCTCCTGGAGAAGCTCTCTCATTGTTGGGGAAGTTCTCCTGGAGAAGCTCTCTCATTGTTGGGGAAGTTCTCCTGGAGAAGCTCTCTCATTGTTGGGGAAGTTCTCCTGGAGAAGCGCTCTCATTGTTGGGGAAGTTCTCCTGGAGAAGCTCTCTCATTGTTGGGGAAGTTCTCCTGGAGAAGCGCTCTCATTGTTGGGGAAGTTCTCCTGGAGAAGCTCTCTCATTGTTGGGGAAGTTCTCTTATTACTGGAGATGTTCTTTCTCTCTTGTTGAAGTTCTCTGCTATTAGGCCGATTTCTGATGCTGGGAATGTTCTCCTTGTTTGAGCAAGTTTTCTCTGTTTCTAGGATAGTTCTATCTTTGTCATAGAGTCATAGAGTTATACAGCACGGATAGAGGCCCTTCGGCCCATCGTGTCCGCGCCGGCCATCAGCCCTGTCTACTCTAATCCCATATTCCAGCATTTGGTCCGTAGCCTTGTATGCTATGGCATTTCAAGTGCTCATCCAAATGCTTCTTGAATGTTGTGAGGGTTCCTGCCTCCACAACCCTTTCAGACAGTGAGTTCCAGACTCCAACCACCCTCTGGGTGAAAAAGTTCTTTCTCAAATCCCCTCTAAACCTCCCGCCTTTTACCTTGAATCTATGTCCCCTTGTTATAGAACCCTCAACGAAGGGAAAAAGCTCCTTAGTATCCATCCTATCTGTGCCCCTCATAATTTTGTACACCTCAATCATGTCCCCCCTCAGCCTCCTCTGCTCCAAGGAAAACAAACCCAATCTTCCCAGTCTCTCTTCATAGCTGAAGCGCTCCAGCCCTGGTAACATCCTGGTGAATCTCCTCTGCACCCTCTCCAAAGCGATCACATCCTTCCTATAGTGTGGCGACCAGAACTGCACACAGTACTCCAGCTGTGGCCTAACCAGTGTTTTATACAGCTCCATCATAACCTCCTTGCTCTTATATTCTATGCCTCGGCTAATAAAGGCAAGTATCCCATATGCCTTCTTTACCACCTTATCTACCTGTTCCGCCGCCTTCAGGGATCTGTGAACTTGCACACCAAGATCCCTCTGACCCTCTGTCTTGCCTAGGGTCCTCCCATTCATTGTGTATTCCCTTGCCTTGTTAGTCCCTCCAAAGTGCATCACCTCGCACTTTTCCGGGTTAAATTCCATTTGCCACTGTTCCGCCCATCTGACCAACCCATCTATATCGTCCTGCAGACTGAGGCTATCCTCCTCGCTATTTACCACCCTACCAATCTTTGTATCATCAGCGAACTTACTGATCATACCTTTTACATTCATATCCAAGTCATTAATGTAGACCACAAACAGCAAGGGACCCAGCACCGATCCCTGTGGTACCCCACTGGCCACAGGCTTCCAGTCACAAAAACAACCTTCGACCATCACCCTCTGCCTTCTGCCACTAAGCCAGTTTTGTATCCAAAGTGCCAAGGCACCCTGGATTCCATGGGCTCGTACCTTCTTGACCAGTCTCCTGTGGGGGACTTTATCGAAGGCCTTACTGAAATCCATGTATACCACATCCACTGCGTTACCCTCATCCACACGCCTCGTCACCCCCTCAAAAAATTCAATCAAATTAGTCAGACATGATCTTCCCTTGACAAAGCCATGTTGACTATCCCTGATTAATCCTTGCTTCTCCAAGTGGAGACTAATTTTGTCCTTCAGAATTTTTTCCAATAATTTTCCTACCACTGATGTTAGGCTCACTGGCCTGTAGTTCCCCGGTTTTTCCCTACTCCCCTTCTTGAATAATGGTATTACATTAGCGGTTCTCCAGTCCTCTGGCACATCCCCTGTGGCCAGAGAGGTTCTGAATATATGTGTCAGAGCCCCCGCAATCTCCTCCTTTGCCTCACACAGTAGCCTGGGATACATTTCGTCCGGGCCTGGGGATTTATCCATTTTTAGGCCTGCTAAAACCGCCAATACCTCCTCCCGCTCGATGTTAATATGTTCGAGTATATCACAGTCCCCCTGCCGTACTTCTATGTCTACATCGTCCTTCTCCATAGTGAAAACAGATGCAAAAAATTCATTTAGAACCCCTCCTACATCTGCCGGCTCCACACACAGATTGCCATTTTTGTCCCTAATGGGCCCTATTTTTTCCCTAGTCATCCTCTTACCCTTAATATACTTATAAAACATCTTAGGATTTTCCTTTATTTTGCTCGCCAGTGTTATTTCATGGCCCCTCCTTGATCTCCTAATTTCTTTTTTAAGTATCCCCCTGCACTTTTTGTACTCCTCTAGGGCTTCCTCCGTCTTTAGCCTTTTGTATCTGCCAAAAGCCCTCCTTTTTTTCCTAATCCATTCTCGTATATCCCCTGACATCCAAGGTTCCCTGGAGTTCTTGGAACCACCCTTGACCTTTACGGGAACATGTTGCCATTGTATGGTCTCAATCTCCCTTCTGAAAGACTCCCATTGCTCCGATGCGGATTTTCCTACAATTCTAGGCAGTTTCTTTTTTTTCCCTTCTCTCTCTCCAGTAGTGGACATCTGTCATCTAGACAAAATTAAATATAATGTTGCAGAAGACACTGGATTGGTAATGTATTATTTGACTTTGATTTCAACAGCCATTTTGGGATTTGAAGGAACAATGTAACGCCGCTTTCATGGCCCAGAATTTCCTGGCACGGCGTAAATCAGACAGTTGTGCTCTCCGATATTCTTGAACTATATTTACACCAAAGGTTCTTGGAAAATCAATTTGACCAGGGCATAGCGAGTTCAATGACGAATCAGGGACCATGTTTGTGGCGCTGCCGATGGCTTACCCTGCAGGCCTGCAACGTTGCACTGTAAATGTGTCGGCCGTAGCACAGTGGTAGCACTCCTGCTTCTGAGTCAGAAGGTTGAGAGTTCAAGCCCCACTCCAGAGACTTGAGCACAAGATCTAGGCTGACACTGCACTGCAGTACTGAGGGAGTGCTGCACTGTTGGAGGTGCCATCTTTCAGAGGAGAAGTTAAACCGTCTGCCCTCTCAGGTGGACGTAAAAGATCCCATTGCACTATTTTGAAGTAGGGGTGTTCTCCCTGGTGTACTGGCCAATATTTATCCCTCAACCAACATCACTCGAAGCACTGATTATCTGGTCGTTATCACATTGCTGTCTGTAGGACCTTGCTGTGTGCAAATTGGTGCTACGTTTCCTGCATTACAACAGTGACAATGCTTCCAAAGTACTTAATTGGCTGTCGAGAGCTTTGGAGTGTCCCGTGGTCGTGAAAGGCGCTATATAGATGCAAGTTCTTTCTTCCTTAAAAAGCTGAGAGTAAGGCTTGGCAATGGGAGGTAAGTGAGTTGCCTTTTCTGAAATCACCTTGAAACAATTTTAGTTAAAAATTGTTGTAAAAGACCATAAAAAGTAATTTTCAGTGTCTGCACACCCCTTTTCCACAGATACGTGGCAGAGTCAGGAAGAGGCCAAGAAAAGGGCCGCAAACTTTGGGGATGAGAACCTGCGAGCCCTCCTCGATGAGGCAGAGCAAAGATAAGACCGGCTATATTTAACGAAGTTGGGTGCGCAGCGGACGAGGTCTTCTGTCATCTGTTGAAGGCAGTTCCTCACGGCTCCTTGGTTGATGTTGCAGAGGTCTCCAGTGCCTGACTGGAGGGAACCAGAGCCTGTAGAAATTGAGGGCCAGCATCACCTTCGTTCCCACTGGCAAGGCCCTGCGGGAGGCAGACCGTGGATTCTGGTCTTCCAGCAGCATTTTTGCAGAGGTGGTCAATTGCTTCCTTGGTGGAGCACAGTCGGCGCACACACAGCTCCTCCAACAGTGCCTCATATGACATTTTCTTCCTGTACACTCCCTTGCGGGGATAGTAGCGAGTTCGCTGCAGTCTTCAGCCATGGTGCCTCAAGTGCCGCTCCTTCTCCCTCTCAGCTCCTCCTCCAGGCCGTCCGTGATAATCAAGAACAGACGAAATGTCCAGTGGATAGGCTTTAACCCCTTAATGCGTCGAGAGGAGGGGGGCTGTGGGGAGGGGATTGGTCCTGAAAGTATTGCCTTCAGACACTCAGAACTCTAGATGACAAAACTGGCGAGACTTGCAAAACTGAGAGAACCAAGTACAGAAAACCTGAGAACAATTTCCAGGCTGCAGGGATGAGGCTCCACACTCCTGCTCCTCCCGGCCCCTCCAAAATAAAGTGAAACTTGCCTGTCTGCTCCTCTTCGGCCCGTCAGCTGATACTGGGCGGAGTGTGCACGGACCACGCTTCACCCAGTTCAGTCCAAAAATAGCATTGGTATCCTATTGGCATCGTAGGACCCTTTATTTAAATATCTAAATCCGCCCTACTAAGATGACCCTGACAAAATGGAGGCAACCATAATGACCGCGAGAACAGGGAGGTAAATTCTTCCATGTCATTCATTTTCAAGGCACGGCAGCCCTGTTTCCTCCAGCCGGGAAGCCTCAAAATTCAGCCCGTATTATCAAGGTGGGAATTGTAAGTCTGTTTTATGAGAAAAGTACTCTTGTGCATATGCTGTTTGCCATTTTTTACATCGAGAGGGGTAGATTTCCGCATTTACGCCATTTTCCCGGGATTTCCTTTCCTCATCCGCCAAAGTTATGGCGAGAGAACCCTATGGAAATTCCCTCCGTGCTATTCAACACTGCGCAGAGGGGTTTCTTCTTATAGGCTGCTCCTGCACCATCTCCACTTTCTTGCCCTTGTCTCCCTCGGCGTGTCATCTTGCCGTCCGGCAGAGGCCCCATTGAAATGCTCTCTACACAAGAGTCCTTCCCTGCACCAATGGGGATCTGGGATGGAGAGTGTTGCACGGAGCAATAGTGTGCAACAGTTTTTCAATCACCTTCACAGACACCGAGGCCACATGTGATTTTTGCGACCTAGGAGCCCATGTATATATTCAATGTGAGAGGTTGCAGCCCCTGTATAGTTACCTGAAGGGGTTGCTCCACAACTTTTAGTTACACTTTAGCCCCACGCTCCTAATCTTTGACTGCCTGGTGCGGCAAGCTGGAGGATCTTCTCGTGGACTTGCTCTTGGGCCTGGCTAAAACATCAATTTGTAGGTCCAGGGTGGGCAGGGCCCATGGGGGTGGTTGCTGTGGCTGCCTGCCTCTCTTCCACGGTCCTGTCTATGCCCGGGTGGCCCTGGAGAGGGAGCATGCAGTGTCCACGACCGGTGGGCACCGCAGGGTAGAGTGTCTAATAGAAGCCGATAACATTTTGATTTAGTTGGGAAGGTTCCCTTTGCTTTTGTTGGGACTTTGTTTCTTATTTTGGCTTCTTTTAGTTTGATTGGACCATATGTTTTTTTCCCATATTAGTGGTTCCCTAAAGGGGGCACTTGTTATGCTGATTCTTGTTTGGTGATCCTGGAATAACCCAGTGTCACCCTTATTGGTACATCTAAAAAGGCTCTGGCATCCAAATAGGAGGATTTTCAGGCTATTTAAATATATGCCAGAAATGAGAAGAGTCCGAGAAAGGACTCACAGGCTACCCCAATCAATGCCTCCTGTACTGCGACTTAGAATACCTTGTGACTACCCTTTACTTGCACCAGTTAGTATCTCTTACAGTTGGAGCCTACGGGACTGTACCTGGCTGTCCACCAGCAAGCTGCATGCACAGTGATCTGGGAGGCATATGTTACAGGTTAGCGTAGTGTTCATAGGTGTATTGATGAACATAGACACATGCACTTAAAATCATAGAAAAGTTACGGGTACGGTAGCATAGTGATTATGTTGCTAGACGAGTAATCCAGAGGCCTGGACCAATAAAGTGGAATCATGATTTCAAATCCCGCCACGGCAGCTGGGAATTTAAATTCAATTAATTAAATAAAATCTGGAATTAAAATACTAGTATCAGTAATGGTGACCATGAAACTACCGCATTGTCGTAAAAACCCGTCTGGTTCACTAATGCCATTTAGGGAAGGAAACCTGCCATCCTTACCCTGTCTGGCCTATATGTGACTCCAGACCCACAGCAATGTGGTTGATTCTTAATTACCCTCTGAAATGGCCTAGCAAGCCACTCAGTTGTAAAATCTCTTTACGAAAAGTCGTAATAAGAATAAAAGCGGACGGACGACGAGGCACCGGACACGACAACGGCAAACCAAGCCCAGTCGACCCTGCAAAGTCCTCCTCACTAACATCTGGGGACTTGTGCCAAAATTGGGAAAGCTGTCCCACAGACTAGTCAAGCAACAGCCTGACATAGCCATACTCACAGAATCATACCTTTCAGCCAATGTCCCAGACTCAGCCATCACCAGCCCTGGGTATGTCCTGTCCCACGGGCAGGACAGACCCACCAGAGGTGGCGGTACAGTGATATACAGTCAGGAGGGAGTGGCCCTGGGAGTCCTCAACATTGACTCTGGACCCATGAAATCTCATGGCATCAGGTCAAACATGGGCAAGGAAACCTCCTGCTGATTACCACCTACCGCCCTCCCTCAGCTGATGAATCAGTCCTCATCCATGTTAAACACCACATGGAGGAAGCACTGAGGGTAGCAAGGGCACAGAAAGTACTCTGGGTGGGGGACTTCAATGTCCATCACCAAGAGTGGCTTGATAGCACCGCTGCTGGCCGAGTCCTGAAGGACACAGCTGCCAGACTGGGCCTGCGGCAGGTAGTGAGCGAACCAAAACGAGGGGAAAACTTACTTCACCTCGTCCTCACCAATCCACCTGTCGCAGATGCATCTGTCCATGACACTATTGGTAGGAGTGACCACCGCACAGTTCTCGTGGAGATGAAGTCCCGTCTTCGCACAGAGGGCACCATCCAACGTGTTGTGTGGCACTACCACCGTGCTAAATGGGATAGATTCAGAACCGATCTAGCAGCTCAAATCTGGGCATCTATGAGGCGCTGTGGGCCATCAGCAGCAGCAGAATCTGTAACCTCATGGCCCGGCATATTCCGCACTCTACCATTATCAACAAGCCAGGGGATCAACCCTGGTTCAATGAAGAGTGTAGAAGAGCATGCCAGGAGCAGCATCAGACCGAAAAATGAGGTGCCAACCTGGTGAAGCTACAACTCAGGACTACATGCATGCTAAACAGCAGAAGCAACACGCTTTAGACAGAGCTAAGCAATTCCACAACCAGCGGATCAGATCAAAGCTCTGCAGTCCTGCCACATCGTGCCGTGAATGGTGGTGGACAATTAAACAACTAACGGGAGGAGGAGGCTCCGCAAACATCCGCATCCTCAATGATGGCAGAGTCCAGCATGTGAATGCAAAAGACAAGGCTGAAGTGTTAGCGACCATCTTCAGCCAGAAGTGCCGAGTGGACGATCCATCTCTGCCTCCTCCCGATATCCCCACCATCACAGGCGCAAGTCTTCAGCCAATTCGATTCACTCCATGTGATATCAAGAAACGGCTGAGTGCACTGGATACAGCAAAGGCTATGGGTCCCAAAAACATCCCGGCTGTAGTGTTGAAGACTTGTGCACCAGAACTAGCTGCGCCTCTAGCCAAGCTGTTCCAGTACCGCTACAACACTGGCATCTACCCGACAATGTGGAAAATTGCCCAGGTATGTCCTGTCCACAAAAAGCAGGACAAATCCAATCCGGCAAATTACCGCCCCATCAGTCTACTCTCAATCATCAGCAAAGTGATGGAAGGTGTCGTCGACAGTGCTATCAAGAGGCACTTACTCACCAATAACCTGCTCACCAATGCTCAATTTGGGTTCCGCCAGGACCACTCGGCTCCAGACCTCATTACAACCTTGGTCCAAACATCGACAAAAGAGCTGAATTCCAGAGGTGAGGTGAAAGTGGCTGCCCTTGACATCAAGGCAGCATTTGACCGAGTGTGGCACCAAGGAGCCCTAGTAAAATTGAAGTCAATGGGAATCGGGGAAAACTCTCCAGTGGCTGGAGTCATACCTAGCACAAAGGAAGATGGTAGTGGTTGTTGGAGGCCAATCATCTCAGCCCCAGGGCATTGCTGTAGGAGTTCCTCAGGGCAGTGTCCTAGGCCCAACCATCTTCAGCTGCTTCATCAATGACCTTCCCTCCATCATAAGGTCAGAAATGGGGATGTTCGCTGATGATTGCACAGTGTTCAGTTCCATTCGCAACCCCTCAAATAATGAAGCAGTCCAAGCCCGCATGCAGCAAGACCTGGACAACATCCAGGCTTGGGCTCATGTGTGGCAAGTAACATTCGTGCCAGACAAGTGTCAGGCAATAACCATCTCCAACAAGAGAGAGTCTAACCACCTCCCCTTGACATTCAACGGCATTACCATCGCCGAATCCCCCACCATCAACATCTTGGGTGTCACCATTGACCAGAAACTTAACTGGACCAGCCATATAAATACTGTGGCTACAAGAGCAGATCAGAGGCTGGGTATTCTGCAGCGAGTGACTCACCTCCTGACTCCCCAAAGCCTTTCCACCATCTACAAGGCACAAGTCAGGAGTGTGATGGAATACTCTCCACTTGCCTGGATGAGTGCAGCTCCAACAACACTCAAGAAGCTCAACACCATCCAGGACAAAGCAGCCCGCTTGATTGGCACCCCATTCACCACCCTAAACGTTTACTCCCTTCACCACCGGCGCACTGTGGCTGCAGTGTGTACCATCCACAGGATGCACTGCAGCAACTCACCGAGGCTTCTTCAACAGCACCTCCCAAACCCGCGACCTCTACCACCTAGAAGGACAGGAGCAGCAGGTACATGGGAACAACACCACCTGCACGTTCCCCTCCAAGTCACACACCATCCTGACTTGGAAATATATCGCCTTTCCTTCATCGTCGCTGGTTCAAAATCCTGGAACTCCCTTCCGAACAGCACTGTGGGAGAACCTTCACCACACGGACTGCAGCGGTTTCAAGAAGGTGGCTCACCACCACCTTCTCAAGGGCAATTAGGGATGGGCAATAAATGCTGGCCTCGCCAGCGACGCCCACATCCCAAGAACGAATAAAAAGAAGTTTACAGCATGGAAGGAGGCTAAGGCTATTCGGCCCATCAAGTCCACGCCAGCTCTATGCAAAAGCAATCCAGCTAGTCCCACTCCCCCGCCCTTTCCCTGTAGCCCTGCAAATTTTTTCCTTTCAAGTATTTATCCACTTCCCTTTTGAAGGCCATGATTGAATCTGCCTCCACCACCCCCTCGGGCAGTCCATTCCAGATCCAAACCACTTGCTGTGTAAAAAAGTTTTTCCTCATGTCACCTTTGGTTCTTTTGCCAATCACCTTAAATCTATGTCCTCTGGTCCTTGACCCTTCCGCCAATGGGAACAGTTTCTCTCTATCTACTATGTCTAGACCCTTCATGATTTTGAATACCTCTATCAAATCTCCTCGCAACCATCTCTGTTCCAAGGAGAACAACCCCAGCTTCTCCAGTCTATCCATGTAACTAAAGTCCCTCATCCCTGGAATCATTCTAGTAAATCTCTCTGCACCCTTTCTAAGGCCTTCATATCTTTCCTAAAGTGCGGTGCGCAGAACTGGACACAATATTCCAGATGTGACCGAACCAGTGTTTTATAAATGTTCATCATGACTTCCATACTTATGTACTCCATGCCTCTATTTATAAAGCCCGGGATGACATGCTTTTTTAACCACTTTCTCAGCCTGCCCTGCCACCTTCAATGATTTGTGCACATAAATTCCCAGATCTCTGTTCCTGTATCCCTTTCAGAGTTGTGCCCTCTCGTTTATATTGCCTCTCCTCATTCTTCCTACGAAATGTATCACTTCGCATTTTTTTGTGTTAAGTTCCATCTGCCACGTGTCCGCCCATGCCATCAGCCTGTCTATATCCTCTTGAAGCCTATCACTATCCTCCTCACTGTTTACTACCCTTCCAAGTTTTGTGTCATCTGCAAATTTGGAAATTGTGCCCTGCACACCCAAGTCCAAGTTATTAATATATATCAAGAAAAGCAGTGATCCCAGCACTGACCCCTGGGGAACACCAATGTACACCTCCCACCAGTCTGAAAAACAACCGTTCACCACTACTCTCCGTTTCCTGTCCCTTAGCCAATTGTGTATCCATGTTGCTACTGCCCCCTTTATTGCAATCTTGATGATAAGCCTACCGTGCGGCACTTCATCAAACGCCATTTGGAAGTCCATATACATCACATCAACTGCATTGTCCTCATCTACTCTCTCTGTTACCTCATCAAAAAACTTCATCAGGTTAGTTAAACACGATTTGCCTTTAACAAATCCATGCTGGCTTTCCCTACTCAATCCACCCTCATCCAAGTGACTGTTAATTCTGTCCTGGATTATCGTTTCTTAAAGTTTCCCCACCACTGAGATTAAGCTGACTGACCTATAGTTGCTGGGTTTATCCTTACACCCTTTTTGAACATTTGCAATTTTCCATCGCTCTGGCACCACCCCCGTATCTACGGATGTTTTGAAGATTATGGCCAGTACCTCTGCAATTTCCACCCTTACTTCCCTCAGCAACCTAGGATGCATCTCTTCCGGACCAGGTCTACTTTAAGTACAGCTAGCCTTTCAAGTACCTCTTTATCAATTTTTAGCCCTTCCAGTATCTCAACTATATCTTCCTTTACTGAGACTGTGTGCAGCATCTTCTTCCTTGGTAAAGACAGATGCAAATTACTCACTTAGTTCCTCAGCCTCCATGAGTGGATCTCCTTTATGGTCCTAATCGGCCCCACCCCTCCTCTTACTACCCGTTTACTGTTTACATGCCTGTAGAAGACTTTTGGATTCCCTTTTGTGTTGGCCGCCAGTCTATTTTCATACTCTCTCTTTGCCCCTCTCATTCCCTTTTTCACTTCCCCTCTGATCTTTCTATATTCTATCCAAATAGATTCTGTCCTTGACCCCTCCAGGACATCCTCTCCAGTACTGAAATATTCTCCTTAATCAATATTGCCAGAAAAGTAACTAAGACCCACGCAGCCTACAAAACTCATAGGCCCTTAAGTCAAGCAATGTTACATTAGTGGCCAGGAATTTCCTGGATATATGCGCCACAGGTGACCTGATATTGGTGTGATCGATGGCCCTCACATAACTCAGTCTGGGAGGCCAACAAAATGATCAGTAAGGCTGTGGAGCCTTATCGCTGCAGTCTGAAAATTGTTCAAATTTTTATACCGATTCTCTGAGTTTAGCAGTCTCGTCAACCATCCAGCACAGCATCCTTAGGTGCACCAGAAGCCATGCTTGTGCCAAAGGCCCTAAATATGTTGCAGTGCACAAGTAATTGATGTGAGTGCAAGCTTGATTCTCCTTTGGGAATAATTTTTTCTATGTCCCCCACAGGATGCCACTCTAATTTTTCCTTTTAAGTACTTGGGGTGGATGAATCTACAAGCATAGGACATGTGCCCCAGATATTAAAAATGATCTTGTCCGAGGTTTGAGAGCATGTCGACAGCCTGAAAAGGCGGCAGCTAGGACTCCGGCCCAACTGCTCTTTCAACACAGTGCAGCAAGATCCCAGCAACTTCAAATCCTTTATGGTCAGTTCTGCCAAAGGGGTAAATGATGTTTCCATACAAAGGGATTTTCTACTTTTATTATTTGTGTGGGTACTTACTATTTTTTATTGCTTTCCCACAGCTCTACACCTATCTATTCAGCCAATTATCAAAGCATGCCAATTCTCAATATATTAAAAAAACTAGGTCCAACTTTTATCTATTGTAATATAATATAAACTATATATCACTTTCAAACACATTGAGCATGAGGTTCCAAGTGACTATAGGAAAGACCATATTTATATTCAAAATTTCTCAAGCTCACTGGCCAGGTATGCCTCAATAATTTGGAATGTTGTGCTGTTATATCCAGGTTAGTTTGCATTGATTATAGTAGCAATCTCTCTAAACTGTGCTTGTCTAAGCATCTTAATGTAAAAATAAATGTCAACCACAAGATAATGTTTCAGTTTTATTAAAAAAGTATTGATTCTTATCATGATCTAACCATGAGAAGTTAGCAATCACATGTAGTGACAAAAGATCTACAAAAACCATCTGCAAAAAATTGGTATTAACTGCATGACAAAAAAAAATCCTCACTACTTTTGCCATTGAAAATTTCACACAAAACATTAAATAGGCAAAAACATTCCATCACTCTGGAGTCCCTCTCTTCTTGAAAGGCAGTGCCTTTAAAAAAAATCAGCTACTTACAATTAAAACAGTACAGGGCCTGGCTACGCAGTGTAAAAATACAACACTAACTATACACAGTTTTGTACAGTTTCTTTACACCTAAGCCATTGATCCAAATTACAAATGAGTTCACATTTCCTGTCTTTGCAAAAAAAATAGATCAAGCTTAGACAAAGATTTTTTTTTTACATCTGTAGTTATTTAATCGTCATCCTCATCATCATCCTCTTCTTCCTCATCTTCATCCTCCTCATCCTCGTCATCTTCCTCCTCCTCTTCCTTCTTCTTCTTTGCAGCCTGAGCTGGCTTAGCAGCAGGTTTCTTACCAGTTTCACCCTTGCATTTGGCACGATATGCTGCAACTTCCTAGAAAGCAAGAAAACAGTTACCATGACACATTCAATACTATTTACCTATACTTCAACTATTTACTAGGCTATTGTTTCAAAATAAAGCTAGCATCTTCCACTGCCTACCAATCAAGAGCTTTAGCAGCTTAATGCAAAAACATGACAGACCAATATGCTGGAAAATGTGGTAAACTTATGTCAGGCAGGTGTCCAGTTACTTAATAAAGAGAGTTAGACATATAAGAACAGACTGTCAGAATTTACTTCCCCTCCCCAAACAAGAGTGATTCAAACATCAACTTTCTGTAATATATCTCCCATGCTCAGTTTTTTAAAAAAAAATCTATTCCCACAACTCTGCTTCTCTTCCACTACATAATCTGTCTGTTTCTTTTTGTCTTCCAGTCTGTCTCCCTCTGTGTGTGCATCATACACATTCATCGTCATCTCTATCAGTCGGCACCCAACTCTAATTCTCACACTTCCTCACTACTTTCTCCAAGCCTCTGACTCTCATAATATACACCTTTCCTCATGTAATGAATCCATACAGTCCAAGGTATGCAGCAAGATAACAGCTAACATGCACCAACTCAGAGCTGAGTACTAAGATCCAAGTCATCTGTAAGGTTGTGCAATACATATAGGTGAGAAATTATCAAACATTGTACTGAAGCTGCAAGAGAGTTTGGAGTTGACGTGGGATTGGAAGTGGAATAGGACTTTGCAGAACTTGGAGAGAAAGGATAATGTGGAAGAACTCATAAGTGAAAGGATGATCTTTTGATGTGGCAGCACCTGTGTGTGTATTTCTAGGGATGAAGACATCTGGGATCTAGCAGTATTTAAGCACAGAGCCTGGAAGCAGCAGTGTACCAGGGCTTAACTCATGCAAGCATAAACTGGCACCAAAGGTACTAATGGATTGAGACTACCTAGAGACCCCAGAGATCCACAGATTTTGCACAAGTATGGAAGCTTCAGACACAAAACAGACCTCAAATTCCAGAGGAGCTGGTCGTCAGGCATTTCTGCAGTCAAATGGCTGTCAGTAATGACAACATTTTTGCTCCAAGTGTAATGGACAAAATGTGGTGCAGCATATATGTGCTAGATGCAGGACTATACAATATAGATATATAAATGTATTCTTCAGTAACTAAGGGTATGAAATTAAATTATGGAAGTGATCACACCCCATCACTTTCACATGCATTCAGCCACCCAGCTGAAGTTGTAGTCTGTCAGGCCTGAGGGCAACAAGCACCATAGAAAGAAATACACGAAGTTGGGCTTAAATTCAGACATTTATATTGGGCTAAAGACACTCCCACCTATTATGAAACTAGAGTTTCTTCTTATCATTTTCTTATTTGAGTTGAAAACTACTGTCAATATGATTTCTAATGGATACTCTTTACAAGTACCAGATTAGAAATGAACCTACATCTCAAAATGAATACGTAACTTCTCCACGTTAGGTTTAATATAAAGAATTAAGTAAATCCCACAGAATCAAATAAATCAAGGTAACTTTGTAGTTAACATGAAAAGTAGAAACCTGTTCATATTAAGATTTTTCTTTTTTCAGAAGAGTTGAGGCAGGAAAAGAATAAATCACACCAGACATAAGTAACATAACAGCCAAAGTTTTCAAATGTGCTATCTACCTTTTCATACTTCTCCTTTAATTTAAGTGCCTTCTGCTCATATGGTTGCTTATCCTTGGGTTGCACTGTAGACCACATCTCCCCCAGCTTCTTAGCGACATCGCCAATGGTCAGTCCAGGAGTGTCACTCTTGATCTTTGGACGCTTCTCAGAGCAGAAAATGAAAAATGCTGATCTGCAAGGATAAACAACTTATTTAAAAAACAAGATTTCAGCTGAAAAAAAATCAAGCTCTTTAACTGCAGTACATACGGTGGTCTTTTGGGGGCATTTGGATCCTTCTTCTTTTTCTTGTCCCCATTAACAGGAACATAGTTCTTCATTTCTCGATCATAACGGACCTTGTCATTCCTTGCCAAGTCTTCAAACTTTGACTTCTCCTTGCCAGACATGGTCTAAAAAAGAAAACTATTTAAGCTATTACAAATACACAAAAGAAATTTGAAACAGTGTTCCAAAATGTAAAGCTCAAATCAATCCCACCTTCCACCTTTCTGAACATTTCTTGGAGAACTCTGTAAAGTTGACACTGGCTTCAGGGTGTTTCTTCTTGTGCTCCTCTCGACAAGTCTGCACAAAGTATGCATATGAGGACATCTTGCCCCGGGGCCTATTGGGATCTTTTCTAACCATGACCAGTTTGTATCTACAATACAAAATAAAAATGTTCGGGTATCCAAAGCATGACATTTGAGTAAGACTAAAAATATAAATGCTTTTGTATACATTGACATGGAGTTCAGTTTAAGGATATAAATGTTGCCCCGAGAAGTTCTCTCCATTCATGAAAAGTCATCAAGCTGATTTGGTAATTGCTTATTTTTCCTTCAGCAGTTTTCGCATCAAGTCACTTTAAGCACTGAGTTTAAGCACGAATGAATTTGCATTTATATCCGTGTCTTCAGGACATCCTAAGTGCTTCACAGCCAGGGAATTACTTTTGAAGTGTAGGCAGTAGCCAATTACCACAGCCCAAACAGCAATGTGATAAATGAACAGATAATGTTTCGGTGTTGATTGAGGGATGAATTTTGGACGACATTAAAACCATCATAAGCACATGGTTCAGTTTGTACTCCAAATTTTATGGAAAATTAAAATTCTGGCAGTTTAGGAGGATTTGACTTGAAGTGTTATTTGCAACTATTGTAAACTTGGTGAAGTTTTTTTTGTAAACAAAGTCAGCTTCTATTTAGTCTGTAAAATAATTTGATTTTATGCAATTTAATGAAGGAAGACAAGTCTCTACAGATGCACCTCTAAAACATATCACTGTGCTTTAACATATAATGTCTATGGCTCTATCAGAGGATGATACAAGGCTATGGCAAGGATTAGTTTTGAATTGCTCGAGCGCAGACACAATGAGCCGAATGGCCTCTTTATGTGCGGTAAACTTCTGTGGTTCATGTTGCCGGTCAACGTAGGTCCCAAGAAAAACAAAGTACACTCCAGACAAGCAATTAGTTAATGTCTTTCCTGCTCATTACATCTAAAAAAAAAATTGTCTAAAATGACACTGTGTGGTAGGAATGCAGGTGGTGCTCCTTTTATTTAACATTGACTGAAATATTCATCAACCCTCCCCTCCTTATCGCCAGACCAACATCCTACTCTCAGTAACTGTTTAATAACTACTAGTAAACATCCGATTTTAAAAATCTTGCACCAATCTTTTGCTCAACTATAACTCAACCTACACAACTTTATGCTTACAAGTGAGGGAAAAACACCTGCAAGAGAAATTGTACTGAATCAAGAAACGGCCATGCTACATACCATTGCTAATTTTTAAATATATAAAAAAAATTAGTGCTTCCATATCAAACTTATGTATAAAGAACGTTCTATTTAAAAGTTGAATCAAATCGAGAAAAGTTTGTCCTAATTAATGTGAAAGGAATGATTTTTAAAAAAATTATATGCACACGCACGATTTAAACTTTTTCCTCCCCCCCCCCCCCCAAAAAAATGTTTAAAGATTATTTTATGTATTTACGCGCGCGCGATTATTACACATGTATGTATCGCCAAACATTTTTTAAAAAACTTCAGAAAGGGAAGGTGGGTGAAGAAAAAGAAAGAAAAAAAAAAGGGGAAAAAATGAATGAAAGAAAGGGCGGGCTGCGTAGCAGATGTGGAACTGCCTCGCCGTCCATCCACCTCCATTTTACACACAACACACACACACAATACCAACCAGATGGAGCAGCACTTGCACAAACACAAGTAACTCCAGGGCTCTTGACCAAAAACAAACAACTACTAAACCCCCCCCCCCCACACACACACACACAAAATTAAATTACATGAATGATTGCAGATTTGGCTTTTTGAAAAAAAAATGTATATATTTTTCTTTGTAAAAAAAATAATAAAAAGTCATCAGACGGGAGGAAAATGTAAATCTCAGCAAGTCGCTGCCGGGAGCAATCACTGCGCACTTCCATTACGAGGACACATTATCAGCACCGCTACCGAGAGGCGGCCATTTCCAAACGCAAGCCCTTTTTTTTTTATTATTTTCCTTCCCCCTTTTCACAACTCCAGATTTCGAGAGCACTCCAAGAACACGCACACAGACAAAAGTTAATTTCTCTCTACAAAATAAAACTTCACGCGAGGGTTTTCTTTAAATTATTTTTTTTTAAATCAAATCTTTCTTGAAAACGGACTCCCCTCACCACACACTTTAAATGCATTTAGTTGAACTGAACGTTTTTTTTTAAAAAAACCAAGAGGTTGTGGCACTTTTTTTTAAGTAAAAAAAAAACCCTATATTTTCACGGTTAATCTATTTTCTTTTTTTAAAAAAAAAGGTCGATCAGAATGATATTTTTTAAAATACAACGCTTAAGGAAAAACATCCCGTATATACACACACACTGTTCCATTATATACATAGGGATACGTACCAGGCTCACACTACACAACGCGTCAATGGACTACAAAGCTACACAGGGCGCTGGTTCCCACTATGCTACCGTTCACCCTAACTTTCTTACACGTTTCCTCCCCCCCCCCCTTTCATTCCCTGTCAATCACGCCCACCGTCAGCGCTGACTGGTCGGGAGGCGGGCACGGCGGGGGTGGGGGGGCTGGTCTATTGGTTAGCGTCCACGTCAATCGAGCTCCGAGGGCGGGGCAGGCAGGCGCGCGCCGCCATCAAGTTCGGCTGCGCTCCCCCACCTAGCCTCGCTCGACAAACAGTCAAACCGTTCCCTCCCCCCCCAACCCCGGACAAAAATCATCCCCACCCCTCCCCCCTTTTTTTTCCCTTCGCTACGGGATGTACCAGTTTGAATCGCAGGCGGTCACGATCTGATTGGTCGGCGGGCTTCTGTTTTCGTCCTTGCCCCCACCCCCCCACTGCGAAATGATTGCAATTCGGAAGCTGATTGGTCGACCGGGTGACGGTTCCGCCCATTGATTCCGTTAATTTTGTGACGTGTTTATTTTTTAAAACCTGAAACGGCCGGCGACGCTCGAGCGCAGGAGAGACAAAAGGACAGGTGTCAGCGGGAGCCTTCGGCAGAGTTACCAGTGGAGTGTCAAGGGCAACTTTAGAGAGACCGAGCCCCTGCGAAATCAAACAAAAAAAAAAGAGAGGAAAAAAAAACACACACAATACTGGCTAAGCATTTACTTGTGGGTTTGTTGGATAATAATTTCATCGTGTTTACTGGTTTTTGAGGAGTTTTCCTCGTGTCGAGTCTGGGGTTGGGGGGGGGTTCTGTTGTTGAGACTAATTGATAGGGACAAGATTAGCCAACTAATCAACATTGTGCGACCAGAAGGCGGATTAGGTAGACTTTGGCTTCTTTTATTTTACGTTTAGTAATTGCTGTATAGGTGGTTATTTTTTTTAAAAATCCAGTAGTCACAACCCGAAGCATTAGCGGGGGTTTCCTGAGATTATATATCTGCCTACGGTTTACAATAGTGTGCACTGCAAGCATGGTACCTTGAGAATTGATTTCTATATTTGTTGATTTAATATTAAAAGAAAAGAGCTTGCATTTATATAACGCATTTTCTAATCCCAAATGCACCACGGCCAACAAAGTATTTTTGAAGTTGTAATATAAGGAGATGGCAGTCAATTTACACACATTTGAGGTTCCACAAACAGTAATGAGATAAATGGGCAGATAATCCGTTTTCTGCAATGATGGCACTGTTTTCCATGCCCTCAAAATCATCAACAGCTGCCCCTTGATGAGGTCATCCAAAAACACGATGTCAGGTTCCATATGTATGCTGACTACATCAGGCTTTATTGACCCGTCCACTCTTGTCAGACTGCATTTCTGACATCCAGTCCTGGATGAGTCAAAATTTACTCCAATTAAACACTGGGAAGACTGAAGTCATCATCTTTGAATCCTGGCTACAAACTCCATTCCCTAGCCACTGATTTAATTCCCCCTCCCTGCCCACTGTCTCAGGCTGAACCAGACTGCAACACCAGTGTCCTTTTTGACCCTATATCCTCTGTCACCAAGACTGCCTCATTCCACCTCCGTAATATCGGCAGTTTTCGCCCTTGCCTTAGCCCATTTGCTGTTGTAACCCCCGTCCGTGCTTTTGTTATCTGCAAACTCGAAGATTCCAATGATCTCCTGGCTGGCCTTCCAGCTTCCATCCTCTATAAATTTATGCTTATCTAAAATTCTGCTGCCTGTATCCCAAGTTGCACCAAGTCACGTTCACCCATCACCCCTAACTTACGATGTGGAGATGCCGGTGATGGACTGGGGTTGACAATTGTAAACAATTTTACAACACCAAGTTATAGTCCAACAATTTTATTTGAAGTGCTCCACAACATTCACCTGAGGAAGGAGGAAGCCTCCGAAAGCTTGTGAATTTCAAATAAAATTGTTGGACTATAACTTGGTGTTGTAAAATTGTTTACAACTCACTAACTTACAGTGGTTTCCGGTCCAGCAAAACATCAATATTAAAACTTTTATCCCTGTGTTCAAATCCCTCCATGGCCTCACCGCTCTCTAGCTTTGTAACCCCCTACAACCCTTCGAGAACTCTGTGTTCCTCCAATTCTTGCCTCTTGTCCAATTCCCCCCTTCCTTCACACAACCATTGGTGGCCGTGCCTTCAGTTGTCTGGGCCCTGAGCTCTGGAATTCTCTCCCTAAACATCTGTCTCTCCATCTCTTTAAGACCCTCCTTAAAACCTACCTCTTTGACTGAGCTTTTGGTCACCTGTCCTAATATCTCCTCCTTTGGCTCAGTGTCAATCTTTGTCTGATTACACTTTCTGGTGAACTGCCTTGGGATGTTTTACAATATTAAAGGCGCTATATAAATGCAATTTGTTGTAAGTTCAAATTATTCCTGATTTGAAACCTACTTCTGAGGTAAGAAGCCATGATCATTTTGCAGCAAAGGACTTGCTGTATTTACAGTGTCAGTTGGACTTTGCTGAATATCAGATGAGTCCAGTCTCAGGTTGGCAGGATTGTTTTACTGTTCAAGTTGATGGTCAGACCACTGAGTTCGGATGAAATATCTAACTTCCTGAAGTCACAATCCTGTAATCTCGGCCACAACAGGAACATTCTGGAGTATTCTGATATCCATGGTTTTGTCCTGAGAGCTGTTGGCCAATGTGATCTATTTCACCAGGGTGCTGAATATATTTAGTAATCTAATGTTGAAAGTCATAGCTTGAGTAAAATCTGGTTTTAAAAGAATTTGTAAATTTAAAAAACCATGTGCATATTATGGCTGAGCCCTGACTAAAATTCCACAGATGCATCTGAGTCAACTATATCCTCTTAGGCCTGGCATAAAAATTACAGTTCTTTTACCAGTGCACTGGCAGGGTCCCATACCCTGAGGGTGACTCTGTGGCGCTATATGCTGAGATATTCTCTCACTAGCAGTTAAGTTTTCTATGCTAATAACATCGGCCCTTTCTGAATTATGACATTTGCAAATCCTACAAATGTAGTATGTAGCATTAAAGTCAAGACTTTGAAAGCTGATTGGCACAAATAGTGCCTGGAGAAGGGTATACAAGGGTCAGATTCATCTTTCTCTTGAATGTTATTGGAGGTGAGAACATTTCTTAAGTCTGGAGAAAAACTAGATTGAGATAACACTAAGATGGTCAATGGGAGATTTTTTTCTTGAAATTAATATGCATTTTCTTGATTTATAAAGTAGAAATTGGAATTAAGTGAGCAAGTGTCTCTTAGGAAAAAGATTTTAGACTGTCAGAACTGTAGCTCGTCAGATCTCGAGGTCACATTTTGAAGTCAGCTTCAAACAACAGATTGAGCTCATCTCTGAAAATACTTCCATTTCAAAGGTGTGACTCAACAAAGATCTTTCAGGGACCTCCATTTTTAGTTAAAATCAGATGTAGGGAGGTGAAGGAATAATCTTTGGAAAACAAATAATAAAGTTAGACCAGGCCTAACGACTAAATAGATTGGCATTCCAAAGATGTTTACATCAGCACATCAAATGAGAGGCTGCCTCAATGGCTTGTTGATGCAAGAATGGGTCAGAGTTCTGAATCATTCTGCACATCATCCAGATTGTCATCTGTTTAAAGAGTCTTTTGTTTGTAAACTTGAGAGAGTTAATATTGGTGGTTGAATGCTTTAACACAGAAGTTGGGGCAGTTATACTCATACCAGATTGAGCACATCACAAGAGTGATTCCGATCAAACTGGTCAGGGAATTACATATGCAGAATCAGCTCATTGGCATCCGAATGGTGGTTGAATATACAAGTTAGTAAAAATTACTGGACTCTTCTGAGAATGAAAAAATGTCTTAAAGTTAAAATAGTTTACTTCATACCAGCTGCAGTGATATAAATCAACAACCTTGATGTGGACATTTTAATTGTTTGCATAAATTCAGTTCAGGATACTTCAATAATATAGTACCATATTCAATTTGTCAGGTGTTAATTGCAGTGGTTATGTTACTGAACTAGTAATCAAAATGCCTGGACTAATCCAGAGAATGAACGTTCAAATCCCACCATGGCAGTTTGAAAATTTAAATTGAGTTTTTAAAAAAATAAATCTGGAATTAAAACTCCAGTAAGAGTAAAAGTGACCATCAAGCTGTCGGATTGTCGTAAACACCCAAACTGGTTCACTAATGTCCTTTTAGGGAAAGAAACCTGCCATCATTACCCGGTCTGGCCTATGTTATCGCAGTCCCACACCAATGATGTTGACGCTTAACTGCCCTCTGAAGTAGCCTAATAAGCCACTTGTATCAAAACAGTTAAGCACCTTCACATGGACTGCAGCGGTTCATGAAGAAGACCCACCACCTGCTTGACAACTAGGGATGGCCTTGCCAGTGATGCCCAAATCCCGAGAATGAATTTTTAAAAAAACTCATACACTTTCACTGGTTGAAGTTTTTTTTTATATATTCGTTCACGGGATGTGGGCATCGCTGGCGAGGCTGGCATTTATTGCCCATCCCTAATTGCCCTCGAGAAGGTGGTGGTGAGCCGCCTTCTTGAACCGCTGCAGTCCGTGTGGTGACGGTTCTCCCACAGTGCTGTTAGGAAGGGAGTTCCAGGATTTTGACCCAGCGACGATGAAGGAACGGCGATATATTTCCAAGTCGGTATGGTGTGTGACTTGGAGGGGAACGTGCAGGTGGTGTTGTTCCCATGTGCCTGCTGCCCTTGTCCTTCTAGGTGGTAGAGGTCGCGGGTTTGGGAGGTGCTGTCGAAGAAGCCTCGGTGAGTTGCTGCAGTGCATCCTGTGGATGGTACACACTGCAGCCACAGTGCGCCGGTGGTGAAGGGAGTGAATGTTTAGGGTGGTGGATGGGGTGCCAATCAAGTGGGCTGCTTTATCTTGGATGGTGTCGAGCTTCTTGAGTGTTGTTGGAGCTGCACTCGTCCAAGCAAGTGGAGAGTATTCCACCACACTCCTGACTTGTGCCTTGTAGATGGTGGAAAGGCTTTGGGGAGTCAGGAGGTGAGTCACTTGCCGCAGAATACCCAGCCTCTGACCTGCTCTCGTAGCCACAGTATTTATATGGCTGGTCCAGTTAAGTTTCTGGTCAATGGTGACCCCCAGGATGTTGATGGTGGGGGATTCAGCGATGGTAATGCCGTTGAATGTCAAGGGGAGGTGGTTAGACTCTCTCTTGTTTGGATTTTTATAACTTGACACTTGTATTGAAAAATAATTGGCTGGTATACATTTAACTCAACAAGTGGAGCAGTCTCTGTCCTTCACCTTTCCACAGCATTTAATACAGTTGACCACAATAACCTCCTCTAACACTCCTCTGTCATCTAGCTCTTTAGGCCTACCCTTGCATGGTCCTATTCCTACCTATCCCAATGTAGTGCATTGTCAGTAAATGGGAGAGGCACTGGCTGCATCGCTTCCACCACACCATTATTTCCCTCTCCTCCACCACTCACTGACTGCCTCTGTGCTGACAGACTACTTGTCCAATATCAAGTCCTAAACGAGTCACAACTTCCTCCAATTTGACATTGGGAAAATTGAAGCCATCATCTTCATCCTGACCACAAACTACTCCCCTGCTACTAACTCCATCCCCCTCCCGAGCCATTCTCTTTTGGCCTGAACCAGATTGTTTATAACCTTGATGCCCTATTCAACGCTCAGCTGAGCACTAGACCCTGCATCCAATCCATTACCAAGATTGTTTGCTTCTGCCTCACCCCTCACTGCTGAAATCCTTATTCATGCCTTGGTCACCTTCAGACTCAAATATATTTTGCTTCCTGGCCTCCTATCCTCCATAAACTTCAGTTTGGTCAAAACTTTGCCACATATACCTTGTCTTACAGTAAATCCTGCCTGCCCATCCCCTTGTCCTTGTCCTTGCTGACCTACACTGGCTTCCTGTCTCCCAGGATGTTAAATTCAAAATTTTTGACTTCATCTAAAAATCCTTCCAAGGCCTTGCTCCATCAATCTTTGCAATCTCCTTCAGTCCTGTATCTCTTCCTGAACTTTCACTTTTCTAACTCGGCCCTTCTATTCATCTTTTTGCCCGACTGTTGATGGCAGAGCCTTCAGCTGCCTAAGTCCTACTCTCTGGAACTCCCTCCCTAAACCCCTCTCTACATCTTAATAACAACCTCAAAACTCATCACCTCAAGATTTTGGACAGGCCTCCTAATTTTTCCCTTTATGTTAAAGATGCTATATAATACAGGGTATGGTTATGGTTTAAAAGTAGCTTGGCTCCTTCCCTGAAACCTACAGTTTGAAAACGAGTTTGAAGCAACTTTGCAATATACGTACCAAGTTTGCCTGGATCATGGTTTTTTTTAATTGCAGTTGGCTTTAAACTTTTTATGACTAGGTTTAAAGGGACAGTTACAAAGCCAAACCCAGATAAACAAAATATTGCATTTCTATCAGTCCCCATGCCCCTTTTTGAATATTGGTGTTACATTAGCTACTTTGTAATCCTTGGGGAGTAATCCCATTTCTAATGTTCCCCTAAAGATAGTGGCAAGGACATGACCGATTTTTCTGGCCACTTCTTTAAATACACTTGTATGAAGACCATCTAAGTTTGTTACTTTGTTTTCCTTTATCTTCAGACACGTGGTGACTATCTTATCTGTGACTTCTATTTCTTTTAGTACTTCCACTACCCCGCTTCCCCTGGAGGACATTTAACTTCGTTGTTGGGAAGACTCTCCATGGTCTGTTCCATGAACATGGGACAATTCATTTAGTACTAGACTTCCTGTATGCAACACCACAGAAGATTGACAAGATTAAGTGTAGTCTTCAAGTAAGGCAGGGATAATTGGACTAAGGCTTGTAGACATAATTTTGTCTCTATTTTAAAGTCATACATTATGGCCTTATTTTATATTTGTGTTATACATTCCTATCACATTTATAATGGAATAACCAATCTAAACTTGTCATCCTATAATTACACCCTTCCCTAAAGTGCCTCCACAGGTGGGAGGGGAGGTGGAGATGGATGTAATTACAGCATCACAATTTTACATTGACAGTTTCCACAATAAATATGGCCATTGGAATTTATAATGGAAAAAGTTGACAGGAAGTACATGAACATATGAATTAAGAGCAGGAATAGGCCAGTCGGCCCCTCGAGCCTGCTCTGCCATTTGATAAGATCATGGCTGATCTGATTGTGACCTCAACCCTACTTTCCCGTCTACCTACTATAACCTTTGACTCCTTTGTTAATCAGGAATCTATCTAACTCAGCCTTAAAAATATTCAGTGACCCTGCCTCTCTGGGGAAGGGAGTTCCACAGACTCACGACCCTCTGAGAGAAAAAAATTCTCCTCATTTCCGTCTTAAATGGGAGACCACTTATTTTTAAACTGTGTCTCCTAGTTCTAGTCTCTCCCACAAGGGGATACAAATGAGTGTTAAGATTTTTAATATTTATAGATATTTGATGCCCCATGGTCATTTAATATCAAGTTACTTTTGGGATTATCGATGGCCTCACGTTTCCTTTTATTAACCTGCTTGTTGCATATAAATTAATAGGTATGCTACATATTTCTTTTAATATTCCGTGCTATTTTCACATTTTTCTATTTAATCTCCTGACTGGTTTCTTAACCTTTGTTACCTTGTGTTTTTATAGTTGTCTCTGACCACCATGCTAACTGCAGCTTTATACTTTTTTTGCCCTTAACCCCAACATTGCTTTCTTTGCTAGCTACATTGGTCTTTTCCCTCTGTTACACTTCTTCTCTAGTTATATGTTTCTGTTCTGTAGCCTGTATTTCTAAATAATCCACTTTTATTCCATGCAGTTTCCTTCTAACTGTGCTCTTCATTTCCCTTAGTTCACTCTTCATGCCTTCAAAATTTGCATTTGTAAAACTGAATGTTTCTATTTTCATTTTTTTCCATCATTAGCCTACCCTTAAACTGCACTATATTGTGGTTATTATTTCCAAGGTATTCTAACTGACCTGCTCCATCATCTCAATTATATCTTAGAAACATAGAATGGTTACAGCACGGAAGGAGGCCATTCGGCCCATCGAGTCCGCGCCAGCTCTATGCAAGAGCAATCCAGCTAGTCCCACTCCCCCATCCTACCCCTGTAGTCCTGCAATTTTTTTCCTTTCAAGTACTTATCCAGTTCCCTTTTGAAGGCCATGATTGAATCTGCCTCCACCACCCTCTCGGGCAGTGCATTCCAGATCCTAACCACTCGCTGTGTAAAGAAGTTTTTCCTCATGTCACTTTTGGTTCTTTTGTCAATCACCTTAAATCTATGTCCTCTGGTTCTTGACCCTTCCGCCAATGGGAACAGTTTCTCTCCATCTACTCTGTCTGGACCCTTCGTGATTTTGAATACCTCTATCAAATCTCTTCTCAACCTTCTCTGTTCCAAGGAGAACAACTCCAGCTTCTCCAGTCTACCCATGTAACTAAAGTCCCTCATCCCTGGAATCATTCTAGTAAATCTCTTCTGCACCCTTTCTAAGGCCTTCACATCTTTCCTAAAGTGCGTTGTCCAGAACTGGACACAATACTCCAGTTGTGGCTGAACCAGTGTTTTATAAAGGTTCATCATGACTTCCATACTTTTGTACTCTATGTCTCTGATTATAAAGCCCAAGATCCCGTATGCTTTTTTAACCATTTTCTCAACCTGCCCTACCACCTTCAACGATTTGTGTACATATAGCCCCAGATCTCTCTGTTACTGTACCCCTTTTAGAATTGTGCCCTTTGGTTTATATTGCCTCTCCTCATTCTTCCTACCGAAATGTATCACTTCACATTTTTCTGTGTTAAATTTCATCTGCCACCAGCCTGTCTATATCCTCTTGAAGTCTATCACTATCCTCCTCACTGTTCACTACACTTTCAAGTTTTGTGTCATCTCCAGATTTGGAAATTGTGCTCTGTACACCCAAGTCCAAGTCATTAACATATATCAAGAAAAGCAGTGATCCCGGTACCAACCCCTGGGGAATACCACTGTACACCACCCTCCTGTCCAAAAAATAGCCATTCTTCCGTTTCCTGTTACTCAGCCAATTCTGTATCCATGCTGCTCCTGCCCCTTTTATTCCACGGGCTTCAGTCTTGATGACAAGCCTATTATGAGGCATTTTATCAAACACCTTTTGAAAGTCCATATACACCACATCAACTGCATTGCCCTCATCGACCCTCTCTGTTACCTGATCAAAAAACTCTATCAAGTTAGTTATTTTTCTGGTGATTTTTTAAAACATTTTTAAGGTTATTTTTGTTAAGTTTAGTAAATAATATAATAAAAAGAGGCATAGCAGGGCACCTCAGTCCAGTCTTCCTGTGCCATGTGGGAACTCCAGGACGCTTCCCATGTCCTGAACAACCATAGGTGCAGGAAGTGTCGTCAGCTGGAGGAGCTCGAGCTCCCGATGTAGGAAATGTTGGAAATATGGCAACCAATATGTGCACAGCAAGGTCCCACAAATAGCAATGTGATAATGGAAAGTTTTGAATAAAATTCTAAACATTTATTAATAAGTTTGAATTGATGGGTTAGTGACACCCTCCTTCGTGTAAAATGCCATGTCTTCATTTAGATGGCCCTGGTAAGGGCTAAGGCAAGTGATTTACTATCACTCCAGTCCAATCATCTTATATAGAATGTACAGCACAGAAACATGCCATTCGGCCGTGCCGGTGTTTATGCTCCACCCGAGACTCCTCCCACCCTTCTTCATCTAACCCCATCAATGTATCCTTCTATTCCTTTCTCCCTCGTGTTTATCTAACTTCCCCTTAAATGCATCAATGCTAGTTGCCTCAACTGCCCCTTGTGGTAGCAAATTCCACATTCCAACCACTCTGGGTAAAGAAGTTTCTCCTGAATTCCCTATTGGATTTATTAGTGACCATCTTATATTGATAGCCCCTAGTTCTGGTCAACCTGCAAGTTGAAACATCTTCTCTAAATCTGCCCTATCAAACCTTTTCATAATCTTAAAGACCTCTATCAAGTTACCCCATAGCTTTTTCTAGAGAAAAGGGCCCCAGCCTGTTCATTCATTCCTGATAGGTATAACCCCTCAGTTCTGGTATCATCTTAGTAAATTGTTTTTGCACCTTCTCCAGTGTCTTTACATCCTTTTTATAATATTGAGACCAGAACTGTTCTCAGTACTCCAAGTGTAGTCTAACCAAGGTTCTATACAAGTTTAACATAAGTTCTTTGCTTTTCAATTCTATCCCTCTATCTTGTTTTTTTTTTATGGCCTTATTAACCTGCGTCACTACTTTGTGATTTGTGTATTTGTACCCCCAGACCCCTCTGCTCCTCTACCCCATTTAGGCTCTTATTTTCCAAGGAGCATGTGGCCTTCTCATTCTTACTATCAAAATATACCACCTCACACTTATCTATATTGAAATTAATTTGCCAATTACACGCCCATTCTGCAAGTTTATTAATGCCTTCCTGTATTTTGTCGCAGTCCTCCTCAGTGTTAACTATAGCCCCCAATTTGGTGTCATCCGCAAATTTTGAAATTGTACTTCCGATTCCCAAGTCCAAATCGTTTTTTGTAATTGGTGAACAACAGTGGTCCCGGCATCGATCCTTGTTGAACACCAATTTTGCCAGTCTGAATTACTACCTTTAACCCCGACTCTCCCTCCTGTTTTTTAGCCAGCTTACTATCCACTCTGCTTCTTGTCCCCTCACTCCACATGCTCTGGCCTTAGTCATGAGTCTACTGTGTGGTACCTTATCGAAGGCTTTTTGAAAATCCAAATATATTACATCTACTACAATACCCTGTCTACCCTTTCTGTTGCTTCTTCAAAAAATTCAATGAGGTTGGTCAAACATGACCTTCGCTTTTGTGCTGACTATTCTTTTATTATATTTTCAGTTTCTATATGTTTTTCCGTTACATCTTTGAGTAAGGATTCCATTATCTTTCCTACTACCGATGTTAAGCTAAGTGGTCTATAGTTCCCTGGATTTGTTCTATCTCCCTTTTTAAATATAGGAATCACATAGTTGTCTGCCAGTCCTCTGGCACTATTCCCTTTTCTAATGATTTTTTATATAAAAGTGCCTCTGCTATCTCTTCCCTAACTTATTTTAATATGCGTGGATGCAATCCATCCAGACCAGGGATTTTATCTTCTCCAAGTTTGATTAGTTTATCAATTCTCTCCCCCCTTTCTATCTCAAATGTCTCTCTCTTTTTTGATCTCTTCTTCTAATGTTATGCCCATCATGTTAGTCTCCCTGGTAAATACTGAGGCAAAGCAGTTATTTAAGATTTCTGCCATTTTGCAGTCATTACCTGTGGGTTTATCATGTGTATCCCTTAGTGGCCCTATCCCGACCCTGATTTTTCTTTTGTTATTTATGTGTCTGTAGAATGCTTTACTATTTTTATATTCCTTGATAATTTAATTTTGTAGTTTCTCTTTGCCTTCCTATTTGTTTTTTTGACTTCTTTTCTAACTTTTTCGTATTCCTTTTTGTCATCCTCTCCTTTGTTGTTATTTCTTTATTCATCCATGCTGTGTCATTACTGACTAGTTTGTTCTTGCTTTATATTGGGATATATTTCTCCTGGACACTGTTTCAAATATTTCCCACTGCTGTTCTATTTCTTTGTTTGTCAGTAAATTTTTCCAGATTATTTTCTCTAGTTCCATTCTCATCCTCTTAAAATCATTTTTTTTCCAATTTGTTACTTTGGTCTTTGTTTTACTTATGTTCTTCTCAGTTTTTATCTTAAACCTTATGTGGTGATCGCTATTGCCTAGATGTTCCCCTACACTTACTTCTCTTATCTGTTCTGGTTCATTTCCCATTAGTAGATCCAGCAGTGCTCCCTCTCTTGGGCTTTTTACATACTGGATAAGAAAGGAGTCCTGCACAAATTGTAAAAACTCCATTCCCTGTACCTCTTTAACTACTTCTTCTTGCCAGTTTATTTGAGGTAGTTAAAATCTCTCTGATTATTATTCTATGTCCTTTATTCATTTCACATATTTGCTAACATATTTCTTCCTCCACCTCCTTTCCACTATTAGGTGGTCTGTAGTCCATCCCGATTGGTGTGATCGATCCCTTCTTATCATAGTAGGTACAGCACAGGAGGAAGCCATTCAGCCAATCGTGCCTGTGCCAGCTCTTTGAAAGAGCTATCCAATTAGTCCCATTCCCCTCCTCTTTCCCTGCAGCCCTGTAAATTTTTTCCCTTCAAGTATTTATCCAATTCCTTTTTGAAAGTTATTATTGAATCTGGTTCCACCACTCTTTCAGGCAGTGCATTCCACATCATTACAACTCGCCGTATAAAAAAAAATGTTTTCTCACGTCGCCTCAGGCTCTTTTGCCAATCACCTTAAATTTGTGCTCTCTGGTTACCGATGCTTCTGCCACTGGAAACAGTTTCTCTTTTTTTTTATTCGTTCACGGGATGTGGGCGTCGCTGGCGAGGCCAGCATTTATTGTCCATCCCTAATTGCCCTTGAGAAGGTGGTGGTGAGCCGCCTTCTTGAACCGCTGCAGTCCGTGTGGTGACGGTTCTCCCACAGTGCTGTTAGGAAGGGAGTTCCAGGATTTTGACCCAGCGACAATGAAGGAACGGCGATATATTTCCAAGTCGGGATGGTGTGTGACTTGGAGGGGAACGTGCAGGTGGTGTTGTTCCCATGTGCCTGCTGCTCTTGTCCTTTGAGGTGGTAGAGGTCGCGGGTTTGGGAGGTGCTGTCGAAGAAGCCTTGGCGAGTTGCTGCTGTGCATCCTGTGGATGGTACACACTGCAGCCACAGTGCGCCGGTGGTGAAGGGAGTGAATGTTTAGGGTGGTGGATGGGGTGCCAATCAAGCGGGCTGCTTTATCTTGGATGGTGTCGAGCTTCTGAGAGTTGTTGGAGCTGCAC
Organism: Heptranchias perlo; assembly: GCF_035084215.1. Lineage (NCBI taxonomy): Eukaryota > Metazoa > Chordata > Chondrichthyes > Hexanchiformes > Hexanchidae > Heptranchias > Heptranchias perlo. The sequence goes on from NC_090328.1 coordinate 13,550,225, forward strand.
TCATCCAAGCAAGTGGAGCGTATTCCATCACACTCCTGACTTGTGCCTTGTAGATGGTGGAAAGGCTTTGGGGAGTCAGGAGGTGAGTCATTCGCCGCAGAATACCCAGCCACTGACCTGCTCTTGTAGCCACAGTATTTATATGGCTGGTCCAGTTAAGTTTCTGGTCAATGGTGACCCCCAGGATGTTGATGGTGGGGGATTCGGCGATGGTAATGCCGTTGAATGTCAAGGGGAGGTGGTTAGACTCTCTCTTGTTGGAGATGGTCATTGCCTGGCACTTATCTGGCGCGAATGTTACTTGCCACTTATCAGCCCAAGCCTGGATGTTGTCCAGGTCTTGCTGCATGCGGGCTCGGACTGCTTCATTATTTGAGGGGTTGCGAATGGAACTGAACACTGTGCAGTCATCAGCGAACATCCCCATTTCTGACCTTATGATGGAGGGAAGGTCATTGATGAAGCAGCTGAAGATGGTTGGGCCTAGGACACTGCCCTGAGGAACTCCTGCAGCAATGCCCTGGGGCTGAGATGATTGGCCTCCAACAACCACTACCATCTTCCTTTGTGCTAGGTATGACTCCAGCCACTGGAGAGTTTTCCCCCTGATTCCCGTTGACTTCAATTTTACTAGGACTCCTTGGTGCCACACTCGGTCAAATGCTGCCTTGATGTCAAGGGCAGTCACTCTCACCACACCTCTGGAATTCAGCTCTTTTGTCCATGTTTGGGCCAAGGCTGTAATGAGGTCTGGAGCCGAGTGGTCCTGACGGAACCCAAACTGAGCATCGGTGAGCAGGTTATTGGTGAGTAAGTGCTGCTTGATAGCACTGTTGACGACACCTTTCATCACTTTGCTGATGATTGTGAGTGGACTGATGGGGCGGTAATTGGCCGGATTGGATTTGTCCTGCTTTTTGTGGACAGGACATACCTGGGCAATTTTCTACATTGTCGGGTAGATGCCAGTGTTGTAGCTGTACTGGAACAGCTTGGCTAGAGGCGCAGCTAGTTCTGGAGCACAAGTCTTCAGCACTACAGCTGGGATGTTGTCAGGAGGGCCCATAGCCTTTGCTGTATCCAGTGCACTCAGCCGTTTCTTGATATCACGTGGAGTGAATCGAATTGGCCGAAGACTGGCTTCCGTGATGGTGGGGATATCGGGAGGAGGCCGAGATGGATTATCCACTCGGCACTTCTGGCTGAAGATGGTTGCAAACGCTTCAGCCTTGTCTTTTGCACTCACGTGCTGGACTCCGCCATCATTGAGGATGGGGATGTTTGCAGAGCCTCCTCCTCCCGTTAGTTGTTTAATTGTCCACCACCATTCACGACTGGATGTGGCAGGACTGCAGAGCTTTGATCTGATCCGTTGGTTGTGGAATCGCTTAGCTCTGTCTATCGCATGTTGCTTCCGCTGTTTAGCATGCATGTAGTCCTGAGTTGTAGCTTCACCAGGTTGGCACCTCATTTTTAGGTACGCCTGGTGCTGCTCCTGGCATGCTCTTCTACACTCCTCATTGTACCAGGGTTGATCCCCTAGCTTGTTGGTAATGGTAGAGTGAGGAATATGCCGGGCCATGAGGTTACAGATTGTGCTGGAATACAATTCTGCTGCTGCTGATGGCCCACAGCGCCTCATGGATGCCCAGTTTTGAGCTGCTAGATCGGTTCTGAATCTATCCCATTTAGCACGGTGGTAGTGCCACACAACACGTTGGATGGTGTCCTCAGTGCGAAGACGGGACTTCATCTCCACGAGGACTGTGCGGTGGTCACTCCTACCAATACTGTCATGGACAGATGCATTTGCGACAGATGGATTGGTGAGGACGAGGTCAAGTAGGTTTTTCCCTCGTGTTGGTTCGCTCACCACCTGCCGCAGGCCCAGTCTGGCAGCTGTGTCCTTCAGGACTCGGCCAGCTCGGTCAGTAGTGGTGCTACCGAGCCACTCTTGGTGATGGACATTGAATTCCCCCACCCAGAGTACATTTTGTGCCCTTGCTACCCTCAGTGCTTCCTCCAAGTGGTGCTCAACATGGAGGAGGACTGATTCATCAGCTGAGGGAGGACAGTAGGTGGTAATCAGCAGGAGGTTTCCTTGCCCATGTTTGACCTGATGCCATGAGATTTCATGGGGTCCAGAGTCAATGTTGAGGACTCCCAAGGCCACTCCCTCCTGACTGTATATCACTGTACCGCCACCTCTGGTGGGTCTGTCCTACCGGTGGGACAGGACATACCCAGGGATGGTGATGGAAGAGTCTGGGACGTTGGCTGAAAGGTATGATTCTGTGAGTATGGCTATGTCAGGCTGTTGCTTGACTCGTCTGTGGGACAGCTCTCCCAATTTTGGCACAAGTCCTCAGATGTTAGTAAGGAGGATCTTGCAGGGTCGACTGGGCTTGGTTTGCCGTTGTCGTGTTCGGTGCCTAGTGGTCCGATGCCGGGTGGTCCGTCCGGTTTTATTCTTATTATGACTTTTCGTAGCGAGATTTTACAACTGAGTGGCTTGCTAGGCCATTTCAGAGGGCAATTAAGAATCAACCACATTGCTGTGGATCTGGAGTCACATATAGGCCAGACCGGGTAAGGACGGCAGGTTTCCTTCGCTAAAGGACATTAGTGAACCAGATGGGTTTTTACGACAATCCGGTAGTTTCGTGGCCATCATTACTGATACTCGTATTTTAATTCCAGATTTTATTTAATTAATTGAATTTAATTAATTAATTGAATTTAAATTCGCCAGCTGCCATGGCGGCATTTGAACTCATGACTCTGGATTTTAGTCTGTCAAAACCGTTCATGATTTTGGAAACCTCTATCAAATCTCCCTTTAACCTTCACTGTTCTAAGGAGACCAACCCTAGCTTCTACAGTCTCTCCACATAACTGAATTCCCTCATCCCTGGGACCATTCTAGTGAATCTCTTCTGCACCCTCTCTAAGTACAGAGGAGATCTAAAAAGGGATCTGTATTCAGCCTGGTTCTCTTCTGTATATTGAACCTTACATTTGTCATAAGGCTCCTTTTTCTGTTTCATTTTTATCTCTACATCTTTAGTCATCCACGGAGCTCCAATTTTGGATGCCCTTCCTTTCCCCCTCATAAGGATGTGTCTACTCTAAACCCGAACCAACTCCTCCTTGAAGGCCTCCCATTGTTCACTTACTGTTTTGCCTACCAATTTTTGATTCCAATCCAACTAGGCAAGATCCCTTTTTAACGCACTGAAATTTGCCCTTCTCCAGTTAAGCATTTTTCACATTTGATTGTTCCTTGTCTTTTTCCATAACTCTTCTAAACCTAATGATACCATGATCACTGTTCCACAAATGCTCCCCCACTGAAATGTGCTCCAGCTGCCCCACTTCATTCCCCAAAACTAGATCTAGCACTTTTTCCTTCCTGGCTGGGCTGGAAAAACATTATTCCAGAAAGTTTTCTTGAATTTCAAGAATTCCTTCCCCTCGTTGCTCTTTACACTGTTACTGTCCCAGTCTATATTGGGATAATTGAAGACCCTCTATTATCACTACTCTATAGTTCTTGCATCTTTCTGTAATTTGCCTACAAATTTGTTCCTCTATCTCCTCCCCACTCTTTGGTGGCCTATAGTATACACCTAGTCGCGTAACAGCTCCTCTATTGTTCCTTAATTCTAACCAAATAGATTCTGTCTTTGACACCTCAACTGCGTCATCCCTTTCCAGTGCTATAATAGCTGCCCCCCCCAGCTCCTTTCTTTCCTTCCCTATCTTTCCTGAATACCTTGTAGCCAGAAATATTAAGTACCCAATCCTTCCCTTCTTTGAGCCAGGTTTCTGTTATTGCCACTATATCGTAGTCCCATTTGGCGACTTGAGCCTGTAGCTCATCAACCTTATTCACCACGCTACATGCATTTACGTAAATGCACTCCAATCTCATTTTAGACTGCCTCACATTTGCCCCCTGTCTGATCCCTCCTATTTCTGAACTATTCTTTACTCCAGTGCTACTTGTCTCTCCCAGACCTCTGTGCCCCTTGTTTCTCTTCTCTAATGTTTCATCCTGGTGCCCATCCCCCTGTCAAATTAGTTTAGACCCTCCCTCACAGCACTAGTTAACCTCCCCGCGAGGACATTGGTCCCAGGTCTGTCGAGGTGCAACCCGTCCATCTTGAACAGATCCCTCCTGCCCCAGAACTGGTCCCAATGCCCCAGGAATCTGAAGCCCTCCCTCCTGCACCATTGCTCCAGCCACGGATGAACCTGTCTTATCCTACTATTCCTTTACTCACTAGCATGTGACACTGGGAGTAATCCAGAGATTACTACCCTTTGAGGTCCTGCTTTTTAACTTCCTCCCTGGCTCCTGAAACTCTTGACTGTACGACCTCGTCCCCTTTCCTTCCTATGTAATTGGTTCCCACATGGGCGACGACTTCTGGCTATTCTCCTTCCTCCCTAAAAATGTTCTGCATCCTCTCAGTGATGTCCTTTACCCTGGCACCAGGGAGGCAACACACCATGCGGGACTCACATCGGCATTTGCAGGAATGGCTGTCTATCCCTGACTATCGAATCACTTATAACAACTGCATTTCTTTTGCCCCCCTGTGCAGTCGAGTCTCCCACTGTGCCGTGGATTTGCTCCTGACTGCACTCCCTCGAGGTGTCAACACCCTCACTGGTATTCAACACTGGATAACGGTTTGTGAGTGCCACACTCCCAGGGCACTCCTGCACTGCCCACCTGTTCCTCCTGGTCTGTGTGGTGGTCACCCACTCCCTCTCCGCCCGAACTTTCCGTAGCTGCGGGGTGACCACCTCCTGAAACGTGCTATCCATGAAACTCCTGTATGTACTGTAGTGACACCAGCCGCCCCTCAAGCTCAGAAACTTCAAGCTTGAGCAGTTGGTGGTACTTCTTGCACATGTAGTTTTCAGGACACACAAAGTGTCTGGAGTTCCCACATGGCACAGGATGTGTTTGCGACTGGCCCCAGCTAACCTGCCATGTTAGCTAAGAGTTATTTAAACTGTTTGTTTAGCTTTAAGGCACTTTACTGTTTATCTGAAACTAAAACACAAACCACTAAAAAAAACACTAACCAACCATTAAGAACAATAACCACTAAAAATACTAACCAATGAACTAAATATTTACTGACTTACCCTCAGCGTTCCTCCTTGTCTTGTGACGTCACTTTTTGACTTTTGCTTGATTTTTGATTCCTCGCTTGGCTCCCTTTATGCTCCGCTCAGTCTTAGTCTATAGTTCTTTGGTTTAAATCACTTAACACCTAATTCCCACACTCACCAAATTCCCAGTTGAAAGTCCTCACTCTGTTAGCAATTTACTCTATTAGAGGTTCACTCTCTGCCTTTCCCAATCTCTGTGCTCAAGCTCTGGAACATATGGATTCTGTTTCTATCCTTCTATTAGTTATGTTCCTTTTTTCTACTGCTATTATGTTATCTCTATTTAGTTCAGCTACTCTACCAACCCATCTTCCTTCCCTATCCTTTCTGATTATGTTATAACCTATAATATTTAGTTGCCTGTCCTGTTCTTTATTTTTTTTTTATTCGTTCATGGGATGTGGGCGTCGCTGGCGAGGCCGGCATTTATTGCCCATCCCTAATTGCCCTCGAGAAGGTGGTGGTGAGCCGCCTTCTTGAACCGCTGCAGTCCGTGTGGTGACGGTTCTCCCACAGTGCTGTTAGGAAGGGAGTTCCAAGATTTTGACCCAGCGACAATGAAGGAACGGCGATATATTTCCAAGTCGGGATGGTGTGTGACTTGGAGGGGAACGTGCAGGTGGTGTTGTTCCCATGTGCCTGCTGCTCTTGTCCTTCTAGGTGGTAGAGGTCGCGGGTTTGGGAGGTGCTGTCGAAGAAGCCTTGGCGAGTTGCTGCTGTGCATCCTGTGGATGGTACACACTGCAGCCACAGTGCGCCGGTGGTGAAGGGAGTGAATGTTTAGGGTGGTGGATGGGGTGCCAATCAAGCGGGCTGCTTTATCTTGGATGGTGTCGAGCTTCTTGAGTGTTGTTGGAGCTGCACTCATCCAAGCAAGTGGAGAGTATTCCATCACACTCCTGACTTGTGCCGTGTAGATGGTGGAAAGGCTTTGGGGAGTCAGGAGGTGAGTCACTCGCCGCAGAATATCCAACCTCTGACCTGCTCTCGTAGCCACAGTATTTATATGGCTGGTCCAGTTAAGTTTCTGGTCAATGGTGACCCCCAGGATGTTGATGGTGGGGGATTCGGCGATGGTAATGCCGTTGAATGTCAAGGGGAGGTGGTTAGACTCTCTCTTGTTGGAGATGGTCATTGCCTGGCACTTATCTAAATCTTTATGTAGCCATGTTCAGTTATTCCTACTAAATCTGGTTCCTCGCTGCAGATTATTGCCTCCAGTTCCCCCGTTTTATTTTGGAAGCTGTGCACATTGCTGTACAGGCTGTTTAATTTGTCTTTAATAGTTGTTCCTTTTACTTTATTTTTAACAGTCCTTTTATAATTCTGTTTTATAACTGTATTTGTTCCTTGACCGTTTGTTATCTTTATTCCTTACCCTGGTATGACGTTTACACTTGTTTCCTGTTTCTTTTATCTTTAGGCTTTTGGTAATGCTATCTATCGGATCCCTCCCTCCAACTTGCTAGTTTAAAGCCTTATCCATTTTGAAACTTGCATTTTTACTGCCTCTGGAAGTTTTCATGAAAATTGCTGTATTTGGGGTAGGTGGAAATTTGTGGGATTCGTTGTGGGACTGCACAATTAGACTCCACCGTGCCAAATCATTCTCATTAGGAATTGGCTGTATGAAGAAGCGTGGGTATAAACTGCTATCCTACTTCTCTTAGACATAGAATGTTGGAAGACTAATGAGTCACATTATATAGTGTTACAGTTTAAAAACAGTTCCTGATATCGACTAAAATTTGTCTGCTTAAATGATTGAGCTTTAAGTTACACAAGCAGAAAGAGGCATGAAATGACACAACGCCAAAAAGAGCGAGGCTGTAAACTAAACCCAAATAATCTGATGCAACACGCACACATTCCCAGTTATGTGCTATTGAATAAGCTTAATTTCAAGATTCTGTGATTTTTTTTAGTGACTATGTTTGCAATGTCAGTGCTAGTTATAATTTACTAAACTTTTATTAAAATAATTGCAAACATGATTAGTTGCCTGCAGGGAATGATGCACTTTACATTTTTTTTTAAAAATGTTGTTTTGTAATTAGTTAATTCTGCCGTTAAGTCTTTGTGCCTACTTGACTGTTGGGGACATGGAGATGGAGCAAACCAGCATTACTGAAACTATGCGAATCAAAAATAAAACTGCAGATTCTGTAAATCTGAAAGCAAAGGGTCCACACTCCAAACGTTAATTCCTCTTATTCGCAAAGTTGCTACCTGGCCTGCTTAGTGTTCCCAGTGAAAATACAATCTATTTTACTTATACCCTTTCCACATTCTCATCTGTCATGTTTTTTAAAAAAAAACATTCTTGTGGTGTGGGCTGGTATTTATTGCCCATTCTTAGTTGCCCTGAGAAGGTGATGGTGGGCCTTCTTGAACCGCTGCAGTCCGTGTGGTGAAGATACTTCCACAATGCTATTAGGTAGGGGATTCCAGGATTTCGACCCATCACAATGAAGGGTGATATATGTACAAGTCGGGATGATGTGTGACTTGGAGGGGAACCTGGCGGTGATGGTGTTCTCATGTACCTGATGCCCTGGTCTTTCTAGGTGCTGGAGGTCCTAGGTTTGGGAGGTGCTGCTGAAGAAGCCTTGGCGCGTTGCTACTTTGCCCGATTTTAAATTAATTCTCCCCTCATTATACTATGGCCTTTGTCAAAATAGGGTCCTAGTCCCAGTCGGATTCTTTACTGACGCGAACATATCGTACACGTGGTTTTTGCACTCAACGTTTATTGTGCAATTTGAGTCCTCCTTACACCACCAGCCAGAAAAAAAACTTTGAGACGGCTGCCTCAGTTCTAGGACGTACTATGTGAATATCTCGCACATCTTACTCATCTGGTTTTCTTTTTCCGTGTTCAACGCTTCCTGGTAACGTCATACCAAGAACTGTAATTCATGATGTATGGCACCGCAGGCCCAAACCGTTTCCTGCTAAGGCACTCTACCTTTCCCTACTTTGTAGCTCACAGTAGTTTTCTTCATCCAATTGTAATTTACTACGTCTCTGGGGCAGGATTTTTTTTAAAATTTAACTTTCACAGTGCCGGTCCATAAACTGTGCATTTAGTGGGTTCACGTGATCTCACAGAAACCCCACGCATTACACTTTGTAGTTGCCAAGCGTTCTGGTTTGGTACCGAATTTATGCGGACGAGCTTCGTACAATCTTGAATAGCGTTACCTGATAACATTCCAAGCTTCCGGAATTATTATATTTTCTGGTACAGAAAGTAAACAGGGAGAGAGCAGTAACGAGAACGCCAATAGTGCACACAAAGAGCCTGTTCGCGTAATTGAGGAGCGATTTTAAACTCCCCCGGCAGAGTGTCAGAACCAAAAACTCCCCACGATTTTTATTTTTTAAGCAACGCACTTCACACTTTATTTGCCATTTCACTTAATCGCGGATTAAAGCACGGCGTCACCTTTACAAACAGCGCGTGCAATTTAGTTACACACCATTTTAAAATGTGCATTTTTTTTTCTTGCTATTCACGATACTCGTGCTTGTCGTCCCCCCCCCCCCCAAAAAAAAAGCCCCGACAGTGGAAGCGAGGCGTGTGCAAGGTTTTTTAAAAAAAATCCTGCGCTCATTGTCTCCCCCCCCCGCGGGAGCTCTGTGTGTGCGCGCGCGCACGCGTCAGGACGCGAGTTCTCCCTGGTAAGGCGTGGCGTTGTGGGACTTGTAGTTTTCCCCGCCGGCCGGCCGGCGGGCGCGCGCGCGTGACGTGCGCGGGAGGGAGCCGAAAGAAACTACATTTCCCGCGGTGCGCCGCTCGCTCCCTCCCATTCCTTCCGTGCGCCTTTAGAACGCTGCGAATGTAACAGTGCAGGGTCATTATTTCCTGATTCCATTTGGAAGGGGATTTTTTTTTTACATGGCAACAGCTGTTCGGCAGAACCAGTCCAGCTCGATCCCAAGTACTGCAGTCAAAGTCGACCTGCAGCGGGCGGACGTCATGTAATTTATTTTTTTTTGTTGTGTGTGTGTGTGTATTTTTGTTGCCCCCCCCCCCCCACCACCTCATTCTTGGAGAAGGGGGGAGTGTGGGAGAGAAAGAAAGAACGTGTTTACGTATCCCATAAACTCGAGGTTTGTATTTTTTTTACGTGTGCCATGGCTGAATGAAAACACCGTACTTTAATCCCGGGTAGTTAACATTTTTCTCTTTCTTTCTCTTCCCCCCCCCCCCCCTCTTTTTTATATTTTTCTTCTACAAAGACGCGCATTATCGCCGCAAGAAGGCGAATAATTGTTACAAGGGTTTGCACGGGACAGCTCGGCCATTGTGAGCTGGTTGGAGAGTTGCATTTTTTTTAAAAAAGGGACAGAAATTAAACCCACTGCGAAAGTTGCAATGTGAGTTGTTTAACCCGCCGTTAAAGAGACACGTTCTGCCATATTGAATTTCTTTTTTTTTTAATTTATATATATATATTTTTTTTAAAAGAGTTTTTTGTTGTTGTGGAACTGGGAGTGCTGTCGCCGGTCTCGAACCGACACACACGCGCCGAGTTGATAGAACCATTCTCTGAAGGGTGTTAAGTAAAGCAAAAAAAAAATGAACGGTTTTAGTACCGAAGAAGACAGCCGGGATGGCGGCGCTGGGGCTCCGGGCTTTGGCCACATTTGCTGTTTGGTTGATGATGGAGAGAGGTGCAACCGCCCTGCCGGCAACGCCAGCTTCAGCAAGAGGATCCAGAAAAGTATTTCACAGAAGAAACTCAAACTGGAAACCGACAAGAACGTAAGTCTGTTGGTTTTTTTTTATTTTTCCCCCCTTCAGCTTTCAGACTGATGGTTTCTGCTACTTATATTCCGCAAAACTAACCAAAGTAAAATTATATATAAAGCCGGGGGGGGGGGGCGTTGGGGGTGAACAGTTTACAGTATCTGCAATTCAGCAATTATACTGAATACAAGATGTGAAACAAGACTGTCATGAGGTCTTTCAAAGGCCTGAAACGTAGTAGATTTCAATACCCTGTAATGACTTAACCTGGTAGCAGAGAATCGTCTTTTAAAATTTAAAACATCCGGTCAGATTTTTGTTCTCTTCAGCCGGTATCCTGGTTTTAGAAGACCAGCATTTTCACAAGCTTACTGCTGTATTAAACTCGCGCACGTTGTACGCCTAGTGTGACCTACAGTTTTAACATTGGGGAATCTGTGGCAAGAGTAATCGTAGTCCTGAGTGAGTGAAGTAGTTACCCAGGCTGTACGTTAAATCGCATTGCACAGTTGGTAAATGCGCAGCCTAGTTTGGAACTGAGCCGTACAGATCAGGCGAGCTCCAGCTTCCATTCTTGATTTGTGCTGCTTTAACTGATATCACTTGGGGAGGTAGTAAGGGTGTACAATTGGCCTCGGTGGTCTGCTTAGGGAAAGGAAAATCAGCCAGGTCAGGTTCCTCATGGGGGCCACAGTGACCCTGATGGAAAGTGTGTAGAGTGAGGATATGTTTTTTGGCTTGTGATGCCCTCGTGGTCCAATAGCCTTCTGACGCACTGTCGGCTCACACATTGTAGCGCCTTTCACGATCTCAGGACGTCCCAAAGCATTTTGCAGCCAATGAAGTACTTTTGAAGTGCAGTTACTGTTGTAATGTAGGAAACGTAGCAGCCAATTTGCGCAGAGCAAGGTCCCGCAAACAGCAATGTGATAACAACTAAATAACCTGTCTGTGATGTTGGTTGAGGGATAATATTGGCCAGGTTTACCCTGCTGCTCTTCAAATAGAGCCGCGGGTAGTGTCAGCATGGATTATGTGCTTGAGTCAATAGAGTGGGACTTGAACCCACAACCTTCTGACTCAGGAGAATGCCACGGTTGACACCTTACTGAATCGCCAATAACCACTGGGTCGGAGACTGTATATGAGGTATGATTTTTGTGACATTGCCACCTGTGTCATCACTGCTACCTGTTGACTGGCATGACGTGCTGTATTTTGGAAGTGTGAGAAAGGAGATCAGTATTTTCTCTCTCCTGAAGGTGCTGCCTTGAGCTGGTACCTGCGTCCTTGGGCAGCGAGAGCCCTTTGGAACCTTACTCGGATGGCTGTTCCCGATATATGAGCAGGGACAGTCAATACGGGCAAGCTATTTGATCATGAGAGTACCACAGCCAAACCTAAACCTGTCTGAACAATGCGTTTTCCAGTATTGTATGGTGATCAAGAATGGGAGTTCTGCCTAATTTTTTTTTTCTCCTGCCTCTCAAGCCTAGGGGTGTTATCATAGAATCTTACAGCACAGAAGGGGGCCATTTGGCCATTGTGCCTGTGCAGGCTCTTTGAAAGAGCTATCCAATTAGTTCCAGTCTCCCGCTCTTTCCCCATAGCCCTGCAGTTTTGTTTTGGCCAATTTTAATATCGCACGTGCTACCCTACCAGAGATCAAACGTTGAAACTTTCTGGTCTGTCGAGTTCAGTACTTCCCCCAGATGCTACCCACTAAATCATGAGCTCCGGAGACATATCTAAACAATTATTGGGGGAATTTCCATCGTAAAATTCTGTGCTGTAAGTTTCAGAACAGTCATTATTGCCAACTATAGCACTTGGCATCTGACCGGGGCTGCAGCTTAATGACCATCTCTGTCGACTTCTTGAACTGTGCAGCATTTTGAGGCCAACTTCTGCTTCAAGCGGACTAGATTCTGGAGCAGATCTATCCAGGATCAGAGGGCATCACTTTTTTTAACTACAGTGAGGTGTTGATTATACTGAATAATATTGGAAGGAACAACTGACACTGAACATGAGCTTGTTTAGCTGTGGAAGTAATATGTAAAGGAAAAATTGGGCATCTCTTGCATACATCTGAGAACATCCGTACCTGTAATGTTGCTGTACTTGTCCTGTGTTTGGCTCCCGCTCACCGTGCTTACTTGTGATTGTTCAAATCCCTCTGTGGCCTCGCCCCTCCCTATCTCTGAAACCTTCTCCAGCCCTACAACCCTCCGAGAACTCTGCGTTCCTCCAAATCAGGCCTCGTGCATCCCCGATTTCCTTGGGCATTGCACTTCAGAGAGGATATATTGGCCTTGGAGGGGGTGCAGTGCAGATTCATCAGAGTGGTACCTGGGCTAAAAGGGTTAAATTATGAGGACAGGTTGCATGGGCTAGGCTTGAATTCCCTTGAATATAGAAGATTAAGGGGTGATCTATTGAAGTGTTTAAGATGATTAAAGGATTTGATAGGGTAGATAAAGAAACTCTTTCCTCTGGTGCGAGTCCAGAACAAGGGAAAATAACCTTAAAAATAGTGCTAGGCCGTTCAGGGGCGATGTCAGAAAACACCACTTCTCACAAAGGGTAGTGGAAATCTGAAACACTCCCCCAAAAAGCTATTGAGGCTGGGGGTCAATTGCAAATTTCAAAACTGAGATTGATGGATGTTCCTATGTTAAAGGCACTATATAAATGCAAGTTGTTGTGACTCTGTGGCCAAGTAGAAACCAAATCACAGCGTTGCCGGTATAGTTGGCAAGTTCTGCATCACCAGTACCGTTGACTACATAAGAGTAAGAGCCAGGTGCAAGATTAAGTGCTCAAGTCTCTGGAGAGGGACTTGAACCCACAACCTTCTGACTCCGAGGCGGGAGTGCTACCACTGAGCCAAGGCTGACACCTCAGTGTATGATGTGGAGATGCCGGTGATGGACTGGGGTTGACAATTGTAAACAATTTTACAACACCAAGTTATAGTCCAGCAATTTTATTTTAAATTCACAAGCTTTCGGAGGCTTCCTCCTTCCTCAGGTGAACGAAATTACCTCAGTGTATGGGGAATCTTGGCTTTGAATTGTGTGGCACACTGTACTGGTTTTCAGTGCCATGGTGTTATTTTCTGGTTTACTTTTTAAGAAGAAGTACACCTGATTTGTGACCTAAAAGTTTTAATTTAAAAAAAAAAAAAAATTTTGAACAATGGCTGGATTAAATCCGTAACACCACTTCAGGTTTGTTGCCTAGTTTAAGTTTCGTTCCATACAAACCAGTTGAAAAGTTCATGAAAATACTTCAGCTATTTTGGTTGCTATCTAATATTATCAGCTATTGGTCCTGTACTTGTATCACTGTGCAATCAACATAGAATCATACAGCGCATTCGGCCCATTGTGCCTGTGCCGGCCCTTTGAAAGAACTATCCAGTTAGTCCCACTCTCTTTGCTCTTTCCCCATAGCCCTGCAATTGTTTCATGTTAAAGTATATATCCTTTTGAAAGTTATTAAATCTGCTTCCACCACCCTTTCAGGCAGTGCATTCCACATCATAACTTGCTTGAGTAAAAACATTTATTCTTATCTCCCCCCTTGGCTTTTTTGCCAGTTATCTTAAGTCTGTGTCCTCTGGTTACCGACCCTGCTGCCAGTGGAAACAGTTTCTCCCTATCTACATTAGACATGTTCCTTAGCCTGTCACCGCGCAGCCGTGACAATCTATTTGGTACTTATGTCATAGTTCCAACCCCCCGGTAGACTGGTATACTGCTAGAGATATGAAAATCTTGTCCTGAGTACATCTACCTAATTTCTCTGATTTGCAAGCTGTCAGGAGCCTTATGGTGGACCCACTACTGATTTTAAAAGACACAGAAGCAATGCAGTTTCTGACAAAAGGCCTGACTCTTTTTGTGGTAGACGCATAGAATCTTGCAGCACAGAAAGCGGCCCATAGTGCCTGTGCCGGCTCTTTCAAAGAGCTGTCCAATTTAGTCCCACCTGCAGCTTTTCCCCATAACCCTGCAAATTAGTCCTCTTCAGGTACATGTCCAATTGCCTTTTGAAAGTTCCTATGGAATCCGCTTCCACCACTCTCTTTCAGGTAGTGCGTTTCAGATCTTAACGATCCTCTGTGGAAAAATTCTCTCCTTATTTCCTCTCTCTTTCTTTTGCCAATTATTTTAAACCTCTGGTTACCGACCCATTTGCCTGAGGAAACAGTTTCTATCTATTTGCTCTATCAAAACTCCTCATTATTTAAAATACGTTCATCAGATCTCCCCTTAACCCTCTCTGCTCTAAGAAGAACAGTCCCAGCTTCTCCATTCTCTCCACATAATTCAAGTCCCTCATCCCCTGGTATCATCCTGGAAAACCTCCCGTGAACCCTCTCCAAGGCCTTGACATCCTTCCCAAAGTGTGGTGCTCAGAATTGTACACAATACTCCAGCTGAGGCCTAACCAATGATTTGTAAAGGTTTAGCATAACTTCCTTGGCTTTGTAAATAGGGGCATTGAATACAAAAACAAGTATTCCATATGCTTTCTTAACCACCTTATCAACTTGTCCTGCCACCTTCAAAGTTTTGTGAATGTGTACCCCGGGTCCCTCTGCTCTTGCACCCCCTCAAAATGGTACCATTACATTATACTGCCTCTCCATGTTATTCCTCCCAAAGTGCATCATTTCACACTGAAAATGCATCTGCCTGGTGTCTGCCCATTTCACCAGTCTTTCTGTCCTCCTGAAGTTGCTGCTATCCTCTTCACTAATTACTACGTTGCCAAGTTTTGTATCATCTGCAAACTTTGAAATTGTACTCCCTAACCCAAGTCCAGGTCATTTATATGTAACAAGAAAAATAATGGTCCTAATACTGATATCTGGGGGACCCCACTGCATACTTCTCTCCAGTCACCATCCATTCACCACTACTCTGCCTCCTATCCCTTAGCCAATCGCATACCCAAGTTACTGCCATCCCCTTAATCCCATGTGCTCCCTTGACAGCAAGGGACCTCATCATCACCACCCATGTGGGTTTCTTAATTTGGTTTGGAGATTCAAGTGTTCCTGTTTCCCGATATGGAGTGCGCACTCTTGTGCTGAAGGGACACAGCCCACTTACCTAAGAAATTAGGCACAGGCTGGCACCCAAATGCATCCAGGATTTTGAGTGGCTGAAACCCACACTGCTTCCTGGCATAGCATAGAAGTAAGCTGGTTAGGGCATTAGCTTGCAGGGCTGTCACAGTGAAAAGAATCCCAGTCCCCCAATAATGAGTCTATCCCTCCAGGCCCCATCAATGAGCCAGGTTGTTTAGTCAGTCAACAGTGCTCTGGAGTGATGTGGACCTGCTTGGCTGAGATGTTTGATAATGAGACTGCTGTGGAGAATTGCCAGGCATGTAATCTTGCAGCTAACTTAATCGCAAAGCGACTTGCCTCCTTCCCCTTCTCCTCTTGTACCCCCTCCCTCCAAAAACCAGGATAGTCACTAGTTGGTCATGAGAGCTGATAGTTTTGAGTCCCACTAGATGAACAGCAGGCATCGGGAACTCTTGCACTGTGAACTTGGGAAAGCTGATAATTCAAGTTCAGATGTCAATTCTGTTTCGCTACATTTGCCCTGCCACCACTCTGCAATGAGTTGATTACAGCGTATTGTAACGTGCTGTTTTATAACATTTATTTTTCAGGTCCGACATCTGTACATATGTGACTTTCACAAAAGTTTCATACAAAGTGTGCGAAATAAGAGAAAGAGAAAAGGTAGTGATGACGATGGGGGTGATTCACCAGACCACGATGCTGAATCCCCAGAGGTAAATGTGTCCAACACCAGTAGTTTTGGTGGGTTTTAAGGGAATTTCATAATAAAGTTTTTAAAACCTACTTGCCTTTTACTTCAAAATAATGCTTTAACATTGTACATTGGCAAATTTTCCACACCCAAATTTCCAAGCCCTCCTTAATACATTGACTCCTTGCTGGGTTGCTCTTCATGCCCTTAAGTGCCTACCATTCACTTGTGAACATTGATGGTGAGTGTCGTCAGTCCGCTCACTGCGGGGAGGCATCGCAACCAAGTCCAGCCACGTCCCCATTCAGCGTGCAGGACGCATGCACATCTAACAGAGTTGTTGGATAAGTGTTTAGGAACACGAACACTGACTGCCCTTTCCCCTATCTTTCTAAACCAAGGCTACCAAGCCCAGTTGTAATGCCCTGCTTTCATTGCACCCCTTACCAGGACTGATGAGGCTTGATGTATGCCAACCACTGCCCCCATGAGAGTGGCTAACACAACTCAGATCATGGATTGAAGCTAGGCCCTTCCTGATCTATATGATTCAGCTACTCGCTGGATAGCTGGCTGAGCTCCTTGAGAGACCTTGCTTGCAAACTTTCAAATAACTTTCTTCCCCTCCCACACAAGGGTGTTCCTGCATCATTTATTAGTAAACTTCCTGTATTCACATTTGATGTAATGCAAAGTAACAATGCCTCACCATTTGATCTGTTTTGATCTTGGGAAGGAGAAGAGAAAGATGGTGATTATATGGGAAATGTTGACTATTTATGGCATTAGTGCTGTCCTCCAAAGCTTTGTTTTTGCAACTGCTTGGGGAGGTACAACATTTAAGATTTATTTTTTAACCTACATTTGACTTTTTTTAAGAGCTCTCACTATCACAAGTTAGAGTAGAAAGAACTTGGTTCTGGTCCATCTTCCATCAGCTTGATGAGGACCATTTAAAAAAAAACTATCTTTCAGGATCACCTTTAGAACTCTGAGTAAAGTAAGAATAGGATTCTTTTATCTTGTTCATTTAGACTTTTTGTTTGAGAATTCTCCCTCTTAAAGAAAGACTTGCATTTATATAGTGCCTTTCATGACCCCAAGACATCCCAAAACACTTTACAGCCAATGAAATACTTTTGAAATGTAGTCACTGTTGTAATGAAGGAAATGTGGCAGCCAATTTGCACACAGCAAAGTCCAAAAACAGCAATGTGATAATGACCAGATAATCTGTGTGTGATGTTGGTTGAGGGATAAATATTGGCCAGGGCACCAGGGAGAACTCCCCTGGTCTTTGAATAGTGCTGTGGGATCTATTATTTCCACCTGAGGGGGCAGACGGGGCCTCGGTTTAACATCTCATGTGAAAGAGGGTACCTCTGACAGTGCAGCACTCCCTCAGTACTGTACTGGAGTGTCAGCCTAAATTATGTGTTCAAGTCTCTGGAGTGGGACTTGAACTCACTTCCTTCTGACTGAGGTGAGAGCGGTACCAGCTGAGCCACAGTGACTTTCCCAGAGGCACTGACTCATGCTGGTTATATGCTTTCACGAGTGCCAGCCATTGATTAGTACCTTTCCATAAGAGATAGGAGCAGGAGTAGGCCATTCGGCCCCTCGAGCCTGCTCCGCCATTCAATTAGATCATGGCTGATCTGATTTTTACCTCAACTCCACTCTCCCACCCTTTCCCCATATCCTTTGACTCCCTTGCTGATCAAAAATTTGTCTAACTCAGCCTTGAATGTATTCAATGATTCAGCCGCCACAGCTTTTTGGGGTAAAGAGTTCCAAAGGTTCACGACCCTCCGGGAGAAGAAATTCCTCCTCATTTCCTTAAACGGGCGACCCCTTATTCTGAGACTATGCCCCCTAGTTTTAGATTCCCCCATGAGGGGTAACATCCTCTCAGCATCTATCCTATCGAGTCCCCTCAGAATCTTTTGTTTCAATAAGATCTCCTCTCATTCTTCTAAACTCCAATGAGTATAGACCCAACCTGTTCAATCTTTCCTCATAAGACAGCCCTTCCATACCCGGAATCAACCCGGTGAACCTTCTCTGAACTGCCTCCAACGCAAGTATGTCCTTCCTTAAATAAGGGCACCAGAACTGTACGCAGTA
This sequence comes from Heptranchias perlo, assembly GCF_035084215.1. Lineage (NCBI taxonomy): Eukaryota > Metazoa > Chordata > Chondrichthyes > Hexanchiformes > Hexanchidae > Heptranchias > Heptranchias perlo. The sequence continues at coordinate 13,568,099 of NC_090328.1, forward strand.
CTCCGGGTGTGGTCTCACCAGCACCCTGTACAGTTGTAGCATGACGTCCCTGCTTTTATACTCCATTCCCCCTAGAAATAAAGGCCAATATTCCGTTTGCCTTCCGGATTATCTGCTGCACCTGTATGTTGACTTTTTGTGTTTCATGTACGAGGACATGCAGATCCCTCTGTACCGCAGCATTTTGTAGTAAAGTTGCTTCCCAAGGGAGTATTACTGTTGACACATCTGTACCTGTTGATGTCATAATAGTCCATAGTTTGAGTAAAATTAAACATTTGGAAACTATCCTTTAAATAACTATTTCTAAAAGCAGTAGGTGGAACAGTTGTCTATGATTTGGTATAGATAAGGGAGTGTCAGCTGTGGCTCAGTTGGTAGCGCACTCGGCTGTGAATTCAAGCCCCACTCCAGAAACTTGAGCACGCAATTTATGCTGACATTCCAGTGCAGCACTGTCAGAGTTGCTGTCTTTCAGATGAAACGTTAAACCGAGGCCTCGTCCGCCCCCTCAGGTGTACGTAAAAGATAACTATTTTGAAGGCGAGCAGTAGAGTTCTTCGTGTACTGGCCAATATTTATCCCTCAACCAACATCACAAAAACAGGTTATTTGATCATTATCGCTTTCCTGTTTATGGGATCTTGCTGTATGCAAATTGGCTGCCGCATTTCCTACGTTACAACAGTGACTATACTTCAAAAGTACTTCATTGGCTGTAAAGCACTTTGGGACGCCCCAAGATCGTGAAAGGTGCTATATAAATGCAAGTTTTATTTTCCTTTCAAGGTTCTTTGCAGAGACATAATACAACATGTCTTTCTTTCTTTGTAATAATGCAACAGCATTCCAGACCTGCTCAATAGCTAAACCCATGACATTGTATGGCACTGAAGTGTCCTGACCAGAATGATTTGTGTTTTAGTCCTTGGAACTGAAATGTTCCTTTGACTGACATGAGCTGGGTGATCATGGGTTCCATATTTGATCCTGGTACTTGTGTGCCTGGAAGACACAAATAATTATTCAGGTTTCCCACTCCTCGTGGCTGTCTAGACACGTGATGTTGTGGGGGCCTTGGGAGAGGGATGTGTCAGAGCTGCTTCAATGCTGTTCCTTTCTCCTGCCTGCTGCTCCCATGTTCAAATAGCCTGAAAGCAGTCACTTCCACCTCTGGGCTTGGAAGACAAAAATGACTACTTTTGCAAGCTATTGGAGAGGCAGCTCCACGCATGGAACTAACTTCAGCATATATCACAGCCTCCAGGGGAGAAAATTGAAGGGGAGGAACTATTCATGAATGTATGCAGAATCATATAGCACAGAAGGAGGCCATTTGGCCCATCGTGCCTGTGCCGGCTCTTCGAAAGAGCCATCCAATTAGTCCCATTCCCCTGCTCTTTCCCCATAGCTCTGCAAATATTTCGTTTTCAAGTATATAAGTGGATAAATATTGTAATTAAGATTTCCTACTGGCACTGTTCTGTCTGATGTAAGTTTAATAATACATGAATTTAGCACACTGCTAGCAGTGGCATGTTCTATGTTGCCAGTTCCAAGTATGTGCTCTGCAACTTCCTGATGTAGTGTGTCTATGGTTGAGAGTTTGCTATGTGTGATGTCAAAAGCCCACAACTCAGTTCAGATCTATAGATGTTTGCAGATTGGAGAATTGGGGAAAGTCTTGTGCAGGCCCATAAGCTTTAGCTGCTTTTTTTTTTCAATTCTTGTGTCCTGAAATAATCCCCCACTCAAACCGTCACAGTCGTCATTTCTGTATTTTGAAATTATTTCTCCGTTTTTAAGTTTTGTTGTCTCCAACTTGATTTGGCCGAAAGATACTCAACTTTTTTTTATTTCTTTTAGGTTGATTTGTTTCAATTGCAAGTAAATACACTGAGGCGTTATAAGAGACACTTCAAACTACAGACCAGACCTGGACTAAATAAAGCTCAGCTAGCTGAGGTATTATACATCCTAAGTGGGGTTTTTTTTCGGAAGTATTTATTTGCCTGAGTACGGCAACGGTAGCAAAATAAGCCAAACGCAGACTGGGTGATGCTTTTATTAAGATTGCTTTACTAAGTATAGATGCTAAATTGTGAATAGGGTGCTACAAAGTTATGTTAGTAAAACTACCCATTAAGTACCCAATATGGGTTTTAAATGATTACTTTTTAGTATAGCTCACTTAGCTGGGGGAAAAAATATTATACACCTGACCTGTATGCTCACTGGCTGAGAATTGCTACAGAAATGAATGGAAGTGGTAGAGGGGGTCTACTGACAACATTCAGCTTTTTCTAGGGTATTGCACCTCAAGGCATGTAGAATGTGTGAATTGCAATGGTATTGATTGGGGTGGTATGATAAAATATAGACTACATATGACTAATATTCTAAGAGTGAAGGATGAGAAAAGGCCAGTCATAGAACCAGAGAAGTTTACAGAACAGGAGAAGGCAGTTCGGCCCATTGTGCCTGGGCTGGCTGTTTTCTATGGCAATCCAGAACTAATCCTGCTGCCCTTCTTTCACATACTTATTCAGTTTTCCCTTAAACGATGCGGTGGTCTCTCCTTGACTACACCCTGTGGCAAAGCATTCCCTGCTTCAATAACCCTCTGCATAAAGAATTTTTTCCTAATCGCTCTTCTCATTCTCTTCATTGGTCACTTTTAAATCTCCTCTTGGTCTCCCCAGCTCCAGCGTTAGTAATCTCTAGTCTCTCATGACTATAGGTTCCCATTATCCTGCTGAATCTCTCTGGCTTTAATATCCTCTCTATACTGGGGCACCCAAAACTGCACACACTGCTGTAATTGGTCTAACTATTGCCTTGTACAAATTTTCTAACCTCGGTGCTCTTGATTTTTCTTATTTGTTCCCTGAATGTGGGTGACATCAGCAAGAGCACATTTATTGCTCATTCCTAGTTGTCCTGAGAAGGCAATGGTGAGCTGTCTTCTTGAACCCCTGCAGTTCTTGCAATAGTGCTTGCACTATGATGTTAAATAGGGAATACCAGGATTTTGACCCAGTGACTGAAGAAAGGGTGATCTATGTTAAATGCAGTATGGTGTTTGACTTGGAGGTGATAATGTTCCATGAAAATGCTGCTGTTTGTCTTCTCAGTGATGGGGCTAGGAGATGCTGTCAAAGTAAACTTGTCTTGTAGATGGTGGGGGACTCAGCAACGATGATGCTGTTGACAGTCAGGGGAGCTGGTTGAGCTTTTTCCTTTTAGAGATGGCCATTGCCTGGCAATTATGTGGTGTAAATGTTACCTGCCATTTGTCAGTCCAAGCCTACATGTTGTCCAAGTCCTGCTGGTATGGGCTGTTTAGTTATCATAGGACTTATGAATGGAGCTGAATACTTGAATCAATCCTGACCTTACGACAGGGGAAGGTTATCGATGAAGTAGCTGCAGATGGTTGGGCCATGGGTGTTGCTCTGAGAAACTCCAGCAACGTCCTGGCGTTGTGATGCTTGGCCTTGATTAATCGCAACTCTTCCGTTGTGTATCGTGTAACTCCAGCCACTGGAAGGTTTTTCGCCTAGACCTCCATTGTCCTCAGTTTTGCTAGAGTTCCTTAGTCCCATACTTGGTTAAATGCTTGCTTGATGTTAAAGACAGTTACACTTGCTTCTTGTTTTCAGTATCCCTATTTATAAAACCCATGATGTTATTGGCCTTTTTCAATGGTTTTATATACCTGCAGTCACATTTCAAAGGAAGTATGGATTTGTTCCCCTAGAGGTCTATGTTCATCCACACCTTTTGAGTCTTTTCATTCAATGTATACTTCTATTCCTTGTTTTTCCTCCCAAAATGTATTACGTCACTCTTTTCCACATTGAATTGTATCTGCTACCTGTGCTCATTTTGATAACAAGCCTACGTCTTCCTGAGTTCTGCTTCTCTGTTTGCCAGTTCCCCTACTTTTGTGTCATCAGCAAATCTTCACATGCTCCCTGTGCCCAAATCATGTATATATGTACAGAACAAAAGTGGACCCAGCACTGACCGACCCCTTGCCTGCACCACTTCCTAACCTTCACCAATCCCCGTAACCTTGCTTACTGTCCATCAACCAACTTTGTCACTGCTGCTACATTTCCTCTTGTATGTCAGAAAAATTCAAACAACTCTCCTATGAGAGTTTGTTGCACATCTTCTGAAAATCCATATACACTGCTAATGCTTTTCATATAACCATCCAATTGGTCACTTAAAAATTATTTTAAAATTTGTCGTGGAACAACTTGCCTTTAATAAATCCGTGCCGGCTGTCCTTGATTAATCCATGCATTTTTAAATGCTCACTAATTTTAGCTCAAATTGTGCATTTTAAGAATTTGCTCATAACTTGTCATTTATACTTGATCTGGTGATCTGTTTTATCCTTCCCTTCTTGAGCAAAGGTGATACATTGCTTACTGTCCAGTCCCACATCACAGTTTGCATATTTAAAGATTACTGAGTCTTTGCTATATCCTCTCTGACTTTTCAATGACCTGGGGTGAATTCCATCAAAGCTCAGTGACTTACTCCTTGGGTTCTGCTAATTTCTTTCAGAACTAATTAATTCCTTTTCTACAGTTATCTCTGACAATTGACATCTTCTAGGAAACCTCCATTCTCTAGTATCCATAATATATCCAATTGCATTTGGGCACGCCCAATGTTTTTATCTCGACTACCCTGCCTGGCAATTATTCCATTCATTACTTTTTGAATTAAAACAAAAAGTACAACCATCTCTCTTAAATTTGCTTAGTGTTAGCTTGGCTCAGTGGTTGCACCCTTGCCTCTGAGTTAGAAGGTGTGGGTTCAAGCCCCACTCCAGGACTTGAGCACATTACACTAACACTTCAGTGCAGTATTGAGGGAGTACTACGTTATCAGCTGCCATCTTTTAGGTGACGTGTGCTTGTTCAGGTGGAGTTAAAAGATTCCATGGTACCATTCACAGAAGAGCTGGGGAATTCTCCCATTGTCCTGGCCAATATTTATCCTTCGGCTAGCATTAACCTTTTAACCAACACCAATGAAACAGATTAACTGGTCATTTATCTCATTGCTATTTGTGAGACCCTTGCTGTTTACAAATTGGCTGTTGTGTTGCCTACGTAATAACCTTGATTGCACTGCAGAAGTAGTCCATTGACTTGGGCCATTCTGTGGGCATGAAAGGTGCAATATAAATGCACCATCTCCTTTCTTGAAGGTGCTTTAGTTTAACCTCTTATAGAATATTAATGGTAGAATGCAGGGCTGTGAATTTCTCTCACGAGTAATAAAAACTTTTATTACTCAAAACAATCGTATTCCAAAAGTTATCTGGTTGCTCCAGGCTCTGATCATCGCGAAAGTTAACAGATTGGTTTGTTTGGAACTGGGTGGTGATGGGGTACCTGCTCCATTTCCATACAAGGATGGTCCACCAGTCCTTGGATCCGCTTCATCATAACTTTGGTTTGTGCTTCGCTACCTGATCATGAAGGAGATTATTCTGGGGCTTTTGTTATTCTCTGATCTGATTCTTGGGCTTGACAGTTGTATGTGGTACCTTGTCTGTGATTATTTGAAACAAAGCTGAATATTAATTTTCACGACACTATCTCTGCCTGAGGGGGGAAGAGAACAATGATTACTGTCTTTTCCCAAAGCTAATGAAGCACATTGTGAATAGTTTATTTTATAGGTGTTGGAGACTCCTTTTGAACTTGTTTATAGATAGGGCAAGTGATTTGGTAAGACATGTGTAACAAATCCTGCAAATATTTATACCACCTGGATATTGTGTAGTTTTCTGCCCAAGTACTGTAATTTTTCATTAAAACATTCCAAAGGAGGTGGAAATGCCGATTTTTGTGTATTTTTCCCTGCACAATAGCCAATCACTTGACCTAGTTATAGGTTATTTGAAAAGGATTGCTTCTGTTAACTCCTGGAAATATCAGTCTTTGAGGTTAAGTCCTTTGTGTTTGTAAAACTGGTCTTCTATCCAATATCCATATGAGTGCAAGTAAACTCATTCCCCAGAGATAAATAACCCTTTTCTTTTCATTTGTTATCAATGCATATACCAAAAGCCTTATGATTTTCCCAACTTCACTATAGTTTGTGTTTTTCCTCTTGTCAAATGCTGTTTTTTTTTTAAATGACGTTCCAGCTGTGTTCCCCAAGGAAGGAACATTTTAATATTTTGCCAGTTCTTATCTAATTGTTGCAAGTGTCATCTTGGTCAGTGAAAGTACAATATTAATATTGTGAAGTATGTTACATAGAATGTACAGCACAGAAACAGGCCATTTGGCCCAACAGTTTCATGCCGTTGTTTATGCTCCACACGAGCCTTCTCCCTCCCTATTCCATCCAACTCCATCAGCATATTTTTCTATTCCTTTCTCTCTCATGTTTATCCAGCTTCCCCTTAAATGCATCTATGCTAGTCGCCTCAACTACTCCTTGTGGTAACGAGTTCCACACTCTGGGTAAAGAAGTTTCTCCTGAATTCCCCATTGGATTTATTAGTGACTATTATATTTGTGGCCCCTAGTTCTGGTCTCCCCCGCAAGTGGAAACATTTTCTCTACGTCTACCTTATCAAACTCTTTCATAAACTTAAAGATCTGTATCCCTTAGATTAAATACTTTAGAATGGACACGTGGTCAGGGGCAGAAAGGTGTGACTGCAAGTGAGGCAGGTACGGGGATCCAGGAGATAGTATTGCAGGAGCCTCAGTCCCTGCGATTGTCCAATAGATTGGAGGTTCTTGCAATCCTTGTGGATAAGTGCGGGGACTGCGGGGAGGACGAGCAAACTGACCATGACACCGTGGTACAGGAAGCCGTTCAAGTTGGGGGAGTAAAAGGGAAGGTGGTTGTAGTAGGCGATAGTATAGTTAGGGGGATAGAAACTGTTCTCTGCAGCCAGGAGCATGAGTCCCGAAGGCTATGTTGTCTACCCGGTGCCAGGGTTAAGGACATCTCCTCCGGGCCAGAGAAGAACTTGGAGTGGGAGGGGGAGAATCCAGTTGTCGTGGTCCATGTAGGTACCAACGACATAGTAGGACTAAGGAAGAGGTTCTGCTGAGAGACCATGAGCAGCTAGGAACTAAATTAAAAAGCAGAACCACAAAGGTGGTAATCTCTGGATTATTACCTGAGCCACGAGCAAATTGGAGTAGGGTCAATAGGATCAGGGAGATGAATGCGTGGCTCAAAGTTTGATGTGGGAGAAGTGGGTTTCGATGTGGGGCACTGGCACCAGTACTGGGGAAAGAGCGCTGTCCTGTTGGGACAGACTACCCTGAACCATGCTGGGACCAGAATTCTAGCGAATCAAATAACTAGGGAGGTAGATAGGGCTTTAAATAAGAGAGGGGAGGGTCCCGGTGGAAAGAAATCCAGAATGCTAAAGATAAAAGACAAGGAAGCAGTGCAGGAAAGTGATTGGGGTAAGGCTAACCAGATTGTGTCAGGAAGGGACAGAGTGCACTAACAAATAGGGTCTGGGTAAGAAAAAATGCTAATAAGACAAATAGGACCATAGTACAAAAAAATGTTAAGATGTCTAAAAATGTTAGTCAGATCTAAAGGCACTGTATCTGAATGCACGAAGCATTTGTAATAAGGTAGACGAATTAACAGTGCAAATAGATATAAACGGATATGATATAATTGTGATTACGGAGACAGGGCTGCAGGGTGACCAAGGCTAGGAGCTGAATATCCAAGGGTATTTGATATTTAGGAAGGACAGGCAAAAAGGAAAAGGAGGTGGGGTGGTGTAGTTAGTAAGGGATGAAATCAGCAATAGTGAGAGGATATTGGCTCAGAAAATCAAGATGTAGAATCAGTCTGGGTGGAGTTAAGAAGCACCAAGGGGCAGAAAACACTGTTGGGAGTTGTCTATAGGCCTCCAAACAGTAGTGGTAATGTAGGGGATGGGATCAAACAGGAAATTAGAGATGCATGTAACAAGGGTACTAGAGTAATCATGGGTGACTTTAATCTACATACAGATTGGCCAAACCAAATTAGTAATAATACTGTGGAGGATGAATTCCTGGAATGTGTACGGGTTTTTTTTAAGACCAGAACGTTGAGGAGCCAACCAGGGAACAGGCTATCCTAGACTGGGTATTGTGCAATGAGAAGGGGTTAATTAATAATCTTATTGTGCGGGGTCCTTTTAGGGAAGAGTGACAATAACATGATAAAATTCTTCATTAAGATGAAAAGTGAAGTAGTCCAATCCGAAACTAGAGTCCTGAATCTAAACAAAGGAAACTACGAAGGTATGAGGAGTGAGTTGGCTATGATAGATTGGGAAGCTTCATTAAAAGGCATGACGGTGGATAAGCAATGGCTAACATTTAAGGAACGAATGCATGAATTGCAACAGTTATACATTCCTTTCTGGCACAAAAGGAAAAATGGCCCAACCGTGGCTAACAAAAGAAATTAAGGACAGTATTAGATCCAAAGAGGAGTCATAAGAACATAAGAAATAGAAATAGGAGCAGGAGTAGGCCAATCGGCCCCTCGAGCCTGCTCCGCCATTCAATAAGATCATGGCTGATCTGGTCCTAACCTCAAATCTAAAATCATGTCCAATTTCCTGCCCGCTCCCCGTAACCCCTAATTCCCTTTACTTCGAGGAAACTGTCTATTTCTGTTTTAAATTTATTTAATGATGTAGCTTCCTGGGGCAGCAAATTCCACAGACCTACCACCCTCTGAGTGAAGAAGTTTCTCCTCATCTCCGTTTTGAAAGAGCAGCCCCTTATTCTAAGATTATGCCCCCTGGTTCTAGTCTCACCCATCCTTGGGAACATCCTTACCGCATCGACCCGATCAAGCCCCTTCACAATCTTATATGTTTCAATAAGATCGCCTCTCATTCTTCTGAACTCCAATGAGTAGAGTCCCAATCTACTCAACCTCTCCTCATATGTCCGCCCCCTCATCCCCGGGATTAACCGAGTGAACCTTCTTTGTACTGCCTCGAGAGCAAGTATGTCTTTTCTTAAGTATGGACACCAAAACTGTATGCAGTATTCCAGGTGCGGTCTCACTAATATCTTATATAACTCTAGCAATACCTCCCTGTTTTTATATTCTATCCCCCTAGCAATAAAAGCCAACATTCCGTTGGCCTTCTTGATCACCTGCTGCACCTGCATACTAACCTTTTGATTTTCTTGCACTAGGACCCCCAGATCCCTTTGTACTGCAGTACTTTCCAGTTTTTCGCCATTGAGATAATAACTTGCTCTCCGATTTTTCCTGCCAAATATAAAGTTGCCGGGAAAAGTAGCAAGCCTGAGCATTGGGAGCAGTTTAGAATTCAGCAAAAAAGGACCAAGAGATTGATTAAGAGGGGAAAAATAGAGTATGAGAGTAAACTTACAAGGAACATAAAAGTAGACTGTAAAAGCTTCTACAAGTATGTAAAAAGAAAAAGATTAGTGAAGACAAATTTAGTCAGAAACAGGGATAATTTATAATGGGCAACAAGGAAATAGCAGAGCAATTAAACAAATACTTTGGTTCTGTCTTCACAGAAGAGGACACAAATAACTTCCCAGACATGCTAGGGAACCAATGGTCGAGTGAGAAGGAGAAATTAGTATTAGTAAAAAAAAAATAATGCTGGAGAAGTTAATGGGACTGAAAGCCAATAAATCCCCAGGGCCTGATGATCTGCATCCCAGCCATGGAAATAGTGGATGCATTGGTTGTCATCTTCCAAAATTCTATAGATTATGGAACAGTTCCTGCAGATTGGAGGGTGGCAAATGTAACCTTACTATTTAAAAAAAGGAGGGAGAGAAAACGGAACTACAGACTGGTTAGCCTAACATCAGTAATAGGGTAAATGCTAGTGTCTATTATAAAGGACGTGATAACAGGACACTTAGAAAATATCAATGGGATTAGACAAAGTCAACGTGGATTTATGAAAGAGAAATCATGTTTGACAAACCTACTGGAGTTTTTTGAGCATGTAACTGGTAGGATAGATAAGTGAGAACCAGTGGATGTGGTATATTTGGATTTTCAGAAGGCCTTTGATAAAGTCCCACATAAGAGGTTAGTGTGCAAAATTAAAGCACATGGGATTGGCAGTAATATACTGGCATGGATTGAAAATTGGTTAACAGACAGGAAACAGAGTAGGAATCAATGGGTCTTTTTCAGGGTGGCAGATGGTGACCAGTGGGGTACCGCAGGGATCAGTGCTTGGCCCCCAGCTATTCACTAGAGATATCAATGATTTGGATGAGGGAACCAAATGTAATGTTTCCAAGTTTGCTGACGACACAAAACTAGGTGGGATTGTGAGTTGTGAGGAAGATGCAAAGAGGCTTCAAGGTGATTTAGACAAGTTAAGTGGACAAATGCATGGCAGATGCAGTGTAGCGTGGATAAATGTGAAGTTATCCACTTTGGAAGGAAAACCAGAAAGGCAGAGTATTATTTAAATGGTGATAGATTGGGAAATGTTGATGTGCAAAGAGACCTGGGTGTCCTTGTACACCAGTCACTGAAAGCAAACATGCAGGTGCAGCAAGCAGTTAGAAAGGCAAATGGTATGTTGATCTTCATTGCAAGAGGATTTGAGTACAGGAGCAAGGATGTCTTACTGCAGTTATACAGATGTAAGGAATCTTACAACACCAGGTTATAGCCCAACAGTTTTATTTGAAAATCACAAGCTTTCGGAGATTATCTCCTTCGTCAGGTGAGATAATCTCCAAAAGCTTGTGATTTTCAAATAAAACTGTTGGACTATAACCTGGTGTTGTAAGATTCCTTACATTTGTCCACCCCAGTCCATCACCGGCATCTCCACATCATGCAGTTATACAGGGCCTTGGTGAGACCACACCTGGAGTTTTGATCTCCTTACCTAAGAAAGGATGTACTTGCCATAGAGGGAGTGCAGCGAAGATTCACCAGACTGATTCCTGGGATGGCAGCACTGTCGTATGAGGAGAGATTGGGTCGACTAGACCTGTATTCACTCGAGTTTAGAAGAATGAGAGGGTATCCCATTGAAACATATAAAATTCTGACAGGGCTAGACAGACTGAATGCAGGGAGGATGTTTCCCCTGGCTGGGGTGTCCAGAACGAGGGGGTCACAGTCTCAGGATATGGGGTAGGACATTTAGGACTGAGATGAGGCGAAATGTCTTCACTGAGGGAGGTGAACCTGTGGAATTCTCTACCACAGAAGACCATGGAGGCCAAGTCACTGAATATATTTAAGAAGGAACTAGATAGATTTCTAGACAGAAAAGGCGTCAAGGGGTATGGGGAGAGAGTGGGAATATGGTATTGAGATAGAGGATCAGCCATGATCATATTGAATGGCAGAGCAGGCTCGAAGGGCTGAGTGACCTACTCCTGCTCTTATTTTCTATGATTCTATTTGGTCACCGCTCAGTCTTTTCTAGAGAAAAAAGCCCCAGCCTGCTCAATCTTTCCTCGGTTCTAGTATCATCCTAGTAAATCTTTTTTTGCACCTTCTCCAGTGCCTCTATTTTTATAATATGGAGACCAGAACTGTTTGCAGTACTCCAAGTGTGGTCTAACCAAGCTAAATATTCCCTTTTTGTTCACACCCACCCCCAACCCCCCACTTCATTTCTGCCCTTCTCTTGTATGGAGCCATTCGGGGATCATTCAACAGGTGCTAACAACCCTGCAAGAGCCCGTTCTTTGTCTGTGAGCCTAAACAATGAGTTTCAGTGGACTATTTGACTTTTTAAATTCATTTTCAGGATGTGGGCACTGCTGGCAAAGCTGGTATTTATTCCCCAATCCCTAGTTGCCCTTGAGAAAGTTATGGACCAACTTCTTGAACCACTACATTGTAGCCATTTGATACAACTGAGTGACTTGCTAGGCCACTTCAGAGTCCAGTTAAGAGTCAATCACAATGTGGGACTTGTCACATATAGGCCAGACTGGATAGAACAGCAGGTTTCTTTCCCTAAACGACATTAATAAAGCAATTGGATTTTTACATTGTAGTCACTTTTACTGGTGCCAGATTTTTCTCAAACTGCTATGGTATGATTTGGACACTCGTTCTCTGGTTTACTAGTCCACTATGACTATAACCACTACACTACCGACTTTGGGATTCAGAGCTGAGACTGCTCCTATCCATCTGATGTCCACACAAATAACTATCCAGGGACCTTCCCACCTTGGAAATTAGATTTGTAGTACACTGATTTCCCTGCCCCCCCCCCCCCCCCCCTGCTGCCTCCCTAGCATAGGCTTGCTGAGACCAGTTCTAGTGTCCTCATCACCCTTGCTGTGCACTAATTCAGCATAGTCCAAGGTTAAAACGTGAGATCTTCATGGTTTGTGTGGCTCAGCATCACACCATAAGGTGTGTTTAACCTTAACCTTGTATGTTTTACAATGGCAACTACAATGCCTATTTACTTCATAATTTGAGTAATTTAGTGAACCATCTGCAAGTTTTGCAAATATCTTTCTAGTTTTTTTTAATGCTAAGGAGTGGGACAATTTTTTTTCTGCTTTCCTGTTGGTGACAATCCATTATGGTTCAGAGATTTCCGTATATTAGTTTACACAATTGCCCAGTCCTGCAAGCTAGGCAGACTCATCTTTATGTCCCAAAGATGTGTAAATTTCTTGGCTGGTTTCTGGGAGCCTGCCCTGATACCTTTTTGAATACAACTTTTAATTGATCATTTTATTTTAACAAGGTACCTTAAGTTGTCACAGCTTGGACCCCAAAGGAAGGTGAAATATATAACCCAGGCTAGTAGCCTCATTTCTTCAGTGTTTAACGACCTCATTGTGCTGCTATATATGCTCTGGGAGCTGGTGGAGATCAGTCTCATATAAACCTTTTCCTCACAGATGTGCGATCCATATTATGACAATTAACTGTGGCTTCAAGACTTCACTTTTAAAAGAGGTGCCGAGTTAAGTGAGGTCTACCTGAAATACAGGTTTTAATCTTGCTTCCATTAATCTTGCTTAATAAACTTGATTCATACTTTTCAACTTAAGTCTAATGATCTGTTAGTACGTCATGTGCAGTCAGAGCGATGGTGAGATCCAGTACTGTTAGTACGTCATGTGCAGTATGGTGAGATCCAGTACTGTTTCCAGTGCAAACATTAATGATTTTAAGAGTATTCATCGTTCACACTGCAGCCCGCCATCTCAATACCTCAAGCGGCAGGTCATGTTTAGGTTCATGGGAAGGAAGGGTTTGTCTGTGAAAGTAGAGTTGTGTTAGGTGTGGGAGGGAACTATCTGAAGTGAGCTTGAAATGTAACACTAACTTCTAATGAAAATGTCCAAATAAATTCAAAATTTGTTTTTATAATTCATTTCTTTTCTCTCTAGACAATCAGTCGTCATTTTAGGACCATTCCAGTCAATGAAAAGGAAACTCTAACCTATTTTATCTACATGGTGAAGAACGACAAAATCAGGCATGATCAGAAACCTGACAGCAGCATTCACTGAAACAGACATTTAAATTGTGCTTTTATTGATCACATGATCATGCAGTGACATGAGTTCCACTTCTAAAGTCAGTTGTGCTTCTGCATTTTATTCTTTAAAACAATCAGCTGGAATTGGCATGATGTAAAACATATTAAAAAAAATTCATTTTGTAATTGAGTTCCAGTCTCCAGAATTTTCATGTCTAGAATATGTCATTATAGTTAAATGCAAGCTACAAAAAAAACAAATTCCGTTAGTGTAATTTTTTTTTTGAATGAGGTCAAGTTCTGAAAGAGAAATTGATGCTATAAACTATACAATACTTGTAGGAGGTTTCCGGGAGCTGGCGACCTCCCTTTCTGTTTTGTTTTTTTGTCCCTTTCTATTGGAAGCTGCCTGGCTCTGATTCGATGCCTTCCCTGCACCCAGTACAGCTGAAGATCGACAGCGTTGCAGAGTGCGGGAATGCAGATCTGCGTCGCAGTAATGTTGTGGCAACAGTGCACAACGATTTTATTTTCTTGACTAATGGGAATTCACAGTAAGAAAACTCAACTCTGGAAAAGAAGGCACGCAATCAAGAATTTTGTAGCGCTTATGAATCCATTTTTTGTACTGTAAAACATTTATGGTAGTTGGAGGTGAAACACCGTCCTGTCTGCAATATGGTGATCAATTGTAAAGTTTGAACTTTTTTGTGCACTGGGATTCTCTTAAGATTGATTACAGTGTTAATTTTTTCCCCTGTGTGCACAAATATACAATGTACTGTACAATGACACTGTCAGGATTTTTGTAATATTTACACTTGTCAGCTTCAGTGTGGTGTGGTTGCAGAGATATAGGTTTGTTACTACTGTACCTTACGGGCTACTTAAGACCTGATTGTCAATTTTGCATTAAACAGATGTGCACAAATTCTTTGCTCTTTGTTATTTGGCAAGCTCAGGAAATGTAGGTAATTGTCAACATTGAATTCAGAACATTCAGGGTTGGTGTATTTAGAGCCATTTTTTCCCTCCAGAGGACATGTTGAGGTGGATCTCTAAAATGACTAAAGACAAAAGATTCAGTAAAAGATTTAAAAATAAATAAATGGGAATGCTGGAACTGCACAGCAAGCTCCAAAAAGGGAAAGAGCAACCAAAATTTCAGATTTACCCTTCAGTGGTACGTGCGTGGTCAAGTTGGATAAGTGCATTTTGTAGATTTGAGAGAGCAAGTCTTTAAGTGCCCAAGAAGCTCAACCCTGTGACAATTAACACACGACCTCAATATAACATTTTGCAATGGATCAAGGATAAAGTAAGTTTTTTTTCCCCTAATCAAGGCATTGACTCATGTTGGGAGCATAGTTTCACAAGAACTGGAAGCCCTTTAGATATTTTGCCATTCTGTTGTGAGCCAAGTCAATGAGTGTTGACAGGCCAGTTGTAGTGATCCTACTACTGCCCTGTCAGAGTGCCCTGAGCTAACTCAATACAGACTGAGGATCAAACCTGGCTTTCCATTCTGAGCTGTAGGGGGTACTCCAGTAAGAATGTTTCTTTTAAGCCAATTTTGGCCCCTTAGAAAAAATAGAAGCACTCTTATGATGGCCCTTCAAATTAAGGTGTACTCCATGGTGTACTGAGCCATGCAGAGCAGAAAGATTCTGGGTTTTGTTCTTGGTGTTGAGTTAGCTGATCTCGGCTGTGATGGCAGTGAGGGGACTACAATAGTCGTAATGTCCCAGGCTAAAGGGGAAATATCCAGCCTGAGTTCTACTCCTGATTGATATTCAGTGATCCCTGTTGAAAAGCGCCCCTGTGTGGACATAGAGAACAGAGTTGGGATCAAGTTGTGCACTCCCACGGTTTCTGTTGACACTCACTACTGAGGCTCACCATGAAGGTTAGGTGCTTGAACAGAGTATCTGGGAACAAGAGCTTTCATCCCAGTGAGTCACTGGCTTGAGTGTAAAAGGGAACAATTGAAAGAAGGTGGTGGAAATGTACTGCGACCTTTATTTTGTTTTCTACATTAATCCCACTCCTCTATTCTTGTACTCCCATTTACTGGATTGCTGCATGCAACAATGGTGGAGGAAGTGTGGTATTGAGTTGGATTGACCTGCAAATGAGCATCTTGTACGAGCCAACAAATGCACTAATCGAGACACTATTTGTGAACTTTTTAAATGAGTGTTTCCAAGGTGGGATTTGGTTGTTGAATAGTTAATGTAGTACTGCTAACAAACTGGAATATTAAAAGTTAGAAGTATTATTACATAATGTTGAGAAGTGGGGCTTCTTTGGTTGACTGCTGCAAAAATTAGGGTGTGCTTTTACTTTAAGGTTCAAGACCACGACTCTCTTAAAAGATGAAGTAGGCTTATACAGTGAATAGCTGAGCCTCATATATCCAAGACTGCCCAAGTGTGGCTCCCCAGTGTGTGCTGAGTTTGCTGATTTGAGGCAGGGCAGCGGCAGGGAAGCTACATTTAACCTTGGTTCCTCGGGGAAAATTTGACAAGGTTTCCTGCTCTGGACTGCTATTGTGTGACCTCTACTGGAAATAGAGAGAACTGTTTCATGTTCTGCACTCCTCCAAATGACATAACTTACTAATACTGTCAATTTTCGCAAGATATTGGAGGATGACCATTGCTTGTAGAGTAATGCCCCCAGCAAGAAGTCAGTCTTCAGAAGGAAGGTGGGAAATTCAAGATCAAATAGTTTCACCTAATGCCAAAATGCAATTCTATAAATCATCTTTGCATATTTAATGCTGCATTGTAGAATTTTGCTTTGAGCAGTGGTATTAAAAGAGATGACTCTATCCTATCTCTAGGTGTGGATAAATTGCAACTTATAGGGATGGGGAATTCAGGCTTTGGCTTTAAAGTGTCCATAATTCAGGTCAACCAAAACTCAAATCCAGTTGTTAAAACTGCTATATCCAGGTCCAAACAACAGCTGTTCTTTGGATTCATGGTGTAGTTGAAACTTTTAAGACTAACGGGTTATGTTCTCTTACACCACAGATCATAGCAACTGCTGGTGGGCTGAATATCCACTACGGGGGTACCTGCTACTCCGCTCCCCACTGGAGTATTAAGAGGCCGATAGATGCTCTGCTTAGGAAGGAATTGTAAGTCTTCATGGATGGAGGAGTTAGGTGGGGTGAATAGCCTCAGTTATCTGTATTTGTTTTTGTAAATTATCCAGGATCTAATACTTATTGGAAAAATAGTGTTCCTGTGTTGATGTTAATCATGGTCTCCATTTTTGAGTCATCTGCAAATTTTGATATTGTGCCTCCTTTTCCCAGAGTCCAGATCATTTATGCATATTAAGAGGAGCAATGGACCCAACACTGACTACTGTGGAACATCACTATTTATATCCCTTCAATCCAAAATCATCCATTAACCATGACTCTGTTTTCTGTCATTTAACCAACTTCTTATCCATGCTGTCACACCATGTACCTTCATTTTATGAACAAGCTTCTTGTGTGACACCTTATCAAAGCCAAATGTATTGACCGATTGCTGGGGTAGGATTGTACAGATATTAGTCATTTTCCAGTATCTCAGCTAAGTGGCTGTTCCTCATGTGTTGAGCCTAGACATAAGACCATAAGAGATAGGAGCAGGAGTAGGCCATTCGGCCCCTCGAGCCTGCTCTGCCATTTAATGATATAATGGCTGATCTGATTTTTACCTCAACTCCACTTTCCCCATAGCCTTTGGCTCCCTTGCTAATCAAAAATTTGTCTAACTCAGCCTTGAATGTATTCAATGACTCAGCCTCCACAGCTTTTTGGGGTAAAGAATTCCAAAGATTCACGACCCTCTGGGAGAAGAAATTCCTCCTCATTTCCTTAAACAGGTGACCCCTTATTCTGAGTCTATGCCCCCTAGTTTTAGATTCCCCCTTGAGGGGTAACATCTTCTCAGCATCTACCCTTGAGTCCCCTCAGAATCTTGTATGTTTCAATATGATCGCGTCTCATTCTTCTAAACTCCAATGGGTATAGACCCAACCTGTTCAATCTTTCCTCATAAGACAACCCTTCCATACCAGGAATCAACCTGGTGAACCTTCTCTGAACTGCCTCCAATGCAAGTATGTCCTTCCTTAAATAAGGGCACCAGAATTGTACGCAGTACTCCAGGTGTGGTCTCACCAGCACCCTGTACACTTGTAGCATGACTTCCCTGCTTTTATACTCCATCCCCCTAGAAATAAAGGCCAATATTCCATTTGCCTTCCGGATTACCTGCTGCACCTGTATGTTGACTTTTTGTGTTTCATGTATGAGGACACCCAGATCCCTCTGTACCGCAGCATTTTGTAGTATTTCTCCATTCAAATAATATTTTGCTTTTTTATTTTTCCTCCCAAAGTGGATGATTTCACATTTTCCCACATTATATTTCATCTGACAAATTTTTGCCCATTCGCTTAACCTGTCAATAACCCTTTGCATACACTTTGTGTCCTCATCGCAACTTGCTTTTCCACCTATCTTTGTATCATCAGCAAATTTGGCCACAAGACACTCTGTTCCTTCATCCAAGTCATTGATATATATTGTAAATAGTTGAGGCCCCAGCACTGATCCCTGCTGCACTCCAGCTACAGATGGCCATTTTGAAAATGATCCTTTTATCCTGACTCTGTTTTCTGTTAGTTAGCCGATCCTCTATCCATACCAGTATGTTACCCCCAACACCAGTATATTACCCCCAACACCATGAGCTCTTATCTTGTGCAGTAATCTTTTATGTGGCACCTTATCGAATGCCTTTTGGAAATTCAAATATACTGCATCCACTGGTTCCCCTTAATCCACCCTGCCTGTTACTTCCTCAAAGAACTCTAATAAATTTGTCAGACATGATTTCCCCTTCATAAATCCATGTTGACTCTCCTTGATTGTATTATGAGTCTTCAAATGTCCTGTTACTACTTCCTTGATAATGGATGCTAGCATTTTCCCAATGACAGATGTCAGGCTAACTGGTCTATAGTTACCTGCTTTCTGTCTCACTCCCTTCTTGAACAGGGGTGTTACGTTTATGGTTTTCCAATCCGCTGGGACCTTTCCAGAATCTAGTGAATTCTGGAAGATTCATTTGAGCACCTGCAGACTATTTTGTCACAGGAGTATCAGTGCCTAATCTCAGTCTTGTAAATTTCAATTGTCCCAGCATCCACAGCTTTTTAGGGAAGAGAATTCTACATTTCTGATTGGTGCACTGTAGCTTTCTCACTGGTTCAGTGTTTCTACTGTTTCTGATTGTTATATTTCAGCAGGACGTGGGTCGGTAAGTATCCTGCAGGACATTTGGGCGATGTGCCTGTCATGGTTGAATAACTGCCAGTGTGCGTGACCTTTGAGTTGTGGGTGTGCGGCTTGCAAAAGTTGTAATGTGTGAGGGTGAGAGGAAGCATCTGATTGGAAGAGTTGAGTTTTGATTGAAAGAGTTTTTTGGTAGGTGGGTGATGGGGGGTGTAGTCCGTGGAGCAGTGGATGCGGCTAGTGGTGCAGTTGGTAGGAGATGTCACTTGACAGTTGACCTCACTCACCTTGACCACTCATGTCAAAGCATTGAACTTCTTCCTGCACTGCATCCATGTTTGTGGTGCTATGCGTCTGGCATTGACTTCATCCCCTACTGCCTCCCACTGCCTCTTGAGTATATGTCTGGAGGGCCTCTTGCCCCACTGTGGATATAGGAGGCCCCTCCTTCTGTCCACCTATTGCACCAAGGTCTCTACTGCATCAGTGGAGAACCTTGGTGCATGCTATCTCGCAGGCCTGGTACAAACTCAGATTGGTGAGGTCTGGCGTGCAGATTGGCGGATGTGGGATTTAGTGGTGCGCAACCTTTATTCAACATCATAACCTTTATTTAACATAACTCATCAGTTTGTAAACATAGGGACCGGACCTGCACCTGTGTTTTACATGTGCGATGTCTGATCTCCGTGCGGACCCGCATCTTATATTTTGCTCATAAGAGGTGCGAGGCACTCACGCGGTCCTCCTGCTAGTGAGAAGTCATTCAACAGCACAGCCAGGCGTGGTTGCTCGCGCCGGAATCAGGTAAATGACCAGGCAGCACGAATCTCACGGTGGGGGGGAGGGGGGGGTTAATCGTGCAGCATGATTCTCGCGCATGGATTCGGGGATTATCGAATTTAACCCCCAAAGGGTTTATTTCAAACTTACTTCTATAATACCTCTGCAGGCTCTCTGCTGCTTGCTCTCCAGGCCTTTCACTACCAGCTTAGGACTTTCCAATTCTGCTGCCCTCCCAATCTCTGAAAGGCCTTGGCCCCACTGTTCCACTCACTCCCTTGTCTCCACACTCACCACAGTTTGCTCGGCCTCATCCCTAGCCCACAGGCAGTGGGATATGTACTAGGGTTTATTTGTTCAAGAGTTTGATTCTTCTTTGCTTTGGGCTCCTGCATCTATATAGAAAAACCTATAATTATAGTTGGAATGTTTGTGCATAAAAAAAAACCTTGAGTGGTTGGAATTGTTTCAGTAATTTTTATTAAATCATGTAAAATAATTACAATATTACAACAAAACTGCTTTAACATATAGTAAGACAATCTATAAAATGGGGTGTTAAATAGTTCCTATATTAAGTTTTAAGACCCCACTTAAATAATATCAGCACTTATAAATGTTACTTGAATGTAAATTTTGGAGTAGGTAAATCAGCACTCGATTGGAAAACACACTGTGCAGGATCAGTACAGATTTATATAATTAGTTTGGATAAATGTCAGTATTTTAAGTGCATTTTGAGCTTGAAAAACTGCTTGTTTTTTTTTTAAACGACAGTTTTGTAAGATGGACAACAAAGACTGTTGAATGAAAGGTTAGCTGAAAGAAGCATGTATACGACGGAGTATATTTTAGTGCTTATGCTGTGTCATTTTGGGAGTCTACAAACATAGAAAATAACTTTACGTTTGCTCACTGGAAGTAGCACCTCTTGTATTGAATGGTGGTGGGTCACTTTCTATAAATGTTTAAGAAAAATCATAGGAGAAGAATTCTGTACACAGGGAAGCGCTTAATCCTCCATTTGATTCCTGGTGGTAATTAGTTTTCCGTCTGTTGTTAAATTTCCTTTTATTGAGTATTGCAAGGAATCACAAAAGAAATCTTTGGTCCAAAGAATATGTCCCTGAAACAGAACAAGGTTGGTACAGTCACGTGAAAAGCCAATAAATGTTAGCAGTTCCTTCCAATGTCACATTTCAGCTTTGACAGATGCGGTTGACGGTAAGTAGTTGAATGGTGCTAATCAAATAACTGGTTCATCAATTTAGTATCGGACTGCAGCGGTTCAGGAAGAAGACCCACCACCAGCTTCTCAAGGGCAATCAATGCCCAGCTTGCCAGCAACACCCAGTTCCCAAGTATTATTTTTTTTGTTTACTACTTTAAGTTAATAAGACAGCAATTTTTTTTTCCCTCTCTAATTTTCTCCCCTCCTCTCCTAAAGGCGTTAACTCCCCTGCAGCAGTGCAGGTCGAAGCACCTTGTTCAAGAGCCCATTGTCCAAGTCTAAGCCTCAGAGTGAGTGCTGACAGACTTATTCCACTATCGAGGGTGTCACAGCCAACTGCAATCCTGTCCTCATGTGATATTCACACACAGACGTTTCCAGCAGGGGTCGTTGTGTAGTGATTAGGAGTGGGAACCCTGGCTGACTTCTCCCTTCTCTAGCACAGGGCTACAGCAAAACAATTGTACAGACAGTGCCACTGTCCTACCCAAGGCCAGCTAATTCAGTACAGGCTGGGGGTTGAACTTGGGACCTTTCTGCTCTGTATGGCACAGAAACAATAACTTTATCTTTGAGTCATTGTGGGGGGGAGACAGCATCTGTTTATATAAGGCTACAGTAACTGAAGTTTTGTTTTTACTCAGTCAAATGAGCACAAACAAATGAAATATATTTTTATATATATAGAATACAATCAAGGTTGCACTAGCTGGTAAGACTATAAACTACTAATGCACTATTCACACAATTTATTAGATTATGGTAACTCATTACCAGGTATCCATTATTATCCATGTAAATTCTATTTAACTCATTTTGAGGCTGAATCCGATAACAAATGACATTTACTTTGGAAAAAAAAATTGTTTGACATGCAAATCTTTATTTGTAGAGGGCATACATTAATATGTTTTGATTTAAGATGTTTTAAATGTGATTGATCTAGCTGTTTTTTATTATTATTGCCGACATTTTCCAATTTGCTCTAGTGCTGGAAGCATATTTACAAAAGGTTAGTGTGTCACAAGCGTCTCCATCCCCTTCACTATCAAAGGTTGCTGACCCTGGGAATGACCATTCCAATGCATTTATTCATTGCTGAATCCTTTTTTATATAGTGCAGATGGGGCTAGACTCATTGACAAAAGAACTATACTTTATATGTGTGTGCTATTATGCCTCAGTTGTATTGAGACGTGGTATCACAATCTGGGTATATGTCATTGGTATCGCTGAAGTGGATTTGTGGAGACGCTTCAGTTTATGGTGTTACTGACGTGAATTCCTGGAGCTATGGACAGCAGTTGTAGACCGACGCCTTTTTCTTTTGGCTGTGCGCATGTACATGCTCTTCTTACACCCTTTTTTGTCTCTCCTTTATCCCTGCCATTGCTCTTTTCTACCCAAGACATCAACTCCTTGCCATGGCATAGTTCAAACTCACCCTCTCGTATTTCACCCAAATGGCCATTATTTATCTGTAAGCTTTGACCGGGAATGCTCTGGCCAAGATATGTGACTCTGGGGGCATCACAGCTAAGCCAGATCCTCCACGAGCACGATGTCCACACTCCAGGGGTGATAAGGTGAATTGTGGCACCTACTGCCGTTCCAACTGCGATCAACCAACTGACCAATGGTTGAAACTGGGACCTTCCTGGTCTGTATGACCAAGTTACACCCTGCATAAACTCGCTGATGCACTGTGGGGAGCATTGCTTCAAGTATCCTTATAAGAGCAGGAGTAAGCCAATCGGCCCCTCGAGCCTGTTCCGCCATTCAATTAGATCATGGCTGATCTGATTTTTACCTCAACTCCACTTTCCCGCCCTTTCCCCATATCCTTTGACTCCCTTGCTGATCAAAAATTTGTCTAACTCAGCCTTGAATGTATTCAATGACTCAGCCTCCACAGCTTTTTGGGGTAAAGAATTTCAAAGATTCACGACCCTCTCGGAGAAGAAATTCCTCCTCATTTCCGTCTTAAACGGGCGACCCCTTATTCTGAGACTATGCCCCCTAGTTTTAGATTCCCCCATGAAGGGTAACATGCTCTCAGAATCTACCCTATCGAGTCCCCTCAGAATCTTGTATGT
Organism: Heptranchias perlo; assembly: GCF_035084215.1. Taxonomy (NCBI): domain Eukaryota; kingdom Metazoa; phylum Chordata; class Chondrichthyes; order Hexanchiformes; family Hexanchidae; genus Heptranchias; species Heptranchias perlo. Next base: position 13,591,027 of record NC_090328.1, read on the forward strand.
TTCAATAAGATCTCCTCTCATTCTTCTAAACTCCAATGAGTATGGACCCAACATGTTCAATCTTTCCTCATAAGACAAACCTTCCATACCCGAAATCAACCTAGTGAACCTTCTCTGAACTGCCTCCAATGCAAGTATGTCCTTCCTTAAATAAGGGCACCAGAACTGTACGCAGTACTCCAGGTGTGGTCTCACCAGCACCCTGTACAGTTGTAGCATGACTTCCCTGCTTTTATACTCCATCCCCCTAGTTTGCCTTCCTGATTATCTGCTGCACCTGTATGTTGACTTTTGGTGTTTCATGTACGAGGACACCCAGATCCCTCTGTACCGCAGCATTTTATAGTATTTCTCCGTTCAAATAATATTTTGCTTTTTTATTTTTTCTCCAAAAGTGGATGACTTCGCATTTTCCCACATTATATTCCATCTGCCAAATTTTTGCCAATTCACTTAACCTGTCAGTATCCCTTTGCAGACATTTTGTGTCCTCATCACGACTTGCTTTTCCATCTATCTTTGTATTATCAGCAAATTTGGCCACGACACTCGGTTCCTTCATCCAAGTCATTGACATATGTTGTAAATAGTTGAGGCCCCAGCACTGATCCCTGCGGCACCCCACCAGTTACAGATTGCCATTTTGAAAATGACCCTTTTATCTCGACTCTTTGTTTTCTGTTAGTTAGCCAATCCTCTATCCACGCCAGTATATTACCCCCAACACCATGAGCTCTTATCTTGTGCAGTAATCTTTTATGTGGCACCTTATCGAATGCCTTTTGGAAATCCAAATATACTGCATCCATTCGTTCCCCTTTATCCACCCTGCCTGTTACTTCCTCAAAGAACTCTAATCAATTTGTCAGACACAATTTCCCCTTCATAAAACCATGTTGACTCTCCTTGACGGTATTATGAGTCTCCAAATTCCTGCTACTACTTCGTTAATAATGGATTCTAGCATTTTCCCAATGACAGATATCAGGCTAACTGGTCTATAGTTACCTGCTTTCTGTTGCACTCCCTTCTTGAAAAGGGGTGTTACGTTTGCGGCTTTCCAATCCACTGGGACCTTTCCAGAATCTAGTGAATTCTGGAAGATTACAACCAATGCATCCACTATCTCTTTAGCCACTTCCTTTAAGACCCTCGGATGCAAGCCATCAGGTCCAGGGGACTTGTCAGCCTTTAGACCCATTAGTTTACGTAGTACTTTTTCTCTAGTGATAGTGATTGTTTTTAGTTCCTCCCTCCCCTTTGCCCCTTGATTTTCTACTATTATTGGTATATTATTAGTGTCTTCTACTGTGAAGACAGATACAAAATATCTGTAGAATTCCTCTGCCATTTCCTTGTTTTCCATTATTATTTCCCCAGTCTCATCCTCTAAGGGACCAATGTTTACTTTAGCTACCCTCTTCCTTTTTATATACTTGTAGAAGCTTTTACTGTCAGTTTTTATATTTCTCGCTAGTTTACTCTCATAATTTATTTTCTCCCTCTTTATTATTCTTTTAGTCATCCTTTGCTGGTTTTTAAAGGAATATGAGGAATATATATATATTTATAATCTGTGGCCAAAGTATTTCTCTTTGTCCTTTAAACTTTACCTTGGAGCTGGAGTACACTGGATTGTAGGCAGAATATCAAGGCTGTGGTGTATAATAGAGGTTGGGGGAGGTCGTGGGGAAGAGGGGGGTTGAATTGATGATGATGGTGGTGGTATAGTATGGAATCCATTGCTTGGGTTGTATTTACTTATGTGTCTGAATCGATGCCCACGTGAAGCTGACATCTGAACTCTATCTGTTTTTTTTTAACGAGAGCTGATTCAACACTGGTTGTACTCCAACTTGGGAGGATGTACTTCAGCCTATTTCAGAACCGATCTGATCATATAACCAGGGTGAAAGTGCTCCTTTGATTTATTCTTTCAGTACTGCTCAGTAATCTAGAATTGAATATAGACTCAAAAAGAAAAACATTTGCACATCTATGAGGAAAGAGCTGGGGAGTGGGACTAATTTGATAGCTCTTTCAAAGAGCTGGCACTGGCACGATGGGCCTGTTACTGTGCTGTATGATTCTATATGCCCAAAGGTTCAAACAACATTTTGAAATAATTTTTGTAGTGTGGATCTAAGTTTTTATAACATGGTTCTGATTCATCACCCAAGATGCCATGAAAGCTTTTAATGAACGTAGTGTGCTGTGAGTGAGCATATCCCTTACTCATGCTTGGACTGCATCACATATTTGTGCTCCAGCGAGGGGGAAATCTCCTTGAACCTCACACTGACACTATGTCCAACGCTGAGGGATGAGAGGGAGTGACCTCAGAAGGCTTTCCGAGTGACCAACAGTCTAATCAGAAGCAATCACTTCCTTATAGCTTGGCATGAGAGATTAATCGGAGATATAATCTTGGAGCGCAAATATATATAATCTCAATTCTACAGGATAAGTGATGGACAGCCTTTGGTGATGCACCCATCTATCGAACCCTGATATTTAATGAGGAAAGGGGTACTCTGGCAACATTTCAACACACTGGCAATGAAAGCAAACTGAATGTGTATGGGAGTGTAATGATAGATGTTTATTTGATGGTGTGAAACAATTCTTAGTGTTGCTGAAGAAAATATCACCTTTAAGGGCCATGATACATTGAAATATTGCATAAATGTGGTCACATAACACAAACTGTGATCGTCTTCATTAATGTTAATAATCCAAAGAAAAGAAAGATTTGCATTTATATAGCGCCTTTCACAACTTCAGGACGTCCCAAAGTGCTTTACAGCCGATCAAGTACTTTTGTTTGAAGAGTAGTCACTATTGTAACGTAGGAAACGCGGCAGCCGATTTGCGCACAGCAAGGTCCCACAAACAGCAATGTGAAAATGACCGGATAATCTGTATTTAGGTTTTGTTGAGGGATAAATGTTGGCCAGGATAACTCCCCTTTTCTTCAAAAAGGGTGCCATGGGAGCTTTTATATCGACCTGAGAGGGCAGACGGGGCCTTATCAGAAAGGCAGCACTTCTGACAGTGCAGCACTCCCTCCATACTGCATAGGAGTATCAGCTCTGATTTTTTTGCTCAACTCCGTGGAATGGGACTCACACCCACAACCTTCTGACTCAGGCAAGAGCACTACCCACTGAGCCATGGCAGATACATCAATTAAGGGTATCTCTTAACAAACATTGTCACAGTTGCTGAGTGCTGGAAGCATCTTTAAGAAGACATTGTGAAACTGGAGACAAAAAATCTTCATATTTAAATTTATAAAAGTTAAATTTGCACCAGGTGCAGGTAAAAAAAACCCACATAAAAAAAATACAATTTCACAGAATTCAAAGAAACTGGATAAACCCCAATATCTGAAGTCTCCTGCTTGCTTGCTTACTAACTACCCACATAAATAAATGACATGGCTGTAATCTGTTAGAAACCGCACAGCAACATACTGGGCATAATATTTTATGAGCTATTAAATATGTTGGCTATCAGACTCAATCAACTTCCAATTAACCTCATGCGTGAACTATAGCTGTACTAGGGTTCCTTTACAGCGTATTATCTAATTGCCAGCAAAGTGTATGTATTTGGGGCATTTGGATTTTATGAACTTGACACTTAGAGTTTACGATATCACTCAAATCTGTTTTTCTCTATGTGATAGGTAAGGGTCTAAGTATATTGTGGTTATTCTTCACAGGTTTGATTAAGTGCAGTATGGTATCACCTAGTCTAATTTCCATACACTTACTGCTCAGCTGTTCCGACACTAAGGCAATTTCACCATTTCTGACCATTCTTTTCCTGGAGAATAGTGGACCTGTGGAACAGGCTGCTGCCTTATGCAGTGGACTCAGATTCTCTGAATTGCTTCAAGCAAGGGCTAGATCTGTTTCTGGCTGGGGCGGAGATTACCTCGCACAAAAGGTAGGTACTGCATAGCATTATCAGGACCAGAGTGGTCTCCTGGACTAGTTTTGATTGCCTAAGGGGGTCAGAGAGGAATTTCCCAGATCTTTCTCCCAAAGTGGCTTAGATTTTCATCTGTTTTTTTTCCCGGGAGATCACATGGCTTGGGGTGGGGTAGGAAGTGTATATATTGTGATAAACAAGGCATCGCAGTTATGTTCGACAGGCTGGATGGATCAGAGGGTCATTTCCTGTCCGTCATTGTTCATATGTGTGTAATCTCTCTGTATCCTTTCAAGTTTTCAAATATACCCAACTCTACTTAAAGGAAGGATATTCCTCAATTGGTGTTATTGGTGAAAGCATCATTAATATTAGGACTTTACCACTAATGGTCTGTCAATTTGAAAGGGAAAAAAAGACCCTTACAATGTCTCTCAAAAATGTCTCAAAATGCTGTGTTACACAACAACCTAGATTCATATAGCATGTTTGATGTAGAAAATATCTTAAGACATTTTACAGAGAGAGCAGAAAAAATAAGTAGCAGTAGATAAGTGAACAGATGGCAAGCCATAGAGGGAGAAATTGAGGTGACTGAAAGCTTGGTGGAAAAGATGGATTTGGAGAAGGTTTTTAAAGGTGGAGCGGCTTAGAGAAGGAGCTTGAGTGAGAAGGGTTGAAGGAATAAAGGAAGGGGAGGATGCACTAAAGGCCAGAGTCAGAGGACTGAAGGATGTAAGTGTATAATGGTTGTGAAATGCAGCGGTTATATTGCACACAGCAAGATCCCTCAAACAACCATAAGGTTAAACCGAGGCCCTGTCTGCCCTCTGAGGTGGACGTAAAAGATCCCATGGCACTATTTTGAAGACGAGCTGGGGAGTTCTTCCTGGTGTCCTGGCCAATATTTATCTTTCAACCAACACCATTAAAAACAGATTATCTGGTCATTATCACTGCTGTTTGCGGGACCTTGCTGTGTGCAAATTGGCTGCTGTGTTTCCTACATTACAACAGTGACTACACTTCAAAGGTACTTCATTGGCTGTAAAGCGCTGTGGGACGTCCTGAGGTCGTGAAAGGCGGTATATAAATGCAAGTTCTTTCTTTGTTTCCAAATAATTCATTGTATGTTCATTCTTGGACAGATCTCTAAAAGAGCCTTTCTTTTATTGTGAATGGATAAATATTCTGTGACTTTATTATTCGATATTTCATGGTATTTATCATTGACGGACCGCAGTAAAATTACAGGCAGTAAGTGTGAGTGACTCATTCACTCCCTGGCAGTGTTTGCACACACGGTTTAGTTCATTAATAGTGGCGTTAAGGTGCGCCCCCCGAACGGTGGGGGAAGAGCGACTTACTTGGGGCAGCAGAGCAATTCTCGGAAATTGCAGTAGCACACGACCTCGCAGTTGTCTCCGGCCCAGAAGTGATCCACCAGCCCCTTATCTATGGGTCGCAAGTGTTCGGTGCCTTCAGGGATATTATGGCAGTTTCGTCCCTTCAGCGGCTTTTTGTAACACGACGGACGATTGGCGGGCATGGCCTCAACAGCGAGCAAGAAGCTCAAAAGCATAAGAACAATGAGCTTCTTCATTCCTCTCATAGCCTGTGGGGCAAAACATGCAAAGCCCTTCCTTTATCAACATTTATATCTTTAGACATATGCATAAAACAACCTGAGGACTTTGCAATCTTGGGACAAAAAAATATGTTGATTTTATTTTTCCTTCTTTCCGTTTTTGCAATACCTTTCCTAAAATAATTTCATATTTAAAAAAAATATATAATTTCAATTACAATTTCATATTAAAAATAATTTCAACCAGGTAAATTTACACATCCACCGACTCAGATGTAATCTTTTTACTGTCTGCGAACGAAAGAGGTAATTGAATTGTATGTTATTAACTGGAAGCACATCTATTAAAGACGAATAATCTCAGAACCCAGCAAGGCGTGAGGGTCGATCAATATAGTCAGTCTCAGTCAGACAGGGTGGTTGCCTTTAGCTACCAATTCATGTGGAAATCCAGATGTCTTGAACAGCAAAAAAAAAAGTTAAATGTATTTATCTTGCTTGCTTTTGTGGGAAATTTTTAAAAAATGAGAAGAAAACATAGCAACCCACATATAGAATTTTTTTTTAAAATCAGGATAATAGAATAAATCCCTAACCATAATCTTCATTTCCAAATTCGAAATAATAAGTAACTTGGCTTTTAACATTTAGAGGATTTTAAATTATGCCGATTTAAAAGGGAATTGTCAGGAGCAGTATATATTTTACTTTGAATACTGGTCGCCAAGATGTATTGCTGTTCCCAGATTTTTTTTTCAGATACTGGAGCCACGGTTTCAAAATACATTTGTGTGTGTATATATATATATATATATATATATAGAGAGAGAGAGAGATAAATGTTTGACTATGTGGTTGAAAGATCACTTACCTTTCTGAAGTGGTGTGAGCCTGCAGCTGAGGAGGGCAGTTGTGAACGATTCTCTCCGTTTCAGTGGTTTGTAAAGACACAGCCACAAACGGGGCTTTGTGCTGGTCGGTTTGTAGCCAAGGCTGACAGCCTCTCTCTCCCCCACAGCTATCCAGGGATTAGAATAATTACCTCACTTCAACAGTCGGGATCCAAGGGACTACGTGTGAACAGAGAGAGAGAAAAGAAACGAAATCACTGCACTTTGGAAGAAAAAACAACGAATGGACACAGCAGGAGAATGGAGAGACCGCCCTCCCTCGGATATATTTATTGCTTTGCAATATTTTTCTCCTTAATCATATGCATTGATGGTTCAGGTATATAAGATAGAATTAAGATCCAGCTCAAAGCCAGTCTTCGTTCCTCAGTCCTTTACAGATCTCTGTGTTTTGAACAGTTATTTTATCTACTTGAAAAGAAAACAATCTACTTAAAAAGTAGATGGGGAAAGTGCAGGGGGAGTGGGACTAATTAGATTGCTCCTGCAGAGAGCCGGCACTGGCATGATGGGCCGAATGGCCTCCTTCTGCGCTGTATAATTCTAAGATTTTACAATTCTGTATTGCAGCTGTCGAATCGAGTAAAAAAAATTGCAAATCATACAAAAGGAGGACGTTTCCTATTACCCACGTGTTTCTATTTTATGTTTGATGGCTAGTTTTTTCAATGCATGTTGCTTTCTTTCTGGCGCTACAAGTTATTTTCCAGTCATTTTAACCGCGTAACACTGTAGACACATCTCAAGTGACTACAGATTGTGACTCTTGGACAGAAACATTTTAAGTAGTTTACCTAAACCTTCGAAAGAATATTGAAGAATGAAAAGACTTGTGACGCTTATCTCTTCGACATTTTTTTAAAAAATGATCCAGCAAGCCGTTGGAAATTGGTACGATTATAGCTGAACTTGAACAAGAATAAGTCCGTACAAGGATATTAGTGACCGAACCAAGGAACGATTTTCTACATGGCCGCGTTAGTAACTGGAACAAAACCTTTGTCCAGACATTTTTGCTACATCTGTTTCACGTTTTCACAATGGCTACATTTGGCTACATTTCTGGTAAGCAGGACTGTACTTGCTATACAAAAGCCAATTACACTTGGATCGCAGAGTGAACTGAAAGCCAGTTTGGCAAACAGCACTTCATATATTCCAAAGATCAACGCTAATAAGTCTCACAAGGAGTAGGAAAGGCTGAGCTATTTTTTGTTTGAAGGGGGAGGGGAGATGCTCTGCCCTCTACTGTCCGTTGGAACTGTGCAGAATAGAGAAGAAAACACGACCCCTACAGTACACGAATCGATTTACTGTTATTAAAGGGCCTTGGGGATATTTCACTATAGGAGCAATGGGAGTCTTTCAGAAGGGAGATTGAGACCATACAATGGCAACATGTTCCCGTAAAGGTCAAGGGTGGTTCCAAGAACTCCAGGGAACCTTGGATGTCAGGGGATATACGAGAATGGATTAGGAAAAAAAGGAGGGCTTTTGGCAGATACAAAAGGCTAAGGACGGAGGAAGCCCTAGAGGAGTACAAAAAGTGCAGGGGGATACTTAAAAAAGAAATTAGGAGATCAAGGAGGGGCCATGAAATAACACTGGCGAGCAAAATAAAGGAAAATCCTAAGATGTTTTATAAGTATATTAAGGGTAAGAGGATGACTAGGGAAAAAATAGGGCCCATTAGGGACAAAAATGGCAATCTGTATGTAGGAGGGGTTCTAAATGAATTTTTTGCATCTGTTTTCACTATGGAGAAGGACGATGTAGACATAGAAATACGGCAGGGGGACTGTGATATACTCGAACATATTAACATCGAGCGGGAGGCGGTATTGGCGGTTTTAGCAGGCCTAAAAATGGATAAATCCCCAGGCCCGGACGAAATGTATCCCAGGCTACTGTGTGAGGCAAAGGAGGAGATTGCGGGGGCTCTGACACATATATTCAGAACCTCTCTGGCCACAGGGGATGTGCCAGAGGACTGGAGAACCGCTAATGTAGTACCATTATTCAAGAAGGGGAGTAGGGAAAAACCGGGGAACTACAGGCCAGTGAGCCTAACATCAGTGGTAGGAAAATTATTGGAAAAAATTCTGAAGGACAAAATTAGTCTCCACTTGGAGAAGCAAGGATTAATCAGGGATAGTCAACATGGCTTTGTCAAGGGAAGATCATGTCTGACTAATTTGATTGAATTTTTTGAGGGGGTGACTAGGCGTGTGGATGAGGGTAACGCAGTGGATGTGGTATACATGGATTTCAGTAAGGCCTTCGATAAAGTCCCCCACAGGAGACTGGTCAAGAAGGTACGAGCCCATGGAATCCAGGGTGCCTTGGCACTTTGGATACAAAACTGGCTTAGTGGCAGAAGGCAGAGGGTGATGGTCGAAGGTTGTTTTTGTGACTGGAAGCCTGTGGCCAGTGGGGTACCACAGGGATCGGTGCTGGGTCCCTTGCTGTTTGTGGTCTACATTAATGACTTGGATATGAATGTAAAAGGTATGATCAGTAAGTTCGCTGATGATACAAAGATTGGTAGGGTGGTAAATAGCGAGGAGGATAGCCTCAGTCTGCAGGACGATATAGATGGGTTGGTCAGATGGGCGGAACAGTGGCAAATGGAATTTAACCCGGAAAAGTGCGAGGTGATGCACTTTGGAGGGACTAACAAGGCAAGGGAATACACAATGAATGGGAGGACCCTAGGCAAGACAAAGGGTCAGAGGGATCTTGGTGTGCAAGTTCACAGATCCCTGAAGGCGGCGGAACAGGTAGATAAGGTGGTAAAGAAGGCATATGGGATACTTGCCTTTATTAGCCGAGGCATAGAATATAAGAGCAAGGAGGTTATGATGGAGCTGTATAAAACACTGGTTAGGCCACAGCTGGAGTACTGTGTGCAGTTCTGGTCGCCACACTACAGGAAGGATGTGATCGCTTTGGAGAGGGTACAGAGGAGATTCACCAGGATGTTACCAGGGCTGGAGCGCTTCAGCTATGAAGAGAGACTGGGAAGATTGGGTTTGTTTTCCTTGGAGCAGAGGAGGCTGAGGGGGGACATGATTGAGGTGTACAAAATTATGAGGGGCACAGATAGGATGGATACTAAGGAGCTTTTTCCCTTCGTTGAGGGTTCTATAACAAGGGGCATAGATTCAAGGTAAAAGGCGGGAGGTTTAGAGGGGATTTGAGAAAGAACTTTTTCACCCAGAGGGCGGTTGGAGTCTGGAACTCACTGCCTGAAAGGGTTGTGGAGGCAGGAACCCTCACAACATTCAAGAAGCATTTGGATGAGCACTTGAAATGCCATAGCATACAAGGCTACGGACCAAATGCTGGAATATGGGATTAGAGTAGACAGGGCTGATGGCCGGCGCGGACACGATGGGTCGAAAGGCCTCTCTCCGTGCTGTATAACTCTATGACTCTATGACTAGGTGCTGTATGAGTGCTAGTCGTTACTGTTTTTGTTAATTAATCATGACTTCGTGTATCGAGACTGCTGAATATTGTTGTTGCCTTATAGAAATTGAAGCTAATTTTCAAACCAGCAAACCAATTTGTTATCAATTCTGTGCGACTTAATTTTTCAAATAGCCTTCCTCAGCAATGGTGACGGGACAGCGATATACATCCAAGTGTGTGACTTGAAGGGGAACTTGGAGGTCATGCTGTTCCTATGATATTGCTGCTATGCCCTTTTCGGTGGCAGAGGCCATAGAGCTGGGAAGCGCTGTTGAAATAAGCTTGCTGTAGTACATGGTGCAGATAGTGCTTACTGCAGCCACAGTGTGCTGGTGGTGAAGTGGTGGATATTGAGTCCAGTGGCAGAGGTATGTATCAAGCAAACCGTTGTGTGCTGGATGGTGTCGAACTCCTTGAGTGTCGTTGCAGCTGCACCCATCCAGCTGAGTGGTGAGTATTCCATCACACTCCTGGCTTCAGCCTTGTAGATGGTGGAAATGCTTTCAGTGGGTCAGGAGGAGAGAGATTCATCACAGAGTACCCAATCTCTACCCTGCTCTTGTAGCCACGGTGTTGATATGGCAGGACCAGTTAGCCTTCTGGTCAATAGTGACCCCCAAGATGTTATTTGCGGGGGATAGGTGTTGCCATTAAAGTTTGGGGGAGGTGGTTGGGCTTTCTCTTGTTGGTGATAGTTATTACCTGCCATTTATGTGGCATGAATGTTACTTGCTACTTGCCAACCCAAGCCTGGATGTTGTCAAGATCCTGTTGTAAGGCTGTTCATTAGTGGAGGAGCTGTGAATGGGACTGAACAATATGGACTCCCACCCGTGACCTTTAATGGGAGGAGGGTTATTGATAAAACTGGAAAATGATGGACTGAGGACACTACCTCAAAGATCATCTGCACCAATGTCCTGGGCCTGTGATGATTGGCTTTTGACAACCGCAACTATTTTACTGTGTGTCAGGTATGACGACAGTCACCAGTTTTCCCTTTTGACCCCTCATTGAGCTTGCTGGTGCCATACTCGGTCAGATGCTGCCTTAATGTCGGGAGCAGTTACTCTCACCTCTCCTCTGATGTACAGCTCTTACCTCCATTTCTAGATGAAGGCTGTAATGAGATCTGGAGCCAAGTGGTTCTGGCAGAGCCCAAACTGAGCAGCAGTAAGCAGACTATAAGTGTCACTTGATGGCACTATTGATGACTCCTTCCATTACTTTACTGATAATTGGGGAGGAGGCTGATCTGATGGTATTTGGCTAGATAAGGTTTATCCTGTTTTTTGTAGATAGGACATAGTTGGGCAATTTCTACATTGTTGGGTAGATGCCAGTGTAATAGATGCACTGGACCAGCTTGACTGGGCAGCAGCTAACTATGGTGCACAGGTCTTCAGCACTACATTCAGGAAATTGTCAGGGCCCATAGCCTTTGCTTTGTCTAGTGCAGTCAGCCACTTCTTAATGCCATGTGGAATGAGCCAAATTGGCTGGACACTGGCATCTATGATGATGAGAACTTTGGAAGGAGGCCGAGTTAGAATCATTCAGTTGGCATGTATGACTGAAGATGTTTATTAACACTTCAGCTTAGTCTCTTGCACTCACGTGATGGACTCCACCTTAATTGAGGATGGAGATGTTCATGGAGTCCTCTCCTATTATTTGCTTGATTGTTCATTATTCTCGACTGCATGTGGCAGGGTTATAGAGACCACTTAGCTTTGTCTATATCCTGCTGCTTTTGGTGTTTAGCATGAAAACCAACACCAGACAACTTTTATTTCAAACTCTATAATAGTGCCAAACCTTCACTTTTGCTATCACCAAGTTCAACTTCTCAAATGCTCTCCTTGCTGGTCACACACTACAGAAACTCCAAATCATTTAAAACTCTGCTGCTGAATCCTGTCCGGCACTAAGTCCAACCCGGTCCTCACCAATGTCCAATGAGTTCACCCCCCCCCCACCCCCCCCCCCCTCTGATACATTGAATTAAAATTCCTTGTCCTCTTTTGCAAATCATTTCAAAGTCATGCCCCATCCTAATTCCACAACCACCTCCAGCCTTACGTCCCAGCCCAGGCCCTTTGGTCTTCCGACTCTGGCCACTTCTGTACACGCCCTTTGCCTCCGCTGCACCATCAGTGACAGAGCATTCAATGATCTGGCCCTACATGCCAGAACTCCCTTCTTAAAGCCTCTTCACTTTGCTAAACCTCCTCAAAACCTATTCCTTTATTCATTTTGTTAATCTTCCGCCCCATATCTCCTATTACTGCTCGGTGTTCCTTCCTTCTCTGTGAAATGTCTTTGAATGTTTTACTATATAAAAGGCGCTATAAAAAATGCAAGTAGTTGTTATCGTAGATTTACAAAATAGTCAAATTTGCTGCTCACTGTATTTGAGTGTATAAGTGCCTGAAATATATATTACTGTTGGACAGGAGACGGAGAAACATTTGTCCAGCACAAATTACATGTTGAACGTTATATTTTTAAAAAGAAATAGACTGAAACTACTCTATGGTTCCTGTAAATTCACTTGTTTGGAGTCCTGTATCACATGCTTCAACTATTTTGGGGTAAGAGAGAATTAGAAACAAGATGTAATTTTCTTTTATTCATTCTTGGGATGTGGGCATCACTGGCACGACCGGCGTTTATTGCCCATTCCTAGTTGCCTTGAGAAGGTGGTGATGAGCCTTCTTCTTGAACTGCTGCAGTCCATCTGGTGAAGGTGCTCCCACAATGCTATTAGGTAGGGAGTTATAGGATTTTGACCCAGCAACAATGAAGGAACGGCGATATATGTCCAAGTTGGGATGGTGTGGAGCGGAACTTGGAGTTGATGGTTCCCATGCACCTGCTGCCCTTGTCCTTCTAGATGGTGGAGATCACAGGTTTGGGAAGCCTTGGTGAGTTGCTGCAGTGCATCCTATAGATAGTACCCAGTGGTGGATGTTTGAGGAGGTGGCTGGGCTGCCGATCAAGTGGACTGCTTTGTCTCGGATGTTGTCGTGCTTCTTGAGTGTTGTTGGAGCTGCACTCATCCAAGCAAGGGGAGAATATTCCATCACACCCCTGATTTGTGCCTTGTAGGTGATAGAGGAGCTTTGGGGAGTCAGAAGGTGAGACACTCACCGCAGAATACCCAGCCTCTGACCTGCTCTTGTAGCCACAGTATTTATGTGGCCAGTCCAGTTCAATTTATGATCAATGGTGACCCCCAGGATCTTGATGGTGGGGGATTCAGCGATGGTAATGCCGTTGAATGTCAAGGGGAGGTGGTTAGGTTCTCTCTTGTTGGAGATGGTGGTTGCCTGACACTTGTCTGGCGCAAGTATTACTTGCCACTTATCAGCCCAAGCCTGGATGTTGTAATTAACAACCGAATAATGACTTTCTGAGGACATACCTAACATAACAATACCAACAACTGATTAAGATGTCAAGGCAGGAAGTGTGCCTCAATCACAACAGTCACTGAACCAAAATAATTCATTTTACATGAAAAGCCATGAGGAGTTTATAGGAGATGTGAAAAGGTTGCTGTGCAAATGTACGTCTTTTCTAAGGGTTAGATGCTTCAGAGACTTGACTACACCATTTAATGTTTTGTTTCCTTAAGAAGTGAATTTTTTAATCCTGCAATGTAATATTTTAGTTCTGTTCAAATAAAATCAGCCCATGAAGACTGGCCCCTCCCTTTTCCTTCCTGGAATAGCTGTTCTTATTTTTGCCAAAAAAAATGGCAGTAAATTGAAATATGTAGCAAAACGCTATGCTAAATTAAAGTGTATTAAAGTGTAACTCTTCCACGGTAGAGTAGTAGCTTTCTGGGAATAAGGTTTAAAATCTCAAATTTCAACTCAGGCATGAAAAATAATCAGGACTAATGCACTGGTCACATCTAATCCCTATTTCCAATTGATGCACTTTAAGGAATGAGTGGTAAAGGGCACTTGGAAAATATCTAGCTGTATTAGTTGATCAAATGTAGAAAGCATCAACGTCGTAAGAATTTTTAAGAAGCAGAATAGGCCATTAGGCCCTCCCGACCCCCCCTAAACAACAACAACTTGCAATTATATAGCACCTTTAACGTAGTAAAATGTCCCAAGGCGCTTCACCGGAGCGATTATCAGACAAAACTTGACATCGAGCCACATAAGGTGATAGTAAGAGAGGTGCTTGGTCAAAGAGGTAGGTTTTAAGGAGTGCCTTTAAAGGAACAGAGAGGCAAGGAGGTTTAGGAACATAGGAACAGGAGTAGGCCATTTAGCCACTCGAGCCTGTTCTGCCCTTTAATGAGATCACGGCTGATCTGTGACCATACTCCATATACCCGCCTTAGCCCCATATCCCTTAATACCTTTGGTTAACAAAAATCTATCAATCTCAGATTTAAAATTAACAATTGAGCTAGCACCAACTGCCGTTTGTGGAAGAGAGTTCCAAATTTCTACCGCTTTTTGCATGTAGAAGTGTTTCCTAACTTCACTCCTGAAAGTCCTGGCTCTAATTTTTAGGCCTAGAATTTCCAACCAGCGGAAATAGTTTCTCTCTATCTACCCTATCAGTTGCCCTTAATATCTTGAAAACTTCGATTAGGTCACCCCTTAATCTTCTAAATTCCAGTAAATTCAACCCTAGTTTGTGTAATCTCTCCTCATAATTTAACCCTCCGGGTCTGGGTATCATTCTAGTAAATCTACACTGCACTTCCTCTAAGGCCAATTCCTTCCCTTTAAGGGAGGGAATTCCAGAACTTAGGGCCTAGGCAGCTGAACGCACAGCCGCCAATGGTGAAGCGATGAAAATTGGGGATGCACAAGGGGCCAGAACAGGGAGGAATGTCTGCGACTGTAGTACATTGAAAGTATCCTGACCAGCGCAGATCCTCAGGAGACCTCTCAAGAAGCCTCCAAACCTCCTCCTAGGTGAAATCTCATTGATGAGACCAACATATTGTCTTTCCTGGATTTTGGTTGTTGTCAACACTACTGTGGTCATCCTCTAAACCAATCTCCACGAGTAATGGAAGAAAATGATTGGCTTGGTGAGTCCCAGGGGTTTGCTGTATCCAAATGGGAGGGATTATTCAGCCCGTTCTTCAGTTTGTCAAACTCACTAGCGCAGTGTCCAATACCACAGCCTGTATGCAATCGCACGTTGCACTATACCTTGGGTTCTATCGGATTGAATCATGTCCCGGTCTCACTCCTGATATATCTACATTCCGTATGTAAAAGGCTCTTCTTGTTGGTGTGTTCTAAATAAAAAAAAACCTTGTGGAACATTAGCTAACTGATGACCTTGAGATTACTAATAAGTCTATGAAGACTGAAATATCTTCCCAGGGCATGCGACAGGCCTGCTAGAGAGGGTGGGAAGTTATTTCCACAAAGAATACAAAGGGGAAGAACTAACACACCAAAAGACCGTGATATGAGACTGCGGAACTAAAACAAGCCCTTATGGCTCCGTAAGGTACGGTTACAAAAGAAGTATCACCTATCATAATGTCAGAGAGAACGTGTCATGATTTTTCTCAAGCTAGGGTGAACATCCGTGATAGAAAGAACTTGCATTTATATAGAGCTTTTCACAACCTCAGGACGTCTCAAAGTGCTTTACAGCCAATTAAGTACTTTTTGATTGTAATCACTGGTGTAATGTAGGGAAACGCGACAGCCAATTTGCGCACAGCAAGGTCTCGCAAACAGCAATGTGATAATGGCTAGATAATCTGTTTTAATGATGTTGGTTGAGAGATAAATATTGGCCAGGATACCGGGGAGAACTCCCCTGGTCTTGTTCAAAATAGACGTCCTTTTATGTCCACCTGAGAGGCCAGATGAAAAATGGTAAGAAACAGGAAGGCCGGTCATCGGCACGATCAGGAGAATAGAGAATGTGCAGACAATTCTGGTTATATTTTCAGATGCAGAGGAAATCAAAATATTGAGGGATGTAGTAATGGATTTCCTGTAATTACAGTAAAATGCTGTGGACTATAATGGACTATAACTATTTGTGACCGTATTAGAATTTGGCGCCATCGTGTGTTCGATTGTAACATTAGCTCTTACTCTGGGCTTTGCATTATTAGATGGGGACTGAAACTCATTTGAGATCCAGGATTAAATATTAAAAAACCTCTCAATAACAATAATCACATTGCTAACATTGGCAATGATATCCTGGAATATGAGTATTTACGTATCAGAAGGTTTGATGGAGGAATGCAAATCTCTTGATGGGCGTAGAGGGAAAAAAACCTTCGTGAGGGTAATAATACTGTACTGCAACTGTAATAATACTGTACTGCAACTGTAATGATACTGAACTGCAACTGTAATAATACTGAACTGTGTTTGTAATAATACTGTACTGCAACTGTAATAATACTGAACTTTGATTGTAATATTGTACTGTAACTGTAATAATGTACTGTAACTGTAATAATACTGAACTGTTTATATAATAATACTGAACTGTGATTGTAATAATACTGTAATGCGACTGTAATAATACTTTACTGCAACTGTAATAATACTGAACTGTGATTGTAATAATACTGTACTGCAACTAATAATACTGAACTGCAACTGTAATAATACTGAACTATGTTTGTAATAATACTGTACTGCGACTGTAATAATACTTTACTGCAACTGTAATAATACTGAACTGTGATTGTAATAATACTGTACTGCAACTAATAATACTGAACTGCAACTGTAATAATATTGAACTGTGTTTATAATAATACTGAACTGTGATTGTAATAATACTGAACTGCAACTGTAATAATACTGAACTTTGATTGTAATAATACTGAATAATACTGTAATAATACTGAACTGTGATTGTAATAATATTGTACTGCAACTGTAATAGTACTGAACTGTGATTGTAATAATACTGAACTGTGATTTTCAAGGAATCCTTGGGCCTCCCCTACCTCGAGCTTCCCATGATCGGCAGGACTCCCCCCATCACCTACTTTGTCAGGGAGCATTCCCACGCTCTCCTGATAGCGCAGTCCTGCCCCCCTTGCCCGATTCTCACCCGTCGACCTGGCGTCATTGACGTCAGGTTCTGGCAGGAGTCGGGCCTTGTCTATTTAAGTGAGGCCCGGGAGTTAAAATGGCCTGGGCCTCACATTGGCGAGTCAGCGCAAGCTTGACGCTCACCCCTCCTGCCTCATGATCACCGGTCACAAGGAGTTAGAATCGGGGCTTTAGTTTGGGCAGAGTGCTAGCATGTGATTTTGATTACGCCTCATTATATATTTTTAAATGCTCATCGGAGTGAGGGATGTCAGTGGTGCAGAATGGGCCACTTTCCATTTCAGGCATACATTGTCAGTATTAGGCACTTTCTGGTCAGGTATAGCACAACCAGAGGCAGAATAAACTTTGCCTCAGAGATGTTCCTCAGCCCCATCTTTAGGCCTGTCTGAGGGACAGAGGTAGTTTTGTGTTGTCAACTCTTGCCCACCAGGACCTGGATTGAGACTGCCCAAACTCATTTCACATTCCAGCAGCAGAGGAAAATATCCATCCCATCAGTCTGGGCTAGATTTGAATCCAAGTCCCAGAGGGGGAAAGGCTGGTGTTTAACCCACTGCGACACCTAGTTCCCACAAGCTTAGTTTTAATTTAGTAGGTGGGTTAATGTTTTTTTTTGTTGTATGTGGCCAGCAGGGGTTTGATGCTATGCTGGCCCATGAAAGCAACAAGTGTGGACACCCCTGATTTACCCAATTTAACATTTACCTGAGGAAGGAGGAAGCCTCCAAAAGCTTGTAGATTTCAAATAAAAATCGCTGGACTATAACTTGGTGTTGTAAAATTGTTTACAATTTAAAAAGAGTGCTTGACGACAAGACGGGTTTAGCAAAATGGCCTGATTTGAATGTTCTGTACTTCAATTCTATTGAGATGTCACTGAAAATATAGATTAAAATGTGTCATATTCGCTCAGCAGGTGATAGTGGAGCAGACAATTTAATAACGTTCTGTGCTACGATCTGCGATCTGTCTCCAGACCTCCCCCCAGAAGTACCCTAAGTGATAAGGAGGTTTTTCTATCTCTTGGTGGGTTTTCTAATGCAGCTCATGTTTCCTGAAAATTTGTGGAGGCTTGTTTACGATAGGTTGTTTCATTCAAGATAAACCAAGAGAATAGGCAAGGTGGCCAGGACAAGGATTCAAACTTGCAACAAGTGAATTTAGGACCGTTGTCAGAAAGTTCTTCTTCATTGAAAGGGTGATTAACATCTGAAATCCAGGTAAGATATAAATGCAAGTTCATTTCATCCTTCTTCCAGGATTGTGGAGGCAAAGAGGAGGCTGGGATTGAAGGATAGAGGCCGGGGGGGGGGGGGGGGGCGCGGGGGGGTGGTGTGATGGGGAGTGGGGAAGATAGGAGACTGGTGGGAGGGTCAGAATCATAGGCCGGGGTGGGGGCGGGGGGGTCAGGAACGGTGGCGAGCTTTCGTTAGATGTAGGGTTGAGAGGAGCACTCCTGCTCCTCCAGGCTGCACATTCAGATAAGTAAACATGAAGAACTTAACGTGAAGTAGGTCGCAGGTGGTCCCAAGGTCTGGTTTTACCGAGTGAAGCCAGCACTGGCGCAGGCTGCCTCAAGGGAAACCAGTCGAAGTGGGGGCCTCAAATAGATGTCAGGCTCCTTATTTGCATATGCAGAAGACCTAAAGTTTGCTTTCAGGCATGGAACCTGGACGCCTAGTTTTCCTTTTCCAATATGGCGGCCGGCGTAATTCTGGCCAGAAATGTGTCAGCGCCTCCTGCCCGCCAAATTGGGCACTTAGTAGGCCAGTTAGCGCCTGAATTCATAGGCCCTAATCTGAGCGGTAAGACCAACTGGACCAGAAGATCAATTTCAGCCAAATATGACCGCCAAAGGGGTTAAAAAAAACAAATATTTAAAAATATAAAATAAATAACCAACTAAATCTTAAAACAATTAAGTCTGTACCTGGCTACTTACCTTGCAGAAGGGAAAAATCAACATGATTAACAAAGAGAAGAGAAAGGAAGAAGAAATTTATTCATTTGCACAATTTATAATTAAAGTTGCTCTCAAATGCCACCTGTTGGACAGTGCTTGAAACAGCATGGAGACTGAATGCAGTTTTGCTCCCAAGATATGAGTACCCCAAAGGACACTCACTAAAACAATGGTTGTGATGAGACAGGGGAGTGTGACACCTCTAATATTGAAAGACCAAGTGCATGGCCATGAATATAGATGGGAGAGCTTTATATGGAGGGAGAGGCTTCAGGAGGACCAGAGGGTAATGAATTCAGAGAAGAGGGCAAGGGGAGATGAGATAGAAATAGAGATTGAAATCACCAAGGATTAGGAGACATTCAGTGTTAGACTAAGGTGCGACTTGGTAATAAGGGCCATGCGGCCACCTTCTCAGTTTGGGTGGGGCAGGTAGCAGAAAGTATAGTGAAATACGGGAGCCAAGTTTCAGTCAAAGCCAGGATGTTAATACAGTTATCTGCAATGAAGTAGTGCACGGCAAGGGCTTTGTGAATGGACATTCTGGAGGGAAATGTGGAGATAGTGGTGATTGTCGATTCACTGGCAGAGCCCAAGGAGACAGTCGGGGGCAGGGGTGAGCGGGATAGCAAGGAGGTCGGTGATGTTATTCCCCCAGTGGGTGAGCTGGAGGCAAAGTCAGCAAGAGAGGACGATGAAGCAGTTGGGGTTGCTGCTCATAAGGAGGCATTGACTGGTCCGAATGGGCCCTTCTGAGAATACTGGGAGTAACCAGTAAGCTTATTCAAGGGGGAATCAAGTGAAATAGTGGCAGGAGAATAAAAAAAAAAGCAGAGGAGTGGTGATGGATTGAGGTAGACATTAGGCGAGGCAAATTGAGAGATGAGAAATTAAATGGGTGAAAGAAAGAGGAGGTGAGAAGAAGGAAGTGTCTATGAGGGCAACGAGAGAAAAAGGGACAGGAAAGTAATGCAAGTGTGAGTGGGTGCAAAAGGAGTTTGGGTTACATAAACAGGCAGAGATGAGGTGAGGCATATCATGGTCATAAACAGAGAACAGGGAGGAAATGATATGAAATATCCAAAGTTCAAATCTAACATCCTATGGTGGAATGAAGCATGAGCTCAGCTTGGGGCGTCTATGAA
Organism: Heptranchias perlo; assembly: GCF_035084215.1. NCBI lineage: Eukaryota > Metazoa > Chordata > Chondrichthyes > Hexanchiformes > Hexanchidae > Heptranchias > Heptranchias perlo. The sequence goes on from NC_090328.1 coordinate 13,611,138, forward strand.
CAAGTGTCCAGGTTCATAGGAAGATAGGAACAGGAGGAGGCCGTTCAGCCTCTCGAGCCTGTTCCACCATTCAATGAGATCATTGCTGATCTGTGACCTAATGTAATATTTCCAAGTTTGCTGACGACACAAAACTAGGTGGGATCGTGAGTTTTGAGGAGGATGCCAAGAGGCTTCAAGGCGATTTAGACAATTTGAGTGAGTGGGCAAATACATGGCAGATGCAGTATAATGTGGATAAATGTGAAGTTATCCACTTCGGAAGGAAAAACAGAAAGGTAGAGTATTATTTAAATGGTGATAGATTGGGGAATGTTGATGTCCTTGTACACCAGTCACTGAAAGCAAACATGCAGGTGCAGCAAGCAGTTAGGAAGGCAAAAGGTATGTTGGCCTTCATTGCAAGAGGATTTGAGTATAGGAGCAAGGATGTCTTACTGCAGTTATACAGGGTCTTGGTGAGACCACACCTGGAGTATTGTGTGCAGTTTTGGTCTCCTTACCTAAGAAAGGATATACTTGCCATAGAGGGAGTGCAGAAAAGGTTCACCAGACTGATTCCTGGGATGGCAGGACTATCGTATGAGGAGAGATTGGGTGGACTCGGCCTGTATTCACACGAGTTTAGAAGAATGAGAGGGAATCTCATTGAAACATATAAAATTCTGACAGGGCTAGACAGACTGGATGCAGGGAGGATGTTTCCCCTGGCTGGGGGGCCCAGAACGAGGGTCACAGTCTCAGGATATGCGGTAGGATATTTAGGACTGAGATGAGGAGAAATTTCTTCACTCAGAGGGTGGTGAACCTGTGGAATTCTCTACCACAGAAGGCTGCGGAGGCCAAGTCACTGAATATATTTAAGAAGGAGCTCGATAGATTTCTAGACAAAAAAGGCATCAAATGGGATTGAGATAAAGGATCAGCCATGATCATATTGAATAGCGGAACAGGCTACTCCTGCTCCTATTTTCTATGTTTCTATGTTTCTAACTTCATATACACACCTTAGCCCCATATCACTTAATACCTTTGGTTAACAAAAATCTAACAATCTCGGTTTTAAAATTAACATTTAAGCTGGCATCAACTGCCATTTGTGAAAGAGAGTTCCAAACTTCTACCACCCTTTGTGTGTAGAAATGTTTCCTGACTTCACCCCGAAAGTCATGGATATAGTTTCTCTCTATCTACCTTATCAGTTCCCCTTAATGATATATTTGATCAAATCACATCTTAATCTTCTAAATTCCAGGGAATACAACCCTAGTTTGTGTAATCTCTTCTTATAATTTAACCCTTGGAGTCCAGGTATCTTTCTAAAAAATCTACGTGCACTCGCTCCAAGGCCAATATATCCTTCCTAAGGTGCGGTGCCCAGAACTGAACACAATACTCCAGGTGTGGTCTAAACAGGGCTTTGTATAGCTGTAGCATAACTTCTACCCCCTTGTTTTCTAGTCCTCTAGATATAAAGGCTAGCATTTTGGATTATTTCCTGTACCTATCTATGACATTTTAATGATCTATGTACATGGACTCCTAAGTCTCTTTGGACCTCCACTGTTTCACCATTTAGAAAGTACTCTGATCTATCCTTTTTAGGTCCAAGGTGGATGACCTCACACTCCTACATTGAAATCCATTTGCCACACTTTTGTCCATTCAAGTAATCTATTAATATCTCTCTGTAATTTTATGCTTCCATCTACACTGCTTACAATGCTGCCTATCTTTGTGTCATTGGCAAACTTGGATATGTGGCTCTCTATCCCGTCATCTAAGTCGTTAATAAATACAGTGAATAGTTGAGGCCCCAACACAGATCCCTGTGGGACACCACTAGTCACATCCTGCCAATTTGAGTACCTGCTCATTATCCCTACTCTCTGTCTCCTGCCACTCAGCCAATTTCCTAACCAGGTCAATAATTTGCCCTCAATTCCATGAGTTTCACCTTTAGCTAACAGTCTCTTGTGAGGGTCTTTGTCGAATACCTTCTGGAAGTCCATATGAACAACATCCATAGACATTCCCCTGTCCATTACATTAGTTACCTCTTCAAAAAATTCAATCAGGTTCTTCAGGCATGACCTACCCTTTACAAATCCAAGCTGGCTCTCTCTGATCAGCTGAAAATTTTCAAGGTGTTCAGTCACTCTATCCTTAATTATAGATTCTAGTAATTTCCTGACATGTTAGACTAACTGGTCTATAATTCCCTGGTTTTCTTCTCTCACCTTTCTTTAAGAACGGAGTGATATGCAATTTTCCAATCAAAAGGAACAGTTCCTGAATAGAGAGAACTTTGGAAGATTATAATGTGGAGATGCTGGTGATGGACTGGGGTTGACAATTGTAAACAATTTTACAACACCAAGTTATAGTCCAGCAATTTTATTTTAAATTCACAAGCTTTCGGAGGCTTCCTCCTTCCTCAGGTGAATGTTCACCTGAGGAAGGAGGAAGCCTCCGAAAGCTTGTGAATTTAAAATAAAATTGCTGGACTATAACTTGGTGTTGTAAAATTGTTTACAATGGAAGATTATAGTTAGGGCTTTTGCAATTTTCTCACCTACTTCCTTTAAAATCCTGTGATGGAAACCATCTGGTCCTGGGGATTTGTCACTCTTTAGTGCCATTATTTTCTTCATTACTGTTAATTTGCTTACATTAATTATAGTGAGTCCCCATCCCTGATTCAAAATTAGTTTCCTTGGGGTGTCTGGCATGCTCTGCTCTTCCTCTACTGTAAATGCTGTTGCAAAGTAATTATTTAACATGTTCGCCATTTCCTTATTTTCATTTACAATATCACCATTATCAGTTTTTAAGGGGCCCACACTGTTCTTGACCACCTCTTTTTCTTAATGTAATTGTAAAAGTTTTTTGTGTTGATTTTGATATCCCTTGGAAGTTTCTTTTCATACTCCCTTTTTGTAGCTATATTTTCTATTTTGTCACCCTTTGCTTTTCTTTGTATTTCTCCCAGTCACCAGGATCTGTGTTATTTTTTGCATTTTTGTATGCTTTCTCTTTTAGTTTTATGTTGTCCCTTACCTCCTTTGTCGTCCATGGCTATTTTTTTTAGCGAGTAGAGCTCTTGCCTCTTAGGGTATAAACAGGTTCTGTACCACGTTAAATTATTTTTTGAACACCTCCCACTGATCTTCTGTCGTTTTACCCATTAACAGATTTGCTCGGTTTACTGTGGACAGTCTCTGTCTCATCCCATTGAAGTCGGCCTTACCTAAATTTAGAATCTTAGTAGCTGTTACGGGTTTCTCCCTTTCAAACACAATGTTGAGCTCGATCATATTATGATCGCTATTCGATAAATGTTCACGCACCGTTAGGCTGTTAACTAAATCTGGCTCATTACTCGTTATTAAATCTAATATGACCTGCCCTCTTGTTGATTCTAGGACATATTGTTGCAGAAAGCTGTCCTGAACACATTCAAGAAATTTGCTACCTTTCTGACATGAGCTTGTCTGTTTCTCCCAATCAATATGAAAGTTAAAATCCCCCTTTAAAACCACTCTGCCTTTGTTACATGTTTGTCTAATCTCTGCATTTATACATTCTGCCACTTCACAGCTGCTACCAGGGAGCGTATACACAACTCCCACTACGGTCTTAAATCCTTTTCTATTTCTTAATTCTAATCACAAAGTCTCCACTGCCTGCTTACCTCTCATTATATCCTCTCTTATCATTGAAGTAATTTCATCCTTAATCACTAAGGCTACTCCTCCCCCTCTACCTGTTTCCCTATCCTTCCTGTAGATCTTATAACCCGATATATTTGGTTCCCAGTCCTGACCATCTTGTGATTTAGGACTGAAATGAAGACAAATTTCTTCACTCAGAGAGCTGTGAATCTTTGGAATTCTCTACCCCAGCGGTCTGTGGATGCTCAGTCGTTGAGTATATTCAAGACAAAGATCGATAGATTTTTGGACTCTAGGGGAATCAAGGGATATGGGGATCGGGCGGGAAAGTGGAGTTGAGGTCGAAGATCGGCCATGATCTTATTGAATGGCGGAGCAGGCTCGAGGGGCTGTATGGCCTACTCCTGCTCCTATTTCTTATGTTCTTATGTTCTTAGGAGCAGTGGGAGAAATATTCGAGGACCAAGAGCAGCGAAGATCAGGGAGCTAGGGAAGGATGAAGAGTATATCCACAAGATCAGTGCAGATGAGGAAGCTGGTCAGAGGGACAGCTATAGGGCGGTGAGAAGCACACAAGATTGGGGGCAGCACCTGGAGTTTGAGGAGCTTGTTCAGCCCAGTCCAGAGAAAGTGTAATGGTGGAGTTCTAAAGGATTAATGGAGGGGAACAGTTAGAAAGCAGATAGCAGCAAGGCAGCATGGGTGCAGGCCAGAGCAGTATGGGGGAACCAGCAGGAATAGGTCAGAGCTAGCTCAGAATAGAGTGAAAAGCCCCAGTGGAGGAGCAGAAATCGAGGCTACAGGAGCAGGCCAGGTAGTGGAATGGAGCCAGTCTAGCAGAGAATACAATCCCAGTAGAAAGCGGAGGCCAAGGTGGAGCTCACGGTAAAGCCAAGAAGCCAACAAAGAGATGGGATTTAGCTCAGAGAAGAGTGGACTTCTGCCCAGGACCCAACACACCAGCAGATCAAAGCTGAAGAAGCCGGGAGCACACTGGACTAAAGTCCTGAAACCCAGTAGGTAACAGCAGTGGGGGTTGGGGGGGTGGGGGTGCAGTGTAGGCTGGAACAGTTTATTTTAGACATGAAGAGATTGAGTGGCACAGCAGAGTCATGGCAGCTGAGGCATACAGTGTAGTCCAGCAGAGCAGTGCAGTCCTGATTGAAGAATAGTGGAAGGAGTCAAACACGAGCAGAGTCTCTGATGTTGAAACGAGCACAGGTAAAAACAAGAAAGAAGAAAGATTTGCACTTATATAGCGCCTTTCACAACCTCGGGACATCCCAAAGCACTCTACAGCCAATGAAGAACTTTGGAAGTGTAGTCACTGCTGTAATGTAGGAAACCACAGCAGCCAATTTGCGCACAGCAAGCTCCCACAAAGATTAATGAGATAAAAGACCAGATAATCTGTTTTATGACATTGGTTGAGGGTTAAATATTGTCGAGAACTCCTCCCCCGCTCTTCTTCAAAATAGTGCCATGGGATCTTTTATATCCATCTGAGAGGGCAGACAAGGTCTCAGTTTAACATCTACATCTGAAAGACAGCACCTCCAACAGTGCAGCACTCCTGCAGTACTCTACTGGAGTGTCAGCCTAGATTTTTGTTTTCAAGTCTGCTGGAGCGGGACTATGAAACCACAACCTTCTGACTTAGAGGCAGGAGTGCAACCCACTGAGCCATGACTGACAAGGAGCAAATCAGGGTCGGGGATGGGCAATGTGCTCTGTACAGGTAGCTTTAACTTGTAGCTTGAACTTGTTGATTGAACTAATATATACCCGCTATTAAGAGCAAGGGTCTTAAGCAGTAGGGGGGAAAGGTCAAAGGATGGCAAAGGATGAAGTTGTTAAGGAGGGGAACTCAGTAGGAAGCTGCCAGTTTATGAGCCATCTTGCTTACAATCCATTTCATTATTATATTTCCTTTGCGTTGCCTTTCAGAACATTTCAGGTGCAGTTCTACTGCTAGTTTAACAGCAATGTGAGATGGTTTTTACACGTGCACTGATACGAAAGTTGCAGTACCCATCAGGAGATTATAGTAGCTCAATTTAAATCTGAGATAGATAGCTTTTTGGCAACCAAAGGTATTAAGGGATATGGGCCAAAGGCAGGTATATGGAGTTAGATCACAGATCAGCCATGATCTTATCAAATGGCGGAGCAGGCACGAGGGGCTGAATGGCCTACTCCTGTTCCTATGTTCCTAATACGGGAAATGCTGGTCAGTCAACATCTGGAAAGAGAAAAGACAGGTAGTGAATTATTGGGTGTGTATCTTCATCATAAATTCGCTTTTATTTGCATAACTCAGGAGACAAAGCTCTATCTAATTTCTCGACACTTGAAAACGAGAGGTGTGAGGCCTCTTCTAGCAGGTAGTCTACCATTTGGAGCTCACACCAGAGGTAGTCTGACATCAGCCTGGTGCAAAGCGACATTTTATATATGCATAGGACCTTCCTGGGAAATTTAGAAACTTTTAATGTGACTGGTCCAGGGCCTGTGCTTTCCAAATATTTTGGCAAAGGGTCCACCCCTGAAACATTAACTTGTCTGTTTTTCTCCATAGGTGCTCCTTGACCTGCTGAGTGTTTCCAGCATTTTGTTTTTGATTTCAGATTTCCAGCAACAGCAATTTTTTTGCTATTTGTTAAAAATTAGCTGCCTGGGAAGCAGAATCCTTGAGTATTTGTACAGCACTTGTGTGCACAGCTCTTTTTGTTGCTGAGCTCAGTGCAAGCAATGGTTCAGTGGTAGCGTTCCTGCCTCTGAGTCAGAAGGTTGTGGGTTCAAGTCCCACTCCAGAGACTTGAGTACAAAATCTAGGCTGACACTCCCAGTGCAGTACTGAGGGAGAGCAGTACTATCGGAGGCTGCTGTCTTTCATTTGAGACATTAAACTGAGGCCCTATCTGCCCTCTCAGGTGGATGTAATTTGATGAAGAGCAGTGGAGTTCTTCAGTGTCATGGCTAATATTGGTCCCTTAGCCAATAACACTAAAAGAGATTATCTGGTCATTTTCACATTGCTGTTTGTGGGATCTTGCTGTGTGGAAATTGGCTGCTGCATTTCCTACATTATAACAGTGACTTCACTTCAAAAGTACTTCATTGGCTATAAAGCACTTTGGGACATCCTGAGGTGGTAAAAGATGCTAAATAAATGCAAGTTATTAGATATGGGATTGGTGCTGGAGGATTGCAAATGTTACACCCCTGTTCAAAAAGGGGAGAGAGATAAGCCTGGCAACTACAGGCCAGTCAGCCTGATGTCAGTGATGGGGAAACTTTTAGAGACAATAATCAGGGACAAAATTAATTGGCACTTGGAAAAATATGGGTTAATAAATGAAAGCCAGCATAGATTTGTTAAAGGCAAGTTGTGTTTGACTAACTTGATTGAGTTCTCTGATGAAGTAACAGAGAGGGTTGATGAGTGTAGTGCGGTTGATATTGTGTATATGGACTTTCAAAAGACATTTGATAAAGTACCAAAATTGAAGCCCATGGGATTAAAGGGGCAGTGGCAGTGTGGATAAGAAATTGGCTAAGGGACAGAAAGCAGAGAGTAGTGGTGGATGGTTGTTTTTCAGACTGGAGGGAAGTATGCAGTGGTGTCCCCCATGGGTCGGTGTTAGGACCACTGCTGTTTTTGATACATATGAATGACCTGGACTTGGGTATACAGGGTATAATTTCAAAGTTTGCGGATGACACAAAACTTGAAAATGTAGTAAACAGTGAGGAGGATAGTAACAGACATCCAGAGGAGAGACAGACTGTTGAAATGGACAGACATATGGCAGATGAAATTTATCACAGAGAAGTGTGAAGTGATTCATTTTGGTAGGAAGAATGAGGAGCGATAATATAAGCTAAATGGTACAATTTTAAAGGGGGTGCAAGAACAGGGAGACCTGTGGGTGTATGTACACAAATCTTTGAAGGTGGCAGGACAAGTTGAGAAGGATGGTAAAAAAGGCAAAGGGGATCCTTTCTCTCAGAGGGTCGTAAGTCTGTGGAACACCCTTCCCCAGAGAGCGGTGGAGGCAGGGTCATTGAATATTTTTAAGGCTGAGTTAGATAGATTCCTGATTAACAAGGGAGTCAAAGGTTACAGTAGGTAGACGGGAAAGTAGGGTTGAGGTCACAATCAGATCAGCCATGCTCTTATCAAATGGCAGAGCAGGCTTGAGGGGCTGAATGGCCTACTCCTGCTCTTAATTCGTACGTTCATATCCTTGCATTTATAAATAGAGGCATAGGGTACAAAAGCAAGGAAGTTATGCTAAACCTTTATAAAACACTGGTTCGGCCCCAGCTGGAGTATTGTGGCCAATTCTGAACACCACACTTTAGGAAGGATGTCAAGGCTTTAGAGAGGGTGCAGAGGAGATTTACGAGAATGGTGCCAGGGATGCGGGACTTCAATTATGTGGAGAGACTGGAGAAACTGGGGTTGTTCTCCTTAGAGCAGACATGGTTAAGGGGAGATTTGATAGAGATGTTCAAAATCTTGAAGGGTTTTGATAGAGTAAATAAGGAGAAATTGTTTCCAGTGGCAGAAGAGTCGGTGACCAGAGGACACAGATTTAAGGTAATTGGAAAAAGAACCAGAGGTGACATGAGGAAAAAAATTTTATGCAGTGAGTTAAGAACATAAGAACATAAGAAATAGGGGCAGAAATAGGCCCATTCGGCCCATCGTGCCCGTGCCGGGTCTTTGAAGGAGCTTTCCAATTAGTCCCACTCCCCTGCTCTTTCCCCATAGCCCTGCAAATTTTGAAAGTTACTATTGAATCTGCTTCCACCATCCTTTCAGGCAGATCATAACAACCCCCTGGCTGGAGAGTCTAGAACTAGGGGTCATAGTCTCAAGATAAGGGTCGGCTATTTAGGACCAAGATGAGGAAACATCTTACATTAAATGTAACAAATATACAAATACGTCACAGGTGTTCGTAATGGTCAAGCTCAAAATGCTTGCTACTTCAATGACTAGCAGACAACCAAAGCCACTCAGCAACATTAGTCAAACAGTAGGTTCTCGTCCATTTCTCCTCAAGTAGGTTGGCTGGTGCATCCAAATGGCGCATCCTACGACCTTCCTGTTCTTTTTCTCTCTTTTCTTCCAACTGCTTTTTCTTTTCCTGAATCTTTTTCAACCCATAAAACTCCTCTTTCAATAAGATCATGGTTGATCTTCTACCTCAACTCCACTTCCCCACCCTATCCTCATATCACTTGATTCCCTTAGTGTCCAAATATCCATTGATCTGTCTTGAATATACTCAATGACTGAGCATCCACAGCCATCGGAGGTAGAGAATTCCAAAGATTCACAACCCTCTGAGTGAAGAAATTTTTCCTCATCTTGGTCCTAAATGACTAACCCCTTATCTTGAGACTATAACCCCTATTTCTAGATCTCCAGCCATGGGGTTGTTATGATCTGCAATACACTGCCTGAAAGGATGGTGGAAGCAGATTCAATAATAACTTTCAAAATTTGCAGGGCTATGGGGAAAGAGCAGGGGAGTGGGACTAATTGGATAGTTCTTTCAAAGAGTCGGCATGGGCACGATGGGTCGAATGGCCTCTTTCTACGCTATATCATATTATGATTCTATGAAGTCTTTCTTTCTTTCTCTATATAACTTGGTTCCCCTAGTTGAACATTACACTCTATAGATTCTGTTCTGAAACTGGTTTTTGTAATATAAATGCACATTTTAACTACTTGGATTGTAAATATTTTTTCTATTCTTTGGGGTAAATAGCAAGGGAAACACATCACCATTATCAATAGTTCATAAGATCATAAGAAATAGGAGCAGGAGTAGGCCACATGGACCCTCAAGCCTGCTCCACCATTCAATCGGATCACGGCTGATCTTTGACCTCAACTCCACTTTCCCTCCCGGTCCCCATATCCCTTGATTCCTCTAGAGTCCAGAAATCTATCTATTTCAGCCTTGAATATATTCAATGACTCAGCATCCACAGACCTCTGGGGTAGAGAATTCCAAAGATTCACAGTCGTCTGAGTGAAGAAATTCCTCCTCATCTCAGTCTTAAATGGCCGACCCCTTATCCTGAGACTATGCCATCTAGTTCTAGACTCTCCAGCCATGGGAAACAACCTCTCAGCATCTACACCAGTGGCAAGTTTACTGCAAAGGGAAACATCATAGAGTCATAGAGTCATAGAGTTATACAGCACGGATAGAGGCCCTTCGGCCCATCGTGTCCGCGCCGGCCATCAGCCCTGTCTACTCTAATCCCATAATCCAGCATTTGGTCCGTAGCCTTGTATGCTATGGCATTTCAAGTGCTCATCCAAATGCTTCTTGAATGTTGTGAGGGTTCCTGCCTCCACAACCCTTTCAAGCAGTGAGTTCCAGACTCCAACCACCCTCTGGGTGAAAAAGTTCTTTCTCAAATCCCCTCTAAACCTCCCGCCTTTTACCTTGAATCTATGTCCCCTTGTTATAGAACCCTCAACGAAGGTTAGATAAAGTCATAGACAATGCAGCTTTGTGAACAGTCTTTGAAATTATCCTTCATCCTGCTGAAAATCATTTGAATACACAGTAGAGATCCATGTGTAATAGTTAAGGGTTAATTATTAGGCCGAAAAAATATCAGATGCATTTGAGAACTAAATGCCAGGAGCAGTAAGTAGTAGAAATTTACATCAGGAAAAAATATTACACCGCATCTGGTAACAGTTACAGTTTTCTCTAATTTGGCTACCAATGTTTACCTTCAAAACAAGTACCAAACTTCAAAAATTAATTAATTGGCTGTGAAGTACTTTCAGATGAGACGTCAGGTGAACGTAAAAGATCCCATGGCACTATTTCGAAGAAGAGCAGGGGAGTTCTCCTCGGTGTCCTATCCAATATTTATCCCTCAACAAACATTACATTGCTGTTTGTGGAACCTTGCTGTGCACAAATTGGCTGCCGCATTTCATACATTACAACAGTGACTGCATTTCAAAAGTACTTCATGGGCTGTAAAGTGCTTTGGGATGTCCTGAAGTCATGAAAAGTGCTGTATGAATACAAGTCTTTCTTTTATATTAAAGAATCATTTTCTCTCTGTATGGTTCAAAATTACTTCCTGCAAGCAGATGTTGTTTCCCTATGATCTTGGAAGATGTACCATTGTACTAATCTGCTCTTGCAGAGTTGAATGACCTGAGGATTAAAATTGACCTTATTTGCAATCAGCTTCTTACTGGATTAAATGTCTCATGCTGTGCTATCCCACTTGCTATGGAAGGACAGAAATTAAGCGGTAGAATTTCAGTGGGGGGCTCCCCAATCTCTTGTTGCGACTTTGGTGGAAGATCAGTGGAAGCCCTGGAGAAAGAGCCCATACAGCTGTTTATGCCATTTCTGCAGCGTTTCCACCCATCTACCCACCAGGATACAGTGGGAGATCTAGATAACTGCCATTGAAATTGCTGCCACAAATTCAGCTCAGATTTTACAGGCTGAAACAACCAGTGTATTTGTGATGGCACAGGTATCTTTCACAGCCTGCTGTGATCTAATTTAAGGGCATTTTAACGAACCTTTCTTGTCACAACAGTCGCAGAACATCTACTTGTAGGCTCACATTCCCTTTGCACTGGGAGCTGCGGCCTCGCGCTCTTTTGTGCACTGCAGAGACTTTGTCCTCTTTAGGACTCCACACAATTCTAGATCGCTAGTTTTTTTTGTCTCGTTTCGGTTTGGTGGCAGCTCCTATTTCAGTCAGAATACTAAAAGAGGTTAAAAAAGCAGCAGCATTCAAAATTATGTCCTCAGCCTAACTTGATCGAAATGTTGCTGGAGGAAGGAGCCAAGTCACATTCAAACAAAAAACATAATGTTATCTGTATGACTGGAAGTTACCTTTGAGTTTAACTGATAGTTATTCAAATCCATAACTGTTGGTTAAGTATTTAAAAGAAATATGTGAATTGTACTACTGATGATTCGCTTGTTCATCTATGTTCAATTAATTCAGTTTATAGTCTGAAACGAAGTCTGATGTTACGATGCTCTGCTGATTTTCAAAGACATGAAAAAGATTCTGTGGAAGCAAAGGGTAGATCCAGTAGCCAAAGAAAGGGTTTTTTGTTCATTATCCCGGGCATGTTACTAGAACTAATGTAAATATCAGGGCCAGTGAAGATACTCTAAAAACTGTGAGGAGTTAAAAAATCCCCTGTGAGAGTGAACTGAAATACAGTAACCAAAGTAGCTAGGCTAAGGACAGAAAAGACCCAAAAATGTAATATTAATATTTATTTACAAAAATCAAACAAATCGGACACCTACAAACAGCACAAGTTTGTGTACAATGACAACAGAAGCTACAATGACTTTTAAATTTATAATCTTCCCCACTCGCAGTGAATGCAGAGAGTCCTTTTTACCAACGATCTGTAATATATTCCAGCACTTCTTTTGGTTGTGTTTCATCCTGGACAATCCTCGTTTGTGGGTCAGTTTTTCACTCTCTGTTCGTCTCTACCCCAAAGGCTCAGATGATCCATTAGACTTTGAAATGCCTGGAATGCACAGTGAATTTCAAGTAGACATTACTGCTTCCTCTAACAGTCCCATCTCCAGATTGAATAATTCCCAGGAGGTGTTGTTCACAACATGTAAATGATGACTTCATGGCTTAACTAATACACCTGGGAGGGGGAGGGGGAGGGGGTCAGGCAAGTCGGAGGACCTCCTTGTGGGTCTGCTCCTGGGCCTGGCCAACGTGGCCATTAACAGGTCATGGTTAGACGCGGTCCGTGGGGACGGTCACTCTGGCTGCCTGCCTCTCTTCTGTGGTCTTGTCCACGCTCGGGTGGCCTTGGAGAAGGAGCACGCAGGCCTTCTGCAACCGGTGGGCACCGCAGGGACAGGAGTGTGATAATATTATCATTTAATTTTATAAGTTTCCTTTGTCTTATGGGTCTGTTTTTTCTATTAGTTATGCTCCTCTAAAAAGGGGGCACTTTTGTTTGTTTTTGTTGGGAAACCCAGTGTATCCTTATGGTTTTATTAGAAAAGGCATTCTTATATTGTATGGGAGGCAAAGACAATATCCACCTTCCGACAACTAAACATGCCAAGGCGAGCAACCACCAAAGACCTTCCTCAGGCTTAGCTTCACATTTGTACAGAATACAAAGTATTAATTTATATTTATACACATAATTGTTCCGCATTTATCTACCTATATATAATGACAATATGGTGGAACGTGTCATAATATTTATTTACAATTAAATAATAATACAAAGCATAAAGGTTCACTAAATATCGCAATACAATCTATAAGTACGCATTCATTGAGAAAAGCCGTAACAGTTCAATGACTATTTTCCGTGAACTTCTTCAGAAGAAATATAATGGTCTTTTTAGCCTTGATTACTGATGATGCAAATTCAGTATGTTCTGTCTTTACTGTTTTTGCTATTGGCATACACCTTCTTGTGTTTGCTTATATTTTTATCCTTGAACGACTGCATGTGGTTGTATGAAAGTGTAAGAAAATATATGAAATTGTTCATATTCCTACTCTTACATAATTTAGGTACACTCACTTTCTCTTGAGTATAGAAGCTTGAGGGGTGATCTGATCGAGGTGTTTAAAATGTTAAAAGGATTCAGTAGGCTTAGATACAGAAAAGCGATTTCCTCTGGTGGGGGAATCAAGAACGAGGGGACATAATCTTAAAATTGGAGCTAGGCCGTTCAGAAGGGAAACCAGGAAACACTTTTTCACACAAAGGGCAGTAGAAATCTGGAATTCTCCTCCCCCCCCCAAAAAAAAAGGCTGTGGATGATAGGACAATTGGATCTTTCAAGACCAAGATCAATAGATTTTTGTCAGGTAAGGGTATCAAGGGATATGGAAGTAAAGCGGATAAATGGGGTTGAGGTGCAGATCAGCCATGATCTAATTGAATGGTGGAGGGGCTGAAGAACCTACTCCTGTTCCTAACCTGAGTGGCATTATGTAACATAGAATTATATCGAATGTACAGCACAGAAACAGGCCACTCGGCCCAATAGGTCCAAGCCGGTGTTTGTGCTCCACACGAGCCTCCTCCCTCCCTGCTTCATCTAACCCTATCAGGATACCCTTCTACTCCTTTCTCCCTCGTGTGTTTATCTAGCTTCCCCTTAAATGCATCCGTGCTAGTCGCCTCAACTACTCCTTGTGGTATCGAGTTCCACATTCTAACCACTCTCTAAGCACATTAAGCAACATACTGCCATCACCAAAAGTATAACCACCAGAAACCAATTATGTAAATAAATGGAATGGGAAGGCATTCTTGAATTCGATGACGGGATTATGATATAATGCTACAATTTAGAATGCTTTCCTCAGTCATGTCTGCAAATCAAAGAAACAATACAACGCTTAATTACTCGAAACATCCAGACTATTAAACGAATGACAAGACAACTCTTCTGGCAAATATGGTGCTTAGTAACGTCAATCAAAATGTCAATTCAACTCCTTGAATAAGGAGCTTGCGAGCGAGGATGAATGGGAATCAAGTAACAGCGGATTAGACCTTCTGTAGCCTCCAGGAGAAAACAAACACCAGGGTATTCTATCGTTCACAACATGAGACATCAGCAGCAGCAGTAACAGCTGTAAACCTCACTTGTCAGAAGCAGAGTTGCCAGTGACCCAGGCATTTTCTCTATGTTTCTCTCCACCTCTTTTTGAAAAAAAAACTCACAAATGCGCGTCATAATTTCGGAGACCTATTTTTGGCGAATCGGTCAAGTGTGATATATGTATATATTTGGCGCTGCTTAGGTTAAAAGTGTAATTTTGTTTTATCTTTGGTTGTCATGTTTTGATTGGGTGATTCAGGTCCATTAACATGGCAGTACAATGCCTGCTTTAGAATGTGCACTGGTGTCGTTTATACAACAATAACAACAACTTGCATTTATATAGCGCCTTTAATGTAGTAAAACGTCCCAAGGCGCTTCGCAGGAGCAATTATCAAACATAATTTGACACCGTGTCTCATAAGGAGATATTAGGACAGGTAAGCAAAAGCTTGGTCAAAGGAGCGTCTTAAAGGAGGAGAGAGAGGTAGAGAGGCGGAGAGGTTTAGAGAGGGAATTCCAGAGCTTAGGGCCTAGGCAGCTGAAGGCACGGCCGCCAATGGCTACGTGCTCAGGGACGCACTGAAGCTAGGTGCGGCCGTCGAAAGGCTCTGTGGGGAAAGCCTTCCCGAGGGGCTGCAATCAGGGAAACCCCCCCCCAGGCAGAATGTAAAATTCAAATTGCTGTAATGTACCTGTAGTGAATCTGTAATTTACCTGTAATGAATCTGTAATCAATAATCTGTATTGAGTATAATGCAATGAGACACCCCAGAGTGTCATGAACTGCAATTATGTACAATGTGTTCATTGAACTGCACTTGATGTAACCTGCAAATTGTATAATCTGTATTGTGTACGTTTGGAATGTGATATGACAACTGTATTGTATGTTTTGCTGCAAGTTTTATGAATAAAGTATACTTTTTGAAAAAAAACAATGGTGGAGCGATGAAAATCAGGGATACGCAAGAGGCAAGAATTGGAGGAGCGCAGAGATTTTGTAGGGTTGTAGGGCTGGAGGAGGTTACAGAGATAGGGAGGGGTGAGGGCATGGAGGGATTTGAAAATAAGGATGAGAATTCTAAAATCTTCAGATCACCTCTTACATTATGTAAACATAACTCTAACACGATTGCACAATTCCGAATCACTTCCCAGTCATCCTCATTGTACAGAATTCTCCATCCAAGCACAGTATAATATCCTAAAAATAAAGAAAGATTTGCATTTATATAACACTTTTCACAAGCTCAGGACATCCCAAAGCGTTTTACAACCAATGAAGTACTTTTGAAGAGTAGTCAATGTAGCGCATTTGTGCACTGCAAGGTCCCACAAACAGCAATGTGATAATGACCAGAAATTTTTTTTTTAGATATCGGTTGAGGGATAAATATTGGCCAGGACACTGGGGAGAACTCTCCTGCTCTTCAAAAGAGTGCCATGGGATCTTTTACGTTCACCTGAGAGGGTAGACAGGGCTTCAGTTCACTGTCTCATTCAAGAGACGACACTCTAACAGTGCAGCACTCCCTCAGTACTGCACTGGGAGTGTCAGCCTAGATTTTGTGCTCATGCCTCTTGGAGTGGGACTTAAACCCACAACCTTCTAACTCAGAGGCAAAGAGTGCTACCAATTGAGACACAGCTGACACTAATCTTAATCAAAACCCACAAGTTGTATAGCTATCCAGAACTTCATAATCAGCATATTAAGTAGTTTGTCTAACTGGAAGCTTTTTTCTCAGAGTTCATGTCTATGTAAACAAAAAAAATTGGTTTTTATTTGTAGATTGAAGGATTAAAATTGTAGTCTGACAAATGCAAATTGGCTGCATTTAGTTGAAGTTAATAGAAATTCTTGTCCAAATATAATCCTGATCCAAAAAAAATCTCTTGGCAAACTAGTTATTCACTTATCAGAATTTGTTTGTACTGAGAATAGGGAAACGAGAGGCTGCTGGCTGCTAATTCTCAGTATAAAGGGAGTATTGGTGATGATGTGTCAATAAGAGAAGTTTTTAAAGAATTAACCAGAGGGTTGAAAAAGTTCTCCAAAGTGGCAGCTGCTGCCTGCTTGTCGTGATCAAGCAGAATTCCAATGATTTTTGGCAGATAATAGCAAGAATTCACTGGAATAATAAAAGCAAACTTGGATTGAGTGCAGGAAATGAAAGAAAAACATCCTCTTAAGAAGATACTGCTGTCACGTTGCTAGTTTAAGGCCCTGTTATAATTTTTTTAAATTAACACCCACAATATGCGTCCAAAAATAAAAAAGAGTACACTGTCATATTGCCAGGCTTATAAAAGCTTTCTTGAGATGGTTTGGCTCCAGGGTCCATCATGAATATGTGAACAAGGAGTTGATAAAGGACTTTAAATCAGGATGATCAAATGTGTGAAGTGATGCATTTTGGAGGCAAAAATCGGGAAAGGAAATATACTTTGAATGGTAAGATTTTAAATGGAATAGAGGAGCAGAGTGTTGTGCGGATGCACGGGTCATTAAAGGTTGGCATTGCAAGGACACAAACCCATTAAAAATGCAAATGGTATCCTTCGTTTTGTATCTAGATTTATTGAATACAAAAGCAAGGAGATAATGTGGAGATAAAGTATCCCATTAAAAGATGGCCTAGCAACAGTTGTATCGGACATTGGTTCAAGGAGAAGAGCCACCACCACCTTCTCGGGGCAATTAGGAATGGGCAATAAATGCCGGCCTTGCCAGCAATGCCCACATCCTGCCAATTAATTTTTTTAAAGATTCACAAGGATGTTCCCAGGCTTGAAGGGTTACAATTAAGAGAGGCAATTTGACAAGTTAAGGTTTTTGCCTTATGAGAGCTGAGAAGATTAAGAAGTGACCTAATAGAGGCCTTCAAAACTATGAAGGGCTATGATAAAGTGAATAGAAAGGTGAATAGTGATAGATTGTTTCCACTGGTCAGCCAGACAGTAATGAGAGAACACAAATTTAAGATAACCAGTAAAAGAATCAAAGGGGAGGTTAGAAAAAATGTCTTTGCACAGTGGATGGTTAGAACATGGAATTCTCTGCCACAAACCCTTGTTGAAACAGAGTCCATAGGCTCTTTTAAAAGGGAATTTGATAGTAGCTTGAAAAAGAGGAATATGAAAGATTATGGAGAGTGAACCGGAGAGTGGAATTAAATGAGGTGGATCTTGTGGAGAAAAAGACCAACTAAATGGCCTGTTTCTGTGCTGTCCCTATCTCTGTAACCTCCTCCAGCCCTACAACCCGCCGAGATCTCTGCGCACCTCCAATTCTGGCCTCTTGCACACCCCTGATTTTTCATCACTCCAACGTTGGCGGCCGTGTCTCCAGCTGCCTAGGCCCTAAGCTCTGGAATTCCCTCCCTAAATCTCTCCGTCTCTCCACCTTTCTCTCCTCCTTTAAGACACTCCTTAAAACCTACGTCTTTGACCAAGCTTTTGGTCACCTGTCCTAATATCTCCTTACGTGGCTCGGTGTCAAATTTTGTTCGATAACGCACCTGTGAAGCGCCTTGGGGCGTTTTACTATGATAAAGGGGTTATATAAATGCAAATTGTTGTTGTTGTAACATTGTGTGATTTATTCAGATCATAGATCGTTTTTGAGATTATTAATTTTATAATCATTTTATAATGATCCAAAACAAGAGCAACATAATCAGTAAATATATATCTTGGAAATTATATTGCTTGGAACAAGCAATGAGGCTCAGAAATAAAATCAAGAAATGCTGGAGATGCAGGACCCTCAACGTCTGAAAAGAGAAAAGGATTGTTAATTCTGATGAGTTCTGAGTTGTGTGAATGAATCAAGGGTTATGACTGGTGGAAATGCTGTGCATTTCTAACACTTTCTGGTTTTGTATCAGATTTTTGGTGTTTTCAGTTTTTAAAAATCTTTATTCCCACTAAACAACAAAGAGTTTGTTGGATTTGAAAAATAATCCGCCCTCTAATGCTGGACTGCTTAACTTTTGAGATTCTGAAGGGTGCTGTGAGTTATGTGGTCGTATGTCAGTCATGGATTCAACCAATCTAAGGTTGTTTAATGGCCCAGAATTTGCTGTCAAAATAACGGTGAGACTAATGGTGCTCGCTGTTATTAATGCACAAATGCTGCAGCAACTTCAGGCGAGGGGCAGATGCGCGGTTAAAGGCGGAAATTCTAAAGTTGCTGTCCTAGATGCGCCACTCCGCCGTTAGCTTTGAGAAAATGGCATCTCGCTGGCTGCCGTACCATTGAAATATATTGAACGGCGTGAAGTTGCTGTATTTGCGCAGTAGATACGAACTAAACTCACCACAGAAAGTTACGTCTTGTCATTTCAAGTCCAAGTACCCCTTTCAACAACGTGATAAGTGTTAATTACTGCCAGTCAACCTCTCTGGCATGAAAATTAACTATTACAAGTGCGGACTCTCATTCCTTCAGGTTTCAATTATGGTTGCAGCTGTGAAAAAATTGTAAATGATTTTTTTCTTACTTTTTCTTTCTGTCTCTTTTCTCTCTCTCTTAATCCAATCTCTCTTTCCCTTTCTTTATTTCTCTTTCTGTACCTGATTTGACATTGAATTCACCCACTCTAATTTCCCTCTCAGTCCTTGTGCTGTTAATTTCACAATCCTTCAATCTGATTGGTTAAGGAGATACCCAGTTGTTTGCCCTGTTCACTCAGGTCCCAGATGCCCTGTAGAGGGTGTCGCGTCATTTCCATCTCCCACTTCCAGCAACTTGTGGCCGCAAAATATCATGGAGATTAAATGGGCAAAGAGCAAGTCTAACTAACAGTGAGCACCGTTCACTGCCCTGCTGCAGCAAATTCTGGCCCATTAAGTTTAAGAAAATGCATACTATTTACTAAGTACGTTATAATAAAATCGATATTGTAGATGGCTCACTATAAAAGAGAAAGTAACACTTTCTTAATGTAAGTTTTAAAAGATTGCAATGAATTCTAACTCTCTTTTGACTATTTGTGTTGATATTTTAAACATTTTTTTGATTTTTTTGAAGAGAATGTTGATGAGACCATTAGGAGTACTGGCTTTGAAGAGTTACTGAGCCTGATGTGAAGGGCTTGAATTAATAATGAGTTGGCTGAAGATCTAACAAGTCAAACCATCCTAAATGATCTCTGTTGATGTTAACACAAAGCTCCTCTTGGATAAAATGAATGGGTTTCTATTTTTATGTTAACTTTATTTTCTTTATTCTGCTCTTAAAACCATTCGTTTACAGTACAGATATGAAGATAAACCATAAATACTGATAATCTGGAATAAAAGAGAAAATTCTGGAGAAGCACGACATCTAAAGGAGAAATAGATGTGAATTTCTCGGGTACATTCTGGTGAGAGGCCACACCTGAAACATTAACCTACCTTTTCTCTTTCACTATCTGACTGGACTGCTTGGCATTTACAGAATTTCCTGTTTTTATTCCAAGTGATTTTAATGGTAACTGGGCAAAAGAAATGCTATTAATAAAAAGTTGAAGCCCTCCCTCCTTCTCGCCCGTCCTCCTTGTACAGGTACTGTTGGAGGTGCCGTCTTTCAGATGAGGTGTTAAGCCAAGGTTCCGTCTGCCCTCTCAAGTGGACATAAAAGATCCCATGGCACTATTTCGAAGAAGAGCAGGGGAGTTCTTCCCGTATCCTGGCAAGTATTTATCCCTTAACCAACATCACTGGTCGGTATCACATTTCTATATGTGGGAGCTTGTTGTGTACAAATTGGCTGCCACGTTTCCTACATTACAACAGTGAGTACACTACAAAGTATTTCATTGTCTGGAATGCGCTTTGGGTCGTGAAAGATGCAATGGAAATGCAAGTTCTTTCTTTTTTCATTCTTACTGAAGGTCTTATGTGGTTGAAGCTTTTGGAGTAAAAATTTATATATTACAAATGTTCCTTCATAACGTTTACATTTATTTTGTCCCAAAAAACAATCGGGGGTGGGGGGGGGGTAGTCCATCCAGGTAAATGATGGCCAAATCACTGCTGTTTCTACAGGGAGGCAGCCCCACTGCTTCAGCCACTCATGTTGACAAGGGACAGTTTAATCATAAGATAGGCTGGCATAAAGAAAAGCCTTCAGGCCATTTTATTTTGTCCTTCAATTACTGCTCAATGACCCCTGGTGCAAAAGAACCTTCATTAAGTACAGGACCAAGTTGAAAAGAGCTTGCCAGCACTCACTATCAGGGTTCGTGCATGAAGAATGAACAATTGATCTAGGTGCCAGCACACTTTCCGGTGGCCCACGGAACCATAACCCAGCAAGAGTCCGGGTTACAGCTGTTTTTCTTTAATTCTACTTTACAAATTTACATGTGTGCATGCTGCAAATAGAAAGCAAACTTGTCTCAACAGGAGCTTTCCTTTTAATTCCTTCCATCCACTTATTCACTAGTATCCTTGGGGGAAAAATTGGATAAGGGCCGTTTTTGGGTGTAGGTAACGCGATGCGCTATTACCCCACGCCCAATGATCCCTGCACAGGCAGGACGCAAGTTTCGGCCGGCCGGAGGACTCACCTGCAATCAGCGTTCCGTTCCAGGTCTTGCACGTGGAATCAATGCAATTTGCACTTTCCACCACCAGGAGGAGCTCAATCTCTTAAAGGGAGGATGTTTCTTAGAAATCTCTTAAAGGTAGCTGGTACCTGTTATTTGCTAAAAATAACAGTCTACTCTCTGCACAGAGTCTGAACGGAGATCAGACATTGCACATGTAAAACACAGATGCAGGTCCCATCCCTTTGTTTGCACATTGATGAGTTATATTAAAACATTGAATAAAGGTTGCACACTACTAAATCCCACATCCTCCAATCTGCATGCCAGACCTCACCAATCTTCTGATCTGAGTTGGAACCAGGCCTGCGAAAGTGCATGCACCAAGGTTCTCTAGTGATGCACTACAGACCTTGGTGCAAGCGATGGACAGAAGGAGGGACATCCTTTTATCCACAGGGGGGAGGGGGGAAACAAGAGGCCCTCCAGACATATATCCAAAAGGCAGTGGGAGGCAGCAAGGGACGAAGTCAATGCCAGGCACACAGCATCATGAACATAGATGCAGTGCAGGAAGAAGTTCAATGCTTTGACATGAGTGGGCAAGGTGAGTGAGGTCAACTGTCAAGTAGCGTCTCCTGCCAACTGCCCCACACACTACACCCCTCATCCCCCACATACCAATAAACTCTTTCCCATCAGTACTCAACTCTTCCAATCAGATGCTTCTTCTCACCCTTACACATTACCACTGTTTCAAGCCACCCAACCACAAGTCACAGGCCACACACTCTGGCAGCTATTCAACCATGACAGGCACATCACCCAGACACACGTCCCATTTTCTTGCAGGAGAAGCTGGCGCATATCAGGAGACAGCAAGTGGCAGTGGCATTTAGCCCCTCGTGCCTGCTCCACCATTCAATGAGAGCATGGTGGACCTGTGACTTAACTCCATATACCTGCCTTAGCCCCATATCCCTTAATACCCTTGGTTCACAGAAATCTATCAATCTCAGATTTAACATTCACAAGTGAGCTAGCATCAACTGCCATCTACAGAAGAGTGTTCCAAACGTCTCCCACCCTTTGCATGTGGAAGCATTTCCTAACTTCACTCCTGCACGTCCTGGCTCTAAATGTTTGGCTATGTCCCCGCGTCCTAGTATTGAAGTCTAGGAGACCTCCAAAAACAGTTACAGATGTCTTGGCAGCCAGAGGCAATAATCCAGCCACTAACCTATAAATCCTGCATGTCCTTTTAAATAGGGCTGGTGGGGGGTCCTCCAGGCACTCTAAGACACGTTCAGATGGTCAGGGTTAAGAATGTGCATTGAGCGTTAAGTCCCAAAATGGTGTCTATCGCTTTAAATCTGTGTTGCGCACTGATTGAAGCCATTTTCTCGCTACTTTACATGATTCCAGTGTTCGTTATCTGCACCTGCGCTAACTCCTATGGCGTCCGGCGCATGTCATGCTGGAAACATGCGTGCGCATCCAAGACGCCATTTTGGATGTCAGAGAGGCCGTGTAGCGCCGAAACAACGGGTGCCAAATGGCCCAATTTAGCACCCCTTGTGCTTTACTGAGGAAGGGGAAGGTTGCTCTGTCAGAATCTTGATTTGCGCCACTTTATCTTGGATAAGCATTTTGTGCTGCAACTACATCTCCTTATTCCACTGACCCCAGACTGACCAAGCAGTGCTTATGCTGTAAAGCAAGCAATTGTCCCTTCACTGAAAGTGTACGCACAGCAGGGTCCCATAAACAGCAATGTGATAATCTGTTTTTAGTGATGTTGGTTGAGGGATAAATATTGGCCAGGACAACGGGGAGAACTCCCCTACTCTTCTTCGAAATAGTGCCTTGGGATCTTTTACACCCACCTGAGAGGGCAGACAGTGCCTCGGATTAACGTTTCATCTGAAAGGTAGCGCAACTCCCTTAGTGTCAGCCTAGATTCTGTGCTCAAGGCTCTAGAATGGGGCTTGAACCCACAACCTTCTGACTCAGTGGCGCCAGTGCTATCTCTGATCCAAGGCTGACACCTAGGAGTGTAACTACTCCTGAGTCCACGCAAAACTGGTTTGGAGTGTGTCATTGTGAAAAGTGGCAATATAATTCATAAGTCAAGTCCTGATCTGACTTCTGAGCGAACTCTAAGCCAAACAATGTGAGACTGCCTCCAGGAAGCAGACTCTTACCAGTCAGAGCTCATGCCAGGTGTGGTGTAACTCCAGTCCGGTGTTAAGTTGCATATTAAAAGGGCAGGCCGTTGGAAATTTCGCTTTATTTGTGCGTTTTTAGATGTTGGGGGAAACATCTGCATTCTCAGAAGATTAACAGTTGGCTGGCGGGGAACAGAGCGCCGCTCTCACCTCAATAACGCCTAGTCCGCAATTTTAACTTTATCAGCTGTTCCTCGCATTCCACAGATACCAGTCTGACTCTGATTGCTGCATTTTAACTGCAGTCTAAAGGTGCATTTACACTGCAACTCGAACTTTGCAGCAGCGTTAACGTTACAGTATAACTCCGACTCTGGAGAGCAGTGGTGTGAACCCCACGGAAGGAATTACACTTCTTCGATATGGCATGCGGAGCATAACTTCAGTACGGAGTCAACACGGTTTAAAAGATTCACCCGCGATTTCCCCAGCACTTTCTGTACGTGCACGGGGTAGATTTAAACGTTTAGAGACTGCAGACATTCCCCGCCTTTTCTCTAAACATCTAAACGTTACCTGGGGATCAAGTCCTCTCCTGGGCAGGAGGATTGAGGTTGGAGAAAGGTATTTACCTGGTTTTAAATGCACCTTAAACCACCGCGTGGAAAAACAAATCAATTCACAATCATGTGTTTACAATTTAATATCCGTACCCCGTGTGTATTACTTATAAAGCACAGAGTAAATATGAATTTAATATGTGGCTACATCCTTTCCGGACAAATTCCATGGGCATTAATATTTTGTATTAAAAATTCAGCTTAATAAACGCATTGATTTAAAATGATTTCGCTTAAATCCTTGAAATCATAACATCGACATGAATAACTTTCCACACTGAAATGTGAAAATGGTCCCCCAATAAATTATTTTTAAAAACAGGATGGAATATTTACAGTGCACTCTTTTTCATAAATAACACGCTATATTTAAAATCTAAAAAGAATACTTGCGGAGTAACATACTTCCCAGATGTTTGTAAATAGGCAACAGCATAAATATTTGGAAGACATTCAAACAAGTACAAATGTTAACCAGTTTTGTTTGAACAAAAAGACTGCCTTAGTGACAATTTAATTGTAACATGTTTTCAGCATTTTTCACAGCTGACTGGAATACTTTGCCAATTTGTTTAAATGTTCTACTCGGTGTTTTACAGGTATATAACCCAGTTATAAATGTCTCGCTTGATGTGGGTGACACCCCGCTGACTGGTCAGGAATAGAGCAGTTGCACTATAGTTTCAACACTGTGCTACAACAGACCGCCCAACACCACCTGAGACAGGAGAATTGGATCAACGAGGCAGTCGATCCAAAACTACAAGCAGCGCCCGGTTGCCATTCTCCTTCCCTACCCTGATAGTTAGCCAATCTGAGCAAAGATGAATCACAGCATCCGTTTATTGAGCAACTTCTTAATAACTTAAAACGGCACATTCACAAGGACTGGGCAACGTGCAACACGATGAAATAAAGCCAGAGAAAGGCGGATGCTGGTATCCTTTACTGAACAACACTTGGGAACACAGGAGCAGGAGTAGGCCATTCAGCCCCTCGAGCCTGTTCCGCCTTTCAATTACAATCCCGTTGGTTGTAGGCACAATCTTACAGCCTCAGAAGAAAATGAATTGCAAATAAAAATACACGGGCTCAAAATTGCGATGATAGATTAAAGACTAACACCTTTGTTGAAATTTATCTGGGATGCTTAAAATACGTGTTAATGAATTCGTTCCAGCCGTGAGAGGGAAATAGTCAATATGATTCCATTAGTTAAAAATAACTTTGAACAAGGCGCCCGATTCAAAAGTTTGGACCAAACTTGTACAAGGATTTGTAGCCAGATTTGTACATGTAGCAGGTTGATTGGGATGTTAGGACTGACACAGATTTCTTACGTTTGATAGCAGGAAGCTGCTCGTAATGCACAATAATTACATACTAGAAGATTTGGCTGTAATATCAAAGATTGTGATAGGGACTATTTAAAGGTAAGATATCAGTATAGATGAAGAATAGAATTAATGGACTCCCTCTATGTACCCGTAGCCTGAACGCTCTCAAAGTGACCACATTGGAAGAGTTGAACTCATGAACGCTTTCTGATCCTTCCTGTCTATTTTGGATGCGTGTTTGTGAGGCTTCGGGTGGTGCATTATCTAGTCCTGGGGCAGAGGTATCCCTGTTTCCGGAAAACACTCCGCGTGTAAATTGCAGGAAAACGATCCGCGACAATTCAGGTTTCCTTGTCAACAAGGACAAGACTCCCAGTAACACTGGGAATAAAATGGGCAAGATTCTCATTAACGATGATCACAAAAAAACAGACACACGGATAGGGTAGTGTGGTGGTCATGTTACTGGACTAATACTCCAGAGAAAATGAGTTCAAATGACAGATTGAGAATTTGAATTCAGCTTTTAAAAATCTGGAAATAAAAAACTGATATAAGTAAAAGTGATCATGAAACTGTGGGATTATGTAAAAACCCAACTGGTTCATTAATGCTCTTTAGGGATGGAAGCGTCATCCTGACCCAGTCTGGCCTATTTATGACTCCAGTCCCACACTAGTGGTTGACTCTTAACTTGCTTCTGAAGTGGCCTAGCATGCCATTCAGTTGTATCAAACCTCTACAAAGAACAAAGGGATGGACCACCACAGGGGCTGCAGAGGTTCATGAGGAAGACTGGCCACCACCCTCTCAGGGCAACCAGGGGTGGGCAAAAAACGCCGGCCTGGCCAGAGTCCCCCGGATGAAATTTTTAAAATCAACAGAGTCAGCCAAATCAGTGCAATACGTAAGAATGTAGACCGTCCCTCCGTTATTATTTTATTCCCAGCGGTTTCTCAACCATTACTCACACGGACATTTCCATCACTCACTGACTTATTTAAAAAAAATATGCATTGTTTAATTTGCAAACTGCATTGAATGATTTCCCTCTCATTGAATTATTGCCCTCTGCCAGGATCTATAGGACAACATAATTGATAATAATGAGACGGGACTAATGAAAAATGAAGAACATGGTAATTGTTTTAAGTCATGACCTTAGTTCGAGTCTCATCTCTGTATCTCGAACGCTAGTCTTATTTTAGTTTTTATAATAATTCAGTCTTAATTTCAGTCTCGCTGACCAACGTACAATGATTGTCGGACCGCTTTCTTTCTCGCTATAGTTCAGGAAAAGGGCGTTAGTGAAAGGGGGAACGATAAAGGTGATCATCACAATCGCCACGTTCGTGCAACGCTGTAACTCTACAGTGGGGCCCACTAGAATGAATTTGTTTATGTAAGGGCAGCCGCACATTCGTTTCTTTATCAGCAATTCTGAAACATTGGAGGGACGCGGGGGAGCAAATTATAATCCCAGCAAAGGCACGTTTGGTGTGGGTCAACCCCGAGGAAAATAGTCGCGTTAAAGTCTGTCATTTTTGGAGTTGAGGAATTATCCTTGAACATTACTGTAATTAAAGGTTCGAAGTTCATTCCAAAACAAACAAACGCGAGCCCCTTAATTTCTCAGCAGTGTTGTAAACCTAGAATAATTGTTACAAACTGTGGCAATGATTTATCCCTAATTAGAAACACAGCTTATTCTTTATAACCCAGTATTGGCATTTACAACAATTATATTGTTCGATATTTTAATATCATTACACAAAATATGTATATTTTACTATTCAATGTCACAAAATTCCACACCTCAGTAGAGTTTCTGCTAGATTGCGCTGGTTTTATCAGCACAATCAGCCCAAACCAACACAAAAGAACACAGAAAATCAAGCGTAAGTTACGTCAAGCCGAAATCAAGTTTCCGCGATCTTCAGCGCTGGTTCAAAAATCATTGCTTCCCGAAGCCGGCCCCGTCCACGAAACTGACCATGCCCCACGTAAGGAGGATTACGAGTTTCTGCCAATTGTGCCCGTCTGTGGCCGTTTGAGGAGAGTCTTCAAATTAAGCTTGTTTTCTTAAGCTCACAGGCACGAGTAGGCATGTTGTAAACGTTTTTACATATTAAAAAATATTTAATTTACTAAGAAACTGACTAGTGTACACCAATGAAATTAGAAAATTGTTCAGTATAGTTTTGTAAAGTCTTTTTCAGTGATTTAAAATCAGGTTACTCACAGGTGGAGGACTAGACACTTATTTTTTGGTGATAAACCCATTTTCAGCTGTACTAATAAAACTGCACCAGGTTATCTTAAATACATCAATGAATATTTTTTAATGCAAAGAAAAAAAATGATTACGTTCTACTCTGCTGACCGATAGCGCTGGTTTATGGAAGATTTTACGTTTGTGATTATTCAAATGCATTTTAGCGGAAACTTGAACTGTAACCCAATCAGTGCAATTTCAAGCGCAATTTGCACCCAGTTTACCGATTGTGCCCAAAGCGGAAACTCTACCCTGTTGTGTTTAACTCAGTAACCTTAATGCTAAGTGTTGATTTTTACATCAAATTAGATTCACAAAAGTCTCAGTAAAAACAATAGACTTCAATTTATAGAGTCCCAATTTATGTATGGACAATTTTTACCCTTGAGTGTAGAAGATTATGGGGGAGATCTAATTGAGGTGTTTAAAATGATTAAAGGATTTGATAGGGTAGATTGAGAGAGACTATTTCCTCTGGTGGGACAGTCCACAACAATGGGTAATTTCATTGCCTTAAAATTAGAGCTGGGCCGTTCAGGGGTGATGTCAGAAAACACTTCTTCACACAAAGGGTGGTGGAAATCTGGAACTCTCTCCTCCAAAAAGCTATTGAGGCTACTTCAATTGAAAATGTCAAAACTGAGATAGATAGATTTTTGTTCGGCAGGGGCATAATGGGTTACGGAATGAAGGCGGGTAAATGGAGTTAAGATACAGATCAGTCATGATCTAATTGAAAGGCAGAACAGACTGGAGGGGCTGAATGGCCTACTCCTGTTCCTATGTTCTTAATTTGTAGGGTTTGGTCAAATAGGTGACTGAAAGTAGGAATATGAATTAGATGCATGGTCAATATACCCCTGTTGAGTTCTATTAGATGCTGTCCTGGCGATGCTGCAGTATTAGTTGGGTTTATCGAGTAAGCATTCATAACACTCATAAAACCACAAAGAGGTGAAATGATAAGAAGCCGATACTTTTGACATTTAAGTGACTGGCACAGATAAGTGTTCAGTACATTATTATGTATTCCTTTGCTGCTTTGGGACTGCACGTTTCAATGTGTGTGGTGGGGAGAGGTACTATATACAATCCAATTGCATCTATTATAAATAATTAAAAAAACATATTTCTAATTGTACAAATAACACAAAAAAACCCTGCAAATTCTGGAGTCTCTGAATTTTATAGCACAGAAAGAAGCCATTCAGCCCATTGTGCTTGTGCGGGCTTTTTGTAAGAGTTATCTACTTAGTCCCATTCCTATATCCTTTCCCAAAACCCTTCTATTTGATGTTCTTTCAAAACTTTTTATCCACTTCTCTTTTACAAGCTATTGTGGATTTTGCATCCACCATTGTTTGTGGCAGGGCATCCTATGTCCTAACAATCCACCATGTTAAAAAAACTCTTAATTCTCCCTTTGGTGATGATTCTAAGTTTATGTCCTCTAGTTATGGACTCAGCCACCAATGGAAATATCCCCCCCCCCAACTTTTTTTTACCTTGCCAAACCCTTCAAGACTTTGAACTCCTCTATTAGATCTTTTAACTATATTATTAGTTCTCTATTCTAGTGAAAGGAGCCTTGGTTTCTCTAGTCTCACCTTTAAACTAAAGCCTTTCATTCACCTTAAACATAAACAGAAAACGTTGGAAGTGCACAGCAAATGGGGCCAGCACCTGTAAAGAGAAAAGTCTAGTTAAAGTGTCTGATGAAGGGTTACCCCAAACTTTAACTGCCTTTTCCTACATTACAACAGTGACCACATTTCAGAAAGTACTTCATTGGCTGTAATGTGCCTTGGGGAGTCCTGAGGTCATGAAAGGCGTCATATAAATGAAAGTCTTTCTATTTTTTTTCTCTTTGCGTTGTGTTTATTTGCATCTTCCCATTTGCCAGCCAAGGAGGGGGAGGCGTAAATATTTTTTCATAGAGATGGTCTAATAATCTTGTGAACAGAACTGTTCCAGTTCTGGCCTCTTTTGCAACCCCGATTGTCTTCGCCCCGCCATTGGCGCTCATGCCTTCAGCTGCCTAGGCTCTAAGCTCTGGAATTCCCTCCCTCAACCTCTCCGCCTCTCTATCTCTCTCTCCTCCTTTAAGACGTTCCTTAAAACCTACCTCTTTGACAAAGGTTTTGGTCACCTGTCCTAATATCTCCTTATGTGCCTTCATGTTAAAGTTTTGTCTGGTAATGCTCCTGTGAAGGGCCTTGGGGTGTTTTACCATGTTAAAAGTGCTATATAAATGCAAGTTGTTGTTGATTAGATAAGGTCTCCAGAGGAGTCGAGTGGGTTGCACTCATTCTTTGGCTCATATATATTCATCTGTACAGGAAACACATCCTTTATTGTCGACAGTCCCAGTGTTTCTGGCCCAGAGCATCCTCAAATACTTATTGCAAAGTAAATAGTGAAGTGATATGAGTAGACAAGGTGTCATGGTGCTAAAAAGTCAGTGAAATTATCCCCTGGTACCTCAGTCAGTTTATCCAGTAAGCAGCTGAACTATAGAGACTAAAAGATTCTCAGGCTGTGCAGAGTTAACTGATCTCAGCCCGGGCACCTCATTCTTGCCCCTGATAACTATCCAGTGACAGTTGGACTAAATATGTGTGTATGTGTGTGTGTGCATTTTATGTGAGTGTGTATGTGTGTGTTTGTGTGTATGTGTGTATATATGTGTGTGTGGGTGTGGGTATGTATGTGTATGTGTATACACACACATGTGTATGTGTGTGGATATATGTGGGTATACGTGCGTGTATATGTGTATGAGTGTATATATCTGTGTATGTGTATATATATATATATATACATGTATATGTGTGTATGTGTATCTCTATATATGTATGTGTATATGTATATGTGTGTATATATGTGTATGTATACATATGTATATGTGTGTAAGTATGAATGTATATATATGTATGTGTGTATGTGTATGTATGTATATGCATATCATGTGTGTATGTATGTGTGTATGTGTGTATATGTGAGCACCCGCAGTGTGTCTGTGTATGTGAATGTACGTGAGTCAGAATGGAACTCACCTATGATGCACCCTCTGATGTTGAAGTCCACCAATATTCAAGTTTTAAAGGCTCCTCTGAACAGTGGTCACTTGTGTGAGGCACCTTTGGGTGCTCAGCACCCATGGGGCTATAGTCCAGGAAGGAATGGAAGGCTTTCAGGAGGAGAGAGGGGTAGAGGAGAATGGCCCACAAAAATATCCAGAAAAATAGCATCATAGTATCATATCATAGTATCATAGTAAGTACAGCACAGGAGCAGGCCATTCGGCCCATCGTGCCTGTGCCGACCCTTGAAAGAGCTATCCAATTAGTCCATTCCCCTGAGCTTTCCCCATTATCTGTAAATTTTTTCGCTTCAATTATTTATCCAATTCCCTTTTGAGAGTTATTATTGAATCTGCTTCCACCACCCTTTCAGGCAGCGCATTCCAGATCATTACAACTCGCTGCGTAAAAAAATATTTCCTCATGTTGCCTCTGGCTCTTTTACGGATCACCTTAAATCTGTGTCCTTTGGTTACTGACCCTTTCCCACTGGAAACAGTTTCTCCTTATTCACTCTGTCAAAACCGTTCATGATTTTGAACACCTCTATCATATCTCCTCTTAACCTTCTCTGTTCCAAGGAGAACAATCCCAGCTTCTCCAGTCTCTCCACATAACTGAAGTCCCTCATGCCATTCTAGCAAATCTCTTCTGCACCCTCCCTAAGGCCTTAACATCCTTCCTAAAGTGCCCAGAACTGAACATAATACTCCAGCTGAAGCCTAACCAGAGTTTTACACCTAGAGTGTGCATACTCCACCCATGTGAAGCTCCAAGTGATCGGAGACTACCACTTGGCCATATCCAACACCTAAATCTGGAACTAACCGTGGGTTTTGGCTTCTGGCATTGCCGTCATTTGGGTCTCTGCTGGGCCATTGTGACAGTAAAACAAAATGTGCAACATAACCACCCTTGTACCAACCGCATGGAAACCACATTGAACCAATGTAAAAAAATCGCGAAAACACGAACGTAAGTGCCTTTTTTTGGTGTAACTCACGTTTAAAAGTCTCCGACCTTTTGCGCTGGTTCGGTGAATTGCGCAGGTATCCGAGCACAAAAACTAATGGAAACTCTACGCCCCCCTCCTCCCCCTTATTTTTAAACTGTATCTCTGCCTTTATTTTTCTCATTGGGAGCCCGAGTATGTTCCTTGTGTATCTGTGTTGGTGGGGGGTGGGTTCGGGAAAAGATGATTAACACTGGATTGCGTTCTCTTAATGTGGGTAAACTGCAAAAAACAAGATTAATCTGCGGAATAGTCGAATGAAAGGAAATACACAGCCTCAAGAAGCAGCGTAGTTTGGGATTCAGAGTCCAGCAATGTAGCTTTTCTTGAGATCAATTGTTGCACTTCATCAACTCTTCATGCTCCACTGAGCTTTATACCATGGTTAACTTATTAAAAAAAACTTATAACATTTCCTTCCGGCTCCGAGTCTCAATTTCTTTGGTGAGGGGCGTGGGGAGTGGGATGGGAAATGCGTGGATATTGATTTCAATTTAAAAAAATGCAAAATATAAAAAGCACGAGTCAAGATCAACTTGAGATATTATCAACCTGTGCTGCGAGATTTGTTTTGACTTATTGCAGAAATTCGAAGTCCTAAAGGCCGCTGGTAAATCGATTGCACTGGAGCAGAATGTAGCGACCTATCCGCAGATCCTCCTGCCGCATCGAAGACCCCCCTGGCGGCGGCAGCCCCAGCAGTTTTGCTGTAACGACCCCACCACCGCCGGGGGATAGTTGAGAAGTTATCCTTGGGGGCCGTTTGCACCATTTCTCCAGGGGTTGCCATCCACCATAGTTATAGCAGGAGATTGGGGAAATCCCACGGAAACTTGCCCCCAAGAAATTTAAGAGAAGGCACGGTCCAGGACTTTAATACACTGAATGATAATTTCTCGTGCGGAGCATAAACGCCGGCATAGACCGGTTGGGCCGAATGGCCTCTTTCTGTGTACATTCTGTGTACATTCTATGTAATATTGTTCAAATCGCAATGCTGACTGCAGTGTGATATTAAACAACTTTAATAATACCTGTAAACAATTTTACAACACCAAGTTATAGTCCAGCAATTTTATTTTAAATTCACAAGCTTTCGGAGGCTTCCTCCTTCCTCAGGTAAATGAGGAAGGAGGAAGCCTCCGAAAGCTTGTGAATTTAAAATAAAATTGCTGGACTATAACTTGGTGTTGTAAAATTGTTTACAATTGTCAACCCCAGTCCATCACCTGCATCTCCACATCATTAATAATACCTCAGCGAGACACCTATCGCAGACAAGTTGCAAATGTTAATTGTCACTGTATTTTGTCACAGCGCGGTTTTCTAAAGATTGTTTTTGTTGTTTTTTTTCCATACAGGTGAAAGTGTCACAGAGCTGCAAACGTAGGTTAAAGGAGAAAGCGCATCTCAGCTGTTAAAGTGAAGCCTCTCTGCCAAATGAACAGAACGTTCAATGAATAATAATCCTTGTCATCACAAGGCGTGGAGATTTAATCAATCACCCCAGAGGTCCAGGGCATGATACCTACAGTTAAAAAAATCACAAATTGCCACTTCTGCATAATTGCATTTTTATTTTTAAAAATGCACAGCGTCAGATAGGAAAATTATGCAATGCACAATTCCTTCAAAATATCGAATTTGTTCATGTATTTTATAAGTGCAGCCAACAACATCAAACGGATTTTCTAAACTCATTAACTGCAAACAAAATTTCCTACATTACAACAGTGAGTACACTTCAAAAGTGTTTTATTGGCTGTAAAGCGCTTTGGGAGGTCCTGTAATCCCAGATCACCTAGGTTTTAAAGTTCTCATCCTTGTTTTCAAATCCGTCCATGGTCTCTCCCCTCCCTATCTCTGTAACCTCCTCCAGCCCTACAACCCTCCGAGATCTCTGCGCTCCTCCAACTCTGGCCTCTTGCCCATCCTGGATTTTAATCGCTCCACTATTGGGTGATTTCAGCAGCCTAGGCCCTAAGCTCTCGAATTCCCTCCCTAAAGCTCTCCACCTCCCTCTCTCCTTCTTTAAGGCCTCCTTAAAACCTACCTCTTTGACCAAGCTTTTGGTCACCTGTCCTAATATCTCCTTATGTGGCTCGGTGTCAAATTTTGTTTGATAATCGCTCCTGTGAAGCGCCTTGAGACGTTTCACCACGTTAAAGGCGCTATATAAATGCAAGTCCTTGCTGTTGTGAAAGGTGCGATATAAATGCAAGATCTTTCTCTTTAAATACTACTATTTTTCTTTTTAAATCACCATTAACGTACTTCACAATTCTTCACAGTGATTGAGGAGTTGAATCCTGAAAACATATAAGCTGTAAGAAACGTATCTCCAGTGAGATGCACGCACTAAATAAATGTGAATTTGTTCCATTATTTTACTATACGCTTCCCTGCCCTTAATATTTAGAAGCACAGATGGGCGACACTTTAGAGAAAGGTACAAAAGCCTTGTCAACAGAAACTGAGAGCTTTCGATTTTGCATCATCCAATCTTACCAGAGGCAGAATCGGTCAGAAAATTCGTTAGTTGCAAGTTTGAAAGGTTCGTTCACTCCACAAGACCAAGAATTGCAAATCGCCATGCTTTGGATAGCATAA
Organism: Heptranchias perlo; assembly: GCF_035084215.1. Taxonomy (NCBI): domain Eukaryota; kingdom Metazoa; phylum Chordata; class Chondrichthyes; order Hexanchiformes; family Hexanchidae; genus Heptranchias; species Heptranchias perlo. The sequence continues at coordinate 13,645,105 of NC_090328.1, forward strand.
TGCGTCCACTAATTAAATGAATGTATTCACTCATTGCACAAAATCGTTACATTAGCCAGGAAAAATGGGAACTGGTTTATTTATTCAGCGGTCGGTGGCACACTCAAATCGTGACTGCTGCATAGTACAACGCGTTTCCCAGTAGAAAAAAAAACTGCTCTTGCTAAATTACAGTGCTCCACGACAGTTGTGGAAGCCCATCTGCGGCCCATATTTGTTTGGCCGAATGTAATATTATTCTCTGAGTGATTTTTTAAAAAAAGAATCACTCACACAGGCGCGACGTCGAGGCTAACGGGCGCAAATCCATCAAATAGCCATATTTCAGTCAGGATTTCAACTCAAGTGATTTCGATACTCAGTTATTGTCTGTGTTTTTTCTCTCTCTAATAGGTAAAAGTCATTTATCGTTTTTGCATCTGAGCTGGAAGAATTAACATTGAGTGCCAACACATGACAAGGCTTGTAGGAAATGGACTAATATTTATACAATAGTTGTTCAGTCCCCTTACCTGCAGATTGCTGTAACTATAATACATTTCTCTCAGATATGTAAGGGAAAGGAAAGCGGTAAAACGCTGATGATGATATGGAATAAATGTCAGGTATTTACGATTGTATTCCATACAGAAGGTAAAATTGCATGTTTGTTCTTTTTACCTATTTTATTTCTAGATATTAAGCATGGTAATATAAATCAACTCGACTAAGGTTTATACAATTGCACCAGTGTGCAAATGGGAAATAAGTAACGAATTTAGGGAGAGAACAAAACGAACATGGTTAATGGTCCGATATTAATACATTCCCTTAAGATGGAATTTTAAACGCGGCACATCTATCTGCAATTTAATTAATGTTGCTAGCAGGGCTCCAGACCTCGATTTTATTTACTGCATGAATTCCCCACTCTGACAATAAAAGATTGTGTTGAGAACTGGACCGTAATTCTAGCAGGCCCCGTCGGAAAACTCGTGCAGATTAATTTAGATTGAGAGCTGAGCTGAAGGTCAATACTGAGCGACGACTCCATTCGCCAACCCAACGTCATGTTCAGTAATGGGACCGGTTAAATCAGTGGTAAGGGGAACGGACCCTTAATAAACGTTAAATAGTCGCGCAGTCGAATTTTCTTTTTAACTTTATACCGCACAGAATTCCAGGCAATTGACCCCACTTATGATGCTGGTTGTATTTTATTGCAGCCTTGGGTAATAAAGGCTGAAGCTGTCCGATAGGTGGCGCTGTAATTGCAGGCGACCATCACTGCAGCACAGTCCCGCTGCTCCCGTCTCTCAACCCTGGACTTTGCTCAGCTTTCATGCCTTGTTTTTTTTCCATAATTCGTTGATTATTTTTTTGTCTCAGGTGCATATCATGTTTTCAGTCAAGCACCCCGTTTATTCCAACAAACTTCCACTTGTCTTATTTTTTTTTTAAAAAACCATCATATTTTCCCCGTGCAGTATATTTTTCGTTGGTAGATTTTTTTTAATAATAAACCACCGTTCACCCTTTTTTTAAAAAAAAAATAATGTCTCTACATTTAATTCGATTGATCGCATCGAGATATTTAAGGGCACTTAAGCAAGAGTAAACTCGGATCAGGAAAACGGTTGTCAAAAGCTGCACTTGCTGTATCTTACGTCAGTTTGCTGATGCCTTGATAGAGTCAAATAAACAAAAGTTAACTATTAAACGCATAACAAGGTGTATGAACCCTCGTTTACGCACATCCCTGCTAACTGCACAAAATGCACTGAACATTTCAGGCCTGCAGTCGAACATATATGTTCATAAAATGAATAGGAGTTTTCACTAAAATCTGAGGAGGTGGCGCACCATAACTTTGTTTTTGTACACAGTTGGAGTTATTGTACTTCAACTCAATTACAGTCTTCTGAAGGCAGAATTAACACCGGTTGCTGTAAATATTGTTAGCAGCTTTGCTGAAAGAAAGCGAACTGCTCAAAAGCCAATTGCCCCAAACAAAACAAAAAGACACCTTAATAAGCGACACCATATCTGAACTGTGTGCACATTCGAAGCAAGTTGCCTGCATATCAGTAATTTATTGTATGTGAAGTGCTTTGAGACCTTTCTGAGAGACGTGGGTACGACTCTTTAACTAAATGCAAGTTTTTCCCCTTAAAGTTTTGAGGGTTTAAGAAGTGGAATACACAATATTAACCTGCAATAAAAGGAAGCACCTTTTCAAATCAGATTCACATATATCTATCATTACGATCCGGTTTTCATTTCGCTTTACTTACTGTGTTTTTTAATGACTTTTTTCGACTGTAGGAAGGTGCGATTTAAAAGCAGCAGATCTTTCGCTGTAGAAATGCTGCCTGATGAGTCTGTGTGTGGAAAAAAAAACTGTTTACATTTTACAGGAATTTACGGTCTCTGAGCGGAGCCAGTGGACGGCGCCCGTGCCCTGCTAATTAACGCCTGGAATTCCAGACAACGCCAGGGATCGGAAATCCTGCCCCCCCCCCTCCTTAATCGAAATGCTTTGAAAAAAAAGACAAATAAACTTCGGAAAGCAATATTTCAATTCCCTTTACATTATGGCAAAACTGGCTTAAGACAAAGAGACTGCCTATCCGCTCTAGAGGTCTCGTAAAGCGTTGGCCGATAGGAAATAAAAACTCAAAAAACGTTTATGAGCAAATTGGAGTTTGCCGATTTATTCCTTGCAGATTATACGATTTCGTAGAATTTATTGGCGTTGCAGCAACGGTTATTAGATTTTGTGTTACTGTAAAATAGTCATTCAATAAATGCCTAAAAGGTGAACGAGCTACTTGGCGCACTGAAACACATAAATGCTTAATCAGACATGGACCTCACACTTAAATACAATACACACCTGTGTGGGAATCCACATGCCCGCTGTTTTCCTTTCCATTTAACAATGCATACTGACAGTTTTAAGAAGCAGTTTCACTGACACTGACAATAGCGTACGTGGGTTTTTTCTTCGCACGGTTCAGAATGGACATTATATCCTCGTTGAGTTCGGCTTTAAAATTAACTTCGAACTGTCATTATAATTTTAAATGGGAGTGCAGGAACAGAGAGACCTGGGGTGTTTTTTTTCACACAAATCTTTGACGATGGCAGGACAAGCTGAGAAGGCCGTTAAAAAAGCATATGTGATCTTTAGTTTTATAAATAGAGGCATAGAGTACAAAGGCAAGGAAGTTATGCTAAACCTTTATAAAACACTGGTGAGGCCTCAGCTGGAGTATTGTGTTCAATTTTGGGTGCCACACTTTAGGAAGGATGTCAAGGCCTTAGAGAGGGTGCAGAAGAGATTTTCTAGACTGGGGGACTTCAGTTATGTGGAGAGACTGGAGAAGCTGGGATTGTTCTCCTTAGAGCAGAGAAGGTTAAGAGGAGATTTGATAGAGGTGTTCAAAATCATGAACGTTTGGATGGAGTAAATAAGGAGAAATTGTTCCAGAAGGGTCCATAACCAAAGGACACAGATTTAGGGTGATTGGCAAAAGAACCAGAGGTGGCATGGAAACGTTTTTTTATGCATTGAGTTATTATGATCTGGAATGCACTCCCTGAAAAAGTGGTGGAAGCAGGTTGAATAGTAACTTTCAAAAGGGAATTGGGTAAATAGTTGAAGGGAAAAAAAATGCAGGCCTACGGGGAAAGAGCAGGGAAAGTAAGACTAATTGAATAGCTCTTTCAAAGAGCCGGCACAGGCACGATGGGCCGAATGACCCCCTTCTGTGCTGTACCACTCTATGATACTACTACGATACTATGATCATAGAATCATAGAAGCATACAGCACAGAAGGAGGCCATTTGGCCCATCATGCCTGTGCCCACTCTTTGAAAGAGCTATCCAATTAGTCCCACTTTCCCTGCTCTTTCCACATAGCCCTGTAATATTCTCATTTTCAAGTATTTATCCAATTCTCCTTTGAAAGTTACTATTGAATCTGCTTCCACTACCCTTTCAGGCAGCTTTTTTTTTGGTTGTGAGCGTCTTATTCTGCTGCACCGACGCAGTGTCTTGCTTGGCAGGGCTACCCCACTGTTTTAAGCCGGATACGGTGCCAGTCTGCAAAATTTTTTAAGAGTTTGACCGAAGGAGAAAAGTTTACGATCGCGTCCTCGATTTTGAGACAGTGAGACTCCACAGTGTGCGAGCCTGTGCCACGTTCTCGAGCGACATGTTTGTAACTTACTGTACAATTCCATTTTCTCTTCCTTTTAAGTTTTAGTTTAACTGAAACAACCGATAGCACATAGCTCGGGAACATGATTCCTATTTGGGAATTAGCTGCGCTACCACTGACCACCATTAACTCAAACGTGTTGGGACCGTGAAAGAGACATCACAGTATGATAAGGCTTAAGTTAGGAATTAGGAAATAAGGCGTCCTAAATAAAGTGTTAATATCAGCATCTTAGATAAAACAGTGGAACTACTGGTCTTTATTAAAGGATAGATGGGGAGCATAGGGCAAATTAAGACTGCAAAAATGCAAATATTCGTAGTATAAAATATGGAAGTGACTGTGTTATTCGGGGCTATATGTAATCTCATTTATACAGTTATTGTGTTTCCGACAATAATTTAGAAAATCAAATAACAAGCCCGAAGCTCCCTTTTATTCTGGAATGTGTACTCCACAGTAAGGTTGTAAGTCTCGCTCTTTGAAGCGGTCGCCTGTCAATGTTTATTTTACTGTATTAACTGACTACCTTGTTTCAACACTATTTTAGAAAACGCGAGATGGAAAATTGCACACATTCTTGGACATTAATGTGAGATCAGATGCTGTGAAAATGCATTTATTTGAGATTGGGACATAATAACAATTACTTCAACTGAGCAAACCTCACGGATCCAGATCTGAAAATCTGCCTTATATCGTATACATTCAGAAGGTGTATATCGCTGGCTTTAGATTAATTGCTTAGTAGAACGGCTGGGATTTATAAGGGTCACGCTCGTATTCTTGTTGCAATAATAACAGACTTATTTGTAATTACTGGAGCGGTAGTGATTATATGGTGTTCTTAACAGGTTTTGTGTAAAATGTATATTATATCAGTAGATTAGTTTAAAATTTGAACGATCTGACTCTCGGGAGTTGGCCGTTTCTGATCCTCACTGTAACAGCCACGTGAGGTAACATGTAAACAGTGTAGTGAGATTTACAATATGACCACATACATCTATTTATTTTATGGAAGTTGGTTATGTATGAATTTCTTTGTACATATTCTCTGTTGATCGGTCACTTTTTCTTTCTATATACAATGGAATCCGTACAAAAGGCGGATCTCATCAAAAGCCCATTTCTTATCCAGCTGTACAATTCCACTTCCCTTTCACTCCCGTTTCATAGAATCCATGATGCAAACATGGTGCTTAAATACACTCTCGTGGTCCAAGAGTAAACGTGGCCAGTTACCGCATGCTCACTGACTATAACCAGAAGTTTTTTCCCCCCTCTTCTCCATCTAATCACAGCCGCTTGCTTTAGAAGTTCGCTGCCTTTTGTATAAAATAAAGTTTTCGTTAAGGTATTTCACGTTTTTTTTTGGTTTAATCTTGAATTGCGGAATGAATAATGACACCAGCTTGCCGCACCAAGCTTTGAACTGGGCGATGTTTATCTGTAGTTTATAGTAATCCTGATCCCAGTATAATCCTAATCAACGCATTATATCTCTAGGCAAATAATACATTTAACAGGATCCAACTCTATGTGTATTTAAAGGTGCCAACACTATATTCTCTATACATTTTGCCTAGCTTTTACTTTTTAAAAAAATTATTCACGCCTTAAATACATTGGACTTTTTTTGCTTAAATTAGAGACTTCAATTTACAAACAACTGTACGGGCCCTTGAATATTATATTTCTTTGTATACACGATGCAAGGAAAATAATTAACTGTAACTTGTTCTACTACAGATGGCGTTTTCGAGATAGTCCATTTTAAATCTATTGTTTCAAAACAATGTAATAAACTTAACACAAAGCGAAATCCCCGTTTCAACGAGTTAATTTCGAATTAGATACCTTATTTTACGAAGTGTTAGAGAATGTATGTACATCGTTACAAACGGGAAGAAAATCGCATTTATGTAGCGCCTTATCACATTTCTTAGGAACGTCTCAAAATGCTTCACACACAAATAATGCAGTGACTCTTCTGTGAGTCTTCTCTTCTGGGAACAGAACCAAACTTGGTGCTGCTTTTAACCATGTTTTTAATTCTATAAATCTGATTAAATGTTCTGGTTTTATATTTCCGGAGACGTGGCTCGCACTCGTACAACTTTGACTTGCCAGAAGTTATATAGCACGGGTTCTCCTGTTAAATGTTATCGCTCTATAACCTTAACCTTGCTTAACCTCCCAACATCGCCTTCAGACTTTACACCATTTACTCCTAAATCTTAATCCTCGCACAATCTCTTAACATTCACCTCACTAACCCGAAACGACTTTAGTGTATAGATCACGGGCGGGCACAGCCTGGTTCCGTGCTGCAGCTTGTGATAGCGTGTCAGTCTCCGAATTCTATTTACCTCAAAACATATTTCTCAAGAATTTCAAATTGCATTCTACCCTTGGTCTACTTGTCAGTTCCTTTTCATTTTTTTCCAGTCTGTCCTTTATATGAAAAGCAGTCTGCATGTGGAAAATATGCATTATTATTCACAGTAACTGCATTAATTCAGAATTTGAACGTGCTTTGCGTAACTGAAAGGTAATGAAATGATATTCATGTATGTATTTATGTATTTATGCCTCCACCCCTATATGGACATGTTTATGTATATTTTGACCATCTCTATATGCCAGTGTCTGAATCTTTGTATTTCTGTATTTAAACAAAGATATTACTCATTCGGCATTCATCTAAATAATCTAAACAAAACATAAATATATTAACAAAAACTATGCAGAACGCAGTGAACTTCCAAAACGCGTTTCTATCTCTATATATTGCTCTTAGCGAACACGTGATAATTGGGAATAATTATTCTTGGATCAAGGGTTTGCATAAATGCCATGTTTGGATCATGAATTCTATTAAGTGAGATTGATCTTTGAGTGGTTTAGCAATGCAATGCATTTATACATGTATAACTGTACCTGTGTGTGCATATGTTTGTGTCTGCCTGTTCGTGCGAATGTGTCTATCTGTTTCTGTATATATTTATAATGGTCTGGATCCATGTATGTCTGTCTACATGCACATTGATGTGTGCACATATATACAGCGATTCTGTTGCATCTACTCCTATTCAAAGATATGTGCAGTGTAAAGTCACAATCCAATATGTTAACAATGTTTAACAGGCACCGGTAATATCGTTAGACCGACGTCAGTTACAAACATGCCTTACTTATCAGAAATATCACCCGAACATTTTAATACCAAAATTGATTAGCAAGCGAATTAGATTTGGACAATCCAACAAAAATCTTACAAATAATAATGACAACAAAACACAAAACAGAACCGAGATGGCGTTATATTTGCTTGTGCGGGAAAATTCCGCACAGAATAGGAAATTTGTATTAGAACACCAATAGTAATTGTTACTCTTTACTGTCGAAGTCATTAACTTTTAATCTGCTTTTTAATTGTTTGTGCCCCAACAATGTTTTTTTTTAAATTTCAAGTGGGATTTGACGCGATTATGTCTCTGGTTATATAATCTAATAAATAAATATAAAATGACCACGTTAACGGCGATCTTAACCTACGTTTGCCACTAGATGCCACTAGTTCCTGTTGTAAACATCACAGAGTATAAGCTACTCATATTTACGTCAAGAAATCTGACGCCTTTAGAATGGGTTACTTAGTTCCAATGTTGCTTAGATTGTAATTAAAAGATTTCAATCAGATCTTTTTTTGTGAATAAGCTGCTGATGTTTGGGAACTGTAATCTTCAAAGACTCACACTGCTGTAAACTGTAACCGAGCGTTTTATTTTATTATTTAGCGGGGGAAACTTTATTTGGAGCCTTTGACTACCTCGTTCAAACAATTTTTTTTGTTAAAACAGTCTTAATTAAAAATAACATTTTTCATAACTAATAAATGAACTTGGTATACAAGTTCTGCTGAATTGCTATGTGTATCAAAGCACAGCGACTTACAACAGGCTGTAGAGCATAGTTAAAAAAAAGTTATGAATTAGGTTTACTATTTGCAAGGTTCCTTCAATCCTATCTCAAAAAGATGCAGCCCTAATTTTGATGCTAAGATGACAGTCTGAGACCAAATTCCGGTATATATTAAACAGGCGGGACACAGGGCATTGGATTTTTAATTAAAATGACAAGTGGCTGTACAGTTATTCTTCTAGATATAATCGGTTGTGTGGAAACTTACAGCAGCGTGATTTTTTTCTTCTCATGTCATTTTTTCCCTTTTTATTATACCTTTTTTTGATTCTTGTTTCATGTTTTTATTCTTGGAATTGCTTAGATTTCTTCTACATCCACCCATTAGGGACATTAGTAACGTTTACAGTCATAACCAACATCTGATTAATTCTAACGACCATTCCCTCTCCGAACAATCTTTCAGCTCAAGGGGAAAATGCTTCTAGATATTGGAATGCAATGTAAACGTGCGTTTCCAGTTTTTAAACTGCACTTGCATTTAAAACAAGCGATTTTCTTTAATGTATACCCTGGCTGTGCCATTATTCCTCAAGCAGTTTCCAGACAGCTCAGGTACCCGACACGACTTTAAATAAAGAATAAAGACCCTGGCTTTAATTCTGATTGATTTCACCATCTGTCTAACTTCCATGAGGAATAAGCTGTTTGATGTTTGATAATTATTATAGTCGATTGAAACCACCGTGATCTCACATCCCAATGTCGAACAAATAAAGATAAAGTATTCAATATATCATTAGGCATGCTAACAATTATTGGTGTCTAGCGTTTTTCCGAATGGAATGATAGAAAATGGACTTAAACGACCGAGGGGTCATTGAGTGTCAGTCTTGAACGTTTAGTAAAACTAACAGAACTATTAGAGAACTAATAGAACTGACCATTTTGTCCAGCAAACGAGGCCCAAATATTAACCCCTTTAAAATGCAATGAAAATCCCAGGGCCCACATTTGGAATAAGTCCCAGGCACAAACCTGTCTGATTTTTGTACAGTCACTTGCACGTGTCTGTCCCATCAAGTCACAACAACGCACCGTCCCGAGTTTGGACAGGTCAATCCGTGATGTCCTATCTGCCCCAACCCGCGGAGCCATTCTGTCTCCTTCAGCCTGTGTGCAATGCAAAAAAAATATACATTTCTACTGTTCAAACTAACTCAAAGGCCTGCAACGGATGGACCAGTGACGTCCTAGCAGCAAGATAAGAAAAAAATATTATTGATAACTGTATAAAAATCTCCCAACCCGTCAGCGGAGCCATGCATCCCACCGGTGAACAGATCCTACCCAATTGTTTAAATTTGAAATAAATGTGTTTCCATTCCTTTTAAAATTTTGTAAGATTTCATTATATTTTACGGAGATTCAAATTAGAACATGGTGCATGCACGTTATTGGAATATTTAGGAAAACCGCCGGAAATTCAAGACCGAAGCGAAACTGCGGTTCGTTTAAAGAAAGATGGTAAACCGTATATGATAAAATCCCGTAAATGTAAAGTATAAGTTGAACAGTGTAAAACAATGTAATCGAACAAAACGTGCAATTGAACCGCAAAATATGAAGGGTTTTTAATTCAAGGAAATTTCCTTCTGTTAGATACTTCTATAATTGTTTATTCTGCATTTAAGTAACTTCAAAGATTATTTAGAATATTACGCTCCTATAACGCCCATCCTTAAATATTTATGACATTATTATGAAGTATTAACGACGTATTTCAAACCAAAAGCCTGTGACCGTACCAACGTGGAACAGAATGGTTGAAATATAATTACCAGTTTGTACACGAAGGAAGGAATTCTATCCGACTTTTGCCAAACGGAGGATCAATGCACGTGAAACTTTCTTTGGAGTACTTCAAGCTGCACTGGATATCAAAATTATTAATGAACGAATCCTTTTCTTGGTACTGAAAAGATTTGTGACACAGTTAAAAACTCCTATATATTTTCTCTCGCAATGAAATATGCTTCTGTGTTTCCTTCTTTTCAAGGGGTTTCAAGTGGTGTTCGATGCGCTGCTCCACTTTTCTTGTCAAAATGTTTACTATTTAGTTATTGCCAAAAAAAAAATCCAATGACAAACACTGAATCTGGCTCCATAGCCTGAAAACAGACAAACTGCAGAATCACTGGCAGTGACACCCAGGCCTCGACCACTTGGGAGGTCTTCACCGTACCGCAGAACAGAAAGGGTCTTTCTTTAATATATATATATATATATAATCACAGGTCTGGTTCGTTATCGTAGCCTTTTGGAGAGGCGAAAAGGGAGAAAAAAATGTAACAAAAGAACGTTTGGTGCATGAGCCTACAACGAATCTGCCTCTTTAACTGAGCAAGTTTTATATGCAAAGGAATAGTGAAATGTCGATTTTTGTTAAGAGAGATTTTCCCTGCACGCTTGTTCAGCATTTTGGAGCTTATGACCTTATTTTAATGTTTAATTAGACAATTTTTTTTTGCAACTTTCACAATCAGACTTGTCGCTATCATAACGCGCGCCTATTGTGTTAACATAAAAATCAATTAAGGTTTTTGGCTCTACGAAGAAAAACGAACTCTCCTTACTTGTGTTACTAAGTGTAATCTCACCACCTCTCTCCTCCACACACTGATATAAATCATGTTTTCAGGTTTTTTTAAAATTTCAGATTTCCCTACAAACTATTGTGACCGTTTCAGATTCCAAGCAGTTACCGGCTAAATTTTAAGGGCATTTCCTGCAACCCCCCCACCCCCCTCGCCAAATTTTTAAAAAATTGAGATTTGTTAAAAGCGGCCACGTCTCCTGCAGTCGGCTCCTGCTTTGGTGTCAGCGTCTCGCAACATGTGCTAGCAACCTTTGGTTTTGACGGTTACAGAAAGAAATGAGAGAAATTGGCAGGAATGTGTCCCTGTTGTACATAAATGAATGGAAATTGAACAACTCGTTCTCCGAGCCTCTCCTTTTGGATTGTTGGAGTAACAATCATTTTACTTTCAGTCTCAACAAGCAATTGTTTCCGACTCATGCAAAGACGAATTTTGACAAGATAGATGAGCTTTTTTTCCTTAAATTAATCTTTGCCTTTCTGCATAAATATGTGCCATATACATATTGCACACACAAATATATGGCATATATATTGCATACATATATTGCACACACACACACACACATATATATATAGCTCACATTCCTGGCAAGTTCTGTGTAATAGTAAAGAGAATGTTTTCAAGGATTGCCATTGTTTGTTATTGGTTCTGAGTTAATAAGGTTTCACGATTAATATGCAAACACGGAAACACTACGTAGAAAGTCGGAAGCGTCCCAAACAGGTCCCCGATCTTCAACAAGCCGGTGACTCTTCACAATTAGAAAATACCAAGGGCAACGAATGGTGTCAGAACAAATTTAAGGTAATACACACCCCCCCACACAAATCACCCTATATGCTATACGTAGAAATACATTTTGTTATTTTGCCAAAGGTCGACTTACCTTAGAAATGAAAAAAAAATAATGATTTTTAGGCCAAATTAATCTGAGAGTCTCGCTTCGGAAACAAAAGGGAAAAATCGAATTCGTTTTGTTGATAAGTTGAAAACAAAATATCAGGAAGGAGAGTGCGCGAAGACCCTTACGGGTCCCAGAATAAACTGAGAGCTCGGTATGGTCAGATGAGGGGGTGAAGGAGTGGTAAGGATGTTTAGATATAAAATTCCAACTCTGATGAATTCAGACGTGCCTGATTTGCCGCGACGATATGCTTTCGATCGAGTATATGGCGAAAGGGCTGTGGAGACGTACAGGACAGTGCGGAAACCCAATCTCACATACAGTAGCGGCAAGGCCTCAGCTCCATCTGGGATCTGTCACACTGACAGCGCCATAGGTCAGAGACAGACTCACCCAAAAACACAACACAGCATCTCCAGAATATCAGACCATACACCCACTGCCAGATAGCGTCCAACGCGACTTTCCCGCGGCTGTACGTTCAATGGTCTGTCAGAAATTAACACCGAGACAAATCCTCGGCATTTTCAATACGGACTTGGAGCTCAGGTTAGCTTTTCATTTGCCTGCCCCTTGACTGCACTTTTAATGATCATAAATCGAATATACCATTCTGAAAATTTAGCATTTGGCGTATATTTTTTTATTAAGATTTAACCAAGGTATGGGCAATGCAGCCATTGCATAAACTAGTCCAAATGATTCCCAATGTTGTTGTGGATGGTGCAAATGATGTGTTTTCAGACTCCTGTTAGGTTCGGTCTTACGAATAGCGCGCTCTCTCTATATAAAAATACCCATTGTTAACAACTTTACATATCGATAGGGTTGGCGCCTCAAATATATATATATATATAAACTGATGTGTTTTCAGGTTCCTATTAGGTTTGCTTTTACGAATAAAAGCAAAAAATGCTCAGTAAGTCAGGCAGTATCTGTGGAGAAAGAAACACTGTTAATGTTTCAGGTCGAAGGCCTTTCGTCAGAACCGGAGAGGTCTTCGACCTGAAACGTTAACTCTGTTTCTGTCTCCACAGATGCTGCCTGACTTACTGAGCTTCTCCAGCATTTACTCTTCTTATTTCAGATTTCCAGCATCCGCAGCATTTTGCTTTTGCTCTTACGGATGTCTCTCCCTCTTTCATTAACTTCCATTGTTAACTTATTAAACGTCTACAGAGTTGGCGCCTCATGTATATATCATATATATATATTTAGAGAGAGAGACATTTAATGAGTTAACAATAGAAATTAGTTCAAGTCACTCGATCTGAAGACCCTTACAAGCATTTGTGTTCGCATGTACACTCCATCCCATATATTCTGCAGCCCAGCTATGAGCACATTCCTGGCAATTCCCTGATATATGGAAATCGTTATCTGACCCCAGGTTTGCTGCTCGCATTCTGGCCCAGTCAATCTTGTTTATATTCCCGTCCGGTTACGTTGAGCAATTGTTTCGCCAATCTCCACCCCATTGAAGACAGACACTGCACGAAATCCAGATATTTAAGGCTTTAATTTTGGATAATTCACTATTAAGATTTTTTTTCTGTTACATCTCATTTCCCTAACTGCTTTGACCAAATTATGGAGTGCTTAGAGAAGATTACTCAAGGATATAATTAACAACGTGAATGTCGAAATAAGTATAATTAACGTGGACTTTTTATATTATTTTGGCTGATCTGTAATTATCACCATAACTTTCAAAGTTTCACATACGAGACGAATACTGAGTGGTCAGTAAAGTAGATTTTTTAACGCCATAAAGCAAGGCAGCTTCCAGAAACCTTCGCTCTTTTTAAAAACGCTATTCTTAAAAATCTGTCAGACGAAGAGCAATTTGATTTTCGATAAAGGACATCCCAGCTACAAAGCGATCAGTTAACGTAATCTTTTTTATCCCTCAGCGAAATTCATTCATTCATTTAAAAAAATATATTTACTATAAGAACCTGATTGCCGTCTCTGTTATAATTGGAATGCAAATTGCTGGAGGCTCCCCAAATCTATTTTAAGGAGAGTACCTCATTCGTCACAATTAACCAGTCCCTATAGCTCATAATTTTAGGAAGCCAATTCAAAATGGAGGAAAGGCCAAGAGGCCACCAGCTTAAATCTAGCAATGAAACTTTGGTACCATAACAAAGGGACCTCCAAACATAGGTCGCTGTTTCTTTTATGGAGAGTGTGGGGGGCTTTTCCCCTCCCTTAAAATGTGCCAAATTGGACTATGTAATTCTTTCACCTTGTAAAATAATTTTTTTTTAAAAACTTTTGATTTCGAGATGCAGTACACCCAGTGTTAGGCTATTATTTTACTATTAAAAATATATCACAATAGTCACTACTTCGTCACTGAAAGATTGGGTACATTATTTTAATAAAAATGGCAGTTTCCAGATTTACATTGCTAGACACGGTTATTTCAAAGCTGAGCTCACCTAATGCCATCCATTTGGACTGAATGAAACTTTGTCAACAATAACAAGGTTGTGCACACCGGGTCGTGCAAATTTCTTTAATGCCTTCTATAAAGCCCACTGTAGAGACCGAAAATCGACTGGAAACTTATGAATCACGTCGTAACGATCGTAAGTTTCAGTCAATTTTACCCACGCATGAAATAGTTCCACAGAAAAAAAATGCTTAATCATTCGGAAATGTAGAGTCTAGTCTAGTTATATATATATATATATATATATATATATTTACACACACGGATTATGTATATATGCACACACTTATGCATATACACATACATTTATATCACATTATATATGTATATACACACAGATTCTATGGATATATACACACTATATATGTACATATCACACATGACATATCTATACGCTCACGCGTAAACATATGCATATACATATGTGTGAATGAGAATATTTCCATTCGTTAAACCACAACACACAGCCCACATACACTGACACCACACACACACACCCACATACTCTCAAACCATACATATACACACCACACTTGGCCTCCACACACACTCTCTCGCTTTTTCACTCACGCACACATTCTTTCTCGCACACACAAACACTTTGCAGTTGCCTTTAAAAGTAGCCAAGGAGGATATAACACGCACTGCACTCTCTGTTACCGCGATGGAACACATTTAGCACAGGATCCCGAATGGCGCACACGTACATTTCTGCAACACACACTGGCATCTGCATTCCGTATTTTGAAATCTAATGCCTCCAACTGGAAGGAGTTGGGATGATTACACCCAATTCGAGAACAGGATGGCTCCTGGCCGTCTGATCTGACGTCAACATGTCTATAGGCAACTTTGGAAAGATAGAGAATGCAACCGGGGGGGAGGCCTGAGCACAGTAATCACTCCCAGATGTCTGTAATACCAGAAATAAGAACTTGTATGGTGTTGCAAGATCAAACTTTAAGCCAACAATATAAAATACGACGAACAAAGTCGCAAAAAAAAACTGCCCAGAGGAACAGAATATATTGCTTTCGGTGAGGATAAATAGAGAAGTTGGAAGTCTATATCGAAGACTTGTTTGAATCATGTCAGTTGCCATAAGTAGAATTCCAACAACTTTGTAATCTTTGTTTTTTGCAGATTTGACTGAAGAATAACTGGAAATAAATACATTTCCGAACAGGCAATGTTTGATAACACTTAACTATCAGATCGAACCGATTTGGGGTTAAAAAGTAGTTAGTATTTTTTTTAACCTTCAATTCAGAAGCGTTGCAATCGTTTAAAATACAGGTATTAAATATGTTTTTAAAAAAAAATGTTTTGCATGAGAACGAGCCACCTGCTTGTAAGGTCAATTTTATTTCTTTGTTTTTTCTCCTGGCATCAACCTAAAGGTCGTTCCAAGGTCAAGGATTATCTGACGCTTCAATCGGAGGGGAATGGCCCGTGAGTTTATCTTTGACGCCATCTTGACACTGATAACAAATTATCAGCAATTATCTGGTTATTGGAGCCATTCGGACCTGCTAATATCATGTTAAAGCTAATCAATTGGTATGGCCTTTAGGGATATGCGTGTTGAGGGGGGAAAGTCCGTGGATGTCCCAAAAAAAAGCAAGAGACAGGAGGTAAAGATAGTAGGCCATTGATGCTCGAATTAACATCAAGATGATGCCTCCTTATCGGGTGGAAGTTTCAAGTAGATTTTATATTCAAAACCCGCCAACCATTTCAGCGTACTGGGGTCAATTCAGGACTCGAGATTATAAGGGAGCAGGCTATTGCACTATCTATGTATATAAAGTGATATATTTATAATCAAATGCGTGTGTAACATTCACTACTAAATGTTGCACGTGTGATTAATTGTAAATATATCACCTTATAGTCAGTCACGTAGGCTGTCTATGTAAGCATTCTTTTACATAAATGTCAATTCTAATTCTTTAGAAAACGTTCCAGCCATTTGGAAGAAGACATCTGTCTGTATCTCTTTAACTCATAAGCCATTTTCTCTGCAAACATTAAGTACCATTGTTTATATGCTATAACTCATAGGCATTTAAAAAAAACTATTTGTATATATTATAAAAGACACATTGTAACACTGTGGTGACCCGACTTGATTTTGCTTTCTTTGATACAAGGGAGCAGTTATTGTTTACAGGTATGGGTAATCCAGACTTCCTTCTAGAGAAAAGAGGCTTTTTATTATTAGGCTGTGTTTTAAAAACGGAGATTATGGGTTGTTCGTGGGCCCCACCAATTGACGTAATTATGATTTAAAACATCGATTCATCAAAATGTCTCAGCTTCTCTGCACATAACAAGTCTATTCAATTGCCGCGATGCATATTCTGTCCAAACTTATTTTGGTCAAACACGCCAACAAGCAGCCCCAAATTACGACGTGAGACGCTTTAGATGCACTATTGTGCGCCTCTATTGCTTTATAGCATGCAGGTCCTCTTTGCACCCCTTAATGCCCCAATGTGCTGTGGATATATACATACGTAGATATATTGGTTTGCATAGGGTAATTGCATCATTTTACGGACTGGTTATTATACTGGAAACAATGAAAATGCAATCTGCGCAAAACGATTCCAAATTTCAACCATAGCTTACTCAAACGCGAGAGTTTATACTGCAAATACCGACTGAATCTATCGGCTCATTACAATCACCGCGACATTTCAGGACTTTAAAGAAATTGGAAGGGAGCAATGGAAGAATTGACGATGACGAGAAAAGCTCAGAAACGAGGCGCAGAGTCCCGTGTTATTTAAGCAGTTGTACTTTTATAATCTGACGACTCAGATTAATAATCAGAATGGGAACAATTGGTGTTCAATCTTAAAATACAATCTTCAACAATCAGATTCTACATCAAATCCTTCAATTATTGCCGCTCCGCAAAAATAATACAATTGCTGATGTTTGACACGCGAGATCTAGTTGGAAAAAGCCAAGGGACTATTTTGAGTAAAATAATAACCTTTTTAGACACCCTCAAACAAATCAAACAACGAACTAAATTATTAATGGTGGTTGAATGGAATAATTCGACGTGTAACTTGCAACGATTACAGCTGCAATACAAATGCGTTCAGTTATGCCGATTGTGGCCTAAACTGGTGATGGGGTTGAGGGATAAGGCGAGTTGGGTGAGAGAAATTCTGCTTTAAATGAGAGTTGCAAAAATCCGAATGTGACCTTGACAGGCCCCGACTGTCGTTCAGCCAACTAACTCTTTGAAAGAATTTCCCTGGGTGAAAGGGAGGAAGGGGGTAGAGTGGGGGGTGTAGCCGCGGGGTGGGGAATGCAGAGAGCCATTCACTCGAATAAATAGGTTATCAGCAACACCAAGCCCACATGGTGTATCGAGGCCATGTCACTGACATCCCCGATAGTCCATCAATTTACCTCAGGTCGTCTCACTGCACCATTTAGCTTTTAACGTCAAATCGGGCATTTGCTTCGGCTCCGGCTTGTCTAGGGCCTAAATGTTTTAACCCTGCACATGGCTATTTTAAAGAAGGCAACATCCCCAGAACACAGAGAGCTGGTAATTATATCTATACATATATATTATAGATATCCTCTCGCTAGACATTATATATATTATTAATCTACCTATATATCTATCATCTGACACAGATATATATATATATAATCCTGCTTCCTCCCTCTTATTAAAATATATTTGTACCTTTTTTTTCGAAATATAGTAGCGATATCAGCCATCAGGAAATGACTGCTGTTTATTTGTTCAGAGGCTTAATCATAATGTGTCAGCCTAGTGGCACCCAGGAACACCAGTGCTGTTTAAAAAGGGATTAATCAAATAAACATATGGCGTACAGTGCAAACCGTGATCCGCACTACTTTGTACAATCCCTCGTTTTTAAGCAAAACAGCATGATATTTTAATTCCCTGATGCAACCCTCAGCACCCCCTTTCAAATTAAGTGTGCATCTTTGTTGTTGAATTACACAGGGTGAGGTGAGAATAGATTTCCTCACGGTATAATGTTTTTTTTGGAGGGGGGGGGGAGATTTTAATTTACTGTATATATTTTTTAAATGGCTGGGGATATTAGAGAAACTGAGCGCCGACTACAATTGCAAGCGTGTTGGGTCGCTTTTATTTACTGCTCAAAATAAACTGTAATATATTCCGAGTGAGTGAAAGTCGTGTTACGTGTTTTGAGAGTTGATGGTGAAAATGATCCAGGCATCGAGGCCAGTACCTTGTTAAAGAGACAGCGAGCCGCCGTTGGCTGGATTTAACAATCCACCATCAAAAATCAGATCACAACACCAGTCTACGTTGTTTGCTACTCGTGAAAATGCATTCAACCGAGATCTTCAAGCATTTACTTTCGTAAAATAAGCACAGTGATCATATAAGGGGATGACTTAAGGCCACGCAGGGAATGGAAAAGTGCATCAAAGTTCCCCTTGTAAGTGTGAGACAGACTGCAACCATCGCTCGTATTAGCAACAAATGCACTTCTATGTAAACACAGCAAACATAAAATATGACCCTTTAGGGCACATCACTTTTCCCCATCCACAGTCAGTTTTGTTAACCCCGCAACCTTTGCCTTTGGAACCTATTTGCACGAGGGTGTAAAGCTTCTCTTATCTTTTATGGGCAATTGCAGATGTACCTACCCGAACTGGCGGTGCGTGTCATAAAAAGAGAGAAGGGATAATAATACACCCACAGCGTGCAAGCACCGAGACATTCCGGCTCACTACACAGTGACACGGGATACTGAAACGTACTGTGCAGAAAAAAAGGTCTGACATGAACAGTTGTACGATTGATTTTTAAAAAAAACTTGTCTTAAGACCTGCAATCGCCAGTTAAATAATACTCAAACCGGCTCCTCCCGAATGGTGATATATAAAATGTTAATACCGAACACACACACACACACACACACACGTTTAAGCGATACCTTTCCAGAAAGTGCATTTCTTGAGGCGCTATAAACACTGTGAGTTCCAGCACTACTCCTGACTATCTTCCACGGGTTGCATTTCAGGCCTGTCACAAGTCAAAAGTGACTCCGCATAACTTAAATGTTTTTTTTTCTTTTTTAAAAAACAATCAGTGCCATTTTAACAGCAACGGTTTGAGCCTAGAAAAATATATTTCCTTTTCAAGTCTTCGAATGCACATGGAAGCCTGTACAACAAAATAAACATACACGACGAAGCAATTTTAAGCATTCCGCAACCCCCGCCCCCGCCTCCGCCCCTCAAGTAAAATAGACTTTTTATAGAGAATTCATGTTCTGGTAGGGCCCACAGAAAGGGGTCAATCTTTAGGCCCAATCTAACCAGGCTGATTTGTTGACTACATGTCCTTATTTTGTCAACTGCGAAGTTTTTTATTTTCTGTTCACCCCACAACCCTAAGGTTTATATCGACTTAAAAAAATCCTATAATCAGTCCATCTATTAAAAAACATTTTTTTTGGGGGGTGGGGGGGGGTGGGAGTTATCTTAAAAATCCCTGTAGGAATCAATCCACGTTCCCCAGACAAGAACGCTTACTCAGCGCCGGGGAATGTTTGGAAACCTTTGCAAATCTGTTATAATTAATGTGTTGGAAGTCTGCCATTTGCGATTTAAAGTACAAAAAAAAACGTAATTCTAGCGCAGTTACAAAAAAACTTTAAACCTTACAACCTGATGCCAGACGACCCTCGTTTGCGAAAGGCAAACATTTAAAGATAATTATTGGACCTGATTTTCTTTATTAATAGGTCAAGCCGTGCTTTCATCACGGGCTAATATCACAGCTATTTGCCTTTTCATCTTTCCGTTATTATCTATCCAGATCGTGTTTAACGTACCCTGAGTTTAATCTATTCGCGTCAGTAGATCCAGTCGAAATGATGCAAATGTGTATATATATATATATACTTTTGTTAAAAAAGTGTTTTTTTTATTGACAATAATTACAACGTTTACATCTCGAATATTAAATCTCCAATTTTTGGACGGAAGTGCACAAGTCAAACAATGATTGGAAAATAATCGAACGAAATACTGCATGACCACAACACAACAACAGAATACTATATACTGCACACTAACATGACCAAATTGCACTTTGGTACACCTACTTTTCGTTCCAATATAACGTTAGAAAAAAAACCTTGAATATTTATATCCAAAAAAGACGTACAAGGTACTTTCAAAGATACACTTCACATACATAATTCTTTATCGAGAAATCTTTGTGTGTGTGTGTCTGCGTGCTATAAACATTTAACACTTAAAAGGAAAAAAAAACATTCACATCTACTATGAAACAATACAACCCCTTACCAATTTGGCCTTTCTCTTCAAAATGTGGAATGCTTTTACTTCCAACAATCCGCTCTTTCTCTCTGGGGTGGGGTAAATTGCACATATAAATAAAGTTGTTTCTGAACATATAGCTTCTGTCGACGTGCGAAAGTTTGTGTGACAAATACTTTGGGAAACAAATCTGGAAGTCTCTTCTCCCCCCACCTTCTAAGTTCAGGTTCAAACTTTCACTGTTTGAGTTCCAAAGCCCAGACGTGCTGCGGCCAGCCAGTCCTCCCTTTTGTTTTCTTGTCGTTGCTGCTGACTGTATTCTTCAAAACTTCATTCTGCCAAATCCCAGCAAAGTGAAACGCAAGACGATTATTTATGATGCAACTGGCGCCCCATTGAAAATACAAAATAAATGCACCCACAAAAATACACCCACCCTTTCTACAACTCATAAAACATACATTCGCACAAGCACGCTATTTTTTTAAAAAACGAGTATTTTAAGCAATTATGTCCTAGCTTCTGCTACGAAACCTCTGGATTCAGCTTATATTTCCCTCCCAGAAAACTTACTATGGAGTATCGTGACTGGTTCCATGATTGAGCCATATATACTTCTGGTTTTCAGATAATTTGTGTTTTTTGAGTAAACACTTCCACATTTAGCCTATGACCTGGTCGTTTTACCATATTCTCCTCGGTGTTAATAAGCTTTCCCGTGGAACATTGTTAGTAGCAGAAGCCAACGGTAAATTTGTTTCTTTAAAAATTGCTTTGGAAAACAAAAGCGACTGCTAACTCAGAAATTGTATTCGGTAGGGTTACTGCAAATAGGTCTTCGGTGCGGGAGAAACGGGTTTTGTTAAAGCTTGAAATATTCTGTCAACAGTAATGCTTCTTAAACCAGGAACTCAGTTAAGCTGGGATGTCCAGAACTCAGGGCTAACGTTCAAAAGCTGCACCCTCCCAGAACACTGCTTTTACTGGTAGTTTTACCTTTCTGTGCGAGGGATAAATTGTTAAAAGGATACGCCACAAAATAAGTTTGAAATTCTGCAAATGACTTCGGAATAGTGTTTGCATCGTTGGAACTACCAGTGAACGATTTAAAAAAAAACAATGGCAGGCATCCTGTTTCTCCAGCCTTTTGCAGGCCTGCTCAAATCCTATAAAAAAATTAAACTTGGTACAGTACCTGTAATTATTTCGTCCAGGCCTATTCCTTGCCCCCCCCCTCCTCCCTCCCAAAAAAAATTGCTTATTTTTACAAATTCCAATAGAATTCTCTAATCTATTTACAATTAACCCGAGCGCGCCTTTTTGCAATTAACTGATAAAATAATGTGGCATGAAACATCAACCAATTTGTGGTTTAAGGCTTATGGTTGGGAAATAGGTGGGAAAATTACTCTTGGGACAAAAAAAACATTGTGCAAAAATGTAATGTAACCAAACCCTAAGCTGAAAGAAAAAGATTTTTTTTTGGTTCTCTACACACACACACACACAAAAAAAAATAAAAGTGTGATCTTAATCGTCCTTACCAACTCGCGCTTCCTCTTCTCCTCCTTTACATCCACCTTCTTGATCTCTGCCTTGAAGGCCTCCGTCTCCACATTCTGGTCATCTTTGGCCAGGAGGTCCATGAGGTAGGCGATGTAGCTAGTGGCCAGGCGCAGGGTCTTGATCTTGGACAGCTTGGTGTCGGCCGGCACGTTGGGGATGCACTCGCGGAGCTCGGCAAAGGCGCTGTTGATGCTCTGAGTCCTGCGCCTCTCCTTGCGGTTGGCCGTTCCCCTGCGCTTGGTCGGTCGGCCGCCTCCTGCCACCGCCGCCGCCACCGCCGCCGCCGAAGAAGACGACGAAACGCCCCCGTACGACGAGTGGTCGAGCCCCGCGTTGCCGTTCGCGTACTCGGGGCTGTAGGAAGGCGCCATTGTGTAGTCGGGGGGAGACATCTCGGCGTGGCTGATGAGCCAGCCGTGGAAGTAAGGGCTCTCTTCGTGACAGCGGCTGGCGGCTGCAGCTGCTGCCGCCGCGGCGAAAGGATAACCATCGTGTACCACAGGGTGATGAGGGAATCCTCCAACTAAACTCATCTTTCGATTATAAAGCAATTTTCCCCAGTCCTTGTTTTTTTTTTGCTCTCCACAATTTATTGAAGAATTAAAGAGAAAAACAACAAATAAAAAAAAAACAAAATAAAGTGTGTAATTTTTTTTTTTTGCAAAACTCCTCTTCAGATATTTCACCCTTTTTGTTTTTGTTGGCGTTGTTGACCAAACAAACACAACTCTAGTGAAAGATGTTTTAGGCTTTTAAATATCGCGGTGCTTTACTTACAATCGACTTCCTCCATTGTGCTGTCTCTCCCTGGATTGTTTCCTTTGCATTAAATAACTGTCACTTGGAAAAAAAAAGCCTTCCTTAAAAGTGTGTTGTTGGGCTCCAGTGCCTACAAGCAGCATCAAGAAACACAACACAAAAAAAAAATAATTCTTCTTCAGACGGATTGGAAGGGGATGAGCACCGGTCTGCGTCTCACACACAGACACACACACACACACAAAAAAACAAACTTATTGCTAATCGTGCTCCAATATTTTTTGATCCAGTCACGACGAAGTTCAGCAGCAGTAGGATTTTTTCGAATTTGATCTCCATGTAAAGCTACATCTTTAGGGCAGCTTGGGTTAATATATGTCGTCAGAGCACCCGGCGGCCAATGGGGCTGCAAAAGGGGAGGCTCCCAAGCCGCAGCGTTAAAACTTCTCCTGACTGTTTACCTTTCTAATTGCCGAGGCTCACTTTTGGATTGGCTTGCGATTTCTTTTGCATAATGAAATTAACAATGTGTAAAAAAAAAATCTCGTAAACAGGTATTCTTCGCATACATCTTGAAAGATTTGCTCCTGGAAAGGTCGTTAAAAGATAACTATTAACAAAAAAGCCTGGAGACACCAGTGTACCTAATGCATGACGATTCATAACCTGTAAGCAAATAATGCGTGCAAAAATTGTTGTGGTAAGATTTTGAGTAAACAGTTTTATTTTGTCTCTAGTTCCTTCCTTCCCGCCAGCTGGATTTTTTTTGTTTTAATAAAATGCAATCGGTTGAGAGCATGCATAAAAGTAACTACACCCAGCGACGTTTCTCTTCCTTTCTCTCTCTTAACTCTTGTTTTAAGAGGTTGGTATATCGCGTTATTGCAGATGGAGAGTGTTTTTGCTGATCGATTTAGCGCGACTGGGGCTGATCAGATTCAACACAGACCAGTAACTGATCTGATGGGAGCACGAAAGGAAATAGTTAAAAAAAGGCGATGGCATTTCATCGCAAAACAAGCACTGGTTTAAGACAAAATCGCACGTCCTTCACTGGGGGACCTAAACGGTGAATACAATATGAGACATATTTTTTCCTGATAGAAATATGCTTTTTTAAAAAAATAACAAAGTAGTGTTTTACTGGGGGAACGGATCAAATAAGAAAGCAAAACTAGATAATATCCATTTTTCGAACCATCATTTCCCTTCACAGACTGAAAATTAATCAAACAGAATTGGGCCAAGGTGCGAATCTTGGATTAATAGATTACGACATTAAAATGGATTTGATTTTGAATAGAAAGTAACTGCCGTGAAATACGTATATAACCTCACAGAAGACAATATTTTTGATTTTTTTCCCCAGATTTCCAAACGGGCCAAGACATGAACAACGTACTTAAGATACCCAGGAAGACGAATTTGTGCAGAAAGAAGGTCAAGAGAACGGGAAGAGATCCAATGGCTTGTTGTTTTGTACTTGTTTATTATAATGTAGGTTGGATGAATCAGTTGGTGATAAAATAAGTCAATAATGTGTTTTAGTTCGGAGGAGGGTGGGTGAGCTAATTTCGTCTTCGTCGTTATTTTCTGTAACAATTTGGAAAAATAAAACTGGCAAGACACCGAAACACCCAATGTGGATTGGTTGTGGCTCGTATGAAGACTTCCAAAATATTGCAGTATAGATGGGCCTGTTTTACTCTTATCCTTTAACAGATCGTATCATGTACTTCTGCAAGGAATCATCAACTGAAGTTATTTAAAGCCGCACTGATTCATTGTATTCCTGTTTGAGTATCAAAGGCTCGTATCGACTAGCAAAGTAAAAGGCTTTGTTTTTTCTCTCTATAATTATCTTTATCCCAATTATCACTAAAACCCTGGCCGCAACGGACTTCTTGCCGTTTTCTTTTACTATTTTGGTTATATTTTCGAAGCCAGTCCAACCCACAAAAATACTAGATGGCTGAACAAATGGAATCATTGAGTGTCCCTATCGTATATCTCTATCTTGGAAAATTGATTTCTTAGTATATACAGTTTTGGAAAATCCCAAACACCGCGTACTAAATAGTGCGGTTTGTTTTTGACCGCAGTTTGCTGCCTTGTTTTAATGGAAAGCCTTATTGAGCAGTTTTAATAATCAATAAAGACATATACAAATCCTCCTTGTTATTTTACGTTTGTTTTTCTTGCTATACAAAGTAGCAAACGGGAAACAAATGTATAATGTAAAATATATATGATAAGTGAAGCGAGAATTAACACATTGTGAAAACGTTAACTTCAGCACTGGGAGAGGCCTAGATCATCTTTAAACGGAATATAACACTTGAAAAAGCGACAAAACAATTATATGATTAAATAGGGATTTTTTTTTAGAAAACAATCTTTGCCGATTTTAGAAACGCAGATCTTGGTATAATTCAACTGGTATGTTTGGATTTGAAATAAACATAAGAAACTTCAACTCCTGCTTTCTGTTAAGTACACTCCTTTGAATTTAGTTATTTTTCTGTTGCATCGTGCACGACTGTTCCAGACAGAGAGTGCCAGCAATATGGAATAGAGCATTCATTCTGTAAAAAAATAGAGCCGGCAACATTGCCCACTGTCCCGCAAATTACAAAGGGCTATGATTTTGCAACTACTAAGGGATGGGCCACTCGTTGCAGCAATTCTCAGCTTTAATCAAAAATGCTCCAAATATATTTTGGACTGAGCAAGCCGAAACCAAGCAGTTCATGCGAATGAAAATTCAACGTTTTCTCCCAGTCGTAAGGCCTGATACTCGATAAATAATCCAGTTGAAATATCATTCCGAGTATATTGGAATGCTGTTCAGCACAAAAGAAGAAATAAAAAACTGCAATACCATAGTGACTGCACGTGTGTTATTGTGTCGTTCAAATGAGCACTACGTAAAGTAAATGTTACTATTTTTCCAACATTTACAATTTACACACAGGCTATGACTTAAACGGGTTCCGTCTTTCTAAGCGAGAATCGTGTTAAATATTTCCCCAAAAGAACAATTGAAATTAAAGCGGGGCTGCAACGAATTGAAGGAAACAGTAGCTTGAGTAAGAAATTAAAGGATTCTGAGTGACTGTGGATGTATCGCTCCACGGTGAAACAGTAGCTTTGCTGGGCTGCAAACTCGATTTATGTAACGAAAAGGTGAAGGTTTCGTATAAAACATGGCGAGACAATCTAAATACGGCGATGGTCACAATCACCTCACTTTAATTTATCAACTTTTTATAACTGCAAACAAGTAACCGAAAAAAAAAGAGAACGATTTCTCAATTCAAATTACTTTTCCCCAGACTTGGCCGGATTGGAATAATAAGAAATATAAAAACGGTGCATACGCGAGATTCTGCGTGTATCTACCCTAGTTTATTACCAAGATAACCCAATGCCCTAAGTCAATAAAACAATATATAATATGAAATAATATATAAAATACTCGATGGTGAGAAAAATATAGGTTAAAAAAGGAAATACTGCATTAGTTTGGTAGGGTGGCTGTTCAAAGTGAGACTTTACATATAATCATTGTAAATATACATATTTATAGATATCCCCTCTCTCGATAGATATTATACATACTATCTACCATCTCTATCTATCTATCTATGTATCCACCTATCTATTACCTATCTATCATCTATCTTTCTATCATCTATCTTTCTATCTGTAAGGAATCTTACAATACCAGGTTATAGTCCAACTAGTCCAACTATAGTTGGACTATAACCTGGTGTTGTAAGATTCCTTACATTTGTCAACCCCAGTCCATCACCGGCATCTCTATATCTTTCTATCTGTGTGTGCATATACATCTACATACAGACACACATATACGCACACACACACACATATGTAGGCTATTTAGCACAGTTAAATAAATTCTTTCTCATTTTTATTTAGGTTACAACGACAGTGGAAAGTTCGATCCATTGGGTCAGTGCCATGGATAAGATAGAATTCAATGCCTTTCAAAATTCAAAATCAAAATTGTGATTCCGTTCTAAAAGTCAGGGAAAACAACTCTACTGAGTGCAATTTAGATGAAAAGCTTGGCCCGATTACTTAATTCTTTTTTCTTGGAGCAATACTGAGCAGATTTTGAACGTGGATCTACACGACCATATGGCTTAATTCCACGTCCACATTTACAGAATCTAGGTGTAGATGCAGCCCTATGGCTGTAGAGCTCTATGTACCAAACCTGTCTAGAGAGTGAGGTTAGACTAGGTGGAGGTAGGCTATTAGGCCTGCTTATGTGTTGTGATTCTATTTCGTTCTCCATCACTTTTTGGCACAATGTACTTTTAGCAAAGGTGTGCACGATTTTGTCTTGTGTCGTTTTAAAAAAAAAACAGTTTAAAGAAACGGTCACAGCACGAATGTTAACTTAATATGAGCAAAGATGAGCTGACCTTCCTCTCTTAACTCACCTACATGCATCCCAAAAAGTAACGGTCCCTTTAAGCGATAACAGGTATGTGCTGGTGGATGAGTTATTGAGATGCGCTGCCGCCGCCTCTCGTTGGGTGGCGCAGTTCAGTGCCAGGAGATTGCGAGCAGAATGCAGACAGGGCTATCTTAATTACACGCTACCATGCAGTAAGATTGTGTGTGTTTTTCTCTCTCTCTCTTCCTAACATATCAACAGTATGTTAACGTTAAACTCTGCTTGATAACGTATGGAAAATTGGTAAATTTATACTCGGGGCTCTTTTGAGTTCAGTGCTTGACAAAGGACCTTCTTTTAGTGCAAGATATTTCAACTGCTAAAGTGAATTTTATGCAATTCACCCCTGAGAGAGAAAAAAAGCACATTTTTGCTCATATATACGTCTGGTTTTGGTACAATAGAAACCGAGTACAGCGAAAAGAGCAAATCCTATTCATGCACGGGCTGATGATGATGCTTCGCTTTTTACATAATTTATTCTGAACACGATGTAAGGCTTAATACTTAGTCAGTTAGAAAGGAACTGTGAGTTGGTGACTTGTTCATAATACATAGTCAGAATTCTCAGTCTTCCTGTTAGTCCAACTCATTTTGGGGAATACATTAAATAGGTAATCGTTTGTAATTTGTATTATCGCGTGCAACACTGCCTTTTGCAACTTATTGCAGACAGTTTCATGTCTCCTGCTTAAGAATGAAAAGACTGTTAACGTTGCAAATGCACCGACGCATGTTAGAGAGTAAATCACAATATATTTGCATCTATAATCGTTTTGTTTGACAGAAAATCGCGGTATGGAGAATATTTAGTGAAACTACATTTAGAGGGCGGTGAATCTTTGGAATTCTCTAAGGGCTGTGGAGGCTCAGTCATTGAGTACATTCAAAACAGAGATCGATAGACTTCTAGATATTAAAGGCATCAAGGGATATGGGGATAGTGCAGGAAAATGGCATTGAGGTAGAAGATCAGCCATGATTTGTTGAATGGCGGAGCAGGCTCGAGGGGCCGGATGGCCTACTCCTGCTCCTATTTCTTATGTTCCATTTATATAAATAGAATTTAGTTGACTTGTAGTTTTTTTTCTATATGTTGCTTTACAGAGTTCTGAACACAACCGGACAGGAGTCTGCTGAATATGTGAATGGATACACGGAAAAAAAATTGAACTTATTTATTTATCCCAAGATATAAATGCATTTGCATTCTATAGGTACATACACACGAACGCCAATCAATAGGTATATACATGCCCGGTGTAACCAAACGTGTCTGTCGGTCTAAACCGTGGCTTGTAAACCAGTAAATTGGCAAATGCACAAGCATGCTGCTGAATCAAAACCAACACCTTTAGCAAAATAAGTAAGGACGAGCAGGGGTTCGAGATGATGTGCCAGCCATTCGCAAAATTGTACAAACACTTCCAGGCCAATAGGTGGGCAGTTGCAACCGAAAAGCAAAACACATTTTTTATTATATATATATTCGTCACATGTTCATTCAAACTCAGATTTTATTGCAGTAAACTGCATATCATTCCTCAACACATCAAACGGATCGTTGGTGAAATAACAAGGCATCTTTACGCCAACCACTTGCTGTAACGTTTTGCATGCAATATTGCACATTATTTGCGAGTTTAAATAACTGATACCTTGACTGCTAATTATCAAATGCTTGAAGCTTTCCTGTTTGGATTTGTAGTGATTGGCTTCACGAAAGAAATGTTTGTATTAAAAAAATTATTTTAAATTATAGACAAACTTATAGATCACGGTTCCTGAATTTGTATCCTCTTCCACTTTCAACATAGTGGAGTTGTAGTTTCTGTACTATTTTGATTTGAAACTATATTTACAGTATTAAGTGCAATCCCCTGTTAATCACTCCTCCTCCCGCTCCCGCCATTGTGGTTACCCTGAATGAGACCCCCCCCCCCTCCTCCTCGCAGTCTCCGGACAGGCTGAGGCTCCAGGTAATTACATGTAATCAGCTCCAAGGGTCACTTGGTCATTCTCTTATTACACACTCCTCTAGCTCTCTCTGATGTGCTTTCAAACTTTATTTTACACAAATAAATAGAGAAAAGCAAGATATAGCTGGCGAGTTGAAAACATTGAATATTTGCTATTTTTTTTAACATAAAATCCAAACACCGATTTCAAAGCAAAACTCAGAAAAATAGTGCTTTATTATTCAATCAAGTACAAAACAACCAGGTTAACGTTTAAATGTGGCACAGAAACACAAGCCTTAGATAATTTAAGAAATGTACTAACCGGGAAAAAAAATTCACTGAAACAAAGCACGAGGGTTTTTATTTGTTGCTAACGTTTTATTCGTTTGCTTTGTGCAATGCTCCAGTGATGCTTTATGTGCACAATGCCGAAAATAGAAAGTGTAGGGAACCGAGTATCTCTCTCAAACGGACTTTGCGTGTGCACTGATTTGTAATTTCACCTAACGCCTGATACCTTCGGTTTCTTTTAAATGTGTTTTATGAGTTGCCGTTTTGTGAAATTGACAATAAGACGTTTAAAAAAAACAGACTAGTTTAACTCAATGTTTCGCTCCCATTTGATCTAGCTTTTTATTTTGCTTTTGCAGAATTTCTAGTATAGTTATAGTTAAAATCCATAAACATAACAATGGCAACGAGAACAAAATTACACACATTAAACAACCATTAAGTCCGGAAACTTGGGATAGGTGGAACTGAACAGATTTCCAAAAAAGACCACTGGGAAAACCGAGAATTTATATACATTATATATATATTTAATATATATAAGCATTAAAAACATGCTTATATATATATAAATAAATAAACGCGCCTATATATAAACATGCTTATATATAAGCATTAAAATGCTTTCAACTCTTTTTATCAACGGTGTAATAATATATATACATATTATATATATAATATATATCTTATTGCATATTTGATAGAAAAGAGTTGAAAACATTTTTTATACTAGGTCTAACTCTGTAACGTGCAAAACCACAGCCCCTTAAAATTAATAGTGAGGTTGAAATCAAATAATATCACTGAGTTGAAAGTGCGCGGAGGATCCCAGCATTGTAAAGGCGACCAGGGAATGGTGCATGCAGAGATGTATAACTGCATTCTTTGAAAGTCATCAGGAATTGCAGACGCTAAATGGAAACGATTAATTTGTAACTTCTGTTTCCATGCTTTAAACGATCAACGCCCCTGTGCGGGTTAAGAAGCTTTTTGGCAAATGCTTGATGTTGTCTTTAATTTTGGTAGATACACAAAACAAGAATGAGAGAAAAAAAACAACCATTGTTGATAATTTTCTGGTTAGCAGCAAGACAAAGATATTTGCATGAAACCAGAAATACTAATTCGCGACATTAACATTAAAAAAGAGTTTGCTACTTTAAAGTATCTGCAATAAAACGTTGGTGGAAAGTTATGTTGTCGAATGGAATTTTAATGACCATTGCCAATGTACTCATCGAGCCAGTGGGCAGACAGGCGCGTTATATATAAACTTAAAGAGCGCAGTATTGCGAACTCTTCAGAATGAGACTGGTGCTGCTGCTTATCATGTACTGGGATTAAAGTGTTTTGACATTTAATTGTAAAAGTTTGAAGCCGGGTTACCGCAGGGGAGCTTTATTCCCACGATACTCCGGGATGTGGGTTTTCATTTTGTCCCATTTACCTCTTATAGTTGCCCCAGTTTTATTAAAACCCACCATCATCCAGTCTTTAAACAACATTTATAATACTGTATGGCGGCGGCTCCACATCATTTCGTTTCGAGTCTTCCAGTAGGAATTTAACATAAAATATTATATGTAAAACCAATTGTATTTAATTATTTTAATTCAATGAATTAAAACCATTTAACGTTTCAGCATTCGTAATTGATTTCTTATGTGTATTGATAGTAACCTGTATTTTATTGAAAATCTATCTTGCGGTTTTACCTTTTTGCAATGACTATTGGACTTTCAAATCTGTACTACAGAGGCATTAGCATCAGCATTCGTTTGCAATCCGTGTATCCATTATGGTGTTGAATGAATAATTCAGAGCAATTTCTTTAATTAATAAGCTCATAAACGTGGATACCAAGTAACAGGGACAGTTCCTGCAGAAACCCATCGTCCCATAGTTTGCAGTTTATCTAATCATTTTATTGTTGCGTTCAGCAGGCACGGCACAGCAACTCCATCTCTTCCAGTCGGAGTGAGACAGTAACCGTGTTAATTGTAATTATTGTCAGTTATTAATATCAGTACAGTCACATGGCCCGGTTATCTCACGCGAAGCCGTTACACGCTCTTCCGTGAGCCGGCAACACACAGAGAGTGCTGACGCCGAGCAAAATACCGATGTTCGAAATCTGAAATAAAAACCAGAAAACGCTGGGGACCCACAGCAGGTCAGGCAGCATTTGTGGGGAGAGAAACAGAGTTAACGTTTTGAGGTACTGATCGATGCTTCAATTACCACTGACCTTCAAGTGTGCTATTTTTATTTTGGTGTAATTATATGCCACCACTTTCTCTTGAACAGCCGCAATCTCTGTAATAAAATTAAGCGTTCATTAAATGTTAATTGTTTTAAATATTCATTCTCGTACAGTCACAACAGCGTCCAATGGAATGAGGTTCCAACACGAATTGGACAAATTTAATTTTTTTTGTTGGGATGCTGCTTTTAAAAATTTAATTATCCACAGCTACTACCCACTTGCTAGCAGCTGAAACCTCATTTGGACATTCTTTTTAATTTGCAATGACAAGAAAGTAATTGCAAACATCCCTTGGCTTGCTTTGTGCTTTGATCGGTTTATACCAGTATAAGGAGTTATCACAGTGGAAGGCACCCTGGTGAGAAATTTCAACAGTCGCATAGTTTCAACTTGCGTCTGATACAGAAGGGCCTTTAGGCCTAGTCCTAAATGATAATTCCATAATACAAGGGTGGCCACCATGTAAAGAAAGAATTTGGATTTATATAGCGCCTTTCAGACCTCAGGACATCCCAAAGCGCTTTACAGCAAATGAAGTACTTTTAAAGTGTAGTCACTGTTGTAATGTAGGAAAGGGGGCAGCCAATTTGCACACAGCA
Source organism: Heptranchias perlo (assembly GCF_035084215.1). Taxonomy (NCBI): domain Eukaryota; kingdom Metazoa; phylum Chordata; class Chondrichthyes; order Hexanchiformes; family Hexanchidae; genus Heptranchias; species Heptranchias perlo. The sequence continues at coordinate 13,677,528 of NC_090328.1, forward strand.
AGGTCCCACAAACGGCAATGGGATAAATGATCAGATAATCTGTTTTTTTAAGTGATGTTGGTAGCCCTTGGACTAGGTACAGCCCCACAGCTCTGGCAATCCTGCCCTTCAATTCTAGGCAACTTAGTTCTATATTTGTTATTGGCAAGTTGGTCGCCTTTGAATTTCATAGCTCCAGAAGTTTGAAAATGGCCGTTTTCAACTCAGTTGCTCATTGGTGGGTGAAGCTAAATGGGAACACCAAGGTCTGTTAGTACTAACAACTTGAGATATACACGAATTAATGGGAGCATTTACTTAAAGAAAGACAGAAAGAAAGACTTGCATTTATATAGCACTTTCACAATCTCAGGATGCCCCAAAATGCTTTACAGCCAATGAAATAGTTTTGAAGTGCAGTTGCTGTTGTAATGTGGCTCCTGACAAAAGCAATTTTTTTTGTCATCCATTCTTGGGATGTGGGCAAGGCTGGAATTTATTGCGCATTCCTAGATGCCCTGGAGAAGGGAAGCAAGGGATATGGGGATAGGGCGGGAAAGTGTTGTTGAGGTAGAAGATCAGCCATGATCTTACTGAATGATGGAGCAGGCTTGAGGGGCCGTATGGCCTACTCCTGCTCCTATTTCTTATGTTCTTATGTGAACCTACTTCTTGAACCGCTGCAGTCCATGTGGTGAAGGTGCTCCCATAATGCTGTTAGGTAGGGAGTTCCACGATTTTGACCCAGCCATAATGATTGGACATCCTTGCCCAAATAAGTTACTTTCATTTATAATTCTAAGTCTAGGAATGACTGTCACTGATAAAATTGAATGAATGTTTAATGTGTCGCTATGTCATTGCTTTGCCTACATTTTTAACTCAGGCATTATTTATGTAAAGTGGACTAAAGCTCCCACTGACAGAGGACTGTCATACAAATACATTAAGAGTTTGTCTGCTGATATCATGAACAGTAATTTCTAGACTATAATAATCTTAAAGGAGTCGCAGGCTTTAATAAATGTTGTTAGCTGCTAACGTTTGTAAATCAGAAGCAACAATCATGTATACTGTTAAAATTATTTTCCAGCAAAGTAATACTCCTGCCACCCTGCTATTGGTGAATGGCTCCCATTTATAATATAATTGGGCTAACTGGACTGCAGTAGTGTATTCCCAATCACAGCCTGACACCATTTCAATGGCACAGGTAAGGCTCACTCTCATTCTAGCAACTCTAAACCTGCAATTTTGTGATCATATTCACCTCAGTGTGAAGTGGCTTCGGGTTTGTACTGATGCAAAAGTGGCAGTATAATTTTGGTGTCAGATACCATCTGATGCCTGACTGAACTACAGACCAATTGGTATGAGATCCCATCTAGCAGGTTGTTGCACACCAGTTTGAATTCACACTAACTGCAGTATAACCGTCCGGTCTGGCATGGAGCAACATGTCAATAGTGCCCAGGTGGGTCCATTGGATGGTCCGGGAACTTTTACAAACTTTGCATGGGATATTGTTATGAGGATAGGGACATTCTCACTCACTCTCCCCTAATGTTAAAATTAGTAGCCTGGGGAGCAAAGCTCTGCATGTGTGTTCAAGGATACAAGGCATAGAGCTCCTTTGTGGTTCATCTTACTGTGATCTGGTCAAATGAGCAACTATCAGCATAACTCTGACCTCAAGGCTTTTCATTGCACTGCACAGTTGGAGATTGTTAATTGCAGTATAACTACAATTTAAGAAATTATTTATTTTTATATATAAAAGTACCTCTGGAAACTTAGTACAATTTTACACTTGTAGCCTCTCCAACTCATAAAAAAATGGCAAAAAATAAAGTGTTCCTTTCATTACTGCAGTGGAGAAACAAAATCTCAATGGAAACAATGAAAGCAGATACCCTGACAGGGCATCATACAATAATAACATGTGAATGTGTTAATGCATTCATGTGAAATTCCTTTGTCTGCTGTTGAGACAGAAACAATGTCAACATTTAAATTAGATTGGATCGGTCGATGAAGAAAAAGGGGACAAAGGAATATGGGAACTAGGTGGGTAAATGTGATTCAGACTATTTGCTCGTGTGGAGAGTAAATGCTAACATCGACTGGTTGGGCTCAATAGCCTATTTTTGTGTTACAAATTCTATATGTTTCTACAAAACCGGTTAATGCCTTAATGAAAATAGTGTTCAGTAGAATTTCAGACTTCGTATATTAGCCTTCAACTATCTAAATACGGCTCCTACACACTTTGAAAGAGCTCAAAAATATTCCCCATCTACACATTTTGGGGGGAATATTATAGAGCATGTTCATAGTGCCTGAGAGTCATGTTCAGGTAGTTAAAGGTTAATACATTGATTATGAAAAATCAAATCAAACCATCTTGTCAATAAGTTATTATCATAGAATCAAAGAATCATAGCATAGTTACAGCCCAGAAGGAGGCCATTCGGCCCATCGAGCCTGTGCCAGCTCTTTGTAAGAGCAATCCAGTTAGTCCCATTCCCCGCTCTAGTCCTTTGCCCTGTAGCCTTGCAAATTTTTTCCTTTCAAGTATTTATGCGGTTCCTTTTTGAAAGCCATGATTGAACCTGCTTCCACCACCCTTTCAGGCAGCGCATTCCAGATCATAACAACTCGCTGCGTAAAAAAGTTTTTCCTCATGTCGCCTTTGGTTCTTTTGCCAATCACCTTAAATCTGTGTCCTCTGGTTCTTGACCCTTCCGCCAATGGGAACAGTTTCTCTTTATTTATTTTATCTAAACCCTTCATGATTTTGAAAACTTCTATCAAATCTCCTCTCAATCTCCTCTGCTCTAAGGAGAACAACCCCAGCTTCTCCAGTTTATCCATGTAACTGAGGTCCCTCATCCCTGGAACCATTCTAGTAAATCTTTTCTGCACCCTCTCTAAGGCCTTCACATCCTTCCTAAAGTGCAGTGCCCAGAACTGGACACAATACTCCAGTTGTGGCCGAACCAGCATTTATAAAGGTTCAACATAACTTTCTTGTTTTTGTATTCTATGCCTCTATTTATAAAGCCCAGGATCCCATATGCTTTTTTAAACCGCTTTCTCAACCTGTCCTGCTACCTTCAAAGATTTGTGCACATATACCCCCAGGTCTCTCTGTTCCTGCACTTTCTTTACAATTGTACCATTTGAGCGTTAGACTAATGGTCTAACGCTCAAAACTTTTTTTTTGTTTCAAGATTATGCAGTTTGCAGTTGTGTTGTGCAGTTGTTGTGATAAATTGCAAAAACACCATTTTCAGCCATTGCAAATTTTTGAATGTTACCCTGTTTAAAATGACACCGCACAAATTATAATCCAACGATTCATGTGATGCAGACAAATACCAAATTCAATTTTATTTGTCCCAAGACATTGGAAAAAGGAAAAAAATGTGCACTGTAACCTTGCCGTCCCCAAACATTTTACAGTAAAAGTTAAAATAATGGAAATCAACATAATTGATGTAGGAACAACACAATCAATTTTACTTGAGCTAGAATAGTAATTTTATTTATGACTGCGCTCCCCTGGTTCCATTCTTATCTATCCAGTCATAGCCAGAGAATCACCTGCAGTGGCTTCCCTTCGCACTCCCACACCGTTACCTCCGAAGTCCCCCAAGGATCTATCCTTGGCCCCGTCTTATTTCTCATCTACATGCTGTCCCTCGGCAAGATCATCTCAAAACACTTTGTCAGATGCCACATGTACGCTGACAACGTCCAGCTCTACCTCACCACCACCTCTCTCGACCCCTCCACTGCCTCTCATTTGTCACACTGTTTGTCCGACATCCAGGACCGGCTCATTATAATATTTAAATAAGGATCCGTCGCTGGTCGTAGCACCATTTTTGTGAAATTGCTTTGCCCCAGCGTCTGACTTGCCACGCGATAAACTCCCCCAAAAACTCATGGCACAGTCATCAGAGACCCTGCAGGAGTTCGATTTAAAGGGGATCCCCCTGTACATACAGTTTAGTTGCTAGTTTGTCGTCTTCAGTTACTGGTTAACTTCTGCGCCTTTTTTTGGGGCTATTTTCTGTGTTCCACAAGTGAATCCTGACTTCTGGTAATAATTTGGTGCTGTGGTTGGACTGCTTTTGTCTGCTTTGAAAACAATTTTGTTGCAGTCATGGTAGACTTGGCTTTGGTTCTGGAGGAAGAGGGAGAGCAGCAAAGAAGACTGGAGGGATCAGGAGCAGCTGGGAGAACAGAGAGGAGGAGTACACTGTGCAGGAGATCATAACCACAGCAGGTCTTCAGGGAGCACTTCTCATACCTCAACTTCACTTTGGAATCATAGAATCAGGTGGTGTTGTTCCCATGTGCCTGCTGCTCTTGTCCTTCTAGGTGGTAGAGGTTGCGGGTTTGGGAGGAGCTGTCGAAGAAGCCTTGGCGAGTTGCTGCAGGGCATCCTGTCGAAGGCACACACTGCAGCCACAGTGCGCCGGTGGTGAAGGGAGTGAATGTTTAGCGTGGTGGATGGGGTGCCAATCAACCGGGCTGCTTTGTCCTGGATGGTGTCGAGCTTCTTGAGTGTTGTTGGAGCTGCACTCATCCAGGCAAGTGGAGAGTATTCCAACACACTCCTGACTTGTGCCTTGTAGATGGTGGAAAGGCTTTGGGGAATCAGGAGGTGAGTCATTCGCTACAGAACACCCAGCCTCTGACCTGCTCTCGTAGCTACAATATTTATATGGCTGGTCCAGTTAAGTTTCTGGTCAATGGTGACCCCCAGGATGTTGATGGTGGGGGATTCGGCGATGGTAATGCCATTGAATGTCAAGGGGAGGTGGTTAGACCCTCTCTTGTTGGAGATGGTCATTGCCTGGCACTTGTCTGACGCGAATGTTACTTGCCACTTATGAGCCCAAGCCTGGATGTTGTCCAGGTCTTGCTGCATGTGGGCTCGGACGGCTTCATTATTTGAGGGGTTGCGAATGGAACTAAACACTGATCTTGAACAAGATCTTGGACTGGCTACTGGGCGACAAGGGACATGGCTTATGGCACAGAGTATGCCTACAATGAGAGCCATGCTGCCACCAGAAATATCACTGAGCAGGCTGTCGGTGTGCTCAAGCAATGCTTCCGCTGCCTGGACCTTTCGGAGAGGAGTTCTGCAGTACAGCCCTCATAATTTTGAGCACCTCTATTAAATCTCCCATTAACCTCCTCTGCTCTAAGGAGAACATTCACAACTTCTCTAATCACTCCACATAACTGAAGTCCCTCAACCCTGTACCATTCTGGTAAATCTCCTCTGCACTCTCTCCAAGGCCTTGATACCTTTGGATCCAATGCTCTTCTAAACATCTGGATTGTGGAATATAGAATTCTGTAAATGAAAATAGAATAGAGAGCAGGTCAGAGGCTGGGTATTTTGCAGCGAGTGACTCACCTCTTGACTCCCCAAAGCCTTTCCACCATCTACAAGGCACAAGTCAGGAGTGTGATGGAATACTCTCCACTTGCCTGGATGAGTGCAGCTCCAACAACACTCAAGAAGCTCAACACCATCCAGGACAAAGCAGCCCGGTTGATTGGCACCCCATCCACCACTCTAAACATTCACTCCATTCACCACCTTCAGGAAGCAGTCTCACATTACTTGGGGCTTTTCACTGGGTGTGGAATGACTGCAGCCCAGTCCGTAGCCAAGTTTAAAAAGTGCCTAGGGGAGTGCCTGGGTACTTTGAATGTCAGGAGCGAACCGATGCTCTTTCCCAAGCCCTCCTAATAAGAACAAGTAACTACCTGGGGAATGGAGCTTTGTGCATACATGCCTACACACAAGAGTGGTGGAGGTAGATTCAATAACAACTTTCAAAAGGGAATTGGATAAATTCTTGAAGGTGAAATAACTGCAGGGATATGAGGAAAGAGCAAGGGGAATGGGACCAATTGGATATCTCTTTCAAAGAGCCGGCACAGGCACGATGGGCTGAATGGTCTACTTGTGTGCTAAATGATTCTATGATTCCATGTGTAGAGCTTTGTTTCACTATGCAGAGCACTAGGCACAGTTCACAGCATAACTCGGGTCCATTAACTGCACACCACACTTTACAGTACTGGTTTGAGACCCCTTTTTTATTAATTAGTAATAAATATTAAAAATGTGATTTGCAGGTGCAAAGATTCCTCTCACAAAGGGGACGAATTCCTCTCAATGTGAAGTGCAGCGGCAGCTAACAGTCACTCATGAAGATACCCTCTGGTCACCTTTTCTAGCAAAATAATGTGCATATTCAACAACAACAACAATTTGCATTTATATAGCGCCTTTAATGTAGTAAAACGTCTCAAGGAGTTTCACAGGAGCGTAATCAGACAAAATTTGACACCGAGCCACATAAGGAGATATTAGGACGGGTGACCAAAAACTTGGTCAAAGAGGTAGGTTTTAAGGAGGGTCTTAAAGGAGGAGAGATGGAGAGGCAGAAAGGTTTAGGGAGGTTATTCCAGAGCTTAAGGCCTAGATGGCTGAAGGGATGGCTGCCAATGGTGGGGAAAAGGAAATGGGAGCTGCACAAGAGGCCAGAGTTTGAGGAACTCCGAGATCTCGGAGGGTTGTAGGGCTGGAGGAGGTTACTGAGATAGGGAGGGATGAGGCCAAGGAGGGATTTGAAAACAAGTTTGAGAATTTTAAAATCGAGGCGTTGCTGGACCAGAAGCCAAAGTAAGTCAGTGAGACAGGGGTGATAAGCAAATCTAACTTGGTGCGAGTTAGGATATGAGTTTTGGATAAGCTCAAGTTCATGGAGGATGGAAGATGGGAGACTGGCCAGGAGACCATAGGAATAGTCGAGTCTGCAGGTAACAAAAGCATGGAGGAGAGTTTCAACAGCAGATGGGCTGAGGCAAGGATGGAGACAGGCAATATTATGGAGGTGGAAGTAGGCAATTAGAATGCTTTTATAATTTCACTGGAAATAACGACCAGAGGAACTGTTCTCTCCTCTCCTTCTGGTGACCTTTTTTAGTGTAGTATGGAAACAAAAGTGTAAGTAACCATGGACAATATTGGGCTGTACATTTTAACAATAATCATTGTTTTATCTTAGAACATAAGAACATAAGAAATAGGAGCAGGAGTAGGCCGTACGGCCCCACGAGCATGCTCCGCCATTCAATAACTCGGTGCCATTCATTGGAGTGCATGTGTGTAAACGCATGAAGTGTGGTAGATAAGGTTGGTGAGCTGCAGGCGCAAATAACTACATGGGGATATGATGCAGTGGCAATAATGGAGACCTGGCTCAAAAAAGGGCAGGATTGGCTACTAAATATTCCTGCATACAAGGTGTTCAGGACAGATAGGGAAAGAAAAAAAAGGAGTGGGGAGGGGTGCTGGCAGCGTTGATTAAGGAGAATATTGCAGTGCTGGGGAGAGAGGATGTCCTGGAGGGGTCAAGGACAGAATCTATTTGGTTAGAGTTAAGAAACAATAGAGGCACTATTACATCACTGGGGGTATTCTATAGACCACCAACTAGTGGGAAGAATATAAAGGAGCAAATTTGGAGGGAAATTACAGAGAGGTGCAAGACCTATAGAGTAGTGATAATGGGGGACTTTAACTATCCTAATATAGACTGGGACAGTAATAGTGTAAAGGGCAAAGAGGAGGAGGAATTTCTGAAGTGTTTTCAGGAGAATTTTCTTGATCAGTATGTTTCCAGCCCAATGAGGAAGGAGGCATTGTTGATCCGGTTCTGGGGAATGAGGTGGGTCAAGAGGAGCAAGTGTCAGTGGGAGAACATTTAGGGAACAATGATCATGGTATTATGAGGTGTAGGTTAGTTATGGAAAAGGTCGAGGAGCAATCTAGAGTAAAAATACTTAATTGGAGGAGGGCCAATTTCAGTGGGTTGAGAACGGATCTAGCTCAGGTAGATTGGAATCAAAGGTTGGCAGGCAAAACTGCAACCAAACAATGGGCGGCCTTTAAAGAGGAGATGGTTTGGGTACAGTCTAGGTACATTCCCAGGAGGGGGAAAGGTAGGGCAATCAAAGCTAGAGCTCCGTGGATGACAAAAGAGATAGAGAGAAAGATGCAGCAGAAAAAGTGGATGTATGGCAAATGTCAAGTTGATAATACAAGTGAGAACCTGGCTGAATATAGAAAGTACAGAGGAGAAGTGAAAAAGGGAAAATGGGCAAAGAGATTATGAGACTAGACTGGTGGCTAACATAAAAGGGAATCCAAATCTATAGGCATATAAATAGTAAACAGGTAGTAAGAGGAGGGGTGGGGCCAATTAGGAAACGAAAAGGAGGCCTACGCATAGAGGCAGAGGGCAGGCTGAGGTGCTAAATGAATACTTTGTATCTGTCTTTGCATCTGACAACGTCACAGTAAAAGGGGTGGTAGTTGAGATGCTGGATAGGGTAAAAATTGATAAAGAGAAGGTACTAGAAAGGCTGGCTGTACTTAAAGTAGATACGTCACCAGATGGGATGCATCTGAGGTTGCTGAGGGAAGTAAGGATGGAAATTGTGGAGGTACTGGCCATAATCTTCCAATCCTCCTTAGATATGGGGGTGGTGCCAGAGGACTGGAGAATTGCAAATGTTCCACCCTTGTTCAAAAAAGGGTGTAAAGATAAACCCGGCAACTACAGGCCAGTCAGTTTAACCTTGATGGTGGGGAAGCTTTTAGAAATGATAATCTGGGACAAAATTAATAGTCACTTGGACAAGTGTGGATTAATAAAGGAAAGCCAGCATGGATTTGTTAAAGGCAAATTGTGTTTAACTAACTTGATTGAGTTTTTGAATAGGTAACAGAGAGGGTAGATGAGGGCAATGCTGTTGATATGGTGTATATGGATTTCAAAAGGCGTTTGATAAAGTGCCACATAATAGGCTTGTCAGCAAAATTGAAGCCCATGGGATAAAAGGGGCAGGGGCAGCATGGGTACAAAATTGGCTAAGTGACAGGAAACAGACAGTAGTGGTGAACAGTTGTTTCTCAGACTGGAGGGAGGTATACAGTGGTGTTCCCCAGGGGTCAGTGCTGGGACCACTGCTTTTTTTTGATATATATATTAATGACTTGGACTTGGGTGTACAGGGCACAATTTCAAAATTTGCAGATGACACAAAACTTGGAAGTGCAGTAAACAGTGAGGAGGATAGTGAGAGACTTCAAGAGGATATAGACAGACTAGTGGAATGGGCAGACACATGGCAGATGAAATTCAATGCAGAGAAGTGTGAAGTGATATATTTTGGCAGGAAGAATGAGGAGAGGCAATATAAACTAAATGGTACAATTCTAAAGTGGGTGCAGGAACAGAAAGACCTAGGGGTATGTATGCACAAATCTTTGGAGATTTGATCAAAGTGTTCAAAATCATGAAGGGTTTAGATAAAGTAGATAAAGTAAAACTGTTCCCATTTACGAAACGGTCTAGACCAGAGGGCACAGATTTAAGGTGATTGGCAAAAGAACCAAAGGCGACATGAGGAAAAGCTTTTTTACGCAGCGAGTAGTTATGATCTGGAATGCACTGCCTGAAAGGGTGGTGGAAGCAGATTCAATCATGGCTTTCAAAAAGGAATTGGATAAATACTTGAAGGGAAAAATTTGCAGGGCTACAGGGCAAAAGGGGGGGGGGGGTTGCGGGGGGAATGGGACTAATTGGATTGCTCTTACAAAGAGCTGTCATGGGCTCGATTGGCCGAATGGCCTCCTTCTATGCTGTAATGATTCTATAATTCCAGGATTCTAATAAGATCATAGCTGATTTTCTACCTCAATCCACTTTCCCGCCCTATCCACATATCCCTTGATTGCATAAGTGTCCAAAAATCTAGCGATCTCAATCTTGAATATACTCAACGACTGAGCATCAACAGCCCTCTGGGGTAGAGAATTTCAAAGATTCACAACCCTCTGAGTGAAGAAATTTTCCTCATCTCGGTCCTAAATGGCTGACCTCTTATCTTGAGACTATGACCCCCCCCTAGTCTAGACTCTCCAGCCATAGGAAACAACCTGTCAGCATCTACCCTGTCAAGCTCTGTAAGAATGTTATACATTTCAATGAGATCACCTCTCATTCTTCCAAACTCCAGAAAACATAGACCCATTCTACTCAATCTGTCCTCATAGGACAATCCTCTCATCCCAGGAATCAATCCAGTGAAACTTGGTTGGATTGATTCCTGGAAGGATATACTATGGCAAGTATATCCTTCTTTAGGTAAGGAGACCAAAAGTATACACAGTACTCCAGATGTGGTCTCACCAGAGCCCTATTTAATTGCAGCAAACCTCCTTACTCTTATGCTCCAATCCCCTTGCAATAAGGGCTAACGTACCATTTGCCTTCCCAATTGCTTACTGTACCTGCATGTTAACTTTCTGTGATTAGTGTACAAGGACACCCAAATCCCTCTGAATACCAACCGTTCTTAGTCTCTCACCTTTTAAACCATAATAATTAATAACGCTGAATAGAAGCAGTCCTGTACACAGATACTGGTCCTCAACAAGATTTTCATTGAAACAAGCTGCCTTCAGTGAGCATCATTTGCATTATTTTCTTAATCAGCACCATTAAAGTATAGCTGCAAAAACACCTTGCCACCAACTCACAAGCATCTTATCAAACTTTCAGCCTCTGAAGCACTCCATTCTTGCCCCGCTTTACTACAGTCGGGCTTATGGCGAAGGCAATCCCAGGGAACAGAGCTGACAAGTGCTTCAGTTTACACCTCAGTTTGGGATCAGCTTGGCGGTGCCTGTTTGCAGAAGGTGTAATTCCAGCCAGGTCCTTGCTGACAAACTAACAAGGGCTACTGAATTCGGTAATCAGAGGAGAAGGCAGTCCAGCATGCACTCTGATATGGAACAGACCTGAGGTTTGGAGTTAGAGAGTTTTATGAGGTTTTAACATGATGCATCTGACTATAACAATTTGTTGCAGTTTTAGGCCCTATTTCTCACAGCGCAATAAGCCTCACTTCTGACCTACAGTGGCACCTCTGTAGACGATTATGCTTCTCTGTAACAGGCATTTTGTTAAGCTGCCAATATGATTTGTCAAATTCCTCACAGCTGTTTTGCTTTTCCTTAAATTCATTTAGCCGGTGCACACAAGTCGATCTAAATATCATGCAGAAAGGATTAACTAGAAAAATATTTGGAAACTTGTCTGAAGGCTGTGGCTTCCTTAGGTGACCCGAATTGATAAATGTGATATTTACATCACACGCGCTGTGTACATTGGGCATTATACATTGTTTACAACAGTCAGAAAGTTAAAATTAACAGTACTTACTCAAAATATGTCTGATGGACATATAGTCTCAGTACATCATCATAATAACTATGGATAATAACAGACAAGTAGTTACATTAATGTTCTTGCCAAGTTTATTAAATATGTTTTTCTGTACATTAAGTAGCAAACATATATATGTATATATATATGTATATATATGTTTGCTACTTAATGTACAGAAAAACATTCAATAAACTTGGCAAGAACATTAATGTAACATTAATGTATACACACATATCTATAGATATATGTAGATAGATAAAACCATTTAGACAGTATTAAGGTTTGTATAAATACAAACATACTCTTTTGGACACTCATTTTAAGGCTGCCATTCCAAAGGCCCATTTCTTACTGAAGTCTTGTAACACATGGAATATCATAGACTCCAGATTCAATCAATTAAATCAATATTATACCAGCAGATCTCTTATGGCATTGCTCAAAGTGAGGTGAAGATTTTATAAGAACAGGGATGTTATGCCAAGATGTATTACCAGGGATTCTGGCTTAGTAGCATCAAGGTCAGCCCAATGGGAGTTGGGAAGGGGGCTTGGATTCTAGCAGTACTGGACTAAGGTCGGGGTGGAGGGGGTCTAGCAGTACTTTAAGAGGAGGCAGGTTCGGGGAACACTGGGAGGTTGGAGAAGATCCCAAGGTTCTGGGAGTACTGAGAGGGGCTAGATACATGATGGCATCCTGGCGTCTAGGATCAGTATGAAATGGATCCCGAGATCTGGGGACATTGGGAAGGGAGGTGTACAGAGTATGGGAGCTTTGGGGAAGATTGTGGGCTCATGGAGCACTGGGAATGCAATCCAGGGGTTTGTGAGCACTGAGAGGTGGCCCTGGGTTGTGGGAGAGGGTGATGTCTGGGGAGGATGGTACTGAGGTCCAGTATGACTGAGCAGGGGCTTTTGGAGTATGGGGGCAGAGTCTGGCAGCATTGCGGTTTGTTGGGATCTGGCAGTATTGGGGAGACCAGGGTCTAACAGCCTTGTGAATGGGGAGCTAAAAGTATTGTTTGCCCTTTGAAACCATCAGAACCCACTACTGTGTTCCTGCAGAACAGCTATCCTGCCCTGACCAGTTTGCAGCCATTTTTGCACTGTCAGGTACCTCCCTCAACAATTTTCCACAACCAGTTCCTGTCTTTATGTCCTTGCCTTAACACTTTAAATTTTCTGCTTCTTAAAATTAATGGACTGAAAATTATGGGTCAGAGGTGTGTAATTTCCTGATGTACTCTCCTGACTTGAGACAGGAGCCCAGAAGTGGAACATTTTGTGAGCTTTCTGACATATGCAGTCTTTAATAAACATAAATTTCCATTAACAGAAAATTATTCCATGAGGTGCTCAGAAAAGAATCATCACTTAAGCGGTTAAGAGAAAAGAGATTTTTAACTCCATTTGCAACAACAGTAACCAGCAATCCAGTCTCTACAAACCACCTCTCCGGTTTCTAATCAGAACCCCACAATAACAACTGTTGCCGTTCACAAGTGCTGTCTCACACAGATGTTGATTGCCCGCGAGGAGTTCACAACAGAAGAGCATAATTGTTAATACATTTCAATGGCGTCATTTGTCTGAAATAAAAGCTTTGAGAATTCAACCACCACTTTCTTGCAAATTCTTGGAAAAAAGCAAGGAAACTCTGAAAACCCCTCATGGGATGTTGAAAACACCCGTCAAGTCCTGTTGAGGCACACATTGCATGCTGGGAAGTTCTGCAAACTGCACATGCTCAGAATGCACAGATGTGATTGAAAACTCTGGACAGCTGTTGTGAGGTAAAAAATATCCAATTGGAGCCCAAGCTTTTGAGAGAGGTCGAGGCCTTGAAGTAAAAATTTTAATGAAAGTTAAAAGACACAAAAGTCAATTCAGTGGGTGAATTTAATTATGTTATTGTAAAATATGTATTTCTTTTCTACATTTTATTTGGTTTAAGACCACATTTTGGACATTATAAATTTCAATTAAGAAGAACAAATAGCAGAAAAAAATCTTTTGTAAAAGCACCTTGAGTGATTTAATTGGATCATCAAGATATAGGCAACTGTTTACATAGGAAAATTCAATTGTAAGTGATTACATAGGAAGTTCAACGTTAAATGTTGACATAAAAATGTGACAAAAAGCGTGACAACAGGGTATGAAGTCTCTGGACAGAAAGTGCGTGTAAATATACATAAGATTAGAAGTCAAGTGGCCTATGTGGTTCCCGCATCAATTATGTTGAGCTATATTGTACATACACTCTTTGAATTGATATATAAGGCTAGAAATGACTTATACGATATTAGTTCATGAATGCTTAATGTATTTGTATGACATTATGCTATCTGCTATTTTAACAAAGACAATGGGCTCGATTTTGCCAGGCCTGCGGGTTTCCGGCGGGTTGGGTTTCGGGAGCGTGGTCAACACGCTCGGTGAAATTAGTGGGTTGCCCGCGCGATCGTAGCAGGCAACCCACTAATAGGCATCAATTACCTGCTCCTCCGGGGTCCACGGCGCTGGCCTGCGCGTCGGGTGGGCTGCGCATGCACAGTACGATCTGTCAGCTGGAGGCTCTCTAGTTAAAGGGGCAGTCCTCCACTGACAGATGCTGCAACCAAAGGAACAAATTGCAGCATGGAGCAGCCCAGGGGGAAGGCTGCTCCCAGTTTAATGATGCCTCACCCCAGGTATCATCAGATGGGGTGAGGAGGAGGGGGAGGACACAGATCTTCCCCCCGGCGGGCGGGAGGAAGCGGCCTGCCTCTGCCACCAAGAAGGCCTGGCTCGAGGTGGCAGAGGGGGTCACCTGCACCACCAACATATCGCCCACCTGCATACAGTGCAGGAGGCGCTGCAATGACCGCAGTAGGTCAGCCGCAGTGAGAACACGAAGTCTTTCCCCTACACTCCGTCTGCCACAACACTGCCCCCACCCCACATCTCCTTCGGCACCGCCAACACTACTGTGTCACATCACCCTTCATACCCACTCAAACCCCATCCTCATCTTACCTCCACCTACTCACCTCGCCAGTACTCATCCTGCCACTAACACGCAACCCAATCCTCATACAATCTCATTGCTCCATCCCATACTCACCCTCTCGTGCATCTCCCTCACGGCCAGCCTCACTCAACCTGCCACCACCTGTGCTGCAGCCACAGGGCACGCATCACATATGTGCAGTAGGCAGCGTAAGGCAAACGTGTCGTGAGCATGAAGTGGGTGCACAAGGGTGTCTGAGGGTTTGTCATGGGTGTTACCTCTATTGAATTTCAGAGCAACAAACAGCACACATTATATTGACACCACCACTGCCATGTCTCCGCGAATCCTGTCCGTTGTGTCCAATAATGCCCGCTCCTGGGTATCACTATGAGGACCCACCACTGATGCCACCCATCGTGTTACTGCAGAGTAGGTGCAGGTGTATTTGCAGGGCTCGTCCGCGCAGACGACTGAGAGACATCGGCGGTGTAGCCGGCTGCACCCTGGAAGGATGCGGAGGAGAAGGTGTGGAGGGCAGTGGTGACTTTGACAGCGACAGGTAAGCAGTTGGTGCTGGGGCCAGCCAGGAGCAGCTCAGCATGAAAGAGCCTGCAGATCTCCACGACTACATGTCGAGCGAATCTGCGCCTCCGTGTGCACTGCTGCTCGGAGAGGTCCGGGGAGCTGCGCCTCGGTCTGTGGACCCTGTGGCGAGGGTAGTGCCCTCTGCGATGCGTCTCTCTCTGCGGTAGCCCTCCCTCCTGCTGTGCAGGTGGGCGTGCAACAACACCGTGTTGGGGGGCTCCACGTCTCTGCGGCGGACGGCGTGGACTGCGTGGCTGCTGGGGCTGGTCATGCTGTTCGTCCTCCGAGGGTGTCCACGCACCACCCATCTGGAAGGTGTTGGTCTGAGGGGTTGTGCAGGGTAGGTGGGTGGTTCCTCGGACTGGGGCTGCGGTTTCGTGTCGGTCTGTCCTCTGGCTTGGCGGGGGGCAGAGGTTGCCCTATGTGACGCGGTGGCCTCCTGCGTGGGTGAGGGCTCTCCCCCGCGGAGTGCACCTTGGCAGCTGCCACAGGCTGCTGGCTGCAACACGCCTGGTTGGAGAGAGACTGTTTCCCCCAGTGTGTGAAACTCACTGCCTTGAACCTAAAATCCCACACTTCCTCTTTTGACAGCTGCTTCAGCTCATTAACTGACCTCAACAAGCAAGGTAAGTACTCTCAAGTGGAACCCCGCTGGCTTTAATTGCCTGCGGGATTCCCACCAGCGGGGCTTGCGCGCGCAGCCCCGCACGTCAGCGCGGTACCCGGAAGTGGCCGGGATTTCGTCGCGATCCGGTCATGTGACCGGATATCGGGATTTTCGGGGCCCCCCCGCTGGAAACCCGCCGGAAACCCGACGCGAAAATCGAGCCCATTAACTCACATGTTTCTGCAAGAAATGCAAAACAGAGGAATATCATTAAAATGCATTAAGCATCCATATGTCAGCTGTGACTTTGCTGTGTGCAAATTGGCTTCTGCGTTTCCCTGCAATACAACAGTGACTGCACTTCTAAAGTTCTTGGCTGTAAAGCGCTTTAGGATGTCTTGAGGTTGTGAAAGGTGCTGTATAAATGCAAGTTCTTTCTTTCTTTCAACAGTAATTTCTGGGCTATAGCATCGAGTTAGCCGATGTTAGAAATGAACAGAGGCAGTAACAGATTGATAGATTCAGAAATATAATTGCTATTGCACTTGTTGTTTGTATTCAGAGACCCTACATTAAGGAAAAGAGAACTCGTCTTTGATATCGGATCATAGAATCATAGAAAGGTTGCAGCATGGAAGGAGGCCATTCGGCCCATCGAGTCCGTGCTGGCTCTATGCAGGAGCAATCCAGCTGGTCCCATTCTCCCACCCTATCCCCGTAGCCCTGCAAATTATTTCCTTTCATGTACTTATCCAGTTCCCTTTTGAAGGCCATGATTGAATCTGCCTCCACCACCCCCTCGGGCAGTGCATTCCAGATCCTAGCCACTCGCTGTGTAAAAAAGCTTTTCCTCATGTCACCTTTGGTTCTTTTGCCAGTCACCTTAAATCTATGTCCTCTGGTCCTTGACCCTTCCACCAATGGGAACAGTTTCTCTCTATCTACTCTGTCCAGACGCTTTATGATTTTGAATACCTCTATCAAATCTCCTCGCAACCCTCTCTGTTCCAAGGAGAACAAACCCAGATTCTCCAGTCTATCTATGTAACTAAAGTCCCTTATCCCTGGAATCATTCTAGTAAATCTCTTCTGCACCCTCTCTAAGTCCTTCACATCTTTCCTGAAGTGCAGTGCCCAGAAGTGGACACAATACTCAAGTTGTGGCCAAACCAATGTTTTATAAAGGTTCATCATGACTTCCATACTTTTGTACTCTATGCCTCTATTTATAAAGCCCAGGATCCCATAGCTTTTTTAACCACTTTCTCAACCTGCCCTTCAATGATTTGTGCATATATACCCCCAGATCTCTCTGTTCCTGTACCCCTTTTAGAGTTGTGCCCTCTAGTTTATATTGCCTCTCCTCGTTCTTCCTACCGAAATGTATCACTTCGCATTTTTCTGCGTTAAATTTCATCTGCCACGTGTCCGCCCATGCCACCAGCCTGTCCATATCCTCTTGAAGTCTATTACTAACCTCCTCACTGTTGACTACCCTTCCAAATTTTGTGTCATCAGCAAATTTTGAAATTGTGCCCTGTACACCCAAGTCCAAGTCATTAATATATATCAAGAAAAGCAGTGGTCCCAACACTGACCCCTGTACACCTCCCTCAAGTCCAAAAAACAACCATTCACCACCGCTCTCTGTTTCCTGACCCTTAGCTAATTCTGTATCCATGTTGCTACTGACCCTTTATTCCATGGACCGCGATCTTGATGATAATCCTCCCTTGCGGCACTTTATTAAACGCCTTTTGAAAGTCCACATACACCACATCAACTGCGTTGCCCTCATCTACCCTCTCTGTAACCTCATCGAAAAACTCTATCTGATGAGTTAAACACGATTTGCCTTTAACGAATCCGTGCTGGCTTTCCCTAATCAATCCACCCTTGTCCAAGTGACTGTTAATTCTCTCCCGAATACGAATTTATTTATCACATATATGTTATAACTCAGCCAGGATATTTTTAGTTTCTACAATTTTCATTTGGCTTCATTTCTGTAAACATAGTTAGAAAAGTGATTTCCTATTCGAAAGCTTTTATGTCGACAGTGAGTGATGACGGGGCAATACAAGCTGGTCCAAAGTTAAATGAAATGTAAAATGTCATTACTTCAGCACAAATAACTGGAGCTTGCAGTTGAGATGCATGGCAGCAGTGAAAGCAACCTTTCTAGTCTTACAGGATCTGTTTCCCTTCCTTGTTTTACTTTTACTTATTTTTTTAAAAACAGAACATGAAATTATTCAAAACAGTAGCAGGCTAAAACAATGCGATGATTAATGTTTTTGAGTCCTCCAAACAAAACTGGCAATTGGATAAATGCTTACAGCTGGTAACATTTTTCTAGTACTTTGTTAGGTAAAAAAAGGTTTCATTACATAGGACTCGAATAACTGCATGTGCATGCAGAAAAAAACCCACTGACTATATTTCAATCATGGTTGAGAGATGGCACATTATAGGGTTTGTGAGTCCCATATGCATTGGTTGTGATCTTCCAAAATTCCCTAGATTCTAGAATGGTCCCAGTAGATTGGAAGGTAGCAATTGTAATACCGCTATTCAAGAAAGGAGGGAGAGAGAAAACAGGGAACTACAGGCCAGTTAGCCTGACATCAGTCGTTGGCTATACAAAACCCTGGTTAGACCGCACCTGGAGTACTGTGAGCAGTTCTGGGCACCGCACCTTCGGAAGGACATATTGGCCTTGGAGGGAGTGCAGTGTAGGTTTACTAGAATGATACCTGGACTTCAAGGGTTAAGTTACGAGGAGAGATTACACAAATTGGGGTTGTATTCTCTAGATTTTAGAAGGTTAAGGGGTGATCTGATCGAAGTTTATAAGATTTTAAGGGGAACAGATAGGGTGGATAGAGAGAAACTATTTCCGCTGGTTGGGGATTCTAGGACAAGTGGGCACAGTCTAAAATTTAGAGCCAGACCTTTCAGGAGTGAGATTAGAAAACACATCTACACACAAAGGTAGAAGTTTGGAACTCTCTTCCGCAAACAGCAATTGATACTAGCTCAATTGCTAATTTTAAATCTGAGATAGATAGCTTTTTGGCAACCAAAGGTATTAAGGGATATGGGCCAAAGGCAGGTATATGGAGTTGGATCACAGATCAGCCATGATCTTATCAAATGGCGGAGCAGGCACGAGGGGCTGAATGGCCTACTCCTGTTCCTATGTTCCTATGTCGGTGAAATGCTGGTATCCATTATTAAGGAAGTGGTAACAGGGCACTTAGAAAATCATAATATGATTAGGCAAAGTCAACATCCAGGACAAAGCAGCCCGCTTGATTGGTACCCCATCCACCACCCTAAACATTCACTCCCTTCACCACCGGCGCACTGTGGCTGCAGTGTGTACCATCCACAGGATGCACTGCAGCAACTCGCCAAGGCTTCTTCGACAGCACCTCCCAAACCCGCGACCTCTACCACCTAGAAGGACAAGGGCAGCAGGCACATGGGAACAACACCACCTGCACGTTCCCCTCCAAGTCACACACCATCCCGACTTGGAAATATATCGCCGTTCCTTCATCGTCGCTGGGTCAAAATCCTGGAACTCCCTTCCTAACAGCACTGTGGGAGAACCTTCACCACATGGACTGCAGCGGTTCAAGAAGGCGGCTCACCACCACCTTCTCAAGGGCAATTAGGGATGGGCATTAAATGCCGGCCTCGCCAGCGATGCCCACATCCCATGAACGAATAATAATAAAAAAAGTGGTGAATGCAGCTATGGCACCCCCTATCCTGACAATGTGAGTTTGAGGGGGTCCGCAAAGTAGGTAAACGTGTTTGCACAGCAGAGTTTAGGGTATAAATTAATAATTTTGAGTGGAAAGACAAAGGTGTTACAGCCAAAACTTTGTCTGAAGTGACAGAGTGCCCTGCTGCAATAAATGAGGTTCCCCCCCCGACCTGTCAAATGATCAACTGGCTGCTGGCTGAAACACGTCTGCTCCAACGGGGAGTGTTTCCCACAGCACAGGAAACACGCTGAGGATCCTTCAAAATTGCACCCCTGCCAAAATCTCCAGTCAGTGAGGTCTGTCAAGTACCTCAAGTATCTAAATAACTATCTAAAGTAGCATCCCGCCGGCTTTAATTGCCGGTGGGCGTCCCTCATGCGGGAGCTGCGCGCATACCTGAACGTGTCATTGGGGAAGCCGGAAGTCAGCGGGTTGGAGCCATGCTCCGAACCCGCTTCGGGATTCCACCATTTTAGGAGCCCCCCCCCCCCCCCCGCCCCCAACGCACCCGCTCGGCCATCCGAAAATCAGCCCTAAAGAGTCTGCAAAGGGATATAGACAGGTTAAGTGAGTGGGCAAGAACTTGGCAGATGGAGTATAATGTGGGGAAATGTGAGGTTATTCACTTTGGTAGGAAGAATAGAAAAACAGAATTTTTTTTTTAAATGGTGAAAAACTATTAAATGTTGGTGTTCAGAGAAAGCTAACATGCAGGTACAACAAGCAATTAGGAAGGCAAATGGTATGTTGGCCTTCATTGCAAGGGGGTTGGAGTACAAGAGTAAGGAAGTCTTGCTGCAATTGTACAGGGCTTTGGTGAGACCACACCTGGAGTACTGTGTACAGTTATGGCCTCCTTATCTAAGGAAGGATATACTTGCCTTAGAGGCGGTGCAACGAAGGTTCACTAGATTGATTCCTGGGATGAGAGGGTTGTCCTATGAGGAGAGATTGGGTTGAGTGGGCCTATACTCTCTGGAGTTTAGAAGAATGAGAGGTGATCTCACTGAAACATGTAAGATTCTGAAAGGGCTTGACAGGGTAGATGCTGAGAGGCTGTTTCTTTTGGCTGGAGAGTCTAGAACTAGGGCTCATAGTCTCAGGATAAGGGGTCGACGATTCAGGACTGAGATGAGAAGAAATTTCTTCACTCAGAGGGTTGTGAATCTCCGGAATTCTCTACCCTAGAGGGCTGTGGATGCTCAGTCGTTGAGTATTAAGGCTGAGATCAATAGATTTTTGGACTCTAAGGGAATCAAGGAGTACGGGGATCAGGCGGGAAAGTAAAGTTGAGGTAGAAGATCAGCCATGATCTTAATGAATGGCGAAGCAGTCTCGAGGGTTCTGTGATTCTGTGTTTAATGTTAAATCCACTGTACATAGAATCATAGAATCTTAGAAAGGTTACAGTATGGAAGGAGGCCATTCAGCCCATCAAGCCTGTGCCGGCACTAGGCAAGAGCAATCCAGCTAGTCCCACTCCCCCGCCCAATCCCCGTAGCCCTGCAAATATTTTCCTTTCAAGTACTTATCCAGTTCCCTTTTGAAAGCCACGATTGAATCTGCCTCCACCACTCCCTCTGGCAGTACGTTCCAGATCCTCCCCACCCACTGTGTAAAAAAGTTTTTCCTACATATTGTACTGTACAAGTATAGAACAGGGACGTTCTCTCCACGCGGAGGGATTACGGTGCTATAGGATTGACTGTTTCTAATTGATGCTCACTGGCAGTATTGAGTGCTCATAGGCCAAGCATGGTAAGGTCAAATATGATGCCTAGCTACCCACACATTATATTGGCACTGAGGTTGGTAAATGAGCTATGGAGAGAACTTTAGCTCCAACTAAAATGTTCACTGTTGAACTGGCTCCAAATTAATAAAACCCAAAGTAAATTCCCTCCTTATTTTGGAGTCAGTCACTCGGTGGCAGTGAAATAATATCTTCTGCATTTTTGCCAAACCTATACAACATGTCAGGAGAATTGTAATTGATAGTGTGAATAAATGTTGAGTTGAATGAATGTAGAGTTGAGATCATGGGGCCGGATTTTGCTGTAAAGGGAACGGTGAGTCTAACAGTACTCATTGTTATTGATGCGCAAATCGGACAGCAGCTCCTGGTGAGCGCACATGCGCAGTTAAACGCGGAAATACGGAAGTTGCTGACCGAGGTGCGCTGCCCCATTGATAGCTGCACAAAAACGGCATCTCGCTGTCTGGCTCCCCATTCAAATGTATTGAACGGCATGAAGTTCCTGTACTTTCGTCGGAGATACGGACGAAATGCGCCACAAAAAGTTAGGGCTCGTCCATTCCAATCTAAGCACCCTTTTAACAGCGTGATAAGTCTTAATTACTGCCAAACAACCTCTCTGGCACTGACAATAAACTTTTACAAGTGTGGACTCTCATTCCTTCAGCTTTTAATTAATGTTGGACATTTAAAAAAATCTAAGTAACATTTCTTTGAGTTTTCTTTTCCTTTCTGTCTCTTTTAGAATCATAGAATCATAGAATGGTTACAGCAGAAAAGGAGGCTATTCGGCCCATCGAGTCCGTGCCAGCTCTCTGCAAGAGCAATCCAGCTAGTCCCACTACCTCGCCCTTTTCCCGTAGCCCTGCCAATTTTTCCCCTTCAAGTACTTATCCAATTCCCTTTTGAAAGTCACAATTAAATCTGCTTCCACCAGCCTTTCAGGAGTGCATTCTGGATCCTAACCACTCGCTGCGTAAAAAAGTTTTTCCTCATGTCGCCTTTGGTTCTTTTGCCAATCATCTTAAATCTGTGTCCTCTGGTTCTTGACCCTTCAGCCAATGGGAACAGTTTCTCTCTATCTATTCTGACCAGACCCTTCATGATTTTGAACACCTCTATCAAATCTCCTCTCAACCTTTTCTGCTTCAAGGAGAACAATCCCAGCTTCTCCAGTCTACCCACGTAACTGAAGTCCCTCATCCCTGGAACCATTCTAGTAAATCTTCTCTGCACCCTCTCTAAGGCCTTCAGATCTTTCCAAAAGTGCGGTGCCCAGACTTGGACACGATACTCCAGTTGTGGCCGAACCATTGTTTTATAAAGGTTCATCATAACCTCCTTGTTTTTGTACTCTATGCCTCTATTTGTAGAGCCCAGGATCCCGTATGCTTTTTTAACCGCTTTCTCAACCTGCCTTGCCAATTTCAACAGTCTGTGCACATATACCCCCAGATCTCTCTGTATCTGCACCTCTTTTAGAATTGTACCCCTTAGTTTATATTGCCTCTCCTCGTTCTTGCTACCAAAATGTATCACTTTGCACTTCTCTGTATTAAATTTCATCTGCCACATGTCTGCCCATTCCACTAGCCTGTCTATGTCCCCTTGACGTCTATCACTATCCTCCTCACTGTTCACTACACACTACACTTCTAAGTTTTGTGTCATCTGTAAATTTTGAAATTGTGCCCAAGTCCAAAACATTAATATATATCAAGAAAATCAGTGGTCCTAGTACCGGCCCCTGGGGAACACCACCTTCCTCCAGTCTGAACAACAAACGTTCACCACTACTCTCTGTTTCCTGTCACTTAGCCAATTTCGTATCCATGCTGCTACTGCCCCTTTTATTCCATGGGCTTCAACTTTGCTGACAAGCCTATTATGTGGCAATTTATCAAACGCCTTTTGAAAGTCCATATACACAACATCAACCCCATTGCCCTCATCAAAAAACTCAATCAATTTAGTTAAACATGATTTGCCTTATAACAAATCCGTGCTGGCTTTCCTTAATCAATCCACACTTGGCCAAGCGACCGGTAATTTTGTCCCAGATTATCGTTTCTAGAAGCTTCCCCACCACCGAGGATAAACTGACTGGTCTGTAGTTGCTGGGTTTATCCTTACACCTTTTGTTGAACAAGGGTGTAACATTTGCAATTCTCCAGTCCTCTGGCACCACCCCTGTATCTAAGGATGATTGGAAGATTATGGCCAGTACCTCCGCAATTTCCACCCCTACTTCCCTCAGCAACCTAGGATGCATCCCATCCGGACCGGGTGACTTATCTACTTTAAGTACAGCTAGTCTTTCCAGCACCTCCTCTTTTTCAATTTTTAGCCCATCCAGTATCTCAGCTAACTCCTCTTTTACGTTCTGATGAAAGGTCTTCGACCTGAAACGTTAACTCCGTTTCTTTCTCCACAGATGCTGCCTCACTTGCTGAGCTTTTCCAACATTTTCTGTTTTTATTTCAGATTTCCAGCATCAGCGGTATTTTGCTTTGGACCTCCTCTTTTATTGTGACTTTGGCAGCATCTTCTTCCTTGGTAAAGACAGATGCAAAATATTTCTCTCTCTTAATCCAATCTTTCTTTCCCTCTCTTTATTTTGCTTTCTGCACCTGAATTGACATTGAATTGACTATTCTAACTTACACTTCCTGGTTCAGACTCTACGCTGCTCATTAACGATTCTTCAGTCTGATTGGTTAATGAGATTTCCCTGTTCACACAGGTCTGAGATGCCCTGTAGAGGGCGCCATGCTGCTTTGGCTCTCTAACTTACAGCAACTTCCAGTGCAAAAGCTTGTGGAAAGTCTATGGGCAAGTGCAAGCCTAACGAATGGCTGGTGCCGTTTGTTCGCCACTCACGACAAAATCTGGCCCAATATATTTTTCCGCTCCAATTATTGAAATGAAAGAATAGGAATTATTCATAGAAAATACTTTCAGGTTAACATTGGCTCCAGTTTTGCTGTCTCGGTTTGGAGTCAAAACCCATGTGGCATTAGCCCTGATTTTGTTTGGCCACTGAGGCTGTCAGTTCAACTCCAGCCAACCCTCAATAAGATAACCAATATGCCAGTGGGACATTTTGAAGATCTATTCTAGGCATTCTGCTCTTCTTTTCCATTGATTGCCTGATTATTGGCAATGCCCAAAGTGCACACAACCTCCATTGAATCATTGAGCTTAACATCATGATCTCTTGCAAGCTCTTCAATGGGGAAATAAAATCTTGTTTCTTTCAATTATTCAAATACATAGTTTCTAATTGTTTTTCACAAGTCTGCCAACAGCTATCACTTCTAAACTTTGAAGTCTCCGTCCTTAGTCCTTCATCTATTAACATTGTTGGTGTTACTATCTCCTTGGATCTCAAAGGTAACTGGCCTATATTCTCCTTTGCAGCTTCTAAGAAGCTTGGTTTCCTCTTTAATGAATCATAGAATCATAGCATTGTTACAGCACAGAAGGAGGCCATTCGGCCCATCGAGCCTGTGCCGGCTCTTTGTAAGAGCAATCCAGTTAGTCCTACTCCCCTGCTCTTTCCCTGTAGCCCTGCAATTTTTTTCTCTTCAAAATGGAATCATAGAATTTCTTTAATGCCAAATACTTCTTTTCCCCTCAACAACTCTTAATTCATTATCAAGCCCAAGTTCATCCGAAACTACCGCCTATCTGATGAGGCTTTTCTTACGCTCCAGGACTCTTCTAGCCATCAATCTTTCTGTCATCCACTGTCACCTTCTTTGTTTCTCTCTATTTCATATTAATATAGTTGGTAAAGAAATAAAGTGCTTGCATATCTATAGCACATATCACAACCTCAGGACGTCCAAAAGCGCTTTACAACCAATGAATTACTTGCGTCACTGTTGTAACATGGCAGCCAGTTTGCGCACAGCAAGGTCCCACAAACAAGCAAGGAGATAAATGACCAGATCATCTGTTATATTGATTGAGGTATAAATATTGGTCAGGACACCAGGGAGAACTCCCCTGCTCTTCGTTGAAATAGTGCCATGGGATCTTTTACATTCACCTGAGAGGGTAGACAAAGTCTCGGTTTAACATCTCATCCAAAAGACTGCACCTCTGACAGTGCAGCACTCCACTAAAGTGTCAGCTTAGCATTTATGCTCAAATCTCTAGAGTGGGGATCAAACCCACAACATTCATGACTCAGAGGTGAGAGAGCTACGGACTGAGCCACAGCTGACAACTCGATACTCCTCTGCACTTTCCTGACTTGTTCATCTTATGCTGCAAACAATGTAGCCTACACATTATTTCCTCTCCCTGTAATCACATTGTTGAAATCAAGATTCATCGTATAATCTCCTGCTCTAACCAATCCTTTCCTTTCTCTTGCACACTTTAAGTTTTTAAAAGCCAAGGCTGGTGTCATCTGCTACCTTGCCTTTTTTACCCAGGAGTGCCAAAAAGAGTGTCAGAGGAATCTCATTAGATAGGGGGGAAGTACTCAAATTTTGGATTGGTTTGGGCTTTATAAAGACATTGGCATGAAAGAGAAAACGGAGCTTTTTGGTGGTAGCTTTAGCAATAGAAAAGATGCGATTTGTATTCAGAGTGAGGGCACAAAAACCAATAGATGAAGAAGGAGTAAGGGTAGAGCAAACTTCAGTGACGTGAAAAAACTGTTTTCTTGAAGAATTGCAAAAACCAAGATCTACACTGCCTTGTCATTGGGCTTAGTGGAGATTAAAATGTATCAATTCAACTATGGAACTGTGAGAGGACTGGAGGTTGTGCACACTGAGGGCACACAATCTGAAGGAAGTTGACTGTGAAATTATTAGCAAAAGAGAGGATAGTGGTAGAGGAGGTCATTGGCATTTTATAATTTAGTCATGTTGGCGAATAGGAAGATAGGAATTGCTAGACAAGAAAAGACCAAGGTCCATCTAGTTTTCCTTCTACCATCCTGGTAGTCGCATGGTACAATGATAATGGAGTTATTGACTAATGATGTTATACATCTTGATTTCAAAAAGATATTGCCCAAGGTCCTCACAGAGGCATGGATAAATTGAGAGCTCATGGAATGAGATTTACGGGATACATGCATGGCAAATGGCATATAACATTGAAAAATGCAATATGAAGCACCATACAGCACACAATGTACAGTGAAAGGTATATGATTAAATAAAGCTTGTCAGGAAGGAGATTTGGGTTTAACAGTTGAACAAATGTTTCAAGTGTCATTGTACTATTCTACAGCTATGCCCAAGCGAAAAGGATATCTGGGTGTATCAGCAGGTTTGTAGAATATAATTTTAAGGAAATATTTCAATACTTAATGAAGCACTGTAGAACCACACCTGAGATGTTTTGAACGTATGGAAGTGTTGGAAAAGGTTCAAAGGAGGACAACAAGGTTGGCAGAGGGCCTTAAGTCAGTGAACTATGAAAAGAGGCAAAAGGAGTTGAATGTGTTTCTGTTAAAAATAAGACCAAGAAGGAACTTTCCTGATGTATATACATAAGAACATAAGAACATAAGAAATTGGAGCAGGAGTAGGCCAATCGGCCCCTCGAGCCTGCTCCGCCATTCAATAAGATCATGGCTGATCTGATCCCAACCACAAATCTAAAGAACACAAGAAGTCGGAGCAGGACCCGGCCACATAGCCCCTGGGCCCTCTCCGCCACCCACAGGGCATTGACCGATCCGAACTCAGCTTCATGTCCAATTTCCTGCCCGCTCCCCATAACCCCTAATTCCCTTTACTTCTAGGAAACTGTCTATTTCTGTTTTAAATTTATCTAATGATGTAGCTTCCACAGCTTCCTGGGGCAGCAAATTCCACAGACCGACCACCCTCTGAGTGAAGAAGTTTCTCCTCATCTCAGTTTTGAAAGAGCAGCCCCTTATTCTAAGATTATGCCCCCTAGTTCTAGTTTCACCCATCTTTGGGAACATCCTTACTGCATCCACCCGATCAAGACCCTTCACAATCTTATATGTTTCAATAAGATCGCCTCTCATTCTTCTGAACTCCAATGAGTAGAGTCCCAATCTACTCAACCTCTCCTCATATGTCCGCCCCCTCATCCCCGGGATTAACCGAGTGAACCTTCTTTGTACTGCCTCGAGAGCAAGTATGTCTTTTCTTAAGTATGGAGACCAAAACTGTATGCAGTATTCCAGGTGCGGTCTCACCAATACCTTATATAACTGCAGCAATACCTCCTTGTTTTTATATTCTATCCCCCTAGCAATAAAAGCCAACATTCCGTTGGCTTTCTTGATCACCTGCTGCACCTGCATACCAACTTTTTGATTTTCTTGCACTAGGACCCCCAGATCCCTTTGTACTGCAGTACTTTCCAGTCTCTCGCCATTAAGAAATAACTTGCTCTCTGATTTTTCCTGCCAAAGTGCATAACCTCACATTTTCCAATATTATATTGCATCTGCCAAATCTCCGCCCACTCACCCAGCCTGTCTATATCCCCTTGCAGGTTTTTTATGTCCTCCTCACTCTCTACTTTCCCTCTACTATACCTCAGCAGAACACTGAGTACATAAACCTTCAAGCACTGTTTCTATCTACTCTGTCCTATGCCTTCATAATTTTAGATATCTTATCAAATCACCTCATAATCTTCTTAATTTTTCAAATCTTTTTTCGCATTTGTACTTCCTCATACTAGGTAACTTCCTAGTGAATCTGTATGGTACCCTCTCTATTGGCATAACATCCTTCCTATAGTCCAGAGCCCAAAACTTCAACTGTCTTACTAAGGTTTCATACAGATTCACCATTACATCTCGACTTTTATATTCTATACAGCTTTCTATAAAAATCACTATTCCATTAGCTTTTTTATGACCTTATCCATTTGAGGTGCTGCTTTTAGCATCTTGTGAACCTGGACCCCCAAATCCCTCTGCCCTTTTACATCTTTCCCCATTCAAAGTATAATGATTACTTTTTTTAACCAATAAGCACCATTTCACATTTACTGACATTGAATATCGTCTGCCATTTTTTTGTCCTGATGTGGAGATGCCGGTGATGGACTGGGGTTGACAAATGTAAGGAATCTTACAACACCAGATTATAGTCCAACTGTTTTATTTGAAAATCACAAGCTTTCGGAGGCTTTCTCCTTCGTCAGGTGAGTGTGGGATTCGGATTCCATGGAAGGTTGCCGCATTTATAGTCAGAGAACAATACCTGGTGATTACAGATAATCTTTCCAACTGCCTGTTGTCAAGGCAATCAAAGTGTTCAGACAGAGAGATGTTACCTACAGGACCACCGAATACACAAACGGCCAGAACAAAAGACAGACAGAGAGAGAGAGAGAAACATCTGAAAGGAAGAGAAAGACAGAGAATGACCCATTGTATTAAAAACAGATAACTTTTTTTCGCTGGTGGGGTTACGTGTAGCGTGACATGAACCCAAGATCCCGGTTGAGGCCGTCCTCATGGGTGCGGAACTTGGCTATCAATTTCTGCTCGACGATTTTGCGTTGTCGTGTGTCTCGAAGGCCGCCTTGGAGAACGCTTACCCGAAGATCGGTGGCTGAATGTCCTTGACTGCCCTTGACTGTCCTTGAATGTCCTTGACTGTCCTTGACTTGATCTTCGGGTAAGCGTTCTCCAAGGCGGCCTTCGAGACACACGACAACGCAAAATCGTCGAGCAGAAATTGATAGCCAAGTTCCGCACCTATGGGGACCGCCTCAACCGGGATCTTGGGTTCATGTCACGCTACACGTAACCCCACCAGCGAAAAAAAGTTATCTGTCTTTAATACAACGGGTCATTCTCTGTCTTTCTCTTCCTTTCGGATGTTTCTCTCTCTCTCTCTGTCTGTCTTTTGTTCTGGCCGTTTGTGTATTCGGTGGTCCTGTAGGTAACATCTCTCTGTCTGAACACTTTGATTGCCTTGACAACAGGCAGTTGGAAAGATTATCTGTAATCACCAGGTATTGTTCTCTGACTATAAATGCGGCAACCTTCCATGGAATCCGAATCCCACACTCACCTGACGAAGGAGAAAGCCTCCGAAAGCTTGTGATTTTCAAATAAAACAGTTGGACTATATCCTGGTGTTGTAAGATTCCTTACATTTTTTTGTCCATTCCACCATCTTATCATTATTCTCTTGCAGCTTCCTTTGGTCCTCAGAACTACTTACCAGGGCACTGAATGTCCTCGATGTCAGTTACGCCATTGTTGTACTGGAAAGCTACACCATTCGCTAGCAGAGGGACATCCATGCAAGTTACTGGGGTACGTTAAGTTAAATATCCTTGGTGCAACTCTGGTGTAACTTGAGTGTGGAAACTGTTTACATTTCCGACCCCCCCCACCAAAGGAATCTTCCATGCAACCATAGCGTAACTCTTTAAAGGCACTCTACAGCAGCAGAACACTGTCCGGCGCCAAGGTAATCAGCTGACAAGTGGTTTGACTGGCAATTTCTACCAAATCACTTGATGGCATCTCTCACCCAAAGCATCAGCCCAGATTGGCACCATAATGCCCGCTGAGGTGGCAGCTGTGCCCACTGGGCACCACAGCAGAGCAGCAGGCAGAAGAAGCACAGGCGACTTCTCTGAGAAAGACCTCTAAGTCATGCTCTAAGAGATAGAAGACAAGAGCCTCGCACTCTGTGGGTCTTTCACCAAGCCGGTCAGCAACGACAGTCTTGCTGCCTGCAGGGAGCTGGAACTGGCACTGACTCCCAACTACCTCACACCAGGACTGATCAACTGCACAGAAAGGTGTGATGGCAGGCAATGGTAGCATGTCATCACACTCTCCCTTTCCTCCCTACCCACCCTGGGTACCATCACACTTTTCACCCTATTTTTCTTTAGTCATTCATTCTTGGGATATGGGTGTTGTTTGTAGGGCCAACATTGATTGGCCATCCCTAGTTGGCCTTGAGAAGGTGGTAGTGAGCCGCCTTCTTGAACCACTGCAGTCCGTGTGATGAAGGTGCTCCCACAATGCTGTTAGGTAGGGAGTTCCAGGGTTTTGACCCAGAGATGATGAAGGAACAGCGATATATTTCCAAGTCAGAATGGTGTGTGACTTGGAGGGGAACGCGCAGGTGATGGTGTTCCCATACATCTGCTGCCTTGCCCTTCTTAAAGTTAGATTCACACTATTAACCCTTCACACTACACTCCGTGAAGGGGCCTCCAATTCCTTCAACACACACCGAATGCCTTGGGCTCCCCCAAACCACCTTCCTCCTCTTGAACATCTTCACACCCCCACTGCTATTACTTCACCTCTCCCATGCCACTCGCAACAATGTCCTTCACTGCTGTCCTTACTCTCATTTACTTATCTCGCTGCAGAAGTTGGCACACAATACCTTGCAAAGACAGACCACTGGAGGGGGCATCCCCATCTTCAACCCTCTCATCCCTGGATGATATCCTTGGACCTGATAGAGGTCTTTAAAATTATGACGGGGTTTGGTAGGGTAGACATAGGCAATATGTTTCCACTGGTGGAGGTGTCCAAAACTAGGGGCCATAAATATAAGATAGTCACTCATAAATCCAATAAGGAATCCAGGAGAAACTTGCTTACTCAGAGAGTGGTTAAAATGTGGAACTTGCTACCACTTGGAGTAGTTGAGGTGAATAGCATAGATGCATTTAAGGGGAAGCTAGATAAGTACATGAAGAAGAAAGGAATGAAGGGATATGGTGATAGGGTGAGATGAAGTAGGGTGGAAGGAAGCTCGTGTGGAGCATAAACACCGGCAAATCACCGTGAAGCACACAACCCTTCTCTGTCTCCTTATTCCAAGTGGGTGATGCTCACCCATTTTTGCCTTCTACCTTCCCTTCCTGCAGATCCACCACAGAAACGCATGGCCCAGGAGGAGGAAGATGTTGATGGCTGTGAAGAGGATGATGAGGACCAAACCACTCAGGAGTTGCAGCAGCAGCATGATACTGCCATCCTCCAGCCGTCCCCCTCAGAGTATCACACCAGTGGATTGTGAAAGGTGAGACCAGGAGTACCCCTAGAGTTGCAGTCAGCAGTAGCTCCACGCCATGAGGCAACTGGCATGGAATGAGGGCCACCTCTGTCCCTTGACTCTTCTGTGCAACATGGGGAGCCAACTGCCTCCCGTACACAAGAATAGGTGCCAGTAGGGAATGCTATACTTGCTCCTGAGTACCCCTAAAGTTGGGTGGGGGAGGCATGCTCGGGGCGGCCAAGATTAATTTTATGGGCCCTGTGGAAGACTCCAATTTGCATATTGAAATGAGCTTATCGCCTGAAACAGGCAGGCGCCTTAGGGAAACAGCAGCAGGTCCCATTCAAAATGACGCCGGACGCATCATCGGGGTTAACGGGGCAGTAAGGCTGTCGGCCACATTTTCAGGCCATGACCACCCCACTAGCACTAGGCAATACATTTTTAAAATCGACCCCTTTGTTGGCTATTTTAGTATTATCTGCTAATTTTGATACCACTCCCTCTAGCCCTGCATCTAAATCAATGATGTACACCTGTGAGTACACAGGTCTCAGAACAGAACCCTGTGGGGCACCACTGCCCACTTCCAACCACCCTAAGAAACTGCCCTTAGCTCCTACTCTCTGTTTCCTCTCTTCTAACCAGTTTATAATATAATTGGCTACTCCCCCTCCCAATTCCATATCCCTTAACCTTTGCCAATAATCTCCCTTGTTAAAGGCTTTCTGATAGTCCATGTACACCACATCCGCTGCATTTTTCCCATCCACCATATCTGTCATTAAGCCATCAAAGTGGTTGGGGGTGGGGGGGGGAAGGTGACGGTGGTGGGGGGAGTCGAGCATATTTTCTTACAAATTTATCAATAATATTTAACTAAGTAGAATTATTTTTTTCTGACACGAGCCATTGCTATCAGTCAGGGTAAATGCATACGGGCAAGTCAGTGAAGAGCATACTGGTTAAGTACTGGTGAAAAAATGGTCTTAGCATAAATTGAAATAAAACTGGAAGACGTTTCAAGAAAATAATTTAATAGCACAGGCAATACAAGATCAAAATAAACCATTTGAAAAGGCTGCCATCAATCAGGACTGATTTGAAAGATAGCTACAAGGGGAGGGTGGTTCTGACTGCACTAGGATGAAGGGATATTAATAAAATTAAGGCAAAGGAGGATGATTGCTTCACCACAGAGAACATAAATCTTTCCTGCAGTCTTAACCCTTTGTTTGTTGTGTCCTTTAGACTTGGTATCAATTAGGCTGCGTCATTCAAGAAGATTTACAGTGTCTAAAAATACGTTTTAATCCTTTGCTTTAACCGATTTGCACTGTTCCTCATAGACACAGTCAAAGGTGGTAATACTTTCTCATCTAAATCAGTGTTGTCCAATAGCAATTGCTGACTAGCCACAGGTGTGGCTACGATGACACCGTTTCAGCCACATGCACTAATTTTAGTAGAAAATGCCTTACACACAATACAGGTAAATGTACTTCATGTGTATATTTACTTAACAAACATCTACCGCCATTCTGTGTGAAATTTTTGGCATGCATTTATCATTCACAGCACATCTTAGTGCAGCTTCTAGGTTTTTGTCCAGCAGTTGCGAGCGGTACTTTGACTTTATCAGAGTGATTTCTGAAAATGTTGACTTGCACAATGAGACACACCAGACTCACTCTGCTCTCCAACCAGAACACATTTGGACGCTGCTTGCTGTGAAGTGCCCTATTGGAGCCGTTCGTTATTGGATGGGCTTGCTTTCCTATGCTGGCTTGGAGTGGTTATTCTGATCGTTCGAGCTGACCACGAAGACAGCTCACCTCTCCGTACAATGCTGCTGTTGTTTCCATGGGGCAGAAGCCTGGCATTTTAATTGTGTCACACGCCATTTTAACAGATAACCTATAAGCAGTAACCAAGGAAGTAAGGCACACGCAACGATCAAATAAACAATCTGCTTTTTGTCTTACCATTTTACCAACAAATGCACAGAACTGTTAAAGTACACCTGTGCGAATATGAGTAGTGACATCACCTGCCCAACGCAGGGATTGTTTACTAATCAAAAATGCAATTAGCCACATCTGGTTTCTTGACCAGTGATGAACATACTGGACAATATTAATCTGAATCGAGTCGAGACTCCAGCAACCATAGAGCATATACCACATTAATGGTGCAAAAAAGGTCAGAAGAAATTTTCACAAAAAAGCTTTAGTTGAACTGTGAAGCCAGCACAGCACATAATCCAGGCAGACACTTCACTGCCATACCGCATGAGGAGGTGTAGCATTGTTGGAGGTGATGTCTTTCAGATGAAACATTAAACAAAGGCCTCTTCCAAGTGGATGTAATAGCAACTATTCGAAGAAGAATAGTGACCTGGTCACTATTCTCTCAATCAAACACCACCAAAAACCGACTGGTCGGAACCTTGAACTTTGGCGGGGATGTAAAATGGGCGAGAATGGATCGGCTACCCGTTATCCAATCCGCCCAATACATTGAATGGAACGGAAAATCGAGCAGGCTGTATATCTGGAAGCCTAATGGATATCTGAAAATAACCCCCAGAAAATTCTGGGAACACTCAGCAGGCCAGGTGACACCTGTGGAGAGAGAAACAGAGTTAATGTTTCGGATCGATGACCTTTCATCAGAACTGGATATTGCCTGTTTTACCTCCCTGCTGAAGTTGAAAGTTCTGACTTGCTCTTTGTGAGATATTGCTGTGCAAAATTGGCTGCTGTGTTTGTCTACATTACAAAAGTAGTTACAGTACACGTTACAAGTTGGATGCATTGCACTTTGGAATGTCCTTAAGACGTGAGAACATACCATACAAATGCAAGTTCTTTCTAATAAGGTAAGAGATGAGCTCATGATATGAGCTTAAGGTTTATTTTTTAAATTTAAGAGCCATTTAGTACACCATGATGTAAGAAGGAACTCTAATGTGCCTTAGAGAAGATCACCAAGCCTAGCCACATCGTAACCAAGATAGCCATATGGCCTCCCCTCCGTCAGTTTCTACAGCTGTCTCTTGACATGTTTCAGGTTTTCCTGTGCATAGTCCCCATTTTGTCTTTCTTTGGGATTTTCTCATCAGGGACCCATATTTGGCACATCAATCTTCAGTTATTCTGCAAACACACCATGTCCAATCTTCTTGTTATGGCAATTTCTGACTGTACAAAGGCCACGTCTCCTCATCACTTCGAGGTGATATTTTCATAGAATCATAGAATGATACAGCACAGAAAGAGGCCATTCGGCCCATCGTGCCTGTGTCAGCGGTTTGAAAGAGCTTTCCAATTAGTCCCACTCCCCTGCTCTTTGCCCACATCCCTGCAAATTTTTCCACTTCAAGTATTTATCCAATTCCCTTTTGAAAGTTACCATTGAATCTGCTTCCAGCACCCTTTCAGGCAGTACGTTCCAGATCATCACAACTCGCTGCGTAAAAAATTGTTTCCTCACGTCGCCTCCGATTCTTTTGCCAATTACTTTAAATCTGTGTCCTGTGGTTACTGAACCTTCTGCCACTGGAAACAGTTTCTCCTTATTTACTCTATCAGAACCCTTCATGATTTTGAACATCTCTATCAAATCTCCCCTTAACCTTCTCTGCTCTGAGGAGAACAGCCCCAAATTTTCTAGTCTCTCCACGTAACCAAAGTCTTTCATCCCTGGTACCATCCTCTGCACTATCTCTAAGGCCTTGAAATCTTTCCTAAAGTGTGGTGCCCAGAATAGGACAAAATACTCCAGCTGGGGCCTAACCAGTGTTTTATAATGGTTTAGAATAACATCCTTGCTTTTATACTCTATGCTCGATTTATAAAGCCAAGGATCCCGCATGCCTTTTTAACAACCTTCTCAACTTGTCCTGCCACCTTCAAAGACTTGTGTACGTACACCCCCAGGTCTCTCTGTTCATGCACCCCCTTTAAAATTGTACAATGTGGTTTATATTGCCACTCCTCATTCTTCCTACCAAAATTAATCACTTCACATTTTCTGCGTTAAATTTCATCTGCCTATGTCTGCCCATTTCACCAGTCTGTCTATGTCCTCCTGAAGTCTGTTACTATCCTCCTCACTGTTTACTACATTTCCAAGTTTTGTGTCATCTGCAGACTTTGAAATTATGTCTTGTATACCCAAGTCCAGGTCATTAATATAAATCAAAGTGATCATAGAATCATAGAAAGTTACAGCACAGATCACGGTGATCTCATTGAAACATATAAGATTATGAGGGGCTTGACAGGGTAGATGCTAAGAGATTGTTTCCCCTGGCTGGAGAGTCTAAAACTAGGAGGCATAGTCGCAGGATAAGGGGTCGGCCATTCAAGACTGAGATGAGGAGGAATTTCTTCACGCAGAGGGTTGTGAATTTTTGGAATTCTCTACCCCAGAGGGCTGTGTCATTGAATATATTCAAGGCTAAGATGGATAGATTTTTGGACTCTAGGGGAATCAAGGATATGGGGATTGGGTGGGAAAGTGGAGTTGAGGTCGAAGATCAGCCATGATCTGATTGAATGGCGGAGCAGGCTTGAGGGGCCGTATGGTCTACTCCTGCTCCTATTTCTTATGTTCTTATGAGGCCATTCGGCCCATCATGTCCGTGCCGGTAGAAAAAGAGCTATCCAGCTTAATCCCACTTTCCAGCACTTGGTCCGTAGCCCTGTAGGTTACGGCACTTCAAGTGCACATCCAAGCACTTTTTAAATGAGTTGAGGGTTTCTGCCTCTACCACCCTTTCAGGCAGTAAGTTCCAGAACCCCCCAACGCTATGGATGAAAAAATTTCTCCTCAGCTCCCCTCCAATCCTTCTACCAATTACATAAAATCTATGCCCCCTGGTCACTGACCCCTCTGCTAAGGGAACTAGGTCCTCCCTATCCACTCTATCTAGGCCCCTCATAATTTTCTACACCTCAATTAAATCTCCCCTCAGCCTCCTTTGTTCTGAAGAAAACAACCCCAGCCTATCCAATCTTTCCTCATAGCTAAAATTCTCCAGCCCTGGCAACATCCTCGTAAATCTCCTTCGTATCCTCTCTAGTGCAATCACATTTTTCCTGTAATGTGGTGACCAGAACTGTACACAGTACTCAAGCTGTGGCCTAACTTTTTCTACCGGCACGGACATGATGGGCCGAATGGCCTCATAAGAACAAAGTACTCGATCAAGTTAGTCAAACGCACAGTAATAGTGCATCAGTGAATAAAGTCAATCAGGGAAAATAGTAAAAAGTTAAAATTTAATGCACATTATCGAAATGCACGAAGCATTCGGAACAAGATAGATGAATTAATGGCACAAATAGAGATAAATGGGTTTGATCTAGTAGCCATTACTGAGACGTGGTTGCAGGGTGACCAAGGTTGGGAACTAAATATTCCAGGGTACTTGGCTTTTTGAAAAGACAGACAAAATGGGAAAGCAGTGGTGGGGGGAGCGGTAGCCCTGCTAGTAAAGGATGACATAAGGATGGTAGTGAGAAAGGATCTTGGCTTGGAAGATCAGGAAGTAGAATCAGAATGGGTGGAAATAAGAAATAACAAGGGGCAGAAAACACTGGTAGGAATAATTTATAGGCCCTCTAACAGTAATTATACTGTTAGATAGAGTATCAATCAAGAAATAAGAGGAGCTTGTAACAAAGGTAATGCAATAATCGTGGGGGACTTTAATCTTCATATAGACTGGACAAATCAAATTGGCAAAGGTAGTTTGGAGGACGAGTTAATGGAATGCATTCAAGACAGTTTCCCAGAATAATACGTCGTGGAGCCAACCAAGGAACAGGTTATTTTAGATCTTGTCTTATGTAATGAGACAGGGTTAATTAGTAATCTCATAGTAAGGGTTCCTCTAGGGAAGAGTGATCATAATTTGAATTTCATATTGAGGTTGAGAGTGATGTACTTAAGTCTGAAACTAGAGTCTTAAACTTAAACAAAGCCAATTACATAGGTATGAGAGGCGATTCGGCTAAGGTTGATTGGGAAATTAGATTAAAAGATATGACGGTAGATAAGCAATGGCGAACATTTAAAGAAATATTTCATAATTCTCAACGAATATACATTCCATTGAGGAATAAAAATTCCATGGGAAAAGTGATCCATCCGTGGCTAACTAAAGAAGTTAAGGATAGTATTAGATTAAAAGAAGAGCCTTTTATTGTTGCCAAGAAGAGTAGTAAGCTTGAGGATTGGGAGAGTTTTAGAAACCAGCAAAGGATGACCAAAAAATTGCAAAAGAGGGAGAAAATAGAATTTGAGAGTAAACTAGCAAGAAATATAAAAACAGATTGTAAGAGCTTCTACAAGTATGTAAAATGGAAGAGAGTAGCAAAAGTAAACATGGGTCCCTTAGAGGCTGAGACAGAAGAAATTCTAATGGGGAATATGGAAATTGCAGAGACGTTAAACAAATATTTTGTATCTGTCTTCACAATGGAAGACACAAAGAACATCCAAGAAATATTGGGGAACCAAGGGTCTAATGAGAGTGAGGAACTTAAAGTAATTAAAGTTAGTAAAGACAGAGTACTGGAGAAATTAATGGGACTAAAAGTGAACAAATCCCCTGGACCCGATGGACTACATCCTAGGGTTCTAAAAGAGGTGGCTGCAGAGATAGTGGATGCATTGGTTGTGAACTTCTATGGAAGTTCATGCAGTTCATGCAGCCCATAAGGGGTGTGATGACAGTTTACATGCAACAGGCAGTAACCTACCATGTGAGGTTTTTGTGAGATGAAAGCATGAAAATTATATCTTCTTCTTACATCCCACTTCTGATATTCAGTCCTTTATTTTACTGGCATAAACCTGTTGGGCCAAATGGCCTGTTTCTGTGCTGCAAAATTCTATGTAATACATAGAATTATTAGCAGGGCCAGTGCTCATGATGTGGACGCATCGTGACTTTGCAGTACTTCCTGCCAAGCTTAGGCCTGATCATAAATTCCAGCCGGTAGTGTCACCCTGGCAACCAGGACAATTACTGTAACAGCTCAGAAATAACCAACCCTTTCAGATTTACTGAAGAAATGTACACTATTTTGCAGAAATGAAGTTGGTCCAGATTGCGATAATTTGAAACCTTTCAGAAACTCCACACTTTGTCCACCCTAAGCAGTGGAATGTTATGAAAGGGAACTCCCAAACTGCCTAAAGGCTCAATTGCTACTCTCGCCTCTGAGTCAGCAAATTGTGGGTTCAAGCCCACTCCAGAGACTTGTGCACAAAATCTAGGCTGACACTCCCAGTGCAGTACTGAGGGAGTGCCGCACTGCTGGGGGTGCCGTCTTTCGGTTGAGACATTAAACCAAGGCCATGTCTGCCCTCTCAGGTGGACGTAAAAGATCCCACGGCACTATTTCAAAGAGCAGGGGAGTTCTGGCCAATATTTATCCTTCAACCAACATCACTAAAACAGATGATCTGGTCATCATCACATTGCTGTTTGTGGGACCTTGCTGTGCCCAATTTGGCTGCCGCATTTCCTACATTACAACAATGACTACGCTTCCAAAAATATTTCATTGGCTGCAAAGCGCTTTGAGACGTCCTGAGGTCATGAAAAGCGCTCTGTAAATACAAGTTCTTTCTTTCTTTATTCCAGGAGTGCAGCGCTTGTTCTAAGAACTATGCCACTCAAAAACATCTTGCTGCTGCTTCCCAGAATTTGACTCTAGCAGCTAATAAAATAAAACCGAAGGAAATAAATTTCCGCAGCTGTGCCCGAAAACTAAAGGGCCATTGTCATCTGTTTGGATAAATATTCAGGTAGACCTGGGCTGTGAAACACTGAGAACAGCCAGGATCAAAAAGAAAACTATGCCACTGCAGCCTCTGGGAGACTTAATCTCACAAAGAGTTTTTCTTTTTTCTGCCTAATTTCATTTACTTTGGAAGCGGTGAGGATAATGTGGAAGGGAGTATGTAATTTGTGATGCAATTATGTCATTGCATCATGGAGGATACCAATGTATTTACTACATTCACAAGTGCATTAAAGGAGAGAGCCTCGCTGTTAAGTTTCTCTTTCAAACATCACCTACTTGCGAAGATTTATGATTGAAGTTATTTTGATGCCGCCCGTATCCTAACTCGTTCCAAGCCCCGTTTACCCATCACCCCTGTGCTCGCTGATCTACATTGGCTCCCGGTCCGGCAATGTTTCGATTTTAAAATTCTCATCCTTGTGTTCAAATCCCTCCATGGCCTCGCCCCTCCCTACCTCTGTAACCTCCTCCATCCCTAAAACCCTCCGTGTTCTTTGCGCTCCTTCAATTCGGGCCTCTTGTGCATCCCCGATTTTCATCGCTCCATCATTGGCGACCGTGCCTCCAGCTGCCTAGGCCGTAAGCTCTGGAATTCCCTCCCTAAACCTCTCCACACCTCACTCTCCTTTAAGTCACTCCTTAAAACCTACCTCTTTGACCAAACTTTTGGTCACCTGTCCTAATATCTCTTTAAGTGGCTCGGTGTCAATTTTTATCTGATAACGCTCTTGTGAAGTGCCTTGGGACATTTATACCATGCTAAAAGTGCTATATAAATGCAAGTTATTGTTGTTGTTTGATTTTGCCCTATCCATTTCGTTTAATTAGTGGCACCATTGACGTATTGGCTAGGATTACTGACTCCGACAGTGTGTGGCAACCATATTAACATACACAGTTGACGCTGAATCACTCACCAGTTTATGATTGCATCTCTATTGATATTGATTCAGCTCTCTAATATTCGAGGTGTTGGAATTCCTTCAGGCACCTACTCTGGTTCTGTCACCAACACTCAACGCCAAAAATTGACAAGATTGACAGACGTGGACTGAAGAAAACAAAAAGGATCTTAACCACAAACGCCTGTAACTATTTTGGAACTGATTGTGAGACTCCTGTCTTAAATTATCTTGCTTAATAGTCTGAGGTGTCTTTTAAATTGCCTTTTGCCTCAAGGGAAGTCGAGCAACAAGTTTTAGCACAAATGGTAACACACTTGTGGAATAAGTTAAAAGGAAAGGCTGTTACAGTGAATGATACAAATGGGTTCAGGAGAGAATTACAGGGCTGATTGCCCACAAGAACACTCCTGGCGAGGAGTGGTGCTTGCTTGGAATGCTGGTTGGGAAATTGTAGGCCTGCAGCATTTGATTTTCTGCCCATTTCAATTCATGGGCAGATAGTTAGGCCTACTCACCCTGTGCTTTCCTGACCTTCAATCCTGGTGATCGCTGCTCCTCACCAGGAGTGCCTGATTGGGCAATCAGACTTTATATGTGTTTTTGGAGAGAAATGGGATTGCTAAATCTGGTGAGAAGTGCAGGATTGGTGTGGGGGGGGGGGGCGGGGGGCATGTGGGTGGGGTTATGCTCTATTAATGATGTTTCGACTCCCACCTATGAGAATGCAGCCAATACATCCCCGGCAATGGCTTCTCTTCCCATCTCGCACTATCAGTTCTGGAAGATTTTGCCCTTGACCATGTCCTCTTTCTCTTTTACACGTTGCCCCCTAGGTGACATCATCTGACGGCTTGGGGGCAAGTTTCCTTATATATGCTGATGGCACTCAGCTCTACCTCTTCACTTCCTTTCCCTTGACACCAGGATCACCGGATGTCTGCCTTCAGCTCATGGATGAGCCACAACTTCCTCTGACTTAACACTGGCAAGAGTGAAACCATGGTTCTCGCCCCTCTGCTCCCTTGCCACTGATCCCATCCTTCTCCGGGCCAATCACACTGAACCAGTCCGCACAAAACCTTGGCATCCTACCCAACCAGTGCTGAACTTTTAACCGTCCATCACCAAGTCCGTCTTTTCCACCTATGTGATATTGTCCACTTCCACCCCTAACTCAGCCCCTTTTTACAAGCTTTTGTCACCGCCCGACTTGATTATTCCAATGTCTCCCATCCTCCACCTTCCAACAAGCTCCAACCTGTCCAAAATGCAAGCCGCTCATATCCTGTCCCACATTAAGTCCTGCTTGTCGGTCACCTCTATCTTCGTTGACCTGCATTGACTCCCTGTCAATGTATGAAATTTAAACTTCTCAATCCCATCTTCAGATCCTTCCCTGGCCTTGCTCTACCCTATCTCTGTAACCTCCTCCAGCCTTATATCCTATGACTCTGGCCTTTTTTCTACCCCGCCCCCTGCCCCTCTCCTTTGCTTCACCATTGGTGGTGCAACCTTTAGCCACCTTGGCCCATTCTCCACAGCTCCCTCCCTAAACCTCTCCACTTCTCTAATTTCCTTTAGAAACTTCCTCAAAACCCACCTTTCAATCACCTGTCCAAATCTCTCCCTCCATGACATTTGGTGTCCGTTTCCCTGTCAATTTCCATTTGTGAAGTTTCTTGGGACATTTTTTTGATATTAAATGGGCTACATAAATGCAAGTTGCTGTTGTTGTTGTCCGAAGGAGTTGCATTAATATCAGCTGAGACAGTCACATTTAATATAGTTAATACCAAGGCTTCTTCACCATCAGTGGTTTGCATATTATTTCAGTTCCTCTCACATGGGGCCAGTAACTCCTTCAAACCAACTGCCTGATGCAGTACTTTATTATTTTTTAAAAAGGCTCAAGCTAATGGCTTTAAAAGTGACACTACCTTTATAGCCCTAATGTGAATGCAACTTTGCTCATAGACTAAAGGGAGAAGCGAATATGTATGAAAAAGTAAATGTACCTTTTTGGGCCAAATTGTAAGTACTGTTGTTGCCAGTTCGCGGGCACCCTGGTATTGACAGTTCACTTATAGGGACTATTTGGGCTGTAACTCAAATTCAAGAATGGGGAGGAATTTCTCATGCCTTTGTGTACAGTGACATAAGTAAAGATTTCCTCTGGTTGGTGTTTCTGGCAAAACCACAAATAGGTCCTGTGGTCAGTATTTCCTCTGGTCACTATGTGGATCGACATCTTCAGTGCAAAGGGAATCTTCAGGAAGGTATTTGTGATGTTGGCACACGTGGTGACCAAAGCAGTTCCTCTCCTTATACTTGCTTCTGATCTACTCAACATACAATATCTGTTCTGATGAAAGGGGGGTGGGAGCTTTGTAACATTAATATATCTTTCTCTTTTCTTTGTTGGTTGAGCTGCTGTGCATTTCCAACATTTTCAAATTTTATTTCCAGGTTTCATGGTTTCTTTCTTTTTATATCGATTTCACAATATATCAGTAAGTTCTTCACACAAAGAGTGATCAACTCATGGAATGCTCTCCCAGATGGAGAAGTGGAAACGAAAACCCTGGAATCAATTAAGAATTAATGGGATGCCGTAATGAGGGGACTTTCTGGATGGATGAACTGAGATAGGTTGAATGACCTCCCTTATCTGTAATTATCTTGTGATTTTATGAATATTTGATTAAAAGGTAGAATGAGATCTCACTCAAACAA
Organism: Heptranchias perlo; assembly: GCF_035084215.1. Taxonomy (NCBI): domain Eukaryota; kingdom Metazoa; phylum Chordata; class Chondrichthyes; order Hexanchiformes; family Hexanchidae; genus Heptranchias; species Heptranchias perlo. The sequence goes on from NC_090328.1 coordinate 13,720,035, forward strand.
AAAAACTCCCCAGCGCTAGCATATTGTTCTGGCAGTTCAGTTGGATGCTAAAGGTCCCCAGTCCGATTTGAAGAAGACAAGGGAGTTCTCCCGGAGACTTGGAGAACATTCTCCTTTCGACCAAGCCACTGAAAGGTAGATTAAATGGTCAATCAACTCATTGAGGTTGCTATGCACAAAATGGCTGCCACATTTGCCTACATAACAACAGTGATTGTGCTTCAAAGTAATTTGTTGCATGTAAACTGCTGTGCGATGTTTCTGAGCAATAGTATAAGGTGTTATATAAATACAAGTTCTTTCTTTCTTGCAATGCATTTAAATAATGAATATTTATTTGGCTCTGAACACAAAAGGACGTACAACCTAATCAGAGCTCTTTAAAACAAGATAGATACATTTTTAATGTGTTTTTAGTACACTGGGTAAAAATCACAGTTTAATATAGTTAATATGCATTTTGTTTAAGAAAAAGTCACGGAATAAATTATATTCTGAAAGAAAAAAAATCTTATAAAATCATAATTGGCCCAAAATGTTTCCCTCTGTCACAGGTCAGATGTCAATTCCTTTAATGAAAAACAGATAGATTTTCAATTGGAATCCACTGAGTATAGAGTAACTTATAAAATCCGTGAATATTAAAAGAGACATTTGATAGACCAGTCAACATTTAAGGAAAGTTAACTGATACCGTCATTCAGCTTTGGTGCCGTTGTTTCTGCAGGAAAATGTTGATGAATTCATTACATCTGGAGATGCTAGTTCAAGCAGCGTTACGCAGTCGAATGGCAAATGCCTATCCATCACCAGTCAGCAGTATGGTCACTTATAGATAGAATGTTTGGGACTGTACAGGCGGTTACCCAACTCAGAGTACCACCTGCTGGTTCCTAACAGCTTGCGACAGGCCTTTTGCTAATGGGGATGCATTTCACCTCAGGGTGGCTTAATCCACATTACAACGTTTAGGAACAAAACTTCTCAGCTGTGCAGTGGACACCTACAATCAATCGCTGACAGGATCCAGCCTGCTCCACTAAATCAAGGAATTGTGGGGTTAATATCTGTTCTCAGGTCAGTTATTACATGCAAGGTCTTAGTTTTAAATTATTGATATTATTATATTAAATTATGATATTATTAAATTATGTGACAATATGTAGTCATGGAATCATGCAGCACAGAAGGAAACCATTCAATATAGCCTTGCAAATTTTTCCTTTTTAAATATTTATCCAATTCCCTTTTGAAAGTTACTATTGAATCTGCTCCAATCACCCTTTCAGGCAGTGCATTCCAGATAATCATAAATGGATTTTTAAGAATAAATGAATACGAGTGCACATACTTTAATGTAACTATTGGCCATGTGTCTTCCCAAACGGCTCAGGAGTTAACTCCACTGTGTGGGGTAATGCTGAATCATACAAGGAAGGAAACTCCCAGGTTTCCTCCTCGGTCTGGGCTGAGTTAGCTGTTGCCAGCTCAGGTAGCTGTAGGGGTGCTAAGACTGGACTCAGTATTAGTATCCATAGTTGTGGTAATGCTGGTGTTAAGTTGGAGGGTTGGGCTTTATGACCTCTTTGACTGCCCTGCCACTGACCCCAGTGAATTTCCCTGAGCCAGCTTAATAACATTTTTTTTTGGTGGACTCTCCCTTTAAGATGCTGAAAGGCCTTTGGCATCTGTAACTGCTTAAAGGGACTGCACTCTTTAATTCTTTTCTTGGGTTGCGGGCAAGGCCGTATTTATTGCCCATCTCTATCTTCCCTGAGAAGGTGGTGGTGGGCCTTCTCCTTAAACCACTGCAGCACTTGTACTGATGGTACTCCCACAGTGGTGTTAGGTAGGGGTGTACCAGGATATTGACCCAGTGACGATGATATGTTTCCCAGATAAGATGATGTGTGACTTGGAGGAGAACTGAGAGGTGATGGTGTTTCCATGACATTGGCATCTGTGCTGTCTGACTGCACTTCTTGAGGAAAATCTTGGAGGAGGCGGGAATCAATGGGGAGCAGGTGTTATAGCTCCCTGATTTTCTACCCCGCGCCTGCATTTAGACCGTACAAAATTAGGTGGTAGTTCCTCTGCAAAGTGCATTTGAACTCATACAGGTCACTGGATTCCCCGAATCAGGAGTCTCTGTGCCTCGGCCCTCAGTTGGGACATAAGCCCTGATTTTAACCTAACCCGGCCGGAGGGAACAGGGCTGGTTCGGGTCGGACGCCCATTTTACACCCCGTCCTATTTTACTGCCCATTGAAGTCAATGTAGAGTAAAATTGGGCGGGGTATAAAACAGGAATCCAAACTGAACCCATCCCACTCTCACCGGGCGGGTTAGGTTAAAATTGGGGCTCCAGATACACTTGGTCTGCCCAGTCTTGGCAGAAGTGCGGCTCATTTGTGGGCCCAGGTTGGGGTCAGGGCTTGGATCCTCGCAGAGGAAGAGGTAAAGATTTTGGGGTGGGATGGTTTGAAGTGGCCCCTTTTCAAGTGCCTCATTTGCCCATGCTCACATTGGAGACACCGCAATTCTTCTTCTGAGGAGGGGCAAACCAGGCACTGCCCAGCGCCATGTGTTGCCAGCTGCTGTTGGCATTTCCTTGGTCTTTGCTGGGGAGGCACCTATATGGGCCCTCAAGCTATTAGAGTCTAAATTGTTAGTTACATCATCTTGGCTTTCGCCTTTTAGAACTTCATCAATTAGTAAGAAAGATTCAATGCCTTTTTTTCAGTTTTCTCTGGATGTAAAAGATCCCATGGTACTATTTTGAAGAAGAGCAGGGGAGTTCTCCCTGGTGTCCTGACCAGTATTTATTCCTCAACCAACATCACTCAAAAAAACAGATTATCTGGTCATTTATCACATTGCTGTTTGTGGGAGCTTGCTGTGTGCAAATTGGTTGCCGCGTTTCCTACATTACAACGGTGACTACACTTCAAAAGTACTTCATTGGCTGTAAAGCGCTTCAGGACATCCTGAGGTCGCTAAATAAATGCAAGTTCTTTTTTTTCTTTCTTTTTCCAGTCGAGCGCACTGAGAAATTCAAAAAAATCCATGATGTAATTGATGTGCCTTCGCATTCTGCGAATGGAAAAGGAGAGAAAAGAAAAGGAACAAAACAGAATGGGGGAGGGGGGAGCAAAACAAGGCAGTTGTGGGTGTGGGGGGGAGCGGGGAAAGAGAAGCTGTAAAATTTCACCATCGTCTTAACTTAAGATTTTTTAATACCTGAAAATTTTAATTCGTTTAGGCTGATTTGTGTTCTTTTACCCAAGTGTGGTCAACTCCAAGTGTATTATGCACCAAGAAAATGTTGATTAAATGGTAAATTATTTATTTGAGCAGTCCGCAGGAGTTCTTTTCTTCTCTTTCGTATTTTGTTTAATACAGAACTCCAAAAATTTGCTTTGCGTCAAACCAGCTCAGTAGTTGATGTGACAAAACTGTCGGAGCGGATTGATGAACGGCCTGTTTTAGTTGGGCCAGTGTAACCTGTGCAAATGGAACTGTATCAAAACACTTCCCAACATTTCAACATCTTTCTCGAATTTCTTTTCACGGAGTTTAAATTTCAGGCTCCATTGAGAGAGAGAGAGAGAGAGAGAGATAGAAAAAAAAACGGCACTCCTGATTTACGCTCGTTTTAAGTCACTGCTTTCAATTAACTTATGTCCAAATTCAGGCTGCAATTACTGGGAGGGTTTTGGTTTTCAGAATCTTTTGCCAGAAGTGATTAGAGAGAGTGGTTAGAATGTGGAACCTGCTATCACATTGGAGTAGTTGAGGCGAATAGCGTAGATGCATTTAAGGGGAAGCTAGAAAAGTAGATGAGGGAGAAAGGAATAGAAGGGTATGTAGATAGAGTTAGATGAAGTAGGGTGGGAGGAGGCTTGAGTGGAGCACAAATGCCGGCACAGACCAGTTGGGCCGAATGGCCTGATCCTGTGCTGTAAATTCTATGTAAGTGCGTTTCCATAAATCAAAATGTTGGCTCCAGGAAAAATGAAAAGAGCTGAACTGCTGTATTCAGAGTGGAGCAAGAAGTGCCATTGATTTTCTTACGTAAATTTACTGTAATTTTTTGAAATGTGAAAAAGAATGGAGGCAAAAGTGATTCAGAAAGAAATCCAGGGTCCCGGTCTCTGGTGGAGTCAGTAAGGCTGCTCGGCACAGCGATAGCATCCTCTTGTTCAGCTGTGATGCCAATAAAAGAAAAGCTTTCTTTTGAATTTTCCATGGCTGTTCCACTTGGGTATGTCATGAAGGAGTAGGAACCATGGGCTATATGGGAAGGTAGGAGAGGGAAGGGCCCAGATTTTTCCAACCAGCCACCTTTAGAAACCACTTGGGGACTCTGTTTTCCCTGGATGCCCATTCGGCCCATCAAGCCTGCTCTCCCATTTTACCAGCTGTGGCAGTCCTATCCTTTAAATCCCAATTCAAAGCACTTTTCCAAAATTTAGTCTGATAACGCTCCTGTAAAGCTCCTTGGGGCATTTTTACTACATTAAAGGCGCTATGTAAATGCAAGTAGTTGTTGTTATCCCTTAATACTCTTACTTTCAAGTGCACCGCTGCCTTTTAACACCTTAATGCACTCTTCATCGATGACCTTCTGGACAATGCATTGCACATTCTCACAACCTTTTGTGTCAAGAAATTTTTTCTCGAGTTGTTTTTAACTGACTTAGTTTGAATTCTAAAATTACATCCTATTGTCCTGGATTCCCCTTCTAGAGGGAACAGGAATTTCCAATCTACCTGCCAGTTGTTTTCATTATTTTAAATGTCCTGTTTAGATCATCCCTTAATCTCCTCATCTATAGGGAATATTACCTAAGTTTCCTAGCCTCATCGTAGCTAAGTTCCTTTGTCCTAGGTATAGTTGATGAGCAGAGACTTGCTGGATCTGACTGAAGCCTGCTATCCTGATGGTAATTTTTAGGCTTTAATGTTTTTTATAATAGCAAAACCAGTCTTTTGGTAATACAGGTGTCAGCTATGGCTCAGTGGGTAGCACTCTTGATTCTTCTGAGTCAGAAGGTTGTGAGTTTGATTCCTACTCCAGAGACTTGACACTTGAGTGCTGTACTGTCAGAGATACTGTCTTTTGATGTGAGACGTTAAACGTTGTCTGCCCTCTCAGGTGGATGTAACAGATCCCATAGCATTATTTGAAAAAGAGCAGGGGAGTCCTCCCCGTCGTCCATGGCCGATATTTATCCCTCAACCATCAACACGATGAAAAATACAGATTATCTGGCCATTGTCTCACTGCTGTTTATGGGACCTTGCTGTGTGCAAATTGGCTGCTGTGTTTCCTACATTGCAACAGTGACTACACGTTAAACGCATTGGCTGTAAAGCGCTTTGGGACATCATGAGGTCGTGAAAGGTGCTATATAAATGCAAGTTCTTTCTTTGATCATCTGCCCTTCCTAGGTGCAGTTGTTTCCCTTCTTGTCTCATTGTCTTACACTTGCCAGCAATAACCACACTTAGTAAATGTCTGCTTGAATGCTGGACACTGATTCCTATCCTGCTGTAGAAGAACTTTTCCGCTGTACAACAACTGTCAGGAACACGTTTACGGTTTCCCTACCCTTACTGCATTGAAGAACTCATTCCTCCAATGCTTCTGCAATTGACAATCAATTCCCCTTTAACTAGCTTGGAGTTCTGTTCATAGGTTTAAATTATCAAGTAATTTATAGAATCATAAAATCATAGAATGGTTACAGCACAGAAGGAGACCATTCATAAGAACATAAGAACATGAGAAATAGAAGCAGGAGTAAGCCATCCGGCCCCTCGAGCCTGCTCCGTCATTCAACAAGATCATTGCTGATCTTCTACCTCAAAGCCATTTTCCTGCACTATCCCCATATCCCTTGATGCCTTTAATATCTAGAAATCTATCAATCTCTGTTTTGATTGTACTCAATGACTGAGCCTTCACAGCCCACTGGGGTAGAGAATTCCAAAGATTCACTATTCTCTGAGTGAAGAAATTTCTCCTCATCTCAGTCCCAAATGGTCTCTGAGACTGTGACCCCTGGTTCTAGACTCCCCAGCCAGGGGAAACATCCTCCCTGCATCTACCCTGTCGAGCCCTGTAAGAGTTTTGTATGTTTCAATGAGATCACCTCTCATTCTTCTAAACTCTAGAGAATACAGGCCTAGTAGACTCAATCTCTCCTCATGCAACAACCCCGCCATCCAAGGGAATCAGTCTGGTGAACCTTCGTTGCACTCCCTCCATGGCAAGTATATCCTTTCTTAGGTGAGGAGAACAAAATTGTACACAATACTCCAGGTGCGGTCTCAGCAAGGTCCTATATAATTGTAGTAAGACATCTTTACCCTTGTACTCAAATCCTCTTGTAATAAAGGCCCATCGAGCCCGTGCCAGCTCTCTGCAAGAGCAATCCAGCTAGTCCCACTCCCCTGCCCTTTCCCCGTAGTCCTGCCAATTTTTATCCTTCAAGTACTTATCCAGTTCCCTTTTGAAAGCCACGATTGAATCTGCCTTCACCACCCCCTCGGGCAGTGCATTCCAGTTCATAACCACTCACTGCGTAAAAAAGTTTTTCCTCAAGTCGCCTTTGGTTCTTTTGCCAATCACCTTAAATCTATGTCCTCTGGTTCTTGACCCTTCTGCCAATGGGAACAGTCTCTCTCTATCTACTCTGTCTAGCTCCCTCATGATTTTGAAAGCCTCTATCAAATCTCCTCTCAACCTTCTCTGCTCTAAGGAGAACAACCCCAACTTCTCCAGTCTATCCACGTAACGAAAGTCCCTCATCACTTCAACCATTCTAGTAAATCTTTTCTGCACCCTCTCTAAGTATTCACATCCTTCCTAAATACTCCAGTTGTGGGCAAACCAGTGTTTTATAAAGATTCATCATAACTTCCTTGCTTTTTTACTCTATGCCTCTATTTATAAATTCCGTATGCTTTTTCAACCGCTTTCTCAACCTGACCTGCCACCTTCAACGATATATGCACATATACCCCCAGATCTCTCTGTTCCTGCACCCCCTTTAGAATTGTACCCTTTAGTTTATATTGCCTGTCCTTGTTCTTCCTACCAAAATGTATCATTCCGCACTTCTCTGCTTTAAATTCCATCTGCCATGTGTCCGCCCATTCCACCAGCCTGTCTATGTCTTCTTGAAGTCTATTACTATCCTCCTCACTGTTCACTACACTTCCAAGTTTTGTATCATCTGCATTGTTTACTCTCAGCCTTCTCACTTTTTGCTTTTGGACAGTTTCATATCATTGAGCTCCTTCATTTGAGACTGTGTAACTTCAGCCCCTCCTACCCTTTCAACAGCTTTCTTATGCCTGAGGCCTGTCTCTCTCTCTCAGCTGCACTGTCTCTCACACGACTCTTTCTGACTCTAAACTCATTTCTATCACAAGTCAGTGACTCCTTCAGTTCACCAAAATCACAAGTGTCTACAAGGTTCTTCAACACCTGAACATAATGATGTTTCACTTCCCCACTCTCATGATTTCAACACGTATAACTCTCAGATACAATATTCTTCCTTGCCTGTCGGAAATTCTTAACTTCTCTAAAACTTTCTATACTTTTTCACTACCCATTATATTTTTACGTAAATGTACTAAACGCATCAACAGTTTTATACTTATTCATGGTAATAACATGGCTCCCGGTCCCCGAACACCTCCATTTTAAAATTCCTTCGTCCCACCTTTGGAGGCCGTGCCTTCAACTGTCTAGGCCCTAAGCTCCGGAATTCCCTCCATAAACCTCTCCACCTTTCCTCCTTTAAGACCCTCCTTAAAATCTACCTCTTTGAACAAGCTTTTGGTCACCTGTCCCAATGTCTCCTTCTTTGGCTCAGTGTCAATTTATGTCTGATTACATTCCTGTGAAGCGCCTTGGGTTGTTTTACTACATTAAAGGTGCGATATAAATGCAAGTTGTTGTTGTGACACTTAGGCCTTATTTATCTATGGTGCTTGTAGCTAGCTCATAATTCACCCAACTTTGCTTAAACTTCTTCCTGTTCAGGCAGTCATAATCTTTGCCATTTCAATGTGTTTATAATTTTAATTGAGCTTCATTCAGCAGTCTGTAGCACTTTTGACACAGTGGCCCTGCAATTCTGGAGGGTTCTCCAGTAAGTCCAAGAGGAGACCTGCAGAACCGCCAGGAAAATGGCGTAAATGGCCGTGTCTTTTTCCTGGGGGTGGGGGGAGGGAATTTCCCTGGTTTCCCACCAGAGTTACCTGTGGAATTGCAGGGCCAAAATAGTCAGCAACTTCTTTTCTACCAGAGGGAGTGCTGCACTGTCGGAGGTGCTGTCCTTCAGATGAGACGTCTGCTAGATGTCTGCCCTCTCAGGTGGACATAAAAGATCCCACAGCACTATTCGAAGAAGGGCAGGTGTCCTGGCCAATATTTATCCCTCAACCAATATCATTAAAACGTGTCATTTGTCTCATGACTGACGGTGGAAGCTTGCTGTGCACAAATTGGCTGCTGCATTTCCTATATTACAACAGTGACTACACTTCAAAAAAGTACTTCATTGGCTATAAAGCACTTCAAGATGTCCTTAGATCAGGAATGGTGCTATATATATATATATATATATAAAGTGAATGCAAGTCTTTCAAGTCTTTCTAATATTCTTCCTTCAGCCAACAATTCGATTAACTGGTCATCTGACTGCTGTTTGTGGGGACACACGTATGTACAAATTAGCTGCCTGCATAGCAAAAGTGACTAAAACGTAATTTGTTACATGCAAATTGACTTAGGATGTTACTAAGATGTGATAAGATGTGCAACGTGAATGCAAGTTCTTTCTTCAATCCAATACTGTGTTTAACTAATAAATACTGTGACCTCTTGAACTCTCGCAGCTGCAAGGCGCCTAATGACCCCAAGTATTTGTCTACTGTAATTTGTATATTACACAAACATTGTTACTGAATAAACAGAATGGCCTTTGGAGCAAGCAAGTAGGAACTGGCACATTCAGAGGCAAGTTCTATGAACTGCCGTGCTTTTCTCAAAAATTAAATGTGGCTAATTGGTTAACCTGCCCTTTCCAACAACTGGCCTAAAATAATTACTGGCTCCCTGACACTAGCAGTAGGATGGAGGAGAAAGGAGCACCTCAGACTATACTGAATAAAAAGAGGGAGATTTTCCTGGGTCCGAGCGCACTGGATTGCTGGGGCACGGTGGATATTGGAAAATTGGATGGGTCAGAGCGAATGCCAGTAGAGGAAGCCACCGATTTTCCTCCGTTTATTCAAATGGAGGAAAATCAAGCCGGTTCTTTTACAGACATGCGCTCTGACCCCCTCGGATGTAGATCCAGGGAAGTATCCCTCTTAGATAAGCCTACAACTTTCCTCTCTGCCTCCCGTGGCATCCTTCAAAGAGCCCTTCAAGGCATGCGTCGCTGCCTCCTTACAAGCAGCAACCCCAACTGACCCATCATACTCTCTGGAACATAAGAACATAAGAAATAGGAGTGGGAGTAGACCACACAGCCCCTCGAGCCTGCTCCACCATTCAATCAGATCATGGCTGATCTTCGAACTCAACTCCACTTTCCCGTCTGATCCCCATATCCCTTGATTCCCCTAGAGCCCAAACATTTTTCTAACTCAGCCTTGAATATACTCAACAACTCAGCATCCATAGCCCTCTGGGGTAGAGAATTCCAAAGATTCACAACCCTGTGAGTGAAGAAATGCCTCCTCATCTCAGTCTGAAATGGCTGACCCCTTATCCTGCGACTATGCCCTCTAGTTCTATACTCTCCAGCCGGGGAAACAACCTCTCGGCTTCTACCCTGTCAAGCCCCCTCATAATCTTATATGTTTCAATGAGATCACCTCTCATTCTTCTAAACTCCAGAGAATATAGGCCCATTCTACTCAACCTCTCCTCGTAGGACAAACCTTTCATCCCAGGAATTAATTTACTGAACCTTCGTTGCATCGCCTCTAAGGCTAATATATTCTTCCATAGATAAGGAGACCAAAACTGTACGCAGTACTTCAGGTGTGATCTGACCAAGGCCCTGTACAATTGTAGTAAGACTTCCTTACTCTTGTACTCCAACCCCCTTGCAATAAAGGCCAATGTGCCATTTGCCTTTCTAATTATTTGCTGTACCTGCATACTAACTTTTTGTGTTTCTTGTACCAGGACACCCAAGTCTCTCTGGACACCAACATTTAATAGTTTCTCACCATTTAAAAAATATTCTGTTTTTCTATTCTTCCTACCAAAGTGAATAACCTCACATTTCCCCACATTATACTCCATCTGCCACCTTCATGCCCACTCACGTAACCTGTCTATATCCCTTTGCAGACTTTTGGTGTCCTCCTCACAGCTCACTTTCCCTCTCACCGACTTACCCGCCTAGCACGCCCGCTGGGGGCTGACCTTGCCAATCTCCTTCTCGTCTCTCTCACCCCTCCCAGTGTTAACCCTGTGGACTCAGCCTGTGAATCAGCTATCACTGCCCCTCTCCGCATCTCCCTCCAGAATGTCTGTTCACTTGTGAACAAGACCCTTGCCATCCATGAGCTTATTGTGGATGATTGCATTGACATCGTTGTCTTGATAGAAACCTGGCTGATGGGTGATGACACCTTCCCCCTTAATGAAGCCTCCTCGCTTGGCTATACCTTGCCCCATCCAGACCACCGTGTGGCAGTGTGGCCCTTATCACCAAATCACACTTTGGTCTGTCCCTCTACTCCTCTGGCACCTTCTTTTCCTTTGAGTATTTCACCTTGTTCCATTCCTCTCACCTCTCCTTTAAAATGCTCGTTCTCTACAGCCCACCCAAGTACCATGCCAAGTTTCTCACCGAGATATCTGCACTACGTTCCTCCCTCAGCCTCTGCACCGAGCGACTTCTCATCCTTGGTGATTTCAATCTCCATCTCAACTCATCACGCTCTCTCTCCTTTGAGTTCACTGCCCTCCTAGCCTCTCTTAATCTCTCCCTCCACATAAACTCCCCACCCATATTCACGGCCACCCTCTCGACCTTGCTATTTCACGTGGCCTCTCTACTCCCATCGTGCCAATCATGGTTAAGGCCAATTCTGAACATTTCCTTGCATCCCCCTCCACCCACATCCCCTTCCCCCTCCCAACCCCACTTCCTTCTGTGTCCGCCCCTGAAAAAAATTCTCCCCCAAGTCACTTACAACGGCAGTTTCAAATTCGCAACTGTCTAGCCTTTGGCCCTCCATTCACCACAACATTTCTGCAGCTATCCATCTGCTCAATCACAATCTCGCCTCCACCTTTGATTCCCTTGTCCCCATTAAAACCATTGCTCTCTGTCACCCTGGTCGTTCTCCCTGGTATGGCCCTCATCTCCGCTCCCTTAAGTCCAAGGGATGCAGACTTGAATGTTTATGGAGGACAACTGGTTTAGCCATTCATTGCCAGATCTGGCTGGACCATATTAAGCACTATCAGGTCCTGCTCTCCTCTGCCAAAACTGTTCATTATGACAGGATCATTCTGGAGTGCAAAGATAACCCCTGGCTTCTCTTCTCTACTATAAACCGTCTTCTTAAACCCCTCTCCTCTGCCCCCTCCACCCTCACCTCCAACGAAAAGTGCGAGGAGCTCATGGACTTCTTTGTCACTAAGATTGAGACCATCCGTTCAGCTGCTTCTACTGCTTCCCTCCCTTCCCCTAGCCCACCAAGCCAAACTTCCCCTATGGTTCCCCCTTGCTGTAGCCTTGAACTCACCTCTTTTTCTAGTTTCTCTCCTATCGCCCCTCGTGCCCTCTCCGAGCTTATCTTGACCATGAGACCCACCTCCTGCTCCCTCGACCTGATTCCCACCAAATGTTGACCATCCAACTTCCGTTCCTGGCTCCCATTTTAGCTGATATTGTTAATGGTTCCCTCGCCTCAGATACTGTCCCCCTCCCCTTCAAATCTGCCGTCATCACCCCCCTCCTCATAAAGCCCACCCTTGTCCCCTCTGTCCTTACAAACTACCGCCTCATCTCCAACCTCCCTTTCCTCTCAAGAGTCCTTGAACGTGTTGTCAGCTCCCAAATCCGTGCCCACCTTTCCAAGTTTGAATCCCTCCAATCAGGTTTCTGCCCCACAGTACTGAAACGGCCCTTATCAAAAGTCACAAATGACATCCTATGTGACTGTGACAATGGTAAACTATCCCTCCTCATCCTTCTCAACTGGTCTGCAGCCTTTGACACGGTTAACCACACCATCCTCCTCCAATGTCTCTCCTCTGTCGTCCAGCTAGGTGGGACTGCGCTCGCCTAGTTTCATTCTTATCAATCCAGTCGTAGCCAGAGAATCAACTGCAATGACTTCTCTTACCGCTCCTGCATTGATACCATTGGAGTTCCCCAAGGATTTATCCTTGGCCCCCTCCTATTTCTCGTCTACCTGCTGCCCCTCGGCGACATCATCCGAAAACAAGTCAGATTCCACATGTACACTGACGACACCCAGCTCTACCTCACAATCACCTTCCTCAACCCCACTACAGTCTCTCATTTGTCACATTGCTTGTCCGACATCCAGTACTGGATGAGCAAAAATTTCCTCCAACTAAATATTGGGAAGACCGAAGCCATTGTCTTTGGTCACCGCCGCAAACTCCGTTCTCTAGTCACTGACTCCATCTCTCTCCCTGGCTACAGTCTGAGGCTGAACCAGACCGTTCACAACCTTAGCGTCCTATCTGACCCTGAAATGAGCTTCTGACCACAAATACACTCCATCATCAAGACTACCTAATTCCACCTCCGTAACATAACCTGTCTCCGCCCCTGCCTCAGCTCATCTGCTGCAGAAACTCTTATCCATGCCTTTGTTACCTCTAGACTCGACTATTCCAATGCTCTCCCGGCTGGCTTTCCAACCTCCATAAACTTGAGCTCATCCAAAACTCTGCTGCCCGTATCCTACCTCGCACCAAGTCCCGTTCTCCCATCACCCCTATGCTTGTTGATCTATATTGGCTCCCAGTCCGGGAATGCCTTGATTTTAAAATTCTCATCCTTGTTTTCAAATCCCTCCATGGCCTCACCCCTCCCTATGTTTGTAACCTCCTGCAGCCCTACAACCCTCTGAGATCTCTGTGCTCCTCCAATTCTTGCCTCTTGCGCATCCCCGGTTGTAATCGCTCCACCATTGGCGGCCGTGCCTTCAGCTGCCTAGGCCCTGAGCCCTAGAATTCCCTCCCTAAACCTCTCTGCCATTCTACCTCTCTCTCCCCCTTTAAGATCCTCCTTAAAAAACCTACCTCTTTGACCAAGCTTTTGGTCACCTATCCTAGTGGCTCAGTCTCAAATTTTGTTTGATAATCGCTCCTGTGAAGCGCCTTGGGACATTTTACTATGTTAAAGGCGCTATATAAATGCAAGTTGTTGTTGTCGTTGTCCTTAAATGTTAGCACTGGTCTACACAAGGTCAACCTAATGAATCAAACGTAGCAGAGAACCATGTACTGCATTTATGGTAAATTTCCATTTCTCACACTCTCATCCAGATTTCTACTTCCATTTGTATGAAAAAGTGCTTCCTGATTTCACTCCTGAATGGCCTAACTCTAACTTTAACATTATGTCCCTTTGTTCTTGATTCCCACCAAAGGAATTAGTTTCTCCCTATCTACCTCCATCAAATCCGCTTAACATTTTAAAACCTCGATCGGATCACCCCTCAATCTCCTACACTCATTGGGATGCGAGCCAACTTTATGTAACCTGTCCTCATAATTTAACCCTTTTAGTCCTGGTATAATTTAGGTCAATCTGCGCTGCACCCCCTCCAAGGCCAATATATCCTTCCTGAAATGCGGTGCCCAAAACTGAACACAGTACTCCAGATGGGGTCTGACTGAGGCTCTGTACAACTGAAGCATAACTTCCTCCCCTTTGTATTCCATCTCCTTTGAGATAAAGGCCAACATTCCTTTAGCCTTTTTGATTACATGTGACTCCAGCCCCACATTATGTGGTTGACTCTGAATGCCTGGTGATAGTTGTCCAGTAAACCTGGGCAATAAATGTGGCCTTGTCAGCAAACATTTCCACCTTGGAAATAAAATTACAAGCATGTTAAATACTCATACATTAATATATGACTTAGTATTTTCATGACTATGGTTTCATTCATAAATATGGGGCACTGCAGCTTGAAGTCCTATAAAAGTGAAGCAAGTCTGACATATACTGTGTACACCTGGAGGGCACAGCGTCTGATCACACGCATAACTTTAAACATGCTGTTTTGTCCATGAATTTTCTACAACCAAAAAAAAATAAGTTGGAAGGAATTTTTGGATATTAATATTGGTATATTAATATGGGAAGAATTTTCTGTGATGGTCAAAGGAGGATTTAATATGAAGTATGCCTTTGATTTAAAAAAAAACAAAACCTCAGCTTAATCAAGTGTGATATTGAAGTTCAAAGAAAGATGTCTCAGATACTCCCTAGGGCCCAGACTCTGCCTCTGCAGGGAGTTGAAATGATACCAATAAATTGCTGACTATTACAGAATCAATCATGTTCGGGCGTACTGATGTCAGGCTGCGATTGGAGTCGTTCTGTGCCAGATCGGCTAATGTAATAAGCGGCGTGTCATCAGATGAAAGAAGATGTCATCAGGTGTTGTCTGTTGTAGGACCCTGCATGCCCGTGAAGGGGCGGGCCACGGAACCATTCAACACTGGGGAGGGGAGTTGGGGGGGGGAAATTGTCCATATGAGTAATCTCCGTGTACAAAAATAACCCCTCTGACTGATTCATGCCTATTTGTTATTCTGCATTAATACGAACCATGTGATAAGAAGACAGCTGTGGAAGTCAGGCAGTCCTTATAGGTTCAAAGTATAGTTAATGGCTGCTCATGAGCAGGTTGAGATTCTTCTAAGAATTTGCTCTTATTTGAGAGTTGTTGCCTTGAGCAAAGGGTTCATTTCAGCTGTTAATGAAATGATCCAAAAAACGGTGCAGAGTGAAAAACAAATGTGATAGCTCCATTTATGTGCTTTTAATGGCGGTCAGTCCATCAGAACTGTCTTGTAATGAGAGCTGTCAAAATATCCACTCTGATTTTGACTCACAATCTGTAACAAATCCTTGGAGGGGCAGAGATGCTAGGGGTCAAATGAAACACATGAGGCATGAAATTATTCTTAGAGCACAGTTAGCGTGTTGAAGATTTAGCCTTTTATTCATTTTGTATTGTATTTGCAAACTTGTGCCCCTCCTGGAAGCTTAGGTTGTGTGAGATTACACTAAAAGTAACGCACTAAAAGTGTGACAGTTCCTCTAAGGGAAAGTTAAAAAGAAAATAAACTGGATTTATATAGCGCCTTTCACGACCTCAGGACGTCCCAAAGCATTTTACAACCAATTAAATACTTTTTTGAAGTGTAGTCACTATTGCAATGTAGGAAACGCAGCAGTTAATTTGCGCACAGCAAGGTCCCACAAACAGCAATGAGATAATGACCAGATAATCTGTTTTTTAGTGATGTTAGTTGAGGGATCAATATTAGTCAGGACATCGGGGAGAACTCCCCTACACTTCTTCAAAATAATGCTATGGGATCTTTTGTGTCCACCTGAGAGGGCAGGCGCGGCCTCGGTTCAAGCTGTGGAAGGCCCTTATACAAGTGGTCAAAAATAAAAACAGAAAATGTACAGCAGGACATTCAGCATCTACAAAGCGGAAAGGTTCTGATGAAAGGTCATCGACCTGAAACGTTAACTCTGTTTTTCTCTTCACAGATGATGCTTTACCCGCTGATCCAGCATTTTCTGTTTTTATTTCAGATTTCCAGCAGTATTTTGCTTTTGACAAAGAGCAAAGGCAGGCTATGAAATTTCGGGTGTGTACCCGTCATCAGAACTAAACACTAAAAGATAAGCAGAAAAGGGGCGAGGTATAGGGAAGAGAGGCAACATACACCAATCACAGAGAGGGAGTTAATGGATTAAATGACTTACATACTGTAAAAGATCATCACTGAGATAATGGAGGAGCATAAAAAGGACAAAAGCATGTGCAATTAGTTTCGAGGTTTAAAAGATGCGGGAGAGGCCCACACAAAAACCAAAAAGTTGGGAAAATGGGAGAAAATGGAGAACAACGGCTGCAAATGCAGCAAGTCTGAAATCGAAACAGAAAGTGCTGGCAAAACACAATGGGCCCGAAATTCTGGGGGTGCCTCGCTCCGCCCGTGTAAGAGCGGTGAAGAGGACTCCCCGCCCGTCCGTGCAGTAGGCCGCGGATATTGTCCTGAATTGCCGAGACGGGGTCATTTCCAGGGACGGAGTCGGGCTGCCAGCACCCAGCAGGGTGAGCCTCAAGGGGTGCCCGGCCCCCCCGATCTGTCCTTGTAAGGGGCCACAGCTCACGCCCATTGTGCCTGAGGTGCCCATGGACCTTCTCAGGCAGAAGGAGACACTATGTAGAGTGGTTTTTGGTTGCGAAGGGAGCCATTCGGTCTCCAGATGTGAGGTCATCGATCCCCTTGGGAACCGATTACCTCAGCCCGGGTAAGTTTTGGGACACTTAAAAGGCCTCAATGAGATTCATGCTGAGGCCCTATAAAGGTGTAAATGATGGAATTCCTGGGTAGCCCTGAAACTCCTTTGGCCCCGTCCCCTTGATGTGAGTCACAGCCAGAAGTTCTGTCCACATTCCCTCTGGGAGTGGTCATAAGAAACAAAGAAAGAAAGAAAGTCTTGCGTTTATATAACGCCTTTCACATCCTCAGGACGTCCCAAAGTGCTTTACAGCCAATGAAGTACTTTTGAAGTGTAGTCACTGTTCTAATGTAGGAAACACGGCAGCGAATTTGCACACAGCAAGGTCCTACAAACAGCAATGTGATAATGACCAGATAATCTGTTTTGAGGTGTTTGTTGAGGGATAATTATTGAGGCAGAATCCTGATTCTGCTGAGACTCCACCCCCAAATTCTGGGTGATCTGTGCTTGCTCTCCGCCACTGGTCTGGGCCAGAACACTGCCTAAAGCACATAGCAGAAAATATTCAGACTCAGCAAGCCAAACCTCTCAATCATTAGAAGACACTATCATGGAGGCCAATGGCCAGGAAACTGTACAGGCGTAGGTGACACACAAGCTGGAGGGAAAGGAATGTAGTCCAGGTTTGTATACAGTAATTATAGCCACATTCCTTCTCTGTGCAAATGTGTTTTAACAGATGCGACTGTTGCATGGAAAATGTGCCATGTATCATCTGCACAACAATAACATGGCTAACTATGCACACGTTGATTTAACACAATGCTGCTTGTCCTCCACAAACAAGCATGTGCCTTTACCAATGGCTATATGATACATATAGACCACAACCCCAGAGCAGAAAGCTGGGGCCCTCTCACCGACTAGTCTCATCATCGCATCATTATCACTTGAAGCAAGCAACTAGGCACATTGATGGGTTTTACAGATTTAATGGAGAATTATAGGGGAATTCCCCTCCCACCAGCGTCGTGGGTGGAGGCTGAAGACGGGCTGGCTCCTGCTGAGTGGAAACCCAGCAGTGACACACCCTCGGTTGATTTACTTTGTGATGCCAATCGCAATGGGCCAGCTATGAAACAGCAGCTAATTCATGAACAGTCACTTGTCTATCTTCAAGACCATGCTGGAACTGGGTTTGCCACACTAGTGGGTTCGAACACCCAATTGAGCACTGTTGTGAGGCCACGGTTCTAGCAGAGAATGTCATAGACCAGTTTGCAGCATCACTGGTTTCAGCAGGGGACACATCAGGCACACGTAGGAACAGGAGTAGGCCATTCAGCCCCTCGAGCCTGTTGCGCCATTCAATTAGCTCATGGTTGATCCTGACTCCATCTACCCGCCTTGGTTCTGTAACCCTTAATACCCTTACCCAACAAAAATCTATCAATCTCAGTTTTGAAATTTTTAATTGACCTCCAACCTCAACAGCCCTTTGGGGGAGAAAGTTCCAGATTTCCACTACCCTTTGTGTGAAGAAGTGCTTCCTGACATCACTCCTGAACGGCTTAGCTCTAATTTTAAGGTTATGCCCCCTTGTTCTGGACTCCCCCCGCCAGAGGAAATAGATTCTCTCTATCCACCCTATCGACTCCTTTAATCATCTTAAACACCTCAATTAGATCACCCCTTAATCTTCTATATTGAAGGGAATACAAGCTAGTCTATGCCATATGTCCTCATAATTTAAGCCTCACACAGGAGGTGAGCACACTTGGAGCACCTCTCAGGAGCGCTGCCACTGATAATATTGAGGAATTCAGGTCCTCACTCCACGATGTGTTAATGAGCGGCTTCGATGAGCTTGGAGAGAGACTCCAGAATGCCATCAGTAAGTGATTCAGAGACTTTGTGGCGACACAACATCCTGAGCTTGGACAGCGAGGCGTTTAACCCGAGGACTCGGCTTCCAGCAAGAGCGGCCAGCAGCACAATGACAGTCGCTGCCTGTTCTTTGTCTGAAGCTGTCTCTGGGAAAGTGAGAGGAGGAGAAGCCCCCAAAAGCAAGCGAGACTCTGCTACTGGAAGAAGGCAGGCTATTCCTGCATCACAGGCAGGAGTGTCCGAGGTTGCCACATGTGGAGGTAAGCGGCCATCTGCATGAGAATGAGGTCCTCAGCAGATATCGCAGGAAGCCTCCATACCTGGGCCTTCCAATAGTACTCGATGCAGGAGCACAGGGCATGTTACAAGCTCACTATTATTTAATGGGCCAGAATTTGCTGTAGCAGGGCATCAAACGGTGTTAGTTAGACTTGCCCCTGCATCCTTCAGCTCAAAACATTTTTGCCCACAAAGTTGCTGAAAGTGCGAGCTGATAACGGCACAGCGAGGGAAAGAGGGCATCTGGGACCTGAGTGAACAGGGCACGCAACTGGGTATCTCCCTAATCAATGAGATTTAAGGATTGGGAAATAATCAATGGAAGGACTAAGAAGGAGGGTGAATTAAAGGGGGTGAATTCAATGTCAAATCAGGTACAGAAAGAAAAATAAAGAGAGGGACAGACAGATTGGATTAAGAGAGAGAGAAAAAAGAGACAGAAAGGAAAAGTTAAAAAAAGTTTTAATTTAAAATTTGACATATTTAAAATCTCCCTGAAAAATTCAAAACATGAAGGAATGAGACTCCACACTTATATTAGTTAATTTTCGGTACCAGAGAGGTTAATTGGAAGTCATTAACACTTATCACGTAGTTAAAAGGGTACTCACACTTGTAATGACAGGACTTAACTTTCTGCGGCGAGTTTAACGGGCAACTAATGGTCAAATCCAGTAAGTTACTAAAAAAACAGGGAGGCTAAGGGCAAGATGGCGTTTCCGCGAAGCTAATGGCGGAGCAGTGCAACTCAGACAACAACTCACATTTAACTGCGCATCTGCTCCTCGCCTGAAGTTGCTGTACCTTTTACCCATTAATAATGGTGAGTGCCATTAGCCTCACCGTTATTTTGACAGCAAAACCTGGCCCATTGTTTTCAATACCTCACCGTAAACTTTAAGGTCTTATTTTACTTTCGACATTAATACTTTCTGTTTAAATAGTACTGCTGAGGATTGTTTATATAAAAAAAAGAACATGCAATCAGACAATATAGGCAGGCCTGAAGCAAAGAACTGCTCAGAGCTCTCATAAACCCATGCTGCTTCCTGTAGAGGATGTTCAGCTGCGAGCTCCTTGCCATAATCCTCAGCCTCTTCCTACTCCCCATGTGCCATAGCTCAGGGATGTCCAACCTTTTGCAGCAGTGTGATGGATCCTTGTGATACAACTAGTGATTGGGCCTCGTTTAATTAAATTGCTCTAAGTTAGGAAAATCTATGACTAAATATTGTAGCCAACTTCTAAGCTATTTTGCATTTCTTCGAATCCTTGGACTGGGCCATTTATACCTCTTTCACCTCTGACCCCCTTCCCCCGTCTCTTTTTCTCTCTCCTTCACCTGCCTATCGCTCTCTCCTCTTTCGATTCTCTCTTCTCTCTCTTTCCTCTCATTCACTTTTGTCTATCTCTCTCCTCCTTCAGTTCTCTGTTTTCTGTCTCTCTCCTTCACTCATCTCTCTTCCCTCACTTAACTCTCACTATCCTTTCTCTTTTCTCTCGTATCTCTCCTTCACTTCTGTCCATTGCTCTCTGCTTCTTCATATCTATTTCTTTTTCCTCACTTTCACTTCTATCCATCTCGCTCCTCCCTCACTTCTGTCACTTTTTCTCTCTCTCTTTCACTTCTGTCCATTTCTCCTCTCAATTCGGTCCATCCCTTTCTCTCTGCTCTTTTACTTCTTTTCTCTTACATCTTTTCAGTTTCCTCCTCTTTTCTCTTTCCTCCTTTTTTCTCGTTCCCTTTCCAACTCTTTTTACTCCTTCTCCTGTTTGCCACTTCGGCTGTGGATGAGGAGAAGTAGCAGTAATTGGACTCAGGCAGGGATTCAGGGTGGGGGTGGGACTACGGCCACGGAGGGATTTGGAATCCAATGCACTGGTGAGTGGGGTAGACAGTTGTTGAACTGAACACTGTGCAATCATCAGCAAACATCCCCATTTCTGACCTTATGATGGAGGGAAAGTCGTTAATGAAGCAGCTGAAGATGGTTGGGCCTAGGACACTGCCCTGAAGAACTCCTGCAGCAATGCCCTGGGGCTGAGATGATTGGCCTCCAACAACCACTACCATCTTCCTTTGTGCTAGGTATGACTCCAGCTGTGATATCTTACCCAAAGGCTTCCTTCAAGCAGGCCCTTTAAGTGGAAAATCCCCCCAGTGTGTGATGTTGCAAACGCCAGGCATTTATCTAAATTAAACTCCATCTGCCATTCATCGGCCCACTGGCCCAATTTATCAAGATCCCGTTGCAATCCTAGATAACCTTCTTCACTGTCCACAATGCCACCAATCTTGGTGTCATCTGCAAACTTACTAACCATGCCTCCTAAATTCTCATCCAAATCATTAATATAAATAACAAATAACAGCGGACCCAGCACCGATCCCTGAGGCACACCGCTGGTCACAGGCCTCCAGTTTGAAAAACAACCCTCTACAACCACCCTCTGTCTTCTGTCGTCAAGCCATGTAAGATATCAAAGATTTGACAGCAAAGACAGACATCAGCTGCTACCTTTAAAATGGTGAAAGGCACAGACATGGGCGGTGTGGCCATATGGGAAATTGGGAGATGGTTCCATAGCGTTGTACTATTGGCGCCTCTCCGCCAACCCGCCCTCCCCCCACCACCCGCCCTACTCACTCTCTACCAGTGAGAATCCTGAAGAATCCCTCCTGGGGGAAGCAGCCCTCTCCTGTGCCATACAGATATAAACGGGTCATTTAATTTAAACTACAATTGCAAAAAAAATAGTGCAAAATGAACAAGCCTCAAATTGACGGTGGAAGAATTTATCGTCCCTCGCACAGGCCCAGGCAATATGTGGAATACGCCCCCAACAAAAATAGTTAATGCTGCATTAATTAACTCCTTAAAGAAAAAGCTGGGGAGATAGATCTGGTTAAGAAAACTATGGCTTCAATTCTGCTGGGGCCATGAAAATGTCATGTATGGAATGCTACCAGCCAGGGTTGAATAATGTGGACTGTAATGTTAAATTGATATTCTGGAGTTACACTTCATTACCTTCAGGGCTCAGCAAGAAACATTGCAGTGTTTTATCTTGGAACTTTTGCTTGTGGTTTTTCACCTCAGTGAACAAAATTGGGGGGCGGGGGTTGGGGTGTGGAGGTGGGGGGAGAGACACATCATGACAATGCGGAGAGTGCACAGTCTGTTGGAAGGAGTAGGCTCAATGGACACGGTGACCTATTCTCGTTCCCGGGCATGTGTTTTCTCTTTACTTTCATTTGAAATGATGTGGAGATTCTGATGAAAGATCCTGAGACTGCATATAGTGAAAAATTAAGAGGAAGTTACATATCACTCGGAGTGAGCCTTGGCTCAAGTGCTGGCATTCACGTCTCTCAGTGAGAAGGTTATGGATTCGAGCCCCGCTCCAGACGGTCCCAGTGAACAGAGACAAGAGTTCCGGTCTCTGAATACTGGGCGGTCATCCAGTGACATACTGGCGTCCGATGGAAGTAGACTGACTCCCTCCCCTAATTGTAACTCTCAGGAGCATGAGACTAGAGTTCTGAACTCTGAATACTGGGTTAGCATCCAGTGGGATACTTGTATCCGATGGGAGTGGTGTGACCTCCCCCCCACCCCCCCCCCCCCCCCCATCGTAGCACTGGCGATCAGGAGCCTCTGAATACTGGGTGGGGGGGAGGTTTAACATCCAACAGGAAATGCGCCTCGTTTGGGAGTGGAGTGACGACCCCTCCATCGCATCCAGCTGGTGCCCCTGGTAGGGAGTTGTGAGTCAGGCTGACAACCCGCCATGTAAATAGGAACTTTGTTATAGAAACAACCCATCTGCTGGATGTAAAGCAGTGGAAGATATGTGTTGCCTCATGTGCCATTAGGCACGGAAAAGAAGAAGAAGTGGGACTAGAGAAGATAGCTCTGGTGTGGGGCTAGTTTAGACACAACTACGATGGGGCAAAATGGCCTCCTTCTGTGCTGTCATTTCTATCCTAAGTAACCACCGTTAATGTTTCAATGTTACAAATGGGGATTCATCGCAGGACATTGTAAACATAATTCTAATAAAAGCTCATAATATAGCAAAACTGCAGACAATACAGTAAAGGGGTAATTTTATACCCGCTGACAGCAAGCATCGAAAATTCAGGTGCTGCGGCCATTGTCACATTGAGTTACATCGAGTCTATAGCAGAGAAACAGGCCATTCGACACAACTGGTCTTTGCTGGCATTTATGCTCCACACGAGCCTCCTCCCTCCATATTTCATCTACTCCGATCAGCATACTCTTCTATTCCTTTCCCCTTTGTGTGCTTGTCTAGCTTCCCCTTAAATGCATCTATACTAGTTGCCTCAACTATTCCTTGTGGTGGCGTGTTTCACATTCTTACCATTCTTTGGGTAAAGATGTTTCTCCTGAAACCCCTATTAAATTTATTAGTGACTATCTTATATTGATGACCTCTAGTTTTGCTCTCCCCACAAGTGGAAACATTTTCACTACGTCTACCCTATCAAACTCTATCATTATCTTAAAGACCTCTATCAGGTCACCCCTCAGCCTTCTCTTTACTAGAGAAAAGAGCCCCAGGCTGTTAAGTCTTTCCTGAGAAGTATCCTGGGAATCAGGGGGAAAACTCGACAGTGGCTGGAGTCATACCTAACACAAAGGAAGATGGTAGTGGTTGTTGGAGGCCAATCATCTCAGCCCCAGGGCATTGCTGCAGGAGTTCTTCAAGGCAGTGTCCTAGTCCCCACCATCTTCAGCTGCTTCATCAATGACTTTCCCTCCATCATAAGGTCAGAAATGGGGATGTTTGCTGATGATTGCACAGTGTTCAGTTCCATTCGCAACCCCTCAGATAATGAAGCAGTCCGTGCCCGCATGCAGCAAGAGCTGGACAACATCCAGGCTTGGGCTGATAAGTGGCAAGTCACATTCGCGTCAGACAAGTGCCAGGCAATGACCATCTCCAACAAGACAGAGTCTAACCACCTCCCCTTGACATTCAACGGCATTACCATCGCCGAATCCCCGACAATCAACATCCTGGGGGTCACCATTGAACAGAAACTTAACTGGACCAGCCACATAAATACTCTGGCTACGAGAGCAAGTCAGAGGCTGGGTATTCTGCAGCGAGTGACTCACCTCCTGACTCCCCAAAGCCTTTCCACCATCTACAAGGCACAAGTCAGGAGTTTGATGAAGTACTCTCCACTTGCCTGGATGAGTGCAGCTCCAACAACACTCAAGAAGCTTGACACCATCCAGGACAAAGCAGCCCGCTTGATTGGCACCCCATCCAGCACCTTAAACATTCACTCCCTTCACCACCGGCGCACCGTGGCTGCAGTGTGTACCATTCACAGGATGCACTGCAGCAACTCGCCAAGACTTCTTCGACAGCACCTCCCAAACCCGCGACCTCTACCACCTAGAAGGACAAGAGCAGCAGGTACATGGGAACAACACCACCTGCACGTTCCCCTCCAAGTCACACACCATCCCGACTTGGAAATATATCGCCTTTCCTTCATCGTTGTTGGGTCAATATCCTGGAACGCCCTTCCTAACAGCACTGTGGGAGAACCTTCACCACACGGACTGCAGCGGTTCAAGAAGGCGGCTCACTACCACCTTCTCAAGGGCAGTTAGGAATGGGCAATAAATGCTGGCCTTGCCAGCGATGCCCACATCCCATGATCGAATTTAAAAAATCCTCTCAGTTCTGGTATCATCCTTGTGAATCCTTTCTTTGCACCTTTTCCAATTAACAGATAAAGGATCAAACGTGAGATTGATCTTGGTCTGCATGGTTCAGTACCAAGCAATGAATGCTCCTTAATTCATACTTCTTTGTACTCTCTAACCCTCGGCTGTTGGAGGCGCTCCAGTAATAGTGGGCTGAATAAGCAACAAAGCATCACTGGCATTAAAAAGCTATGACCGAGCCTGTAGACCTCTCTCTTAACTGATGGCCTGAGGGGAAGTAGCTATTATAATGTCCGGTATATTATTACTGTACTGTTGATTTAAGAATGCCCGGTGAATGTTGCATCCTGTCTAGTCGTCACACAGGCAATCAACATAGATAACTACATAACCAGAAAGAATAAGTTAAAAAAAACAATTGTACAGCGAGTGCAGAACAGAAGTCAGTGGAAGATCTAAGGATCTGAATTCATCTCGGGTGGCAGTGCAGAACGGACAGTATTACATCAGACACTGTTATACGTCCCGAATATTCAGTTCCATTGACTTGAATATGCATGGCATATAGCTAACACCAAAGCCAAATTGCCAACCCTCCAGGATTAAGCTGGAATCTCCAGGAATTAAAGATTAACCTCCAGGACACCGCTGCAAGTAAACACCCCGGGATAAAAAGTGCTGGGAGTGTTGAATAATTGTGTGTTTTTTCATTTTCTTTGAACACTTTCGTTTATTCGTTTTAAAAATATTGGAAATGGGGGAAAGAAAGAGACTGTTTGACCAACAGTCAAGATTCGTCCAATCGGGTAAAGGAGAGTCTGTTCGCTTTCGAAATGGCTTGGGAAGGAGGTGCACCCCAAATAATGGACGTGTCGGGCGGCCAATGGAGGAAGTGTGGAGGTGGGGCAGTTAGAGGTCATGTGATGAAACCTCCTGGACTATGTCCAAGCAGAGTTGGCATCCTGACCGAACCTCCACAACTTGCAGTCTCCACCTAGTTTCGTTGTTGATAACTGACCCTTAAGAAGGTTGCACACATTAGGATAGAAATTGCTGTCAGCAATGGTATTGTGCCTTAAAATAAATGGGTTCATACTTCCGTTAAAATATTAGCGGGGGGTTGGAGGGTGGGTGGGGAGGGGGGGGGGCGGTGGAGGGCGGAGAAGAACTTGGTTGTACAATAACAGTGCCAACAGTTATTTCTACCCCGGCCCTGGAATTCCTAGGGGCCGGAGGAGCCATTAGTTACATTTACGCCCAGGGAGGTCGGGAATATGGGCCAGTTCCCAGCTGCATTGGGATTCCACCCTGCTCACACAGGAACACATGGAAGTTATAACACGGAAGCAGGCAGTTTGGTCCAACCAGTCTGTGTCGTCAAGCGAGCAAATAGTCCTGATCATATTTACTCAGCCTATTTCCATATCCCTTTATCCCCTTTTTCCCTTCAACCACATATCCAATCTAATCTTGAATGTTGCCTCAACCACTAACCCTGGAAGTGGATTCCACATCCTCATGGCTATGCGTGTAAGATCTGAACCTTTAAATTTTGCTTGGGCGGGGGCCATGGATAGATCTACCACCCCTCCCTTCCCGCGTCCCCGTCCCCCCCAACTCCACGTCAAGGGGGCTGATTATTCTTTGTGCAAAAACATTTTTCCTAAGACCAGTCCTAATTTTTCCTATTACTAGTTTAAAGTTAGTGCTAGCAGTCTAGGGCAGATACCAGTCAGTCGAATAGTAAGCAGTTTGTTACTATGTTCCTTGTCCTAATTTCACGGCTGAGCTTAAAGTGGTGCTTCAGGCCAGCCTTCTTCACATGGTTTAATATTTTACAGACTTCGTTCAGGTCATCTCCTTTCAAGTGCACCAGTTTCTCTAATCTGTGTCTCTTCATCGGATTCAAGGTAAGTTATTTTAACAAACTCTCTCTCGTATTCACTGTGCTACAGCAAACCGAGAAGAAATCAGTTTTTGAAGAGGGCGTGAACATTTCCGCTAATTATTTTTAGGTCAGGTCTTGAAATGAAGTTCTCATGTTCTTGTTGTCAAAAAAGGTAACCTAATAGTACGAAAGCAGGAGCAAATTCCACTATAAAGAGTGAATACAATTTGTACAGCAATAATCAGCGATGTGGTGTAGCCTCACACCATTCCTTTTGGCAGTTAATGGATAGTAAGTAAAGTTGAAGTGACAGTGTGTGCTGCCCCATATCTCTACTTTTCTTTCTTCTCTCAATAACTTTGTTTGGACAGATTGATTTCCCGGGGGCATAAATAGCATAAAGAATGAACTTGGCAGACCCAGTACCCCACAGTTCCTTGATGGTGATTGCACAGTCTACAGCACTAAGTGCTGTATTTACATAGCTTATGATAGATTTACTTTTTTTTGTCCAGGCGAAGGCAAGTAATTGTGTATATTATTGCAAAAGTGTTACAAGAGGTGTTTTAAAGATTTATTGAAACTCAAACAAACAGTAAATTCAGCTGGTCAGCTTGCCGAAGACTGGTCTTGAAATGCTTTAAAGACAGCGGATGGCTTTGAAACAAACTGCCAAAGGCACGTGACACTCGGGTGGCAGTTGCCCGCTGCCTGCCTTCCAACTCCCCCCTCCCACACGTGGCGCTGGGATTGTGGCTCCATCAGCATAAAGATCACAGGTGTATAGGATGCTCAAGCTTTCCAAGCTAAAAGAAAGAAAGACAACATCAATATTACAATAGCAAGTGTACGTCTGATGTTTATGCATCTTTATTACTGTGACCTTAATGTTTCTTTCAGCATCATAGCGTGTGAGGTGAAAACTAAAAAAGGAATTCCTGGGTAGTCCTGAAACTCCTTAGTTCCCTTCACTTGAGAGGCAGCAGGAAGTTCTCTCCACATTCCTTCTAGGAGTGGTCATAGGAAATAAAGGAAAAAAGTCTTGCATTTATATAGCGTCTTTCGCGACCTCAGGACGTCCCAAAGTGCTTTACAGCCAATTAAGTCATGTAGTCACTGTTATAATGTAGGAAATGTGGCAGCCAATTTGCGCACAGCAAGGTCCCACAAACAGCAATGTGTTAATGACCAGATAATCTGTGCTTTTTAGTGATGTTGGTTGAGGGATAAATATTGATCAGGACACCAGGGAGAACTCCCCTGCTCTCCTTCGAAATAGTGCCATGGGAGCTTTTACAGGGCCTCGATTTAACGAAAACTGTGGAAGATTTTTCCAGATTGAGCACAGTGCTGAAGCAGTGAGGTGTAGCCATTTTGGCTTAGGGATTCGGGGGAAGGAGGGGGTGCTGCTTGAGGCCCTCAGAAGCTTGTGGGTTGTCCGAAACCCTCCATTTATTCTGATTGATACAAAATATACACCTTCAAACAAAATAACAAAATCATCGCTGTTAAAGAATGCGAGTTAAAGGGGAGTGTCACTCGAATGGGAGGGGTGAGTTGGAGTTTTGAGGTGGCCCGATTGTAAGAGCATTGTTAAACAAAGCAGCCTGCAGGTGGGATCAATTTCCCCTCTCAGCCGAGCGTTCTGTTTGATATGGTCTGAGTGTGGCATACAGGGCAAAATGTCCCATAACTGCCTTGAAGCAATCTTCGCTCTGAACTCTTTGGATAGCTCTCCCTTTGGGCAGCAATAGAGCATTTTATCTGTTTCCTCCTCGTAATGTTGTTTTAAAACCTGAGTAATCACTTGGCTGGGAGGAACGGCAAACTCTACAGGATTACGTTAGGTACGATCTTGTGTGGAATAACACTGTAATAACAGATGCCTTTATTCCCACATCGCGTGTAATGTTCTCCAAAAATGTGCCCACGGCCTGTGGGTGACATAATAGCAGCAGCACTCTGTAATTCAGAAGGTTGTATTTCCATTCATTTCACCGGAGGAATTTAGCAGCCCTTTTATGTTTAGAGACCTTGTAGCCGTCCTTATGTTCCCACTGCTTTAGATCAGGTTCTCGGAGACCAGCTGTCTGGTGTGCCGTTCGTGGCGTTTAAACTGCTAGAAAGTCATGGTTTCAAATCCCATTCCAGAGGCCTGAGCACACAATCCAGGCCGACGCTTCAGTGCAGTACTGAGGGAGTGCTGCACTGTCGGAGGTGCCGTATTTCGGATGGGACATTAAACCGAGGCCCCGACTGCCCTCTCAGGTGGATGTAAAAGATCTGAAGGCCACTATTTTGAAGCAGAGCAGCGGAGTTCTCTGGCCAATTTTTATCCCTCAACCAACATCACTGAAAAAAACAGATTATCCGGTTGTTTGTCTCATTGCTGTTTGTGGGATCTTGCTGTGCATAAATTGGCTGCCGCGTTTCCTACATTACAACAGTGACTACACTTCAAAAAGTAGTTAATTGGCTGTAAAGCACTTTGGGATGCCTTAAAGTCGTGAAAGGCGCTATATAAATTCAACTTCTTTCTTTTTTCTTTGTTAAATCCAGCTCCCTTTTCCCAATGGCTGACTTAAGAGAGACCCACGGAAAACTGCCGCCCACGACTCTGCGGTCTGGATAAGAGAGACGGATTTAGTCGGGTCATTACCGGGAGCTGGATCGTGGACGCCAACCTTCTGGAACCCCGAATAAAATGGCGGCTGTACATAAACAGCTCTTGTTACATTCGCTGATCATTTGGTTTGATGGGGTAGATGTAGAGAAAATGTTTCCGCTTGTGGAGGAATTCAGAACTAGGGGTCATAAATATAAAATAGACACTAATAAATCCAATTAGGAATTCAGGAGAAACCTCTTTACCCGGAGAGTGGTTAGAATGCGGAACTGCTACCACATGGAATAGTTGAGGCGAATAGCAAAGATGCATTTAAGGGGAAGCTAGGTAAGTGAATGAGGGAGAAAGGAATAGAAGGATATGCCGATATAGTGAGCCAAAGTAGGGTGGGAGGAGGCTCGTGTGGAGCACAAACACTGGCATAGACCAGTTGGACCGAACGGCCTGTTTCTGTGCTGTACGTTCTATGTCCTCTGGCGGGGGGAGTCCAGGACAAGCAGGCATAACCTTGAAATTATAACTAGGCCGTCCACACGTTAAAAAAAAGGAAATGGCTGGTGACAGCCCAGCCACAGTGGTTACAGGTGTCCTGATAACCAATTAATGCGGCCCTGAACAAGTCAATCACCTGGACAAAATTTACACGGTAATCAAATCTGACTTATTGTGACTCCACCCTTACTAATCTTGCATAATTTATCTTCTAGGAGTCATCGTTGATCTTATAAAATTCCCAGTCTATCTTCAAATCTCTGAAACGACAATGGGATGGGGATGGGGTAGTGGAAGGGGAAAATTCCCTCTGTGCCCTATTTGTAATAAAATTGTGAACGCCTTTGTCAAGAGGTGATCTCATTGAGGTGTTCAAGATGATTAAAGGAGTTGATGGGGTAGATAGAGAGAATCTATTTCCTCTGGCGGGGGGAGTCCAGGACAAGCAGGCATAACCTTGAAATTATAACTAGGCCGTTCAGGAGTGATGTCAGGAAGCACTTCTTCACACAAAGGGTAGTGGAAATTTGGAATTCTCTCCCCCAAAATGCTGTTGAGGCTGGGGGATCAGTTGAACATTTCAAAACTGAGATAGATGGATTTTTGTTAGATAAGAATATTAAGGGATAAGGGAACCAATGAGGGTAAATGGAGTTGAGATACAGATCAGCCCAATGATCTAACTGAATGATGGAACAGGCTTGAGGATCTGAATGGCCTACTCCTGTTCCTGTGTTCCTTCCTATGTTCCCATGTGAAGAATGCTTTTGCTGTAAAATTCTCGTGATGTGGAGATGCCGGTGATGGACTGGGGTGGACAAATGTAAAGAATCTTACAACACCAGGTTATAGTCCAACAGTTTTATTTGAAAATCACAAGCTTTCGGAGGCCTTCTCCTTCGTCAGGTGAATGTGGGATTCCATGGAAGGTACCGCATATATAGTCAGAGAACAATGCCTGGTGATTACAGATAATCTTTCCAACTGCCCGTTGACAAGGCAATCAAAGGAGTCGAATAGTGTTCAGACAGAGAGACATTACATACAGGACTACTGAATATACAAACAGTCAGAACCCAAAGACAGAGAGAGAGAGAGAGAGAGAGAGAAACATCCGAAAGGAAGAGAAAGAGAGAGAATGATCAGTTGTATTAAAAACAGATAACTCTTTTTTCGCTGGTGGGTTACGTGTAGCGTGACATGAACCCAAGATCCCGGTTGAGGCCGTCCTCATGGGTGCGGAATGAGGACGGCCTCAACCGGGATCTTGGGTTCATGTACGCTACACATAACCCCACCAGCGAAAAAAGAGTTATCTGTTTTTAATACAACTGATCATTCTCTCTCTTTCTCTTCCTTTCGGATGTTTCTCTCTCTCTCTCTCTCTCTGTCTGTCTTTGGGTTCTGACCGTTTGTATATTCAGTAGTCCTGTATGTAATGTCTCTCTGTCTGAACACTATTCAACTCCTTTGATTGCCTTGACAACGGGCAGTTGGAAAGATTATTTGTAATCACCAGGCATTGTTCTCTGACTATATATGCAAGGAATCCCACACTCACCTGACGAAGGAGAAAGCCTCTGAAAGCTTGTGATTTTCAAATAAAACTGTTGGGCTATAACCTGGTGTTGTAAGATTCCTTACATTTGTAAAATTCTCATTAGTGTTTGGTTTAGGTTTCATTGTGTTATGTCCTAAGAAACACTCTAATTGTTGTTGTAATAACTAATTGCTTTTATTTCCAGACCCTCTAGAATATTCCGTCAAAGAATTATAAAAACGATACAATAGAAGTGTAATTGCAATAATGTGCCTGCTCCCATCAGGGGGTCATCTATTGTTCAGTTAACAATATGAAGTACCATTAATATCACCTGCCGTTCACGCATGTCTTAACGTGTGACCCTGCAAGCCTCAAGAGGCTGCGTCAGACAGTTAACAATCCTCTTCTGTATCAATTTCAGGTTACCGTGACAGTGTTACGGAAACAAAATTCCTTTTGAACGTAAGAAAACAATTTCTATTTTCATAAATTTATTTCCTCTCTGCCGATTTTCTTCTCTTTCCTTCTCCTGTGAAGATGTTGCTCGGAAACAGCTCCATGGGCGACAGTCGCTCTTTCGCACTTCACTCAAGTGCGAACCTTGACATTGAGTATCAGCAGAACATTTGGGAGAGCGGCCCGATCCTGTCCACACGGCACCCAGGCATGGGCCCTTCCAGCAAAAGCGGCCAAATAACAATCAGGAGTGGGAAACCATGGCTGATTTTTCCCCTCCCAAATCTAGTGGGCCCTGCGACCATTTGTAGCAGCCTTATTGTTGGAATCAGCTAACTAAGTACAGACCAGCCATTACAATTCAAACTTTTCTGGTCTGTATGACTCAGCTATTCATTGGACAATAGAACTGAGCCATTGGAGACTCAACCATTGCAAATCTAAATTTACTCTAGTATGTATGGTACATGATAAACGCCAAAAGGCAAATTTAAGTCGTTAATTCATTTAAAGGCAATTGGGATATTTTATATATAGTCACTACCCCCTTATTAATGTTTCTGCTTGTTACTCTATTATCACATTTTATCTGACGTAGGTTTTTTTTTGTTGAGTGGAAACAATAAGGTGTCCTGGGTCTGCTCATCATCCAGAATGGTGACAAAGACACATGCAGTCAGATGATTTATCGTGTCATAAATGTAGCCTTTACTGTTTACACAATCACACTAATCCACTCTAAGCCTGCAGGCAAAGGACTGTACGTCCTCAGGCCACAACCTCTCTAACGCCTTCTCATCAGCAACAACAAGCCCTTTTTATTGCTCATTGGCACCATCCTGTCTTCAGTTTTCTTAAAACAGTTAAGTAAGTGAAAGCAACTTATTTTCACACAACTGATACAGTACAAACAAACAAAAAGACAAGTCAATTGGAGGACTTTCGCTGGAATAGTATATGAACATTGAGAAGTACCAGAAAGAAACTGCAGTCCATCAAGACCTCTCAATCACCCACTCCCTCAAATATCTATCCAATTCTTCGCTTAATTTTTTTCCAAACTATCTTCCCTGCACTGTCTCCCTGGTTTCTGCTAATGGCTCAGTTGGTTAACACAGCGAGCAGCTGATCCCGGAAGGTCACACGTTTAATCCCTAGTCTGTGCTAAGTTAGTTGATATTAGAGGAACGGGATGGTAAGGATGCATTAATTGGCCTCAGTATCACTTGGTTAAGGAGGGAAGATTGGCCAAGGTTCCAGTTTCTGATTGGTATTCAGGCGATTCAGGGATCAAGTCAGGAAGCAAATGTTCACACAAAGGGTAGTGGAAATCTGGAACTCTCGCCCCCAAAAAGCTGTTAAGGCTGGGGGTCAGTTGAAAAACAGATTGATAGATTTATGTTAGGCAAGGGTATTAAGGGTTATGGAACCAAGGTGGGTAAATGGTGTTGAGGTACAGATCAGCCATCATCTAATTCAATGGCGGAACAGGCTCGAGGGGCCAAATGGCCGACTCCTATGACCAGAGGGTCCTCGGGATACAGAGGCAAGCCAAAGATCTGCAGGTCGGTCACTACTTTTTGCACCCCGCCCCCAATCTTCATCAGCAGTCAGAAGGTTCCGTTCACCCAGGCATGCAGTTGCCTAGGCCTTGCATTAGGGCTACCCTGGGCCACTTGCTCCTGTTCTGCGCTGAGACAGAGATGGAGGTAAAATTAGTTTGAAAGTTCTCTTTAGCACCTATGCTTCTAGCACCCAGCCCTCCTTGCACCCAGCCCTCCTCGCACCCAGCTCTCCTAACATTACATCCCAGTTAGCATTCTGTTAGCCTAGAAGCAGACGGCCTCCCTACTCTTTTTTACGAGGGCATAGGAGAAAACCTGAAATTCAGAAGAAAATAATCTAAACAAGGTCACATACCTCTCACAGATTCTCTTATAACTGTATTCCAATGAAGATAATTGAATTGCATGATTTTCCAATATATACCCTCAATGTAGTCTTTAGCATCAGATTACTGGCTGTCATTTTCTTTGCAAATAAACTACACTGGCAACTGTCCTAAACAGCTTAAAACAGCGGTGTCACCATAGTCACACTCATTTCGTGAACAACAACAACATCAACAACAACAACTTGTATTTGTACAGCATCTTTAATGTAGTAAAACATCCCAAGATGCTTCACAGGAGTGTAATCAGACAAAAATTGACACCGAGCCAAAGAAGGACAGTAAGACAGTTGACCAAAAGCTTGGACAAAGAGGTAGGTTTTAAGGAGCGCCTTAAAGGAAGAGGGAGAGGTAGGGAAGCGGAAAGGTTTATGGAAGGAATTCCGGAGCTTAGGGTCTAGACAGCTGAAGGCACGGCCGCCAATGGTGGGGTGAAGGAAGTGGGGGATGCAAAAGAGGTCAGAATTGGAGGAAAGCAGTGTTCTCGGAGGATGGTAGGGCTGAAGGAGTTTACAGACATTGGGAGGGGCGAGGCAATGGAGCAATTTGAATACAAGGATGAGAATTTTAAATTTGAGGCACGGTAGACCGGGAGCCAATGTAGGTCAGTGAGTACAGGGGTGATGGGTGAACGGGACTTGGTGTGAGCTAAGATACGGGCAGCAGAGTTTTGGATGAGCTCAAGTTTAGGTGGAGGGTGGAAGATGGGAGGTCGGCTAGGGGAGCATTGGAACAGTCAAGTCTGGTGGTGACAAAAGCATGGATGAGGGTTTCAGCAGCAGATGGGCTGAGGCAGGGGCAGAAACGGGCGATATTATGGACGTGGAAGTAGTCGGTCTTGGTGGGCAATCATGAACAGTCTGTTTCAAAACCTTCCCTGTGATGCCACCCTGTTTGCCAATGAGCCAAGTTTCACAAACCTTGCAGCTTTATTGAATAAGATACAAATTTAATAACTGGTGCAGCAGATGCTGTCGGTGGTGCAATTGTCACCATTGTGCTGTGTGTAAATAATTGGTTTGTTTTCCTTCCCAATTATTCTCTGCCAATTTTCTTCCCTCCCCTTTTCTCCTGAAGGCACTGACTCCCTGCTGGGATACAGCTTCATCGGCATCAGTCACCTTCCAGTTCCTGGCAGAGGAGGCCATTTCCATGCATGAGAGTTGACAGGCTAATGGGTCACAGCAGGCATCACATGTGAGTGCAATCCCTTCAATGGATAGCAATCTGCAAACCCTAAATAAATAAATAAACACATGGATTGCAATCAGGAGTGAGATTCCTGGCCAATTTCCCTCTCCCTCACGCAGAGGTGCTGAGTCCAATTGCCTCCGCACTGTCTTCCCAACTGAGATCGGCTGCTTCGACACAGGCCCGGGATGAAACCAGGGAGCTTCCTGATCTGCGTCGCCCAACTGCTCACTGCCGAAGCCTGCACAGGCTACCAGGGGACACTGTTAATTGTTTTGCAAAAACACAGTGGTCCTCTTAACTCTGGGCTCAAGCTAAGTATGAAATGGTATAAACACTAATTGGGGAATTAGTGCAGATGCCCAATTATTCCCAGCCTGCAAAATACTTCATGTCCCTTGAGTTCCCACCTATTATTTTAAAACAGAGGGAGCACTGACTGAATGGAGAAAACTGAGTAGATGCCCATTTCCTGATGCTAATCCTCAATAGGAAGTAGCAGACAGGCAGACAAGCTAGAAAGAACTAAGATTTCCTACGGTGCATTACTCATTGACTCAGAGCTGGCTGACGAGGGGGATCTCTGATTTAACCTATCAAGAAACCTATTGATTATAGGAATAAATGAACAGCGGAGAGAGCACAGCGAGAGCGGCGGGGTTATAATGCGCAGCGGCAGCGGAGTCCGGGGGTCTAAAGGAGCAGCGGAGAGAGCGTAGCGAGAGCGATGGGGATATAAACACGGCGAGGATACAAACGCAGCGGGGATATAAACACGGTGGAGATATAAACACGGCGGGGATATGAACACGGTGGGGATATGAACGCGGCGGGGATATAAACACGGTGGAGATATGAACACGGTGGGGATATAAACACGGTGAGGATATAAACACGGCGGGGATATAAACACGGTAGGGATATGAACGCGGCGGGGATATGAACACGGTGGAGATATGAACACGGTGGGGATATAAACACGGTGAGGATATAAACACGGTGGGGATATAAACACGGTGGGGATATGAACGCGGCGGGGATATGAACGCGGCGGGGATATGAACGCGGCGGGATATGAACACGGTGGAGATATGAACACGGCGGGGATATAAACACGGTGGGGATATAAACACGGCGGGGATATAAACACGGTGGAGATATGAACACGGTGGGGATATAAACACGGCGGGGATATGAACGCGGCGGGGATATAAACACGGCGGGGATATGAACACGGTGGAGATATAAACACGGTGGGGATATAAACACGGCGGGGATATGAACAAGGTGGGGATATAAACACGGCGGGGATATGAACACGGCGGGGATATAAACACGACGGGGATATGAACACGGCGGAGATATGAACACGGTGGGGATATAAACACGGTGAGGATATAAACACGGTGGGGATATGAACACGGCGGAGATATGAACACGGTGGGGATATAAACACGGTGGAGATATGAACACGGTGGGGATATAAACACGGTGGAGATATGAACACGGTGGGGATATAAACACGACGGGGATATGAACACGGCGGAGATATGAACACGGCGGGGATATAAACACGGTGGAGATATGAACACGGTGGGGATATAAACACGGTGAGGATATAAACACGGTGGGGATATGAACACGGTGGGGATATAAACACGGTGAGGATATAAACACGGCGGGGATATAAACACGGCGGGGATATAAACACGGCGGAGATATAAACACGGTGGGGATATAAACACGGTGGGGATATTAACACGGTGGGGATATAAACACGGTGAGGATATAAACACGGTGGGGATATGAACACGGCGGGGATATAAACACGGCGGGGATATAAACACGCGGGGATATAAACACGGCGGAGACATAAACACGACGGGGATATGAACACGGAGGGGATATAAACACGGCGGGGATATAAACACGGCGGGGATATAAACACGGAGGGGATATAAACGCGGTGGAGATATAAACACGGTGGGGATATAAACACGGCGGGGATATAAACACGGAGGGGATATAAACGCGGTGGAGATATAAACACGGCGGGGATATAAACGCGGTGGAGATATAAACACGGAGGGGATATAAACGCGGTGGAGATATAAACACGGCGGGGATATGAACACGGCGGGGATATAAACACGGTGGGGATATAAACACGGTGGGGATATAAACGCGGTGGAGATATAAACACGGAGGGGATATAAACACGGTGGGGATATAAACACGGCGGAGATATGAACACGGAGGGGATATAAACACGGTGGGGATATAAACACGGTGGGGATATAAACGCGGTGGGGATATAAACACGGAGGGGATATAAACACGGTGGGGATATGAACACGGAGGGGATATAAACACGGTGGGGATATGAACACGGTGGGGATATAAACACGGCGGGGATATAAACGCGGTGGAGATATGAACACGGAGGGGATATAAACACGGTGGGGATATAAACACGGCGGGGATATAAACACGGAGGGGATATAAACACGGTGGGGATATGAACACGGCGGGGATATAAACACGGCGGGGATATAAACACGGCGGGGATATAAACACGGTGGGGATATGAACACGGCGGGGATATAAACACGGTGGGGATATGAACACGGTGGGGATATAAACACGGCGGGGATATAAACACGGCGGGTATATAAACACGGCGGGGATATAAACACGGCGGGGATATAAACGCGGTGGAGATATGAACACGGAGGGGATATAAACACGGTGGGGATATAAACACGGAGGGGATATTAACACGGTGGGGATATGAACACGGTGGGGATATGAACACGGAGGGGATATAAACACGGTGGGGATATAAACACGGTGGGGATATAAACACGGTGGGGATATAAACACGGAGGGGATATGAACACGGTAGGGATATAAACACGGAGGGGATATAAACACGGCGGGGATATAAACACGGCGGGGATATAAACACGGAGGGGATATAAACACGGAGGGGATATGAACACGGTGGGGATATAAACACGGAGGGGATATAAACACGGTGGGGATATAAACACGGTGGGGATATAAACACGGCGGGGATATAAACACGGCGGGGATATAAACACGGTGGGGATATGAACACGGAGGGGATATAAACACGGTGGGGATATAAACACGGTGGAGATATGAACACGGTGGGGATATAAACACGGTGGGGATATAAACACGGTGGGGATATAAACACGGAGGGGATATGAACACGGTGGGGATATAAACACGGAGGGGATATAAACACGGTGGGGATATGAACACGGTGGGGATATAAACACGGCGGGGATATAAACACGGCGGGGATATAAACACGGCGGGGATATAAACACGGCGGGGATATAAACACGGAGGGGATATAAACACGGAGGGGATATGAACACGGTGGGGATATAAACACGGAGGGGATATAAACACGGTGGGGATATAAACACGGTGGGGATATGAACACGGTGAGGATATAAACACGGCGGGGATATAAACACGGCGGGGATATAAACACGGCGGGGATATAAACACGGAGGGGATATAAACACGGTGGGGATATAAACACGAAGGGGATATAAACACGGTGGGGATATAAACACGGCGGGGATATAAACACGGTGGGGATATAAACACGGTGGGGATATAAACACGGAGGGGATATAAACACGACGGGGATATAAACACGGTGGGGATATAAACACGGTGGGGATATAAACACGGTGGGGATATAAACACGGTGGGGATATAAACACGGAGGGGATATAAACACGACGGGGATATAAACACGGTGGGGATATAAACACGGTGGGGATATGAACACGGTGGGGATATGAACACGGTGGGGATATGAACACGGAGGGGATATAAACACGGTGGGGATATAAACTTGGCGAGGATATAAACACAACACGGTGGAGATATGAACATGGCGAGGATATAAACACGGTGGGGATATAAAGTGCGGTGGCCCGGGTATAAATGCGGTGGCCCGGGTATAAATGCGTTGGCCCGGGTATAAATGCGGTGGCCCGGGGCCCGGGTATAAACGCGGTGGCCCGGGGCCCGGGTATAAACGCGGTGGCCCGGGGCCCGGGTATAAACGCGGTGGCCCGGGGCCCGGGTATAAATGCGGTGGCCCGGGGCCCGGTTATAAACGCGGTGGCCCGGGTATAAACGCGGTGGCCCGGGTATAAAGTGCGGTGGCCCGGGTATAAACGCGGTGGCCTGGGTATAAACGCGGGGGCCCGGGTATAAACGCGGTGGCCTGGGGCCCGTGTATAAATGCGGTGGCCTGGGTATAAACGCGATGGCCCGGGTATAAACGCGGTGGCCTGGGTATAAACGCGGTGGCCTGGGTATAAACGCGGGGGCCCGGGTATAAACGCGGTGGCCTGGGTATAAACGCGGGGGCCCGGGTATAAACGCGGTGGCCTGGGTATAAACGCGGTGGCCCGGGTATAAACGCGGGGGCCCGGGTATAAACGCGGTGGCCTGGGTATAAACGCGGTGGCCCGGGTATAAACGCGGGGGCCCGGGTATAATCGCGGTGGCCCGGGTATAAACGCGGTGGCCCGGGTATAAAGTGCGGTGGCCCGGGTATAAACGCGGGGGCCCGGGTATAAAGGAACAGCGGAGAGAGAGTGAGAGCAAAAAATAATCAAGGAGTGACCCCACAGGACAGCAGATAGATGATTGGATGGTGATTTTTACCATTTTTTTGCTCTCTAAACTAGGGCAGGGGTTTAAACTAAGAGCTGGGAAACTATAACTATTACTTTATTAAATTAATAAGTTAAACTAGATAAACTAATTGGTTAATAAAATTTAAAAAACCGATTAAATAAAAACTTTAATTAAATATATGAAACAAGGTTCGATAGTGATGGCAGGGCAGGTGTGGTGTGCTGTAACTGCAGAATGTGGGAGTTTGTGGAGAGCAGTGTGATCCCAGGTAACAACATCTGCAGTAAGTGTCTGCACCTCAGGGAACTTTGGCTCAGAGTCGTTGAGCTGGAGTCTGAGCTGCAGACATCACGATGCATCAGGGAGGGGGAGAGTAAACTGGACACTTTGATCCAGGAGGCACTCACACCCTTTAGGTTAGGTAGTGGTTTAGAGTTGGTCAGTGGTCAGGGACAGGAGGGTGTGACTGCGAGTCGGGCAGGTAAGGGGACCCCAGATGCAGAGATGGCAGAGCCTCAGCCTTTGACCTTGTCCAACAGGTACAAGGTATTTGCTACCTGTATGGATGAGAACAAGGATGGCAGGAAGGATGGGCAAACTGACTTACGGCATCGTGGTACAGGAGGCCATTCAAGTGGGAGGAATAAAAAGGAATGTGGTAGTGGTAGGGGATAGTATAGCCAGGGGGATAGACATTGTTCTCTGCAGCCGCGACCGGGAGTCCCGAAGGCTGAATTGCCTGCCCAGTGCCAGGGTTAAGGATATCTCCTCATGGCTGGAACAGAACTTGGAGCATGAGGAGGAACTAGGGCTGTAGACAGGGCTTTAAACTAAAAAGGTCGGGGGGAGGGTTCAGGTAAGACGAAATTTATAAATTCAAAGAGAAAAGTCAAGGCCATAGAGCAGTGTAGCGATTTGGGTAAAGATAAGCAGAGTGTGACAGGAAGGGACAAAGAGTTTAATGGTAATAGTGCATCAGTGAATAAGGTCAAATCAGGGAAAAATAGTAAAAAGTTAAAATTAAAGATGCTTTGCCTGAATGCATGGAACATTTGTAACAAGATAGACGAATTAATGGCACAAATAGAGATCAATGGGTTTGATCTAGTAGCCGTTACTGAGATATGGTTGGAGGGTGACCAAGGTTGGGAACTAAATATTCCAAGGTACTTGACTTTTAGAAAAGACAGACAAAATGGAAAAGGAGGGGAGGCAGCCCTGATAATAAAGGATGACATAAAGACAACAGTATGAAAGGATCTTGGCTCAGAAGATCAGGAAATAGAATCAGTTTGGGTGGAGATAAGAAATAACAAGGGGCAGAAAACACTGGTGGGAGTAATTTATAAGCCCCCTAACGATAGTTATAGTGTTGGACAGAGTATAAATCAAGAAATAAGAGGAGCATGTAACAAAGGTAATGTAATAACCATGGGGGACTTTAATCTTCATATAGTCTGGGCAAACCAAATTGGCAAAAGTATCTTGGAAGACGAGGTCATGGAATGCGTCCGAGACAGTTTCAGAGAACAATACGTCATGGAACCAATCAAGGAACAGGCTACTTTAGATCTAGTATTGTGTAATGAGACAGGGTTAATTAGTAATATTATAGTTAAGGATCCTCTGGGGGAGAGTGATCATAATATGATAGAATTTTACACTGAGTTCGAGAGTGATGTATTTAAGTCTGAAACTAGAGCCTTAAACTTAAACAAAGCCTATTACATAGGTATGAGGGGCGATTCGGCTAAGGTTGATTGGGAAATTAGATTAAAAGATATGACAGTAGATAAGCAATGGCGAACATTTAAAGAAATATTTCATAATTCTCAACAAATATACATTTCATTGAAAAATAAAAACTCCACAGGAAAAGTGATCCACACGTGGCTAACTAAAGAAGTTAAGCATAGTGTTGGGTTAAAAGAAGAGGCTTATAATGTTGCCAAGAATAGAAGTAAGCCTGAGGATTGGGAGAGTTTTAGAAACCAGCAAAGGATGACCAAAAAATTGATAAAGAGGGAGAAAATGGAAAATGAGAGTAAACTAGCAAGAAATATAAAAACAGATTGTAAGAGCTTCTACAAGTATGTAAAAAGGAAAAGAGTAGTGAAAGTAAACGTGGGTCCCTTAGAGGCTGAGACAGAGGAAATTCTAATGGGGAATAAGGAAATGGCAGAGACGTTAAACAAATATTTTGTATCTGTCTTCACAGTGGAAAACTCAATAAACATACCTGAAATATTGGGAAACCAAGGGGCTAATAAGAGTGAGGAACTTAAAGTAATTAATATTAATAAAGAAAAAGTACTGGAGAAATTAGTGGGACTAAAAGCTGACAAATCCACTGGACCTGATGGCCTTTATCCTAGGATTTTAAAAGAGGCGGCTGCAGAGATAGTGGATGTATTGGTTGTGATCTTCCAAAATTCCTTAGATTCTAGAATGGTCCCAATGGATTGGAAGGTAGCAAATGTAACACCGCTATTCAAGAAAGGAGGGAGAGAAAAAACAGGGAATTACAGGCTAGTTAGCCTGACATCAGTCATCAGGAAAATGCTGGAATCCATTATTAATTTCCATGGTAACAGGGCACTTAGAAAATCACAATATGATTAGGCAGTGTCAACTTAGTTTTAAGAAAGGGAAATCATGTTTGACAAATCTATTAGAGTTTTTTGAGGATGTAACTAGCAGGGTAGATAGAGATGAACCAGTGGATGCAATATATTTGGATTTTCAAAAGGCATTCGATAAGGTGACCATAAGACCATAAGAGATAGGAGCAGGAGTAGGCCATTTGGCCCTTCAAGCCTGCTCCGCCATTTAATGAGATCATGGCTGATCTGATTTTTACCTCAACTTCACTTTCCCGCCTTTTCCCCATATCCTTTGACTCCCCTGCTGATCAAAAATTTGTCCAACTCAGTCTTGAATGTATTCAATGACTCAGCCGCCACAGCTTTTTGGGGTAAAGAATTCCAAAGATTCACGACTCTCTGGGAGAAGAAATCCCTCATCATTTCCATCTTAAACGGGCGACCCTTTATTCTGAGACTATGCCCCTAGTTTTAGATT
Organism: Heptranchias perlo; assembly: GCF_035084215.1. Classification (NCBI taxonomy): domain Eukaryota; kingdom Metazoa; phylum Chordata; class Chondrichthyes; order Hexanchiformes; family Hexanchidae; genus Heptranchias; species Heptranchias perlo. The sequence continues at coordinate 13,762,376 of NC_090328.1, forward strand.
CCCCCATGAAGGGTGCCATCCTCTCAGTATCTACCCTATCGAGTCCCCTCAGAATCTTGTATGTTTCAGTAAGATCTCCTCTCATTCTTCTAAACTCCAATGAGTATAGACCCAACCTGTTCAATCTTTCCTCATAAGACAACCCTCCCATACCCGAAATCAACCTAGCGAACTTTCTCTGAGCTACCTCCAATGCAAGTATGTCCTTCCTTAAATAAGGGCAGTAGAATTGTACGCAGTACTCCAGGTGTGGTCTCACCAGCACCCTGTACAGTTGTAACATGACTTCCATTGGCCTTCTGGATTACCTGTATGTTGACTTTTTGTGTTTCACGTACGAGGACACCCAGATCCCTCTGTACCGCAGCATTATGCAATATTTCTCCATTCAAATAATAATTTGCTTTTTTATTTTTCCTCCCAAAATGGATGACTTCACATTTTCCCACATTATATTCCATCTGCCAAATTTTTGCCCATTCACTTAACCTGTCAATATCCCTTTGCAGACACTTTGTGTCCTCCTCGCAACTTGCTTTTCCACCTATCTTTGTATCATCAGCAAATTTGGCCACAAGACACTCTGTTCCTTCATCCAAGCCATTGATATATATTGTAAATAGTTGAGGCCCCAGCACTGATCCCTTTGGCACCCCACTAGTTACAGATTGCCATTTTGAAAATGACCCTTTTATCCCGACTCTTTGTTTTCTGTTAGTTAGCCAATCCTCTTTCCATGCCAGTATATTACCCTCAACACCATGAGCTCTTATCTTGTGCAGTAATCTTTTATGTGGCACCTTATCGAATGCCTTTTGGAAATCCAAATATGCTGCATCCATTGGTTCCCCTTTATCCACCCTGCCCGTTACTTCCTCAAAGAACTCTAATAAATTTGTCAGACATGATTTCCCCTTCATAAAACCATGTTGACTCTCCTTGATTGTATTATGAGTCTCCAAATGTCCTGCTACTGCTTCCTTAATAATGGATTCTAGCATTTTCCCAATGAGAGATCTTCGGCTAACTGGTCTATAGTTACCTGCTTTCTGTCTCACTCCCTTTCTGAATAGGGGGTGTTACATTTGTGGTTTTCTAATCCGCTGGGACCTTTCCAGAATCTGGTGAATTCTGGAAGATTATAACCAATGCATCCACTATCTCTGTAGCCACTTCTTTTAAGACCCTCTGATGCAAGCCATCAAGTCCAGGGGACTTGTCATCCTTTAGACCCATTAGTTTACCTAGTACTTTTTCTCTAGTGATAGTGATTGTTTTTAGTTCCTCCCTCCCCTTTGCCCCTTGATTATCTACTAATATTGGCATGTTACTAATGTTTTCTACTGTAAAGACAGATTCAAAATATCTGTTCAATTCCTCTGCCATTTCCTTGTTTTCCATTATTATATCCCCAGTCTCATCCTCTAAGGGACCAATATTTATTTTAGCTGCACGAAAGGTTGTTACACAAGAAAAGGGCTTATGGGGCTGGGGGTAATATTTTAGCACGGATAGAGGATTGGTTAATGGACAGAAAACAGAGAGTAGGAATAAACGGGTCATTTTCAGGTTGGCAGGCTGTAACTAGTGGGGTACCGCAAGAATCAGTGCTTTGGCCTCAGCTATTTACAATCTATATTAATGACTTAGATGAAGGGACCGAGTGTAATGTATCCAAGTTTGCTGACAATACAAAGCTAGGTGGGAGGACACAAAGAATCTGCAAAGGGTTATAGACAGGTTAAGTGAGTGGACAAGAAGGTAGCAGATGGAGTGTAATGTGGGGACATGTGAGATAATAGACTTTGGTAGAAAGAATAGAAAAACAGAATATTTTTTAAATGGTGAGAAGCTATTAAATGTTGGTGTTCAGAGGGATTTGGATGTTCTTGTACACGAAAGATAGAAAGTTAACATGCAGGTACTGCAAGCAATTAGGAAGGCAAATGGTATGTTGGCCTTTATTGCAAGGGGGTTGGAGTACAAGAGTAAGGAAGTCTTCCTGCAATTGTGAGACCACACCTGGAGTAATGTGCACAATTTTGGTCTCCTTACCGAAAGAAGGATATACTTGCAATGGAGGTGGTGCAACGAAGGTTCACTAGATTGATTCCTGGGATGAGAGGGTTGTCCTATGAGGATAGATTAAGTAGAATGGGCCTATATTCTCTGCAGTTTAGAAGAATGAGAGGTGATCTCATTGAAACATATAAGATTCTGAGAGGGCTTGTCAGGGTAGATGCTGAGAGGCTGTTTCCCCTGGCTGGAGAGTCTAGAACTAGGGCGCATAGTTTCAGGATAAGGGGTCGACGATTCAGGACTGAGATGAGAAGAAATTTCTTCACTCAGAGTGCAGTGAATCTTTGGAATTCTCTAACCCAGAGGGCTGTGGATGCTGAGTATATTCAAGGCTGAGATTGATAGATTTTTGGACTCTAATGGGATATGGGGATCGGGTGGGAAAGTGGAGTTGAGGTAGACGATCAGCCATGATCTTATTGAATGGCGGAGCAGGCTTGAGGGTCCATATGGCTTACTCCTGCTCCTATTTCTTATGTTCTTATGTTCTTATGAAGCCGATCCCAAAGGGAGGAATTTGTATTTTTCATTATTTTCTACTTATTGACTATTATTGATCAAAGAGCTAGATCAGGTTCTAGTTTATCCACAGTGATCTGTGTACTGGTTGCAAGAAGTTTGCATGTAATTCGGGGAAGCTGTAACATCCCATTTGATTACAAATAGTTGCATTAATGAGACTAATGATTGGAGTAAAATTTAAACAGATGGATGGTTTTGCATCAGACTTTATAATTAAATCAACAATTCATGAGGTAAAGTTGGATGCGGGTCCAGGGCAGTGACAATGGAAAGAGTAAATTGCTTGTTGTTCCTCATCATTGGAAAGATGAGTAAGTGAATGATGGAGAACAAATGGTTAGGAAGGAACACACAGGGAGAGGAAAATAAATACGACAGGTTGCATTTATATAGCGCCTTTTACATAGAATTACGTGGAATTTACAGCACAGAAACAGGCCATTCCACCCAACTGGTCTATGCCTGAGCTTAAGCTCCACGCGAGCCTCCTCCCTCCCCACTTCATCTAACCCCATCAGCATATCCTTCAGTTCCTTTCTCCCTCATGTTTTTTTTTCATTCATGGGATGTGGGCGTCACTGGCAATGCCAGCATTTATTGCCCATCCTAAATTGCCCTTGAGAAGGTGGTGATGAGCCGCCTTCTTGAACCGCTGCAGTTTGTGTGGTGAAGGTTCTCCCACGGTGCTGTTAGGTAGGGAGTGCCAGGATTTTGACCCAGCGACGATGAAGGAATGGCGATATATTTCCAAGTTGGGATGGTGTATGATTGGAGGGGAACGTGCAGGTGGTGTTGTTCCCATGTACCTGCTGCCCTTGTCCTTCTAGGTGGTAGAGATCGCGGGTTTGGGAGGTGCTGTCAAAGAAGCCTTGGCGAGTTGCTGCAGTGCATCCTGTGGCTGGTACACACTGCAGCCACGGTGTGCTGGTGGCGCAGGGAGTGAATGTTTAGGATGGTGGATGGGGTGCGAATCAAGTGGGCTGTTTTGTCTTGGATAATGTTGAGCATCTTGAATGTTGTTGGAGCTGCACTCATCCAGGCAAGTGGAGAGTATTCCATCACACTCCTGACTTGTGCCTTGTAGGTGGTGGAAAGGCTTTGGGAGTCAGGAGGTGAGTCACTCACCAAGAATACCCAGCCTCTGACTTGCTCTTGTAGCCACAGTATTTAAGTGGCTGGTCTAGTTAAGTTTCTGTTCAATGGTGACCCCAAGATGTTGATGGTGGGGGATTCGGCGATGGTAATGCCATTGAATGTCAAGGGGAGGTGGTTAGACTCTCTCTTGTTGGAGATGGTCTTTGCCTGGCACTTGCCTGGCGCAAATGTTACTTGCCACTTATCGGCCCAAGCCTGGATGTTGTCCAGGTCTTGCTGCATGCGGGCTCGGACTGCTTCATTATCTGAGGGGTTGCGAATGGAACTGAACACTATGCAATCATTAGCAAACATCCCCGTTTCTGACCTTATGATGGAGAGAAGGTCATTGATGAAGCAGCTAAAGATAGTTGGGCTGAGGACACTGCCCTGAGGAACTCCTGCAGCAATGTCCTGGGGATGAGATGATTGGCCTCCAACAACCACTACCATCTTCCTTTGTGCTAGGTATGACTCCAGCTACGAGAGAGTTTTCTCCCTGATTCCCATTGACTTCAATTTTATGAGGGCTCCTTGGTGCCACACTCGGTCAAATGCTGCCTTGATATCAAGGGCAGTCACTCTCACCTCACTTGTGGAATTCAGCTCTTTTGTCCATGTTTGGACCAAGGCTGTAATGAGGCCTGGAGCTGAGTGGTCCTGGCGGAACCCAAACTGAGCATTGGTGAGCAGGTTATTGGTGACCAAATGCCACTTGATAGCACTGTTGACGACACCTTCCATCACTTTGCTGATGACTGAGAGTAGACTGATGGGGCGGTAATTGGCTGGATTGGATTTGTCCTGTTTTTTGTGGACTGGACATACCTGGGCAATTTTCTACATTGTCGGGTAGATGCCAGTATTGTAACTGTACCGGAACAACTTGGCTAGAGGCGCGGCCAATTCTGGAGTACAAGACTTCAGCACTACAGCCGGGATGTTGTCGGGGCCCGTAGCCTTTGCTGTATCCAGTGCACTCAGCTGTTTCTTGATATCACGTGGAGTGAATCGGATTGGCTGAATACTGGCTTCTGTGATGGTGGAGATATCGGGAGGAAGCCGAGATGGATCATCCACTCGGCACTTTTGGCTGCAAAAGCTTCAGCCTTGTCTTTTGCACTCATGTGCTGGACTCCGCCATCATAAGGATGGGGATGTTCATGGAGCCTCCTCCTCCCGTTCGTTGTTTAATTGTCCACCACCATTCACGACTGGATGTGGCAGGACTGCAGAGCTATTGGTCCGATCCGTTGTTTGTGGAATCGCTTAGCTCTGTCTATAGCATGTTGCTTCCGCTGTTTAGCATGCATGTAGTCCTGAGTTGTAGCTTCACCAGGTTGGCATCTCATTTCTAGGTATGCCTGGTGCTGCTCCTGGCATGCTCTTCTACACTCCTCATTGAACCAGGGTTGATCCCCTGGCTTGTTGGTAATGGTAGAGTGAGGAATATGCCGGGCCATGAGGTTACAGATTGTGCTGGAATACAATTCTGCTGCTGCTGATGGCCCACAGCGCCTCATGGATGCCCAGTTTTGAGCTGCTAGATTTGTTCTGAATCTATCCCATTTAGCACGGTTGTCGTGCCACACAACACGTTGGATGGCATCCTCAGTGTGAAGATGGAACTTCATCTCCACTAGGACTGCGGTGGTCACTCCCACCAATACTGTCATGGACAGATGCATCTGCGACAGGTAGATTGGTGAGGACGAGGTCAAGTAGGTTTTTCCCTCGTGTTGGTTCGCTCACCACCTGCCGCAGCCCCAGTCTGGCAGCTATGTCCTTCAGGACTTGGCCACCTCAGCCAGTAGTGGTGCTACCGAGCCACTCTTGGTGATGGACATTGAAGTCCCCCACCCAGAGTACATTTTGTGCCCTTGCTACCCTCAGTGCTTCCTCCAGGTGGTGCTCAACATGGAGGAGGACTGATTCATCAGCTAAGGGTGGGTGGTCGCTGGTAATCAGGAGGAGGTTTCCTTGCCCATGTTTGACCTGATGCCATGAGATTTCATCGGGTCCGGAGTCAATGTTGAGGACTCACAGATGTTAGTGAGGAGGACTTTGCAGGGTCAACTAGACTTGATTTGCCTTTGTCGTGTCTGGTGTCTAGTGGTCCAGTGCCAGGTGGTCCATCCAGTTTTATTCTTATTGTGACTTTCTGTAGTGAGATGAAAGAACTGAATGGCTTGCTAGGCTATTTGAGAGAGCAATTAAGAATCAACCACATTGCTGTGGGTCTGGAGTCACATATAGGCAGGACCAGGTAAGGACAGCAGGTTTCCTTCCCTAAAGGGCATTAATGAATCTGATGGGTTTTTACGACAATCTATTAGTTTCATGGCCACCATTGCTGATACTATTTTTTTTTAAAATCCAGATTTTATTTAATTTAAATCCCCTAGCTGCCGTGGCAGGATTTGAACTCATGACTCTGCGATTATTAGTCCTGGCCTCCTGGTCCAGTAACATAACCACTATGCTACCGTACCCATATTGTACTTATCTAGCTTCCTCTTAAATGCATCAATGCATCATTTTATGTAGCGAAATGCACAAGGTGATTCACTGAAGGGAAGGACTGACTGTGGGCACTGAGTAAGAGAAGAGTTCGTACTTGGAGATCAAAAGCATAGTTGAAGAGGAAGGACTTGAGGAGACATTTAAAGATGGGGAGATGGGGTGTCGCAAGGCAGAGGGGTTTTGGAAGAACATTCCATAGAACAGGACAATGATAGATGAAGTGCTGATGACGGAGCAGAGCTGAGGGGTACGCAGTAGGCTAGATTTGAAGAGCAGAGGGTGATAGCTGTGTCATAGGGCTCAAAGTGGTCCCACAGGTTGGGTGGGGCAAGGCCGTGGAGGGATCTGTAAATTTTGAAATGAATGCGTACTTGGTGGGTGGAGAGCCAGTGAAGGTTGGCGAGGGCAGGGGACATAGTATGGGGTTGGATGTGGGCTGGAGAGTTTTGGACTAGTTGAAGTTTATGCGGGGTGGTGTTCGGAAGCCAGGGTAAGCAGTAATAGTGAGGACACTGTTTATGGTAATGAATGGCTTGTAGGAAACAAAAATAAAAATGACAAACGCTGGAAATCTGAAATAAAAATAGAAACTAGGCCACAGTCTGCAGCTGAAATGGAAATGATGGGTTAACATTTTGAATGCAAGCTCCTCATCTTAATGTTATGCAAAGATTCTCAACCCAAAACCTTAAACTGTCTTTTCTCTTCCTGAATCTAGACGGACCTGTCCAGGGAACGCGAATGAAAGTTGCAGCTTACTGAACAAAAAAAAATGTAAATTGACAAAACAGGACAGGGTAGCTCCTAATCGGTTCCTGCATTTAATTCTGAACAAGATCACAAGATAGATGCAGATGGTAAAGGCCATTCAGCCTATCTGAGCACATCTATCCACAAGGACCCTACAGTCAACTTCTCACTGCGTCCAAACTGTTTCATAAATGGTTCCAAAGCTTTGAACATAAGAACAGTTAATGAAGTATTTTTGAAGTGTAGTAACTGTTGTAATGTTGGGAGATAAGTTATGGAAAATCATTGGAGAGGAGTTTTTGTTTGTTGTTGGAGCTGGGGACGGGTTTAGGAACATAGGAACAGGAGTAGGCCATTCAGTCCTTTGACCCCGTTCCACCGTTCAATTAGTTCATGGCTGATCTGCACCTCAACTCAATTTACCTGCTTTTGCTCTAAATCCTTTGACATCCATACCTAACAAAAATCTATCGATCGCCATCTTGAAAATTCCAATTGTCCCAGCATCCACAGCCTTCATGGGGAGAGAGTTCCAGATTTCCACTACCTTTTGTATGAAAAAATACTTCCTGATTTCACTTCCAAATGGTCTAGCTCTAATTTTAAGCTGATGCCTCCTTGTTCTAGATTCCCCCACCAGACAAAATAGTTTCTCTCTTTCTACTCTATTGAATCCTTTTATCATTTTAAACACCTCGATCAGATCACCCCTCAACCTTCTGTAAGGTGCAGCAAGCAATTAGGAAGGCAAATGGTATTTTGGCCTTTATTACAAGAGGATTTGAGTACAGGAGCAATTATATAGGGACTTGGTGAGACCCCACCTGGAGTATTGTGTAAATTTTGGTCTCCTTAACTAAGAAAGGATATATTTGCCATGGAAGGAGTGCAACGAAGGTTCACCAGGTTGATTCCTGGGATGGCGTGATTGTCGTATGAGGAGAGATTGAGTAGACTAGGCCTGTATTCTCTAGAGTTTAGAAGAATGAGAGGTGATCTCATTGAAACATACAAAATTCTTACAGGGCTTAACAGGGTAGATGCAGGGAGGATGTTTCCCCTGGCTGGGGAGTCTTGAACCAGGGGTCACAGTCTCAGAATAAGGGGTAGGCCATTTAGAACTGTGATGAGGAGAAATTTCTTCACTCAGAGGGTGGTGAATCTTTGGAATTCTCTACCCCAGAGGACTGTGGAGGCTCAGTCACTGAGTACAATCAAAACAGATATCGATAGATTTCTAGATATTAAAGGCATCAAGGGATATGGGGATAGTGCAGGAAAATGGCGTTGAGGCAGAAGATCAGCCATGATCTGATTGAATGGCGGAGCAGGCCCAAGGGGCCGGATGGCCTACTCCTGCTCCTATTTCTGATGTTCTTATGTTCTAAGCTCAAGGGATTACAAACCAAGCTTATGCATCCTGGCCTCATTATTTAACCCTTTAAGCCGTGGTTTCATTCTGTTGATTCTGCATTGTACCCCTTCTAATACCAATATATCCTTCCTGAGATTAGGTGCGCAAAGTCAAATGCAGTGCACCATGTTTAGTTGAAGCTCCATAGATATAAATGGGATTTGCCCACATTTTACCATTGGACCTTCATTTACTGAAAGCCACTTCCCACTGAACTTTCCCCAATTTGCAATGCATCAGCTCTTCCTGAATAGCTCCACACAGTCAATTTTGGATTATCTCCGGACTTGCATTTTGTCGTCTCCCTCATCCCTAAAATCATTTAAATTCTTGAGCCTATGTTCTCCTGATAGTGTAAACTGTTATGTAAGAAAGGCATCAGAATGGTGGAGAAAAATTTTGAATTGAATATGGCAAGAAGAGTGAAGGATAATAGTTAAACTTTTTTTTAGTTATATTAAAAGAAAAAGATAAACGAGGGCTGGAGTGGGGCCCCTGGAAGTGGGATTGGATGAGGGTACAACAACTGATGCTACACAGACTGCGAAATAAGTTTTTTGCCTCAGTTTTTACTAAGGAGGAGATGGGTAACTTATTTGACCTGGAAAGGGAACTAGAGGATGTCGCAGAGTTAAGTTGTGACACTATCCACATTACTTTCAGCATGGTTGCCGAACAGCTGTGCAAACTTTAGGCGAATAAATATCGGGCTGAATTCGATGCATCCAAGGATTCTTAAGGAAATAAGGGAGGAAATTGCAGGAAGTGAATACTGGAAAGGTGCCTAAGGACTGGAGAAAGGCAGATGTTACTCCTATTTTTAAAAAAAGGTAGTAAAAGTGACCGAGGAAACTCTCTCTCTCTCTCTGGCAGTCCCTCAGGGTCGAGAATGACTTGGTGGAAGATGCCTGTGTGTGGATTCTTTTAACGTGGAATGGTCGTTGCACACCGACCACCACACGGTCCCAGTGGAGCAAAATCTTGGCCCAATGGCAGGGAAATCCAAGATGATTGGAGACCAGGCTCTGCTGTAAGACAGGGACAGAGCAGCACTTCACTGGAGTATCAGCCTAGATTTTCATGCTCAAGTCTCTGGAGTGGGACTTGAATCCACAACCTTCATGATTGAGAGGGGAGAGTGCTACCCACTGAGCCACGGCTGACACACACCAAGGAAACTACAGAGCTGTGAGTGTGACGTCCATTCTGGGTAAAGTTATGGAAATCCTTATTAAAGATAAGATTACTCCAGTGAACGAATGATAAATATATGGAACTGGCTCCCCAGGGAGTTGATGGAAAAAGATAGTGTTGATTCATTCAACTGCAAATTAAATAGATTTCTTTCAGAAAATAATATTTTGAGATACAGCAGATGAGTAATTTGAGATATGACATGGTAAGTGTAGCATGCTTGAGAGGAGTAGATGACCTTGACCTTTCCACCACTGGGGGTTTTCCTCACTTCTTGTTTGGGTCTGTTGTAGACTAATTAATAGAGGTTGATTGCCATGTCGTATCATGTGATTTCCAAGATGCTAGAAGGCGAACCAGATGGACCTTGGTCTTTTTCGTCTAGCAATTTCTACATTCCAAAAAGGTTGTGTGTGTAAATTGGTGTGGAATTCTGTGTTTCTGAAAAAACTTCCTTCAGACTGTGTTGTCTCACAGCTATGCTCATACCTATTCCAAAACTCCCTATTTGAGATCCTCTAATCTGGCTTCTGCCCAGCCCACAGCACTGGGACTACCCTGGTGATATTCACAAATGATATCCTGTGTGACTGTGACTCTGTCTCTTCTTGTTCTTCCTTGACCTCTTTTCCGCATTCCGACCATGCCTCTCTTCCATAGTCCACCTTCTCTGTGACACTGCTCTCCTCTGGTTCCAGCCCTATCTGCAACAATAAAGCTACTACATCTCCACCCAATGATTTCTCCACACATATGGTCACCTCAGGTGTACCACAGGGCTCCTTTCCTCTTCATCATTTATGTACTGTCCCTTTTAGATACGATCACCCATAAGCATGTAGTTAACTTTCACATCTACGCAGGTGACATCCAACTTTACCTTTCCACCTTCATCTTCTGGTCCAGCACTGTTGCTAACCTCCCAAACTACCCGTTTAACATTAAGACCTGAATGAGTTGTAACTACCTCCACATAGAACCAAAGTCATTTTCTGTGCCACTGTCTTGGATTCCACCTACATCCCTGGCTGCCATCTCAAGGTAAGCCTGTAGTGTGAAACATCGCTGGCCTTCTTCATCCCAAGCTGTCCTTCATTTCCCATATCTGATCCATCACTGAGGTTGCTTTCTTCCATTGCTACATATTACCCACCTCTACCCCTACTTCTCCCCAAAAGCTGCCAAGGCTCTATTCCATGCCTTCGTCAACTTAAAGCTTTGACTTCTCGAATGTTCATCTTGCTGGCTTCCCTGCCTCTACCAGCTACAACTTATCATAGAGTCATAGAATCATAGTAAGATACAGCACAGAAGGAGGCCATTCGACCCATCGTGCCTGTGCCGGCTTTTTCAAAGAGCTATCCAATTAGTCCCACTCCCCTGGTCTTTCCCCATTGCCCTGCAAAGGTTCCTTTCCAAGTATTTATCCAATTCCCTTTTGAAAGTTACTATTGCATCAGCTTCCACCACCCTTTCAGGCAGTGCATTCCAGATCATAACAACTCGCTGCATAAATTTTTTCCCCCTTATGTCACCTCTGGCTCTTTTGCCAATTACCGTAAATCTGTGTCCAGAATGTTGTAATTCATGTTGTCTCCTGCACCTTCATCACCCTTGTCCTTTTCAACCATAAAACGATAGAAATTTACAACATAGAAAGAGGCCATTGGGCCCATTGTGTCTGTGCCAGCTCTTTGCTAGGACAATCCAAAACTAATCGCACTGCTCTGCTCTTCCCTCAGTCTACTCTCATCTCAAAACTTGCAATGATCTCTGCCTCAACTACTTATTGCGGGAAAGTATTCCATGCTCCAATAATTCTCAGTATAAAGACATTTGTCCTAATCTCTCTCCTTACTTTCTTGGTGACAATTTTAAATTGTTGACCACTTGACAATCACTTCCCGACCAGAGGAAATATCAAAATTCTTCACAATTTTAAAAACTTCTATTAAGTCTCCTTGAAAACCTCTTTTAAATCTCCAGATAGATGAATCATAAGATTTTTGCCAACATGTTCAAAACCCCTCCAAGCCTATCTCTGCAATCTCCTAGAGCCACATGTTCCTTTAAGTGTCAGCTTGGTTCAGTGATGGTACTCTCATTGCCGAGTTAGAAGATAATGGGTTCAAACCCTACTGCAGGACTTGAGAACATCATCTAGCCTAACACTTCAGTGTAGTACTGCGGGAGAGCTACACCACCAGAGATGCTGTCTTATAGATAAGATGTCAAACTGAGACCCTGTCAGGTGGATGCAAATGATATGATGGCATTTGGAAAGCAGGGGAGATTTCCTGGTGTCCAGGCCAGCATGTATCCCTCAGCTAACTTCATTAAAAAACAATTATCTGGTCAGATATATCAGTGCTTTGTGAGTCCTTGCTATGTGCAAATTGGCTGCTGAGTTAGGCTACAAAACAACAGTGACTACACTTCAAAAATAATTAATTTGCTGTGAAATGCTTTGAGACGTCCCACGGATGTGAAAAGTACTATATAAAGGAAAGTTCTTTCTTTCTTCCTCCAACCTTCTCCCTATTCCATCCACTCCATTATTGGCAGCTGCTCCTTTAGCCAATATGCCCCCACATTCCTTCCAAAATCCCTTTGCCCTGTCACCTCTCTCCTTGTCTCAAAAGCATTCATGAAATCCTACTCTGTGACTGTGCTTTCATGTACCCAGCTTATTTCCATTTCCCCATCTCTTTTCTCTCCCGCTTAATGTTTACCTTTCTGTAAATTGCCTTGAGGCATTGTTCAACACTTGAGAATTGCTATATAAATGCAAGTTGTTATTGCTGTTGTTTTGGTATTATCAGCTCAAAGTGGTTTCCTCTGATTCATAAACTGCTGATTTTTTTTTATTCGTTCATGGGATGTGGGCGTCGCTGGCAAGGCCGGCATTTATTGCCCATCTCTAATTGCCCTTGGGAAGGTGATGGTGAGCCGCCATCTTGAAACACTGCAGTCCGTGTGGTGAAGGTTCTCCCACAGTGCTGTTAAGTAGGTAGTTCCAGGATTTTGATCCAGCGACAATGAAGGAACGGCGCTATATTTCCAAGTCGGGATGGTGTGTGCCTTGGAGTGGAACATGCAGATGGTGTTGTTCCCATGTGCCTGCTGCCCTTGTCCTTCTAGGTGGTAGAGGTCGGGGTTTGGGAGGTGCTGTCGAAGAAGCCTTGGTGAGTTGCTGCAGTGCATCCTGTGGATGGTATACACTGCAGCCACGGTGTGCCGGTGGTGAAGGGAGTGAATGTTTGGGGTGGTGGATGGGGTGCCAATCAAGCAGGCTGCTTTGTCCTGGATGGTGTCAAGCTTCTTGAGTGTTGTTGGAGCTGCACTCATCCAGGCAAGTGGAGAGTTTTCCATCACACTCCGGACTTGTGCCTTGTAGATGGTGGAAAGGCTTTGGGGAGTCGGGAGGTGAGTCACTCGCCGCAGTATACCCAGCCTCTGACCTGCTCTTGTAGCCACAGTATTTATGTGCCTGGTCCAGTTAAGTTTCTGATTATGTAAATTATAAAAGCAAAGAGAAGAAGATACCTTACTAAGGGCTTATTAACTTTGTGTAAATGTCAAGAATAAGCATGTTGAAGTTTTTTGCATCGAAACAGACGTGCTTCCCTTAGCTTAGAAACCATTCAAAGAGGGACATATTCGTGTCCACTCAGAACTGACATTAATTTACTCCTGGGGTGAAGCTATCAAAGGAGTCTATTTTCCTCTGTGTGTAAAGAAATAAAGACTTGCATTTATATAGTCCCTTGAGTCCAAAAGTCTATCTATCTCAGTCTTGAACATATTCAAGGATGTATTCAACGAAGCATCCACTACCCCCTGGGGTAGAGAATTCCAAAGATTTCACAACCCTTTGAGTGAAGAAATTCCTCCTCGTCTCAGTCTTAAATGGCCGACCCCTTATCCTGAGTCTACGCCCCATAGTTCTAGACTCTCCAACCAGGGGAAACAACCTCTCAGTATCAACCTTATCAAGCCCCCTCAGAATCTTATATGTTTCAATGAGATCACCACTCATTCTTCTAAACTCAAAAGAGTATAGGCCCATTCTCCTTAATCCCTCCTCATAGGATAATCCTCTCATCCCATTAACTGCTAATGTTTAAGATTGTCTCATGTCTTTTTAAAATTACAGACTTACCAGATTCTGCAAAAGTCACTGGATTTAGTCCCATCCTTTCCTTCCAAGCTGAATGGGTCACCAGCTGTCCTTTCTGCTTTATGGTGTCCATGTCCCAGTTTCTCTTTGGCTGCCCTCTGATGTTGTTGATGTATTTGAGCTGATTCTTCTCTGTTTGGGAGACAGCATTTATTCTCTGAGTGATTTCTGCTCACTCCACTCAACTTTCTCCAGGTATGGGGGGGGGAGTGGGGGGAGCGGTGGGGAGGGGCGCGGGGGACATATTTTACTGAGCCAAAGGTCGCTTCCCACCTTTTTAACCAGCATTTCGATGCAAAGCTGTACTTTGGTTTTCCTGCGGCTAGGTTTGTGAGTTACTTTGTTCCTTTAGCATCAGTAGAAACGTATCAGGCTTATCGGGAAAGGTTAGGTGTCTCGTTTCCAGATCATTAAACTAGCCGATTTGCATGATTTCATCTATGGTTTTATTGGACGGCTTAACGTTGCTTCCTGCGCTCTAATCAGAAGAGGAATGTGTAGAATTGGCAACCTGGCAGTAAATCGATGTCAAGACATCTCATAAGATAAAAAGCAACATTATGTACTTGGCCCACAAAAATCCCTCATGCCTGCCAAGTGTAAAATGCTGCCCTTTGCCTTTGGTAATATTAATATTGGGGTTGTATTCTCTAGAGTTTCGAAGGTTAAGGGGTGATCTGATCGTTTATAAGATATTAAGGGGAACCAATAGGGTGGATAGAGAGAAACTATTTCCTCTGGTTGGGGATTTTAGGAGTAGGGGGCACAGTCTAAAAATTAGAGCCAGACCTTTCAGGAGCGAGATTAGAAAACATTTCTACACACAAAAGGTGGTAGAAGTTTGGAACTCTCTTCCGCAAGTCGCAATTGATGCTAGCTCAATTGCTAAATTTAAATCTGAGATAGACAGTTTTTTGGCAACCAAAGGTATTAAGGGATATGGGCCAAAGGCAGGTATATGGAGTTAGATCACAGATCAGCCATGATCTTATCAAATGGCGGAGCAGGCACGAGGGGCTGAATGGCCTACTCTTGTTCCTATGTTCCTATAACCCAGCTCCCTCATACTAGCGCCATCAGTAGTTCCTGCAAGCCAGTATCACCTCTGTAGATCAACACACACGAGGTGTAATCAACAACAATCAACAGAAACGAAGAGTTGGAATAAAGCACGTTAAAGTTATTTAATTTTTTTTTAAACAGTTGAGCTTCATCGTTCTTTCATCATGGCTGGGTCAAAATCCTGGAACATCCCACCCAACGGCATTGTGAAAGGACCTTCATTGCAGACTGCAGCAGTTCAACAAGAAGGCCCACTACCACCACCATCTCAAGGGCAACTCGGGATGGGCAATAATTGCTGACTTTGCCAGCGACGCCCACATCCCAAGAATGAATTAAAAAAGGCTGATGATGACACTCTGCAAGTAAGATTTGAGGAACAATATAACTTATAAATTACAAAGGCATTGTACTTGGGGCCCCAGCTAATGCCTGCACTCTGATGGTCAGACAGCAATGATGCAGCAGAAGTGTTCTGCCCATATGTGTTTCCTTCAGCTACATCCCTAGCTGGTTACATGTGGATGTGCTGCACTCCTCATTTCTGAATCCTAAGCAGCTAACACGGCTAATTAGCATTGCTTATTTTGGAAGAACGTCACCAAGAGGGCTCCGGCTTGTAAAAAATAACTGGTTATGGGAGAGAGAAAAAAAGAGAGGCGTTTAAATGAGCTGAAAAGGGAATCCATTTGTGCAGCACACCACACTTCAAATGTGTCAGCAATTAAAATGCACATTTCTCCATCTTTGATCATTATAAATGGAATAGTTCTTTGTTGAACAATCTTTATAATCAGTACAATGTGCTTTCAGCAAGGAAATAAATACCATTGGCAAATGTTGAGATAAAATTAATAAATGGCAATGTGGATTCAAGGAAAATGATGGCATCGATTAGATCTTTACAGGCTGAGATGTTCTGTTATTTATCACAACCTGAACAAAATTTTTACCTTATGGGCTGATGGAGATTACCCTCCAAATCATTTCTTTTTCTTCCTATTCAACTGTGATGACACAAATAAAAACTTGTATTTATTGAGCACCTTATCATATCTTCAGGACATTTCAATGCACTTCACATACAGTGAACTTTTTGTTTAGAAATGCCACGCAGGCATACAAAGCCGCCATTTTGCATACAGGTAGGTCCCATAACCAGCAAATAAAATTAAAAACCATTTAGTAGTACTGGTTGAGGGAAAAATGTTGGCCAGGACACCAGGAGACTCCATGCTCTTTTTCAGTTAATGTTGTGGGATTTTTTACTTCCACTTGAATCGCCAGATAGGGTCTTGTTTTAATATCTCATCCAGTTCTCAGTTAGGGGTGGAATTGCTCTCGACAGTACTTGCAATAAGCTTGTAACTATTAGTATTAAATTGCTCTGTGTGTTATTTAAATGCATTATTGTAAATGTTTATTTAAAATGGGTTAATGACTGCATTAAAATAGTGCAGACAGGAATTTAATGCAAACATGTTAACTAATGTGCTAAAAAAAGCACATAGAGGAAACTTAGGCAATATATACAACAACACCTTTAACGTACTAAAATGTTCCCAAGGTGCTTCACAGGAGTGTAATCAGACAAAAATTGATACCAAGCCAAAGAAAGAGACATTAGGACAGATGACCAAACATTGGGTCAAAGAGGTAGTTCTTAAGCAGTGTCTTAAAGGAGAGAGAGAGGCAAAGAGGGGGGAGAATTCCAGAGCTTAAAGCCTAGATGGTTGAAGGCACTGCCACCAATAGTGGGGCAGGCTCAAGAGACCTGAGTTGGAGGAGCACAGAGGTTTTTTTTTAATTCATTCATGGGATGTGCCCATCCCTAATTGCCCTTGAGAAGTTGGTGGTGGTGAGCTGCCTTCTTGAACAGCTGAGTGGCTTGCTAGGCCATTAAGAATCAACCACATTGCTGTGGGTCTGGAGTCACATAAAGGCCAGACCAAGTTTCTTTCCCTAAAGGACATTAGTGAACCAGATGGGTTTTTATGATAATCCAGTAGTTTCATAGCCACCATTACTGACACTATTTTTTTAAATTCCAGATTTTATTTAATTAATTGAAATTAAATTCCCCAGCTACCATGGTGGGATTTGAACTTGTGACTCATAAAATATTAGGCCAGGCCTTCTGAAACTAACTAGTCCAGTAACATAACCACTATGCTACCAATCCCAAAGATCTCAGAGGGTTGTAGGGCTGGAGGAGGTTACAGAGATGGGGAGTGACCCAATGTCCCAAAAAGTGCACAGAGGAATCTTATAACAATGTGGTAATGTGTTCATTGCAAATACCATTGAGGATATTTATCTCTTGCAGTCTTGTTTTGCTCTTGCATTGCCCTGAAAACAAAACTGAGCTTGTAATTGGTCTTAAATGAATAGCCTCTCCTTTACTCACTCCCTTTTCTTTCTAGCCTTTTTACCTTTCAAATGTCTGTGGATACTACCTGCCCCCTTCCCCATATGTAAGGACATTGCTGCCAGAGTCTCTGATTGAAGTGCGTTAATGGGAAAATATAAAAAGAGAAAATGCATCCCTGGCCTATAATCACAGCAGGCTCCGCACCAGTTGGTTGCAAAATATCAACCACTAAGTTAGGGTGAAATTCCTCTTTTAATAAAAAACAGGAGAATAATTTTTTTTTCTTCATAGTTAATGATTCGCTGACAAAGAAAGAATTTGCATTTATGTAGTGCCTTGTTACATTCTTAGGTTGTCCCAAATTCCTTTATAGCTAATTAATTACTTTTAAAGTGTAGGCACTGTTGTTATATGAGCAAAAATGGCAGCCAGTTGGTACAGAGAAAGGTCCCACAGACAACAAAATGAGATGAATGACCAATTATAGAATCGTAGAATCATAGAATGGCTACAGCACAGAAGGAGGTCATTCGGCCCATCGAGCCCATGCTGGCTCTTTGAAAGAGCAATCCAGTTAATCCCATTCCCCTGCTCTTTCCCCGTAGCCCTGCATATTTTTTCCCTTCAAATATTTATCTAATTCCTTTTCGAAAGCCGCAATTGAATCTGCTTCCACCACCCTTTCAGGCAGCGCATTCCAGATCATAACTACTCGCTGTGTAAAAAAGTTTTTCCTCATGTCGCCTTTGGTTCTTTTGCCAATCACCTTAAATCTGTGTCCTCTGGTTCTCGACCCTTCCACGAATGGGAACAGTTTCTCTTTATTTACTTTATCTAATCCCTTCATGATTTTGAACACTTGTATCAAATCTCCTCTTAACCTTCTCTGCCTTAAGGAGAACAGCCCCAGTTTCTCTAGTCTATCCATGTAACTGAAATCCCTCATCCCAGGAACTATTCTAATAAATCTTTTCTGCACCTTCTCTAACATGACATCCTTACTAAAGTGCAGTGCCCAGAATTGGACACAATACTCCAGTTGTGGCTGAAAGGTTTTATAAAGGTTCAACATAACTTCCTTGCTTTTGTACTCTATGCCTCTATTTATAAAGCCCAGGATCCTGTATGCTTTTTTAACCGCTTTCTCAACCTTTTCCTGCCACTTTCAAAGAATTAACCTGTTTTCTTCCTGGTGTTGGTTAAGGAAGGAATGTTGACTGAGGAACCACCATGCTTCTCTTCGAACAATGCTGTGTGATCTTTTATACCTAGCACACCAGGCTGACAGGTCCTTGTTTTATGTCATAACCAAAAGGCAGCGGGCGTTAAATTGGGCTGTGTAGCGCCCGTTGTTTCGGCGCTACATGGCCTCTCCGACATCCAAGATGGCGTCTTGGACGCGCACGCACGTTTCCAGCGTGACGTGCGCCAGACGCCATCTTGGTATAGGAGTTAGTGCAGGCGCGGATAACGAACGATGGAATCATGTAAAGTAGGGAGAAAATGGCTTCAATCAGTGTACAAATCTGATTTAAAGTGATACACACCATTTTGGGACTTAACGCTCAACTCAACGCACAGTCTTAACCCCAACCATCTGAACATGTCCTAGAGTGCTTGGAGGACCACCCCCCCACCCCCCGGCGCTATTTAAAGGGACCATGCAGGATTTACAGGTTAGTGGCTGGATTATTGCTTCTGGCTGCCGAGACATTTGTAACTGTTTTTGGAGGTCTTCTATACTTGAATACTAGGACTGGGGGCATAGCCTAGTATTTAGTGCAGGAATGAAGTTAGGAAATGCTTCTACATGCAAAGGTTGGGAGAAGTTTGGGAAGCTCTTCTGCAAACGGCAGTTGATGCTAGCTCAATTGTGAATTCTAAATCTGAGATTGATAGATTTCTGTGAACCAAGGGTATTAAGGGATCTGGGGCTAAGGGCGGAAATATGGTATTAGGTCACAGGTCCACTCTGATCTCATTGAATAGCGGAACAGGCTCGAGGGGCTGAATGCCACTGCCACTTGCTGCCTACTGATATGCGCTACATTCTCCTGCAAGAAAGCAGGACGTGTGTTTGGGCAATGTGCCTGTCATGGTTGAATAGCTGCCAGTGTGTGTGGCCTGTGAGTTGTGGGTCGGTGGCTTGCAACAGTGGTAATGTGTGAGGGTGAGAGGAAGCATCTGATTGGAAGAGTTGAGTACTGATGGAGTTTGTTGGTAGGTGGGTGATGAGGGGTGTAGTGCTTGGAGCAGTGGATGCGGCTAGTGGTGCAGTTGGTAGGAGACGCCACTTGACAGTTGACCTCACTCACCTTGACCACTCGTGTCAAAGCATTGAACTTCTTCCTGTACTGCATCCATGTTCATGATGCTGTGTGCCTGGCATTGACTTTGTCTCCCACTGCCTCCCCCTGCCTTTTGGGTATATATCTGGAGGGCTTCTTGAGCAACCCCCCCCCCCACCCCCTGCGGATATAGGATGTCCCTCCTTCTGTCCACCTCTTGCACCAAGGCCTCTGGTGCATCAGCAGAGAACCTTGGCGTACGGACTCTCAGATTGGCCGAATGGTGAGGTCTGGCATGCAGATTGGAGGATGTGGGATTTAGTGGTGCGCAACCTTTATTCAATATTTTAACATAACTCCTCAGTATGTAAACATAGGGATGGGACCTGCAACTGTGCTTTACGTGTGCAATGTCTGATCTCCATTCAGACTCCGTGCAGACAGCAGGCTGTAATATTCAGCAAATAACAGGTACCAGCTACCTTTAAGAGATTTCTAACAGACAGCCTGCCTTTAAGAGATTGGAGCTCCCCCTGCTGGTGGAAAGTGCAAATTGCATGGAATGCTCACTCAACGCTGATTTCCAACGCAGATTGCAAGTGAGTCCTCAGGCCTGGTGAAAATCTCGTCCTGCCTGCGCAGGGACCATTGGGCGCGGGGTAATAGCGGATTGTGCTTCTCCCGCCCAAAAGCATGCCCTATCCAATTTTTTTCCCCAGCAATGCCGTACTTTCTCTGTACTGCATCAAAGTATCTGCCTAGATGATGGCCTCAAGTCCTAGAGCGGTGCTTGAACCCACAAATTTCTGACTCAGAGGCAACAGTATTACAAACTGAGCCAAGCTGACACAAAATTGCAGCGGTGTGTGTCTTTGAAATGTGTGATGTCTCGGAGTGTGATTTTGCTCGCGAGTTAATTGCAAACATAAAACAGGCATTCTCTTGTTTTTTTTATTCAAAGATGAATTTCACCCGAAAGTTATTTAAAATGATATGAACTCATGCAAAGACACTAGTCTTTATGAGCACTGCTTCTAGGCGTTTTTCAATGCCAACAGTTCTCCTTGGAACAGAGACGGTTGCAAGGAGATTTGATAGATGTGTTCAAAATCATGAAGGGTCCAGACAGAGTAGATAGAGAGAAACTGTTCCCATTGGCGGAAGGGTCAAGAACCAGAGGACATAGATTTAAGGTGATTGACAAAAGAACCAAAGGTGACATGAGGAAAAACTTTTTTACACAGCGAGTGGTTAGAATCTCGAACGCACTGCCCGATGGGGTGGTGGAGGCAGATTCAACCATGGCCTTCAAAAGGGAACTGGACAAGTACTTGAAAAGAAAAAATGTGCAGGGCTACGGAGATAGGGCGGGGCAGTGGGACTAGCTGGATTGCTCTTGCATAGAGCCGGCGCGGACTCGATGGGCTGAATGGCCTCCTTCCGTGCTGTAACCTTCTATGATTCGATCATTCTATAACAGTTGTTTCCAGTCTGCTTGCTGAATCAAAAGTGGTTTCAGTTATTTGAGCGATTTCTGCTATTCTCAGTGATCTAAAGAAACCCAAAAGTCAACTGAAGTACAAATTAGTATGGATTGTCTCTTTAAAGTTAAGTACTGTGCAGTCATCGGGTTTCTGTGGCATCGTTGTTCAGACCAGGACTAAAATAATTACGTTTTAATTGGTACCACATTAAGGCCACAACTCCACCACGTGAATCCCAAATGTGAATGAATCACAACCACCAATCTTCATCTATTCTGAATGTCCTGGTCCTAATTTTCAGGTGTAACATTAGATCACAAGATAGATATGGTTGAGCAAAGGCCCCTGAACCCAGCTGAGCTGCCAGAGTAGATCAGGAGGGGGGCTAAAGATATACGGCAGCAAGGCCTCGAAGGGCCTGCCACAACATAGTGCCCCTAGGGACACCTGAGCTGCCCGTAAAACATCATAAAATGTTCTTAAAATTTAACATTTTTGTGTTGCACAGACCTCCTGGTTTTCAAAATTTAAAGCACCCCCCCCCCCCCACTCCATTATCGTAGCAACGCTGGATGTCACCAGGGATGAATGACATCCTTTGCGATGGATCAGATGATAGAACATTGTATTTCATTACATCCACCCCTATATTGGCAGACTTATTGAACATCACCTGTCACTTCCAGTGGAAAACCCAGTGGGTGTTAAATCGACGGGATGTGGCAGACCAGGGACCATTAAACTTACTGCCTCTCACCACCCCAGTTCCATCCAGAACTTTGTGAAGGGAGGGTGGAAAATCCTGGCCTGTCATTTATAGCCAACATCAGTGTATCCTGTAAACCTTCAAGAAATGTAATTTCTCTTGCTTTTGATTCATAGTCCAAAGATGTAGAGTGTAATACACAAAAGAAGGTGGAAAGGCCATTCATGGGTGATGTCAGGAAGCACTTCTTCACACAAAGGGTAGTGGAAATCTGGAACTCTCCCCCCCAAAAAGCTATTGAGGCTGGGGGGTCAATTGAAAATTTCAAAACTGCGATTGCTAGATTTTTGTTTGGCGAGGGTATTAAGGGTTGCGGAACCAAGGCGGAGTTAAGATACAGATCAGCCATGATCTAAACGAATGGTGGAACAGGCTCGAGGGACTGAATAGCCTTCTCCTGTTCCTACGTTCCTATGGAACAATGTGGCATAGGAACCCTGAGAAGGTCACTTAATGGCACAACCCATTTAATAATAGACAGTTCTGATATTAAGTTTGTGACTTTGGTCATTAGAGAGCATTTGATGCAGTGCTGGCGATAATCAGACGAAAAACTCCTTTATGTTGAAGTGTGCAGTCAAGAGTTAGAATTATAGAACCATAGAGGTTTACAGCACAGAAGGAGACCATTCTGCCCATTGATTCCACACTGGCTGTTTTGCTAGTGCAATCCAAAACTAATCCCACTGTCCTGCACTCTTCTCGCTGCTTTGTATTTTCCTTTCAAAAGACGCAAAAGTCTCTGCCTCAACTATTCCCTGTGAGAAAGCATTCCATGCCCCATTCTCTACCTAAATAAATTTCTCCGAACCTCTTTCTTCACTCTCAGTGACAATTCACCCTTTCAAAACCCATCATAATTTTAAAAACCTCTATCACATCTCCTCTTATGCTTCTTTGCTTCAGTGGAATTAGTCCCAGTATCTCAAGTCTTTCCTCTTAATTATAGTTTCCCATCCTGGTGAATCTGGGCTGTATGCTCTCTATGACTTTAACGTCCTTTGTATAATGGGTCACTCAAAACTGCATTCAGTAACTAATCTGTGGCCTAACCATTGCCTTTTACAAATTTATCATAAATTTTTTGCTCCTGTTCCCCTATACCCCTGTTTACAAAACCCCAAAACCCAGAGGCTATTGGCTTTTTTTAAAATAGGAATTATGCAATTGCACTCCTAGATCAGTCTGCTCCTCCACACCTTTCATCTTCTTTCCATTGACTGTATATTTCCATTCTTTATTGTTCTTCCCAAAATAAATCAGCTCACACTTCAAATTGCAACTGCCTCCTGCCTGCCCATTCTGCTAACCTGTCCATATCCTCTGGAGGTCTTCCAATTTGGTTTTGTGACATCAGCAAATTTTAATATTGTGCTCCCCATGCCAAATCCAAATCATCTATCATAAATATAAGATAGTCACTAATAAATCCAATAAAGAATTCAGGAGAAACTTCTTTACCCAGAGAGTGGTTAGAATGTGGAACCTGCTACCACAAGGAGTAGTTGAGGTGAATTGCATCGATGCATTTAAGGGGAAGCTAGACAAGTACATGAGGGAGAAAGGAATAGAAGGGTATGCTGATAGGGTTAGATAAAGTAGGGTGGGAGGAAGCTCGTGTGGAGCATAAACACTAGCATAGGCCAGTTGGGCCGAATGGCCTGTTTCTGTGCGGTAAAATTCTATGTAATTCTATTATATATATTGTGCCATTGTCACTGCCACTGGCACACTGTATCATAAAGCAGGCAAATTCTATGCCTGTGATGGCACTTGGGACCCAACTGTTTGTTTTCCTAAAACAGTTGGTAACAATTATCTGGATGTAAGAGGCATGGAAATCAAGTGCCTCCTTCTATTGACCTTTCAATAGGTGACAATGTGACAGCCAAAAGGCAAGTGTGTCGCTCACTGTAAAAGTGTGTGTGTGTGTGTGTGTGTGTGTGTGTGAGATAAATGGCTATCAGGAACAATTAAAATTACAGAAAATTCCATCATGGTTATAAGATTATAAAATACATTATTTTTAACAAGAAAGATGTTGATTGCAGGTTCCTTGGTCCATGAAACCTGTTTACTTTTTTTTTCAAAACTTAAAACCCTCAACTTGTTGACAGTCACGTGGGGGAGTTGTTTTAATTTGGTTTTGCATATGTCATGGTAAAATAGGGTCCGACACGCAATTCTAATCGAATTTAACCCGAGTGGTTGCTGAGAAGGGCTTCCAGAATTTGTACTGGGCTGCCAGTTGGTAAGTCACAGATTTCCCACTGTCCAATGTTTGCTCCAGCAAACCTATCTCAGCAAGTGTTGGTTAGCCTTGCATTTAATCTCTATACAGGTAGGCGAACTAGTGTGAGGCTTTGCCACAGATTTTCTGTGCAGACCTTTTGGATTGATACACAATGCTGAGGTACAGCTGCAGCCATAAACATGAAAGTCTAATTTAAGTGCTAGTAACTCTTGTGCTAACATCAGGACTAACAGTCCGCTACAGCCCTCTGATACATACCATCCTGATGCAGTGTCTGCTTTGCTTTGGATTGTACTGAACACAATAACAAGCAATAGATTTTCTCTGCTGTCTGCCAAATAAGACTACAAATTCCCCCTCGAATGCCGAGATTGCACATACTGACAGCCTCATAGAATAGAATGAGCAGAAAATATTTCATCCCAGTTCTTTGTCCCAATGATTAATGAAAAAGTGAATTAAAATCCGCTGCCTTTTGGATGAATGTTACCAAATAACAAAGCTTTGAGCAGCACACTCGGCTCTGAGTCAGAAGGTCGTGGATTCCAGCTCCACTCCAGACACAAGGGTACACAATCTAGGCTGACACTTCAGTGTAGTACTGAAGGAGTACAGCACTGTCGGAAGTGGCGTCTTTCGGATGAGGCGTTAAACCGAGGCCCCGTCAGCCCTCCCAGGTGGTTGAAGGTGCTATATAAAAGCAAGTTCTTTCTTTCTTTCTTTCTCCTTCATTATTTACAAATATTACTTGCTTTAGTCTTCAAACTATCAAAGATGCATAGTTGACAGTCAAGCCCACACTGAGAGCTTTAGCAAAGCATCAGACATATCTTCTTGACATTAAGGAGTTGCTAAACATTTTTCCCAGAAAGGGTTGTGACTCCATCCTGGATGGGGACAGACAGAGTTACATCTCTGAGCGGAATAGATTTTACATAAAGAACTGAAAAGAAATTGCGAGGAAAATGTATGGGTTCTCTGAGGGAAAAACGTTTTAAAAATCATACTGTGTGTTATAACAATCATGCTGGATCAATGAGCCTCCTCTGGATAAGCAAAGCTTTAATAGTGCCCTGAAGGCTTGTACATTCTCGTCTCCTGGCAAAAATACTCAATATTTTGGGAATTCATTTAATGATTTCCTTTACAGATGTTCCCGTATTATTGAAGAAATGTTCTCATTAGATCTTGCTGCAAACAAAATACTAATAAAAAGAACCATTTATTACATCAGAATCTTTACAGAATTTTCAATGCTATTTATAGTTTTCATTTTTTTTTCAATGTTCTTCTGAAGAGTAGAGCCAATTTTTCCTCTTACTGCTGTATGTTTGTCCAGACCACACACTGAAGCAGACTCCGTTATGTTGCATTGTGCGGAGAGACTGTTAGCTGAATGAAGGCAGTTCAGAAACAGGGCAGGCGTGAAGCACTAACAATGGCAATAGCAGTACGTAATGATTAGTAGTCAGACAAATTTGGATTCATACTCCTCTGTCTCTCACACCTCATAAACCAAATTCAAATGAAAATAATCTAGATCACAATTTGAATTCAAAACCCAAGATGCAAGTTGCCTTAATATAAGTAGGGAACATTTCAGGCGATACCGTGACCGGATTGCAAGCAAGTCAGCCACATACTGCCACCAGACTGTTAGATAGTTGGATGCATAGCAACAACAACTTGCATTTATATGGCACCTTTAATGTGCCAAGGTGCTTCACAGGAGTGTTAGCAGACAAAAACTGACATTTCACAAGAGTCAGCTATGGGTTCACCGCTAAGATAATCACCACCAGGGAACCAGATGCACTGACCTGTACTAGACCACCAGGGAATTGAAAACACGTCCCTCCAGGGAACCAGATGCAGACCAGCAAGAAACTGAATGCTTAGAGCACACTTCATTGACGCATAACTACTACTAGGCTGCAACATAAAAGAGGCATATAGTCAGTAGACCACTAGAGAGAACACCTGCACAACTGTTTGGCCACCACACAAAACAGATGTATAGTCATTCGGCCACCACACAAAGTCAGATCCACAGTCACTAGGCTGCCACAGAAAATAAACACATACCCTCTACGCCTCTGTAAAAAGCAGAAGTTAAACCACTAATGAGACAGTGTAGATATTAAGCTGCCACACAAAATAAACATGCAGCTACCAGATTGTTAGCTCAGCTCAATAATAGCAGTTTTTGCCTCTTCATCAGAAGATCATGGGTTCAAGCCCCACTCTATGACTTGGGCACATAACCTGGACTGACATTTCAGTGTAGTATTGAGGGAGTACTGCACTGTACTCACCTGACGTCACCAAAATCAGACTTAGGTGTAATTTATCTCATTGCTGTTTGTGAGAGAATGCAGTGTGCAAATTGACTGCTATGTTTGCCTACGTAACAGTGACTACATTTCAAAAAGATAATTCATTTGGGTTTGTCTTGAGGATGTGAAAGGCACGATGAGAATGCAGGTTTCTTTCTTTTACTCTACAGCAACTGCCAGGGGCATAGCAACTAGGCTACAATAGATAACAGGAACATAGCAAATAAGTCACCGCATTTAAACATGCCAGAGAACTTCCCCAATTGCTCAGTGAGTAGCTGAGCAGGAGGCCCCCTAGTTTTAATCGCTGGTTTGTGCTGAGCTAGCTGATCTCAGCCAGGATGGTGGTATGTTGCTCAGTCTCAATTCTTCAAACAACAAGTAGTTGTCTTCTGCTCTACTTAAACGGATTGGTTTCCACTGAGACACAACAGCACATATGCTACAGTGTATTAAGTGGCAACTATACACTGTATTCTTTGTAATGTAAATGACATTCTTGGTGATGGTGTAGCTGTGAAATAGTGCAATTGGAGCAGACCTATTACTGAAATTGTTGTTTGGATGTCAGTAATGATTTAATAAGGATCATTTTCATTTAAAAAGGTACTTGGCCATTTTTGGCAATGTGTTTAACTCAGGGTCCCACTCAAGTTGCTTGAGTGGGTAAAGACCATGGTTAAACAGAAAGCGACATTTGTACCGTTAATTGGACATGTAGTACATTTTATACAAGGCCCCCAAGCCACCACAGAGTTGAATTCAAGGGGTCAGTTCGGAATATATATTACCTTTTGAAGGATGCCCGATCGAGGATTCAAACAGCACTTTAATGAAAACCTTCCTCGGCACGACCTGAATCTGCCGAAATGACCTATTTAAAATGACTCATAAAACAGGCAAGCCCATTGATGGCAATATCAGAATTAGGATATCCTGACAAACATCGCAAGTGGCAGAAAAGAAAGCATAAATCATAGATCATAAAGAAGCCTAATGCAACAGATGTAGCACCAACATCAAAAGCCCCTTTACATGGAACTTGTTATTTTTTGCCCCTCGCACGACCTACTTAATGGTACATTCTCATTTAATTTATTGCAAAAGGAGACATTTATTCAAATGCAGTTTTTTTTCTGCTAATACAGTACCTCTGTTAATTTGTTTGCTCACCACAAGGTCTAAAATGTCTCGACCAATGCTCCTGAAGGATGACAATAAACTAGTGGAGAGGTTGCAATCATTTTTTACTCTCCAAGATTTGCCTTAATTCATGCCAAGCGTATAACATTTGTCACTTCATATTTTACAACTAATCAAGCATATTTTAAGTGTGAATTTTCCACATGGTTGAATCTGCTCCATTTGTAAAACGTTTACATTCTATTTAGGTTGTTGTTTAATTAGAAGCCACAAAAAGAAAGTGAAGACAATATTAAAAATAAACGGTGATAAATCACTACAAACCTGCTATCCAGCGAGACAATGCAGGGGTGACTTCAGGGAACTGAACAATAGCTCAGATCTTGGATGTTAAGAACTGAAGTGCTCCATTCTCCCAGATGGAAATTGTTTAGACAGATGTGATTACTGCCTCTTCAGAGTGTACAGGACAGAGCCCCAGCACAATGTGAGAAGGAACAGTCCGATGCTCGATATTATTTGACAGAAGTACACGTCTGAACAGGGCAGTCTGCACTTATGCAGGAGGTAAAGCACGTTTGTATCTCTGCACATTTTTACTTCTGCCTTTATGTTAATTTTGTGACACATCCTTTTTATTTCAATTAGAGCAATGTCATACTTGTTTTTGTATCTCTGTTTCCTTGAATATCAATTTTGATGATTTTTTTTGCAATGACTTTGCCTGGATTTATGCACATTGAGGTGATGACGACAATGCTAGAAAGCACCCCATTGAACGTGTCTTAAAAGGTCTCTCAGATGCCATATTTGGCATGCAGGATCATAGGAACAGGAGTAGGCCATTCGGCCTAATCTATCGATCTTAGTCCTGAAGGCGCCAATTGTCCCACCATCCACAGCATTTTGGGGGAGAGAATTCCAGATTTCTACTATCCTTTGTGTGAAAAAGTGCTTCCTTATTTCCCTCCTAAGTGGTGTGGCTCTAATTTTAAGATTATGTCCCCTTGTTCATGACTCCCCCCAGAAATAGTTTCTCCGTATCCACCCTATCGAATCCTTTTAACACTTGAAACACCTCAATCAGATCACCACTCAGTCTTCTCTGATTGTTCAGAGTGAATACAGGAGTCTCCATTACAATGTACATAAACTCTAACTTCAGAAACGCACTTTACCTATACCACCACTTCACCACCGGCGCACTGTGGCTGCAGTGTGTACCATCCACAGGATGCACTGCAGCAACTCGCCAAGGCTTCTTCGACAGCACCTCCCAAACCCGCGACCTCTACCACCTAGAAGGACAAGGGCAGCAGGCACATGGGAACAACACCACCTGCACATTCTCCTCCAAGTCACACACCATCCCGACTTGGAAATATATCGCCGTTCCTTCATCGTCGCTGGTTCAAAATCCTGGAACTCCCTTCCTAACAGCACTGTGGGAGAACCTTCACCACACGGACTGCAGCGGTTCAAGAAGGCGGCTCACCACCACCTTCTCAAGGGCAATTAGGGATGGGCAATAAATGCTGGCCTCACCAGCGACGCCCACATCCCATGAATGAATAAAAAAAAGCATGGCTTTTCAATTTCCCCTATCCTTGAAGCTTCTCTGAGTTGCCAAATTAGCGCCTTGTGCCTTGAATCTGAGGGCACTTTCGTGTTTTGGACTTATATCCACTGGGAACTGGCTTCAAACTATCCAAATCTATTTTTGCTTGTGACCCGTAAATACATAATTAAGTTGCGAATTATAAAATTCCACCACCGTAATTTCTTGGTCCCCTTTTTTTCTTCTCTGCATTGCAATTCATAATTTAATGATAATAAATTTTAGATTTATGCTTCAACGGATATGAATAAACTTGTGTTGCAAACTAAAAAGACGGAGCAATGTTTTATCTAATGCTCCAGTAAATTCCTGATAAGATCAACTCAAAGAAAATATATTGAAAAAAAAAGTCCACAGTATTTTATCAACACAATATAGATGATATCGCATGTGGTGGGCCATTACTGGGTTAATTTCATGAGTCTGAATGGTCTCCACTTCACATACATTGCAGGTACAACAATAACTTGCATTTATATAGCGCCTTTAACATAGAAAAATGTTCCACGGCACTCCACAGGAGTGTTATCAAACAAAATTTGACACTGAGCCACATAATATTAGGACGGGTGATTAAAAACTTGGTCAAAGAGGTAGGTTTTAAGGAGCATCTTAAAGGAGGAGAGAGAGTTAGAGAGGCGGAGAGGTTTAGGGAGGGAATTCCAGAGCTGAGGGTCTAGACAGATGAAGACACAGTCGCCAATAGTGGGACGAAGGAAATCGGGCAAAAGAGGCCAGAACTGGAGGAGTGCAGAGATCTTGGAGGGTTGTAGGGCTGGAGGAGGTTACAGAGATAGGGAGGAGCGAGGTAATATAGGGAATTGAAAACAAGGATGAGAATTTTAAAATCGAGGCATTGCCGGACCGAGAGCCAATGTAGCGAACACAGGGGTGATGAGTAAACGGAACTTGGTGTGAGTTAGGATACGGGCAGCAGAGTTTTGGATGAGCTCAAGTTTATGGAGGGTGGAAGATGGGATGCCGGCCAGGAGAGCATTGGAATAGTCGAGAAGTGAATAAAGGACACAGACTTGCTTCTTTTCGAAAATAGCTCAAGTATATTGTGCATGATGTTCGTGACACCATCTCCTTCAGCCTGGTGCTGTTAACAGACTCACCATATTTTCTGCTCCCCCCTGTCCCGCTCGTCCAGAAGATTACATCTAGGGATTTGGGGAGACGTATACAGTGACACTATGGCTGGTGGCCCTGAATCCTAAATCCAGTAATACACTGCTAGGGATGCAGTTATTGTGTTCATGACCTTTTCCCTCTGATTTTCTTCCCTTTTTTCCTGAAGGTGCTGACTCGTGCTATGGTTTGGGTTCTCACGCGAAGAATAGCCATTTGGGTGAAGTATTAGAGTGCGTTTTATGCCTGTAGAACCAAAGACCAGAAGGAGTAAATACCTGCGGATAGAGGAGGAGGGGAAGAGTAGAAACGTGGTGAATAAAGAAGAAAAAATTGTGGTAATGAGTGAATCGTGCGTTTTATAAAAAAATAAATGTGATCAAATAAAAATTGCAGTAAAAAGCTCCTCTGAACACAAAACCTGATTATTTAATGAGTTAGCAACTCACTATTAATGTTACCCAATTAGAATAGTCTGTCTCTTTTTCCTTTGTTACATTGTTGGCTAATCAACCAATCAGGGTTTTAATGGCCACATGGCCACTATTACTCAAGACCATGATTACTCACTTGGGTACTGACAGTAATTCAATTATTATTCCTGGGCATCACTAATGGAGTTTTGAAAGTGATAACACTGGTGCAAAAAGAAATTTAAATGCAGCACTATTTGCAAAATGGGATTTTAAAAAAAATCAGAGACGATTCTCAGAGAATCAGAGATGATATATATATATCCTGATATATATTAATGACTTGGACTTGGCTGTACGGGGCACAATTTCAAAATTTGCAGATGACGCAAAACTTGGAAGTGTAGTGAACAATGAGGAGGATAGTGATAGACTTCAAGAGGATTTAGACAGGCTGGTGAAATGGGCGGACACGTGGCAGATGAAATTTAATGCAGAAAAATGCGAATTGATACATTTCCATAGGCAGAATGAGGAGAGGCAATATAAACTAGAGGGCACAGCTCTAAAAGGGGTACAGAGAAAGAGAGATCTCTCTACACAAATTGTTGAAGGAAGCAGGGCAGGTTGAGAAAGCGGTTAAAAATGCATATGGGATCCTGGGCTTTATAAATAGAGGCTTAGAGTACAAAAGTATAGAAGTTATGATGATCCTTTATAAAACATTGGTTTGGCCACAACTGGAGTATTATATCCAGTTCTGGGCACCGCACTTTAGGAAAGATGTGAAGGCCTTAGAAGAGATTTACTAGAATGATTCCAGGTATGAGGGACTTTAGTTACATGGATAGACTGGAGAAGCTGGGGTTGTTCTCCTTGGAACAGATAAGGTTGAGAGGAGATTTGATAGAGGTATTCAAAATCATGAAGGGTCTAGACAGAGTAGATGGAGAGAAACTGTTCCCATTGGTGGAAGGGTCAAGAACCAGAGGACATAGATTTAAGGTGATTGGCGAAAGAACCAAAGGTGACATGAGGAAAAACTTTTTTACACAGCGAGTGGTTAGGATCTGGAATGCACTGCCCGAGAGGGTGGTGGAGGCAGATTCAATCATGGCCTTCAAATGGGAACTGGATAAATACTTGAAAGCAAAAAATTTGCAGGGCTACGGGGATAGGGAGTGAGACTAGCTGGATTGCACTTGCATAGAGCCGGCGCGGACTCGATGGGCCAAATGACCTCCTTCTGCACAGTAACCTTTCTATGATTCTATGATTCTATGAATTTAAAGGGCTACAATGTAACTCTGACCATACCATTTCTCAGGGTGCTTCATGTCTCACATGTAAATATTTTTTGATAACAAACACAGAATAAAATTGTGGGTCACGGGGTCCTGGATAAAATCCATTGGATTTTTTCATACCCTCTTGGATCTGAACTTTTAAGCCCTCCTTGCATGAAGTGGTAGTAATACTCTACTTTGCTATATTTGGCAGCACAGACAAGTCCAAGAATGAAGACGGATCGCCAAGATGTTCCTTTATATTCCTGAGATGAAAAATTAGGCTCATTTGTCCTGAGTGCAAAGTGGCAGTTTTAGTGTTCCTACAATAAATTACTGGAAATGCTTTATTTTAGCCAGGCAAAAAAACAAATTAGTCTACACCATTTACTCATTTTATGACGACACCATTTATGAGAACTCTGGTTGAGAACATAACGTCTAAGAAAGTGAGAGCCTGTAGCTCAGTCTTTACTGTAATGGGAGTGATGGCACGTAGCCAGGCCTCCTTTTACAAATTGAAGGTTTATTTTAAAGAGACAAGGTCCATCTTGCTGACCTGAATCTAGGCTGAGATAACATTCTTGGTAGGAATCTCATTCTTATTAGCATTGATGCTGTTCGTTGTAATATTTACTGGTGTAAAATTGGCACCCTCTTCATGTCTGTCCATGTAAATGCTGAATTGCCCTGATTTTCTGTGCTGTTTACTCTGTCGACTGCTGCGTACATGACGGTAGCATTAGGATCCACACAGCATCAATGAATTTCTGACTCATTGTCCCAACGAAGACCAAAGAAAGAACTTGCATTATTATAGTGCCTTTTGTAACCTTAAGATGCTTCACAGCCAATGAAGTATTTTTGAAGTGTTGTAATGGAGGGAAACACAGCAGCCAACCTGCACACAGCAAGATCCAACAAACAGCAAAGAGACAAACGGCCAGATAATCTGTTTCAGTGATGTTGGTTAGGGGATAAATGTTGGCCAGGGCGCTAGGATAACTCTCCTGCCCTTCTTCAAGTTGTGCCGTGGGATCTTTTATGTCCATCTGAGAGGGCAGGCTCTTGGTTTAACATCTTATCTGAGAGGCGGCACCTGCCACAATGCAGCACTGTCTCAGTACTGAACTTTTCATGTCTAATATCCTTCCTTGCATAACTTACTGAGGTAAATAGTGGTCTAATACCATTGCTTCACCATATGGTCAGTGATCTTAAATAGGCTCAGGGTAGTCGTAGGCTCTCTGGGTCAGCCATTTTTTAACCTTTCAACTCACACTGTAGCATACCTCTCAATTTGAAAATCAGGGATACTTGTCCTAAAAACGAGGGACAAATGGCTCAGATAAATGGCACTTTATTTTACCATGCTTAGCGCTATTACAATTCAAATAACTTTCTAGTTTTATTTTCAGTACTATTATTTATCTGCTGTTATTGAAGTTTGTACATTGTTATCGGTGCCACGAATCACGGTACGTACTGAATTATGAAATGAGAAGAGTGAGATTAACTGTTTCAGATTTGCTTTACGCCTAACTCTGAGAAGAAATCTAGGGAAATACATTTCAAAATTTGGAAATGCTACTCTGAAGGTGAGACAGTGTGACAGGATTAAAATTCCACCAGAAAATCAGGAAGTCCCAATCAAATCAGAACAGCTGGGTGATATGTACTGTGGTACTGGAACTAGCACTAATATTAAAAAGAAAAGAAAGACTTGCATTTATATAGCACCTTTCATGATCTCAGAACGTCCCAAAGCGATTTGCAGCCAATGAAGTACTTTTGAAGTGTAGTCACTTGTTGTAATGTAGGAAAAGTGGCAGCCAATTTGCGCACAGCAAGCTCCAACATAGAACAATGTGATAATTACCAGATAATCTGTTTCAGTGATGTTGATTGAGGGATAAATATTGGCCAGGATACCGGGAGAACATCCCTGCATTATTATTATAGTAATAAAGCAAGTCAAATATAAGCTGCAGCATTATTATTGCAATATTAACCCTACACTAGGGCAAAATAAATATTTCAAAACAATATTAAGTAAAAATAAAATACATTTAATTACTTCCCTTTTTCCTGTTCTCTGCTGTCTTCTATTTTCATTAGTTTCACTTTATTTCTATTTAATATATATAGTTCTATCAATTCTGATCATTTCTGTTATAAAATCATAATACCAATTTCCTTATAATTCTTTCTGAGCCTCCCTGTTCCTATTATCTGCTTTCGAGGTCAGAGCAATGTTGGCTTCTTAAAAAATTATTCACAATCTTATAATTTGAGCTCGGCCATCCTGGAGTGAAATCAGGAAGCACTTTTTCACACAAAGGGTGGTGGAAAGCTGGAACTCTCTTCCCCCAAAAGGCTGTGGATGCTGGGGGTCAATTGAAATTTGCAAGACCGAGATCGACATATTTTTATTAGGTAAGGGTATCAAGGGATATGGATCAAAGGCAGGTAAACGGTGTTGAGGCATAGATCAGCCATGATCTAATTGAATGGCGGAACAGGTTCGAGGGGCTGAATGGGGTGGGGGGTCGGTCATCGGGGGGGGGTGACGAGGTCGAGGGTCATTGGGGGGTCGGGGGTCATGGTGGATCGGTCACCAGGGTGGAGTCATCGGGGGGTCATGGGAGGGTCGGTCATCGGGGTGGGGGCTGGAGTTGGGGATCATTGTGGGGGGGCGATCATTGGGGGGGCGATCATCGGGAGGGTCGGGAGTCATCGGTGTCTTGGGTCATCGTGGTTCGGTCATCAGGGTGTTGGAGATCGTGGGGGGGAATCGGAGAATGTGGGGGAAGGTTGGAGATCATGTGGGAGGGCCGGAGATAGTGGGGGGTGTCAGTGATCGTGGGGAGGGGTCGGAGATCGTGGCGGGGGAGGTCGGAAATCGTGGGGGGTCGGGTTCGGTCAATCGCATGTGTGGGATCATGGCAGGCAGGCTCCTCCTGGCCCACAAGCAGTGCAATAAAGGCAATTACCTGTTGATCTGGGCCTTCTCGCCTCCTCTTATGTGACGTGAAGCAGAAGGCCCAGGAATCCCTGCCCCCAGGAGTTAAAAATAAAAGAGCTGTCAAAATGGAGGCCCGCAGTCTCCTTAAAAGCTTTCACTGATCGACCCGCCTTCTGAGAGCGAGTTGGTCTCCCGCCCCTCGACCCGCCGTTAAAACCGGAAGTGGGCGGTTTGGAGGCGAGTTGGGGTCGGGTTTTAGTTTTAAAATTTTACCTTCCCACCCGCCCCCAACCCACCCATTCATGGGGTTAAAATTTACCCCCCCCGGACTCTGATAAATGACCCTAGTTTTGGCTATGACATAATCAGCTCAACATTTGAAATAATTTTCTCACCTTAAAATCGGCACCTGGTGCTGTTGGATGAATTGTCTTATCCGCAGCATTGGTCGAGTGAGGGCGATAGGACAAGATGACTCAACTTCATGAACCAATGTTCAACAGCAGTATTGGGCTGATGTAAGCAATGGAAAATTTTCAGCGGAACCTAGTTACTGTCGGAGGGCAGGTGGACTATTGCAATTTTCGCCACTCCCTTTCTCAGGTCTCTGCTGGCCATCCACTATTTTACAACCGAGAGGTTGCCCATTGTGCCCTGGTCTAAGCCTTTTGCCAATATCCCTGTGTAATTAGCAATTAAGAGTTGTAGCAGTGTCTGGAGTAACCCTCTCTCTCTCTGGAGTATCACCTGTTCATCCATTCAGCGTCTGCCTGAAAATGTTACTGCTCCACCACTAGATGTCGATAGCTCCTTTAGTAAAGAATGGTGAAAAAATCTAGTTGGATTAAAGGATCCCAAACCAGCTTCCCTGCCAAATAAATAAGTCAGTGCAGGATATTTTATATGCCACTATCCCCAGTAGTTTGTGTTGCCAATGGCCTGTTTCTGAGCTGTAACATTCTATGATTCTGTGGGGGTGAATTTCCAATGATGGGGGAGGGGGGAGTTCTCCCTCTTGTCTGCCGTAATTTCGGCGGAGGAACTGCGGAAACCCCAGAGAAACATGGTTCCGTGGCTCTTCTACGGAAGTGATGGCAGAGGATTGGAGGAACACCTCCCCCCCCCCCATCAAAATTCACCCCCTGTTACCCCTAGTGCACTTGAGTCGACCTTTCTCAGGACGGAAGTGCTCCCACTCAAGGGGTAGTGGGGTAGCTGTGTGCTTTTACCTTTGGGTTCTGGGTTGATTTGCAAAGACATGGTCTAAGCAATCAGATTCAACACGTGGGTATAATAAAACCAAAAGATGGGCATTTGTTGCTGAACCAGATAAAGTAGCAGGTATAAATTTGTCGTGGGGGTAGCGCAATATGGATGACAGCGAATCGGCAGCCCGTTCTACACTTTGCCCGATTTTCTTTTCTGTCACTCATTTTGCACTACCGTCCAGACGAATTGATACCCCAATATCTCTGACCTCTTGTACTTCCACAAATAGGGAAATCTAGAGTTTATGCTTTCAAAACAATTGAAAATGAGCATTCTTTACTAATACCCACAGGCAAATAAGTACATCCCTCAGGTTGTTTCAATATACATTTCATTTTTTATGCTCAATTATGAATAATTATATGAATGTGTTTGCAAATATTTATACTGGCACAACATGGACTTTTGAAAATGGAGTTAACATAAACAAAGCACTAATACACTTTAAGGCTTTAACACCTTTGCCAGCTCAAACACTAGGAAAGCAATAGGTTGTTTTACTAATGTTAACTGTTCAGAAATGTCAAGGAATCAGCCCAAAGTCCCAAAGTGCGACTAACATTGCAAGGAGGACAGAGAAATTGAACTAAGACTTTGGCCTCAAAATGAATCTCAAGTGCCACGTGATCCACTGAATGGGATTTTTTTCCTTGCTCAAGTCAATGCCGGGATATGGAACCTTTTCCATGTCAGACACACAATGTTAGCATCAGAAATTCTCAGATCAGCTACAGCATATTTCAGAACGATAAGGGGGTTAAATTATGAGGACAGGTTGCCAAAACTTTGCTGATATTCCCCTGAGTATGGAAGACTGAGGGGTGATCCGATCGAGGTGTTTAAGATGTTGAAAGCATTCGATAGGGTAGATAGAGAGAAAGTATTTTCTCTGGCTGGGAAATCAAGAAGGAGGGGACTTAATCTTAAAATTAGAGCTAGGCCAATTAGGAGGAAGCATGGGTCAGCGAATCGGGGCTGCTGCGTTGTAGCTCTATCTCCAATCTGTGATTTCTGTGATCATGGGTCTCCATTGGGAGAGTGGGATTGCAGAATTACTCCTGCAGTATTTGTCCAGCTATCGCTGCATGGCAGCAAGTGTAAGGCTGTAAATTAATGGAAGATTTTAATAAAAGGCTCTTTTCTCTAGTAAAGTGAAGGCTCAGGGTTGACATGATAGAGGAGTTTAAGATTATGAAAGGATTTCACAGGTTAGACGTGGAGAAGATGTTTCCACTTGTCGGGGACACCAAAACCATGGACCATAAATACAAGATAGTCAGCCTTATAAGTCTAATAGGGAATTCAGGAGAAACTTCATTACCCGGAGAGTGATTAGAATGTGGAACTCGCTTACACATGGAGTAGTTGAGGTAAGTAGCATGGATGCATTCAAGGGGAAACTCGATAAACACATGAGGGAGAAGGTTATGCTAATAGGGTTAGATGAAGAGGCGTGGGAGGAGGTACGTGTGGAGCATAAACACTGGCATGGGCCAGTTGGGCCGAATGGCCTGATTCTGTGCTGTACATTCTATGCAAATCTATGTAAGTGACCTCATGAACCAGGTGACGGGGCTCAGATTGTTTGTGGATATTTGCAAACTCCTTAATTAAATTATAACCTTATACTCAATCTTAAAAAATTCTCTTTTAATTGTCATAAATTCAATAAAAACCATGCTGATGACAATTACAAGTATTGCTGAGATAATATCAATAACTGGTAGACATTTATGTGATATTAACACTACAGAATAATTTATTTCTTAATCATTCTTCGGGATGTGGGTGTTACTGGCAAGGCTGGTATTTATTGCCCATTCCTAGTTGCCCTTGAAAAGGAGGTGGTGGGCCTTCTTCTTGAACCGCTGCAGTCCATGTGGTGAAGGTATTTCCATAATGCTGTTAGGTAGGGAGTTCCAGGATTTTGACCTAGCGACCATGAAGGAAGGGTGATAAATGTCCAAATTGGGATGGTGTGTGACTTGGAGGGGAACCTGGAGGTGATGGTGTGCCCATACACCTGCTGCTCTTGTCCATCTAGGTGATGGAAGTCGCGGGTTTGGGAGGTGCTGGTGACGAAGTCTTGGTAAGTTGCTGCAGTGCATCCTGTAGATTGTACACACTATAGCCACGGTATGGTGATGGTGGAAGGAGCGGATATTTAACCTAGTGGAAGAGCTGAAGATATTTGGGCTTTGACACTGCCCTGAGGCTTAGATGATTGGCCTCCAACTACCATTACCATCTTCCTTTGTGCCAGGTATGACTCCAGCCACTGAAGAATTTTCCCCCTGATCCCCATTGACTTCAGTTTTATGAGAGCTCCTTGATGCACAGGAGCAGCCATCTCAGAGGAGATCAATATCGCTGCACCCACCATAGATCATTAACGGTTTTTTTGAACAGCTCTAATTTTGAATTTGCTCGGCGATCAGTTGCGGTAGGGAAAATATCCCTTTTAAATTTCACTGGCCTCACTTCTGCAAGGATCAGGCCCTGGCGAGCAAGTATGGCAGACACATGACGTGCACATTACGTTGGAGACAATGGAAGCAAAACTGTCTGGTATTTGGTGGATGACATCATCCTACCAGTTCTGCTTCTGTCGATGACGTCCACATATAAGGGAACGGAATCAAGAAGCACCTGCTCCCACTTCAGACGGAATTTATAAAACCCACAAACATAAGAGCGGGGAACCAGACAAACGGGTTTCTACCCAAAACGTTTTCTCTCTTCTTCCCTTGCCGTATGGCGCTGAGGCATGAGCTAACTGCTCTCAGTTGGTGCGAAAGTGGGACGCCAGTACCCCCTGCCCACCTAGAGGGAAAGGTCAGGAGGGGTTCCTGCTCCTGATTGTTATTCAATGACTTCAGTTGGGACGCACGGGTATGGACATGGGATGAGGACATGATTGGGGTTGGTCGTGATGCCTCTGTTCCCCTGCTCTCACCCCGTCCCCCCAGCCCCCAGCGACTATCTCATCAGGTAGCTTGCCGACATTCATTGTATTGGTTCACAGATAAAGGATGCCAAGCTTGGTGAGGGTCAAATAGGCTACAGGCACGAGTGGTATTGTACCACACGTGCCTGTAGCATGAGTCACTCTCCGCAGAAGAAGAGGGGAGAGAATTTAGAAAGGACAAAAGATTGCTTTTTTGATCTCCACGAGAACAACTGAGGAGTGGATGTAATCTCTCTCTCTTGCGTTATGAAAACGCAGCAACAGCATGATTCTGATGGAAGGCGCTTGCTGAGAGATTTGACAACTCAGGATAACATTGTACACTTGGCTTCACTTTGCGCTATAAAAAGATCTGGCACACAACACTTTTCTATCTGTTATTTATTATCTTCCAACGCACAGTACAGCACCAACCTGGCACATGCGTAAGTGAGGAAGTGTCAAGTTTACAGAAGAGAGTAGTTACTTTTCTACAATGTTTTTTGTGTTTTATAAAGGTGGAGCAGTGGTTGGGTGGGGGGAGTAGGGTGGGGGAACCCCCTCCCACCTATTCAAGGTCTTCTGGCTTGAGATGTTCTGAAAATGTGTCGGCTGCTTTTGAAAAGCTATTGGAATTTTTTCACAGGAATTGCTAGAACGTTAGAAAAGTCGAGGATGAGGAAGGGCCAATTTGGTCCAATAAAGATTTGTATCTTCATTCCAACTCACACACTTCAGTACCCCATTTGAATGTCCCTAAAAAAAGAAAGAACTTGCATTTATATAGCGCCTTTCATGACCTCAGGACACCCCAAAGTACTTTACAGCCAATGAAGTACTTTTGAACTGAAGTCGCTGTTGCAATGTAGGAAATGCTGTCTGACAGTTTATTGCAGACATTAGTCACACTCATAATATTAAGATCCAACCAAAAGTTTCAGACTGACCATATAGGGGTAAGTTTCTGACTTCTCCCCCTGCCAGAGGGGAGCCTTACCTGTCGGGAGCACATACTAAAAAATTGTAAGCAGCGGACAATTGAATTTTTGAAATGCGCTTTTAGCCGAGGCTCCCTGCCGGGAATGAGAAGTCGGAAAATTATCCATTATGTGGAAACCCCCAACAATTTCTTCAAAACTGATAGACCATTAAAAATCTAGAATAAGCTAGAAAATTATATTGTGATTATGAATGATCTTAGCTTTCTGAGTATTCAGTGACACTACCTTGTTGATATATTGCTATTCTGTGTGTGTGTCTGTATGTGTGTGTATATATGTGTGTCTGTATGTGTGTGTGTATATGTGTGTGTGTGTGTGTGTGCATATATCACTGTAGGTACAGCATAGGAGGAGGCCATTTGGCCCATCGTGCCTGTGCCCGCTCTTTGAAAGAGCTATCCAATTAGTCCCATTGGCCTGCTCTTTCCCCATAGCCCTGTAAATTTTTCCCCTTCAATTATTTATCCAATTCCCTTTTGAAAGTTACTATTGAATCTGCTTCCACCACCCTTTCAGGCAGTGCATTCCAGATCATAACAACTCACTGCATTAAAAAAATGTTTCCTCATGTCGCCTCTGGCTCTTTTGCCAATTACCTTAAATCTGTGTCCTCTGGTTACCGACTCTTCTGCCACTGGAAACAATTTCTCCTTATTTACTCTGTCAAAACCATTCATGATTTTGAACGCCTCTATCAAATCTCCTCTTAAACTTCTCTTTTCTAAGGAGAACAACCCCAGCTTCTCCAGTCTCTCCACATAACTGAAGTCCCTCATCCCTGGCACCATTCTAGTGTGTATCTGTGCGCATGTATATGTATGTATATATGTGTATGTGCATGTGTATGTGTGTATATTAAAGTGTGCATATATGTGTGTGCGCGTGTATGTGTGTATATGTGTGTGTGTGTGTGTGTGTGTCTGTGTGTGCGTGTATGTGTGTATATGTGTGTGTGTGTCTGTGTGTGCGTGTATGTGTGTATATATGAGTGTGTGTCTGTGTGTGCGTGTATGTGTGTATATATGAGTGTGTGCATGTTTGAAGTATTTGGATAGCTATGGCATATTGCTTGAATACCTTAGAGACACAAGCAGAGATTTTACTGGGATACATCTTACCCAGTGTTTTTCCTGGCCTGGCATTTCCATTAGTTCTCAATAGTAATCTATGCCAGGATGTATTATAATCTATTAATACCTCCTTTAGTGCGGAAAACAGATGTCAGATTTGCAGATTGATTCTGTCAAATCCGATTTCCGTTTGGAACATAAAAAGATTTTGAACTCCGAGCTGGGCTCCAAATTGGCCCAGGCCCACCTCAGACATTAGGCCGAGACCTGGCCCCGTTCGGAACGGTGGCCAACGAACAAGCCCACGAGCTCCGCGCTCCAAATCCGCAAAGCTGAGAAAATATCGTCTGCTCACCTCAAACACCCCTGGCCTCTCACAGCCAGTTCGCACACCCACACAACACTTTTCAGCTCCGTTCACTTTGACTGATGAATAAAGCTGCCATTACCAAACAAACAGGGAAAAAAAACTGCATCCACGTGGACTATTTATGTGTGTGAGTCTATATTGTGATTGTTTGTGCACATGCTTCGACTTCACCCCCTTTGTTTGAAAAATGTTTTCTCAATTGGAGTTTTTTTTCCAATCAATCCCCAAGTTATGGCCAAGAAATAGAAAGAAAAAAAAGGAAGAAAGACCTGCATTTATATAGAGCCTTTCACAACCCCAGGATGTCCCAAAGCGCTTTACAGCCAATGAAGTGCTTTTGAAGTGTAGTCACTGTTGTAATGTAGGAATCGCAGCGGATAATTTACACACAGCAAAGTCCCGCACACAGCACTGTGATAATGACCAGATTATCTGTTTTTTAGTGAAGTTGGTTGAGGTATAAATATTGGCCAGGACACCAGGGAAAACTTCCCTGCTCTTCTTTGAAATATTGCCATGGGATTTTTTAGGTCCACCTGAGACGGTAGAAGGAGCCTCGGTTTAACCGGGAAAACCACGGTTATAGGGGTTATAGGGCTATAGAATGGCAAGTGTTAGTGATTGGCGGGGGGCAGCGGCTGCCATTTTTTCTACCTGTTTGTTTGTTTAGAAAAACTTGATATAAAGTGGATGGTCTCCTGATATGGTAAGAATATCTTTGTTAGAATAGTCTGCTAAGTCCACTAATGTCCATTAGGGAAGGAAACCTGTTGTCCTTACCCAGCCTGGCCTATATGTGACTCCAGTCCCACACCAACGTGGTTGACTCTTAACTACCCACTGAAGTGGCCTAGCAAGCCATTCAGTTATATCAAACTGTTACAAAGTAGAAGGCTCACCACCAGCTTCTCAGGGATAGGCAATAAATGCCGAATTTGCCAGCGATGCCCACATCCTGAGAATGAATTTTTAAAAAAGTTTGACATCCATTTTTCTCAGTAAAAGTGAGGTTTAGGATATAAAAGCAGTGGAAAAGATGGCAACGTAGCTTCACTAAGGGGCAACAGAGATGAGGGATTACAGTCATGAAGAGAGATGTGCGAAGTAATGATCTAGAATGCACTGCCTGAAAGGGTGGTGGAGGAAGATTCAATAGTAACTTTCAAAACGGAAATAGATAAATACTTGAAGGGGAAAAAATTACAGGGCTATGGGGAAAGGGCAGTGGAATGGGACTAATTGGATAGCTTTTTCAAAGAGCCGGCACAGGCACGATGGGCCGAATGGCCTCCTCCTGTGCCTACTTTGATACTATGACAAGTTGGGCCTGTTTCCACGAGAATTGAGAAGGCTAAGCAATTGGCTAGTGGAGGTCTTGAAGGTAAACAAAGATGGATTTTTCCCGTTGGTTGGCGAAATGGTAATGAGAGAGCACAAATTTAAGATAATTACAGAAAGAACCAAAAGGGACCTTAAAAGAAATTTCTTTCCGCAGAGGATGGTTAGAATGTGAACTGTCCGCCACAACTCACCGTTGAAGGAGAGTCCACAAATTATTTTAAAAGGGAATTAGTTGCTTGAATAAGAGGAGTATTAAAAGATGGTGGGGAGTTGCCAGGAGAGTGGAATTAGTCGAGGTGGTTCACGTGGAGAGAAACACTGGTACAGACCAGATGGGCTGAATGGCCTGTCCCTGTGCTGTGACAGTCCATGATTCTAGCGGGTGGGGGCCTAAGATCTGACATCGTTGTGCCCGCTTTACAGCCATAAAACGGGCACAACGGTGACAAAGGCCCAGCACCTAGTTTGCTGGTGAGCCCGGGCCACGGTTAAATTCAGCAGGGCCTTTTATTTAGGCGACCACGGCGTCCGCAGGTGTCTGCGATGATGACGGTGAGGCCCGAGGGCCTCTCCATTCTGGCGCGCCTCAGCTGCACCCCACACGGATCGCGGGCGCTGATGAATGTAGGCACCCCCTGCGATTCATCTCAGCAAAGTCAATCAATTAAAACGAGGTGCAACGTTTCATCTACAGGGTGTGTTGCCAAGTCCTTGTCGGAAACACAGCCACTCTCCTGAACAGGAGGGAAGGAGAGACCAGTGCTAAATCTCATTGAATTTACTGACATGTGAATTTCTCCCCTTCCTGTAACGCATGGAGTAAATTGCTGCTCAGGAGAAATTAGATGAATCCACAAACGGCAAGCCTGAAATTAATGCATTTCCCCGACATGTGCAAATCATCCACTTTTTGTTGCTTACACAATGAATAATATCCTTGCCACTCTGTTACATGCTTTTGTCCGTCACAGCTGATTGCACGTAACGGGATTCCACTATCCCCCAACATTCTTAGGCACTTTCACAAATATTTTACATGCTATTTTTGTGCGTGTTTGCTCATTAAAGTGACGGTTTGCAGTGTCGAGGAAATGGAAAGTTGTTTCATTTTGTACCCAGCGATAAGCGAGGCTCCCTTCTGTGTTGCCTTCACAAAGTATCCGAGCCTCCTAATCTCGGTAAAGACTCCCCCTGCCCTGGTGTTATACTCATCTCCCGCTGCTCTCTATCACTCCTCTGAGAGAGATTATTGAAGCAGTCATAGTGATGAGTTTAACGACGGCTCTGTACAGGCTCCTGTTCACCGAGAACTGGATGTTAACTCATTTTTACTTAAGGCTGTTAACAGCTGCCTCAAAGAAAAGAACACTTCACCCTAGCAATCAAAAGAGATATGAAAGGAGCTGATCCCAGATGAATGCACACATGTACAATTTGATCGAAATTCCAACAGAGAACCAGACAAGTTTACAGCAGAGAAGGAAGTAATTCGGCCCAGTGGGCATGATTTTTACCTGGAGCGGTGGGGGGGGGGGCGGGCGGGCGGGCGGAGACCCGATAGTGAAGTGAGCACGTCAGGATCTG
This sequence comes from Heptranchias perlo, assembly GCF_035084215.1. Lineage (NCBI taxonomy): Eukaryota > Metazoa > Chordata > Chondrichthyes > Hexanchiformes > Hexanchidae > Heptranchias > Heptranchias perlo. The sequence goes on from NC_090328.1 coordinate 13,806,871, forward strand.
CGATCGCAACTTGATTGAAGGCAATTATTTTTGCTTCCGGGTTTTGCGTCTCCAGGCTGCGCAGCGGGCGTACTTCGCACCCACATGACGTGATCTGAAGTCCGCTGCTTAAAGGGGCCAATGCAAAAATAGAGGTGAAAGGAGGAAATAAAGGTACGGATTCAAAGAGAGCAAGGGGAGCACTCGGGTTCACGGATACTTCACTCGAAGCCACTGCTGGGTGCAGTGAGAAGCAGGAGGGAGGTAAGTTACCCCAGCAATGGGAGGGGGGAAACCTGGTTTGGACATCAAGAAGGCGTGGCTGGAGGTGACCGAAGAGGTGAGCAGAAGGAGCACGGTGCCCAGGTCTTGAGAGCGCTGCAGGAAGCAGTTTAATGACCTAACCAGGTCAGGAAAAGTGAGCACAGTTGCTGATGCACCCACATCCTGTGGAGCACATCACCCCCCCGCCCCTCCACCCTCCCCTCTGTGTTGGCAGGCCTACTCCATCACATCACTCCTCACACCCACTTAAGTGTCAGCAGCAACCATCCTTCACTTTCCATGCACTTCCTCACCTCCCCATTTATCCACCCACCACTGCCACTCACCTTATGCAATGTGATCAATATGTCTCCTAGTCACCCTTACCCAATGCACTGCATCCATCGGGTGAATACGTCACCTTCAGTCACTCACAGGTCTGTTCTTCCACCCCTTGTATGAGAAGAGAGTGCAAAACGCAAGGGAGAGGGTGAGGACGGGATGTGGCCCTCCACAATCATAGAATCATAAATCATAGAAAGGTTACAGCACGGAAGGAGGCCATTCAGCCCATCAAGTCCGCGCCGGCTCTATGCAAGAGCAATCCAGCTAGTCCCACTCCCCTGCCCTTTCCCCGTAGCCATGCAAATTTTTTCCTTTCAAGTACTTATCCAGTTCCCTTTTGAAGGCCATGATTGAATCTGCCTCCACCACCCCCTCTGGCAGTGCATTTCAGATCCTAACTACTCGCTGTGTAAAAAAATTTTTCCTCGTGTCACCATTGGTTCTTTTGCCAATCACCTTAAATCTACGTCCTCTGGTTCTTGACCCTTCCTCCAATGGGAACAGTTTCTCTCTATCTACTCTGTCTAGGCCCTTCATGATTTTGAATACCTCTATCAAATCTCCTCACAACTGTCTCTGTTCCAAGGAGAACAACCCCAGCTTCTCTAGTCTATCCACGTAACTAAAGTCCCTCATCCCTGGAATCATTCTAGTAAATCTCTTCTGCACCCTCTCTAAGGCCTTCACACCTTTCCTGAAGTGTGGTGCCCAGAACTGGACACAATACTCCAGTTGTGGTCGAACCTGTGTTTTATAAAGGTTCATCATGACTTCCATACTTTTTTACTCTATGCCTCTATTTATTAAGCCCAGGATCCAGTATGCTTTTTTAACCGCTTTCTCAACCTGTCCTGCCACCTTCAACTATTTGTGCACATAATCCCCCCAGATCTCTCTGATCCTGTACCCTTTTTAGAATTGTGCCCTCTAGTTTATATTGCCTCTCCTCGTTCTTCCTACTGAAATGTATCACTTCACATTTTTCTGCATTAAATTTCATCTGCCACGTATCCGCCCATGTCACCAGCCTGTCTATATCCTCTTGAAGTCTATCACTATCCTCCTCACTGTTTACTACACTTCCAGTTTTATGTCATCTGCAAATTTTGAAATTGTGCCCTGTACACCCAAGTCCAAGTTATTAATATATATGAAGTAAAGCAGTGGTCCCAGCACTGACCCCTGGGGAACACCGCTGCACACCTCCCTCCGGTCTGAAAAACAACCTTTCACCACTACTCTCTGTTTCCTGTCCCTTAGCCAATTCTGTATCAATGTTGCTACTGCCCCCTTTATTCCATGGAATGCAATCTTGATGATCAGTCTACAGTGTGGCACTTTATCCTTTTGAAAGTCTATTTACCCCACATCAACTGCATTGCCCTCATCTACCCTCTCTGTTACCGCATCAAAAAACTCCATCAGGTTAGTTAAACATGATTTGCCTTTAACAATCCATGCCTGCTTTCCCTAATCAATCCACACTCGTCCAAGTGATTGTTAATTCTGACCTAGATTATTGTTTCCCCACCACTGAGGTTAAACTGACTGGCCTATAGTTGCTGGGTTTATCCTTACACCCTGCTTTGAACAAGGGTGTAACATTTGCATTTCTCCAGTCCTCTGGCACCACCCCCGTATCTAAGGATGTTTGGAAGATTATGGCCAGTACCTCTGTAATTTCCACCCTTACTTCCCTCAGCAACCTAGGATGCATCCCATCTGGACCGGGTGACTTATCTACTTTAAGGACAGCTAGACTTTCGAGTACCTCTTCTTTATCAATTTTTAGCCCATCCAGTATCTCATCTATATCTTCCTTTACTGAGACTCTGGCAGCATCTTCTTCCTTGGTAAAGACAGATGCAAATAGTCCAGATGCAGTGGAGCATGCCATGGAGATAAATGGCACGTCTGTATCCCTATCCATCAGAGATGGAGAGACTGGAAACCCACATATGCCTGGTGACGGAACTAAAACACCTTTCACACAGATGATGACTTTATTTCATCAATGACTGAACTATGAGACCCTGAATATGGTGATTGGCAAGACTGTAACTTTGCCAGGACTAATTCATTTTGCTTTCTGTTGTCTTCCAGGGCCTTCACGTGTAGAAGAAGAATGTGCGGAGATGGATGACATCGATTCCTCAGAGGATCTCATTCCTTCTGAGGTTGCTCCATCACAGGACACACAGCCATGCACCAGCGCAGATAATCGCACTTCAGTGGGTCCTGTTAGACAGTTAGTTGGGTTGTCACCTGGTCCTTCACAAGTCACAAGTGTGCACGAGCAGACACTGGTGACAGGGGCAGCTGTGGAGAGTCCGCATCAGGGGGCACACTCCTCTCCAAGCTCTGCTCAGCTGGATGCAGATGCTGAACCCCGGGGGCCATCATTGAGAATGAGAATGATAGAGGTACAGCTGCACCTTTGCGAGGTACTGCAAAACGTGCCACACACACTCTCCACAAAGCGGAGAGGATGGAGGAGTCCAACTCCATCACTAGTGGATTGTTGTCCCAGGTAATTTCGAGAATGTCTGTCATGGAGAGCGCGGCCACCTCCATGGAGCGTCAAGCACGGCTCTCAAATGAGTCTATGCAGGCCATGACCACGGCCGTGCATACTTTGGAAGCCAGCATGTCTGCTGCCTTAAACAGGATGACAGATACCTTATCTGTGGCCTTACACTGCGTCACAGATCTGCACCAAGCTGCTGTCCAGCAAAGTGGTGAGAGTGATGTGACGCTGGCCTCTAAACTTGTGTGTGCAATCGATTGCGCCCTGCACCCACGGGAAGCCAGCTAGAGGGCCGAAACCCACTGCCCGCTCATTCTGGCTATTGCTGTCGCTGGGGAAGTTCACATAATCGGATAATCTGGCAAACAACCCATCCGTCACCTGCCTTATACACTTATGTGCAGACGACTGGCATACCCTGGAGATGTCACTGGTGGCGTCCTGGAGACAGAGGCAAAGAAATTGAGGGCAGTGGTGACTTTTACTGCAATGGTCAATGTGTGGCCACCAGGTCCAGCAGGGAGCCGCTCTTCCTCAGGGAGGCTGCAGATGTCCACGACCACCTGCCGACTCAACCTGAGCCTGTGTAGGCACTGCTCCTCAGAGAGGTCCAGGAAGCTCAGCCTCCGCCTGTATACCCTCTCGCGTGGGTGGTGCCGCCTGCGACCTCGGCCCCTCCGTTGCTCCCCTCTCTGCTGTCCTCCAGATCTTTGTTGTGCGCCTTTCTCTTGTGAACCTGCAGATCCCAACACAGCATGACATGGCTGCCATGGATGGTCATTTTCCTCCTCCTCAGATGTCCTCTGGAATACATCCATTGCGTCCCACCATCCTGACATTGTCAGTTCGAGAGGCTGCAAAGTTTTGCTAAAGATGTCTCAACACAGGAACTCTCAGTCTCATCACAAGGGCTTTCAGCCAAACATTTGCCTGAGAGTATTGAGAGACCAGCTGCAATACCTGGGCTTTTATTGAGATAGGTCAATCACAGGTTTAAAAGCCCAAATTAACTTCAGCTGAATCTCGCCTCTATTTCACTGATGCGATTCAGAAGCCCCGGGAAACCTGTGCAGGAGATGTTAAACGTGTTTATATTTCAGCAGCAATTAATAAATACCCACCTCAACCATCTCAATGATCTTAATTGATGCGCTAAGTACCCGCTCGCCAGCAGTAATTGGGGACGCGACTTCCGGGATTCGGCTGCCCGTGTGCCTCCAAACGCGCCCACGTTAAACCCGGAAGTGGACGCGTTGGAGTCGGGTTGCGGTCGCACTACAAAAAACAGTGATTGTCACCACCCTCCCGTCTGCAACCCACCCGTTCTGGGGGTTAAAACTCCCCCCATTGTGTCTGTGCCGGCTCTTTGCTATGGCAATCCAAAACTAATTTCTCCACCCTGCTCTCCCCCCCACACCCCCAGGGCTCTGTATCTTCCTCTGCTTCAAATATTTATCCAATTTTCCCTTAAAAGATGCAATGATCTTTGCCTCAACTACTCCCTGTGGCAAAGCAACCCTTTGTGTAAAGACATTTCTCCTAACCTCTCTCCTCACTGAGGTAATTTTAAATTGATGAACCCTTATTACTGATTCCCCAATCACAGGAAATAGTCTTTCCCTATCCACTCTGTCAAAACTTTTCACAATTTTAAAAACCTCAATTAATTCTTCTCTCAGCCTTCTCTGCTCCTGTTGAATTCGTCGCAGTATCTCAAGTGTCTCCTCGTAGCTATAGTTTCCCATCTCTGACATCTAGATGATTACCTTTTAACATCTGGCGGTTTATTCCCTCCAGTAGCACACCGGTTAATGTGTCCATGAAAAATTGCTTTGTCAACTATTTTAAAGCAGTCATTAACTCACTTATTTTGATCAGGTTGACGACTGCATTAAATGGCGCATGGAGGAATTTTGCACGAATGCATTAAGTAAAGCGTTATCAGAGGAGATTAAACCCCTCCATTGTTTTAATCCAAATTCGCACATAAAACACATACAAAATCAAAAAGAAGCAATAGACCTGCCTCAATTATGCTGAGCATAGTAAAGTTAAGCCAATAACATCTTGCATTTGTATTGCATCTTTAAAATATTAAACACCCTAAGATGCTTCACAGAGGAAAAAGTGCTGCTGAATGGTAGTGGAAGAGTTAGGAGAGATGACATTGTTGAAAAGATTTTCAGGGTGATTTTAAAGATAAAGGGGGTAATTTTGACTTTGTGTGATAATGTAAAACGGGCCATAGCTCATTTTAAATCTCTCACGATTTGTATTTCCATTGAAGTCAATGAAAGAAAGAAAGATCTTTAAGTCGCTCTCTCTCTTCTAAGAAAGAAAAGATAAAAAGAACTTGCATTTATATAGCGCCTTCATGACCTCAGGATGACCTAAAGTGCTTTTCAACCCATGAAGTACTTTTTGAAGTGTACTCTCTGTTGTAATGTAGGAATAAAAATTGGGAGAGATGTAAAAGGGGCTGCCAATTTGCTATCACCCATTTTACGCTATCGTGCAAAGTCGAAATTACCCCCAAAGAGAGGCGTAGCAAGGTGGAGGGTTGGGGGGGTGGGGGGTGGTGGTGTTGAAGCAAGGTTTAGCGAGAGAGTTCCAGAAAGTGGGCTTGACTTGGCTAAAGACTCTGCCACCAAGGGAGGAAAGGGGTGCAGAGGAAGCCAGCATTAGAGGACTTAATGGCACAGGTAGCAACATAGGCTGGAGGAGGTTGCAAGATGTAGTGAGGCAGTGGAGGGATTGGAAAATGAGGATGAGGATTTTGACTTCCAATGCACTGGGAGTCAGGGAGCCAGTGGAGGCAGGCGAGAATGGAGGATGATGGATAAGCGGGAGCTGGTGCGAGACAGTGGATTTGTGAAAGGTAGGTCATGCCTGACAAACCTGATTGAATTTTTTGAAGAGGTGACTAAAGTAGTGGACAGGGCAATGTCAATGGATGTTATTTATATGGACTTCCAGAAGGCATTTGATAAGGTCCCACATAAGAGACTGTTAGCTAAGATAGAATCTCATGGAATCGAGGGAGAAGTACAGACTTGGTTAGGAAGTTGGCTGAGCGAAAGGCGACAGAGAGTAGGGATAATGGGTAGGCACTCACATTGGCAGGATGTGACTAGTGGAGTCCTGCAGGGATCTGTCTTGGGGCATCAATTATTCACAATATTTATTAATGACTTAGATGAAGGCATAGAAAGTCTCATATCTAAGTTTGCCGATGACACACAGATTGGTGGCATTGTAAGCAGTGTAGATGAAAACATAAAATTACAAAGCAATATTGATAGATTAGGTGAATGGGCAAAGCTGTGGCAAATGGAATTCAATGTAGACAAATGTGAGGTCATCCACTTTGGATCAAAAAAGGATAGAACAGGGTACTTTCTAAATGGTAAAAAGTTAAAAACAGTGGATGTCCAAAGGGACTTAGGGGTTCAGGTACATAGATCATTGAAGTGTCATGAACAGGTGCAGAAAATAATCAAGGCGGCTAATGGAATGTTGGCCTTTATATCTAGAGGACTGGAGTACAAGAGGGCAGAAGTTATGCTGCAGCTATACAAAACTCTGGTTAGACCGCACCTGGAGTACTGTGAGCAGTTCTGGGCACTACACCTTCAGAAGGACATATTGGCCTTGGAGGGAGTGCAGCGTAGGTTTACAAAATGATACCCGGACTTCAAGGGCTAAGTTACGAGGAGCGAATACACAAATTGGGGATGTATTCTCTGGAGTTTCGAAGGTTAAGGGGTGATCTGATCAAAGTTTATAAGATATTAAGGGGAACGGATAGGGTGGATAGAGAGAAACTATTTCCGCTGGTTGGGGATTCTAGGATTAGGGGGCACAGTCTAAAAATTAGAGCCAGACCTTTCGGGAGCGAGATTAGAAAACATTTCTACACACAAAGGGTGGTAGAAGTTTGGAACTCTCTTCCGCAAACGGCATTTGATACTAGCTCAATTGCTAAATTTTGAGATAGATAGCTTTTTGGCAACCAAAGGTATTAAGGGATATGGGCCAAAGGCAGGTATATGGAGTTAGATCACAGATCAGCCATGATCTTTTCAAATGGCAGAGCAGGCACGAGGGGCTGAATGGCCTACTCCTGTTCCTATGTTCCTATGTATACACGTGATAGAGTTTTCCATTATTATACACATTTGGGACTGGTGCTTATCAATACTGAAGTGGGGCCAGCAAATCCAAGATGTACTGCTGGATCCACATCACTCCTGGAAATGGGAAAAGCCTCAGCCTGTACATATGCAGACTTCCGCATCGGAATAGCAGAGAGCCCTTATGGTCCCTTCAGCTTTCCATTAACATTAGACGCAATAAAAATAAAAGGATCCCAGATGGGTCCGCACCACCATCTGGGAACTTTTTATTTCTATTTAAGTTACAGTGCGGTGGGTGTGAAGCAAAAGTAGTATGAGACCATTCTTTGGGAGTGGGGGAGGGGATCTTACACCGTTTGCCTAAATGACTTCGCATCCAGATCATACTCTGCAGTTTGTGTCAATGCGGAGCCGAAACCTCTTTTGCTCTGACACAGGCCACGGAGTAGAGTCAGCCTATTAGTCAAGTTGCTGACAAAGACAAGCCACAGAAAGTATGTTTGGTTTAGAACTTGGATTCGCCAGTTGGAGACTGATTCTCCCTCGGACTCCTCAGCGACCTTATCCAGCGAGTATCTGACAAGGAAGGGTCCAGCACCAATTCGCAGTCTGTGCTGCGAAAGCAGCGGCATGTTTAAGAAGTCGAATGTTTTTTTTACCCGCATAAAATATACAATTTGTTAAATATTTATTGCTAATTTCATTTGAATGGAATTACTGAATGAATGATTAAATAACTTGTGAAAGATTTGCCAATTGGCTATATTTTTTATTAATAATTTTCAGCCATCTTGGCCCAGGCATAACATTTTTTGGCAAATTTCTTACACATTTTATCAACGCTGATAAATGCCCAATTCATTTGCCAAGAATTCCATGTTTGGACCAGGATTATCCCTGCAACAGGATTTCTATAAATTGTACATTTAACAAAGAAAAACAACCAATTTGCAAATCTTTCTTCCTGGGCCTCTTTTATCTATTTGTTAACAAGGCAGTCTAAACAAAAGAAAGAATTGGCAGACAGAACAAGATTTACAACTAGCAGAGAGAAGCAAGTGGATCTTATGCAATGAGTCACTGTCTGAGCAGCACTGGGTTAGTACTTCGGTGTCGGACTTGGCTCAGGAGTGCTCCATTGTTACAGGTCCCGTCTTTCGGATGAAACATTAAACCAAGGGCCCCATCTGACCTCTCAGGTGGACGTGAAAATCCCAGGGCACTATTTGAAGAAAAGCAGGGGAGTTCTTCCCAGTGTCCTGGCCAATCTTTATCCCTCAACCAACATCACTAAAAAACAGATCATCTGGTCATTATCACATTGCTGTTTGTGGGACCTTGCTGTGTGCAAATTGGCTGCTGTGTTTCCTACATTGCAACAGCGATTACACTTCAAAAGTACTTCATTGGATGTAAAATGCTTTTGGATGCCCTGAGATCAGGAAAGGCTCCATATAAATGCAAGTTATTTCTTTAGTACACTGAGCGTTAGAGAAACAGATAGTTGGGGAACTTTTTTTTGCTTCGATCGAGATTTTTACTTTTAGTTACAAAAATAGAAGATGCTGGCAATGCACATCAGCTTCTTAATGAAGAGTTTGCACCGATGCATTAACCTGCCTTTCCTTTTCGCAAATGCTAGGGGTGAAATTGGTCTTCGGTGAAAGCACAAAGCGGACGATAACGAATCAGCAGCCTGTTTTACACCGTTGGGTTCGGTGTCAGAGGGGCTGCCGATTGGCCATCGCCTATTTCGTATTTTCATCGAAGACCAATTTCCAACCCCCCCCCACAAACTGTGTTTCTATAGAATCATAGAATCATACAGCAAAGAAGGAGGCCATTCGGCCCATCCTGCCAGTGCTGGCTGTTTGAAGGAGTTATCCAATTAGTCCCACTCCCCTTGCTCTTTCCCCGTGGCCCGGTAAATTCTTCCCCTTCAAGTATTTATCCAATTCCCTTTTGAAAGTTACTATTGAATCTGCTTCCAACACCCTTTCAGGCAGCGCATTCCAGATCATAACAACTCGCTGCGTAAAAAAATTTCTCCTCATCTCCCCTCAGGCCCTTTTTGCCAATTATCTTAAATCTATTTCCTCTGGTTCTGATTCAGATTCACGTCCCTCGCCGTTTTTGGATTTCATTGACATGTTCAGATCAAGAATTCCCTCACGGTGGCAAGGAACGGGAAACACCAGGATGGGTTTGGAATCTCACGTTGGATTAAAGCAATGCTGAGCTGAGGCACATCTTTATCTGGGGTCGAGCGTTGCTGTCACTTCATTGTGGGATCAAGGCTCGACCCATCAAAAAAAAAACACAAGGAAGGCTGTGGTTAAGGAATCCAGTGTAGAAGCAGTAGAAGGCTGCGGTCTACAAAGTCTGTAAAATCTACCGCAGTGTTAGCCCTGCATCGGACCGAAGAAATAAATTTACTAGAACAATGGGCAAAATTACAAATCCAAAAGCACTTGGAAAGCAAAGTTAATTATTTTACCATTAGAAAGTAACAGATCAAAAAAAAATCTTCTTTGCCTTACATGACGGAATGCATCCTCCTTCCCTTTGTAGAAAGACATATGACCTTAGAAACAACTGACACAACAGACACAGAGATGGTTGTCTGCCGATTAAAGCAACTAGACAGATGTAGCAAACATCTAGATCTCGATCTGAAGAATTTGGCTCGAATTCAGTTGCCTAGAACGGCCCTCTCTTTTAACCCTTGAGGTTTTGACAGTTGGAAGACAAACTGTTTCCTTTAGTGCCTGCCTGTTGCAAACCCTTAATGTTCTGTAGTTTTGCAACTTGGTATACAATTGCAGGGGCTATGGGGAAAGAGCAGGGCAGTGGGACTAATAGGATAGCTCTTTCAAAGAACATAGGAACATAGGAACAGGAGTAGGCCATTCAGCCCCTCGTGCCTGCTCCGCCATTTGATAAGATCATGGCTGATCTGTGATCTAACTCCATATACCTGCCTTTGGCCCATATCCCTTAATACCTTTGGTTGCCAAAAAGCTATCTATCTCACATTTAAATTTAGCAATTGAGCTAGTATCAATTGCCGTTTGAGGAAGAGAATTCCAAACTTCTACCACTCTTTATGTGTAGAAATGTTTTCTAATCTCACTTCTGAAAGGTCTCTAATTTTTAGACTGTGTCCCCTACTCCTAAAATCCCCAAAAGAGCCAGCACAATGGGCTGAATGGCCTCTTTCTGTGCTGTATGATTCTATGAGCTACAATCCTTTCCTGGCACATTTTTTCTTGATTGTCGTCTCCAGTTTTGCAGCCTGTGCTGACCAATATCAGAACACTAAAGAGCTTGGAAGATTTGTTTTTTTCTTTTCTTAGAGTGAAGAATGATTACACAATAACATTCGGGTCTGGTTGAGGCCCATGGGAGTGGGGCTGATTTTTTTTTCATGTAGAACGCACGTCGTGTATGGCGGTGGAAGAATCAATCGCACCGCTTGCCCCATGGGACTAGCGAGAGGCCCGAATCATTTTCATGGCCGTTTCTAATTTGAACGCGATTGGCAAGCTACATTGGTGATCTGCAAACGTTGGCAGGCAGCTCACCGATTGAGGTGGGGGAGAGAGTGGGGACCAGAAGGGCAGCTCACCAATCGAGGGGTGAGGGGTGTGGTGCAGGAAGTCAGCTCACCAATTGGAAGGGGGTAGAAAGGCAGTTCACCAATTGGAAGGGGGTAGAAAGGCAGCTCACCAATTGGATGAGGGTGGGTAGAAAGGCAGTTTACCAATTGGAAGGGCTAGAAAGGCAGTTCACCAATTGGATGGGGGGGGGTAGAAAGGCAGTTCACCAATTGGATGGGGGGGTAGAAAGGCAACTCACCAATTGGAAGGGAGTAGATAGGCAGCTCATCAATTGGATGGGGAGGGGGTAGAAAGGCAGCTCACCAATTGGATGGGACTGGAAATCTGGAAATCCTGTGTGAAGTCATTCCAGAAGCAATCATTTAAAGGGGACGAGGAGCAGGGGTGCAGCTTTTTGAGGGGAGAGTAGGGCGTCACTGGGTGGTCAGCAGCGAGTGGAAAGAATTTTGTTGGGCTTCACTGAATCATTGCCACAGGTTTTCTCCTGGGGTTTTGGCAGTGGCCACTGATTGGGCCGCCATACATCCAGCACCAATTGGGTGATATCTCAAAAATTGCCATCGTATGACCATTGTAGGGCTTCAACTTAAATGTTGTAAAAAGGCTTTCTCCTGTTTTGGATGGGATGCTAGTTGCTCATTTCGAGGCCCATTTCAATATCGAGTTGAGTGGGCCTAGAGTGGCCAGTGAGCAATAGTTTAAAAAAAATTTTGGCTGCCTACCAACCAGTTTTTCAGCTTGAATGAGGCGAAAACCACTCACTTTTCTGTGCAGGGGACCCGCTGCAAATATTGGCACAATCCTGGGGACTCTGTAATTATTGACATACTACCCTCCCCTGCAAATACTGACATGTTCCTGGGGACTCCCTACAAATACTGCCATACTCCTGGGGACTTCCCACAAATACTGACACGCTGCTGGGAACTCCTTGCAAATACTGTCACACTCCCGGGGATCTCCTACAAATACAGACACGCTGCTGGGAACTCCTTGCAAATACTGTCACACTCCTGGGGATCTCCTACAAATACAGACACGCTGCTGGGAACTCCTTGCAAATACTGCCACACTCCCGGGGACCTCCTACAAATACAGACACACTGCTGGGAACTCCTTGCAAATACTGCTACACTCCGGGGGACCTCCTACAAATACTGCTACACTCCCTGGGACCTCCTACAAATACTGACACACTCCCTGGGACCTCCTACAAATACTGCCACACTCTCGGGGACCTCCTACAAATACTGCCACACTCCTGGGGACCTCCTACAAATACTGCCACACTCCTGGGGACCTCCTACAAATACTGCCACACTCTCGGGGACCTCCTACAAATACTGCCACACTCTCGGGGACCTCCTACAAATACTGCCACACTCTCGGGGACCTCCTACAAATACTGCCACACTCCTGGGGACCTCCTACAAATACTGCCACACTCTCGGGGACCTCCTACAAATACTGCTACACTCTCGGGGACCTCCTACAAATACTGCTACACTCTCGGGGACCTCCTACAAATACTGCCACACTCTCGGGGACCTCCTACAAATACTGCCACACTCCCGGGGACCTCCTACAAATACTGACACACTCCTGGGACTCCCTACAAATACTGCCACACTCCTGGGGACCTCCTACAAATACTGCCACACTCCTGGGGACCTCCTACAAATACTGACACACTCTCGGGGACCTCCTACAAATACTGACACACTCTCGGGGACCTCCTACACATACTGAGACACTCCTGAGGACCTCCTACAAATACTGCCACACTCCCGGGGACCTCCTACAAATACTGCCACACTCCTGGGACTCCCTACAAATACTGCCACACTCCTGGGGACCTCCTACAAATACTGCCACACTCCGGGGTACTCCCTACAAATTCTGCCACACTCCTGGGGACTCCCTACAAATACTGCCACACTCCTGGGGACTCCTTACAAATACTGCCACACTCCTGGGGACTCCCTACAAATACTGACACACTCCTGGGGACCTCCTACAAATACTGACACACTCCTGGGGAATCCTTGCAAATACTGCCACACTTCTGGAGACCTCCTGCAAATACTGACACACTGCTGTGGACCTCCTAGAAATACTGACATGCCCCTGGGGACTCTCTGCAAATACTGACACAGTCCTGCGGTTAAAAAAGGAATATGTTAAAGCCACTAGTCCATATATTTTGGTAAACAGGAAGTGGGCAGTGCCTGGCAAGTGTGGACAGATCTTTTTCCGCCTTTTCCATATTTATCTGAGATATAAAAATCTTTCCTGACCCATTCCCTGCCCTACTCTGGTGGGTTTGGTATGTGCATTCCTGTGTGAATTGTCCGAGACTCCACCCACTCTCTCTTTATCACCTGGCGTATAATCGTTATTTAATATGCGACATGATTTAGTACTGCTAGTCGGCAACTGTAATGAATTACCTTTTATCTCATAGTCTTCAACGTGCAGTCTCTGTTTCTACTTTTCGGATTGTCTCACTGCTGGCTGATCTCGCTCTGTACCTTTATTATCTCTTGTAAATTATGTACGGTACTTAGGCCTAAGATGTTGTCGACAAGGCCTGAGTGCAAGCTAGCTTTCAGTAGCTAGTGGGAGTTGTTCGCCTTGTACAAAGCTTGTTACCAAATAAATAACTACATGAATAAATGGAATGGAGCCCCTGTGAGAGAATTTTCAATTTGCCAACAACCGCTGGCTTTAATTAGAAGACATATATTGAAGCTTAGGCTGATGGCTGACAGGGGCCCTGAATTTCCTCAGAATTTCTGCCTAAACGGGGTTTCCCTCGCACTTCTGACGAAGTTACGGTGGCTGAAAGGTTGACGTAATTCAAGGCCATAGTGTCTGTTTCTGAGATCTACAGGCAAGGAAGGTTCCCAGGTGTGATCCTCCAGCCCAAGCTAAGTTAACCATGCCACCCTGGTTAGGGAAAAGGAAATTTGATCAGTGTTCCTGCTCTTAATCACTGTACAGCAATTCCTACTCAAGTTTTGCGTGCGTGCGTGTGGATTCTGGGTGATGACAGGAGCAAGCTCAGCTGTTGTGCCTCCCTACAGTCAGATTTGCTGCCGATATTCACTGTCAAGGTTAACGCATGAACGATGGCCACTTGGGCAAGGTACCAGAGGGTGATAGGCTCCAGGAGGAGAGTCAATTGCCTAGAAATTAATTTGCGTAACGCCCGAGTTTCAGGCTGGCTCACAGTTAGACAACGGGTGACTGAAACTCAAAACTCAATAGAAGGTAGCACCAATAAGAGTGAACAGTTATAGAAAATATGAGACAAACAGATGGGGAAACGGGAAAGAGACAAGAGATGGGGGAGGCTAGTAGAAAGAAGAGAGATAATGAATGATAAAATAGAGAACCAACCAAAAGCGAGAAACAGAAAAAGTGGCAGAAGGTAGTAACAATAAAGAAAGAAAGAACTTGCATTTATATAGCGCCTTTCATGACCTCAGGTCATCCCAAAGCGCTTTACAGCCAATGAAGTGCCTTTGAAACGTAGTCACTGTAGTAATGTAGAAAACACAGCAGCCAATTTGCACACAGCAAAGTCCCACAAACAGCAATGTGATAATGAGCAGATGATCTGTTTTTCAGTGGTATTGATTGAAGGGTAAATATTGGCCAAGAAACTGGGGAGAACTCCCCTGCTGTTCTTCAAAGTAGTGCTGTGGGAGGGCAGACAGGGCCTCGCTTTAACATGTTATTCGAAAGACAACACCTCTGACAGTGCAGCACTCCCTCATTACTGCACTGAAGTGTCAGCCTAGATCTTGTACTTAAGAATCTGCAGTGAGATTTGAACCCACAACTTTCTGACTTAGATGCGAGAGTGCTACCATTGAGCCAAGACTGATAAAGAGAGAAAAGAGAATAACAGAATGAAGAAATTGTAGATGGAGATAAAGAGTGTAGAGAGAGAGCAAGAGAGAAAAAAACAGCAGATAAATGAAGACTGTGAAAAATCATAAGCAATATGAATGCTATGCAGGTCAGACCTCAGATCATTATTTTTCTCTGGATACAGATGACTGGATACAGACCAACAAAAGTATGGAAACAGTTTAATTGTTTCCATATTGTTCCTTGGTATGTTTGCACTTGTGTGCACACAGGGAAATATACCGGGAAATCAGGGACCAAATACAAGTGAAAATGCTTGGTACACAGAAAAAAATATTGGTAGTATTACAAATATATCTCAAAAAAGAGCGGCATAGAATACTCAGAACACACACTAGAAATATCTAGTGGCAGTAAAAGGTTACTCCATCAACTTCATGGGCCAGAATCATAGAATCATAGAAAGGTTACAGCACGGAAGGAGGCCAATCAGCCCATCGAGTCCGTGCGGCTCTATGAAAGAGCAATCCAGCCAGTCCCACTCCCCCGTTCTATCCCCGGAGCCTTGCAAATTTTTTCCTTTCAAGGACTTTTCCAGTTCCCTTTTGAAGGCCATTATTGAATCTGCCTCCACCACCCTCTCGGGCAGTGCATTCCAGATCCTAACCACTCGCTGTGTAAAAAAGTTTTGCCTCATCACCTTTGGTTCTTTTGCCAATCA
Source organism: Heptranchias perlo (assembly GCF_035084215.1). NCBI lineage: Eukaryota > Metazoa > Chordata > Chondrichthyes > Hexanchiformes > Hexanchidae > Heptranchias > Heptranchias perlo. Next base: position 13,822,342 of record NC_090328.1, read on the forward strand.
CCTTAAATCTATGTCCTCTGGTTCTTGACCCTTCCGCCAATGGGAACAGTTTCTCTCTATCTACTCTGTCTAGATCCTTCATGATTTTGAACACCTCTATCAAATCTCCTCACAATCTTCTTTGTTCTAAGGAGAACAACCTCAGCTTCTCCAGTCTGTCTACATAACTAAACTCCCTCATTCCTGGAATCATTCCAGTAAATCTCTTCTGCATCCTCTCTAAGGCCTTCATATCTTTCCTAAAGTACGGGGCACAGAACTGGACACAATGGAGGTGATTTTAGGAGGCAATTGCGGGTGCTTTGGGAACGTGGGAGGCTCCGAGAATCGCGGAAATCCCGTTCAGGTTCGGAACCCAGCTCCAACGCGTCGACTTCCAAGTTTCCCAGGGACCCACCTATGTGCATGCGGGTGAACCGAAAACAGTAGTCCCGCCGGTGATTAGTTAAAGAGTTAAAGAGCCAAATGTGAAACCAGACGTGAAGGGCCGGATCAGGGAACAAGAAACTAAATAAACTAAATAAAAAACCATAGGCGGAAGTGAAAACATAAAATGAATCTACTTTTGCACCCTGCTCCGATGTCCGATGTCTCCCGTTCTGATATCCCCCTCTTCACTACCCCCACGATGTCCTCCCGGTGTCCCCCTCTTCACCCCCCCCCCCCGGTGTCCCACTCTTCACCTCCCTGATGTCCTCCTGATGTCCCCCTCTTTACCCTCCAATGTCCTCTTGATCTCCCCCCGATCTTCCCCTCTCCCCCCCCAATCTTCCCTTCTCCCTCCTGATCTTCCCTTCTTCCCCCCCCGAACTTCCCCTCTCCCCCCACCCAGATCTTCCATTCTCCCTCCCCACCCCGGTCTACTAGTCCAGTGCTCGGTCTTCCACCCTCCCCCCCACCGCCCCCCCCCGGTCTTCTATTCCAGCGCCAGATGACGTCTCGCTCTCTCTCTTTCTCGCCCCCCTTCCTTGCGTTGCAGCTGCTGTCAATCAGGCTGGCTGCCGGGCGTGAAACCCAGAGAGGATGTTAATCATCAGCAATCAACATGCGATCGCATCGGAAACGGTAAGTTTTGTTCATGCGGGTTTGCCACGCGCACCTTCCGCTGTCAACCCGTCACCATTGCAAAATCTCCAGTTGTGGTCGAACCAATGTTTTATAAAGATTTATCATGACTTTCTTGCTTTTGCACTCTTTGCCTCTAATTATAAAGCCCAGGATCCCATGTGCTTTTCTAACCTCTTTCTCAACCTGCCCTGCCACCTTCAACGATTTGTGTACATATACCCCCAGATCTCTCTGTTCCTTTTTTTTTATTCGTTCATGGGATGTGGGCGTCGCCGGTGAGGCCAGCATTTATTGCCCATCCCTAATTGCCCTTGAGAAGGTGGTGGTGAGCCGCCTTCTTGAACTGCTGCAGTCCATGTGGTGACGGTTCTCCCACAGTGCTGTTAGGAAGGGAGTTCCAGGATTTTGACCCAGCAACTATGAAGGAACGGCGATATATTTCCAAGTCGGGATGGTGTGTGACTTGGAGGGGAACGTGCAGGTGGTGTTGTTCCCATGTGCCTGCTGCTCTTGTCCTTCTAGGTGGTAGAGGTCGGGGTTTGGGAGGTGCTGTCGAAGAAGCCTTGGCGAGTTGCTGCAGTGCATCCTGTGGATGGTACACACTGCAGCCACAGTGCGCCGGTGGTGAAGGGAGTGAATGTTTAGGGTGGTGGATGGGGTGCCAATCAAGCGGGCTGCTTTATCTTGGATGGTGTCGAGCTCCTTGAGTGTTGTTGGAGCTGCACTCATCCAAGCAAGTGGAGAGTATTCCATCACACTCCTGACTTGTGCCTTGTAGATGGTGGAAAGGCTTTGGGGAGTCAGGAGGTGAGTCACTCGCCACAGAATACCCAGCCTCTGACCTGCTCTCGTAGCCACAGTATTTATATGGCTGGTCCAGTTAAATTTCTGGTCAATGGTGACCCCCAGGATGTTGATAGTGGGGGATTCGGCGATGGTAATGCCGTTAAATGTCAAGGGAGGTGGTTAGACTCTCTCTTGTTGGAGATGGTCATTGCCTGGCACTTATCTGGGGCGAATGTTACTTGCCACTTATCAGCCCAAGCCTGGATGTTGTCCAGGTCTTGCTGCATGCGGGCTCGGACTGCTTCATTATTTGAGGGGTTGCAAATGGAACTGAACACTGTGCAGTCATCAACGAACATCCCCATTTTTGACCTTATGATGGAGGGAAGGTCATTGATGAAGCAGCTGAAGATGGTTGGGCCTAGGACACTGCCCTGAGGAACTCCTGCAGCAATGTCCTGGGGATGAGATGATTGGCCTCCAACAACCACTACCATCTTCCTTTGTGCTAGGTATGACTCCAGCCACTAGAGAGTTTTCCCCCTGATTCCCATTGACTTCAATTTTACGAGGGCTCCTTGGTGCCACACTCGGTCAAATGCTGCCTTGATGTCAAGGGCAGTCACTCTCACCTCACCTCTGGAATTCAGCTCTTTTGTCCATGTTTGGACCAAGGCTGTAATGAGGTCTGGAGCCGAGTGGTCCTGGCGGAACCCAAACTGAGCATCGGTGAGCAGGTTATTGGTGAGTAAGTGCCGCTTGATAGCACTGTTGACGACACCTTCCATCACTTTGCTGATGATTGAGAGTGGACTGATGGGACGGTAATTGGCCGGATTGAATTTGTCCTGCTTTTTGTGGACAGGACATACCTGGGCAATTTTCCACATTGTCGGGTAGATGCCAGTGTTGTAGCTGTACTGGAACAGCTTGGCTAGAGGTGCAGCTAGTTCTGGAGCACAAGTCTTCAGCACTACAGCTGGGATGTTGTTTGCTGTATCCAGTGCACTCAGCCATTTCTTGATATCACGTGGAGTGAATCGAATTGGCCGAAGACTGGCTTCCGTGATGGTGGGGATATCGGGAGGAGGCTGAGATGGATCATCCACTCGGCACTTCTGGCTGAAGATGGATGCAAACGCTTCAGCCTTGTCTTTTGCACTCACGTGCTGGACTCCGCCATCATTGAGAATGGGGATGTTTGCAGAGCCTCCTCCTCCCGTTAGTTGTTTAATTGTCCACCACCATTCACGACTGGATGTGGCAGGACTGCAGAGCTTTGATCTGATCCGTTGGTTGTGGAATCGCTTAGCTCTGTCTATAGCATGTTGCTTCTGCTGTTTAGCATGCATGTAGTCCTGAGTTGTAGCTTCACCAGGTTGGCACCTCATTTTTAGGTACACCTGGTGCTGCTCCTGGCATGCTCTTCTGCACTCCTCATTGAACCAGGGTTGATCCCCTGGCTTGTTGGTAATGGTAGAGTGAGGAATATGCCGGGCCATGAGGTTACAGATTGTGCTGGAATACAATTCTGCTGCTGCTGATGGCCCACAGCGCCTCATGGATGCCCAGTTTTGAGCTGCTAGATCTGTTCTGAATCTATCCCATTTAGCACGGTGGTCGTGCCACACAACTTCTACAAATACATAAAGGGCAAAAGGGTAACTAGGGAGAGAGTAGGGCCTCTTAAGGATCAACAAGGTCATCTATGTGCGGAACCACAAGAGATGGGTGAGATCCTGAATGAATATTTCACATCGGTATTTACGGTTGAGAAAGGCATGGATGTTAGGGAACTTGGGGAAATAAATAGTGATGTCTTGAGGAGTGTACATATTACAGAGAGGGAGGTGCTGGAAGTCTTAACGCGCATCAAGGTAGATAAATCTCCGGGACCTGATGAAATGTATCCCAGGACGTTATGGGAGGTTAGGGAGGAAATTGCGGGTCCCCTAGCAGAGATATTTGAATCATCCACCGCTACAGGTGAGGTGCCTGAAGATTGGAGGGTAGCAAATGTTGTGCCTTTGTTTAAGAAGGGCGGCAGAGAAAAGCCTGGGAACTACAGACCAGTGAGCCTGACATCTGTAGTGGGTAAGTTGTTAGAGGGTATTCTGAGGGACAGAATCTACAGGCATTTGGAGAGGCAGGGACTAATTAGGAACAGTCAGCATGGTTTTGTGAGAGGAAAATCATGTCTCACGAATTTGATTGAGTTTTTTGAAGGGGTAACCAAGAAGATAGATGAGGGCTGTGCAGTAGACGTGGTCTACATGGACTTCAGCAAAGCATTTGACAAGGTACCGCATGGTAGGTTGTTACATAAGGTTAAATCTCATGGGATCCAAGGTGAGGTAGCCAATTGGATACAAAATTGGCTTGACGACAGAAGACAGAGGGTGGTTGTCGAGGGTTGTTTTTCAAACTGGATGCCTGTGTCCAGCGGTGTGCCTCAGGGATCGGTGCTGGGTCCGCTGTTATTTGTTATTTATATTAATGATTTGGATGAGAATTTAGGAGGCATGGTTAGTAAGTTTGCAGATGACACCAAGATTGGTGGCATTGTGGACAGTGAAGAAGGTTATCTAGGATTGCAACGGGATCTTGATAAATTGGGCCAGTGGGCCGATGAATGGCAGATGGAGTTTAATTTAGATAAATGTGAGGTGATGCATTTTGGTAGATCGAATCGGGCCAGGACCTACTCCGTTAATGGTAGGGCGTTGGGGAGAGTTATAGAACAAAGAGATCTAGGAGTACAGGTTCATAGCTCCTTGAAAGTGGAGTCACAGGTGGATAGGGTGGTGAAGAAGGCATTCGACATGCTTGGTTTCATTGGTCAGAACATTGAATGCAGGAGTTGGGATGTCTTGTTGAAGTTGTACAGGGCATTGGTGAGGCCACACTTGGAATACTGTGTACAGTTCTGGTCACCCTATTATAGAAAGGATATTATTAAACTAGAAAGAGTGCAGAAAAGATTTACTAGGATGCTACCGGGACTTGATGGTTTGACTTATAGGGAGAGGTTAGACAGACTGGGACTTTTTTCCCTGGAGAGTAGGAGGTTAAGGGGTGATCTTATAGAAGTCTATAAAATAATAAGGGGCATAGATAAGGTAGATAGTCAAAATCTTTTCCCAAAGGTAGGGGAGTCTATAACGAGGGGGCACAGATTTAAGGTGAGAGGGGAGAGATACAAAAGGATCCAGAGGGGCAATTTTTTCACTCAAAGGGTGGTGAGTGTCTGGAACGAGCTGCCAGAGGCAGTAGTAGAGGCGGGTACAATTTTGTCTTTTAAAAAGCATTTGGACAGTTACATGGGGAAGATGGGTATCGAGGGATATGGGCCAAGTGCAGGCAATTGGGACTAGCGTAGTGGTATAAACTGGGCGACATGGACATGTTGGGCCGAAGGGCCTGTTTCCATGTTGTAACTTCTATGATTCTATGATTCTATGAACACGTTGGATGGTGTCCTCAGTGCGAAGACGGGACTTCATCTCCACGAGGACTGTGCGGTGGTCACTCCTACCAATACTGTCATGGACAGATGCATTTGCGACAGGTTGATTGGTGAGGACGAGGTCAAGTAAGTTTTTCCCTCGTGTTGGTTCGCTCACCACCTGCCGCAGACCCAGTCTAGCAGCTATGTCCTTCAGGACTCGGCCAGCTCGGTCAGTCGTGGTGCTACCGAGCCACTCTTGGTGATGGACATTGAAGTCCCCCACCCAGAGTACATTTTGTGCCCTTGCTACCCTCAGTGCTTGCTCCAAGTGGTGCTCAACATGGAGGAGGACTGATTCATCAGCTGAGTGAGGACGGTAGGTGGTAATCAGCAGGAGGTTTCCTTGCCCATGTTTGACCTGATGCCATGAGATTTCATGGGGTCCAGAGTCAATGTTGAGGACTCCCAGAGCCACTCCCTCCTGACTGTATATCACTGTACCGGCACCTCTGGTGGGTCTGTCCTGCCGGTGGGACAGGACATACCCAGGGATGGTGATGGAAGAGTCTGGGACGTTGGCCGAAAGATATGATTCTGTGAGTATGGCTACGTCAGGCTGTTGCTTGACTAGTCTGTGGGACAGCTCTCCCAATTTTGGCACAAGTCCCCAGATGTTAGTAAGGAGGACCTTGCAGGGTCGACTGGGCTTGGTGTTTTGCCGTTGTCGTGTCCGGTGCCTAGTGGTCCGATGCCGGGTGGTCCGTCCGGTTTTATTCTTATTATGACTTTTCGTAGTGAGATTTTACAACTGAGTGGCTTGCTAGGCCATTTCAGAGGGCAATTAAGAATCAACCACATTGCTGTGGGTCTGGAGTCACATATCGGCCAGACCGGGTAAGGGCGGCAGGCTTCCTTCTCTAAAGGACATTAGTGAACCAGATGGTTAATTGAGGTATATGAAATATTATGCGACTGGATAGAATGGATAGGAAGGACCTCTTTCCCTTAGCAGACGGGTCAGTGACCAGGGGGCATAGGTTTAAAGTAATTGGTAGAATGATTAGAGGGGAGCTGAGGAGAAATTTTTTCATCCAGACAGTGGTGGGGGTCTGGAACTCACTGCCTGAAAGGGTGGTAGAGGCAGAAACCCTCAACTTATTTAAGAAGTACTTGGATGTGCACTTGAAGTGCTGTAACCTACAGGGCTACGGACCAAGTGCTGGAAGTGGGATTCAGCTGGATAGCTCTTTTACGGCCGGCACGGACATGATGGGCTGAATGGCCTCCTTCTGTGCCATAACTTTCTACGATTCTGTGAACAGTTGGGTTTTCATGACAACCCAATATCTTTCAGTCATTTTCCCTAGGTTTATAGAATTTCATAATTTGCCACAGTAGGATTTGAACTCATAACCTGTGGTTTGGCTAGCCCAGTACTATAGCCACTACACTACCATAGTTCAAGCTTCCCCAAGGGGCTCCATTGGACAGACAATATCACAAACCCATCATTTATAAATATGTTTTTTATGAACGGGTTTACAATTTCATTCGACATAGGTCACACGGGAAAGCTTTAATTATGACTGACACTAAAGGTTTTACCTGTAATATTGTGAAAAGCTCCATGGATCGTGCTCCAGCCTTTCCCAACAAACTCTGGGAGCGAAGGGGAGGAGGTAGAAATTCCTCTGTGCACTATTTTTAATGGCTGGTTAACATCTTTTTGCCTTTGCTATTTTCGCAGTCATTACCCTGCTTATGTTGAATGATTTTTAAAAAATATTGACCAATATTTCTATCCCTGGGTTTTGTCGAGTGTTTGCCCCTTGGCACAATCTTATGAACACTGCCCGCTGACATTTTCGCCCTGATTTTAACCCAACGCGCCTGGCAGGAACAGGGCAGGTTCGGGTAGGGCACCTGTTTCACATCCCACCCGATTTCACATTCCATCGACTTTTTTTTCATTCGTTCATGGGATGTGGGCATCGCTGGCGAGGCCAGCATTTATTGCCCATCCCTAATTGCCCTTGAGAAGGTGGTTGTGAGCCGCCTTCTTGAACCGCTGCAGTCCGTGTGGTGAAGGTTCTCCCACAGTGCTGTTAGGAAGGGAGTTCCAGGATTTTGACCCAGCGACGACGAAGGAACGGCGATATATTTCCAAGTCAGGATGGTGTGTGACTTGGAGGGGAACGTGCAGGTGGTGTTGTTCCCTGTGCCTGCTGCCCTTGTCCTTCTAGATGGTAGAAGTCGCGGGTTTGGGAGGTGCTATCGAAGAAGCCTTGGCGAGTTGCTGCAGTGCATCCTGTGGATGGTACACACTGCAGCCACTGTGCGCCGGTGGTGAAGGGAGTGAATGTTTAGGGTGGTGGATGGGGTGCCAATCAAGCGGGCTGCTTCAAACTTCAATGGGTGCACAACTCAAACCCGCACTGCTCCCGCTGGTTAGGTTAAAATCGGGGCTTTTCTTTCTGTGGGACTATAGCAGTCATGTGGCGGTCACGTGGTAACTCTGCGTGATTAACGGAATAGCCACTCAAAATGTTTGTCTTCCTGTGGGAGGAGAAGGAAATCCGGCAAAACTTTCTTGCAGAGCCGTGAATAATTTTGTTAAGGGCAAAGCCTGCTCCTGGCTTGCTCCCCCTGAAACCAAACTGAGCAAAACCTGGCCTCGGTAATTTGTTTGGCTCAGATCCACCTTCAGTTCTGGGCCTGCTTCAGTTGAATAGAAATGTGTAGAAAGTGTTGCCTGTGTCCAGAAATGTTATATAAATCTTCCTTTGTGCCACTGAGAAGCAACACAACTCAGCAATTGTTAACAACCCCTTTACTCAAACTATTACATTGCGTAACTGAGGGCATTTTTTCCTATTCAATAAAATCCCTGCCCTTAAGCGCACTTTCATAAATCTGAAAGCTGCAGGGTTGCTTATCAAAAACTGAACGCACACCTTAAATGGCATTTCCCAGATAATGCTGGCTCCCCTTTTTTTCGTAACATGGATTTATTTCAGAGGACGATGCCTTGACTTGCATAGATAACCCGAGGGGCAGAGTTGTAGTCCACCCATTAGTAGAACAGTTCATTGACAAAAGGGGAGGAGAGCATTCATCTGATATGTAAACTTAAAGGAACTTAAGATTTCAAAATTTTGAACACGGATTTTAAGAGAAGTTCAGGTTGTACACTGCAAGAACTGAACAAGAGGTGATTTCAATGACCAGCAGGTGTCAACAGTAAACTGACGATGACCTTTACATTCAAAGGCAGATCACTCACTATAATTTATGGTCTGTCCTGTACCTTTTAGCTCTTTGCTTTGCAACACCTATTCTACCTTTGGCTGCCAAGAAGGACTCATCTCCCGTGTAATGTCCAGAAGTTTCTGAAATGAACTACAAGGATTTTGGAATGTTTCTTTTCTTGTTTTGAATGCAACGTACAGAATTTGAGAGTCTAGTATTGTACTTGTTAATTTATTTCTGTGTCCTGCTAATTCTGTGTAATTATTATAATTGTAGGTAAACCTGAATATTAACTTTAGCCTGAACCTAACAGTCTAATAGTATGGCAGTTACTACCTTTCAGAGTATACAAGAAAGCGTAATGCTATGAATAAAAGGTAATACTTAGTCCTATGGCATGCTATCCCACTCATGACATGTGAAAAGAGCTCACGTTTTAGTTCATAGGGATGTATTCTGCTTATGGAAACTGCCTTTTCACTATGAACACAAGAAAGTTTGAATGGTAACAAATGTTTTTGAGAGAATTGCCTTCTTAAAAAAATATGTAAATTGTTCCCTGAATGCAGCGGGGGTTTGGGATCTTGGGAAAGTAAGTAAGTTCATTTGAAACAATGACAAATAAAGTGAATGGTAAATGGGATTACATTGTATTGAAACTATTGTTTTACACTGCCTCAACTCATAGCATACTACTGTTTGGTGTTTGTGGGACCTTGCTGTGCACAAATTGGCTGCCACGATTCCTACATTACAACAGTGACTACTGCCAAGAAGGACTCATCTCCCGTGTAATACCCAGAAGTTTCTGAAATGAACTACAAGGATTTTGGAATGTTTCTTTTCTTGTTTTGGCTATAAAGTGCTTTGGGATATCCTGAGGCTGTGAAAGGCGCTATATAAATGCAAGTGCTTTCTTTTCTTTGTTTACTGTATAGTCCATCATATAATGCCACTACTTACTAGAATCAACATTTAACATGTTAAGGAACAGATACTGAAACACAAGAGCCAATCTTAACTCCTGACGGAAGCGGATGACAATCCTACGCGATAGTCTTTGTCGGAGATTTGGCTGATTTTAACTGTCGGGCTTCATGGCAATGTTGTCAGTCAGCTGTTCACCCGTTTCGGGCGGGAAGAGGCAGCTGGCTGGCAGGCGGGGGGACGAAGATCGGGTAGCCCAGAGGCCGCCCGCCGGCACCAAGAGAAGGCTGCCAGCAGCCGGGGGTGGGGGATGTTGAGAGGGTCTCATGGCTGAGGAAGGAGAGGAGCAGTCCGGGGAATCAAAGGTCTCAAATTTCCTTGACCTCCTCCCCTTATCCCCACTAAAGAACGTTTGTTCACATCCCTTCAGCTACTTCGTAGGCTTCCCAACAGTTTTACATAGAATTACATTCAGCCCAACTGGTCCATGCCGGTGTTTATGCTCCGCACGAGCCTCCTTCCACCCTACTTCATCTAACCCTATCAGCATATCCTTCTACTCCTTTCTTCCTTATGTTCTTATCAAGCTTCCCTTAAATGTATCTATGCTATTCGCCTCAACTACTCCATGTGGTGGCAAGTTCCACATTCTAACCACTCTCTGGATAAAGAAGTTTCACCTGAATTCTTTATTGGATTTATTAGTGACTATCTTGTATTTATGGCCCCTAGTTTTGGATTCCCCACAAGAGGAAACATTTTCTCTACTTCAACCTTATCACATGGCAGGTGCCCTGCTCAGAAGCCGGTTAAAATGCAATCGTGGTCCCCTCTACGTCATGGGACCCTGATTTTCATTTGTTAACGAGGCTCCCGCCAGAGTCCAGTGGGAGCCACACCCGCCGCCAAAATCAATGGCGTTAAAACAGCGAATCGACATGAATGGAGCGGGAAATGGGGCCGCTCCATTTTAACTGGTCCGCCGCACCTTTCTTGCCAATCACGGAGAGTTAAAATTCCCGCTATAATCCGTGAACCGCAGTGTCCATTTTTAAAGGATTTTATAGGATTATATTGAAGCCTCTAAAGCCTTTCAATTGTGCTGTTCGAGTTATTAGTGTAGGAGCACCTAGCACATTTATCTGAAGTTGCTTTGCCTGCTAATTTAATGGCGGCATTACCTATTTAATTGGGTTTATACTTCCATTAAGATTGCAAACAAAAGATTTTTACATGAATATGTTACAAGAATAAAAATTGTGTTTACATAACACCTTCGATGTAGAAAAATGTCCCCAAACGCTTTGGAGAGACATAAGACAAAATGGATGCTGACCCAAAGAAAGAGATAGTAAGAGGGGTGACCAAAGGTTTAGTCAAAGATGTGGATTTTAAGGAGCGTCTTAAAAGGGGAGAGGGAGGTGGAGGAGCTCAGTGTAGGAATTGCGGAGGATGGGGCCTAGGCGGTTGAAGACATGGCTGCCAACTGGCGGGCAAAAGGAGGGCGAGTGGCACAAGAGGCTGGGGGTGTCGGAAGAATGAAGGGTCCGAGGGATTGTAGGGCTGGAAGAGGTTACAGAGATAGAGAAGGTGACGCTATGGACGGATTTAAACACATGGATGAGAATATTAAATCTGTGGAGTTGGGAGACTGGAGGCCAATTTAGGTCAGTAAGGGCAGGGGCGACAGGTGAGCAGGACTAAGTGCAGGAGAGGATGTGGGCAATAGAGTTTTTGGCTGAGCTGAAGATTATAAAGGGTGGAGGATGGGAGGCCAGCCAGGAGAGAAAGTTGAGCATTCATACTCTACTATTCAGTCAGTGTAATTTTAAGGCCTTGTTTCATAAAAATGACCTTTGTGCGCAGATTGAGTTAGAATCATATCCTGATCACTTCCCTTTTTGAAGCCATTTAAAGTTTTATTATGGCAACTTTCGTACTCTTGCCTCTTTTAATCTAGAAAGAACGCAAATCACTTAGTCGGCTGAAAAATATAAAGTCAACCTGAGTCTGACGTGCAGAGGGTTGGAAAGAAGAAGTGGCAGCTTTCCAAATGAAACCAGTCAGTTTATGTGCACCTAATTTTTTCTGAGGAAAAGAGCACAGTATGTTTGGTAAACCTCTTTTATGGAGTCATTTTTAAAACCGTTTTTTAAAGTTTAATGATGGCATAAATTTTACTTGTGGCTTGAAATGGAAGACATAAAAATCTCAGCGAGAGTTTAGCTCAGGGGAAAGCAAGTGATGTAACCGAGACAAAAAAAAACCTGAAGCAGACCAAAAACAGAAGGCAAAGGAAAAAAAATAAGCAAAAATACCCGGCGTTATCAATTGTTGCTATTACTGGGCAAAAGTTAACATTTCAACCACGTCTTGTAGTGTTCGCTGAATGAAAAATCTGAAAGACCCAAAAAGAAAGAACTTGCATTTGCATAGTGACTTTCACCACCTCAGAAACGTTCCAAAGCACTTCACAGCCAATGAAGTACTTTTGAAGTGTAGTCACTGTTGTAATGTAGGAAACGCAGCATCCAATTTGCGCACAGCAAGGTCCCACAAACAGCAACGTGATAATGATCAAATAATTTGTTTTTTAGTGATGATGGTTGAGGGACAAGGAATGACCAGGACACCAGGGAGAACTCCCCTACTCTATTACAAAATAGCACCACAGGATCTCTTACGTCCACCTGAAAGGGCAGATGGGGCCTCAGTTTAACATTTCATCTGAATGACATCGCCTCTGACAGTGCAGCACTCCCTCAGTACTGCACTGGAATGTCAGCCTGGATTGTATGCTCAAGCCTCTGGAGTGGGACTATGAACCTACAACCTTCTTTGACTGAGAGTGCTACCAACTGGGCCACAGCTGACACTGACACATGGTGGAGGATCCTCATCAAAGTTGAAAAGAGCAGGAGAGAAGATGAGTGGAATCTGGAAGTTAATTAGGTGATGGCAGGTTTTGGGTTTTGAATGTCTGTTGATTGTAGGAGGATCAAAAGACCAAGGGAAGTAAGGAGTTCATAGATTTGAGGTTGTCAGAAATAACCAGTTAGCTTGGAGATGAATAATGATTTCAACGCATCGAGGATGCACTGAGGAGGAAGAGAATGTCATGGCAATGTAGCAGAGGGGCTGATATATGTGAGGGAGATAAGCAACATTGGCAGTGGAGAAGCTGGCGTTCACTTGTCTAACACTGAGAGACAAAGCAGCATATTGTATGCCCGCTGCAGAAATGATGTGCAGCTGCCAAACGACATGAGTATGTGGAATTAATAACAGAAAATGCTGGAAATACACAGCAAGCCAGTCAGCATCTGCAAATAGTAAAGACAGGTTGTGTACCCTTCATTGATCTGTGGAGAGGGGTTTCTGAACATTGCACACAATGTAAAACTGACACTACTCTTGGTGATACCAATATCTAAAGCTGATCTTTTTGAAGCTTATGAGCAGTATCGGATTTCAGAGTGTGCACATTGTCACATACTTTTATATATAAAACCACCAGTGGGAGCTTAGTCCTGAAGCTAATAATGTCATTTGTTTGGTTAACTCTTGGGTCAACAAGTTAGAGCATGCCTGCTGAATAAAGAGACCAACGCATCGCTCTTGTAAAAGGAATGGTTCCTCTTCAGTTATTTTGAAGCCAATTACATCACACACAACAAAAAGGAGACTACCATCAGATTGAGGTTCCAAAGGTACAAGGACATGGAGGAAGGATATTAGAGCCATGCAAAGAGTAGAGTGAAAACTCACTAGAATGATACCAGGGATTAAAGATTACAGTTCTGAAGAAAGGCTCAAAAAAAGGAAAGAAAGACTTGCATTTGTATAGCACCTTTCATGACCTCGGGACATCCAAAGCACTTTACAGCCAATGAAGTACTTTTGAAGTGTAAACACTGTTGTAATGTAGGAAACATGTCAGTCAATTTGCGCACAGCAAGCTCCCACAAACAGCAATGTGATAATGACCAGATAATTTGTTTTAGTGATGTTTGTTGATGGATAAATATTGGCCAGGACACTGGGGAGAACTCCCTTACTCTTCTTTGAAATAGTGCAATGGGACATTTTACGTCCACCTGAGAGGGCAGAAAGGGCCTCACTTTAACATCTAGTCTGAAAGACAGCACCGCCAACAGTGCAGCACTCCCTCAGTACTGCACTAGAGTGTCAGTCTAGATATTGTGCTCAAGTCTCTGGAGTAGGACTAGTACCCACAAGCCTTCTGACTCAGAGGCAAGAGTGCGACCCACTGAGCTACGGCTGACACCAGGAAAAATAAAACTTTTTTTTTCTCGCTGGAATGGAGAAGATTAACTGAGGTTGACAGATGTTTTCAAAATTATGAAAGGTTTTGGGGAAGGTAATTAGTGAAAGATTGTTTTCACTGTTTGGTAAATTATTTACAAAGTGGGGGGGGGGCATAGATTCAGGCTTATCATTAAAAGCTTTGCTGGAAGCGACTACTGAGCAAGAGACTATAACATAATTTTAAAGGGAAGTAGGTCATTTTTGAAAAGGAAGAATATAAAAGGATTCAGAGAAGGTCCAGGGAATTGGGATTAGAGTAGATAGCTCCTGTTGAAGAGTTAGCTAGGGTACAGGTGCAATGGGCTGAAAAGTCTCCTGTGCTGGAATTGCTATGAATATACGAGTCTTTTTTTTGTGTTACATGACATCCTGTGCATGTGAAGCAGATATTTTCTGTGATGCAGTGACATATAAATGCTCTATAAATGCAAGTCTTTCTTTGTTCTTTCTAATCATTGACAGTGCAGGATGATTGACATACTGAAGGATAATTGATGTTCTAGTCCGTCAATCTCTCAGCCTGTCCTTGGCTGGCCAAAACATGAACTTCGCTATTGGTATCATATCATGCCAGAAATGCATTTTACGTTTTGTTTCTTTTTTTAAATTGCTATTTTAATTAATGGTGGCGAGTTAGGTTTTCTGGCATCCTTATTAGCGATGATGTCATGCACAATTATTGTGACATTTGAAGCTGCCACTAATTGAGTTCAAACCATCCTCAGTTAGCCTTTGAAGAATCCTTAAAGAAAAACAGGTGCAATATCCCAATGAGGCGATATTAAATTGACCATTTCTTATGCTTTTCTCCTTACCTACAGTTTCAATTGCAATTTATGCCTTGTTAGCTGTCAAAACCTTGTCAGACGTTTTGCTATTAACAAGTATTTTGTAGTTTTGGGGGGACAGTGAAGGAGCATGTATTAGGGGTGGTGGAAGGGAAGCCAAGAAAGAGACACACACAGAGTGAGGAAATGAATCAGCAAAAAGCACAGATGGGGATATAAATGAAAGAGCTTAAGACAGTGTTCCCTCGGGCAGTGAGATTTAATATAACAAAGAAGAAAAAGAAAGCCACCAGGATGCTTTCTTTATTGCAAGATTCTAACCTGGCTGACAGGCAACAACAGCACATCAACTTACTTTAATTCTACTTTCTGCCCCATGTTGACAAATACTTGAGATGTCCTGCTGAGGAAAGATGTATTTGGTCTCCTGAATAAACTGACATTACAGGCACAGGTTAGGTAGAAACAGGAACCAAATTAGAGGATTGTTACTTTAGGAAATTAATCCATTGGCCTCATGGGGCTTATTTCAACATCTGAACTGTGCTGCGGTCCTGCATTGCAGAGTGGCCAGACCACGGATCGGAAGGTACAGTAAATCTCCTCAGATCACCACGGAATCATAAAGGTTGGCTATCAATGTATATAAAACCCTCCCTGTATTCGCTCCACATTTATTCATTTAAAAACACACACATTCACACACACACACATACACGCACACACACTCACGCACACACACACATGCACACACATGCACGCGCACAAGCACACGCACAAGCACACACACACGCACATGCACACACACACATATTCATTAATTCACTGACTCACTGGGGTAGGTCTTGACTTTGTGCAATGGTGTAAAATGGTTGATAGCGAATCGGCAGCCTGTTTTACATCTCTCCCGATTTTGATATCCATTGGTCGGCTGATCCGTTATCACCTGTTTTACATTATAGGGACATAGGGACATTAGGAACATTAGGCCATTCAGCCCCTCGAGCCTGCTCCGCTATTCAATTAGATAATGGCTGCTCTGTACCTCAACTATCGCCCAAAGTAAAAATAACCCCCACTGACTCATATTCGCCCACTCACTCATTCCCTCACATTCATTCATTCACTTACTCAATCACATGCACTCACTGGGGTCGATGTTTAACTGTTCCCGTTGGATGGGCCGTGGGCTGGCTGCCTATTTGACACCCTGTCTGATTGTCCTTTCCATTGGGTTCAATCGGGCGGGGTGTCAAATGGGTGGTCGACCTGCTGCCACCCGCTCCCCGCCCAACGGAAACAGTTAAAAGTGACCCCACTCACCTTACATATAATTACATAGAATTTACAGCACAGAAACAGGCCATTTGGCCCAACAGGTCTATGCTGATGTTTTTGCTGCGCACGAGCCTCCTCCCACCCTACTTCAGCTCACCCTATCAGCATATTCTTTCATTTCTTTCTCCCTCATGTATTTATCAAGCTTCTAGGCTATTCACCTCAGCCACCCCATGTGGTAGGGAGTTCCACATTCTCACCGCTCTCTGGGTAAAGAAGTTTCTCCTGAATTCCCTATTGGATTTATAAGGCTGACAATCTTATAATTATGGCCCCTAGTTTTGGACTCCCCCACAAGTGGAAACATCAGGCATGATTTTAGCTCAGAGCTAGGAACCCAGCACACCCGTAGATATTTGCGTGGGGAACCCGGAAGCCAAATGAATTGCATCGCAATCTGCGATCACGACTCAATTGAAGGTAAGTATTTGTGCTCCCGGGCTTCCCATGCGCCAGGCAGCCAGATTGGCAGATTAGCTGCCTGTCGGAAGGGAAAGGAGCCGCGAAGCAGAGAGGGAGAGGTCATGGGCCGTGGAACAAATCAGAGGAGGGTGGTGGTGGTGAGATGGGGGTACGTGGACGACATTGGGTGGGCCTTGAAGATCGGGAGGTCCAGCATCAGGGGGGCCTTGAAGATCAGGAGGGGTCCAGCACTGGGGGGGCACCCAGCATCGGAAGATCAGAGGGTCCAGGATCGGGGGGGTCCAGCATCAGAGGATCAGGGGCTCCAAGATCGGGGGGGTCCAGGATCGGGGGTGGGTCCAGCATCTGAAGATCTGGAGGGGGGTCCATCATCAGAAGATTGAGGTGTCCAGCATCGGGGGGGTCCAGCATCAGAAGATCGGGGGTCCAGGGTCGGGGGGGTCCAGCATCAGAAGATCGGGGGGGGGGGGTCCAGCATCAGAAGATCCAGGGGTCCAGCACGGGGGGTGGTGGGAGGAGGGGGTCCAGCATCAGAAGATCGGGGGGTCCAGCATCAGAAGATTGGTGGGTCCAGCACGGGATGGGGAGGGGTCTCTAGCATCAGAAGATCGGGGAGTTCAGAATCGGGGGCGTCCAGCATGGGGTGGGGAGGGGGTTGGCCAGTTGCAGGGGTCCTGTCACGCCAGGTGAGCTTGTTGGGCCTGGATGAAGCATTCTTGCTCTTCCGGGCCCACAAGCAGTGCAATAAAGGCACTCACCTCATGGATCTGGCCCTTCCCGCCTGCTTTCACCTGACGTGTATCGGAAGTGATGGGAAACCCGGATAGGTAAGATTAAATTCATTTTACTTTTGTAATACACAAAAAATTAACTCCCTCAACGATTTCAATGAGGTACATTGCCCCTTTAAGTATCAGCCCGCTGGCTTTAAGTGGGGGGCGGGACTTCCGGGTGTCTGTTGTGTGCGCACATCCAAATGCACCTCAGTCAAACCCAGAAGTGGGTTCATCTATTCATCGTTAATGTTTGTGAAGTGCTTTGAAATGTTTATTGAAAGATGCGATAAGCTGCCATATAAATTCAAGTCTTTCCTTTATTATAAGAGCACTCTATTTGCTTCCATTGATGAGGACTCGTGAACAATTCAGCTTACTTTTAGGCAGGATGACTTTCACCTGCATTCTGTGCTTCTCCCCTTGTTCTTAAATGAACAGGTGAGCCGCCTTGCCTAAATAATACAAGTTAAAGTTTCAAAAGCAGGAGACAAAGGGAGTAGATACAGGGAGAGGGAGAGAAAGTGAAAAGGACCTCAGCAACCACCTCGAAACAGAACATCCATATAAGGATTAGCAAGTGGAAGCCTCGCACTTAATGTGATAGCCAATGGTAACAGTTTCACAGCTTCAAGCAGACTTGGAATAATAATAGTCACTCAGATAAGATACAAGGGTCAAAGGGTGTGGGAAATAGAAATTTAATATAGCATGTTTCCAAAGCAAACACGGGAAAACTATCTTCCAGTTCACTCTCTGCCTTCCTGCCCTAGCCCTCGTTTACACTGCAAGTATAGTGTCAGTGCAAAGTGACTCCCATTCCACACGATCACTAAACTAGTGTAGTGTGAATTGGGTGTCCAGGCCCGAGGTGAAGTGAAGTGGAGGGTAGTTCCCTCCTCCAGTGAATCTCATGCTGCTTTGCTGCGGTCTCAGGCTGACTCTTGACTCTGGATTCAAGCTGCATAGGTACTATGACAGCATTGGTGCAAAGTACAACAGTTTTGCACTGACACTACAGGGTTGATTTTAACCCCGCCCGCTTGGCGGGAACGGTGCTGGCGGGAGGGTTAAGATGGTGGGGGGAGGGGGGTTCACACCGCGTTCCAGACACGTTCTCGCCCCCCCACCCCCCCCCCCCCCCACCATCTTAACTGACCTCAGATCGGGCATGGGGGGCCCACTTTACACGGAAGTGTCGTGGCCCGATGACATCATCGGCGCAGTGACCCATTTTAACTTAAAGTCTCGGGAGGCCCTCACGGCAGCAGGACCTGGCGGGAGGCAGCGGAGAGGCCAAAGTGATGATTTAAATTTTACTTAAATGTGGAATCCTTGTGGGCCAGTCGGAGCAGGAGTGCTCCTGCAGACCCCGCAAGAAGTCCTTGGACCTCTCCCTCAGGGCATCAGCATCCTTATTCAAACTCCCCCTCTCCAGCACTAACTTCATGACAGTGACCGTTTCCTTGTATCCCCAGTTGCCCTCAGTCTCCAGCCCCGATTTCTGCTCCCGTTCGCCGCCCCTGACGTCACTCCTGCTGGCTCTCGGGCAGGAGACTCTCCTGGATTATCGTAATGAGGCCCGGGAGTTAAAATGGCCCGGGCCTCATGCTGAAATCTCCGTAGGGGATCCCCTGGCCCGTGCCCCGCCTGTCCGACTCCCTCCCCAAGTTAAAACGCGACCTTTAAAAGTTTTAGAGTGAGTGCATTGGTGCTTTCTGTACTTTCACCACACACCTCATCTCATTCCCTCTCCTACCACAAGATGCAATTACAGTCCGGACTGCATTTGGAGGGCGCGCTTGCGCTAATGCCCGTGGTGGACGGTAAATGCATCTGAGTGAACCTAGACATCGTAGCAGAGCTAGACCTGATCTCACGTTAAACGCATCAGCTGATCGAAGCTGCCCGATGTCTCCACTTTCCGACTGCCTCCCGTAAAGTTAACCATTAACAGTGAGGACAGCTGACGGAAGCTGCCTGGAGTCTCCATTAGTGGTTCCCACCGTTAGGCAGTTGGAAAGTGGAGACTTCGGGCAGCTTCAATCAGCTGGTACAGTTAACATGAGATCAGGTCAACGTCTGTCACGATGTCTTGGTTCTATTTATGTCTCTGTGGTTCTAACTTCTGACTGTTTATGTTGCAAAGTGAGATGTTGATTGGATTCTGCAATAAAAATAATAATCAGCTTTTAAAAAGTCGGTAAGTACCAAAATGCACAAAATACAGTTCAAGCGGCACCTTTTTAACTGACGCCTACGGTGAAGGCAAATGGTTAGCGCTATTTGCCAGATATAGGCTGCCGTCCATTAAGCGGGAGGACAGTGTAAGTGGTGGGGACTGTATTGCAATAGATGACTCCGTACCGAGAGGAAGCTAATGATTAACCAGTCGATTTCTAGTACATGATGAAAATATAGACCTTCCATATTATATCAATAATACATATTACAGGCAGGATAACACACAGACTGGAATGTGTCACAAGGTGGTGAAACATTGGGCAGTTCAAATGGCATTGTAAATGACAAGAGGTTATCTTTATTGTATGAACCGTGAGATAGCCCATGTATTAGGAACACAGCCTGTGTTACCCTTATTATAGACAAAGCTCGTTGGACTAGCTTTATTCTATTTTTAATTGGACTACTTTTTTTTGCTGGTGGGAGGTATCATGGTGGGTGGAGACACCTAATTTGGACTCATGCTAAGGCATCATGTGAACTAAACTGGAGGGTTTTATTTCCCTGAATGTTACCGGAAACATATCCTTTACATAATATATATAATCTCAGGGTTCTGATGATATTTGCAAATCACAAACCTCCTGATCACAATCTACGATTGGAACTCTTTGATTAAGTTACAATCCTTAATTGCAGTCCAATCCTCGATTTTAAAATTCTTATCCTTGCTTTCAAATCCCTCCACGGCCTCGCCCCTTCCTATATCTGGAACCTCCTCCAACCCTACAACCCTCAGAGATCTCTGCGCTCCTCTAATTCTGGCCTCTTGCGATTTTCATCGCTCCATCATTGGCAGCCGTGCCTTCAGCTGCCTAGGCCCTGAACTCTGGAATTCCCTCTTTAAACCTTTCCGCCTCTCTACCTCTCTCTCCTCCTTTAATATGCTCCTTAAAACCTACCTCTTTGACCAAGCTTTTGGCCACCTGTCCTAATATCTCCTTATGTGGCTCGTCACCAAATTTTGTTTGATAATGCTCCTGCGAAGCGCCTTGCGATGTTTTAAACATTAAAGGCACGATATAAATGCAAGTTGTTGTTGTTGCACGTGTGTGTCTGTGTGTGTTGAAGTTGATTGTCAATATGTTCATTAAATATGACTGCTGAGAGATGCTCATCCCCTCTTCCCGGGATCCTCACACTCTGTTGTAACTGCAGCATTGCTAAGACTGCGATTCTCAAAGGGAGTGCTAGTGCAGGGAGTGAGTGGAAGACTTGAGGTAGCACTGAAGCAGAGCTGAAGGAGTCCTCCCTGATTTTATTTTAGCTCTGCTTCCTTCAAGAGTTCTACTCCGTGTCGAGACTCCCTTTGAGATTGTTGGCAATGCTGAAACAGTGACCATCAACTCTGACATATTGGGGCTTAAACCAGTGACCTATCGTTACACAGCATTGAGACTGAGGGTTCAACACATTGTGCGCCTGTGTTCTTATATAACTTTTAGAAACAGAACCATTTTTATTTTTCCTGAATGACTAGCAACTCTTTCCTTTTGTTATTGCGGGGGGCTGAAATTTTGAATAACCTGGCTACCAAAATATTACTTGAGCTACTACTTCAAACTGTTAGCCAGTCTTTCACCATGTGGACATCATTACTTTGAAAAATAACTGCTGCGATTTCCATGTGTTAAAAACGTGTTCTAGTACATAATTTTTGGTGATTACAGAGGACCTTCGTTGTTACAATAATGAATCTTCAGCCTTCAGAAGGTTACATCAGACTGCAATACATTACACTTTTACTACACAGAGATTATTACTTTACTTAAAAGTATGGCCCCAGTTATTAGTTCACAGTTTGTATCCCTCTGCAGGGTATTTTTGCTTTTGAAATAAAAACCATCCAAACCATTTTACGTCTGTGAGACATTAAAAGTCACAGTTTGTTCAGATTAACTTCAACACAGTTAAGTGTTTTAATTCATTCAATGTTGAGTTTCTTGAGGATGACATTTCTGGAGCAACACTGGGACCTAGTTTTGCTTTTTGCTCTAACTTTTCCCACAAGTTCCGACTATAGTGTGGGAAAATGAAGAAGTTCCAAATCTTTTGAATGTCAGGCTTATTCTGTTTAAAATATTTGTTTTACGAAAATGTGTTCATTATTTCTTTCAGAGCCCCTCCGTATCACTAGAGAGCATATAATCATTTCAGTACCAGTACTGAGGGAGCACTGTGGAAGAAAGAAGAAGAAAAAAGGACGACTTGCATTTATATAGTGCCTTTCACGACCTCAGGATGTCCCAAAGCCAATGAAGTGATTTTGAAGTGCAGTCACTGTTATAATGTAGGAAACGCAGCAGCCAATTTACGCACAGGAAGGTCCCACAGACAGCAATGAAATAAGTGACTCTTAAACTGTTTTAGTGATGTTGGTTGAGGGACACCGGGGGAGAAGTCCCCTGCTCTTCTTCAAACTAATGCCATGGGATCTTTTACGTCCACCTCAAAGGGCAGACGAGGCATCAGTTTAAGATCTCATCCAAAAGACGGCTCCTCCGACAGTGCAGCACTCCCTCTGTACTGCACTGAAGCTTCAGCTTAGATTTTGTGCTCAAGTCTCCTGCCTCTATATAGTTCAGTAGTTACGTCCTCAGTATTGCTCATCTTTCTGGACGTAAAAGATCCAGTGATGCTTTTTAATGAAAAACAGGAAGTTCTACTAATGGCTTAACCAGCATTCCTCCTTCAGCTAACACTAACCAAAAGCAAATTATCTGTTTGTTTGTCATTCACATGATCTTGCAGTGCACTAAACAGCTGCCTTGTTTGCCTACATAGCAACAGTGACTGCACATCAAATTCCATCAGTTGTAATATGTTTTGGGATGTCCTGATGGTATAAAAGGCACCGTATAAATGCAATTGTTTCCTTCTTCATGACCCCAATAATTATTCCTATCTCAGTTTGACCAGCCCAGTGAACATCTTTTTTCATCATTTTTTCCCAAGTTATTTTTGTTTTACCTTCTTATGACGTCTCCTCTTGTACAGCATGATGTGGAGATGCCGGTGATGGACTGGGGTTGACAATTGTAAACAATTTTACAACACCAAGTTATAGTCCAGCAATTTTATTTTAAATTCACAAGCTTTCGGAGGCTTCCTCCTTCCTCAGGTAAATGTCAGGAACTCCTTGAAGCCTACGCATTTATAAATCACAGAACAATACATGGTGATTACAGACAGCCTTTGCAACTTCCCGTTGCCAAGGCAATCACCGTGTTCAGACAGAGAGGTGTTACCTACAGAACCCCCGAATATACATTCAACAAAAAAAACAAACAGGAAAAAAAAACAGAGAGAGACAGGCAGAAACATCCGGAAGGCAGAGAAAGCCAGCAAATGACCCGTTATATTAAAAACAGATAGCTTTTGTTCGCTGGTGGGGTTACGTGTAGCGTGACATGAACCCAAAATCCCGGTTGAGGCCGTCCTCATGGGTGCGGAACTTGGCTATCAATTTCTGCTCGACTATTTTGCGTTGTCGTGTGTCTCGAAGGCCGCCTTGGAGTACGCTTACCCGAAGGTCGGTGGCTGAATGTCCCTGACTGCTGAAGTGTTCTCCGACTGGGAGGGAACCCTCCTGTCTGGCGATTGTTGCGCGGTGTCCGTTCATCCGTTGTCGCAGTGTCTGCATGGTCTCGCCAATGTGCCATGCTCTGGGGCATCCTTTCCTGCAACGTATGAGGTAGACAACGTTGGCCGAGTCACAGGAGTATGAACCATGCACCTGGTGGGTGGTGTCCTCTCGTGTGATGGTGGTATCTGTGTCGATGATCTGGCATGTCTTGCAGAGGTTACCGTGGCAGGGTTGTGTGGTGTCGTGGACGCTGTTCTCCTGAAAGCTGGGTAATTTGCTGCGAACGATAGTCTGTTTGAGGTTGGGTGGCTGTTTAAATGCGAGTAGTGGAGGTGTGGGGATGGCCATAGCGAGGTTTTTTTTTTCCTGTTTGTTCCCTTCGTTAAATTTATACTCGGGGGTTCTGCAGGCAACACCTCTCTGTCTGAACACGGCGAACGCCCCGGCAACGGGCAGCCGCAAAGGCCGTCTGCAATCACCATGTATTGTTCTGTGATTTATAAATGCGTAGGCTTCGAGGAGTTCCCGACATTTACCTGAGGAAGGAGGAAGCCTCCGAAAGCTTGTAGATTCCAAACAAAATCGTTGGACTATAACTTGGTGTTGCAAAATTGTTTACAAATGTCAACCCCAGTCCATCACCGGCATCTCCACATCATCAATATCATTTGGTTTAGAATAGTTATGGAAAAGGACAAGGAGCAATCAAATGTGAAAATGCTTAACTGGAGGAGTTAATTGGATGGAAAATGCCCTCCTCCAGTTAAGCATTTTCACATTTGATTGCTCCTTGTCCTTTTCCATAACTATTCTAAACCAAATGATATTGATGATGTGGAGATGCCGGTGATGGACTGGGGTTGACATTTGTAAACAATTTTGCAACACCAAGTTATAGTCCAACGATTTTGTTTGGAATCTACAAGCTTTCGGAGGCTTCCTCCTTCCTCAGGTAAATGTCGGGAACTCCTCGAAGCCTACGCATTTATAAATCACAGAACAATACATGGTGATTGCAGACGGCCTTTGCGGCTGCCCGTTGCCGGGGCGGTCGCCGTGTTCAGACAGAGAGGTGTTGCCTGCAGAACCCCCGAGTATAAATTTAACGAAGGGAACAAACAGGAAAAAAAAAACCTCGCTATGGCCATCCCCACACCTCCACTACTCGCATTTAAACAGCCACCCAACCTCAAACAGACTATCGTTCGCAGCAAATTACCCAGCTTTCAGGAGAACAGCGTCCACGACACCACACAACCCTGCCACGGTAACCTCTGCAAGACATGCCAGATCATCGACACAGATACCACCATCACACGAGAGGACACCACCCACCAGGTGCATGGTTCATACTCCTGTGACTCGGCCAACGTTGTCTACCTCATACGTTGCAGGAAAGGATGCCCCAGAGCATGGCACATTGGCGAGACCATGCAGACACTGCGACAACGGATGAACGGACACCGCGCAACAATCGCCAGACAGGAGGGTTCCCTCCCAGTCGGAGAACACTTCAGCAGTCAGGGACATTCAGCCACCGACCTTCGGGTAAGCGTACTCCAAGGCGGCCTTCGAGACACACGACAACGCAAAATAGTCGAGCAGAAATTGATAGCCAAGTTCCGCACCCATGAGGACGGCCTCAACCGGGATTTTGGGTTCATGTCACGCTACACGTAACCCCACCAGCGAACAAAAGCTATCTGTTTTTAATATAACGGGTCATTTGCTGGCTTTCTCTGCCTTCCGGATGTTTCTGCCTGTCTCTCTCTGTTTTTTTTTCCTGTTTGTTTTTTTTGTTGAATGTATATTCGGGGGTTCTGTAGGTAACACCTCTCTGTCTGAACACGGTGATTGCCTTGGCAACGGGAAGTTGCAAAGGCTGTCTGTAATCACCATGTATTGTTCTGTGATTTATAAATGCGTAGGCTTCAAGGAGTTCCTGACTTGTACAGCAGGCAGCATTCCTTCCAATGGCATTCATATCTGGCTGCTAAGAGACGCATGAGGCAAGACTATTGGAAGCAGTAAAGCGGGTAGGGTGTTGATGTAAGACCTGTGCGCACTACTTTCTGGAGACTATGGAGTAACCATGTGAGCTTGTCAAGTTCCAGGAAGTGAGTGAGCTAGTGATTTCTACCAAAGTTACTTTGCTTCCAGTGACCCTGATGAAGAAATGATGAGTCATCCTCCAATTTTATATCCCAACCGGGAGCACCTTCCAAACATGAGATTGTGAATTCAGGAACTCACTGGAGTCGATTTTGACTGCCTCTCACTGGGTGGGCGTTAATGGGAGGGTAATAACCTCCAACTGGGGTTGGTAGCCTTAATGCCCCCGTTACCACCGGCGACGTGGCCGGCTCCATTTTAAAAGGGGACCTACCGCCAGGCGTCCAAAGCGCTCACCTGATTCAGGCAATAGGCCCCTTCTAATTTGGAAAACGCGATCCGACGCCATTAATAGGACCCTGATTGCCATTTTAGGTCGGAGCTGGTCGGAGCCTGTGGTGGGAACATTCCAACCAGTTCCATGGGCGACGGAACCAAAGAGGCCCGGCCAAAGGTAAGCATCCAATTGTTTTTATGGGCCCCAGAGGAGCAGGAGTGAACCTTTGGGGCCCACAAAAATAATCTGGGCCACTGCCGAACCGGGATCTCCACCCTCTGCGATCGGAACCCCTCTCCCCACTGCATCTTAGCTTGTTGGCGGCAACTCTGGCCCGATGTTGAGGCTTCAATCCAGTGAGTTCCATCGCGACGCCTGTTTGGCGCCCTGCAGCTCACCTACCAAATTTTTAAATGAGGCCGCAGCCTCATCATGGTGAGGGCCTCTTCGCCGGTCAGCCGCCATAGAGTTGAAATTTACCCCATTGTGTGAAGAAACCTATATCATAGAATCACAGGTCGCTAAATTGGGCGGTGTAGCGCCCGTTGTTTCGGCGCTACACGGCCTCTCCGACATCCAAGGTGGCGTCTTGGATGCGCACACATGTTTCCTGCGTGACGTGCGCCAGACGCCACCTTGGTATAGGAGTTTGCGCAGACGCAGATAACGAACGCTGGAATCATGTAAAGTAGGGAGAAAATGGCTTCAATCAGTGTGCAATGCTGATTTAAAGTGATAGACACCATTTTGGGACTTAACGCTCAACTCAATGGACAGTCTTAACCCTGACCATCTGAACGTGCCTTGGAGTGCCTGGAGGAGTCCCCAACGGCGCAATTTAAAGGGACCATGCACGATTTACAGGTTAGTGGCTGGATTATTGCTTCTGGCTGCCGAGACATTTGTAACTGTTTTTGGAGGTCTCCTACATTTGAATACTAGGACACGGGGACATAGCCTAACATTTAGAGCCAGGACGTGCAGGAGTGAAGTTAGGAAATGCTTCTACACACAAAGGGTGGGAGATGTTTGGAACGCTCTTCTACAGATGGCAGTTGATGCTAGCTCACTTGTGAATGTTAAATCTGAGATTGATAGATTTCTGTGAACAGGCTCGAGGTGCTAAATGCCACTGCCACTTGCTGCCTCTTGATATGTGCCACCTTCTCCTGCAAGAAAGCGGGATGTGCGCCTGGGTGATGTGCCTGTCATGGTTGAATAGCTGCCAGTGTGTGTGGCCTGTGAGCTGTGGGTGGGCGACTTGAAACATTGGTAATGTGTAAGGGTGAGAGGAATTATCTGATTGGAAGAGTTGAGTACTGATGGAAAGAGTTTATTGGTATGTGGGGGATGGGGCAGTTGGTAGGAGACGCCACTTGACAGTTGACCTCACTCACCTTGCCCACTCATGTCAAAACATTGAACTTCTTCCTGCACTGCATTCATGTTCATGATGTTGTGCACCTGGCATTGACTTCATCCCTCGCTGCCTCCCACTGCCTTTTGTGTATATGACTGGAGGGCCTCTTGCCTCCCCCTGCGGATATAGGATGTCCCTCCATCTGTCCACCTCTTGCACCCAAGGTCTGTAGTGCATCAGCAGAGAACCTTGGTGCATGCGCTCTCGCAGGCCTGGTACAAACTCGGATCGGCAGATTGGTGAGGTCTGGTGTGCAGATTGGAGGATGTAGGATTTAGTAGTGCGCAACCTTTATTCAATGTTTTCACATAACTCACCAGTGTGTAAACATAGGAATGGGATCGGCATCTGTGTTTTACGTGTGTGATGTCTGATCTCTGTACAAACTCCATGCAGGTAGTAGACTGTTATTTTCAGCAAATAACAGGCACCAGCTACCTTTAAGAGATTTCTAAGAAACATCCTCCCTTTAAGAGATGGAGCTCCCTCTGGTGGTGGGAAGTGCAAATTGCATTCATTCCACGTGCAAGGCCTGGAAAGGAACGCCGATTGCAGGTAAGCGCTCCCTTGGGTCCAAACTTGCGTCTTGCCTGCCCAGGATCCGTCGGGCATGGGATGTTAGCGCATTGCGTTACCACCACCCAAAACGGACCCTTATCGAAATTTTCCCCCATAGAGTCTTACAGCACAGAAGGAGGCCATTCGGCCCATCATGCCTGTGCCGGCCCTTTGAAAGAGCTATTTCAATTAGTCCCACAATCCCCTGCTCTTTCCCCATAGCCCTGCAATTTTTTTCCTTTTCAAGTAAATATCCCAATTCCCTTTTGAAATTTATTATTGAACCTGCTGCCACTTCCCTTTCAGGCAGTGCATTCCAGATCGTAACAACTCGTTGCGTAAAAAAAAATTCTCCTCATCTCACCACTGGATTTTTTGCCAATTATCCTAAATCCGTGTCTTCTGGTTATCGACCCTCCTGCCTGTGGAAACAGTTGCTCCCTACCTACTCTATCAAAACCCTTCATAATTCTAGCCTATTTCCTACCATTTTGTCGTAAAGTATGGTAGTGCATCATCATTATACATTGCAATGCAGTCAGTGATTACATCAGTGTTAATGGACAAGTCACTTATTTTGGCTGATCAGAACTGTACCATATTTAAGAACAATGGCATTTTAATTCCTCAGGACCATATAGAGAAGCAAAACTATAAAGTGTCAGATAAAACAACAGCGGATGAAATTCATTGTGGTTAGAAGCATAAAGTACTGTCCAACAGGAAGAAAATCGAGCAGAAAACTGGTTGTCAACATAAGAACATAAGAACATAAGAAATAGGAGCAGGAGTAGGCCAATCGGCCCCTCGAGCCTGCTCCGCCATTCAATAAGATCATGGCTGATCTGATCCTAACCTCAAATCTAAATTCATGTCCAATTTACTGTCCGCTCCCCGTAACCCCTAATTCCCTTTACTTCTAGGAAACTGTCTATTTCTGTTTTAAATTTATTTAATGATGTAGCTTCCACAGCTTCCTGGGGCAGCAAATTCCACAGACCCACTACCCTCTGAGTGAAGAAGTTTCTCCTCATCTCAGTTTTGAAAGAGCAGCCCCTTATTCTAAGATTATGCCCCCTGGTTCTAGTCTCATCCATCCTTGGGAACATCCTTACCGCATCCACCCGATCAAGCCCCTTCACAATCTTATATGTTTCAATAAGATCGCCTCTCATTCTTCTGAACTCCAATGAGTAGAGTCAAAATAACTAAGGATGAATTTCAAAAAGGTATTAATAGGCCCAGTGATTAAATCAATCACTGCAGATCAGCAATCAATAAAGTAAACAGAGTACACACTGGAGGAAGGCATAGTGAAACTAAACAGTGTCCTGGTCAGACTATGCCTTCGGCACTGTGTCCAGTTCTGGTCACAAGGGAGACCTTCAAGTCATGGAGGCAATGTAGGGACAAGTCACAAGGCTGATCCTTAACATCTGAGGACTAGGTTATGAGGAAAGCCTGGAGAAACCTGGTCCTGACAGAATTGAAGAGATGCCTTTAACGTAGTAAAATTTCCCAGTCGCTTCACAGGAGCATAACCAGACAAAATTTGACACCGAGCCACACAAAGAGATATTAGGAGAGGTGACCAAAAGCTTGGTCAAAAAGGGAGGTTTTAAGGAACGTCTTAAAGGAGGAAAGAGAGACGGAGAGGTTTAGGGAGGGAATTCCAGAACTTAGGGCCTAGGCAGCTGAAGGCACGGCCGCCAATGGTGGAGCGATTAAAATCGGAGATGCTCAAGAGGCAAGAATTGGTGGAGTGCAGAGGCCTCGGAGAGTCGTCGGGTTAAAGGAGCAAAGGAAATCGGGAATATGCAAGAGGCCAGAATTAGAGGAGTGCAGAGATCGCGGAGGGTTGTAGGGCTCGAGGAGGTTACAGAGATAGGGAGGGGTGAAGCCAGAGAGGGATTTGAACACAAGGATGAGAATTTAAAAATTGAGACATTGCCAGACGGGGAGCCAATGTAGGTCAGCGAGCACAGGGGTGATGGGTGAACGGAACTTGGTGCGAGTTAGGATACGGGCAGCAGTTTTGGATGAACTCAAGATTATGGAGGGTGGAAGATGGGAGGTCAGCCAGGAGAGCATTGGAATAGCTGAGTCTGGCCATAACAAAGGCATGGATGAGGGCTGAGGCAGTGGCTGAGATGGGCGATGTTACGGAGGTGGAAGTAGGCGGTCTTGCTAAGATAGTGAACAGTATAGAAAAAATAGATGCAGAACAATATTTCAGGTTAAACCATGACAGTTTCACAGTGGGAAAGGGCACAAACTAGCAAAAAGGAAGTTTAACACTGATGTCAGGAGATTGTTTCACAGAACTATTTTTAAGGCTGAGTTAGATAGATTCCTGATTAACAAGGGAGTCAAAGGTTATAGTAGGTAGACGGGAAAGTAGGGTTGAGGTCGCAATCAGATCAGCCATGATCTTATCAAATGGCAGAGCAGGCTCGAGGGGCCGAATGGCCTACTCTTGCTCTTAATTCGTATGTTCGTATTTACGGGGCGGCAGGGAGAGTGCGTGGGTGGCCGATAGTGGCCTAAGAGCCCAGCAAGGCCAGGGATACGGAGGTCCTGCCAAATTTAATGGCAGGACCTCATTAACATTTTTCAGCTCCGTTTCCCAGTCGGCGGCCGACCAAATGTACGGCCTGGCCGGTGGGTGAGAGGCAGGAGGCCGCAGGCGGGGGGGTCTTGGGGACTGTCACTGGCAATCTGGGGTTCGGAGAGGCCCGGCGATCGGGTGGTGGGAGAGAGCCTGTGATCGGGAGGGGGGATAGGCCCGTGATCGGGGCTGGGGGTGGAGGGGGCGGATAGAGAGCCCGCAATCAGGAGGGCTGGGGGAGGGAGGCTGGCGGTCAACACTGGTGGAGGTCGAAGGTTTCCTTGTGTGGCCAGGGAGGAGCACTCCTGCTTCTCCTGCCCACAAAGAGTGCTGAAAGAGGCACTTATCCTGTGGAGCCGGTAGCTCCTGCACCCTTTCACTGCCAGGTCTCCCGACCCCTGGGAAACCCAGACCGAATCAGTCAATTTTAAATCGGGCTCCCAATTGCACTGTGGGAGCCCAATTTAAATCTGTTAATTAAGTGTCCCGCCTCCCCATGGCGAGACACTCAGATGTCCCAACATCCACCGTCGTAAAAAAGTTGTGTTGGGGTCGCATTCCTGGTATTTAACTGTTTAATTACCCCCCCTGACCCTCTCCCGTCCATTGTGGGGGGGGGGGGGGGTTAATAGCGAGGTCAAAAAGTCTACTGTATAACGACAGAGCTAACCAGACTAGAAGGGCCAAGCAGATAAGTGAAGGTGATTGATGGTTTATGAAGCAGAGCCCCAAGTTGGGCATTAAAGTAAAGTCTCTCCTGTGTACACTCATAGCTCAAATATGGAACGTGTCTGCATCATATCTGGGTTTCATCCAGTGTTGATATAACGAATATGAGGTCACAAGCTCAGATTAATTATCTGTGTAATTAGTGTTAGATCAGTAGTTTTGTAAACCTCATGCCAAACTAATAGTTGGCTGGCTTGGCAGTTTCCTTGTCAGAAGAAAAAATTGCAAACAAAAAGCTTACAGCAAGCAATATGTTGTTTCATTAATATCATGAAAAAAATTACAGTAAACATGGATCTTGATTTGCAATTACTTCTTCAAAATTTCACTTGGCCTTCAGAAGTCTGACTTAAACTGATTTGTTGGACCTTTACTCACAGATTATTGAGTTCTTTCTCATATTGCCATGACTGGACAAATTAACTCTCAATAATTAATGAGCTTTACTTAACGAAGGCATCGTTGGCCTGTTCTGGAGGCTTCTGTGGCCCTACTGGAAAAAGACAAGTGAGTTCTTCCAGTGTCCTGGCCAACATTCCACCCTAAAAAAAACCCCAGATTAACTGTATATTCGTCCCATTGCTGACTGCAGGATATTGCTGGAATTTCTGCTGTTTGTCTACAAACCAACATTCACTACATTCCAAAAGTAATTGATTGTGTGCAATACTTTGAGATGTCTCTACATGATATGACACGGTATGTATGGTAACATGTTAGTGTTTTAAGCAGAAGACCATTGATCTATCTACCTTAGCCTTCCAAAAACCTCCCATCAACATTCCTTATATGATTCTAGAGCAAATCGGCATGAATAGAATTTAAAGCGGGTCTTGGAATGGGTTACAATCCTGGCAGGTGCATGGGGAAGTTCTCCGGCTATCCTGGGAATTCTGCCCAGTAATGCCTCACCGCAACTTGATCCAGTGAAAGCTGGGGCAAGTTCCTTGGAGGTCTTTGGGAAGGCCTCAGAAGATTGACAGGCAAAGGCCATTGATCCTGGCCATAGTTCTTTGATCTGGTAAGTGTCTCATGGGAACTCTTGGATGAGCACTTCCAGGCATGGGCGGCCCATTCTGGCTGTTCAAGTCTCCCCGGAATTGGGGACTTGGTCTGCAACCATCAAGTTGGGTGGTCATGAGGTGTGCTGCACTGTACTCGTGCTGAGTGGAACCATCGGGCTTTTGGCCCTGGAGTGTTTATGATTTCAGCAGAAATAGTAAACGGAGGCCAATCTTCATAAACAAGGTTTCCTTGGTTGCTCATGTGTCCCTCATGAGTCCCTCGTAAAGTTCTCAGTGAAGAAATGTTTGGTTCTTTTAATTATTGTAAAATCAGAACTGTTGTGCATCAGTAATATTTCACTTAGTATCAAATTGGCTTTTTGAATAAATTTATTGTGGTAATAGATTACCAGTGATTGCAATAGTAATGACCATAATTAGTGATGTAAATTGGTAGCAGACGAAGAGTCCTTTAGGTACCATTTGCAAGTAGTGCTGGAATCCTGTCAAGCTGAAAGTGCAGTTTGACTGTGTTGTTATAATTCCTTTTAAATGGTGCAAAAAATTGCAACCTGAATGTGAAATAAGCCACAGAATCCCTTCAGAAGATTTTTATTGATTCTTCTTTCTCCTTCTTAAATTCGTCCAGTATGAAGGACAAGGGGTTTGACGGGATATGGGAACAGGGTGGGTTAATGCAATTAGGACTATTTGCTCACATGGAGGGTAAACGCTGACATGGGCTGTTTGGCCCGAATGGCCTGCTTCTGTCTTGTAACTTCGATGATTTCTAGCTTGAGACGGTTGACGAGCACTATTTGAGAGAACTGATTTGTGAAATATACCAGTGAAGCCCTTTGTTTCCTGGGAGGACGGTTTTAATTTTATTTTGTCACTGAGATTTTTTAAAATTAACTTTCGAAAAGTACGGTGTAAATATCAGAATATATAAGCTGAGAAAACCCACTCTATTATTTCTGGATGAATGCTTAATATGTTCACATGCAATTACTTTGCTATCTTAAGAGACATATTAACCTACCTAAAATAAATTGCTTAATTCTTCTGTTAAAATAGCAAAGTAATTTCATACAGTTCATATTCGTACAGTGATATGTTAGTGTAATTTTTAGGCTCTAGCACTGGTTAACTTGATTCCATTCAGCTACCTTCCATCTTAAAACACCATCCTTGTGCAATCACTTCCATAGCTTTCCTTTCAGCCGTGGCTCAGTGGTAGCCGAGTCAGAAGGTCGTGGGTTCAAGCCCCACTTCAGAGCCTTAAGCATATAATCTTGAGTGACACTCCCTCAGTAGTGAGGGAGTGCTGCACAGTTGGAGGTGCCATCTTTCGGATGGGTTATTAAACTCTCTCAAGTAGACATAAAAGATCCCATGGCACTATTTGAAGAAGAGCAGAGGAGTTTTCCCGGTGTCCTGGCCAATATTTATACCTCAATCAATGTCATTAAAAAAATTAGTGGCCATTATCTCATTCATGCTTGTGGGACTTTGTTATGTGCAAATTGGCTGCTGCATTTCCTACATTATATCAGTGACCACACTTCTAAAGTATTTCATTGGCTGTAAAGCGCTTTGGGACATCTTGAGGTCATGAAAAGTGCAGTATGAATGCAAGTTCTTTCTTCAACATGGTTTTATGAAAGGGAAATCGTGTTCGACAAATCTATTAGAGTTTTTTGAGGCTGTAACTAACAGGGTAGATTGAGGGGAACCAGTGGATGTAGTATATTTGGATTTTCAAAAGTCATTCGATAAGGCGTCACACAAAAGGTTGTTGCACAAGATAAGGGCTCATGGGGTTGGGGGTAATATAATAGCATGGATAGCGGATTGGTTAACGGACAGAAAACAGAGAGTAGGAATAAACGGGTCATTTTCAGGTTGGCAGGCTGTAACTCGTGGGGTGCCGCAAGGATCAGTGCTTGGGCCTCAGCTATTTACAATCTATATTAATGACTTAGATGAAGGGACCGAGTGTAATGTATCCAAGTTTGCTGTGATACAAAGCTAGGTGGGAAAGTAAGCTGTGAGGAGGACACAAAGAGTATGCAAAGGGATATAGGCAGATTAAGTGAGTGGGTGAGAAGGTAGCAGATGGAGTGTAATGTGGGGAAATGTGAGGTTATTCACTTTGGAAGGAAGAACAGAAAAACAGAATATTTTTTAAATGGTGAGAAACTATTAAATGTTAGTGTTCATAGAGATTTGGGTGTCCTTGTACACGAAACACAGAAACTTAACATGCAGGTACAGCAAGCAATTAAGAAGGCAAATGGAATGTTGGCCTTTAATGCAAGGGGGTTGATGTACAAGAGTAAGGAAGTCTTGTTACAATTGTACAGGGCTTTGGTGAGACCACACCTGGACAGTTTTGGTCTCCTTACCTAAGGAGGGATATACTCGCCTTGGAGGGGGTGCAACGAAGGTTCACTAGATTGATTCCTGGGATGAGAGGGTTGACCTATGAGGAAAGATTGAGTAAAATGGGCCTATACTCTGGAGTTTAGGAGAATGAGAGGTGATCTCACTGAAACATATAAAATTCTTAGAGGGCTTGACAGGGTAGATGCAGAGAGGCTGTTTCCCCTGGCTGGAGAATCTAGAACTGGGGGGTAGAGTCTCAGGATAAGGGGTCGGCCATTTAGGACTGAGATGAGGAGGAATTTCTTCACTCAGAGGGTTGTGAATCTTTGGAATTCTCTACCCCAGAGGGCTGAGGATGCTCAGTCATTGAGTGTATTCAAGACTGAGATCGATAGATTTTGGACTCTAAGGGAATCAAGGGACATGGGGATCGGGCAGGAAAGTGGAGTTGAGGTCGAAGATCAGCCATGATCTTATTGAATGGCGGAGCAGGCTCGAGGGGCCGTCTGATGTATTCCTGCTCCTATTTCTTATGTTCTTATGTTCTTATTATGTAAACTGGGCTGTGAGCAGAGAATTAGAGAACCCAACTTCAAAATTAGCAAGATTTAAAGAATCTTCTCCCCCCATCCCACCCCACCCATGCATTGGATATATAAAGCAGGCCATTCAGCCCCTTTAGCCTGTTCCACCACTCAATTAGATCATGGCTGATCTGTACCTCAACCCCATTTATCTGACTTTGCTTCATATCCCTTGCTACCCTTACCTAGCAAAAATCTATTGAACTTTGTCTTAAAAGCTTCAGTTGACCCAACATTCACAGCCTTTTGCGGGAGTGAGTTCCAAATTTCTATTACCCTCTGTGTGAAGAAATTTCTTGATTGAAATCTTCCTGATTTCACTTGTGAATGGCCTGATTCTTATTTTTAAGATTATGCCTCCTTGTTCTGGGTTCCCCCACTAGAGCAAATAGTGTCTCTCTATTTATCCTATTAAATTCTTTTATCATTTGAAACACCTCTATTAGATCACCCCACAATCTACTATAGTCAAGGGAATACAAGCAAAGTTTATGCAACCTGTCCTCATAATTTAACCCTTTTAGTCTTGGTATCATTCTGGTGAATCTGTGCTGCACCCCCTCCAAGGCCAGTATATCCTTCTTGAGATGTGGTGCCCAAATCAAGAACAACAACTTTCATTTATATAGCGACTTTAACATAATAAACGTCCCAAGGCGCTTCACAGGAGCGTTAATAAACAAAATGTGGTACCGAGCCACATAGGAAATATTAGGACAGGTGACCAAAAGCTTGGTCAAAGAGGTAGGTATTAAGGAGCGTCTTAAAGGAAGAGAGAGAGAGGTAGAGAGGCGGAGACGTTTAGGGAGGGAATTCCAGAGCTTAGGGCCTAGGCAGCTGAAGGCACGGCCGTCAATGGTGGAGCGAATAAAATCGGAGATGCTCAAGAGGCAAGAATGGGTGGAGCACAGAGGTCTCGGAGGGTTGTTGGGCTGGAGGAGGTTACAGAGATAGGGAGGGGCGAGGCCATGGAGGGATTTGAAAACAAGGATGAGAATTTTAAAATTGAGGTGCTCCCGGACCGGGAGCCAATGTAGGTCAGCGAGCACAGGGGTGATGGGTGAACGGGACTTGGTGCGAGTTTAGGATACAGGTAGCAGAGGTTTGGATGAGCTCAAGTTAATGGATGGTGGAAGATTGGAGGCCAGTCAAGAGAGCATTGGAATAGTCAAGTCTAGAGGTAACAAAGGCATGGATGAGGGTTTCAGCACTAGATGAACTGAGGCAGGTGCAGAGACAGGTGATGTTACGGAGGTTGAAGTAGGCGGTCTTGGTGATGGGGTGGATATGTGATCGGAAGCTCATCTCAGAATGCGGAACTCCAGTTGGGGTCAAACCAGGGCTCTATACAACTGAAGCACAACTTCATTCCCTTTTTATTACAGCCCCGTTGAGATAAAGGCCAACATTCCATTAGCCTTTTTGATTGCTTTTTGCCCTGTCTATTATCTTTTAGTGATTTGTGCACCTGGCCAACCTTTACTCCTCCACAGTTCCTAGTTTCTAGCCATTTAGAAAATATTCCGGTTTGTCTTTCTTGGATCCAAGGTGGATGACCTAACACATTCCCACATTGAACTCCATTTGCCACAGTTTCACCCACTCATTTTATGTCACCTATGTCCCTTTGTAACTTCCTGCTCCCATCTGCACTACTTACTGTGCCTCCCAACTTAGTGTCATCTGCAAACTTTGATGTACAAGTCATTGATAAATATCCTTCACCCAATTCATTGATAAATATGGTGAAAAGCTGAGGCCTCAGTACAGATCCCTGGGGAACACCACTTGTCACATTCCGCCAATCAGAGTAGCTACCCTTTATCCCCACTTTCTGTCTCCTATCTCCCGACCAATTTCCGTCCCGTGGCATAAAGTCGCCTCCAATTCCGTGCGCTTTCATTTTTGCTGCTAATCTCATGTGTGGCACCTTGGCAAATGCCTTCTGGAAGTCCGTACAGACAACATCTATTGACACTCCGTTGTCCACCAAGTGACTTCCTCAAAAAATTAAACTAAATTAGTCAGGCATGACTTACCCTTCACAAATCCATGTTGACTCTCTCTAATCAGCTCAAGTCTGTCCAAGTGCTCAAACACTCCATCCCTATTCACAGATTCTAGTAATTTCCCCACAATTAATTAGGTTGTGAGGCTAGACAGGTCAGCTGGAGTTTCACTCAGTTGTCCTTGGGCTTCGGCAGCAGTCTGGCAGAACCTTCACTCTGGAGATTAAGTAAATTGAGCAGAGTGAGACTGGCCAAATAGCACAAGTCCCTGAGGAAAGAAAGGGGTTGACGATCCAAAATTGTCTTTTCTCATTCTGTATTTTCTTATGTTCTTATTAATATCCCATTTGCTTTGAGTAATGCCACAGAGACCTCGCACCACTAAAATTGCCGGTTACTATGAAAGCACAGAATTTGTGACAATTTGCAACTTTTTCCGCAAGGCAATGGGAGTTGCAACTGTTTAAAAAGGAATTGAAATTGCCCCCAAGAGAAACCAAAATGCAAATTCTGAAGTCATTTCTTTCATTACATCATTCACTCCTCTCTGTTTATTGTGAAGTTTCCTTAGCTGTTTCCTTAAAGT
Organism: Heptranchias perlo; assembly: GCF_035084215.1. NCBI lineage: Eukaryota > Metazoa > Chordata > Chondrichthyes > Hexanchiformes > Hexanchidae > Heptranchias > Heptranchias perlo. Next base: position 13,859,576 of record NC_090328.1, read on the forward strand.
CCTGTAGTCTCAATTGTCTTATTCAGGTTAAGGTTACCCAGTTGCCACGGCAACCATTTTCCCGATGAAAAGTTATGTACATATGAGGTAATCAAAGACGTGTTGGGGTGAAATTATTCTGTGCATTAGAGCTAACGTTCACTGGTCATTTTCCGTCTTTGTGCTCCAAGTAGGGAGCGTTGCGCATACCGGTAAGGCATATAGGAGATTTCAGTGTGTTGTGCTTCTCATCCTTGTGTTCAAATTGCTCCATGGCTTCGCTCCTCTCTATCTCTGTAACCGTCTCCAGCCCCACAACCCTCCCAGATCTCTGCGCTCCTCCATTTCCGGTCTCTTGCGCATCCCTGATTTCCTTCGCTCCATCATTGGCGGCCGCGCCTTCGGTCATCTAGGTCCATCATTCTAGAATTCCCTCCCTAAACCTCCCCGCCTCTCTACCTCTCCCTCCTCCTTTAAGTCGCTCCTTAAAACCCACCTCTTTGACCAAACTTTTGATCACCAGTCCTAATATTTCTTAATAAGGCTCGGTGAAAACTTTTGTCTGATAACACTCCCGTGAAGCACATTGGGATGTTTTACTACGTTAAAGGCGCTACATAAATGCAAGTTTTGTTGTGTGCATGATTCCCACCACTAGCTTTTGACAGCTGACGGTTCCCATCGGGAGTGCAAAGTTGCATAATTACTCCTTAAGTGTACATTAATGAATATTAATTTGATGTGGTAACATTACTGGAGTAAGTAGCACATTTTTTCCCACATTCCTAAAACTCATTCCTGGGCCTGAACCTGATTACTGCATGTTAATATACAAATTTGGTATAGGCCTTTCTTTTTTCTTCTTAAGGGACTGTTATGCACCAATTATATGTGAACCTGCAAATTTGCCCACCAACCCATCTCACATGAATGATATCCACCACAAAAGTTGTGTTAAAACAGCAGGGAGATTCGGCAGAGATCCTGTACAGGGAGGAGCAGAAGACTTTGGAAAGAGTGGCTCAGCTCATCAAGTACACAGCAGTATGTTGGGGGAGGAGGAGGAGGAGGAGGGTGAGTGGTAAAGGAAGGCTAGGAAAACCTGAGGCAACAGGAAGATGACTACCAAGGTTCACTGCTACCCTAGTCAGTGTGTTTGCCGCTGGCAACAAAGCTTGGACCTCACCAAGGAACACTCTATGAGGAGACTATGCTTCAGCCAGGAAGCCATGTCCTGAAGCCAGTCTTGCAACTTAGGAGCAACCTCAGCGCTGCATTGATGGTGGTGAAAAAAAATGATGAGAAGCATTCAACGTTTTTTGCCCCACGCTCCATCCAGGCAATGGGAGGAGATTCTGTAAGCATCATTTTAGCTTTGGGGTTCACCTCTGCATTACCTCAGGTCATAAAGTTCCTGTTTTGACTTGCTGGTGAACACATTATTACCAGTCCCCATATGCATTAGCAAACAGGGCAGGCCGATAGACATTTTTGAGCGATGTGGCATTCGCAGGGTATGAGGTGCAATTAACTGCACACATGTGGCCCTTCAACCACTTGTGCAACAAGTCATGGCAATTACCAACAGAAAAGTATACCACTCGATGAATATCCAAATGGTTTTGCTGAATTCTGCATATTTCTGCACAGTTTCCAGGAAGTGTTTATGATGTCCATATCTTAAGGAGACGATGGGATCCTTCCCTTATTCCAAGATAAAGACAAGTTAGAGAGTTCCTCTACAGACATATAGGTTACCTGCTCTAAACATATGAACATTGGAACAGGAGTAAACCATTCAGGCCCTTGAGCCATTCAATTAGATCATGGCTGATCCGTATCTTAACTCCATTTACCAGCCTTGGTTCCGTATCCCAAAACACCCTTGCCTAACCAAAATCTATCAATATCAGCCTTGAAATTTTCAATTGAGCCAAAGCCTCAACAGCTTTTTGAGGGGAGAGAGTTCCAGATTTCCACTACTCTTTGTGTGAAGAAGTGCTTCCTGACATCATCCCTGAACGGCCTAGCTCTAATTTTAAGGTTACGCTCTCTTGTTCTGGACTCTCCCACCAGAGGAAATAGTTTCTCTCTATCTACCTTATCAAATCCTTTAATCATCTTAAACGCCTCAATTAGGTCACCCCTTAGTCTTCTACATTCAAGGGAATACAAGTCAAGTTTATGCTACCTGTCCTCATAATTTAACCCTTTTGGCCCCGTGGCTCACGAAACACTGCTCTGCAATCCTTCAATGCCCGAGTAAAGATCGTGCAATGATGCACATTCAAGAGGCATCATTGAGCAGACAAGTGGTGTGCTCAAATAATGGTTCTGATGTTTGGATTACACAAGGGATGCTGTAAAAAATGCCCGAGCTGGCAAAGTAGCTGCAATGTTGCATGCTTCACAACATTACTGTTGAAAGCGGAGTATGTATGTTTTTGGAAGATGGGCAGCCACAACCCCTACTATCTGAGTGGCAACAATGGTATCACTTGAGCCAAGGCTGACACTGTAAGCACCAGGACTAGGCTCAGTTATCATGCCCTCCATGGTTGCCACTTAACAAGGGTATGGGTGTAGTGGTTATGTTACTGGTCTAGTAATTCCTAAGGCCTGGACTGAGAATGTAAGCTCAAATCCCGCCATGGCAGTTTGAGAATCTGAATTGAGTTTAATAAAAAATCTTGAAATAAAACTGGTATCAGTAAAAGTGACCATGAAGCTATTAGATTGCTGTAAAAACCCAACTGGTTCACTAATGTCCTTTAGGAAAGGAAACCTGCTGGGGGTGATTTAAAACCCCAAAAACGGGTGGGTTGGTGGTGGGTGGGAATTGAAAATAGTTGTTTTTTGGGTCGCGACCGTAAACCCGGCTTTATTTCCTGGTTTAACGTCGGAGAGGAAAAGTACAGGCTTCCCACCGGGAATGCCAAGTCCAAAGATTTTGCGGTCGCCACCCAAAAAAATAACTATTTTCAACTCCCACCCGCCCCCAACCCACCCGTTCTTGGGGTTTAAAATCACCCCCTCTATCTTTACATGGTCTGGCCTATAGGTGACTCCAGTCCCACACCAATATGGTTGACTCTTATTTGCCAGTCAGTTACATCAAATGGGCAATAAATGCCAGCCTTGCCCAGCGACACCCATGTCCTGAGAATGAATAAAAAAAATAGACCAGATACCAGAGGGGCAGAGCCCACGCAACCACATCCCAGAGGGAAAAAAAATTAAAGTTTAGGAAAGCAGAAAATAATTTGATTGTTCACCGGATTCATACGCGCCCCCCACCCCACCCCCCAACTCCGAGGGGCTACCTGGGAACCTCATCCGGCGTCCCAGCCGGCCGAAGATCCTGAGGCCAGAGAGCGGGCGAGCTGCAACGGGACGCCCGTTAGCCATCCCCAGCTCGCCAAAGGCCTCAAAATCGCGGTGATCTCATTGCCGCCGGAAGGGGCGGCAGGCCAAAAGTCAAAACGGTCGCCGGAATTTGAGAAATAATTTCTCAATATTGTTTACAAACGCCTTCTTCCCCAGTGTCAAGAGGTCACTAAAATGATGAATGTTCAAACATGAACGCCATAGAGTCTTTCCGAAGGTTGACAATTCTCTTTATTAGACTGACCTGTAAATACAGCGATCTACCGAATAGCCTGTTGCTGCAGAAGGTAATTTATTGATGTAAACCGAGAATTAACAAGCAGTTCCTAAGTGTGTGCAGTTTACTGCTCAGCAATATTCCATGGGAAAGATCATTAGTTCCTGTCAGCAGTTAGTGCACACATGTTCCAGGGCTGGGAAATACAGTTTCTCTGGCTTTAATTAGCATGACTTAGAGGACATTAACTGACCACTATTAGAATAATGTAAACATTACAAAATGAATATTTACTCAGCCACTTATGGGAGTTATAACAAGCCAGCGACTAAATATGAGAAAGAAGTGCCTATCTTTTAAAAAAATGGTAGGATTGAAAGTTACCGATTAGCACAAGGAAAGTACATGGTATTGATTAATGTGATGCCCTTTAGCAACATCTATGTCTGTCTCCAGTTGAAATGAACTGGCAGTCTTGATAGCTCTGAATACACTACTTGTCTGCTCTGTTAACACCATGAGGGAATACTTCCTCTGGTCATTCCGTGATAGCAACATCAGTAGCAAGACTCCCTACATTCGGAGCTGAGCTTCTGATCCCATATCCTCTCCACCACCAAGACCACTTACTTCCACCTCCATAATATCGTCCATCCCTGCAACTGCCTCAGCCCATCTGCTGCTGAAACCCTCATCCATGATTTTGTTACCTCCAGACTGGACTATTCCAATGCTCTCCTGGTCGGCTTCCCATCTTTCACCCTCCATAAACTTGAGCTCATCCAAAACTCTGCTACCCATATCCGAACTCGCACCAAGTCCCGTTCACCCATCACCCCTGTGCTCGCTGACCTACATTGGCTCCCGGTCCGGCAATGCCTCGGTTTTAAAATTCTCGTCCTTGTTTTCAAATCCCTCCATGGCCTTGTCCCTCCCTATCTCTGTAACCTCCTCTAGCCCTACAACCCTCCGAGAATTCTGTGTTCCTCCAACTCTGGCCTCTTGTACAACCCCCACTTCCTTCGCCCCATCATTGGTACTAGCTCAATTGCTAAATTTAAATCTGAGACAGATAGCTTTTTGGCAACCAAAGGTATTAAGGGATATGGGCCAAAGGCAGGTATATGGAGCTAGATCACAGATCAGCCGTGATCTTATCAAATGGCGGAGCAGGCACGAGGGGCTGAATGGCTTTCTCCTGTTCCTATGTTCCTATCATTGGCGGCCGTGCCTTCAGCTGTCTAGGCCCTAAGCTCTGAAATTTCCTCCCTAAATCTCTCTGCCTCTCCACCTCTCTCTCCTCGTTTACGACGCTGCTTAAACCTTCTTGACCAAGTGTTTGGTCACCTGTCCAAATGTCTCCTTCTTTGGTTCAGTGTTAATTTTATGTCTGATTACATTCCTGTGAAGCTCTTTGGGATGTTTTTTCTACATTAAAGGTGCTATATAAATGCAAGTTGTTGTTGTACATTTGGAATTTGCAGCAAACTTGTAGAACCATAGAACCATAGAAAAGATACAGCACAGAAGGGGGCCATTCGGCCTATCGTGTCCGCGCCGGCTCGAAGAACAACCAGGTGCCCATTCTAATCCCACCTTCCAGCACCTGGTTCCAGCCCTGCAGCTTACAGCACTCTAGGTGCAGGTCCAGGTACTTTTTTTAAGTGCCTTCTAAATAATGTACAAGCAATTTCGCTACCTACAGCAATCGGAGGAAATCCTAACATTATGATTACAACGCCACAGACACAAAGCGACCAGAGTAAAAAAATCTATCCCCGAGGTGCTCATCTTCCTTACTTGTGCAAAAAAATGACCCTCTTTGCAGTGTTGCACTTTGGTGATCTTTTTCAGCCTTGGTTATCTGTCAGTGGGTAGCACTCTCACCTCTGAGTCAGAAGGTTGTGGGTTCAAGTCACACTCCAGAGACTTCAGCACAAAATCTAGGCTGGCACTCCCAGTGAAGTACTGAGGGAGGGCTATCAGGTGGATGTAAAAGATCCCATGGCATTATTTTGAAGATGAGCAGGGCAGTTCTCCCCGGTATCCTGGCCAATATTAATCCTTCAATCAACATCACTAAACAGATTATCTGGTCATTACCTCAGTGCTGTTTTTGGGATCTTGCTGTGCACAAATTAAACGTTTCCTACATTACAACAATGACTATTCTTCAAAAATACTTAAGTGGCTGTAAAGCGCTTTGGGACATCCTGAGGTCTTGAAAGGCGATATATAAGCGCGAGTCTTTCTTTTCTTTTCTCTTTGCATCTAAGGGTAATAATTCCGCAGCACCATAGCGCCGCTGGAAACATGGTGGCACAGGACTTCCGCCTACGGCTTTGATCCTACCATGACCCAGTCCCAAGTCTGAAGGACATGGTCATTTAAATAATAGGGGTGGTTGCCCACGCCTGTAGCATTGCGATGAGGAGCCCACCCCACTGGGCACTCAGAATATCCTGCCGCTCCGAAGTTGAGTACAAGAGGCCTATCGGGCTGAAGACTGGAGGCAGTGTCAAAGTTATTAAAGACGCTCTAACTCGAGCAAGCCCTGAATCCAATGGTAATTGATTTCCCTGTGATCAATTACTGTTCGATTCCTCAGTGGTTGAGTGGGGAGGCCCACTTCAGGACCAGAATGGCACCTACATCTGCTCTCAGCTGGGACTATCAGAGGCCTATCTGGTGGGACTCCTATTGCTCACAAGCCCCTTCAGAGATCCCCACAAAATTGGTGACGGGGTGGGCATAAGAAGCACTTCCCCCCTCCCCCGATCCGAATGTGTTAATATTTTGTGAATGGGTTGTACACCCAATGGATTTCTGTGCTATTTACATAACGCAATTTCTACCTTCTGTACACTACAGGGGACACTTCCTTCCTGCTTGCACCATAGTCCTCTGTGCTGTTATTAAGCAGGTATCAAACCAGTGAAAAACTAGGAAACTAAGGTAAGCAAGAAAGGAATTTCCACTAATCAGAAATTAGTGTAAGATCCACTGCTCTTGAACGTAATGGTCCGAAGTCTTTGTGACGAGTGGGACATAACTCATCATGGGGGTGAGGGGATCATGCTTTGTGCCAATAGACTCCTGCATTCTCCTTTTCATACAACTCATAACAAAAACAAAGTCAAAATAAAAAATTATGCAAAACAAAGTGCCCCGCTCTTCTCTTAAATGTTTTTTTAAAATCAGATCCCATCAGCAACGCTTCCTCGATATCCTTTGGCCCCCTCCTCCTTTTAGCAGGACATGAGTTTGCCTGGTTCATTCTGCTTGCATCACACTTCCTGTGTGTAGATCACATAGCAGCAACAAGACTGCGCAGCCCAAGATCATTTTGTTTTCCTTGTTGGTGCCAAGTTATGCGTTGTCCTGTTATGACCCAGCCCCAGGTCTGAAGGAAGCAGTCATTTAAATAATAGAGGTGGTTGCCAGCGCCTGTAATATGGTGATGGGGAGCTGAGAAAAATGAGAGGTGTTTGAAATCATGAACGGTTTTGACAGAGTAAATAAGGAGAAACTGTTTCCAGTGGCAGAAAATTCCGTAACCAGAGGAAACAGATTTAAGGTGATTGGCAAAAGACCTAGAGGCGACATGAGGAAACTTTTTTTTTGCAGCAAGTTGTAATGATTTGGAACGCACTGCTTGAAAGGGTGGTGGAAGCAGATTCAATAGTAACTTTCAAAAGGGAATTGGATAAGTACTTGAAGGGAAAAATTTACAGGGCTGTGGGGAAAGGGCAAGTGGAGTGGGACTAATTGGATAGCTCTTTCAAAGAGTCGGCACAGGCATGATGGGCCGAATGGCCTCCTTCTGTGCTGTAGCATACTATGATACTATGATGATCGGGGAAAAAAAATGATTATTCGTTTTGCAGAGACCTTATTCCTTCATCTAAATTTATAGATTTGAAAGTTGTTACATACATAATGAAGGTTCAAAAATATAACAAGGTAAGTTCAATGATTAACATTGAACAGTATATAACAGTGAAACGAAACCTGTTATATATGAAGCTTCTCTGATTTTTCTTAAGATGAACTGGAGGGCAAAAAGTGACCAATCTTAGAATAATGTAAACAGTAGTCTGCTCTTAATAACAGTAAAGGTGGATTGATATTAAGAGCCAAAAGATCTTACTTAGAACCAAACTTCTCCGTTTCCATACCCAAGAAGGTAGCGGAATGCGTGAGTGCCAAGATCTTCACAAGAGCGCATGTCTTTTAAAAGTTTGAAAGGTGTGGTCTTCATCATTTGTTTGAAGATGGTTTTAAACTTTTCAAAACCTGCGTTATTGTAAAGACTGTCAAACTCACATCCCGTCACCACCCAAACTGTGGCTGTTATATTTTTCCATTCACTTTTAAAAAATTTAACGAAAGGTTAAAGGAAGGTTGAAGGAAGAGGCAAACTTTGGCAATGAGTGTCGAGGACACAGGCAAAACCTACTTACAAACCACGTGGAAGGTTAAGTGCCGTGGGAGGTTTTACTACGCCACGGGCGCTATATAAATGCTAGTCGTTGTTGTTAAGGATTAGAAAAATCTATTTTTTTCCCCATAGAGTAACAGGTATTTGGAACATGTTCCCAGAGAAGGTAGTTGATTTGTGGTGAATTGACACATTTAAAAGGAGTTGGATTGATATCTGTTGAGAAGAGGGGCTTCGAGTTATAAAGAGATTAACAGGTTTCTTTGTGTGGGGGTAGGAGGAGTAACTTAGTGCTCTCTAAAGAAGGGATCAACAAGTTGTAATAGCGGAGTCCATTATAGAATAATCGTACATGGGCTCTGCATGGATCATGCTTGATGGGCCTATTGGCCTTTCCTTGCTTTGGACTTTTTTATGTTCTTACTTGATTTTATGCTGTCAAGATGCTGGAGGTAAGTTGCAAATTTTTATTTGCATCTAGTTTTAGTATCAAGCACTCTCTCATCAGATCATAGGAATATAGCAATTGCTAGATGAAAAAAGACCAAAGTCCATCTAGTTCTCCTTGTACCATCCTGGTAGTTGCACAATACAATGATAATGGAGTTGTTGACTAATCGTAGCAATCAATCTCTATCAATTAACCTACAACAGACCCAGACATGAGGCGAGGAAAACCCCCAGTGGTGGAGAGCTATGGGAACCGTGGGGGTTAAATTCAATAAGCCCCGAATCTGGGCGCGATTAACCCGCGGCTGGTTGTTCTGGTGCAGGCAGCACGTGAGATTTACCAGTCATTTACCTGATTCCGGTAAATGATATCTGTTGAGAAGAGGGGCTTCGAGTTATAAAGAGATTAACAGGTTTCTTTGTGTGGGGGTAGGAGGAGTAACTTGGGCTGCACTGTTGAATGACTTCTCACCAGCAGGGGGGCCCGATATTGCGTGAGTGCCTTGCACCTCTTAAAGGCAGCCTGCATCTCTTATGTGCAAAATATAAGATACGGGTCCGCATGGAGTCTGAACAGAGATTAGACATCGCACATGTAAAACACATTAAATATTAGACAGGTGCAGATCCTGTCCCTGTGTTTACAAACTGATAAGTTATGTTAAAACATTGAATAAAGGTTTCGCACTACTAAATCCCACATCCTCCAATCTGTACGCCAGACCTCACCAATCTGCTGATCTGAGTTTGTACCAGGCCTGCAAGAGAGTGTGCATCAAGGTTCTCTGATGATGCACTAGAGGCCTTGGTGCAAGAGGTGGACAGTAGGAGACGCAGCCTATATCCACAGGGTGGGGGCAAGAGGCCCTCCAGACATATCCTTAAGAGGCAGTAGGGGATGAAGTCAATGCCAGGTGCTGAGCACCACAAATATGGATGCAGTGCAGGAAGAAGTTCAATGCATTGACACGAGTGGTCAAGGTGAGTGAGGTCAACTGTCAAATGGCGTCTCCTACCAACTGCGCCACTAGCCGCATCTGTTGCTCCATGCACTACACCCCCCATCACCCACCTACCAACAAACTCTTTCAATCAGTACTCCACTCTTCAAATCAGATGCTTCCTCTCACCCTCACACATTACCACTGTTGCAAGCCACACATCCACAACTCACAGGTCACACATACTTTGCTAGCAAGGCCAGCCTTTTATTGCCCATCCCTAATTGCCCTTGAGAAGGTGGTGGTGAGCCGCCTTCTTGCACCACTGCAGTCCGTGTGGTGAAGGTTCTCCCACAGTGCTAGGGAGATAGGGAGTTACAGGACTTTGACCCAGTGACAATGAAGGAACGGCGATATATTTCCAAGTCAAGATGGTGTGTGCCTTGGAGGGGAAGGTGCAGGTGGTGTTGTTCCCATGTGCCTGCTGCTCTTGTCCTTCTAGGTGGTAGAGGTCGCGGGTTTGGGAGGTGCTGTTGAAGAAGCCTTGGCAGCTATTCAACTAGGGCAGGCTCATCACCCAAACATCCTGCAGGACACTCACCAACAAATGTCCTGCTTTCTTGCAGGAGAAGGTGGCGCATAACAGGAGGCAGCAAACGGCAGTGGCATTTAGCCCCTCGATCCTGTTCCGCTATTCCATGAGATCATGGTTGATCTGTGACCTAACTCCATAAACCTGCCTTAGGTCCACATCCCTTAATACCTTTGGTTAACAGAAATCTATCAACCTCAGATTTAAAATTAACAATTGAGCTAGCAGCAACTGCCATTTGTAGAAGAGCGTTCTAAACTTCTACCACCCTTTGCTTGTAGAAGCATTTCCTAACTTCACTCCTGCAAGTCTTGGCTCTAAATTTTAGGCTATCTCCCCTAGTCCAAGAATTCAAGTATAGGAGACCTCCAAAAACAAATGCATCCGCAGCCAGAAGCAATAATCCAGCAACTAACCTGTAACTCCTGCATGGTCCCTTTAAATAGCGCTGGTGGGAGGGGGTGGGGGGGTCCTCCAGTCCTTCTATGACATGATCAGCTGCTTGTGGTTAAGGCAGTGAGTTGGCTAGGGCGTTGAGTGCCAAAATGTTATCTATCCCTTTAAATCGGCGTTGCACACTGATCTAACGCATATTCTTTTTACTTTACATGGTACCGGCGTTTGATATCTGCGCGTGCGCAAACGCCTTTACCAAGATGGCGTCCAGCACACCTCATACTGGAAGTGCGCGCATGCATTCTGGACGCCATTTTGGGACCTTAGGAGGCCGCATAACGCCTAAAAAAAAGGGGTGCTCACCGGCCCAATTTATAGCCCTGTAGGTCCAAAGTCACCTGTTCCTCCCAAGCATTCTACACTTACCACATGTCATGTCTCAAATTACTCATATACTGTATCCTAAAATGTTATTTTTTGAAAGAAATCTATTTAATTCAAGTGAATCAATACTAACTGCTTCCATCATCTGTTCCGTAGATTGACCACTCGCTCACTGCAATAATGGAATTGAGTATTTGACTATATTATTTTTACAGCATTACGTTTATCAAATTCATGTTTTACTGCAAACACTAAAAGACAATTTAGCAACCAAAATTAATTTGTATGTGTCAGAGTTAAAATCTGGATGGAAAATCGCCATAGTTATGCCTGCTGAGAGTGCACACTTGTAAAATTTGCCCTTGTATCCTTTGATCAAAATGCTATATGGGCTTGTTTATCAGCAATGTTACTTTGCCATGATTGGGGTTTATCCATTACATAAATGTACACATTTGACACAGGCACATAAAAAAGCTCATAATGGTTAGAATATGCACCATTGCAATTGCCATATATATTTCTCCACTGTTAATTGTGTATATGTAATTATTGTGTCTGGAAATCCTAACTTCAAAGGATCCTACAAACAGTCTCATTTTTGAGAGGCAAGAGGTGAAATGCTAGAGTTTCAAACAAGTGAAATGTTTTTCTGAGTTCTGGTGCTTGGTCCTCTTCTATCCCTGATAGAGGGAAATGATGCTTTACAATATGATGTGATATAATTGCAAGTTCTTTCTTTACACGTTGAAACTCAACAGGACCAACCACATAAATGCTGTGGCCACTAGAGCAGGTCAGAGGCTGAGTATTCTAGAATCATAGAATGATACAGGCCATTCATCCCATCATGCCTGTGCCGGCTCTTTGAAAGAGCTACCCAGTTAGTCCCACTCCCATGCTCTTTCCCCATAGCCCTGCAAATTTTTCTCCTTCTGCGGTAAGTCACTCACCTCCTGACTCCCCAAAGCCTTTCCATCATCTACAAGGCACAAGTCAGGAGTTTGCTGGAATGCTCTCCACTTGCCCAGATGGATGCAGCTCCAACAACACTCAAGAAGCTCGTCACCATCCAGGACAAAGCAGTTTGCTTGATCGATAGCTCATCCATCACCTGAAACCTCCAATCCCTCCACTACTGGCACACTGTGGCTGCAATGTGTACAATCCACCCACTCGCTAAGGCTTCTTTGACAGCACCTCCCAAACCCACGATCTCCATCCCCTAGAAGGACAAGGGCAGCAGGTGCATGAGAACACTGTCATCTCCAAGTCACACATATCCTGACTTGGACATATATCACTGTTACTTCATCGTCGTTGGGTCAAAATCTTGGCACTCCTTCCCTTATGGTACCTTCATCACATGGACTGCAGCGGTTCAAGAAGAAGGCCCACCATCACCTTCTCAAGGGCAACTAGGAATGGGCAATAAATGCTGGTCTTGCTTGCGATGCCCACTTCCCTAGAATGAATTTTAAAAAGTATGGAAAGTTTTAAGATAAAACAAAACTGATTGAATTTGATGTGCTGAAGAACAAAACTTTACTCTGAATATTGGAAGACTTTTATATTCCGCTGATGATGTTAATATGAAGGTTGGTTGGCCTGTTATAGACTTTCTTGTATATATGTGCGTATATTGCTTACATTTTCAGTATTTGCTGACTTTTTTTGTGCTCCACAGTAATATTTAATTGTAAATTTATATATTAGTTGCTTTAAGGAAGAATTTGCATTTATATAATCCCTTTTAGGACCCCAGGACATCCCATGGTGCTCAACAGCCAGAACTACCTTTGAAGTATAGTCACTGTTGTGATGTGGGGAAACGCGGCAGCCAATTTGCATGCACACAATGAGATAAATGACCAGATATGCTGTTTTCTCAGTGATGTTGTTTGAAGGATAAATATTTGCCAAGATACCCAGAGTACTCCCCTACCCTTCTTCAAATAGTGCCGTAGGAGCCTTTATGTCCACCTGAGAGGGCAGACGGGGCCTGGGTTTAAAATCTCATTCAAAGGCCAGCACCTCTGACAGTGCAGCACTCCCTCAGTACTGCACTGCTGTCAGCCAAGATTAATGTGTTCAAGTGGGCCTTGAATCTACCAACACTATGCTGATCTTAAAGGCAAGAGTACCAACACTGAGCCAAAGCTGACATCAAACTTTGAGGCCTCTGGTCTGTGCTATATCTATCAATTTGAGGAGCATTTAATAACGTTTTCTTCAGCGGAATGATTTCTGGTAGGATGTAACTGTTAATCCCTCAGATACATACCTCCACAAGAGCAAAACATAGGAAAGGTACAATCATCTGGATCATGGCAACTGCTGTTAAACCACTGAGAGAGAACACAGTTTTATAAAAACCCAAAACTCCATCGAGTCATGGTTTGTTAAAGACGAACTGGCAGGGTAATTTCATGAATTCATATTTGCTTCAAAACGTGATTGCCCTAGGCTGCCACCAAGTGTTGCTGTTGGAAACTAATCTGAAATTTAAATTTTCCGTGAGGAATAGGGTTGCCAACCCTCCAGGGTTGTCCTGGAGTCTCCAGGAATTCAAGATTATTGCTGCGAGCAAACACCTGAGAGAAAAATCATTGGGGCATAAAAAAATGATGATTTTTTCAATTTTCTGTGAACACTTTTGTTTATTAGTTATAAAAAATATTGAAGATGGGGGAGGTTGCGGGAAAGGCTATTTGACTGGATGGGGCAGTTGGAGGTGGGAGGTCATGTGATGGAACATCGAGGAATACGTCCGACCGGCTTAGGCGACCCTAGTGAAGAAATATGAAATGCTCGTCGTATGAGAGCATGATAAACACGGCCATTAGTTCTTCTCGAAAGATTGACGTAAAACGATGGGGTAGAAATTCACCACACAACTGGACATAACTACCCAAACCCATCGTCTCGCTGTTCAGATGGTGTACCATGTAAAGACAGCAGGGAAAGCGAAAACCAAGGGCGTTTTACCTTTAATATCGGAGCAAGCCTTTGGCTTTAGTGGTAGCATTCCCACCTCTGAGTCAGAAGGTACAGGGATTCAAACCCTGCTCCAAATAGTTCTGGAGAGTTGAGACTGGACTGCTGGCTCTGAATTCTGGGTTAACATCCAGCGGGATATTCACATCCAGTGGGTGTGGGTGGCCCCCACCTCACCTTAGGGGCTGTGGGAGCCCATAAATAATAACAACAACAACTTGCATTTGTATAGCGCCTTTATTGTAGTAAAACATCCCAAGGTGCATCACAGGAGCGTAATCAAACAAAATTTGACACCGAGCCACATAGGGAGATATTAGGACAGGTGACCAAAAGCTTGGTCAAAGAGGCAGGTTTTAAGGAGCGACTTAAAGGAGGAGAGAGAGGTAGAGAGGCGGAGAGGTCTAGGGAGGGAATTCCAGAACTTAGGGTCTAAGCATTTGAAGGCACGGCCACCAATGGGGGAGCGATTAAAATCAGGGATGCGCAAGAGGCAAGAATTGGAGGAGCGCAGAGTTCTCGGAGGGTTGTATTGCTGGACGAGGTTACAGAGATAGGGAGAGGTGAGGCCATTGGAGGGATTTGAAAACAAGCATGAGAATTTTAAAATTGAGGTGTTCAGCTGGTATAAAAATGGTTACAGCAATAGAAGGAATGTTCATGTTGCGGCCTGTCAGACTGTTAATCACCCTGCGAATCTTTCGCTATTTCATGCTACTCTCCAAGTGAGAAGTGTGAAGCTAAGAAAACAACATCCTTTAATACCAAGTATATTGGTAACGTTACTTGAAGAATGGTCTGGGATTGTTGCCATCCTTTGAATGAGGTGTTAAATGGTGGTCCCATCTGTTCGGGTGGACATTAAGGATCCCATAGCACTATTTAAAAATGAGCAGAGTTCTCCCAATGACCTGACCAACATTCCTCCTTCAACCAACACCACCAAAAAATAGATTAATCCGTCATTAATTTATTGCTGTAGTGGGATCTTGCAATGTGAAAAATTACTGCCATTTTTGCCACATTAAAATAATTGATGATGTGGCGTGTTTGCAGACAAAGTAAAGTGCTACATCAATAGAAGTCATTCTATCTTACATGCTTAGGTTAATTATATTTTAGTGGAGATGTTAACTCATTCATTTCAAACAGGTTAACTGCTTCACTAAGATAGCAAGAGAAATTTCAGACAAGCGTTAAGTATTCCAACACCATGCACCTGCTGCTCACCTCTTCTGCCACCTCCAGCCACGCTTTCTCGGTGGCAGAAGCAGGTTTCTTTCCCTTATCAATGGGCTATAACATCCCTCCTGCTTCTCACAGCAGCCAGTAGTACCTCAAGGGATGCGTCCAAGAACCTGGGTGCTGCCTTTCTTCTGTGTTTGTTTTTCCGCCTTTCTCCTTCAAAATCCATTTTTGAATTGGACCTTTAAATAGTGGGCTTCAAATTGTATCATGGGGGCGCGCAGTACGCCTGCTGCGTAGCTTGGAGACACGAAATCCGGAAGTAAAATTAAGTGCCTTCAATTGATTTGAGATCGTACAATCCGATACATTACTTCCGTTTGTCCCACATGATTATTTACCCACCCGCTGAGATCCCGTCTCCATGCTAAAATCATGCCTGTTAACACAGTTTCTCTCTCCGCAGATGCTGTCTGACCTGCTGAGTGTTTCCAACATTTTCTGTTTTTATTTAACAAATGGCAAGATACGTCCAAGTTGGGATGGTGTGTGACTTCGAAGGGAATTTGGAGGTGCTGGTGTTCCCATCTGCCTGCTGCCCTTGTCCTTCTAGGTGCTGGAGATCGACAGTTTGGGAGGTGCTACCGAAGAAGCCTTAGCGAGTTGCTGTACTGCATCCTATAGATAGTACACACTGCAGCCATGGTGTGCTGGTGGTGGAGGGAGTGGATGTTTAAATGAATGTGTTAATGCATTCATGTGAAGTTCCTCTGTCTGCTATTTTAACAAAGGCATTAGCCCATTTATTTGAAGCTGGTTAACACCTTTGTGAAAACAGCTGACATAGGAATTCTATGTTGCTAATATCACTCAATATTAATTGATGGAGTACTCTCCACTTGCCTGGATGAGTGCAACTACAACAACACTCAAGAAGCTCAACACCATCCAGGACAAAGCACCCCATCCACCACCTTAAATATGCACTCCCTCCACCATCGGCTCACTGTGGCTGCAGTGTGTACCAAATGCAAGATTCACTACAGCAACGCGCCAAGGCTTCTTCCATAGCACCTCCCAAGCCCGCGAACTCTAGAAGGACAAGGGCAGCAGGTGAATGGGAACACCACCACCTGCGCGTTCCCCTCCAAGTCACACACTATCCTGACTTGGAAATATATCGCCGTTCCTTCATCGTCGCTAGGTCAAAATCCTGGAACTCCATACCTAACAGCACTGTGGGAGAATCTTCACCACACGGACTGCAGCGGTTCAAGAAGGCGGCTCACCACCACCTTCTCAAGGGCAATTAGGAATGGGCAATAAAAGCTAGCCTTGCTAGTGATGCCCACATCCCATGAACGAATAAAAAAAAATGTGGTGGTCCTTGGAATGCTACGTGTGTGCAATCGATTGCATCCTGCACTCGTGGGAAGCCAGCCAGAGAATTGAAATCCACTGCCCTTTCATAGAATCATAGAATCATAGAAAATAGAAGCAAGAGTAGGCCATTCGGCCCTTCAGATCTGCTCTGCCATTCAAAATGATCATGGCTGATCGTCTAACTCAGTACCCTGTTCCCGCTTTTTCCCCATATCCCTTGATCCCTTTAGCATTAAGAAATATATCTATCTCCTTCTTGAATATATTTAATGACTTGGCCTCCACTGCCTTCTGTGGTAGAGAATTGCACAGGTTCACCACCCTCTGAGTGAAGAAATTTCTCCTCATCTCGGTTCTGAATGGCATACCCCGTATCCTGAGACTGTGACCCCTGGTTATGGACTCCCCAGCCATCGGGAACATCCTCCCTGCATCTAGTCTGTCTAGTCTTGTTAGAATTTTTCAGTCTGGCTGAGATCGTCATGGGGGGAGTTCACGAGGTGGGACGCCCTGGCAAACAATCCCTCCTTCACTTATGTGCAGATAACTGATACACCCTGGAGATGTCACTGAAGCTGAAGGAATTAAGGGCAGTGGTGATTTTAACTCTGACAGGCAATGCGTGGCCACCAGGTCAGGGCCAGATCATCTCTTCCTGAAGGAGGCGGTAAATATCTGCGACCACCAGCCGACTCAATCTCAGCCTCCGTAGACACTGGTACTCAGAGAGATCCAGGAAGCTCAGCCTCTGCCTGTAGACCCTCTCGTGTGGGTAGTGCCTCTTACGACCTCGGCTCCTCCGTTGCTCCCCTCTCTGCTCTTCTCCAGGTCCTTGTTGCGCACCTCTGTCTTGTGCACATGCAGACCCTAGAATTGCACATCGTACCTGCCTTGGATGGCGATGTGCTTCCTCCTCAGATGTACTGTGGAATATATCCATTGCGCCTCCCATTCTGATCTTGTCAGTTTGAGGATTTCCATAATGTTGGTAAGTTTGCCTGAACACAAAGAATTCTCAGCCTTAACAAAGAATTCTCATTCTAAACACAAAGAACTCCCAGCCAAACGTTTGCCTGAGAGAACTGAGTGCCCAGCTGCGATACCTGACCTTTGATTGAGATGCGTCAATCACATCTTAAGGGGCCAAATGAGCTTCAGCTGCATTTCGCCTCCGTTTCCATGGTGTTTTTCAGAAGCCATGGGAGACATGTTCAGGAGAAGTTAAATCCGTTTTTGTTGCAGAATCCACTAAAAATTAAGTAGCTCAACTGTTTAAATTAGCAACATTGCCCCTTTAACAAGCCGCCACCGGCATTCAGTGGGGACGGGACATCCAGGTTTCTGTTGCATGTGCGCATCCAAACGCGCCTGGGTTAAACCCGGAAGTGGGTGCGTTGGAGTGGGTTGCGGTCCAGCTGAAGAAACCAATGATTTTTACGACCCATCCGCCCCCAGCCCACCTGTTCTTGGGAGTTAAAATTACTCCCAATGTTTCAAGTCAATGTAAACAGCCCAGTGGTAGTTTTAGGCCGCCTCCAGGGACGCCTGAAAAATGGCCTGACCCAATATCCGATGTTTATCAGGCGTGTTTGGGGCACAGGATGTGATGGGCCGAACATAAGAACATAAGAAATAGGAGCAGGAGTAGGCCATCCAGCCCCTCGAGCCTGCTCCACCATTCAACAAGATCATGACTGATCTTCTACCTCAACGTCATTTTCCTGCACCATCCCCATATCCCTTGATGCCTTTAATATCTAGAAATCTATCGATCTCTGTTTTGAATGTACTCAGTGACTGAGCCTCCACAGCCCTCTGGGGTAGAGAATTCCAAAGATTCACCACCCTCTGAGTGAAGAAATTTCTCCTCATCTCGGTCCTAAATGACCTACCCCTTATTCTGAGACTGTGACCCCTGGTTCTAGACTCCCCAGCCAGCGGAAACATCCTCCCTGCATCTACCCTGTCGAGCCCTGTAAGAATTTTGTATGTTTCAATGAGATCACATCTCATTCTTCTAAACTCTAGAGAATACAGGCCTAGTCTACTCAATCTCTCCTCATATGACAATCCCGCCATCCCAGGAATCAGTCTGGTGAACCTTCAGTGCACTCCCTCTATGGCAAGTATATCCTTTCTTAGCTAAGGAGACCAAAACTGTATTTGTATTGTACCAGTATTGTACATAATACTCCAGGTGTGGTTTCACCAAGGCCTTATATAATTGCAGTAGGACATCTTTACTCCTGTACTCAAATCCTCTTGTAATAAAGGCCAACATACCACTTGCCTTCCTAATTGCTTGCTGCACCTGCATGTTAGCTTTCAGTGACCCATGTACAAGGACACCCAGGTCCCTTTGAACATCAACATTTCCCAGTCTCTCACCATTTAAAAAATATACTGCATTTCTGTTTTTCCTACCAAAGTGGATAACTTCACATTTTTCCACATTATATTCCATCTGCCATGTTCTTGCCCACTCACTTAGCCGGTCTATAGCCCCTTGAAGCTTCTTTGCATCCTCCTCACAACTCACATTCCCACTTAGTTATGTGTCATCAGCAAACTTGAAAATATTACATTTGGTCCCCTCATCCAAATCATTGATATAGATTGTGAATGGCTTCCTTCTGGGCTGTACTTTTTATGAAGCTGAGAGGGCAGTAAATTTATCCAAATAAGGGAGGAATATCATTTTAATTCCACAGTTTATCAAGGGGGAAAGGAACATAATTTTTAATGCGTGTTAATGTTACTCTCTCTCTCACGCAGGTTATTTTTAGTGGTAGTGCTACTTTTTGTAATTGTTGCATTTCCCATATTTGACTTAACACATTGAGGAACTTCGAACAAACAGTCCACTGGATTGCTCACCAGTTGCTGCATGGGTGCAAGTGCAATTTTACTTTCAAAATGAATGTGTTGACTGGCTGTTAATGTGTACGCTGAGACAAGTACTGGTTTCGTTGCTTTTTTACAGCACTAGGTAGTCTGACCTGCTGCCCAATGAAGCATTCAATGTCCTAATAAACATCAGTATGAAAATAATTCTTTTAACCTCCTTCTTTATTCTAGTACTTTTGAAGTGTAGTCACTGTTGTAATGTAGGAAACTCGGCAGCCAATTTGAGCACAGCAAGGTCCCACAAACAGCAATGTGATAATGACCAGATAATCCATTTGTGATGTTGCTTGACCGATAAATGTTGGCCAGGACTCCGGGGAGAATTCCCCTGCTCTTCTTTGAAATAGTGCCATGGGATCTTTTATGTCCACCTGAGAGGGCAGACGGGGCCTTGATTTAACATCTCAACTGAAGGACGGCATCTCTGACACTGCAGCACTCCCTCAGTACTGCACTGAAATGTAAGCCTAGATTTTGTGCTCAAGTCTCTAATGTGGGACTTGAACCCACAACCTTCTGATTCAGAGGCTGCACTGAGCCATGTCTGACACCTACGCCCAGGGAAGTAACACACAGAAATTCATTACTCAGAAGAGAAAAATATATCCACAAAACACATTGGACATATAGCTCACACACTTCAACATACAACTAGTCCCCTTTCACTGCATCTTGCAGTCTGTCATTGTTTTGTTTTGCAGAAAAGAAAGCAGTTGTCCAAAGGCCAAACAAGATGGCTGATTCTTTAGAGCTTCTCTGTGGGGGCATCGGATTTTAAGGTATATTATATCATTCAGAACATCGTGTGACGGGAGTGTGTATCAGGAATTAATGACCCAGATTTTGCTGCCAAAATAACGGTGAGTTTAATGGCGCTCGCTGTTATAGATGTGTAAATTGTCCAGCAACTCGTGGTGAGGAAGAGATACCTCGTGAGTTGCGAATTGCCACAAGTTGCCGGATGATTTGCGCTGCTCCTCTGTTAGCTTCACAAAAATGGGAGCTCGTCCTCAACCTCCCCGTGTCAATAAATTGCTGAATTTGTGCATAATTACCAATTAAACTCGCCGCAGAAAATTAGGGCTGGAACTTAACAGCATAAGTGCCTTTTTAATGAGAAGATTTAAGTTCCTGCAATATCGCTCAACCTCTTTGGCCCAGGAAGGGAACAATTTAAACGGTGGAGTCTCATTCCTACAGGTAGTAAATTGTTAGAGATTTAAAAAATTTTAAATCTTGAATTTTTTTCTTACTTTTCCTTTCTGCATCTTTTTTCCTCTCTCTCTTAATCCAATCTTTCTTTCTCTCTCTCTATTTCTCTTTCTGCACCTGATTTGACTTTAATTCACCCTCCTTCTCCATCTTTCCTCTGTTTCTTTCTTCATCCTTAAATCCCATTGGTTATGGAGATAGATTGTTGGTCCCATTGTTCACTAAGGTCCCAGATGTTCCCTTGCCCTCACTGCAACTAAGTTTTGCAACTTACAGGGCAAAAGTTTTTCGAGCTGTAGGGTGAGGGAAAGAGTCAAACTAACGGGGCATGCTGCGAGATGCCCTGCTCCAGCAAATTCTGCATTGACCTATATAGTCCTGATGTGCTCCTGTCATGTGAAGTTCCTGTCACCTCTTCCCAACATTCCTCCTAAACGTGGCTGTTAAAATGCCTGTGGCGCACAATCTTCTTGAATATTCAAATTCCAAAGCTTTTTCGCAGTGCAATTTTGGCCGTATAGCCACCAAGCTCACTGCGAGCGTGTTCTTATTATGACATCGGTGTACTCCAGATGTTTGTATGTAGAATTGCTGTATGATTTCCCTTTCACTGGCTTACTTTGTATATATTGTTTGCTCTAAGTGTAAAAGTTGGGTTAAAGTTGTGTTTAAATTCAGTGTTTACATTTTGAGTCAAATTCTGTCTCAACTGCCTCACATTTATAGCACATGAGGGCTACTCAGATGGAGCTTTCAACACCTGACAAAAATAACTGATTCAAACATCTGCCTCGTATTGTGGTGGCTGGTGTTTTGAGTTCTAAGGAATGGTAATGCTCTGATTTTCAGTTAATTCTGTTTGGACTAAGTTTCTAGATCATTACTCAAATGAGTCAGTTGAACAAAAAAAAACCTGGTGGAAGAAACCTGGCATTTTGTAGAAGCTCAGTGTTAGGTTCCTTCTGTTTGCTAAACCTGTGAATGGTAAAGTGCCTCAACCAAGCTTCTATGTTAAATTGGTGAGGTGATAGAGTGACTATTGATAGATCATTCCAGTTTAACAGATTGGGGAGGACCAGGGCACATGAGTTTAAACTATGTAAGAGTAGGAATAGGCCAGAGGTTAGGCGGTTCTTCTTTTCCCAGAGAGCAGTGAGCCTCTGGAATGTGTTGCCGGCTGGTGTGGTGGGTGCTGACTCTCTGTGTTCCTTCAAGAGGGAGCTGGACCGGTTCTTGACTGGGGCAGAGATCACATCATATAGAAGGTAAGTGGATTTACAGGTAACACATGGTCCATGTGATCTCCTGGACTGGTTCCGATCGCCTGAGGGGATCGGAGAGGAATTTTCCAGAGTACTTTTTCCCTTATTGGCCCGGGATTTTTCTTCATTTTTTTTTGCCTCTCCCAGGAGTTAGTTAGACTCTTTCCCTCAGTCTACAGCTCGAAAAATGTTTGCCCTGTAAGTTGCTGGAAGTGCGAGCTGATAATGGCGCAGAGAGGGCAACGGGACATCTGGGACCTTAGTGAACAATGGGACCAACAGTCTATCTCCTTAACCAATGGGACTTAAGGATTAAGTGGGGGGAAGAGTAGGAAGTATCAAGTCATGATGCTCCAGCCATCATGAGTGTGGGGCAGGCTTGATGGACCAGCTGGCCTTTTCTTGCCCATCATTTCCGTATGTCCGTATGTATCACTGATGCTAACCTATGAGAGTCTGTGCTGGCCAGGCAGTCACTTGGCCAGAAAACACTGAATGGACATTCACATCACCTGGACTCTGGAATCCTACCAACATTTCCATGACCTTGTAGAATGCATTCTGCACAATGAACGCAGCAACGCAGAGCAGTAGGTTGGGCGGGGGAGGGGTGGGCCTTACTATCACCTGAAAAACATTCACGATATGTCTGCCACAGAAAGCCCTTCACTTCAATACTTAACTTGGTTTACTGGAGTATTAAGCAGGTTCAATGGCCAAAATATAATATACGAATGGTGGCGTTGGGTGGGACATCTGAGATAAGAAATGCAATTGAGAAACTTTTAATATTAATTATAAACCTCATCCCAATGCAGTGGAAAGATACGTCGGCAATCTTTTCCTCTTGAAGAAACAATTCCAGCTGTGTGCCAAATAAGGGGATAATTATAAGAGAAAATGATCTTATCACAATGAGATTGTAGATTGGGACATGTTTCCAGGAGTTGTTACGACCCCCTTACTACTCTGCGTTGTCAAGTAACAGTGTGTGGATGGGAAGAGAAGCCATTGCTGGAGATGCTGTGGCTACAATCGGCTAGGTAAGAGTGAAACCAAAGGAAGCCAGTTCTACTGAGCCAGACAATGGAGGAGAGTTCGTGTCAAAGGCTGCAGAGCACTCGGGCAGGATGAAGTGGGACAGTGCACCACAGTCAGAGTCAGAGCGGATGTCATTCGCGACTTTGGATAGGGCCTTTCCAGTGCTGTGGCAGGGGAGGTAACCTGATTGGAAAGATTCAAACAGAGTTGCGGAAAAGATGAGCACAGATTTCGGAGGTGACCACACGTTCAAGGGTTTGGAAGACGAAAGGGAGATTGGAGACAGGGCACTACTATGTAAGGACAGAGGGGTCAAGAGTGGGTTTTTTGAGAAAGGGGTTAATGATAATGGTTTTGAAAGAGGTGCAGGTACAATACCTGAGGAGAGGGAATCATTTACGATGGCAGCTAGCAAGGGCCATGAAGGGAATTTGAATAGTCAGCAGTTTAGTTAGAATCGGGATAGGCGAGCAGGAGGTGAGTCTCATGGACACGATGAGCCCGGAGAGTGCATAAGGGGAGATCGGAGAGAAACCAAAGAAAGATGTGGTTTCAGCACTAGAGGACGGGGGAGCCCATGTGGTAAGCAGCAGAGGCAGCTGAATGGATGATCTAAATCTTAGTGATAAAGAAGTCCGGGAACTCCTCACACTTGTTGTTGGAGGTGAGGGCGGAGGGGGTAGAGGAAAGGCATTTAAGAAGATGGTTGGTAGTGGAGAAAAGAAGCTAGAGTGATATTTGCTTCCCAGGATCATCCTGGAGCAGTGGGTGGTTTTTGGCAGTGTAGACTGAGGCCCGATAGTGTTTTATTTGGTCCAGCCAGATCTGGTGGTAGATGGCTAAACCTGTAGTGTGCCAGATACGTTCATTTCTGGTCATTGTAAAAATCATTTACAATAGATACATTCAAATCACTTTCTATCCGAACTTTTCGCCGACATTCTGCCGAAGTTACGGCGGCTGATCGAGAGGAACCCCCAGAAATTTCCGACGTCAGTATTTCACCATTATAACTTTTTAATCATCCTGAACCCTAAAATATTATCTGTGAGTATGGACCTGATTACTCAACAGTACTGTGTGTGGCCCTACCTCATTACCTATTCAAGAAAGAAGGGATAGAGAAAACAGGGCTACGGGCCAGTTAGCCTGACATCAGTAGTCGGGAAAACGCTAGAATCCATTATTAAAGATGTTGTAACAGTGGCACTTAGAAAATCATAATATGATTAGGCAGAGTCAACATGGTTTAATGAAAGGGAAATCGTGTTTGACAAATCTATTAGAGTTTTTTGAGGATGTAACTAGCAGGGTAGATAAAGGGGAACCAGTGGATGTAGTATATTTGGATTTTCAAAAGGCATTCGATAAGGTGCCACAAAAAAGGTTGTCACGCAAGCTAAGGGCCCATGGGATTGGGGGTAATATATTAGCATGGATTGAAGATTGATTAACGGGCAGAAAACAAAGAGTAGGAATAAACGGGTCCTTTTCAGGTTGACAGGCTGTAACTAGTGGGGTGCCGCAAAGATCAATGCTTGGGCCTCAGCTATTTACAATCTATATTAATGACTTAGATGTAGGGACCGAGTGTAACGTATCCAAGTTTGCTGTGATACAAAGCTAGGTGGGAAAGTAAGCTGTGAGGAGGACACAAAGAGTCTGCAAAGGGATATAGACAGGTTAAGTGAGTGGACAAGAAGGTGGCAGATGGAGCATAATGTGGGGAAATGTGAGGTTATTCACTTTGGTAGGAAGAATAGAAAAACAGAATATTTGTTAAATTGTGAGAAACTATTAAATGTTGGTGTTCAGAGAGATTTGGGTGTCCTTGTCCACGAAACACAAGAAGTTAACATGTAGGTAGAGCAAGTAATTAGGAAGGCAAATGGTATGTTGGCCTTTCTTTCAAGGGGGTTGAAGTACAAGAGTAAGGAAGTCTTGCTATAATTGTACAGGGCTTTGGTGAGACCACACATGGAATACTATGTACAGTTTTAGTCTCCTTACTTAAGGAAGGATATGCTTGGCGTAGAGGCGGTGCAATGAAGGTTCACTAGATTGATTCCTGGGATGCGAGGGTTGTCCTATGACGAGAGATTACGAAGAATAGACCTATATTCTCTGGAGTTTAGAAGAATGAGAGGTAATCTCATTGAAACGTATAAAATTCTTAGAGGGCTTGACAGGGTAGATGCGGAGAGGCTGTTTTCCCTGGCTGGAGAGTTTAGAACTAGGGGGCATAGTCTTAGGATAAGGGGTGGGCGATTTAGGAATGAGATGAGGAGGAATTTCTTCACTCAGAGGGTGGCGAATCTTTGGAATTCTCTATCTCAGATAGATGCTCAGTCGTTGAGTATATTCAAGACTGAGATCGATAGATTTTTGGACTCTAAGGCAATCAAGGGATATGGGGATCAGGCGGGAAAGTGGAGTTGAGGTCGAAGATCAGCCATGATCTTATTGAATGGTGGAGCGGGCTCAAGGGGCCGTATGGCCTACTCCTGCTCCTACTTTTTATGTTCTTAAGTTCTTATTAAGGCTGCAATGGGAAGTAGCTGCTATTGGGGTTGGGGGGTGGGGGGTCGGAGTGCATGGGAGACTATAATAATTATGCCCCCCACCAACTCCATTTAAACAATAGTACTGCAGTTCTATCCACCATGATGTGAAAAAATATAAGAATTGAATTCCGCAATTCAGCGAGTTCTGTGCCGATACTGCAGCGTGTGTGAAATTGGGTTTGGACTTACCCATTCTGCTCTGCCACCTGGTGTAGTGTTTACAATAAGCACATTGTGCAGCCGGGGTTTAAAGGAGTTATATTGTTCCAAAGTGCATCTCCCCCCCCCCCCCCCCCCCCGCCTTATTGCTAGCAGCAAGGGGCCCTGCTCGGTTCTTTTATCCCGTCAGGTACTTGCTGTGTTTGTTTACAGTCTCCCGCTGTTCTGCGGCTTGCTTGATTTGTATCTGAGAACGTATAAATCCACCTTCAAAGGCTGCATGGGAGGCAGATTCGCAGTTGAGGGAGCGTTAGCTGGCGTTGGAAGGGGGTGTGTGGGCAGGGGTTGGGGAGAGTGGGGAGAGAGAAGATAAAAACCTTCCACAAAAGGCATACTTCTTAACACCAGCGCTTTGCTGTAATGTTCTTTTGGTGTTAATTACAGCAAAGGTTTGGGATGTTAATTGCCCGCAGTAATGTAGTAAAATACCACTGGGTGTTAAAACTGACTGCCTGCCCGGAGGTTAGCTATGTCAGGCAGGCAGGCTGTTACAGATCTGCTGAGCAATCTATTACCCTTCAAAAACTGTAGGAAAACACACAGATTAATAATAAGTTGTTAAAAATACTACTGTGTATAAAAAAAAAGTCTTATTTTGGAAAATAGCAAGGTCCAGATGTTACCCAACTCTGTATCTGGCAAGTTGCAGATTAGTGGAACGGTATTTAAAACTGCAATCTTTCTTTTCTTGAGGCTTTTATAGGTCTTAATTGAAATGTACAATAAAAAAAAGCGCACATTACCCCTCTCGCTCTTGAATCAAAAGCTTTTTTTTTTGAAGTGTTGTTGCAGGGAGCTTTGCCTGCCAACCCACCAGGATTTTTTTTAATGGTCTGATCTCTTAATATTTTAACTGATATTCCAGCAATGGAGACAGGACCCCCTTCTCCAGTCGTACTTTTTTTTGATATTGCCAATTTCGGAACGATAAATTCAGTGAAAACCAAATCCACTTAGAAACGGAGAGTTCTGGAAATACGCAGCAGGCCCGACGGCATCTGACAAGAGAAAAGAATGGGCCTAACCTTTCACGTTGGACTTTTCATCTGAATTTCATCAGTTCTGTCGAAGGCCCCTCCTCCCGAGACATTACCCAGCCTTTATTCTTTTCTGAGCTGCTGTGTTTTTCCGGAATTTTCTGTTTTTATTTTAGATTTCCAACATTTGTAATTTATTTTTTTCTTATTTAAGTCTACATAGACTGTTTTTTTTTGAAGGTAGTAACTAGCAAGGTTCTACTCAGCTTGCCATATTGTTTAGATCCATGCATTAAAAGCCCACTGAGAACATTACATCCCCTGTTGGCACAAAGCCTGCATTACTTGATTAATGCTCTATGGAAACTAATACGGTTTCCACTCTGGTGAACTCTGTAGTGTAAACACATCACACCTGGATCATATTGTTACAAACCCCATCCTCCTCCTTTCCCCACCCCGCCTCCTCCCCACCCCCCACAGCCCCCATCAGGAATTTTGACCCAGAGTGAGAACAGTGTAGAGGTAGTGTAAACCAGGCCTGAATCAGTTCCAGCTCATGCTTTTGATGTAACCCAGTGTGTATCCAGGCAAGAAGGCAGAGCAGTGTTAGCAACTCTGCATGGCTGGATTTCAAAGTACAGATGCTATCAGAAGTGTGAATGCTGTAAGTTTTGCCCATGGTAGCATGTTTATGTTGGATTCACCCAAAGAAAGAAAAACTTGCCCACCCTTTGAAAGAGCTACCCAATTAGTCCCACTCCCCTGCCCTTTCCCCATAGACCTGCAAATTTTTTTTTCAAGTATTTATCCAATTCCCTTTTAAAAGTTACTATTGAATCTGCTTCCACCACGTTTTCAGGCAGGACATTCCAGATCATAACAACTCGCTGCATAAAAAAAATTCTCCTCATCTGCCACCGATTCTTTTGCCAATTACCTTAAATCTGTGTCTTCTGGTTACTGACCCTTGTGCCATTGAAAACAATTTTTCCCTGTCTACTCTATCAGAACCCTTCATGATTTTGAACACTTCTATTATATCTCCCCTTTAACCTTCTCTGTTCTAAGGAGAACAACCCCAGCTTCTCCAATCTCTCCACATAACTGAAGTCCTGCAACCCTGGTACCATTCTAGTAAATTTCCTCTGCACCCTCTCTAAGGCCTTGATGTCCTTCCTAAAGTGTGGTGCCCAGAATTGGCCACAATACTCCAGCTGGGGCCTAACCCGTGTTTTATAAAGGTTTAGCATAACTTCCTTGCTTTTGTACTCTATGCCTCTGTTTATAAAACCAAGGATACCATATACTTTTTTAACAGCCTTCTCAACTTGTCCTGCCACCTTCAAAGATTTGTGTATGTACACCCCAGGTCTCCCTGTTCCTGTACCCCCTTTAAAATTGTACCATTTAGTTTATATTGCCTCTCCTCATTCTTCCTACCAAAATGCATCACTTCACACTTTCCTGCATTAAATTTCATATGCCATGTGTCTGCCTATTTCACCAGTCTGTCGATGTCCTCCAGAAGTCTGTTACTAGCCTCCTCACTGTTTGCCACATTTTCGAGTTTCATGTCATCTGCAAACTTTGAAAATATGCCCTGTATACCCGAGTCCAGGTCATTAATCTTTGCGAAAAAGAGCAGTGGACATAATACCGACCCCCGGGGGACACCACTGTCTAATTCCCTCCAGTCTGCAAAACAACCATTCACCACTACTCTCTGCTTTCTGTCTCTTTGCCAATTTTGTATCCATGCTGCCACTGTCCCTTTAATCCCATGGACTTCAATTTTGCTAACAGGTCAGTTATGTGGTACTTTCTCAAACACCTTTTGAAAATCCAAAAACAATATCAACCACATTACCCTCATCAACCCTTTGCGTTACTTCATCAAAGAGGTCAATCAACTTAGTCAAATATGATTTGCCTTTAGCAAATCCATACCAGCTGTCATTTATTAACCCATATTTTACCAAGTGACAGTTAATATTGTCTCAGATTATTGTCTCTAAAAGTTTCCCCACCAATGACATTAGGCTGACTGGCCTATAGTTGCGGGTTTATCACTCTCCCCTTATTTGAACAGCTGCTCACATATTTAAGGAGGATTGGAAGATTGTGGTCAAAGCCTCCAATATCTCCACTCTTACTTCCCTCAACAACCTAGGATACATCCCATCCGGACTGGGTGACTTTTCTATTTTGAGCAGTGCCAATCTTTTCAGTACCTCCTCTTTATCTATTTTACATAAGAACATAAGAAATAGGAGCAGGAGTAGGCCAATCGGCCCCTCGAGCCTGCTCCGCCATTCAATAAAATCATGGCTGATCTGATCCTAACCTCAAATCTAAAGAACACAAGAAGTAGGAGCAGGACCCGGCCACTCAGCCCCTGGGCCCGCTCCGCCACCCACAGGGCCTTGACCGATCCGAACTCAGCTTCGTGTCCAATTTCCTGCCCGCTCCCCGTAACCCCTAATTCCCTTTACTTCTAGGAAACTGTCGATTTCTGTTTTAAATTTATTTAATGATGTAGCTTCCACAGCTTCCTGGGGCAGCAAATTCCACAGACCTACCACCCTCTGAGTGAAGAAGTTTCTCCTCATCTCAGTTTTGAAAGAGCAGCCCCTTATTCTAAGATTATGCCCCCTCGTTCTAGTTTCACCCATCCTTGGGAACATCCTTACCGCATCCACCCGATCAAGCCCCTTCACAATCTTATATGTTTCAATAAGATCGCCTCTCATTCTTCTGAACTCCAATGAGTAGAGTCCCAATCTACTCAACCTCTCCTCATATGTCCGCCCCCTCATCCCCAATTCCTATCCAATTTCTCTACTACCTCCTCCTTTACTGTGATTGGAAGCATCCTTTTCTTTAGTGAAGACAGATGCAAAGTATTCATTTAGTACCTCAGCCATGCCCTCTGCCTCCACAAGAAGATCACCTTTTTGGTCCCTAATCGGCCCCACCCTTCCTTTGACTACCCTTTTACTATTTATTGGTTTATAGAAGACTTTTGGGTTCCCTTTTATGTTGCCCTCTAATCTATTCTCATACACTCTCTTTGCCCCTCTTATTTTGTTTTTCAGTTTTCCTCCGTACTTTCTGTATCGGCTTGGTACTCCACTGTATTATGAACCCGACATTTATCATAAGCCTCCCTTTTCTGTTTTATTTTAATCTCGATATCTTTCGTCATCCACGGAGCTCTAACTTTGGATGCCCTTCCTCTCCTCCTCGTGGGAATGTGTCTAGTCTGTACCCGAACCATCTCCTCTTTGAAGACCTCCCATTGCCTATTTCCCATTTCACAGAGACTCTGGCCATTTCCATGCCCTACAAGTGCTTTGGGATGTCCTGGGCTCGTGAAAGGCGTTATAGAAATACAAGTTCTTTCTTTTTTGTTTAATTTTCACCTCATTCACCATGATGCCGAAAGAATCATAGAATCATAGAAAGGTTACAGCATGGAAGGAGGCCATTCGGCCCATTGAGTCCGCGCCGGCTCTATGCAAGAGCAATCAAGCTAGTCCCATTCCCCCGCCCTTTCCCTGTAGCCCTGCAAATTTTTTTCCTTTCAAATACTTATCCAGTTCCCTTTTGAAGGCCATGATTGAATCTGCCTCCACAACCCCCTCGGGCAGTGCATTCCAGATCCTAACCACTCGCTGTGTAAAATAGTTTTTCATCATGTCATCTTTGGCTCTTTTGCCAATCACCTTAAATCTATGTCCTCTGGTTCTAGGCCCTTCCGCCAATGGGAACAGTTTCTCTCTATCTACTCTGTCTAGACCCTTCATGATTTTGAATACCTCTATTAAATCTCCTCACAATCCTCTCTGTTCCAAGGAGAACAACCCCAGCTTCTCCAGTCTATTCACGTAACTAAAGTCCCTCATCCCTGAATTCATTCTGGTAAATCTCTTCTGCACCCTCTCTTAGGCCTTCAGATCTTTACTAAAGTGTGGTGTCCAGAATTGGACACAATACTCCAGTTGTGGCTGAACCAGTGTTTTATAAAGGTTCATCACAACCTCCTTGTTTTTGTACTCTATGCCCCTATTTATAAAGCCCAGGATCCTGTATGTTTTTTAAACTGTTTTCTTAATCTGCCCTGCCACATTCAACGATTTGTGCACATATACCCCCAGATCTCTCTGCTCCTGTACCCCTTTTAGAATAGCGTCCTTTAGTTTATATTGCCTCTCCTTGTTCTTGCTATTGAAATGTATGACTTTGCATTTTTCTGCATTAAGTTTCATCTGCCACATGTCTGCCCATGCTACCAGCCTGTCTATATCCTCTTGAAGTCTATCATTATTCTCCTCACTGTTTACTACCCTTCCAAGTTTTGTGTCATCTGCAAATTTGGTAATTGTGCCCTGTACACCCAAGTCCAAGTCATTAATATATATCAAGAAAAGCAGTGGTCCCAGCACTGACCCATGGAGAACACCACTGTACACCTCCCTCCGGTCTGAAAAGCAACCGTTCACCACTACTCTCTGTTTCCTGTCACTTAGCCAATTCTGTATCCATGTTGCTACTGCCCCCTTTTATTCCATGGGCCACAATCGTGCGGCACTTTATGAAACGCCTTTTGAAAGTCCATATAAGGCACACGAAATGCATTGCCATCATCTACCCTTTCTGTTATCTTATCAAAAAACTCTATCAGGTTAGTTAAACACGATTTGCTGTTGATGTTACAGTATTAAAGATGCATAAATGTCAGGAGTACACTTGCTACTGTAACATTGACCCTAAACTATAAAATAAATAATTAAATACAGTTTTAAATAAAAGAATTAAACATTTTATTCTTTCCTCCGTTTTCTTTTGTTTAAATCTAATCCAAGCTGCTTTTTCTATTATATTCTGGGAGGCCACATACTGCTTGGATAATAAGAGTCTAAATGGGGTAGAGGAGCAGAGGGATCTCGGGGTGTAGATACACAAATCAATAAAACTAGCGACACAGGTTAATAAGGTCATAAAAAAAGCAAGCTAAGCACTGTGGTTCATTTCTAGAGGGATGGAATTGAAAAGCCGAGATGTTATGTTAAACCTGTACAGAACCTTGGTTAGACCACACTTGGAGTACTGTGAACAGTTCTGGTCTCCATATTATAAAAAGGATACAGAGGCAGTGGAGAAGGTGCAAAAAAGATTTACAAGTATGATACCAGAACTGAAAGGATATACTTATCAGGAAAGGCTGAACAGGCTGGGGTTCTTTTCTCTAGAAGAGAGAAGGCTGAGGGGTGACCTGATAGAGGTCTTTAAGATTATGAAAGGGTTTGATAGGGTAGATGTAGAGAAAATGTTTCCACTTGTGGAGATGACCAAAACTAGGGGCCATAAATATAAGGTAGTTACTAATAAATCCAATAGGGAATTCAGGAGAAACGTCTTTACCCAAAGAGTGGTTAGAATGTGGAATGCCCTACCACAAGGGGCAATTGCATAGGAGGACAAGGGCAGCAGGCACATGGGAACAACACCACCTGCACGTTCCCCTCCAAGTCACACACCATCCCAACTTGGAAATATATCGCCGTTCCTTCATCGTCGTTGGGTCAAAATCCTGGAACTCCCTTCCTAACAGCACTGTGGGTGAACCTTCACCACACGGACTGCAGCGGTTCAAGAAGGCGGCTCACCACCACCTTCTCAAGGGCAATTAGGGATGGGCAATAAATGCCGGCCTCGCCAGCGACGCCCACATCCCATGAACGAATTTTTTTTTAAAATTAAGGGCAAGCTAGACAAGCACATGAAGGAGAAAGGAATAGAAGGGTATCCTGATAGGGTTAGATGAAGAGGGGTGGGAGAGGGTGAGCTGTTTCTGTGTTGTAACTCAATGTAAACCTATGTATATCTCTTTTTATCATTCTCTCACATCAAAAGAATTCCATCAGCTGTTTTTTTTCTTCTTCCTGGCCTCCACTGTGCATTTTGGAGATGGAGACTAACTTGCAAACAAATCAATCTTCGATTGGCTGAAAACAAGGGCCCAGTCATTTTTTCAGCCGATATCCAGGCCAAACTTTGATGTATAAAAATGTATCAAATCGGGAAGGTCTGCTGTTGGATGAGCTGTTTTGTCCGCTGTTTGGTGAGGGTTAACAGGCCAGCTGAAAAAATGGAATCCAGTGACAATATAGCGTACATTAAAACTAATCCTTTACATATGTACCCTTATGTTGGTGCCCAGGTTCTATTTGCACCCCCCCCCCCCTGTACCAGGCACTTTTCACCCCCTCTGAACCATGGAGCACCACTGCACATGTGCAAGGATCTGTGTGCGATGTATTATGTAGTGGGCATGAGCACCCACGTGCAGAATCAAGTTTTACAGGAAACACGGCCTCTGCTGTAGAATTCTTCTTAAATAATTTTCCAACCCCACCCCCTTCCCATCCCGTCCAGCCCTCCCATGAACAGGCATTTGATAATTATGATGATTATAGGCCAAACAATGTTAGTGAGATGGTTTTATTTAATGTGCCTGACTCACACCAGGTAGGCAAATATAACAAGCCGAGAGGAGATTTTCAGCCTGTCATTCTCAGTCTGCTCTCAATCTAAGTCCCGGAGGTAAAATGAACATTGTATCACCCAGTCCCACAAATTAAATAATTGATTGAAAGAAAGGATTTGCATTTATGTGGCGCCTTTCACAACCTCAGGATATCCCTTTACAGCCTAAGAAGTACTTTTGAAGTGTAGCCACTGTTGTGGGGAAACACTGCAGCCAATTTGCACACAGTAAGGTCCCACAAACAGTAATGAAATAAATGACCTGATAATTTGTGTTTTTAGTGATGTTGTTTGAGAGATAAATGTGGGCCAGGACACCGGGAGATCTCCCCTGCTTTTCTTTAAATAGTGCCACAGGATCTTTTAAGGATGTGATAACAGAACACTTGGAAGGCATTAACGGGATTGGACAAAGTCAGCATGGGTTTATGAAAGGGAAATCATGCTTAACAAATCTACTGGAGTTTTTTGAGGAGGTAACTAGTAGAATAGATAGGGGAGAACCAGTGGATGTGGTGTACTTGGGTTTTCAGAAGGCTTTTGATAAGGTCCCACACAAGAGGTTAGTGTGCAAAATTAAAGCACATGGGATTGGGGGTAATATACTGGCATGGATTGAGAATTGGTTGACAGACAGGAAACAGAGAGTAGGAATAAACGGGTCTTTTTCCGGGTGGCAGGCAGTGACTAGTGGGGTTCCGCAGGGATCAGTGCTTGGGCCCCAGCTATTCGCAATATATATCAATGATTTGGATGAGGGAACTGAATGTAACATTTCCAAGTTTGCAGACTGGAGTGGAATGTGAGCTGTGAGGAGGATGCAAAGAGGCTCCAATGTGATTTAGACAAGTTGGGTGAGTGGGCAAGAACATGGCAGATGCAGTATAACGTGGATAAATGTGAGGTTATCCACTTTGGTTGTAAAAACAGAAAGACAGATTATTATCTGAATGGTGATAGATTGGGAAAAGGGGAGGTTCAATGAGACCTGGGCGTCCTTGTACACCAGTCGCTGAAAGCGAGCATTCAGGTGCAGCAGGCAGTTAGGAAGGCGAATGGTATGTTGGCGTTCATTGCAAGAGGATTTGAGTACAGGAACAGGGATGTCTTACTGCAGTTGTACAGGGCCTTGGTGAGACCGCATCTGGAATATTGTGTGCAGTTTTGATCTCCTTATCTGAGGAAGGATATCCTTGCCATGGAGGGAGTGCAACGAAGGTTTACCAGACTGATTCCTGGGATGACAGGACTGATGTATGAGGAGAGATTGGGTCGACTAGGCCTATATTCACTAGAGTTTAGAAGAATGAGAGGTGATCTCATCCAAACATATAAAATTCTAACAGGACTAGACAGACTAGATGCAGGGAGGATGTTCCCGATGGATGGGGAGTCCAGAACCAGGGGTCACAGTCTCAGGATACGGGGTATGTCATTTAGAACCGAGATGACTCAGAGGGTGGTGAACCTATGGAATTCTCTACCACAGAAGGCAGTGGAGGCTAAGTCATTAAATATATTTAAGAAATATACCTATCTCCTTCTTGATGCTAAAGGGATCAAGGTATATGGGGAAAAAGTGGGAACAGGGTACTGAGTTAGACGATCAGCCATGATCATTTTGAATGGCGGAGCAGGCCCGAAGGGCCGAATGGCCTACTCTTCCTCGTATTTTCTATGATGTCCACCTTAAGTGAGCAGATGGGGCTTCTTTTTAACATCTCATCTGAAAGATGGCACCTTTGCACTGTACTGGAATGTCAGCCTGGATTATGTGCCTAAATCCTGGAGTGGGGCTTGAACCCATGACCTTCTTACTTAGGATGTGGAGATGCCGGTGATGGACTGGGGTTGACAATTGTAAACAATTTTACAACACCAAGTTATAGTCCAGCAATTTTATTTTAAATTCACAAGCTTTCGGAGGCTACCTCCTTCCTCAGGTGAACGATGTGGAAATGAAGTCCTCGAAATGAAGTCGCATTTATAATTCACAGAACAATGCTGGTGATAACAGACAGTTTTTTCAACTGCCCGTTGCCAAGGCAATCAGTGTGCAGACAGACAGGTGTTACCTGCCAGGTCTCAGAATATACAAATCACCAAAAAAAACAACAAACAAAAAAAAACAGAGATAGAGAGGTAGAAACATAGAAAAGACAGCAACTGACCCGTTATATTAAAAACAGATAACATTTGTTCGCTGGTGGGGTAACGTGTAGCGTGACATGAACCCAAGATCCCGGTTGAGGCCGTCCTCATGGGTGCGGAACTTGGCTATCAATTTCTGCTCGACGATTTTGCGTTGTCGTGTGTCTCGAAGGCCGCCTTGGAGTACGCTTACCCGAAGGTCGGTGGCTGAATGTCCTTGACTGCTGAAGTGTTCCCCGACTGGGAGGGAACCCTCCTGTTTGGCGATTGTTGCGCGGTGTCCGTTCATCCGTTGTCGCAGTGTCTGCATGGTCTCGCCAATGTACCATGCTCCGGGGCATCCTTTCCTGCAACGTATGAGGTAGACAACGTTGGCCGAGTCACAGGAGTATGAACCATGCACCTGGTGGGTGGTGTCCTCTCGTGTGATGGTGGTATCTGTGTCGATGATCTGGCATGTCTTGCAGAGGTTACCGCGGCAGGGTTGTGTGGTGTCGTGGACGCTGTTCTCTTGAAAGCTGGGTAATTTGCTGCGAACGATGGTCTGTTTGAGGTTGGGTGGCTGTTTAAAGGCGAGTAGTGGAGGTGTGGGGATGGCCATAGCGAGGTGTTCGTCGTCATTGATGACATGTTGAAGGCTGCGGAGAACATGGCGTAGTTTCTCCGCTCCGGGGAAGTACTGGACGACAAAGGGTACTCTGTTGGTTGCGTCCCGTGTTAGTCTCCTGAGGAGGTCTATGCGATTTTTTGCTGTGGCCCGTCGGAACTGTCGATCGATGAGTCGAGCGTCATATCCCGTTCTCACTAGGGCGTCTTTCAGCGTCTGTAGGTGTCCATCGCGTTCCTCCTCGTCTGAGCAGACCCTGTGTATTCGCAGGGCCTGTCCATAGGGGATGGCCTCTTTGACGTGGTTAGGGTGGAAGCTGGAAAAGTGGAGCATCGTGAGGTTGTCCGTGGGCTTGCGGTAGAGTGAGGTGCTGAGGTGCCCGTCTTTGATGGAGATTCGTGTGTCCAAGAAAGAAACTGATTCTGAGGAGTAGTCCATGGTGAGCTTGATGGTGGGATGGAACTTGTTGATGTTATCGTGTAGTCTCTTCACTGAAGAGACTACACGATAACATCAACAAGTTCCATCCCACCATCAAGCTCACCATGGACTACTCCTCAGAATCAGTTTCTTTCTTGGACACACGAATCTCCATCAAAGACGGGCACCTCAGCACCTCACTCTACCGCAAGCCCACGGACAACCTCACGATGCTCCACTTTTCCAGCTTCCACCCTAACCACGTCAAAGAGGCCATCCCCTATGGACAGGCCCTGCGAATACACAGGGTCTGCTCAGACGAGGAGGAACGCGATGGACACCTACAGACGCTGAAAGACGCCCTAGTGAGAACGGGATATGACGCTCGACTCATCGATCGACAGTTCCGACGGGCCACAGCAAAAAATCGCATAGACCTCCTCAGGAGACTAACACGGGACGCAACCAACAGAGTACCCTTTGTCGTCCAGTACTTCCCCGGAGCGGAGAAACTACGCCATGTTCTCCGCAGCCTTCAACATGTCATCAATGACGACGAACACCTCGCTATGGCCATCCCCACACCTCCACTACTCGCCTTTAAACAGCCACCCAACCTCAAACAGACCATCGTTCGCAGCAAATTACCCAGCTTTCAAGAGAACAGCGTCCACGACACCACACAACCCTGCCGCGGTAACCTCTGCAAGACATGCCAGATCATCGACACAGATACCACCATCACACGAGAGGACACCACCCACCAGGTGCATGGTTCATACTCCTGTGACTCGGCCAACGTTGTCTACCTCATACGTTGCAGGAAAGGATGCCCCGGAGCATGGTACATTGGCGAGACCATGCAGACACTGCGACAACGGATGAACGGACACCGCGCAACAATCGCCAAACAGGAGGGTTCCCTCCCAGTCGGGGAACACTTCAGCAGTCAAGGACATTCAGCCACCGACCTTCGGGTAAGCGTACTCCAAGGCGGCCTTCGAGACACACGACAACGCAAAATCGTCGAGCAGAAATTGATAGCCAAGTTCCGCACCCATGAGGACGGCCTCAACCGGGATCTTGGGTTCATGTCACGCTACACGTTACCCCACCAGCGAACAAATGTTATCTGTTTTTAATATAACGGGTCAGTTGCTGTCTTTTCTATGTTTCTACCTCTCTATCTCTGTTTTTTTTTGTTTGTTGTTTTTTTTGGTGATTTGTATATTCTGAGACCTGGCAGGTAACACCTGTCTGTCTGCACACTGATTGCCTTGGCAACGGGCAGTTGAAAAAACTGTCTGTTATCACCAGCATTGTTCTGTGAATTATAAATGCGACTTCATTTCGAGGACTTCATTTCCACATCGTTCACCTGAGGAAGGAGGTAGCCTCCGAAAGCTTGTGAATTTAAAATAAAATTGCTGGACTATAACTTGGTGTTGTAAAATTACTTCTTACTTAGAGCTGAGATGCTGCCATTGAGCCGAGGCTGACACCACTCTTTCTTTGTTTAGGAAGAAGGATTCCAGACAATACAACACAGAACTCAACAGGTATCAGGCTTGTGTTTGAAAGAAAGACTTGCATTTATATAGCACCTTTCACAACCTCAGGACTTCCCAAAGCGCTTTACAGCCAATGAAGTATTTTTGAAGTGTAGTTACTGTTGTAATGTAGGAAACACGGCAGCCAATTATGCACAGCCATGTCCCACAAAGAGCAATGTGATAATGACCAGATAATCTGTTTTAGTGATGTTGGCTGAGGGATAAATAATGTCAGGAGAACTCCCCTGCTCTTCTTTGAACTAGTGTCATGGAAATCTTTTACGTTCTCCTGAGAGGGCAGATGAGGCCTCAATTTAATCCGAAAGATAGCACCTCTGAAAGTGCAGTGCTTCCTCAGTACTACACTGGAGTGTCAAACTAGATTTTGTGCTCAAGTCTCTGGAGTGGGGAGTCAACCCACAACCATCTAACTTCAGAGATGCACAATGAGCCACAGCTGACACTACAACTAAGCAGTGTAGTTGGAGGGAGATGTAGAGAGAGAGGCTGTCACAGAGGGACAAATCAGGAAAGCAGCAAGTTGGAAGGCAGCCCAGGAGGGAGTGAGCTGGAGAGCGACAGATCAACAGGAGAAGAAATGAGCTGGAAAACCAGACCATCAGGAAAGTGACAGGCTACAGAAGAACAGGCGGGGCAGAGGTGAGGGAATTAGTCAGTTGGAGAAGGACATACTAGGGGATAAAACCAAGTGGGAGAAGGATAGGACAGGAGGAAAAGCAAGGCCAGCAAGTGGTAAGTTGGAGTTAGAAGGAAATGTTGCAACATGTCAGATATGTACAGGTCAGAAAGGAGAACTGTGAATGGAGGTACAGTTCAGGAGAAAAAAACAGCACGGAACTGGAGAGAACCAGGGAAGGAGGAAAAGCTGGACAGGGACAGTTCAGGAAGGTGAATGGGGTTGGAGAGAGATCTTGAGGGAGAGCTGGGGAAGATGGAAAAGGACAGGTCAGGCGGGAAAGCGATAAGATGGAAAGGGGCTGGCTAGTGAGCTGGAGAGATGCAGGTCGGACTGAGGGATGGGGTGCATCTCGTAAGTGAGAGAGCCACGGCTGCACTACAAATTCGGAGAGCTTCACGTGAAAAATTCTCCCAGTGGAGAAATAAATCATTGCTCTTCAGAGTGCATATGTGGTATAATTTCCAGCAAATCGCTGATCACAAGTCATTTTCCAGTCCGCACTGCATGGTTAAGTGGAATTGATAAGTTGTTCCAGCAGTGACTCCCGCCAGAAGTAAACCACTGCTCATATGTGGTATAAATTAGTCCATGTACATTAGTCAAATAATGGCATGGTTTTAGTGCTCTTTCAAGCACTCCATGTGTTCGTGGAAAATAATAGCTCTATTTACACGAAAGTATATACGCACATCGGATGTGAAAGCAGTTTTCCACTCAGTTACACCTTCAAATGCACAATTAAAAATACAGGTAGTAAAACAAACTGTCCCCAGGTTCCTCAGAGCCCATGTTTTAGGAATTAGTGCACATTACGCATAGATGAAAATCTGTTAACAGCCTTCAGCTGTCAGTGGCGGCTAGATTTAGCCTCACTTTACACCTGGCATCGCCCCATTTCTTTGGCTGCGAGGTATAATCGGTACTTTGTAAACTAGTTATCGGAGCTACGGAAAAACAAATCACAGCACGGAGACGGTCCCTGGCATGGGGTACATTGCCGTGCAATTACTTGTGAAGAGTTGACTTTTGCTGGGCTTTCATCTTTGTTGCTTGCTAAGCACATGTGGCTGGTCCTGATGCCTAACAATTACCCTTAATTCCTGAGACCCACTGCAGGGTGCAAGCTCGCTGAGGTGTCAGACTGAGAAGTTGGCTATTTAGCAATAAAGAGCAACTGCCACTCAGAGAGAAAAAAAAATAACTGGGCAAGAACTTTATTTTTCTCTCTCTCTCTCTCTCTCTCTCTCTCCACTTTCTTTTTCCTTCAATTTTCTCCCCATCCACTCTTCTTCTGAAGACATTGGATCACCTGGGTGCAGCAAATGCATAGAAACCTGGGCAGCTACCCTCTTGGGCCGTGGTCCTTTCCCTGCCTGGTTGCCTTGTACTCGCTCCGCCCAGGCGACACCAATAGCACCCAGGTCCAGAACAGGAAAATCTGCCCCCTTTAACTCTTTCACTGGGAGAGGGTTCCACAGATGGAGGTCACTACCATAGAACCATAGAATGATGCAGCAGAAGGAGGCCAATCGCCCCATCGTGCCAGTGCCTGCTCTTTGAAAGAGCTATCCAATTAGTCCCACTCCCCTACCCTTTCCCCATAGCTCTGCAAATTTTTTCTCTTCAAGTATTTATTCAATTGCCTTTTGAAAGTTACGATTGAATCTGCTTCCGCCATCCTTTCAGGCAGTGCATTCCAGATCATAACAACTCGTAGGGTAATAAACATTTCTGCTCATCTCCCCTCTTTGGCAAATTACATTAAATCTTTTTCTTCTGGTTATCGACCCTCCTGCCAGTGGAAACAGTTTCTCCTTATTTACTCTATCAAAACCCTTCATAATTTTGAATCCCTCCATTAAATCTCCCCTCAACCTTCTCTGTTCTGCAATAAGTGGCCACTATTCGTGCGTGAGACTTGACAGTGGATATTTGACTGTGGAGGACGTCTCACCCGAGCCCGATATTGTTCGCCAGCCTCTGCGCTGTGAGCACTTCCAGCAGGAAACTTTATTGAACATTCCCAAATAGAAAGAAGTGAACTGATCCTGTTATAAGTTGAATTGGAAGGCTCCACGAGGGAAAAAGCTCAGGGCAAGTGCGGAATACATAGCAATAAGGAAGGCCATTTTACATTACAACAGTGACTGCACTTCAAACGTACTTCATTGGTTGTAAAGCGCTTTGGGACGTCTTGAGGTCGTGAAAGGTGCTCTATAAATACAAATCTTTCTTTTTATTTGGCTCATTTTAGCTTATCCATCCAGAAAGACCCCGCAGAAACCCCCCATCCCCACCCCTCGCCCCTTTCATGGCTTCTAATTGCGTCTTAAATGATTCTGAGATTCTCACCTTCATCAGTCTGCCTGGATGTCCGTTCCATGTGCTGATCATATTTTGCATGAAGAACTCTCCGATATCAGTACTAAATTTGTCTTTTATTAGTTTGAACCTGTGTCCCCTTGTCGCACTCTCGCAACATCATGTGAAGTAATTCCCTGCATTTACATTTTCTGTTCCATTCACGAGCTTTTATGCCTCTAGTAGATGACCTTCCAGTTGTCTCCTTTCAAGTATGAATCGTCCAAGTTTCTCCGGTCTTTTCTCATACTTCAGTTGTCTAAAATTTGTAATCGTGGCTGTTGTCTGGACATAATGGAGTAAATGGAGTTGAGGTACAGATCAGCCATGATCTAAGTGAATGGTGGAGCAAGTTTGAGGGGCTAAATGGCCTACCCCGTTCCAACTTTCCTAAAATACTCAAAATATGATCTGACGAGAACACAGTACAGACTGAACATGGCTTCCTCTGACTTGTATTCTAATAGTTAGACTGCATAGTTCAGCATTCGATTTGATTTGTTGATTGCTGCTTCTCAGTGGTTGGACATTTGACCAAGAAATTAGCCAGATCTATTCCAACTTCGTTCTTAGGTGTTTCAACACCGTTCATGGAATTTTTAGGCTGCCCAATTTTTCTTTGTAAGTGCACTTGTCTGTAATAAAATTTCATCTGTTCCACCTCAGCTGAGAGCCAGTGTATGCTGTTTGTGGGATGTAACTGGTGCAGAATATACAACAGTCCTCACACACCAAAAGTACTTCATTGTCTGAAGCTGTTCTGGAAAGTCCCCTTCTAAATGCAAATAGGACAACATATATAAATATCAAAATGGCCTCATTATTTTTGGCTTTCTCGCTGTCTGAAGTGATGCATTGAGAATTTCTTCGGGGACTTCTCCTAATCGGATGATGTGAGTTCGGCGGAAGATCGGCAGAAAGTTGGTTTGTGTGGTGTGTATGGAGGCCGAACAAGAGCACCTGAGGAAGATTCCCGGATGATGTGTATTCGGTGAACATATGGGCTATTTGAATTAATCAGCAATTGTTAAAGGGGAATAAGTGACATCCTTGACCTACTTAATGTAAAATTATTGACAGTGTTACAGATAGACATTTACATTAAACCACCGTTAAGAATCATCGGACTGCAACTTTACCAATTTGGTGAGGGGGCAATGAGAGAAATTAGATTAATCATGAATAATAGAATTTTAACTTAATGAACATGTTATTCATTAGATGCAAAAACCTTAAAAACCCCTTGACACTTCAGAGTGAATTAATAAAAATTAATATACTTTTAATTTAATTTTCTGTACAATTGTGGCCATCAGTTAGAAGCACAGCTTTCTGTATAAGTAATTGGTTCTATATATATACCGCTGCTTAAAGTTGCACATAATCTGGCAGCTATCCCAATGCCCCACTTGGGAGGAAGTGATATATATAGATATAATTCATTTGGTACCCCTGTGAATTATGTGCACTTCCATATGGGATGATCTGCAGATTTGATAGTCACTCTTCAGTGTGTCAGGTGAAATCCTCTGATCTGAATAGGTTCATGTCACAAAACATTATGTATCGGGGATATATGTTTTCCATGACTTAGGAAAATGAATGTACTTACCAGAATAGCACAGATTACATATAGTATGCTAAATAGATAGCTAGAGGTGTCAGCTGTGGCTCAGTGGTAGCACTCTCGCCTCTGAGTTAGAAGGTTGTGGGTTCAAAGTCCCACTCCAGAGGCTTGAGCACGTAACATTCCAGTGTAGTACCGGCGGAGTGCTGCACTGTTGGAGGCGCCATCTTTCAGATGAGGTGTTAAACTAAGACCCTGTCTGCCCTCTCAGGTGGATGTAAAAGATCCCACGCCACTATTTCGAAGAAGAGCAGGGGCATTCTTCCTGGTGTCCCGCCCAATATTTATCCTCCAAACAACATTACTAAAAACAGATTATCTGGTTGTTATCTCATTACTGTTCGTGGGAGTTTGCTGTGCACTAATTGGCTACCATGTTTCCTACATTACAACAGTGCCTACACTTCATAAAGGTACTTTATTGCAAAATCCTTTGGCACGTCCTGAGGTTGTGCAAGTTCTTTCTTGGATAGAGAGAGACTTAAGAATATAAGAAATAGGAGCAGGAGTAGGCCACACAGCCCCTTGAGCTTGCTCTGACATTCAATCAGATCATGGCTGATCTTTGACCTCAACTCCACTTTCCTGCCCAATCCCCATATCCCTTGATTCCCCTATAGTCCAAAAATCTATCTATCTCAGCCTTGAATATATTCAATGATTCAGCATCCACAGTCCTCTAGGGTAGAGAATTCCAAAGATTCACAACCCTCTGGGTGAAGAAATTCCTCCTCATCTGAGCCTTAAATGGCCGACCCCTTATCCTGCGGGTATGCCCCCTAGTTCTAGACTCTCGCCAAGGGAAAACAGCCTCTCAGTATCTATCCTGTCAAGCCCCCTCATAATCTTACATGTTTCAATGAGATCACCTCTCATTCTTCTAAACTCCAGAGAGCATAGGCCCATTCTACTCAACAGATTACTTCAAAGACTGAATAGATTACAACTTAAAAGATCTATGCCTGGAACATCCGTGGGGGTTCTTCAGAGGAACATCAGCAGAACCCCTCAGAGAAACGACGTAAAGCGCTAAAAAATGTCCGTTTATGCCGTCTTTCCGTGGTTCTGCCGAACTTCCTCTGAAATTATGGCAGAGGATTGGGAGAACCACCTTGAGAATTCACAGCCTCATGACTTAAGACATTGGAATTTAGACTAATTGACCCTGGATGACCATATTGTTATTGGTGAGATCGGTCTGCCTCGAGATATTCATGTTTGCTTTGTTTCTATCGTTTAAAGTAACTGTATACGGGTTGCGTTTCCTTCCAGAATATTAAAAAAATACGTAATATTTATAAAAATAAGTTCTCTAATTCAGCCAGTCCAATTTCACTTGACGCCTGTTCAACAGCAGGCCCATCGTATCAGTCACTATACTGCAGGACATCTGGGAAAGGGGGTCAAACTGCATGGGAATCCGCAGCTGCACAAGGAAGCAGCCTGTAAATAATAAAAACAAATAGTTTAATGCATTTCATTATATATTTTTATTTGCCAGGCTGCTAGTGGTAGAATCATCATTAAACGCTATAAAGCAAAACAGACTTGCAGGACACATGCTTGTTAAATACATATGCGCTCCATGCTAGTTCTGCTGCCTTTGGATCGGAAAGGGGGAAACTCTTAAGGAGGATATTTTACACTTCATCGAGGAAAGAGTTTTACGTTATTGAGAAGCCAAGGTTCAAGGGTTAAGAAACCACCAAGGTTGAAAACAATAAAAGAGGAGGCAAAGTAAATCAGGAAGTAATGGACAGGTTAATTTGGCAGCAGGAAAACGGTCCATAGCTTCAAGCTGGTGAGAAGCTAATCTGGGTACTGCTGTCAGGAAGTTGTTCGTGAGGCAGAGCGATCAACATTTGGGATTGACTTTCAAGAAGCTTGGTCTCATTTTAGAGGCTATAACGGGGGAAGGAGATATTCTAGGATTTTGTAGATGGATGGGCTAAGATGGACCGAATGGTAATTCAATATTTTTTTGTGATCCTGTGACACCAAGATTGAGTTTTAAAAGCCTGAGAATTGTAGAAGGAAGGTAAGACAGATGGAAGTGAGGAGTTCCAACAGTTTTAACATCCTGGACAAAGATGAGTTGGAATGGGAGAACATGCAGTATTAGTCTTTATTTTAACAATATGGTAAAGCAGGGAGGAGATTAAACATGCAGGACAGTGTGTTTGGAGCTTTGGTGTGTTTATTCTTAAATATGAAAGAAAACAAACAA
Organism: Heptranchias perlo; assembly: GCF_035084215.1. Lineage (NCBI taxonomy): Eukaryota > Metazoa > Chordata > Chondrichthyes > Hexanchiformes > Hexanchidae > Heptranchias > Heptranchias perlo. Next base: position 13,904,308 of record NC_090328.1, read on the forward strand.
ATTTAGTGCTGAAAACTGAATAGCAAAAGAAGAAAAAAGAAGGGAAAAATGGCAGTCCAGTGGTCGATCATGCTGGGCCTTTAATGATTTAATGCACTGCAGCACAAAGTGACCGGACATGAGTTAGTCTTTCTGATGAAAGGTCATCGACCTGAAACATTAACTCTATTTCTTTCTCCACAGATGCTGCCTGACCTACTGAGTGTTTCCAGCATTTTCTGTTTTTATTTCAGAATCTCCAGCATCCGTAGTATTCTGCTTTTTTTTTATTCATTCTTGGGCATCGCTGCCAAGGACGGCATTTATTGCCCAACCCTTGATGCCCTTGAGAAGGTGGTGGTGAGCCGCCTTCTTCTTGAACCGCTGCAGTCCGTGTGGTGAAGGTTCTCCCACAGTGCTGTTAGGTAGGGAGTTCCAGGATTTTGACCCAACGACGATGAAGGAACGGTAATGTTTGTCCAAGTCAGGATGGTGTGTGACTTGAAGGGAAACTTGGAGGTGATGGTTTCCCTATGCACCTGCTGCCCTTGTCCTTCTAGGTGTGGAGGTCGAGGGTTTGGCAGGTGCTGCAATTCCAGTCCCAATAAATTACTCACAACCAAGATTATCAGCAAATGCTCTAAATGATGTGCAGAATTGTTGAGGAGAAATCCAGCTTAAATTATTTGGCCTTATTTTCCTGGCAACACACCTCATGCCCTAGCACTGGACAGGGGACAGTGCACTGGAAGTGGGCTGCACCTGCCCAGTCCCAGGAGCATCAGTATTTAGAGTCCCAAAGGCTAACATGGCTTGGTGATACCCCCTAGCCACCAGTCTCGCGGCTCCTGGCTGCTGTTGAAGTCAAAACAAATATAAAAATGAGCTTGTGGGTTCCTCTTCAGCTTGCTCCCAAACCCCCTCAGACTTGGGACTCCCAAAGCACACCCGGGGTGCCCTGTTGATGGGTGCCTCCCACTCCCCCCACCACCACCCCTACCCCTGCCATTAAGTGCGAGGTGGTGCATTTTGCTAGGAGGAATAAGAAGGCCGCCTACTCCTTGGAAAATAAGGGGTCGATTTTAGGATGGCCGAGCGGGTGCGTTCGTGGCAGGGGGGCTCCGAAAATTTGGGATTCCCGGGGCAGGTCCGGAGCCCGGATCCAGCCCGCCCACTTCCTGGTTCCCCAATGACGCGTTTAGATGCACGCGCAGCCCCCGCATGCGGGACTCCCACTGATAATTAAAACCGAAGGGATCCCACTTAAGGCAATTATTTTGATAGTTTAGGTCATTTAGTAGACCTGATTGGGAGGCTATTTTAGATGGGGTGGGATTTTCAAGTCAACTGAGCATATTTCCCGTACTGGGGGAAAACACTCCCAGTTGAAATGGACGTGTTGCAGCCACCAGCCTGTGGGAGCTGCAAAGGTCCATTTGACAGGTGGGGGGGGTGGGAGACCCTCACTCATTGCAGGAGGCCACTCTGTTACTTTGGACAAAGTTTGGCCTCCACCACCCTCCTCCTAACAATAAAATTCACCAACTTGGAACCTCAACCCCGGTGTGCAGACACATTTACCTACCTTGCGGACCCCCTCAGATGTACATCTTCCGGATGGGGGCGGCCATAGCTGCAGTCATGACCTCCTCGGAGGACGAACAGCATCACCAGCCTCGCCGGCCATGCCGTCCACCTCTGACACGTGGAGCTCCACAACACAGTGCTGTGACACATCCACCTGCACAGCAAGAGGGAGGACAACCGCAGAGAGAGATGCATTGCAGAAGGTGCTATCCTCGCCACAGGGTCTACAGAACGAGGCTCAGCTTCCTGGACCTCTCTGAGGAGCAGTGCACACGGAGGCTCAGAGTCACTCGCCATGTAGTCGTGGACATCTGCAGCCTCCTTCATGCCGAGTTGGCCCGAGCACCATCTTCTTACCTGTCGCTGTCAAAGTCACCACTGCCCTCAACAATTTCTCCTCCGCATCCTTCCAGGGTGCCACTGGGGACATCGCCAGCGTCTCTCAGTCATCTGCACAAAAGAGCCCTGCAAATACACCTACACCCACTCTACAGTGACCCAATGGTTGGCATCAGGTGTGGGTCTTCATGGTGATCCTCAGGAAAGGGAATTATTGCACAAACCAGACAAGATTTGCAAAGACGTGGCAGTAGTGATGATAACAAATTTTAATGTGCTTTGCAAAACAAACAAAAGTAAATCAAAAACATGACATTCTGTCATACACCCTTGTGCATCCCCTTTGTGCTCACAAAACCTTAGCCTTACATTTACGGGAGCCCCTACGTGGTGCTACCCCGTGGCTGCAGCAGATGTAGTGGCAGGTTGCTCTTTTGCATGCCCTGACCGATGAGATGCTTTGCGTGGACGCCCTCTGGGTTTCGGTGCCCGTGAGGGCCCCTCCAAAGACTGCTCCACCTGCACCTGTGCAGGGGCTGACTCGGCCACCTGGAGAGGGGGCAGCATTGCGGGTACTGGTTAAGAGGGGGGCAACGGGTGAGACGTGTAAGCACTTTGAATGGCGTCCCAACTTCCATGTCCCTTTTCACCATCATCCCTCTCCTGGCCCAGGCCCACATCACTCCTTCCACCCTGCTGGATGACAGTTTGGAGGACTTGTGTGAAGCCTTGCAAGGCCAGTTGTAATGTATCTGTCAGCCTGTTTAAGGCGGCATAATGTTGCTCACCCTGAATCCGAACGACCGTTGTCAGGGCCTGAATGGACTCATTGTTGAGCTGTGCTTGAAGCTCGATGGAGGCTAGCCTTTCCTCCATCGCAGACATTCCCGCACCTACCCGCGACACTATCTCAGAGATGCCTTCACGTCCCTGTGACAGTATCTCGGAGATACCCTCCTGTAACTGTGCCCCCATTCCACTCATGCAGGAGTTGGACTCCTCCATCCTCTGCGCGATTATGGAGAGTGCGAGTGGGACCTGTTCCAGTACCTCGGCAATGTGCTGATGGCCCTCAGTGACTCTCCTTTTCATGGCTGGCCCCCAGGGTTCAGCATCTGGGTCCAGCTGAGCAGAGCCTGGAGAAGAGTGCTCCCACTGACGCGGACTGTCCACGGCTGTCCCTGCCACCAGGGTCTGCTCGTGCTCACATGTGTGTGGTGACTCACCATGTGCAAGCCCAACTAACTGAGGACAGGGACCCACCAAGGTGTGTGTATCTGCGCTGGTGGATGGCTGGCTCAGATATGATGATGGACCCTCAGAGGCTGGCAGGTCCTCTGAGGAATCACCCTCCGCAGCCACGGCGGTCGCAGATGGCCCTGCAAGAGAACAGAAAGCAATATCAAGCATGTGGACAGATGTTGAGGTGCTGCAGATGCCAAGTGATGCTAAGATCATTTGCTATCATGAGTGCTGAGTGTTAGATTTCTGTCACCAGCCGTTTGTGCGCTCCCAGTCTCGGCATCCGCCATGGACAGGCACTCCAGCTTAGCTCCAATGCCTGCTGTTCCGCATCCGTTAGCACCACCTGGTGTGGCGGGCCCCCGCTGGTCCTTGCCCTCTCCCGGGCATTCTAGCATCTCTTCTCCTATCAAGGCAAAACACGGAGAGGCGTGATTCAGCGATGGTTGCATAGTGACTTGCTGCATGCATTGGTGTGGGTGGGGGTGACCGTGAGGGAGGTGCATGGGAGGGCGCGTGTGAGATATAGCCATGAGATTGTATGAGGATTGGGTCGCGTGGTAATGTCCGAATGGGAACTGGGACGGTGAGTTAGTGGAGGCAAGGTGAGGATGATGGTTGAGTGGATGTGAGGAGTGATGCAAGAGCATTGTGGTGACAGTGCAGAAGGAGTTGTGTGGTGGTGGAGGTGATGTGGAAGACGGAGTGTGGGAGAATGCTTAAGTATACTCACTTTGGCTGACCTGGTTAGGTCATTAAAGCGCTTCCTGCACTGGACCCAGGTTCGGCACACATTGCTGCTGCTGCTGACCTCCTCGGCCACCTCCAGCCAGACCTTCTTGGTGGCAGAGGCAGGCCAACTCCTCCCATCAGATGGAAAAAAAATTTCCCTCCTCCTTCTGACCCCATTGAGCAGCACCTGGAGTGAGGGTGAGGAGTCTGAGAACCTTGGAGCAGCCTTGCCTCTAGGTTGCTCCATGCTGCCAATTTGGTTCTTTGCTTCAGGAGGAGCATTGGAGGACTGCCCCTTTAAATAGGGCTCCTCCTGCTGACAGCCTGTGATGCGGGTGTGCAGTGCGCCCACTGCGCAGGGCTGGAACGGGAAACCCAGAAACCAAGGTAAGTACCTTCAACTAGGCTGTGATCGCGTGCGGAGCACCCCGATTTCACTGGGCGCGTTACCCATGCGCCCATTCGACCCCCCGCTGCCAACCAGGCTCCCTCCTAATATCGGGCCCCAAGAGTCTAAATAGGGTGAAGGAGCAGAAGGATTTGGGGTATAGAATCATAGGATCATAGAAAGGTTACAGCACGGAAGGAGGCAATTCAGCCCATTGAGTCTGCGCCAGCTCCATGCAAGAGCAATCCAACTAGTCCCACTCCCTCACCCTTTCCCTGTATCTCTGCAATTTTTTTCCTTTCAAGTACTTATCCAGTTCCCTTTTGAAGGCCATGATTGAATCTGCCTTCACCACCCCCTCGGGCAGTGCATTCCAGATCCTAACCACTCGCTGTGTACAAAAGTTGTTCCTCAGGTCACCTTTGATTCTTTTGCCAATCACCTTAAATCTATGTCCTCTGGTTCTTGACCCTTCTGCCAATGGGAACAGTTTCTCTCTATCCACTCTGTCTAGACCCTTCGAGATTTTGAATACCTCTATCAAATCTCCTCGCAAGCATCTCTGTTCCAAGGAGAAGAACCCCAGCTTCTCCAGTCTATCCATGTAACTAAAGTCCCTCATCCCTGGAATCATTCTAGTAAATCTCTTCTACACCCATTCTAAAGCCTTCATATCTTTTCTGAAGTGCGGTGCCCAGAACTGGACACAATACTCCAGTTGTGGCCAAACCAGTGTTTTATAAAGGTTCATCATGACTTCCATACTTTCGTACTCTATGCTTCTATTTATAAAGCCCAAGATCCCATATGCTTTTTTAACAGCTTTCTCAACCTGTCCTGCCACCCTCAACGATTTGTGCACATATACCCCCAGATCTCTCTGTTCCTGTACCCCTTTTAGAGTTGTGCCCTTTAGTTTATATTGCCTCTCCTTGTTCTTTGTACCGAAATGTATCACTTTGCATTTTTCTGCATTAAATTTCATCTGCCACGTGTCCACCCATTCCACCAGCTTGTCTGTATCCTCTTGAAGTCTATTACTATCCTCCTCACTGTTCACTACCTTTCCAAATTTTGTGTCAACTTCAAATTTGGAAATTGTGCCCTGTACACCCAAGTCCAAGTCATTAATATAGATCAAGAAAAGCAGTGGTCCCAGCACTGACTCCTGGAGAACACCACTGCAACCTCCCTCCAGTCCAAAAAACAACCGCTCACCACTACTCTCTGTTTCCTGTCTCTTAGCCAATTCTGTATCCATGTTGCTATTGCCCCCTTTATTCCACGGGCCGCAATCTTGATGATAAGCCTACCATGCAGCACTTTATCAAACGCCTTTTGAAAGTCCATATACACCACATCAACTGCATTGCCCTCCTCTACCCTCTCTGTTACCTCATCAAAAAACTCTATCAGGTTAGTTAAACACGAATTGCATTTAACAAATCCGTGCTTGCTTTCCCTAATCAATCCACCCTCGTCCAAATGACTGTTAATTCTGTCCTGGATTATCGTTTCTAAAAGTTTCCCCACCACTGAAGCTAAATTGACTGACCTGTAGTTGCTGGGTTTATCCTTACACCCTTTTATGAACAAGGGTGTAACATTTGCAATTCTCCAATCCTCTGGCACCATCCCCGTATCTAAGGATGTTTGGGAGATTATGGCCAGTACCTCCGCAACTTCCACCCTTACTTCCCTCAGCAACCTAGGATGCACCCCATCCGGACCAGGTGACTTATCTACTTTAAGTACAGCTAGCCTTTCTAGTACCTCTTCTTTATCAATTTTTAGCCCTTCAAATATCTCAACTATATCTTCCTTTACTGAGACTGTGGCAGCATCTTCTTCCTTGGTAAAGACAGATGCAAAGTACTCATTTAGTACCTCGGCCATCCCCACTGCCTCCATGAGTAGATCTCCTTTATGGTCCCTAATCGGCCCCACCCCTCCTCTTACTACCCGTTTACTGTTTACATGCCTGTAGAAGACTTTTGGATTCCCTTTATGTTAGCCGCCAGTCTATTCTCATACTCTCTCTTTGCCCCTCTTATTTCCTTTTTCACTTCCCCTCTGAACTTTCTATATTCTGCCAGGTTCTCACTTGTGTTATCAACCTAGCATTTGTCATATGCCCCTTTTTTTCCATTTCATCTTATTCACTATCTCTTTTGTCATCCAGGGAGCTCGAACTTTAATTGCCTTACCTTTCTGCCTCGTGGGAATGTACCTGGACTGTACCCGAACCATCTCCTCCTTGAGGCCGCCCACAGTTCAATTACAGTTTTGCCTGCCAATCTTTGATTCCAATTTACCCGGGCCAGATCAGTTCTCATCCCATTGAAATTGGCCCTCCTCCAATTGAGTATTTTTACTTTAGAGTGGTCGTGCCCTTCTGCATAGCTATTCTAAACCTTATGATACTATGATCGCTGATCCCTAAATGCTCCCCAACTGGCACTTGCTCCACTTGGCCCACTTCATTCCCTAGAACCAAGTCCAGCAATGCCTCCTTCCTTGTTGGGCTGGAAACGTACTGGTTAAGAAAATTATCCTGAACACATTTGCGCCTGCAGCTCACCAACCTTGTTTACTGCACTTTGTGCGTTTACATACATGCACTGCAAACCAGTCTTAGACATTCTTGTACTCTCCCTTAGTCATATCCCACCTAATACTGTACTATTATTTGCTTTAGTGCGCTAGTACAGATTCACAAATCATTAATACTAGCTACGCAGGTTAACAAGGCCATAAAAAGTGCAAACAAAGTACTGGGGTTCATTTCTAGAGGAATAGAATTCAAAAGCAGAGAAGTTATGTTAAACTTATATAGGACCTTGGTTTGACCACACTTGGAGTATTGTGCACAGTTCTGGTCTCCATATTACAAAAATGATATGCAGGCAGTGGAGAAAGTGCATAAAAGATTTACAAAGATGGTACCAGAACTGAGAGGTTATACTTATCAGGAAAGGCTGAACAGGCTGGTGCTCTTTCTCTAGAAAAGATAAGACTGAGGCGTGACCTAATAGAGGACTTTAAAATTATGAAGGCGTTTGATAGGGTAGACGTGGAGAAGATGTTTCCACTTGTGGGGGAATCCAAAACTAGGGGTCGTAAATCTAAGATAGTCACTGATAAATCCAATAAGGAATTCAGGAGAAGCTTCTTTACTCAGAGAGTGGTGAAAATGTGGAACTTGCCATCACATGGAGTGGTTGAGGCGAATAGCATAGATGCATTAAAGGGGAAGCTAGATAAGTACATGATGGAGAAAGGAATAGAAGGTTATGCTGATAGAGTGAGATGAAGGAAAGTGGGAGGAGGCTTGTGTGTAGCATAAAGACTGACATAGACCTTTTGGGCCGAATGGCCTGTTCCTGTGCTGTAAATTCTATGTAATGTAACCGGCCTACCTCTATGCTCTCACACCTGGCTCCACATTCCTCCCTTCCCCACCCAACCCCCCACCTCCACCCCGGGAAGCCCAGGGTGATATAACGGGAACAGAAACATAGGGGTCGATTTTTAACAGTACCCGCCGAAGAGGAACGGGACGGCAATGGGTGGGCCGCTTGTTTTATAACCTGTCCGATTTTCCTCTATATCGAATGAATGGAAATGGAAAATCATGTGGGGTATAAAACTGGGTATAAGACAGGATATAAAGTCCTGTCATCTGTTTCCCACCTAGCGGGAACAATTAAAATCAATCCCACAGAAATAACAACATGGAAACCAGTCCAACCAGTCCATTTTGATGCTTTTCCTTCATACGGGCAGTGGTCCTAATCCCGTGTGCCAGCCTTGTTCCCATATCCCCTCATCCCCCTTTCCGTCAACCACCTATGTAACATACTCTTCAATTCCCACAATACAACAGTGACTACGCTTCAAAAGATCCCATGGCACTATTCGAAGAGGAGAAGGGGAGTCCTGGCCAATATTTATCCCGCAACCAACATCACTAAAAACAGAGTATCTAGTCATTACCATATCACTATTTGTGGGACCTTGCTGTGTGCAGATTGGCCGCCATGTTTCCTACATTACAACATTGACAACGCTTCAAAAGTACGTCATTGGCTTTAAAAGGCTTTGGGACGTCCTGAAGTTGTGAAAGGAGCTATATAATTGCAAGTTCTTTCTTTTATTTTACGTTGACATGGTCTCTGCTTCAATCCTTAACTCTGGTAGTGCATTTCACAGCCTTTGTTAAAAAAAAGTTTCTCCTGCTCTCTGTCCTATATCTCTTACATTTAATCTTATATCTATGTCCCCTCAATCTAGACTCCCCCAACCATTTAGAAACAGTCTGTTTCTATCTACTTCATCCTATCCCTTCATAATTTTAAACACCACCCGGTGTAACAGGTCTCGAATCCCCTTTATCCTGACTGTGCACGGAGAATGATATTCCCCAGGGGCAAAGGTCAGGAAAATCAGTCACGTTATTTTTTACACTTGGACGGATGCCAATGCACCTTCTCTATGCAATAGACTCTGGAAAGAATATATTGCTGTGCTTTCTTAAAGAAATGGCTCATGACTGCAAAGCTCCTAATTGAACACACACAATTAGTTTTGTTTTTACAAAGCAGGAAGCCAGAAAAGAAATACTTGCATTTGCAATCATATCTCTCAGCAACTTTCCAAGTGCTTCACATACAATGAACTACTTTGAGGTACTGTTGTTATGTAGGCAAACGTGACAAACATTTTGCCCACAGAAAGATTCCACAAACAAAGATGAAATAAAAGACCAGTTGATCTGATTTTAGTGATATTAGTTGTAGAATAGAATCATAGAATCATACAGCACAGAAGGAGACCATTCAGCCCATTGTGCCTGTGCTGGCTCTTTGTAAGAGTTCTCCAATTAGTCCCATTCCCCTGCTCTTCCCCTATAGTCTTGCAAATTTTTCCTTTTCAAGTATATATCTAATTCCCTTTTGAAAGTTACTATTGAATCTGCTGCCACAACCTTTTCAGGCAGTGCATTCCAGATCATAACAACTTGCTGTGTAAAAAAATGTCTCCTCATCTCACCTTTGACTCTTTTGCCAATTACCTTAAATCTGTGTCCTCTGGTTACCGACCCTCCTCCCAGTGGAAACAGTTTCTCCCTATCTACTCCCTAGATTGGGAAAAGAGGAAGTGTAACGAGACCTGGGTGTCCTTGTACGCCAGTCGCTGAAAGCAAGCAGTTAGGAAGGTAAGTGGTATGTTGGCCTTCATTGCAAGAGGATTTGAGTACAGGACCAGGGATGTCTTACTGCAGTTATACAGGGTCTTGGTAAGACCACATCTGGAATATTGTGTGCAGTTTTGGTCTCCTTATCTGAGGAAGGATGTCCTTGCCATGGAGGGAGTGCAATGAAGGTTTACCAGACTGATTCCTGGGATGGCAGAACTGACATATGAGGAGAGATTGGGTCGATTAGGCCTATATTCACTAGAGTTTAGAAGAATGAGAGGTGATCTCATCAAAACATATAAAATTCTAACAGGACTGGACAGACTAGATGCAGGGAGGATGTTCCCGATGGCTGGGAAGTCCAGAACCAGGGGTCACAGTCTCAGGATACGGGGTATGCCATTTAGAACCGAGATGAGGAGAAATTTATTCACTCAGAGGGTGGTGAACCTGTGGGCAGTTGTAGCCAAGTCATTAAATGTATTCAAGAAGGAGATAGATATATTTCTTAATGCTGAAGGGATCAAGGGATATGGGGAAAAAGCAGGAACAGGGTACTGAGTTAGACGAACAGCCATGATCATTTTGAATGGCGGAGCAGGCCTGAAGGGCCGAATGGCCTACCTTTGCTCCTATTTTCTATGTTACTCTATCGAAACCCCTCATAATTTTGAATGCCTCTATTAAAGCTCCCCTTAACCTTCTCTGCTGTAAGGAGAACCATCCCAGTTTCTCTAGTTGATGGAGGCATGTTGCTCTGGACACTGGGAGAACTCCCTGCTGTTCTTCAAATAGTGCCATGGAATCTTTACTATCAACCTGAATCAGTGGAACAGGGCCTCAGTTCAACATCTCAATTGAAGGATGGTACCTCCAACAATACAGTAACGTCACAAAGCGTCAGCCCATGTTATACGCTCAAGTCCTGAAAGGAGGTTGGTACATTGAACCCACAATCGTCTGACTCACAACGAAGAGTGCTACCAACTGAGCCAAACTGACAAATGTCTTTATCAAAGAATAACAAATATCTTTGCTTATGGGTTACCCTGTAGTTCAAGCAGAAGAGTTTTGACCTTACAACCCAGGGGGTCACGAGTTCAAATCTTTGGCTTGACCGACATTCAAACTTGATTACTTTCTTTTTGGTGAGATTTACCAGGTGGGGTATTGTGCAACAGCAGAAGGCTTCATATCGGGGAGGGGGGGGAGACTAGTGGAATAGAAAGAAGAAGCCAGCAATGACCTCTCTCCCAGAGAATCAGTTTTCCTATCGACCAATCAGAGCATTGAGTTATTAAAAATTTCAGTCCGCCATTTCAACAGCAGATGGGTGTTTGGAACCAAGAGGCAACAGTAGTCTCCACATCCCCCCAAAAAAACTTAAAATTAGAAATGTATTAACATTTACAGATGCTTCTGCAGTTCTGCAGTATAACAACTGGCAATAATGCATTATTAGAAAAGATTTAACACCCAGAAGAAAGAGATTTAGTTTGACAATCCTAAAATCTATGTGCACTTTCAGGCAATGATTGAGTCAGTTCACGTGTTAACAAAAGAAAAGACTTGCATCTTATAGCACTTTTCATGACCTCAGGATGTCCCGAAGTGTTTTACAGCCAATGACCTATTTTTGAAGTGTAGTCATTGTTGTAATGTAGGAAACGGGGCAGCCAATTTGCACACAGCAAGGTCCCACAAATGGCAATGTGATAATGACCAGATAATCTGTTTTTAATGATGTCGGTTGAAGAATAAATATTGGCCAGGACACAAGTTACACAAGATGTTGTTTTTCCATTTTTAAGCTGGTTGTCCGGTTAAAATTATGGCTGAAGCCTTTGAGTGTCCAATTTGCACTGCGTCCAAAGTAGGTTGACAGCTGAAGCTAAGCAAAACAGTAAAAAATGATTTCAGTACCACAACAGCAAGAGGGCATTCAGAGAAGAGGTGAGAACAATAAGAGATGCAAATGGGTTTGAAACTGAGGATGAGCACAAAATAATACATTTTCTGAATGATTACTTCCTCTGAGTATTCATAAGGGAGGACATGAGCAACAAGTCCTCTCCAAACAAACATATCCCAAGTAAAATCAATGACTTTGTTGTAAATTAAATGGAAGTCCTAGACAAACTATTTTGGCTCAAATAAATAAATCCCCAGGGATAGTTGGTATTTATCCCAGGGTGCTGCACGAGACTAGGGAAGAGATTTGTGAAGCAATGACAAATAACAACATTATAGAGGAATCATTGGTAACTGGGGAGGTAAAATAAAATTGGGCAGCGTATAAAATGGGCAGCGGATCTGATCCCGTCAGTTTGCTGCTGGACAGGTTAAGTTAAAATTATTTCTTTAGGCTTTTCAACCTGGAAAGGACGTGTCTGAGAGGTGAGCTTATAGAGGTATATAAAATTGTTCAGGGTTTCATAGAAGGTACAGCACAGGAGGAGGCCATTTGGCCCATCGTGCCTGTGCCGGCTCTTTGAAAGAGCTATCCAATTAGTCCCATTCCCCTGCCCTTTCCCTAAAGCCCTCTAAATGTTTTCCCTTCAAGTGTTTGTCCAATTCATGTAGTTTACAACAGTAAACAGCTGCTAGGATTGTCTTGGGAAGGAGATCCAAGTTGTTAAAAAAACCTGTTTTCCAGGATATCAATAAATTTTTGCCTCAGTTGAGTTCTGAACTGCTTAAACAACTCGATGACACTTCTCCGTCTCTGATTCTTTTCTTGCAGGCTCATCGCCTTCTCCTTCTCTAAGTTTAAATAAACTTAACCTGGAATATTGCTTTAAATTATACTGTGAGTTTCGAGCTAGGACACACAGTTCAAATTAGAAAAGAATAATATTTCGGAAGATATCAGGAGATTCTTCTTCATGCACAAAGTGATCAGCGCGTGCAGGTATGCTCTGTCCACAAAAAGCAGGACAAATTCAATCCGGCCAATTACCGCCCCATCAGTCTACTCTCAATCATCAGCAAAGTGATAGAAGGTGTCGTCGACAGTGCTATCAAGCGGTACTTACTCACCAGTAACCTGCTCACCGATGCTCAGCTTGGGTTCCGCCAGGACCACTCGGCTCCAGACCTCATTACAGCCTTGGTCCAAACATGAACAAACGAGCTGAATTCCAGAGGTGAGGTGAGAGTGACTGCCCTTGACATCAAGGCAGCATTTGACCGAGTGTGGCACCAAGGAGCCCTAGTAAAATTGAAGTCAATGGGAATCAGGGGGAAAACTCTCCAGTGGCTGGAATCATACCTAGCACAAAGGAAGATGGTAGTGGGTGTTGGAGGCCAATCATCTCAGCCCCAGGACATTGCTGCAGGAGTTCCTCAGGGCAGCGTCCCAGGCCCAACCATCTTCAGCTGCTTCATCAATGATCTTCCCTCCATCATAAGGTCAGAAATGGGGATGTTCGGTGATGATTGCACAGTGTTCAGTTCCATTCGCAACCCCTCAAATAATGAAGCAGTCCATGCCCGCATGCAGCAAGACCTGAACAACTTCCAGGCTTGGGCTGATCAGTGGCAAGTAACATTCACGCCAGACAAATGCCAGGCAATGACCATCTCCAATAAGAGAGAGTCTAACCACCTCCCCTTGACATTCAATGGCATTACCATCACCGAATTCCCCACCATCAACATCCTAGGGGTCACCATTGACCAGTAACTTAACTGGACCAGCCACATAAATATTGTGGCTACAACAGCAGGTCAGCGGCTGGATATTCCATGGCGTGTGACTCACCTCCTGACTCCCCAAAGCCTTTCCACCATCTACAAGGCACAAGTCAGGAGTGTGATGGAATACTCTCCACTTGCCTGGATGAGTGCAGCTCCAACAACACTCAAGAAGCTCAACACCATCCAGGACAAAGCAGCCAGCTTGATTGGCACCCCATCCAGCACCTTAAACATTCACTCCCTTCACCACCGGCGCACTGTGGCTGCAGTGTGTACCATCCACAGGATGCACTGCAGCAACTTGCCAAGGCTTCTTCGACAGCGCCTCCTAAACCCGCGACCTCTACCACCTAGAAGGACAAGAGCAGCAGGCACATGGGAACAACACCACCTGCACGTTCCCCTCCAAGTCACACACCATCCCGACTTGGAAATATATCGCCGTTCCTTCATTGTCGCTGGGTCAAAATCCTGGAACTCCCTTCCTAACAGCACTGTGGGAGAACCTTCATCACACGGACTGCAGCGGTTCAAGAAGGCGGCTCACCACCACCTTCTCAAGGGCCTCGCCAGCGGCGCCCACATCCCTTGAACGAATAAAAAAAAATAAACTTACAGATAGAATAGTGGAGAAAAAAACCATAGACTCACTTAAGAAACAATTGGATTCTACAATGAGAAGAACATTAGGATGAATTAAGATGGGGCAATTGGCTTCCTTCATCTGTAATTACCTTGTGATCTTATGAGAAGAGATGACCTGCAGGCACGTTTATAAAGCAACTCACATCTATTGTGGTGGTAACGGGCATTTTAATTAAAGCTCCATTCGACTCGGTATAATTGCTGTGCTAAGTTCAAGTCAAACAGGGCTCCAATGTGTGAATTGATTCCATATGCTGGTCGCTACAAATTACGCAGTGAGATATAATTAGGCCTATAATAACTTTTAGTGTTTAAGAAGTGTACCTGTTAGATGTAATCATTCACTTCTTATTTGATTAAGTATTTGGTTAATAAAAGCCATTAGTTATATTCTATTTGTAAATGAGTGATAATCAATAAATTCAGTAACTTAATTCAAAAAAAGTGTAATAGCAAACCAAACCAAAGTCAAGGTAGCAGCTGCTTTTCCTTCAAACTTAACTTGCAACATAAGAGAATGCGTCCAGATATACTCAGGATTTTGACTTGGAAGGTCTAAAATTCAGAACCTCTGAATCCGCCTCAGAGACAGAAGGTCATGGGTAAAGTCCCACTCCAGAGACTTGAGCACATAGTGTCGGCTGACATTCGAGTGCAGTACTGAGGGAGTACTGAACTGTTAGAGGTGTCCTCTTTCGGATGAGACATTAAACCAAGGCCCCGTCTGCCCTCTCAGGCACTATTTCAAAGAAGAGCAGCGGAGTTCTCCCTGATGCCCTGGCCAATATTTATCCCTCAACCAATAAAAAATAGATTATCTGGCCATTTATTTCATTGTCGTTTGTGGGACCTTGCTGTGCACAAATTAATTGCCCCAATTCCAAAATTGCAACAATATAATATAGACAGTTCTCCTAAATAATGCCGGGCAGTTTTGATTTTTGCGACGCTGCAGCAGATGGATCTGAACACTGATCATTCCCTTTGTTACAGTACCTAATCGAGAAGGAATGGTCTTTTTGGTCCATAAACTATTTTGTTAACATTGGCAAAGTGAAAAGCTATTGTGACTTGCCATCCTGGGTGATAGCACTCTCGCCTCTGAAACAGAAAGTTGTGGGTTCCAATCACACATCATAGACTTGTGCACAAAAATCTAGGCTGATATTCCAGTGCAGTACTGAGTGGCTGCTGCACTGTCGGAGGTGCCTTCTTTCGGATGTGATGTTACACCGAGACCTCATCTGCCCTCTTAGGTGGACGTAAAAGATCCCACGGCACTATTTCAAAGAAGAGCAGTCCTGACCAATCCCTCAACCAACATCACTAAAAAAAAGATTATATGGTCAATATCACATTGCTGTTTGTGGGACCTTGCTGTGTGCAAATTGGCTGCTGCGTTTCTTACATTACAACAGTGACTACACGCCATTGGCTGTAAAGCTCTTTGGGATGTCCTGAGGTTGAGAAAGGCGCTATATAAATGCAAGTCTTTTTTTTTGAAGGGGCTTGCTATTAAGCTACTCTACCTGTCTTTCTGAGTTTCACTGCGAATGTGAGAAGGATAAATTAATTGTGCGTTGAACAAAGAATTGGCTTGGGGTGTGAGGCAACACAAATTAGAAGTTTGTTTGCTTTAGCAGTTCTCGGTTTTTCACATCAATTTAAAATAAAAAGTAAAGCTTTAAAGTTATTCAAAATGCCACGTTAATTACAGTGGGTGCAGTAGCAACTGTTCATAAAGTGAGGCAATAGCAGCAGCAGTTGAATTAATGCATGTGAGTGTCTGTGTTGGTAATCTGTCTGCATGTAAGATACAAGTTCAGCTTTGAAATGTAACAGGCCAGTGTTGAAAGAGGCATGCACAAGGGATTGACAGCAACGAAGCATAGTCTGCATCAACCAGAAAAAGAATAACGAGAGGGGAGAGAGAGAGAGAAAAGAGAGGGTGAGAGAACCAGATCTGAAGAGACCGGCCATACTTAGGATTGGCACTGGTCCCACTTACTAAATTGTAACAAGGTCAGTCTTTTGTAATAGATGTAAAGCCATGGAATGAATCTAAACATTTTAGAAACATTGTATACTCAGCAGGTATTAAAGAGCCATTGAAAAATTAGGGGCTTGACATATTTATTTTTTCACAAATAAATTCCAAAGTTACTATTTTAACTCAATGAAGGCTCAAAAGTCTAACTCATTCCCACTGAAAAGAAATGAGAGCTTCAACCTACTATTTCTTCCTGATTTACCTGACAACCCCATGTTTGTATAGATATGCGGCAGAAATTTTGTGGATTAGTGATATGTTAATAGTAGTGAAAGTTTGCACTACATGTACTTGTGCATGTAAAAGTACATGGGTCCAAATCCAGCATTGGGGACCTGGAGGCATCAGAGTAGCTGCATCTCACTCACACATGCCACCTCAAATATTTTCCCCCGTAGGGAGCCGAAGGAGCGGGGATTGGGTGAGGAGGTACCACCTTCCTGGCAAATACGGAGGAGAAGGCTGCCCATGGCCTCAGAGTAAGGATACCCCAATCTCATAGGTACTCATCTGATAAAGAAGGATGCTTGAGGAACATATGAGAGAGCCATATATCCAAGTTTGCTAACGACACAAAGATAGGTGGCATAGTAAGTAGTGTAGATGGGGCATAAAATTACAAAGAGACAATGATAGATTAAGTGAGTGGGCACAACTCTGGCAGATGGATTTCAACGCAGGTAAGTGTGAGGTCATCCATTTTAAACCAGGAAAGGATAGATCCGAGTATCTTTTAAATGATGAAAAGCTAGGAACAATGGAGGTCCAAAGAGATTTAGGGGTCCATGTACACAGATCACTAAAATGTAGTGATCAGGTACAAAAATAATTAAAAAGGCCAATGTAATGTTACCCTTTATAACTAGAGGGCTAGAATATAAAGGGGAGGAAGTTTTGCTACAGCTATACAAAGCCCTGGTTAGACCACATCTGGAGTATTGTGTACAGTTCTGGACACCGCACCTTAGAAAGAGTATATTGGCCTTGGAAGGAGTGCAGCGGAGATTCACCAGAGTGTTACCAGGGCTCCAAGGGTTAGATTATGAGGAGAGATTACATAAACTAGGCTTGTATTCCCTGGAATATAGAAGGCTAAGCTAAGGGGTGATTTGATTGAGGTTTTTAGGATTTTGAAAGGAATTGATAGGGTAGATGGAGAGAAACTTTTTCCACTGGTGGGGGAGTCAAGGACAAGGGGACATAACCTTAAAATCAGAGCCAGGCCATTCACGAGAGAAGTTAGGAAACACCTCTTCAAGAAAAAGGGTGGTAGAAGTGTGGAACCCTCTCCCACAAAAAGCAGTAGATGCTAGCTCAATTAATCATTTTAAATCTGAGATCGATAGATTTTTGCTAGTCAAGGGTATGAAGGGATATGGAGCCAAGGTGGGTAAATGGAGTTAGGATACAGATCAGCCATAATCTCATTGAATGGCAGAACAGGCTTGAGGGGCTGAATGGCCTGTTCCTGTTCCTATGTTCCTATGTCCTATTTTCCTGTGAACATCACACCTACATGGAGGCACTGAGGACAGTGACCAAGGATGTGCAGCAACTGACAGATGTGGCTCTGGAGTCAACTGCTTTCAATTGCAGGAACATCAGGGATGACTTTTCCTCATTGCCGGCATCAATGGAGTGTGTCGGAGCTTCATTCGAGTCTGCGACTGTCCCCTAGCTAACAAGAGCCAGGATCCATTTGGTGCCGTTTCCTTCATGGAAGCACATTCTGCCACTCTGGTAACAGTAGGGACAGATTAGACAGCACCTTTATACTGGCTTTCAGACTCAGGGAGCAGGCTGAGAAGCACTAGAATAAATGAAAGAAAGGCACTTTAGACACCCATGGAAAGCACAGTCTGAGGAAGTAGGATGATTTATCTTCACTTTTGAGTTCCTTATAAAAAAGAGGAATGAACGCTTAGTTCTTGCTCAGTTATTCATGTAGATTATTGTCCTACAGGAAAGGGTGCACTTATGTTATTCATTCATATTATTTAAACTTACACGGTCATGTCGAGCAAAAGACGTCTAATGTGACAGGACTACAGCAGAAACCTAACGGAAACAGGCCTCGTCCCAGATTCCACCTTCAAAACGGTGGGAGGTTCACCCAAACTTGCCAAAAATCCCAAGTAAATTTGAGCCTTAAGTGTTCAAACACAAACTGCACTGGTCAGAAATGATATCCTATTATTTGCTATTTTTAAACTTTGGGACTTGTCAAATGGGCAACAATAATCTGTAGTGACCTTTTGTGACAAGTACATTCCTCTGTTCCTCTTTTGAGATAATGATAAATATTAATTTATTTAATACAATGTGCTACAAAATGCGCTGTCACCATTCCTACATCACAAGTGACTACACTTCAGAAGTACTTCACTGGCTATGAAGCACTTTGGGACATCCTGAAGTTGTGAAAGAGGAAATAACGTTAAAATCAGAGCCAGGCCATTCAGGAGAGAAGTTAGGAAACACTTCTTCATGCAAAGGGTGGTAGAAGTATGGAACTCTCTCCCACAAAAAGCAGTAGATGCTAGCTCAATTAATAATTTTAAATCTGAGATTGATAGATTTTTGTTAGTCAAGGGTATGAAGAGATATGGAGCCAAGGTGGGTAAATGGAGTTAGGATACAGATCACCCATGATCTCATTGAATAGCAGAACGGGCTCGAGGGACTGAATGACCTATCCCTGTTCCTATTTTCCCATGTATAAATGCAAGTTCTTTCTTTATTAGAGGAGACGCTTGGACGTGCTTGAATTGGAATTTAATAAAATAAAGACAATTGCTATTATGTGCCTGGTGTATTACAAACTTTGTAAAGGGTGCAGAGGAGGGCCACAAGATTAACTCCCAGCTTAAAACACCTTAGTTACCCAGGTAGGCTCAACAAGCTGTGTTTTCCACATCGTTCACCTGAGGAAGGAGGTAGCCTCCGAAAGCTTGTGAATTTAAAATAAAATTGCTGGACTATAACTTGGTGTTGTAAAATTGTTTACAATTATATACTTTAGAAAAGCTTAGATTTAGGGGTGATTTGATCGAGGCTTATAAAATAATGAAGGGGTTAGATTCTGTTTATGTAGAGCAATTATTTCAATTGAATAGGTTAGGGGGGATCGTGGACCATGCTTGCAAGTTAGGTAAGGGCAGAACTAAATTAGATGTTAGGTGGTCCTTTTCCCGGAATAATGACCTGTGGAATGTGCGGTGAACACTGATTCTCTGAATTCCTTCAAGTGACAGCTGTACCTGTTTCTGGTTGAGGTGGAGTTTATCTCATACAAGAGGTAGGAATCCTGTTACTTAAATCAGGGCCAATGTGACACCCGCCCCCGGGCTAGTTTGAATCACCCAAGGGTGTCGGAGAGGAACTTTCCATTTTTTCACCTCTCCCAGGAGATTACATGGCTCTGGGTGGGGTGCGGAGTGTATGTATTGTGTGTGGGACAGGCTGGATGGACTAGTAGGTCCTTTCCAGTCCGTCATTTTTCGCATGTTCGTTTAAACCACTGGTGACTGCTCCTCTCCCCAAGTGACAAATGAAAATGTGACCTGAAGCCTGGCAGAATATAATTGCATTGATACTGCATGAAAAGGATTGTCACTACATCTGTGATGACTGCCGAGATATAATTCTATCATGACATCATCTTGTTGCCCAATTTAAAGACTGGCTGGATAAAAATCTAGCTGGTGAACAGCAGTGGTTTTTAGATACAATTGATTATGCCTAGAAATGAGGAAGCCCAGGCTTGTTTGGGGTTTAGATACTCTTGTCATTTTTACAGAAACTTGCCACAGTTCATTGAATCTGTGAACGACTAACATTGAAGTCATTGGTTGCAGTTTTACTAGTTAATGATCTCAGTAGCTAGATATCCATTCACAGGAACATAGGAATTGCTAGATGAGAAAAGACCAAGGTCCATCTAATTCACCTTCTACCATTCTGGTAGTCACATGATACAATGATAATGGAGTTGTTGACTAATCACGACAATCAATCTCTATCAATTAGTCTACAACAGATCCAGACATGAGGCGAGGAAAACCCCAGTGGCGGAGAGCTTTGTGAACCATAGGTCCAAAGTCACCTGTTCCTTCCAAGCATGCTACACTTACCACATGTCATGTCTCAAATTACTCATGTAATGTATCCCCAAATGTTATTTTCTGATAGAAATCTATCTAATTTGCAGTTGAATGAACACAGCCAAAAGTAAAGAAAAAAACTTGCACATGTCATCAAGATTGAAGCCCATGGAACAAAGGGGGCAGTAGCAGGATGGATACAAAATTGGCGAAGTAACAGGAAGCAGAGAGTATCATAGAAAGAATCATAGAATCATAGAAAGATTACAACATGGAAGGAGGCCATTCGGTCCATCGTGTCCGCGCAAGCTCTATGTAAAAGCAATCCAGCTAGTCCCACTCCCCCATTCTTTCCCCGTAGCTCTGCAAATTTTTCCTTTCAAGTATTTATCCAGTTCCCTTTTGAAGGCCATGATTGAAACTGCCTCCACCACCCCCTTGGGCAGTGCATTCCAGATCCTAACCACTTGCTGTGTAAAAAAGTTTTTCCTCGTGTCACCTTTGGTTCTTTTGCCAGTCACCTTAAATCTATGTCCTCTGGTCATTGACCATTCCACCAATGGGAACAGTTTCTCTCTATCTACACAGTCTAGACCCTTCATGATTTTGAATGCCTCTATCAAATCTCCTCACAACCGACTCTGTTCCAAGGAGAACAACCTCAGCTTCTCCAGTCTATCCACGTAACTAAAGTCTGTCATTCCTGGAATCATTCTAGTAAATCTCTTCTGCACCCTTTCTAAGGCCTTCACATCCTTCCTAAAGTGCAGTGCCCAGAACTGGACACAATACTCCAGTTGTGGCCGAACCAGTGTTTTATAAAGGTTGACTTCCATACTTTTGTACTCTATGCCTCTATTTATAAAGCCCAGGATCCCGAATGCATTTTTAACCACTCTCTCAACCGGTCCTGCCACCTTCAATAATTTGTGCACATATACCCCCAGATCTCTCTATGTCCTGTATCCCTTTTAGAATTGCCCTCTAGTTTATATTGCCTCTCCTCGTTTTTCCTACCGAAATGTATCACTTCGCATTTTTCTGCGTTAAATTCCATCTGCCATGTGCCCGCCCATGCCACCAGCCTGTCTATATCCTCTTGAAGTCTATCACTATCATCCTCACCGTTTACTACCCTTCCAAGTTTTGTGTCATCTGCAAATTTTGAAATTGTGCCCTGTACACCCAAGTCCAAGTCATTAATATATGTCAAGAAAAGCAGTGGTCCCAGCACCGACCCCTGGGGAACACCACTGCACACCTCCCTCCAGTCCAAAAAACAACCGTTCACCACTACTCTCTGTTTCCTGTCCCTTAGCCAGTTCTGTATCCATGTTGCTACTGTCCCCTTTATTCCATGCGCCGCAATCTTGATGATAAGCCTACCATGCCTTTTGAAAATCTATATACACCACATCAACTGCATTACCCTCATCTACCCTCTCGCATCAAAAAACTCTATCAGGTTAGATAAACACGATTTGCCTTTAACAAGTCCATGCTGGCTTTCCCTAATCAATCCACCCTCATCCAAGTGATTGTTAATTCTCTCCCAGATTATTGTTTCTAAAAGTTTCCCCACCACTGAGGTTAAGCTGACTGACCTGTAGTTGCTGGGTTTATCCTTACACCCTTTTTTTGAACAAGGGTGTAACATTTGCAATTCTCCAGTCTTCTGGCACCACCGCAGTATCTACGGATGTTTTGAAGATTATGGCCAGTACCTCCGCAATTTCCACCCTTACTTCCCTCAGCAGCCTTGGATGCATCCCATCCGGACCAGGTGACTTATCTACTTTAAGTACAGCTAGCCTTTCAAGTACCTCTTCTTTATCAATTTTTAGCCCTTCAAGTATCTCAACTATATCTTCCTTTACTGAGACTGTGGCAGCATCTTCTTCCTTGGTAAAGACAAGATGCAAAGTACTCATTTAGTACCTCGGCCATCCCCTCTACCTCCATGCGTAGATCTCCTTTATGGTCCCTAATCGGCCCCACCCCTCCTCTTACTACCTGTTTACTGTAGAAGTCTTTTGGATTCCCTTTGATATTGGCCGCCAGTCTATTTTCATACTCTCTCTTTGCCCCTCTTATTTCCTTTTTCACTTCCCCTCTGAACTTTCTATATTCTGCCCGGTTCTCACTTGTGTTATCAACCTGACATCTTACTCACTATCTCTTTTGTCATCCAGGGAGCTCTGGCTTTAGTTGCCCTACCTTTCTCCCTCGTGGGAATGTGCCTAGACTGTACGCGAACCATCTCCTCCTTAAAGGCCGCCCACTGTTCAATTACAGTTTTGCCTGCCAATCTTTGATTCCAATTTACCCAGGCCAGATCTGTTCTTATCCCATTGAAATTGGCCCTCCTCTAATTTGAGTATTTTTACGTTAGAGTGGTCCGTGTCCTTTTCCATGGCTATCCTAAACCTTATGATACTATGATCGCTGCTCCCTAAATGCTCTCCCACTGACACTTGGCCCACCTCATTCCCTAGCACCAATTCCAGCAATGCCTGCTTCCTCGTTGGGCTGGAAGTGTACTGGTTAAGAATGTTATCCTGGACACATTTCCCAAATTCCACCCCCTCTGTGCTCCTTATATTATTATTGTTATCCCAGTCTATATTAGGATAGTTGAAGTCCCTGTTATCACTACTCTATGGCTCTTGCACCTCTCTGTAATTTCCCTGCAAATTTGCTCCTCTATATCCTTCCCACTAGTTGGTGACCTATAGAATACATCCAGTAGTGTAATGGCACCTCTTTTATTTCTTAATTCTAACCAAATAGATTCTGTCCTTGATCCCTCCAGGACATCCTCTCTCTCCAGTACTGCAATATTCTCCTTAATCAATACTGTCACCTCCCCCCCCTCCTTTCTTTCCTTTCCTATCTTTCCTGAACACCTTGTATCCAGGAATATTTATTACCCAAACCTGCCCTTTTTTGAGCCAGGTCTCCGTTATCACCACAACGTCGTATTCCCATGTGGTTATTTGCACCTGCAGCTCACCAACCTTATTAACCATGCTACGTGCGTTTACACACTTGCCCTGCAAACCAGTCTTAGACTTTCTTGTACTCTCTTTTATTCTGATCCCACCTAATACTGTACTATTACTTGCTTTAGTGCTATTTTTCTCCCCCGATCCTTTGTGCCCCTTGTTTCTCCTTTCCATTGCTACATCCTGGTGCCCAACCCCCTGCCAAATTAATTTAAACCCTCCCCACAGCACTAGCGAACCTCCCCACGAGGACACTGGTCCCAGCTCTGTTGAGCTGCAACCCTGTACAGGTCCCACCTTTCCTAGAACTGGTCCCAATGCCCCAGGAATCTAAAGCCCTCCCTCCTGCACCATCTCTCCAGCCACGCATTCATCTGCTCTATCCTCCTATTTCTATGCTCACTAGCACGTTGCACTAGGAGTAATCCGGAGATTACTACCTTTGAGGTCCTGCTTCTTACTCTCTTTCCTAACTCCTTAAAATCTGCTTGCAAGACCTCATCCCTCTTTCTACCTATGTTGTTGGTACCAATAAGGAGTAGTGGTGAACAGTTGTTTTTTGGATTGGAAGGAGTTGTACAGTGTTGTTCCCAGGGGTTGGTACCAGGACCACTGCTTTTCTTGATATATATTAATGACTTGGACTTGGGTGTATAGGGCACAATTTCAAAATTTGCAGATGACACAAAACTTGGAAGTGTAGTGAACAATGAGAAGGATACTGATAGACTTCAAGAGGATATAAACAGGCTGGTGATTGGGCGGACATGTGGCAGATGAAATTTAATGCAGAAAAATGCGAAGTGATACATTTCAGCTGGAAGAAGGAGGAGAGGCAATATAAACTAGAGGGCACAACTCTAAAAGGGGTACAGGATCAGAGAGATCTGTGGGTATATGTGCACAAATCGTTGAAAGTGACAGGACAGGTTGAGAAAGCGGTTAAAAAAGCTTACGGGATATTGGGTTTTACAAATAGAGGCATAGAGTACAAAAGCAAGGAAATCATGGTGAACCTTTATAGAACACTGGTTCGGCCACAACTGGAGTATTGTGTCCAGTTCTGGGCACCGCACTTTAGTAAAGATGTGAAGGCCTTAGAGAGGGTGCAGAAAAGATTTACTCGAATGAATTCCAGGGATGAGGGACTTTAGTTATGTGGATAGACTGGAGAAGCTAGGGTTATTCTCCTTGGAACAGAGAAGGTTGAGAGGAGATTTGATAGAGGTATTCAAAATCATGAAGGGTCTAGACAGAGTAGATAGAGAGAAACTGTTCCCATTGGCGGAAGGGTCAATGACCAGAGGACATAGATTTAAGGTGATTGGCAAAAGAACCAAAGGTGACATGAGGAAAAACTTTTTTACACAGCGAGTGGTTTGGATCTGGAATGGACTGCCCGAGGGGATGGTGGAGGCAGATTCAATCATGGCCTTCAGAAGGGAACTGGATAAGTACTTGAAAGGAAAAAATTGCAGAGCTACGAGGATAG
The DNA here is from genome assembly GCF_035084215.1 of Heptranchias perlo. Taxonomy (NCBI): domain Eukaryota; kingdom Metazoa; phylum Chordata; class Chondrichthyes; order Hexanchiformes; family Hexanchidae; genus Heptranchias; species Heptranchias perlo. The sequence goes on from NC_090328.1 coordinate 13,928,769, forward strand.
GGCCGGGGTGTGGGACTAGCTGGATTGGTCTTGCATAGAGCCGGCACAGATTCGATGGGCTGAATGGCCTCCTTCTGTGCTGTATCCTTTCTATGATTCTATGATTCTATTTATATTGCATCTTATCACGTCGTCGTGATGTTCCAAAGTTCTTTGCCACCAATGGATTATTATTGATGTGCTTCATTGTTGTTTAGCACAGCAATTGCAAACTATTTTCTATTGCACACATTGCTTGTTAAACTTAACAACTGCTGTAAAAACAAATGGTGTGTTACTGGTGCTATTTAGGTGTTCTTTTGCTATTTAATACATTTGTATGGCAGTTACAGCCTAAGTTAAAATCTAATGTAGCGTTATTGTTCCATCTTCCAAAGACAAAGAGGATCTTGTAAGACGATATGATATCAGTGGATGAAATAAGCTGAAGAGGGTCCTCCGTTCATTCCCTGGGCACATCGTGAATTTACCTAAATAACTGGGCAAATGAAAGCACGGGGGGTAAAATTCAACATTGGAGGAGGCACAAAACGCTACTGTCCATTTTATGCCCCTTGACAAAGTTGAATGTAACCCCCACTCTGTCTGGGACGTAGGAAGCTATGGCTCACCCATGGGAGCAACTTCAAAAAAGAGAGTGAAAGAATGCAAGCTGTTTTTTCTCCTTCTTGAGATATGCGCAAATTAATGGGAATATTAATTTAAACTTTACTTTAGTCCGTTAGGCTCCATAACGTGCACCTAGCTAGCCTGTGAAGGCAAAAAAAAAACCCAAAAAAATGATTTTAATAGATCCAAAACCAATTTAATTTGGATTTGCTGTGATTCAAAAGAAGCCAGAAGCTCAATCTTCCCTCTTTCATTTAAAAGGCTAAAAACTAAGAAGTTAAATAAAATCAAAAATTCCGGCTAAGGAATAATCAACTAAAACCAAATGTTTCCTATCAGCGCGAGGCTTGATGAAGGCAATATGCTCATGGCGATGATACTCAGAGGTCACTCAACCTATTGAACGTGACAATCACTTTAAGCATTTGTGTGGTATTTTATCTTAAGGTTTGTCTACTGAAGTGAATGTTTTGCAATGACTATGTCATAGAATGTACAGCACAGAAACAGGCCCTTCGGCCCAACAGGTCTATACCGATGTTTATACTCCACCATACTTCATCTCACCTTATCAACATATCCTTCTATTCCTTTCTCCCTCATGGAATTATCTAGCTTCCCTTTAAACGCATCTATACTAATTGCCTCCACCACTCCATGTGGTAGTGAGTTCCACATTCTCAACACTTTCTGAGCATAGAAGTTTCTCTGGAATTCCTTATCAAATTTATAAGTGACTATTTTATATATATGTTTTGGACTCCCACACAAGTGGAAACATAGACTTCTACCCTATCAAACCCCTTCATAATTTTAAAGACCTCTATCAGGTCACCTCTCAGTCTTCTCTTATCGAGGGAAACGAGCTCCAGCCTGTCATGCCATTGTCATGTTTCTAAAGCTAAAACTCTTCCTTGCACAGCCATGACACAGCTATTTTCTGCAAAATGAGGCTCATCTCGATCAGCCAGCGGTTTTGGCCTCCCTGCTGTACATCTGTGGAGCGTTGTGCAATCAAATCCGGTGACCTATGTTAACTGGAAGTGTTTCAGAACTTGTATTACAGAAGATGATAAATTGCCCTTTCGGACCAGGTTCTTTCCATATACCTCTTGGAAGACTGCAAACTGGAGCCAATATTCAAATGTATCAGCTGTTCTCTCTGGCAGAAGTGTTTGGATAGATAGAAAAGGTAAGCTGCTCGAAGATACCTGGTTGTCATTCGCTGGGTCATCCTTAAACTAGTCAGATTCACATGTGTGAGGTCCAATTTGCAACTGCAATTCAGAATTGGTTCCAGACTGCACGAGACCCACAACAATTCAAAAGGACGATTTACTGCAGTTTTGTGACCAACCACCCAGTGACTGAGAGCTGAACTTAACTCAGGAAAGTTAGCAGTAGTAATCACTGCTGGGCATAACTTAACCACACAACAGTTAGCAGTAGTAATTAGTGCTGATCACAATTTAATGCCACAACAGTTAGCAGTAGAAGTTAATGCTGGGCATAACTTAATCCCATAACAGTTAGCAGTAGTAATTAGTGCTGATCACAACTTAATGCCACAACAGTTAGCAGTAGAAGTTAATACTGGGCATAACTTAATCCCATAACAGTTAGCAGTAGTAATTAGTGCTGATCATAACTTAATGCCATAACAGTTAGCAGTAGAAATTAATGCTAGGAATAACTTAATCCCATAACAATTAGCAGTAGTAATTAATGCTGGGCACAATTTAACTCCACAACATTTCACAGTAGTAATTATTGCTGGGCAAAGATTAACCTGCTACAGTTTATTGATTTTTTTTTCTTTTTATACACTGATTGAATTGTAACCATAATTTAAGAGCTAATTCAAGGAATTATGAATAGAAATGCACAAAAAGTGGAATCATATGTTACTTTCTCTTTGGCAAGAAAAAGGCATTATAAAAATAAAACTACTGAATAATATGGTCAGTGAGAGAACAGGGCCTGTGTTCTGACTGACTGCTAAATTCACTGGGACTGCGAACTGATTACGAGTTTATCTCGGTTTCAAATATGTTTGCAATTCAGCCTTACAGTTGCATAAACAAAACACTGATAAAATATAATTAGCCCCCCAAGATTACAGCGTAATTAACTCAGAGATTTTGAAAAAGAATGTAAACTGCCGAGCCGGCTGAGTTAACTTTTTTGCTGTTTATTATAGCACAGCTGTGACGGTCTTTAAGCATAGCCTCCAGATGCAAGCAGCTGCTGAGCTATTAACTACAACCATTAGGGAAGAGCTTCAGAACACACGATCATCTCCTTGTCATAAGACCTCTGTGCAAGATTCCAAATGGCAATTGACTTTGCTAAAACACTCTTTCTTTTCTCACTCCTGGGGTGTCCCAGACAATTTATTTGTGAGTGTCAAATGCAAACTTAGGATCATAGAATCATACAGCACAGAAGGAGGCCATTCGGCCCATCGTGCCTATGCCGGCTCTTTGAAAGAGCGATCCAATTAGCCCCATTTCCCACTGCTCTTTCCCCATAGCCCTGCAAATTTTTCCTTTCCAATTATTTATCCAATTCCCTTTTAAAGGTTACTATGGAATCTGCTTCCACCACCCTTTCAGGCAGTGCATTCCAGATCATTACAACTCGCTACGGAGAAACATTTCTCTTCATCTCTCCTCTGGTTTGCAATAATTGTATCATCCCCAAAGATGTAAACTAAGCATCATATACTGATTTGATTCATAGTTTTCAAAGGCAGGTATATGGAGTTAGATCACAGATCAGCCATGATCTTATCAAATGGCGGAGCAGGCACGAGGGGCTGAATGGCCTACTCCTGTTCCTATATTCCTATGTTCCTAGTTTTCTTTGCAGTGATAGTTGCCCATGAAATGTTGTATCTCCAGCTGATATGAAGGCTGTGCTGGTGCTTGGATGGTTTGTTCTGTGCCTGCCAATGAACATTGGTGCGTTCAGGTTAAATAAGCATTGTAACATTCATAATATCACAGAATTGCATTTATATAGCACTTTTCATGACCTCACGATGTCCCAAAGCACTTTACAGCCAATTATGTACTTTTGAAGTGTCGTCGCTTTTGTAATGTAGGAAACACAGCAATCAATTTGCAAACAGCAAGGTCCCACAAACAGCAATGTGATAATGATCAGATATTCTGTTTTAGTGATGTTGGTTGAGGGAGAAATATTGGCAAGGACTCCCCTGTACTTCTTTGAATTAGTGCCATGGGATCTTTTACATCCACCTGAGAGGGCAGATGGGGCCTTGATATAATGCCTCATCTGAACGATGGAACCTTCGACAGAGCAGCACTCCCTCAGTACTGCACTGGAGCGTCAGCCTAGATTTTGTGCTCAAGTCCCTGGAGTGGGACTTGAAACCACTACCTTCTAACTCGGAAGGCAAGAGTGGTATCACTGAGCCATGGCTAACACCTACAGCATAGAAGGAGGCCATTCGGCCCATCGTGCTTACTCTTTGAAAGAGCTATCCAATTAGTCCCACTCCCCCTGCTTATTCCCCATAGCCCTGCAAATTTCTCATTTTCAAGTATTTATCCAATTCGCTTTGGAAAGTTGCTACTGAATCTGCTTCCACCACCACCCTTTCAGGCAGTGCATTCCAGATCAACAACTCGCTGTGTAAAAAAAAATTCTCCTCATCTCCCTCGCGGGCTCGTTTGCCAACTACCTGCGCGTAAAGATTTTGGGAGACAGTGAAAAAAAAACTTGAGTTTTATAAAGGGGCAGTACACATGTTGCCGAGCTTCTGTAACCCAGATGCATCGGCAATAAGAATACATTCAAACCTGTAAAACATTTTGTGATAGTTTTTTTTTGTGCCTGAGGATGAAGTTTGAGGTATTGGGAGCCAGACCTTGCTTCCAGCATCAGAGAACCCTTACCAGATGCTAAGCATTAGATCAACGAGGGGTTATTAATGATAATGGTTAAAAACTGGTACAGAGCAATAGTTACAGGTTCCTCTGCAATAAGCAACTGCACAGAATTTTGCTGCTCTCACACCGGCAAAGAAATTCCACCACACACACTTTATCATATATACTTGCTTTACGCAATACTTGAAACAGAGGACAACTTGTAAATCAGACAGCTTTTCAGTTAAAGGGACACTACATTTATTAAAAAGTTCCTGCTGAATTCGCAATTACAGTCAATTTAACAGTTAGCCACAATACAGTGATGTAAATTGTGTCAAAGTGATGATGCGTGGAAAAAGGGGATCATAGATTGTCTCCCTCTCCAAAAATGAATAAAAAATAATGCAGGTTTCCATGAAGTTCTTTAAACAGAACAACTTCTCAAGCAAGCTGTGGTCACAAGGGTTCCGTCTCCATGTAAACTGGATAAGGTCTATTTCAGGAGAGATCTGCCATTGCAGACTGAAGCTCATTAACAAAGAATGTATGTTCCTATTAACGTGATGAAAATCTCGTGAAGTAACTGTTTTCCATTACGACCCAGTAACAGTATTATGCATTCTCAGCTGTGAAAGGCCAGATGCAATTCAAAGATTACCTTTCAATTCCACGACTACGAGCTACAGTTGCAAGCTTTGAAGGAAAGATTGCTCGTGTGAAGCACCAGCCTGGCACTATCCCTGGGCTGGGTTTAAGAAATAAAAAGCCAATGGCTTTTCTACAACAGTATTACCCAGTACCTCAAAGAGACATGTGAAATCATTGTGTGCAAGCAGAAATTCTATTCTGTAAATAGCACTAAATTCAGAGTCAAAAATGGTACCATAAATAGGATTCTGATTTTTTTTTTACTAATACCTTTGGAAAGTTTAAATATGCAGTGTTCATTTAAAAACTTTTAAAAAATAAAGGTAACATAATTCAAACTGATTCAAAACAAATTGATTGTACCAAGTTGTAGCAGATTGCCATTTCCGTCTAAATCTGATTTTCCATGATGATGCATGGAAAAGGGGATCATAGATTGTCTCCCTCTCCAAAAATGAATAAAAAATAACACAGGTTTCCATGAAGACAGTTCTTTAAACAGAACAACTTCTCAAGCAAGCTGTGGTCACAAGGGTTCCGTCTCCATGTAAACTGGATAAGGTCTATTTCAGGACAGCTTCTTGAAAATATCTCGGGAAAAAAATGAAATATTCTTTGCACAAAAAAATACCTGCTTCAATAGTTCAAGTCACCTTCAGTATGTTTTTGAAATAGAAAATTACGCTCTTGCACAGCTAACCAGAACTCAGATATAAATTCTTGATATCTTTTGTTTACAATTGCAGAATTGAAAAGCCTTAAAAATGTTTATAATGTCTCCGCATTGTTTAATCTTCTTTAATCAGTTGAGTACTGGGGCTCTTGAGTTTAGTTTTGCTGCTTCAAGACCAGAAAGATGACACTGGGTGAAGTTTTATACACGTGAACTGCACCCGCATGCACTGGGCAGAGTTAATCAACTCCTCCCCCCCACCATCAGGCTCCATGGCAACAAAACAGACGGGGAGACTCCTAATTAGGAAGTTCGGACTCCCTCACTGTTCGAATAGCACCTATTACAACCCGAGAGCCCACACTAAGGAAAACTGGGGAGCAGGTGCAATCGTACCAAATGTAAGATTGCTACGTTGCCAAAGAAATGTTATGGTAGAAATCTATTCAACGTTCTTGTCAAAATCTACTATTTCAAAGAAGAGCAGGTTAGTTCTCCCCAGTGTCCTGGCCAATATTTATCCCTCAGCCAACACCTATAAGAGGTGATCTGGTCATTTATTTCATTGCTGTTTGTGGGAGCTTGCTGTGCGCAAATTGGCTGCTGCCTTTCCTACTTCACAACAGTGAGACTGCGCTTCAAAAGTACTTAATTGGCTGTAAAGCGCTTTGGGACATCCTGAGGTCATGAGAGGTGCTATATAAATGCAAGTCTTTCTTTTATAATTAGAATTTATTGGAACATTTGTACTGCACTTTGTGATTCCAGTGTTACGCATGTCGGGTTGGAAATTACCCATGTCAAATGTTTCTTCCGATAGTTTGTTGCTTGATGTCCTCAAATACGTTTTTTTTTAAATTGTCTTCATGAAAAAGTGCCAAAGCTTTTTTTGTGTTAGGAGAGTGGAACAGCCAAAAAAAGCTGTTGTGATGACCTCATACACAGCTGATGTAATTATGTGTTTTAATACAATTTACGTTGTCTTCTCAAGTGCTAATAAATACATGGGCAAAGGTTTACCAAACACTTTTTAATGAAGAACCTCTGAAGTTAGCTTGAAATAAAACCAATACATGTTTAAAAGAATCTGGAACATCCTGGAGTCAACATTTTTTGTTTAAAATTATTTCAATTTATTTACAACAAGAAACTGCGAATAAAAGTTGAAGCATACAAATAACTTACAGCACAGAAGGAGGCCATTCAGCCCACTGTGCCTGCATCAACTGGAACTACCTACTTAATCCCATTAAAACAAATTACCGCAGATGCTGGAAATCTGAATATTTTAGATCGCTTGATCCCATTTCCTGTCTTTGCCCTATGTCCTTTTATATTCTCCCTTTTCAAATACGTATCCAATTCCCCTTTAAGGAATGCTACCTATTTTCTGCTTCAGTAGCCATTTGTGGTGAAGAATTCTAATAATCTATGTTCTAATAATCCTGTGTGAAAAAAAAGTCTTTTACATTTTCCCTTAGTTCTTCTAATGATAAAACCAGAGTTTCTATCCCCTTGTTACAGATTCACCAATCAGTAGAAACAATCTGTCACTATTTTCCCCTTCAAAATCTTTCATTATTTTGAAGCATGCTATCAGATGCACTTTAACTTTCCCCATCTGGTCTAAGGTAATTCTTTCCATTACACCCCCTGTCCTCACTAGCTTAAACTCACACCACAGCTCTTTTTTTGGTGCCAGGACAATGGTACCAGGTCTAGACATTTTTGGCCCTTAAACAGCTCCAGTGCTCGCTGACCCACATTGGCTCCCGGTCCAGCAATTTAAATTTCTCACCCTTGTGTTTAGATCCCTCCGTGGCCTGACCCCTCGCTATCCCTTTAACCTCCACCAGCCCTACAACCCTCCGAGATCTCTGCATTCCTCCAATTCTGGCCTCTTGCGCATCCCCGATTTCCTTCGCCTCACCATTGATGGCCGTGCCTTCAGCTGTCTAGGCCCCAAGCTCTGGAGTTCCCTCCCTAAACCTCTCCACCTCTCTATCTCTCTCTCCTCTTTTAAGACACTCCTTAAAGCCTACCTCTTTGACAAAGCTTTTGGTCACCTGTCCCAATATCTCTTTATGTGGCTCGTGTCAAATTTTGCCTGATTACGCTCCTATGACGCACCTTGGGACATTTTACTACGTTAAAGGCGCTATACAAATGCAAGTTGTAGCAATCAGGAGCAAGAACATAGAATCATAGAATGATACAGCACAGAAGGAGGCCATTCAGCCCATCGTGCCTGTGCTGCTCTTTGAAAGAGCTATCCAATCAATCCCATGCCCTTGCCCTTTCCCCATAGCCCTGCAAATCTTTCCCTTTCAAGTATTTATCCAATTCCCCTGAGAATGTTATTATTGAATCTGTTTCCACCACCCTTTCAGGCAGTGCATTCCAGATCATAACCATTCACTGCGTAAAAAAATTTCTCCTCAGCTCGCTTCTGGTTCTCTTGCCAATTACCTTAACTCTGGGGTATATTTCCTGACCAGCGCTGGCCCACATGAGCACTTGACAAACTCATATGTTGGTCTGCAGTGCCTCTTTTAACTGTGGGCATTTAAACGGGGTAACACCAGCGTTAGCACAATTTGACATAAGCCCATCAAGCGCTTGCATGGGATCAGAGCCAGTTGAAAGATATATACACTCGAGGGGTGGGGGGTGGGGAGGACCAATTTTCAACTTCGACGCCCGCCCGGCAATCTGGCAGAGCAGGTCGCCTGCCCATTGTAGAACTTGTCCACTCTTCATCCCATTGAAGTCAACGGGATGAAAACCGGATGAGTTCCGCTTCCCCGCCCAGGTGCCGAAGTAAAGAAACGTAGAGGTAGAGGACATGTTTCCACTTGTGGGGGAGACCAAAACTATGGGCCATAAGTAAAAGATAGTCACTAATAAATCCAATAAGGAATTCAGGAGAAACTTCTTTACCCAGTGAGTGGTTAGAATGTGGAACTCGCTATCACAAGGAGTAGTTGAGGCGAATAACATGGATGCATTTAAGGGGAAACTAGATAAACACATGAGAGAGAAAGGAATAGAAAGATATGCTGATGGATGAAAAAGGGTGAGATGAGGACCCTTGATCCGTGTGGAGCATAAACACCGGCATGGACCAGTTGAGCCGAAGGGCCTGCTTCTGTGCTGTAAATTCTATGTAATTCTATGTAATTACCTCCCCCACCCCATCCCAACATTTCTTTCTCAGTATTGATCATTGAGGGTTACAGCTAAAATATTAACCTGCCCTTCCTCTTTCAGATGCTTGATAGATTGATAGATTTTTGTTAGATAAGGGTATTAAGGGATATGGAACCAAAGTAGGTGATGGTGATGATGGTAAACTATCTCTCCTCATCCTTCTCAACCTTTTTGCAGTCTTTGAAACAGTTGACCACACCATCCTCCTCCAATGCCTCTGCTCTGTTGACCAGCTGAGTTGGACTGCGCTCACCTGGTTCCATTCTTATCTATCCAGTTGTAGCCAGAGAATCATCTGCAATGGCTTCTCTTCCCACTCCTGCACCATTACCTCTGGAGTCCCGCAAGGATCTATTCTTGGCCCCCTCCTATTTCCCATCTACATGCTGCCCCTCGGCAACATCATCCGAAAACACGCCAGATTCCACATGTACGCTGACGACACCCAGCTCTAGCTCACAACCACCTCCCTCGACCCCCCACCGTCTCTCATTTGTCACATTGCTTGTCTGACATCCTGTACCGGATGAGCAAAAATTTCCTCCAACTAAATATTGGGAAGACCGAAACCATTGTCTTTGGTCCCTGCTGCAAACTCCGTTCCCTAGCCACTGACACCATCCCTCTCCCTGGCCACTGCCTCAGGCTGAACCAGACCATTCGCAGCCTTGGTGCTCTTTTTGACCCTGAGATGAGCTTCCAACCACATATCCGTTCCATCACCAAGACCGCCTACTTCCACCTCCGTAACATCGCCTGTCTCTGCTCCTGTCTCAGCCCATCTGCTGCTGAAACCCTCATCTATCCTTTGTTACCTCCAGACTTGATTATTCCAATGGGCTCCTGGCTGGCCTCCCATCTTCCACCCTCCATAAACTTAAGCTCATCCACACCACTGCTACCTGCATCCTAACTCGCACCAAGTCCCATTCTCCGTCACTCTTGTGCATGCTGACCTACATTGGCTCCCGGTCAGGGAATGCCTCAATTTTAAAATTCTCATCCTGTTTTCAAATCTCGCCATGGCCTCGCCCCTCCCTATCTCTGTAACCTCTTCCAGCCCCACAACCCTCCAAGATCTCTGCACTCCTCCAATTCTTGCCTCTTGTGCATCCCCGATTTTAATCACTTCACCATTGGCGGCCGTGCCTACAGCTGCCTAGGCCCTAAGCTCTTGAATTCCCTCCCGAAACCACTCTGCCTCTCTACCTCTCTCTCCCCCTTTATGTTGCTCCTTAAAACCTACCTCTTTGACCAAGCATTTGGTCACCTGTTCTAATACCTTTTTATGTGGCCTGGTGTCAAATTTTGTTTGTTAACGCTCCTGTGAAGCGCCCTGGAACGTTTTACTACGTTAAAGGCGCTATATAAATGCAAGTTGTTGTTGTTGTAAAGAAACAGATCAGCCATAACCAAATTGAATGGCAGGACATGCTCGAGGGGCTGAATGGTCGACTAGTGTTCCCATGTTCTTATGCTTGCTGACCTGCTATGAATTTTGAACCTTTTCTTTGCACTTTACTTTGACTTCAGATTCCCACCATTCATGTGTTTTTCTTTGTACTTTTACTATATGATTGCCTCTGGTTGGAGATGGCTTGGGAATATATATTCTGGAACATCTTTAAATGGAATCATTAGTCTTTCATGTGAAAATTCCTCAGGAAAGTTAAATCAAATCAAAGAATGCAAAACCTTTAAGGAATTGCTGATGAGCTCTCAAAGTCAACCTAAATCATTACCAAGCTTCAAGAGCCAACGAGTTAATGGTGGACAATCAGCAGAGTTTGAAAATCCTCCTTTTGGTCACAGGAAAATCCAGTGTGCTGTGCTGGGAACAGGCAGGTTTGTGTGCAGTTGAAAAATTGTACTTCATTTGGATCCTTCTCTGGTCTTCTGCCAAAACATAAGTTTCTTTACTGGGATTAAGTGAAGTAAATCATAATGAACAGTTTCAAAACAAACCTAAACTCGAGGTCAAGTTGGCATGCAGGCAGAGTAGACTACGTTACATGTTTAGTTTAACAGACGGCAACTTTTGCATCTTCCATGTAAGATGAATGTGGAAACTGAGAGCAGTGAGGAATGCGTAGTTCAGGTATATTAAGCTGCTTCAACGACACACAGGATCTGAGTGAATTTATACGGTAAGATCATTGACGTGTGTAATGTTTTTGCAATATTGCAACTCCCCATTCTCCTCTTTTCTTTATTTTGAAAACTTTAATTAAACATTCTAAGCAAAATTGCAAGTACAGCAAGTTCTACAACAAAAACAACTTGCATTTGTATAGTGCACAAGAGGCCCAAATTGGAGGAATGCAGACTTCTCGGAGGATTGTAGGGCTGGAGGAGGTTACAGAGATAGGGAGGGGTGAGGCCATTGGAGGATTTGAACACAAGGATGAGAATTTTAAATCTGAGATGTTGCCTAAACGGCACCCAATGTAGGTCAGCGAGCACAGGGGTGATGGGTGAATGGGATGTGGTGCAGGGGATTTGGATGAGCTGACCACCCTTCCATATGCAATCCAAAATAACTAACTAGTTTGATTTTATCAAGGTCCACGCTCCAGATCATGGGGTGTGAATAGGACTGTAGAGGACAAGTGGATATGATGTTCTTAATCATTGTTAAAAGTCTCCATTCTGTGCCTAGCTCACTAGATGCCAATCACCGCAGCATATAGCGAAGCAGCAAGTTTATAGTTTCAGAAACCTTTTTAAGTACTAAACTCCTTCTGGATCTCGCTGCATATAAACATTTTCCATCATGTGATTGTTGCGTTTCCACTGGAATTCTCAGTCTGGGCCAAGGTCTCTGAATAGCCTAAGCGTGCACGTAAAAACATATCGTACACCTGGGCTGAATGAGCTGCCCAGAATCAGTTGGTAAATATTTCACAGTCAATTAGAAAAAAGTTTTCAACTACTCCAACTTAAAAAAATTGTGTTACAAATGCACAAATATGTTAAATAGTTGCATTGTTATTTATTATCAAATTACCTCATGTCCCACTCTGGTGCAATACTCGGCTGACACTCCAATGCAGTGCTGTGAGAATGATGCGTTGTTGGAGGTGCCATTCTTTGGATGAGGCATTAAACCATCCACCTGCCCGTTCCTCCCCCAAAAAGCTGTTGAAGCTGGTGGGGGGGGGGGGGTCAATTGAAATTTTCAAAACTGAGATTGATAGATTTTTGTTAGGTAAGGATATTAAGGTTTACAGAACCAAGGCAGGTAGATGGAGTTAAAAAACAGATCAGCCATGATCTAACCGACAGGCTCAAGGAGCTAAATGGCCTACTCCCTATTGCTATGTTCCTATGTTCCTTCCTATATTCCTGTGGATCAGTTCATTGAATCATAGAAAATTTATGGCACAGAAGGAGGCCATTTGGCCCATTGTGTCCGTGCCAGCCGAAAATGAGTCACCCAGCACTTGGCCCATAGCCTTGTAGGTCATGGCTCTTCAGGTGCACATCCAGGTACTTTTTAAATGAGTTGAGGGTTTCTGCCTCTACAATCCTTTCAGGCAATGAGTTCCAGATCCCTACCACCCTCTGGGTGAAAACATTTTTCCTCAACTCCCCTCTAATCCTCTACCAATCATCATAAATCTATGCCCCCTGGTTATTGACCTCTCTGCTAAGGGAAATAGGTCCTTCTTATCCACATTATCTACGCCCCTCATAATTTTGTACACCTCAATTAAATCACCGCTCAGCCTTCTCTGTTCCAAAGAGAACAACCCCAACCTATCCAATCATTCCTCATAGCTAAAATTCTCCAGGTAGCTCATAGACAAAATTCCCAAGTAGATGTGAAAGTTCCCACAGCACCATGTGAAGAAGAGCAGAGAGTTTACTGATATCCAGACTAATATTCCTCCCTCAACCATAACTACCAGAACAGATTAACTGCCCATTTATCCAGTCGGCAATTATGGGATCTTGCTCTGTTTAAATTGACCGCTGGGTTTTCCATCATGACAACAGCCACTGCACATCAAAGTCATTGCTTTGGAGTGCTTTTGAGAGATGCCACTATCTTTCTTTCATGCAAAACTGCAACCAAAACTGTTTTTATTTCGACCATCTCACAGAACTATGTTTCACAGGAGAGGAGTGCAGATCAGATGAGCATCGCTGTTATTAACAATGATAAAATGTGATTTCAGTTGAGTTTCAGAGTCTAGTCTCCTGAATGCTATCTGTGCACTGTTTTGCAACTTCCAAACAAAAAACGAGCTATTGAAAGTAGCATGAGGATCAAGAGTATTGACAGCTCCAGCCAAAGAGCTAGAGGCCATGGGGGCAATTTTAAATGAACCTGCCCGTCGGGAAACTGACAACGCTGGCTTTACACCCCGTCCGATTTTACTCTCCATTGAAGTCAATGGCTCCATCACAGCCCCAAATCGATAATCCTGTACTACATGCATATGACAACAGTGGCCCAATGGGGGGATTTTCATTTTGGGGAGGGGACATCAGGTGGGCGGTGGGATCGCACAATGTCCTCGGCGAGACGCTCAAGTCATTTTGATGACCGGGCTTAATCTGGGCAGCATCAGCGAGCTGCAAGCATTGAACCAGCATTCACGGGCAGCTTGCTAATCGGGGGGGGAGGGGGGAAGGAGGGGTGCGAGAAATCTAGCAACTCCTCTGCGGAGCTGAGCTGGTAGTTCAGACTTAAAAGGTTGGTGGGGGGGGGTGGTGAGGGGAGCACGGGCGGGCAAGCAGTGTGGGGGAAGATTTTTCTGGGGCCAAGAGGAGCATTCATGCACCTTCCAGCCCCACAAAAGTCAGTGTCACAGATGTTTTGCTGCGTTTTCAGAATGGCCTACAGCGATCCCTTTAAATGCTGTTGGTTAGGCCACTCTACACCTAGCACCAATGGACGGAGCATGTGCAGCATGTACCCCGACTATTGTTATGTAAAATTTGTATCGGAGGTCCTACAAATGGCGTAGGGCCCCGATTTGCATATTCCAAGTAGGCTTCCGCCCGAAACAGGCAGTCGCTCTGGCCGCCTAATTTAATGACGGTCTGGAAATGGCGGTGGGTGGGATTGGGAGCGGTAAGGGGGCAGTTAGTTTAGCCCTGCAATTTTCAGAGTGCTACCGCCTCGTTCCCGCCTGATGGAGGCCAGGAAAAACATTCCCCAATATTTTATATCCAAAAGTTTCAATTTATAAATCAATATAAGCAAACTATATGAGACATTTGGAGGGATTGGATGGTGCAGCGTATCGAATGCTCTCCATTTTATCACTGGATTGGAATCCAACCCAAACTGATTCCTTGATGAAGGATGAAGTTCTCCTTTGCTTCCTGTATGGATCCTTTGTGAAGTTACTTTGGCGAGTCAACCAACATCACTGAAACGGAATATCTAGTCGTTAATCTCATTGCTGTTTGTGGGACCTTGCTGTGTGCAAATTGGCTGCCCTGCTTCCTACATTACAACAGTGACTACACTGCAAAAAAGTACTTCATTGGCTGTAAAGCGCTTTGGGACGTCCTGAGAATGTGACAGGTCCTAGATAAATGCAAGTTCTTTCTTTCAATCCAATTCTTAGAGAGGTGGGCTGGTGTAGGAAATGGAAAAATAAATCATATTACTGCAGCACGACTGAGATTATGACTAGAGCACATTAATGGGGAAGAATAAAGGAAGACTTACTCTGTAGCTGGCTGCCGTTTGATGTTTCACTCCCCCGGCACTGATATCCTTTATCTTAACGAGCACAGAACTCATCCCAAAAAAAGGAGGGAAAAGGTCCATTCGTTTCATAATATAGATTATGATCAGCGGTATTTCAATGGGCACTTGGTGGGGAGGGAGGTCTCTTGGCTGTTGTCATCCTGCATGTATTTTCTCTAGACTTGGGTAAGTGGGATACGTCCTCATGTTAACAAAGGAGGCAGATCTTAACTTTGTGCGATAGTGTAAAACGGGCGAGAGCGAGTCGGCAGCAAATGGAAATAAAAATGGGGAGAGATGTGAAATGGGCTGCCGACTCGTTATCATCCGTTTTACGCTAACGCACAAAGTCAAGATCTACCTCAAACGTGTGCATCCGTATCAAGCAAACAAACTCTACCCGTGTAGGTTTCTCAGTAGTTTGGTCTGGAGGCTCTTAAGAGATGCTAATGGCTGTTCATGCCTGACAGACTCCAGGCTGACAAAATAAAAAGGTACGGGCACCAGCAGGAGTTGAAGACACTCCAGTGCTACATCTCAAATGATTGCGATGCTGGGCATCTTTCTCATTTTTAAAGCAGCTTTGATTATTTTCCGCACTCTTAAGCACATCAGATTGCTTGTATTAAAATTGCTGCTTCCAGCAATGATCAATTGAAGCAGTCCTGGGGACATGTTGCTTAGACAGACTGTCACAGAAGGGAGAGAGCCAG
This sequence comes from Heptranchias perlo, assembly GCF_035084215.1. Classification (NCBI taxonomy): domain Eukaryota; kingdom Metazoa; phylum Chordata; class Chondrichthyes; order Hexanchiformes; family Hexanchidae; genus Heptranchias; species Heptranchias perlo. The sequence continues at coordinate 13,944,231 of NC_090328.1, forward strand.
CGAATGCATGTCATGCTGCTTGGTGGAGGGGGTTGTGGAGGCAGATTCAATCATGGCCTTCAAAAGGGAACTGGATAAGTACTTGAAAGGAAAAAAAATTGCAGGGTTACAGGGAAAGGGTGGGGGACTGGGATTAGTTGGATTGCTCTTGCATTGAGCCGGCATGGACTCGATGGGCCAAATGGCCTCCTTCCGTGCTGCAACCTTTCTATGATTCTATAACCTTTCTATGCTTCATAATGGAATGCCCCTGCATGCTGGAAAGGATGGCTGTGGACAACGATAAAAAGAAAAAAAGACTTGCATTTATCTAGTGCCTTTCATGACCGCAGGACATCATCAAGCTCTTTACAGCTAATGAAGTACTTTTGAAGTGTAATCACTGTAATAATGTAGGAAACAGGGCAGCCAATTTGCACACAGCAAGGTCTCACAAACAGCAATGAGATCATCTGTTTTAGTGATGTTGGTTGAGGGGTAAATATTGGTCAGGACACCAGGGAGAACTCCTCTGCTCTTCAAAATAGCACTGTAGGAGCTTTTATGTCTACATGCGAGGGCAGACGTCTTATGCGAAAGATAGCACAGCACTGGAGCGTCAACCTAAATTTTGTGGTCAAGTCTCTAGAGTGGGACTTGAACCCAAAACCTTTTAACCGAGGGCGAGTGTGGTACCAACTGAGCCACAGTTGATACAAAAAGTATACAACAAATGTCTAGGTTTACATCGGAAGGTCAGCATAAAAGTCATCAGGGATCACAGCTAGGATTTGTTTTTAGGTACTTAATTAATTCCTTGGAGTTTTCTTTAACATCCATGGCTGAAATGATGTAATGACTGAAGCTCCATGGGTTAGTGATTAGGTCTTGGGTGATTTCCATTTGGCCCCTTCACAGTGTGGCTTAATAACGCCTCCGTGCTAATATCCCCGCTGATATCATCAGCACTCCCTCTCTAAAAGGAGAGAAAAAATAAGTCAACCAAGACAGCAGAATTGCAGTTAACTTCAGCTCCTTGTAACGCATATTGTACAAATGGTCATTGTCGAGACCTCCTCCTCCCCAATGCAGCACTGAGGTGCGCAGACTTTGAAGGTCCCTGGCACTGAGGCACCCAGGAAGATCTGTGTTGTGTTCGCTGATCTCTGCCAGCGTGGGATTGTAGGGGTGCAGGAAGCCACGTCAGTATCCGCAGACTGGGCAGGGGAAAACCAACCACTGTTTATTAGGACCACTGCTCTTTTTGATATATATTAATGACTTGGACTTGGGTATACAGGGCAGAATTTCAAAGTTTGCCGTTGACACGAAATACGGAAACGTAGTAAACAGTAAGGAGGATAATAACAGATTTCAGGAGGACATAGACGGACTGGTGAAATAGGCAGACACATGGTAGATTCAACAATAACTTTCTAAAGGGAACTGAATAAATATTTGAAGTGGAAAATTTTGCAGGGCTATGGGGAAACGGCAGGGGAATGGCATTAATTGGATAGCTCTTACAAAGAACTGGCACAGGCACGATGGGCCGAATGGCTTCCTTCTGTGCTGCATCATTCTATGATTCTAAATTCTTGCTCCTGGTTGCTACAACAAAGTTTCATTTTATATAGCGCCTTTAACGTAATAAAACATCCCAAGGTGCTTCACAGAAGCGTTGTCAAACAAAATTTGACACTGACCCACATATATTTGGACAGGTGACCAAAAGCTTGGTCAAACAGGAGGGTTTTAAGGAGCATCTTAAAGGAATAGAGCGCAGAGGCAAGGCGGAAAGGTTGATGGAGGGAATTCCAGTGCTTAGGGCCTAGATGGTTGAAAGCTCAGCCGCCAATGGTGGGGCGAAGGAAATCGGGGATGCCCAAGAGGGGCCGGAATTGAAGGACCCGGTCAGTGAGCATAGGGTGATGGGTGATGCTACTAACGATCACTTTTTGGAAGGATAATGTTTTGATGTTAGCCACACTGAAGATTGGACTTGAGTGTAATGACTCCCATGGTTGAAGATCTCACTGGCTTTCAACTACCTATGACACAAATCATTAATGTAAATAGATTGATCATAAAATATGTTTGGAGATCTTTTTAGAGATATGAAACCACTAAACCTAAATTAATTTTCAAAAGGGCATATTAATGACTGCAAAGATTTTTTTTTGTTCGTTCATGGGATGTGGGCGTCGCTGGCATGGCCAGCATTTATTGCTCATCCCTTGAGAAGGTGGTGGTGAGCCGCCTTCTTGAACCACTGCAGTCCATGTGGTGAAGGTTCTCCTACAGTGCTGTTAGGAAGGGAGTTCCAGGATTTTGACCCAGCGACGATGAAGGAACGGCGATATATTTCCAAGTCGGGATGGTGTGTGACTTGGAGGGGAACGTGCAGGTGGTGTTGTTCCCATGTGCCTGCTGCTCTTGTCCTTCTAGGTGGTAGAGGTCGTGGGTTTGGGAGATGCTGTCGAAGAAGCCTTGGCGAGTTGCTGCTGTGCATCCTGTGGATGGTACACACTGCAGCCACAGTGCGCCGGTGGTGAAGAGAGTGAATGTTTAGGGTGGTGGATGGGGTGCCAATCAAGCGGGCTGCTTTGTCCTGGATGGTGTCGAGCTTCTTGAGTGTTGTTGGAACTCCACTCATCCAGGAAAGTGGAGAGTATTCCATCACACTTCTGACTTGTGCCTTGTAGATGGTGGAAAAGCTTTGGGAAGTCAGGAGGTGAGTCACTCGCCACAGAATACCCAGCCTCTGACCTGCTCTTGTAGCCACACTATTTATGTGGCTGGTCCAGTTAAGTTACTGGTCAATGGTGACCCCCCCAGGATGTTGATGGTGGGGGATTCGGCGATGGTAATGCTGTTGAAAGTCAAGGGGAGGTGGTTAGACTCTCTCTTGTTGGAGATGGTCATTGCCTGGCACTTGTCTGGCGTGAATGTTATTTTCCACTTATCAGCCCAAGCCTGGATGTTGTCCAGGTCTTGCTGCATGCAGGCTCGGACTGCTTCATTATCTGAGGGGTTGCGAATGGAACTGAACACTGTGCAATCATCAGCGAACATCCCCATTTCTGACCTTACGATGGAGGGAAGTTCATTGATGAAGCAGCTGAAGATGGTTGGGCCTAGGAACTCCTGCAGCAATGTCCTGGGGCTGTGACGACTGGCCTCCAACAACCACTACCATCTTCCTTTGTGCTAGGTATGACTCCAGCCACTGGAGAGTTTTCCCCCTGATTCCCGTTGACTTCAATTTTACTAGGGCTCCTTGGTGCCACACTCGGTTAAATGCTGCCTTGATGTCACTCTCACCTCACCTCTGGAATTCAGCTCTTTTGTCCATGTTTGGATCAAAGCTGTAATGAGGTCTTTGTCATAGCCCCGTGTTAAGGGAACTGTGCATTATATATATATATATATATATATCTATGAGTAAGCTTCTGGCTGACTTGTCATTTCTATTCTCCCCAGCACAAATTGAGCAGTTCTCTTCACACAAGGCAATAACGAAGCCTTCATATACATATATTTTATTTATATACATACATATATATATATGCTCATACTCCCAACGCATAGGTACATTGCTTCACTTTGCTTTACTTTGCAAGAACTTCATCACACATATATACATACACATATATACATATACACACACATGTATACATACACATATATATATATATATAAGCACACACACATATTTATCCAATATGTATAGCTTTAATGCATTAAAGAGTTTTGACGACTGAAAATGATAATGATACATGAGAGCGTCATTATCGACTTCCTATGGGAAAGAATATCCTCATTGCAAAATTAAACTTTGTAATGGTACAATGCTAATTTTTATGAAAGTATATTGGGCTTAGGTATGGAGTCATTGAAAATATTGGGCTCTATTTTAGCACCCGCGATCGGGTGCGTTCCTGGCGGGGGGGCTATGAAAATCGGGGATTCCCGGGGCGGGGCGGGAGCCCGGCTCCAACCCGCCCACTTTCGGGTTCCCCACAGACGCGCTGACATGCGCGCGCAGGCCCTGCATGTGGGACTCCCACCGGCAATTAAAGCCGACGGAGTGCCACTTAAGGTATTTATTTTGGTATTTCAGGTCGTTTACAGACCTGATTAACGAGATATTTTAGGAGGGTTGGGATTTTACAAACAACTGAGACTGTTTCCCGTACTGGGGGAAACACTCCCAGTTGAAATGGACGTGTTGCAGCCATCAGCCTGTGGCAGCTGCAAAGGTCCATTTGACAGGTGTGGGGGGGAGACCCTCACTCATTGCAGGAGGCCGCTCTGTCACTTGGGACAAAGTTTGGCCTCCACCACCCTCCTCCTAACAATAAAATTCACCAACTTGCACACTTACCCCGGTGTCCAGATACGTGTACCTACCTTGCGGACCCCCTCAGATGTACATCTTCAGGATGGGGGCCGCCGTAGCTGCAGTCATGACCTCCTCGGAGGGCGAACAGCATCACCAGCCTCGCCGGCCAAGTCGTCCACCTCTGACACGTGGAGCTCCACAACACAGTGCTGTGACACATCCACCTGTACAGCAGGAGGGAGGGCAACCGCAGAGAGAGATGCATCGCAGAGGGCACTACCCTCGCCACAGGGCCCACAGACCGAGGCTCAGCTTCCTGGACCTCTCTGAGCAGCAGTGCACATGGAGGCTCAGAGTCACTCGACATGTAGTCGTGGACATCTGCAGCCTCCTTCATGGCGAGCTGCGCCCGGCTGGCCCGAGCACCATCTTCTTACCTGTCGCTGTCAACGTCACCACTGCCCTCAACAACTTCTCCTCCGTATCCTTCCAGGGTGCCACCGGGGACATCGCCGACGTCTCTCAGTCGTCTGCACAAAAGAGCCCTGCAAATACACCTACACCCACTCTGCAGTGACACAATGGGTGGCATCAGTTGTGGGTCTTCATTGTGATCCTCAGGAAAGGGCATTATTGCACAAACCAGACAAGATTCACAAAGATGTGGCAGTAGTGGTGCCAATATAATATGTAATGTGAGTTGGTCAGAAATTCAATATAACTCAAAATTATGACAAACCCATAAACACCCTTGTGCATCCCCTTCATGCTCACGACACGTTTGCCTTACGCTGCCTACTGCACATATGTGATGCATGCTCTGTGGCTGCAGCACAGGTAGTGGCAGGTTGAGTGAGGCTGACTGTGAAAGAGATGCACGATAGGGTGAGTATGAGATAGAGCCATGAGATTGTATGAGGATTGGGTCGAGTGGTAGTGGCGGGATGAGTACTGGCGAGGTGAGTAAGTGCAGGTAAGATGAGGATGAGGTTTGAGTGGGTGTTAGGGGTGATGTGACAGAGTAGTATTGGCAGTGCAGAAGGAGATGTGGGGTGGGGGCGGTGATGTGGCAGACGGAGTGTAGGGGAATGAGTAAGTGTACTCACTTTGGCTGACCTACTTAGGTCATTGGAGCGCCTCCTGCACTGTATGCAGGTGGGCGATATGTTGGTGGTGCTGGTGACCTCCTCTGCCACCTCGAGCCAGGCCTTCCTGGTGGCAGAGGCAGGCCGCTTCCTCCCGCCCGCCAGGGGGACGATCTCTGTCCTCCCCCTCCTCCTCACCCCATCCAATGATACCTGGAGTGAGGCATCATTAAACCTGGGAGCAGCCTTCCCCCTGGGCTACTCCATGCTGTAATTTTTCCTATTTCTTGCAGCATCAGTCAGTGGAGGACTGCCCCTTTAAATAGAGCTCCTCCAGCTGACAGACCTTACTGCGCATGCGCAGTCCGCCAGACGCGCAGATCAGCAGCGGGGAACCTGGAACAAGAGGTAAGTGGATCCAATCAGCCTGCGATTGCATGCGGGGCAGACTGATTTCACTGGGCGCGTTACCCACGCGCCCAATCGCACCCCCCCCCCCCGCCGTGAACCCGCCGCCCTGGTAATATCGGGCCCATTGTCTAAATAATTTGGAAAATACCTATATAAAGGTATATTGTTCTCAAGTAAAAGTTTCTGTGTCTTCACTCACCAATCAAAATGGTGGCTGGTGCCTTATTTAAAATATGCCAGAAAAAACAGGAATAATCTGAATTGGTGCTGTTTTTACACCTTTGAAGTACCCAAATTTGTTGTTCGCCAGGACATTGGAAGTTCACCAGATTAAAATGCTTTCAATTCAACTGTGGAATAAGCAAAACTTAGTGGGAATCACCAAGTGAAGATTTTGCAAACCCATGATCCTACCCGTCTCCCAATTAGTGTTCTTAATCTGACCTGACTCCCAATGTCAGCCTGCCTGACACACCTGGACTCCACAAGTCAGCTCTTATCGCTGGACCCAATGCGAGTGTGAGAGTATCGGCAGGTGGGCACAGAAACATCCTTGCTTCTGCCTGACCTGCTTGGCAGCAATATCTTGACCCTCCTATTCGCTCTCCAAAAAGCTCAGATGTTGAGAGGATTCCCATTGGGAAACCTACTGGTCCACTAATAGGGGAAAAAAAGGACATCGGAACAATTGGCATAAAAGTTTCTGCGAACCTAAGTGGCAGAAGAAGAAAAAAAAAATCAAGCGAAACAGTGCAGAAGTGGGCTGAAGACCCTTCATTGGATGTTCTTACTATGCCCTTTAAATGAAATTCCATATGCAGCTGAATGCCTGTCCACCCTGGTTGCTCATGGTCAATGGGCGTGAAGAGTAATTGGGTTTCTGTACACACAAATATTGGGCAATAGCATCCAGAATAAAAGTATGGGGTTGATTTTCACATTGCCTTTTGGGCATATAACTGGGGCTGCAGATATGGAACCCACCATAGAAACGGCCCGATTCTCATTTGCATCGATTTCTATAATGGTTAGCTGGGCGGCAAGGTGAAAATCTAGCCCTACGTCATTCCGCCTCCCCACAATTGTAATATTATAGTGGATCTTCTGCCTGTTTTAGCCCGGAGCTTCCTGCCTCTGTTATTTTGACAACCGGGAATGCACATGGTATGGGGCGGTTTCGGACCGGGCGCCCGTATTATACAGCCCCCCTCCACCCCCCCCCCCCCCCCCATTTTATGACTTCTATGGAAATTAAAATTGGACTGGGTGTAAAACAGACGTTCAACCCAAACCCATCCCATTCCCATCGGGCGAGTTAAGTTAAAATCTGGGTTTAAGAGGCAGCCTAGATTACGTGCATACACTCTGGAGTGGAGCTTGGACCCACAACCTTCTTACTCAAAGATGAAATCCCCACCACTGAGCCGAGTTAGGACTTAAGAAAATAGCATATAAAGGGGAGGAATTTTAAGGCTGTGATATAATCTTGAGATTCAGGTCACAATAATAAAGCAGCCTGACTTCACTCTTGCGGTTTATGCTATTATATAAGCCTCCTAGCTGAATTAGAGACTTGTAATCGTTATTCTACATTTAGTCGAATGGATATATGGGTTAAAAAAAGTCTTTAGGCACGTCCGATTAAGTGATCTTAATAGAAAGGCGTTCCCAAAAATGGCTGGTCTGTTATTATTTGGATTAACATTTAAGACGCGGCCATTCATTTAGTTTCTAGCCTACCTCTCACATTTCAAAATACTTTGCGCACTTCAGGATTAAACTGTTTGTGACCCAATCACCGGGTGAAAACGGTATGTTTCGAAAATGTAAGCGCAGCCTGCATTACTCTGTGGCTCTGTCAGTGGAGAAATGACACAGGACCCTTCCTTAACCACAAGCTCCATTTAGCTATCAACAGACACTCCATCACCATACGAGTCACTAGACTAAACAGTCCTAGCCAACTGAACCACTTTTCGCAAAACAAAGCTGCCAATCAGGCAGTCATTGCCACCAGGGAATTGGTTAAAGGGATTTGGGGTGTTTATTTAGTGAAAGGTTTGTTTACCCCCAAACAAAGCACTAAACCAAATTAACATAGCTGTGTCCTCATAAAAGAAACCAGATATTCTGCTGTGGGAACAAACAGTTCAATACAGTAGGCTATTTTTTGACTAAATGGTGTTAGGCTGGTTTCAAGAACCATTTCAATTGCCTTTATTAATTCCCACAATTAGATAAACGCAGATAAACAGTTCTTCTCGTTACGTTCAAAAGAGGAGTTCCTGAAATTACAAGTCAAAGGGTGATAGAAATAATCCCCCATAAAATGTCTGTAAAAATAGCCGCAGAGCAGTCAAACAAACTACCTGGATGACTGTGGGAGTACCTTCACCACACGGACTGCAGCGGTTCAAGAGGAAGGCCCACTGCCACCTCCTCAAGGGCAACTAGGAATGGGCAATAAATGCCAGCCTTGCCAGCGATGCCGATTTTAGAAAAGTTGCTGCATCGTCATTGGTCATCAATAGAATATTAGTTTCAACAAAATTATTTTTGTAAAATCTTCCTTAACCAAAAACCAGAAACACTCAGCAGGTCAGGCAGCATCTGTGGAGAGAGAACCAGAGGAATTTAGGTTTCAGGTGTAGATCCTTCATCAAAAAGAGCCAAAATGTTAACTCCTTTGCTCTCTTCACAGATGCTGCCTGACCTGTGGAATATTTCCAGAATGTTCTGCTTTTTGTTAGGGATATCTGCATTTTTTCTTGTTTTTTGTTTAAGTAAACGTTGCGGGAGGTAAATTTAAAAACAGCTAGCAGGAAGAATTATTTTACTTAAAAAAGGATATAATTTGTAATAGTCTAGCAAGCAAAGTAATAGAGGAAAAAACATTGGGGTCATTCAAAATACAACTAGATGTCATGATGAGACTGCTGATGTCTTAGGATATTTTACTACATTAAAGGCACTACATAAATGCAAGTTGCTGTTGTTGGTGCACTGGAGAGTTGAATTTTGATGACCCGAATGGCCTTTATCCATTCTTGATTTTTGTTCTAAAATGGAGGTCAAGTACATGAACATTGAAATATATGGATCCACTTGTGACTATTACTCTCTGGATTTACTCCTATAATTTACATTGCTTATTAACACCATTAACTTATTGCAGAGCAAAATGATTCGAACAATAAATGATAATATTAGCCTTTATCTGCCTATCAAGTCAAAATGCCTCAAAGCACTTTACGCAATGAATTACTTTTGGAGTCATAATAACATAAGAAATGGGTCCAGTGAAAGAAAGAAAAGAAAGAACTTGCATTTATATAGCACCCTTCAGGATCCCAGGATATCCCAAAGCACTTCACAGCCAATGAAATACTTTTGAGGTGCAGTCACTGTTGTAATGTAAGAAACATGGCGCCAATTTGTGTATAGCAACGTCCCATAAACAGCAATGTGATAATGACCGGATAATGCGGGTTTTTTTTAGTGATGTTGGCTGAGGGATAAATATAGGTCAGGACACCAGAGATAACTCCCCTGCTCTTCTTCAAAATAGTGCCATGGGATCTTTTACGTCCACCTGAGAGGGCAGACAGGGCCTCAATTTAACGTCTCATCTGAAAGAAGACACCTCCAACAGTACAAAGCTCCCTCAGTACTGCACTGGAGTGTCAGCCTAGATTTTGTGCTCAAGTCTCTGGAACGGGACTTGAACTCACTGATACATAGGCAAACATGGCCACCATATAGGCCAGCAATGTCCCATAAAACAGGTATGAGATGAATAACCAGTCAATTCTCTGCTACAATCTCACTACATTTATATCCCACTTTCAGCAGAAAGAATGTGAAACAACAAAAAGAGAAAATGGCAACATACTCTTCCATTAAAATTTAAGACTCCCTATTGAAATGTGGGCGGTCGCTGAAGATGACCTTTCAGTACAAGTGAAAAACATTGAAAACTGGGAAAGAACCGTTGATCCTAGCTGGACCAGATTTAACTAAGTTCCTCTACATTGTTTCATTCTACCACTGACCGCTGGCTGGTGTCCCATCTCCATGACCTCAGAGTTACTGGAGCAGAAATATCAACCTGCTTGCTATTATTTCCCAAACTAGAGGTCACCTCAGCAACCGGTCACCCCACACACATTTACTTTCATTTTCTTTTAGCCCCTAACATTATTTTAAACTTTTTTTTTGTGTTCATAACTTTTTTATATCGATGTGAGATTTAATGTACGTTTCCTACATTACAACAGTGGTTACACTTGAAAAGTACTTCATTGGCTATAAAGCACTTTGGGTCATGAAAGGCGCTATATAAATGCAAGTTTTTTCTTCCTTCTTTCTTTCTCTCTTTCTTTACCACTGAGAAGACAAGATCAGCAAAGTTGTGGGAACACCATCCCCTCCAATTTACCCTGAAAGTCACACGCCATCCTGACTTGGATAGATTGTCATCAATGCTGGGTCAGTATCCTGGAATTCTCTACCTAACACCATGGTGAGAGCACCATCACCATTATAAGAACAAGGCCTAACACCACCTTCTCAGGGCATGTAGGGTTGGACAATAAATATGCCAGTGTCTTCCACATCCGGAAAACAGATTTTTTTTTTAAAGTCCAACTACAGCTCCCCTGCTTCCACACCAGCTGAGATCAACTAACTCAGCACAGGCTGGGGTTCAAACCTTGAACACTTCATTGTGTTGCTTGGTAATACACTGGGCGGTCGGTCCATTTATCTACTGAACCATCAGCAGAGCTCGCAGTGCTTGTATTTTCTAACCTTTGAGCTGATAGTGCGCACTTTACTAAAGGAATTTCACTCGTATTCATTTTGCAACTATTTCTGGAGAAATATTAGTGGAACAGAAGTGGTCCTTTGAGGGGAAAGTCCTTGCTTTCTGCTCCATGGCCTGATTTTTATTTAATATTTTGGATCGCTGCATAAGAACTGAAGGAGTGAAGCTGATTCACTTACAAATCAAACTGATCCTGATTCCAGTTGATCAATGGCAACATTACTAATGTATGGAATACTTGAAATAGTTGGTTATGGCTGTAGCTTATAAACATTTCAGCATTCCCAGACTGAGAGGAATTTCAAAGCAGATACACTGAGCCTTAGCTCTAATGCCAGTGCTGAAATAAAGTTATAGGGGGAGAAAGATTCAGGCAGCGGGAGTGTGATTCAGACAGTGAGAGAGACTCAGGCAGAGGGAGAGAGATTTAGGCAGGGGAGAGGGTGATTCAGACAGGGAGACTCAGACAGAGGTAGATAGATTTAGGCAGGAGGACAGAGATTCAGACAGGGAGAGAGATTCAGGCAATGTGCTCTGCAGTTTTCACAAACATTGTGAACAACAGCAGGGACAACATCTGCTTGATTTTACTGATCATGTCATACCCTACAGTACTTAGTTACTAACCGGTGGAGGATTGCGTGATGCCCTACAGTTCTCGGTTACTAACCTGGAGTATCTGGGATCCATTGTTCAATCGTTCCCAGCAAAAATAAGTCTCATCAGCCATCAAAGAAATCACTGCAAATAATGAGATGATATTCTGTTTGTCTTCCTCGATATCGAAGGACACACGATGATAAAGTTGCCAACAGGTGGAGGAAGATTAATCTCCATGAAACTTAATTTTGTGACGTGAAGCTATGTTACCACCTGTCTAAGTATCATGCGAATCTTCATACACCGTGTAATATGTATTTCTGAGCTCCATCCTTTGAACGTAGAAAGGATGATGGTGAATTGATCTTTTGTGATATAGTCCAGGTTTGTAGTCATCAGAGAGGCTAAAGTTGAGAATAGATCTTTAAGTTACTCTCTTAAGATGTTGACTCAGGCAGCGGCGAGAACACTAAATACATTAGCTATGTAATTAGCCGTAGCGGTGTACCCAATTTTGGAGCAATCCATGCCTCACTTAAGAGGAATTATTAGCAGATCTCTGACTTGCAAGCTAACAATTCACATACATAAATGGGCGGTAAATTAAGGTTACAATTAAGAAGCTGACTATATAATTGCGTTGTGTTGTAATGATCACAATTACTTTCACAAACAGCTTTGGAGTTGCGAAGAAGGCTTTCTGGTAATGCTTCACTTGCTATTGTCTTCAGCCTCATTACACTAGTTAAAGGTTATAGCACAGTACAGCCTTAATTGCAACATTAAGATCCACTCATCGTGCATATTTCTTTAGTTCATAAAATTAAACTGTGGACAAGATTAGTTTTCTTTTATATCACTGCCAAGCATCTGTGACTATGACTGTGGCCATGCTGTCTAACCATTGCCAAAGCCATGAAATGATTATGGTCCGACTGTTAGTAAAGACAAATATTTACTAATAGCTTTATCGAGGACATGCTCCTTGAGTTACATGCTAATTGAGAAAAACAAATAAACAAAAATAGAAACTTGGAAGTCACAAGCTCTTAATCCTACAGTACTAGCTGTTCCATCCAGGAGGATTGAAATGTTCCTTCCTGCTCTGCTTAACATAACTTGGCTAGCCTGGAGGGAATAAAATGTCTCTCATCCTCCAAGACTGGCCTCAGAGGTTCTTAATATTTAACTATACTAGCCTAAAGAATTATATATTCCCATTTTCTCAGTTTGTACCACTAGCTAGCTTGAGGGATGTACATGCTCCCTTTGTTGATTCAATATGAACCAAAAGCACTAACTATCTAATAGTTACACTGGTTGTAGAAGATTACCTCTGCCAGTAGAGAAGGTTAAAGGGAGATTTGATAGAGGTGTTCAAAATCATGAACGGTTTTGGTAGAGTAAATAAGGAGAAACTCTTTCCAGTGGCAGAAGGGTCAGTAACCAGAGGACACAGATTTAGAATAACTGGCAAAAGTACCAGAGGGGAGGCGAGGAGAATTTTTTTTAACGCAGTGAGTTGTTATGATCTGGAATGCACAGTCTGAAAGGGAGGTGGAAGCAGATTCAATAATAACTTTCAAAAAGGAATTGGATAAATACTTGAAGTGGAAAAATTTTGTAGGGCTACGAGGAATGGGGCTAATTGGACAGCTCTTTCAAAGAGTCGGCACAGGCACGGTGGGCCAAATAGCCTCCTTCTGGGCTGTATCATTCTATGATTGAACATTGCTAACTAATGGTGAACTGATTTAAAGGTAGCTCTGAATGAAAGATATGCAGAGCATGTAACTAAGGTAGTTCTAGTCTTAAACTTACATTAGGAAAATGCATGCTACCTGGATGCAAATTGATAATAACACTCCTGCTCCTCTTTTCTTTGTCCGCCTTGTCTGACAGCTACATCTGAAAAGATACTTAGGGCACTAAATTGGGCCTTGTAGCACCCGTTGTTTCGGCGCTAAACGGCCTCTCCGACATCCAAGATGGCGCCTTCGATGCACACGCACGTTTCCAGTGAGATGTGCGCCGGACACCATCTTGGTATAGGAGTTTGCGCAGACGCAGATAACGAACGCTGGACTCATGTAAAGTAGGGAGAAAATGGCTTCAATCAATGTGCAACGCTGATTTAAAGTGATAGACACCATTTTGGGAATTAACACTCAACTCAACGCATAGTCTTAACCCCGACCATCTGAACGTGTCTTCGAGTGCCTGGAGGACGCCCCACCAGTGCTATTTAAAGGGATTTACAGGTTAGTGGCTGGATTATTGCTTCTGGCTGCCGAGACATTTGTAACTGTTTTTAGAGGTCTCCTACACTTGAACTCTAGGACGCGGGGACATAGCCTAATATTTAGAGCCAGGACGTGCAGGAGTGAAGTTAAGAAATGCTTCTACACACTTGGAACGCTCTTCTGCAGACGGCAGTTGATGCCAGCTCAATTGTGAATGTTAAATCTGAGATTGATGGATTTCTGTGAACCAAGGGTATTAAAGGATATGGGGCTAAGGCGGGTATATGGAGTGAGGTCACAGGTCCACCATGATCTCGTTGAATGGCGGAACAGGCTTGAGGGGCTAAATGCCACTGCCACTTGCTGCCTCCTGATATGCGCCACCTTCTCCTGCGAGAAAGCGGGATGTGTGCCTGGGTGATGTGCCTGTCATGGTTTAATAGCTGCCAGTGTGTGTGGCCTGTGAGTTGTGGGTGGGTGGCTTGCAACAGTGGCAAGGCTGAGAGGAAGCATCTGATTGGAAGAGTTGAGTACTGATGAAAAGAGTTTGTTGGTATGTGGGGGATGAGGGGTGTAGTGTGTGGGGCAGTTGGTAGGAGACACCACTTGACAGTTGACCTCACTCACCTTGCCCACTCATATCAAAGCATTGAACTTCTTCCTGAACTGCATCCATGTTCACGATGCTGTGTGCCTGGCATTGACTTCATCCCCCGTTGCCTCCCACTGCCTTTTGGATGTATGTCTGGCGGGCGTCTTGCCCCCCTCCCCCCGCGGATATAGGATGTCCCTCCTTCTGTCCACCTCTAGCACCAAGGTCTCTAGTGCATCAGCAGAGAACCTTGGTGCATGCACTCTCGCAGGCCTGGTACAAACTCAGATCGGCAGATTGGTGAGGTCTGGCATGCACATTGGAGGATGTGGAATTTAGTAGTGTGGAACCTTTATTCAATGTTTTAACATAACTCATCAGTGTGTAAACATAGGGATGGGACCTGCAACTGTGTTTTTACGTGTGTGATGACTGATCTCTGTTCAGACTCCGTGCAGACAGTAGACTGTTATTTTCAGCAAATAACAGGTACCAGCTACTTTAAGAGATTTCCAAGAAACATCCTCCCTTTAAGAGATTGAGCTCCCCCTGGTGGTGGAAAGTGCAAATTGCATAGATTCCACGTGCAAGACCTGGAAAGGAACGCTGATTGCAGGTGAGTCCTCGGGCCGGCTGAAACTTGAGTCCTGCTTGCGCAGGGGTCATTGAGCGTGGGGTAATAGCGCATCACACTACCTATGGCCAAAAATGGTCCCTATCCAATTTTTCCCCTTTATTCTCAGCTCTTCACTAATGTACCCTGTAGTCAGCCATAAGGAGGTGCCAGATATATTGACTAGAGTATGAAAATTTAGAGACATTCCCTAACACCAGCAAGTTCTGTGACAATGTTGCAATTGGGTAACTGGTTAGATGTAGACTGGGCGAGTCAACCATAGAATAGAATCATAGAAAGGTTACAGCACGGAAAGAGGCGATTCGGCCCATCGAGTCCATGCCAGCTCTATGCAAGGGCAAACTGGCTAGTCCCACTCCCCCGCCCTATCCCTGTAGCCCTGAAAATTTTTTCTCTTCAAGTACTTATCCAGTTCCCTTTTGAAGGCCACGATTGAATCTGCCTCCACCACCTCCTCGGGCAGTGCATTCCAGATCCTAACCATTCGCTGTGTAAAAAGGTTTTTCCTCATGTCACCTTTGGTTCTTTTGCCAATCACCTTAAATCTATGTCCTCTGGTTCTTGACCCTTCCACCAATGCGAACAGATTCTCTCTATCTATTCTGTATAGACCCTTCATGATTTTAAATACCTCTATCAAATCTCCTCTCAACCTTCTCTGTTTCAAGGAGAACAACCCCAGTTTCTCCAGTCTATCCACATAACTAAAGTCCCTCATCCCTGGAATCATTCTAGTAAATCTTTTCTGCACCCTCTCGAAGGCCTTCACATCTTTCCTAAAGTGCGGTGCCCAGAACTGGACACAATACTCCAGTTGTGGTCGAGCCAGTGTTTTATAAAGGTTCATCATGCTTTTGTACCCTATGCCTCTATTTATAAAGCCCAGGAACCCGTATGCTTTTTTAATCACTTCTCAACCTGCTCTGCCACTTTCAACAATTTGTGCACATATACCCCCAGATCTCTCTGCTCCTGTACCCCTTTTAGAATTGTGCCCTCTAGTTTATATTGCCTCTCCTGGTTCTTCCTACCGAAATGTATCACTTCATATTTTTCTGGGTTAAATTTCATCTGCCACGTGTCTGCCCATTCCACCAGCCTGTCTATATCCTCTTGAAGTCTGTCACTATCCTCCTCACTGTTCACTACACTTCCAAGTTTTGTGTCATCTGCAAATTTTGAAATTGTGCCCTGTGCACCCAAGTCCAAGTCATTAATATATATCAAGAAAAGCAGTGGTCCTAGTGCTGACCCCTGGGGAACACCACTGTACACCTTCCTCCAATCTAAAATCTGTTTCCTGTTACTTAGCCAATTTTGTATCCATGCTGCTACTGCCCCCTTTATTCCATGGGCTTCAATCTTGATGACAAGCCTATTATGCAGCATTTTATCAAACGCCTATTGAAAGTCCATATACACCACATCAACCGCATTGCCCTCATCGACCTTCTCTGTTACCTCATCAAAAAACTTTATCAAGTTAGTTAAACACGATTTGCCTTTAACAAATCCGTGCTGGCTTTCCATAATCAATCCACACTTGTCCAAGTGACTGTTAATTCCGTCCCGGATTATTGTTTCTAGAAGTTTCCCCACCACCGAGGTTAAACTGACTGGCCTGTAGTTGCTGGGTTTATCCTTACACCCTTTTTTGAACAAGGGTGTAACATTTGCAATTCTCCAGTCCTCTGGCACCACCCCCATATCTAAGGATGTTTGGAAGATTAGGGCCAGTACCTCCGCAATTTCCACCCTTACTTCCCTCAGCAACCTAGGACGCACCCCATCCGGACCGGGTGACTTATCTACTTTACGTACAGCTAGTCTTTCTAGTACCTCCTCTTTATCAATTATTATCTCAATTACATTTTCCTTTACTGAAACTCTGGTAGCATCTTCTTCCTTGGTAAAGACAGATGCAAAGTACTCATTTAGTACCTCGGCCATGCCCTCTGCCTCCATGAGTGGATCTCCTTTATGGTCCCTAATCGGCCCCACCCCTCCTCTACTACCCGTTTACTGTTTACACGCCTGTGGAAGACTTTTGGATTCCCTTTTATGTTGGTCGCCAGTCTATTCTCATACTCTCTCTTTGCCCCTCTTATTTCCTTTTTCACTTCCCCTCTGAACTTTCTATATTCAGCCTGGTTCTCACTTGTGTTATCAACCTGACATCTGTCATAGGCCCCTTTATTCTGCTTCATCTTACTTTCTATCTCTTTCGTCATCCAGGGAGCTCTGGCTTTAATTGCCCTACCTTCCTGCCTCGCGGGAATGTACCTAGACTGTACCTAGACCGAACCATCTCCTCCTTAAAGGCCGCCCGTTGTTCAATCTACAAGGTGGAGTGAGCTCCTAAATATTGTTGTGTATTAAGTTGCTTTCACCCATAATAAATCTAGCTTTTCCTTTATCATTTGATGCTGGATTATTGGGAATCCAAACAAAATGACATAAGAATGACAGAATGTGGCCTTCTCTCTAATGTTTGCCTCCCCTTGCAGTAGGGTTTCCAACTCTCCAAGATTGCCCTGGAGTCTCCAGGAATTAAAGATTGATCTCCTGGACACAGCTGCAAGCAACCCGGGAGAGAAAGAACAGGGGCATTACATAAAAGAAAAAGATATTTTTTCATTTTCTTTGAACACTTTCATTTATAAGTTATGAAAATATCGGAAATGGAGAAAAAAGGCTGTTTGACTGGGAGGGGTGGTTGGAGACAGGAGGTCATGTAACGAAACCTCCAGGGATACGTCCAACCAGCATTGGCGACCCTACCTTGCTGTGAGACTCCTGTGGCCTTTGCTTGCCACTTTCCCGCTTGACATAGCTCAAATCACCAATTGAGTAGAACAGGGCTTGAACCTAGAGCTGACCCTGTTTCGTGGCCCTGATGCTCGATATTTATATTTTAAATGTTTGATTTTTTTTTTCCCTCAGTGATAATTCTGACCACAGTTGACTTTGATTTAGTCAGGACTTGTACACCACAGTCGTTTGTCAACTGTGGTATTTTGCGTGACAGTTTATTTAAATTTCACTATAATCTGGCAAGGCTCATACAGCATCACTAATTTAAAGGCAGTGACATTCAGGAAGAAAGGAAGTAAATAATAATGTTCTATATGTTCAGGGTATACTTAGAGTCATTACAAAAAATATTACCACAGAATGTCGATATATCATGCATACCTTTACCCAGAGGTACATCAATATCTTTTACTGACCAATTATATTTCCAGCTTCTCAAAAATTAATAAACAAAGTTATATTTTTATTTTTCAATATATTACAGACCATTCCTGGGCAGTTTTACTTTTACCCCTTGCCCTTACTGAACATTTACAAAAAAACACAGCAAATGCTCAGCAGATGACCCTTTAATTACATAGAATTACATAGAATTTCCAGCACGGAATCAGGCCATTCGGCCCAACTGGTTTATGCCAGTGTTTATGCTCCAGACAAGCCTTCTTCCACCCCTCTTCATCTAATCCTATCAACATATCCTATTCCTTTCTCCCTCATGTACTTATCTAGTTTCCCCTTAAAAGCATCTATGTTATTCGCCTCAACTACTCCATGTTTTTTTTTATTCGTTCATGGGATGTGGGCGTCGCTGGCGAGGCCGGTATTTATTGCCCATCCCTAATTGCCCTTTGAGAAGGTGGTGGTGAGCCGCCTTCTTGAACCGCTGCAGTCCGTGTGGTGAAGGTTCTCCCACAGTGCTGTTAGGAAGGGAGTTCCAGGATTTTGACCCAGCGACGATGAAGGAACGGCGATATAATTCCAAGTCGGGATGGTGTGTGAATGGGAGGGGAACGTGCAGGTGGTGTTGATCCCATGTGCCTGCTGCCCTTGTTCTTCTAGGTGGTAGAGTTCGCGGGTTTGGGAGGTGCTGTCGAAGAAGCCTTGGCGAGTAGCAAGTTCCACAAATCGAACCACTCTTTGGGAAAAGAATTCTCCTGAATTCTTTATTGGATTTATTAGTGACTATCTTATATTTATGACCCCTAGATTTGGATGAAAATCCCATAAACACAGGTGAAAATGATGGGCAGGAAAAGACCAGCTGGTCCGTCAAGCTTGCCCCACATTCATGATGTCTGGAGCATCCTGACTAGACACTTCCTATTCCCCCGCAGTCATGTAATCACCTAGGAGAGGCGAAAACCCAGGGCCAATAAGAGGGGAAAAAAATCTGGAAAATTCCTCTCCTGTCCCTTCAGGCGATCGAAACCAGTCCAGGAGATCAGATTGACCATGGGTACGTTAACTGTAAATCCACATACCTTTTATATGAGGAGATCTCTGCCCCAGTCAAGGACCGGTCCAGCTCCCTCTTGAAGGCAATGCAAAGAGTCAGCACCGACCACATCAGCCGGCAACACATTCCATTTCTGATCACCGTCCAGCAACCCCTGATGAAAGTGTGCACGTGTGAATATCGGGTGAGAAGAGGATTGGCCTCAGCTTTGACGTCCCTCTCCACCCTGCCCATGTTTGAGTAGCCTACTGATATTCTAAGGGTCACAGGTAGATAGTGATCACTTGGGTAAGGTGCCAGAGCATTATCCACACCCCTCAATGAGCAGTAAACCCCTTTAGGACTCGAGAGGAGGAGAAGAAATTAGAAAAATAATCTCCCTTGAAGTAAGTAAAAGTCCCGGTCTGTTTCATTTGTCACTAAATATATAAAAACCTGAAATAACAACAGATATTATTGATATAAAAGGATAAGCACAGGCTCTGCGAGAAAGGAAAGTCACCTTTTCTTGTTGTCATTAATGACAACAACTTGCTTTTATATAGCGCCTTTAACATAGTAAAAACATCTCAAGGCACTTCATGTGACGTATTCAGACAAAATTTGGCACTGAACCACATAAAGAGATATTAGGACAGGTGAAGGAGGTAGATTTTAAGGAGCGTCTTAATGGAGGAGAGAGTGGTGAAGAGCCAGAGAGGTTTCGGGAGGGAATTCCAGAGCTTAGGGCCTAGGCAGCTGAAGGCACGGCTGCCAATGGTGGAGCGATGAAAATCAATTCCAGGGTTGGGGAACTAAAGGCAGCCCAGATACAGATCGCCAGCTTGTGGCCGGCAAAGATCGGGCGGTCCAGAGGACACCAGGCCGACAGTCAAGAAAGTCGTCGGGTGTGAGGGGCAGGGAATGGGGAAGAGGGGTTTGGAAAGATTCCGTGGGCAGAAGTGGGGAGGCAAGTCAGAACATAGTTACATAGAAGGCACAGCACAGAAACAGGCCATTCGGCCCAACTGGCCTTTGCCGATGTTTATGCTCCACACGTGCCACCTCGCACTCCTCTTTATCAAACCCTATCAGCATAACTTTCTATTCCTTTTTCCCTCATGTGTTTATCTGTGGAATTCTCTACCACAGAAGGCAGTGCAGGCCAAGTCATTAGATGTATTCAAGAAGGAGATAGATATATTTCTTAATGCTAAAGGGATCAAGGGATATGGGGAAAAAGCGGGAACAGGGTACGGAGTTAGACAATCAGCCATGATAATTTTGAATGGCGGAGCAGGCCCGAAGGGCCGAATGGCCTACTCTCACTCCTATTTTCTATGTTTCTATATTTCTATCTAGCTTCCCTTTAAATGCATCTATGTGACTTGGTAACATCAGGCTTGGGTTTCAAATTGAATATTTGAATACTGTAGAAGGATGCTATGACCGAGGGATGTAAGGAGTTCCTCAGCCCTGAGATAAAATGAGTTACAGTCGGAGATTGTGTGATAGCCCTCGATTCCAACATAAGGAGAAGGCAGGCAGGAGGGCGAAAGTGTAGAACAGCATATTTGGAATTTAGAAGGGGCAAGAGAGGAAAGTTCAGAAGAGTGTTGATTCTAATAGCATTGATAAAACGGAGAGCGAGAGAGAGCAAACAATGGGAGGGAGGCTGCAGACTGAAGGTGAGAGAGGGATCGCATATCAGACGAGTTACAGTGCTTTATTGCTCAATGCTGTTTCAAAATGTTTTACCCTTGTGTGTAATTTTGTCTTTCACTCATTGCTTAACTACATGGGTAATTATTTTCTTAGCACGTGTCACTTATGCTGCAGCTGCCAGTTTCTGCTATCTCATTTCTGCTGCCTGGCTGCGATTCCAATTCTCCTGCCCCGGAGAGAGCCCTGCCTTGTGTGACCATAAAGCTCCTCTCCCAGCATGTTAAAATATAAGTGTTTAGAGAGTGCGGGTGGGAGTGTCTGCACTGTCTAAACATTTAAATTAACTCCTAGCTTGAGAAGGTGTCTGGGAGGTCCAAGGATCCCCTAGGCACTTTTGAACCTGGTTTAACACTTCACCGGAGTTACACTCCATGCAGTGTGAAGCCCCATTGATATGCGGCTGCCTTCTCCACCGGGGGGTCTCGCACCGTGTCTCTCTTGGATCCCGCAAACCTAGCACTGGATCAAAGTAGAGACCACTTTAGAAGGACGCTCAAGGTTGTTTTGTAAGCACGCCCTTATTTTGTCTTTAGCTGTTTATTTGGGCGGGTCGTGCGTGGCACTTTAGAGAGAGAGCGAGAATCGATGGTTTCGGGATCTGTCGGAAAGCATTGGTAGAGTATTTGCTCAGCCTGGGTCTTTTAAACAAAGTTGTCCACAGGCAAATTACATTCGAGTTAACAAATGTCACCTAAAATAGTTGACACTTGCCACAATTCAGTACATAACCACATGGCCCATGATTTACCCAGGGGATTTTTATTTTTTGCAGGTGATTCATTTTTTCACCAGGAAGCCTTTCAGGTGGTGACACACGAGCCGAGGTCATCCAGGGTCACCCCCGCATCACAACAACTTATACATTTTGTTGTTACAAATACCACCCGGACCAACCTTTGGGCTCGGAGGTTATACAATCACAAGATCATTTGGGAGGGGAAGGTGGGGTAGAACCCCTCTCAGCGGTCGGTTACCCTCTATATAATGTCCTGAACCATGACCTATTTATAGGAAAGGCAGCGCCATTGTAAGCTCTGTGCTGTCAGGAATCTCCAGCTTGCAAGAAATTTCCGTTTGGCAAACAATTTTTTTTTGATTCACTGACACTAAAGACATTGTTTAGTGGCACTGAGTGGATCCAGTCAGCTGTACTTTAAACATATTTTCATTGTAAAATATGCCCTTCGGAAAATCTCAAGAGTGGAATCTTTACCAGCACGTAAACAGCGTGCTGTAAAACCCAGTGCACTTTTCCTTTTGTTCTTGCTTAGGAAAGCAAAACCAAAGCAGCGCGCACGTGTGTTGTCGGGGACGGTATCTTAACACCGTCGAACGCTCGGAACTTGATCGGAGTGGAGGGATGTGCAAACAGTTCACGTTATCCTTCAGTTTTACTAAAAGTGTCCGCTTTGGACACCCTTTCTTCTCCCCGCCAACCCCCCCCTCTCCCACCCCACTCCCGAACCATTCAAAGGCTCATTATCTGATGAGTGCTGCAGATAAGAGTCAAGTAACCTATTGTGAGAGGATGGAGCTCGAAATGAGTCATTTCCTTCGAGAAATCAGATTGCCTTCAGTCTTGCTTTGCACCAAAAGCAGTTTTTTTTTTCTGCTCATTGCATGTAAAAGCGCATCGAAATCTTAGCACGTTATTATCAACTGGTTGTTGTGTCTTAAAAACGAGCTTAATCAGTTCTGATAAAAGCAGTGTGAAAGCAGGGGGCATCCATAGCTTCAACACTGGCCCCCGATGGCTTGGAAATTCACAAAAAAAACACAGATAGATGTCCATGAGAAATCACTGACTTTTGTAAGTACTGCTGCCCCTCCCCTGCACTGGGGAACTGACTGCTGGAGTCACTATGGAGCCAGGTTTCTCTCCATCTATCAAACCTTATCAGGCTGCTTGACAGTTCAGAAGCGAAGCTGCGGGGTGATCTATGGATGGTTTGGTGGCTGGAGACTAGAGGCAGTTTTACCCTCTCACAGGGCTTTAGGTTGAGGAGCGCTAAAGGTGGAAGATGAGGCTGTCTTCTTTCATAAGGCAACTTGGGCAGCAAAGATGGCTGGTTAGCTGCGGTATGCTAAACATTCAAGAATGCACTTCTGCCAGAATATCGGTGCCATTTAGGAAAGCAAACAAACAGAAAACTGCATTGAAAGTGGAAATAGGAGGCCAGTGGTTGGGTCCTGTTGTGATATTTATACAATGAGAAAATATATTCCTACATTACATCAGTGACTACACTTCAAAAAGTACTTAATTGGCTGTAAAGCGTTCTGGGATGTCCTGAGGTCGTGAAAGGCGCTATATAAATTCTTTCTTTTTATTCGAGAAATCAGCAGCGACTGAGTCTCAATTGGATAATGGTTTTGGGCCCATGAGTCGTGTAGATATTATCAGTGGGTTCACCATTAATGTCACATTTGTTCAGCCTACGACCCTGATGCTGTAACACTGAACAGAAATTCAGCAGCAGGTTTCCATTCACAGTTTGCATTTCCAGAATGGTTCTGTTCAAGGTTATTGTTGTAAGTATATAAGGATCACAAGATAATAACAGATGAGATAGGCCATTCGGCCCATCGAAATTCCACCCTACAGTCCTTCCCACTGCAGCATCCAATTGGTTCTTAAATAATTCCAGGGTTTTCGCCTCCATAACTCTTTCTAGGAATCCATTCTATGCGTTGGTCACTCTTTGTGTGAAGAAGACCTTTCTGATATCAGTAAAAAAGTTACCATTTGCTAATTTGAACCTGTGTCCGCTTATCCTACTCTTGAAATTGAATTCAAAGCAATATTCTGGACATACTTTTTCCATGCCCTTAAGAAGTGCTGAATTTTGACTGATTCCATTCCTGATTGTTTAACTGGGTAAAGACATTTGGGGTAATTTTGACATTGTGCGATAGTGTAAAACTGGTGATAGCGAATCGGCAGCCCGGTTTTACATCTCTCCCGATTTTCATTTCCACTGAAGAGATGTGAAATGGTCTGCCCATTCGCTATTGCCCATTTTACACCGTTACACAAAGTCAAAATCTACCTCCAATTGAGTACAGAGCCATACAGACTCAGGAAGGCTCTAGGGTTGATTGCTGTGTGTTACTCATGAAGCCAGGACTGGACACTGGGCCTCCTCATAAAAAAAGGTTGTAGGCATATTGTGACAGAGTTATATATGATAGGGTAAACCCCAAGGAATATCGCAAGGCCCGTTGAACTCATAAGAGCAGATCCTTTCTGTAAGTGGGTGCTACATATTATTTAATTAGTCACTTTTCACAAGTTGGATCCCGAGGTACTGAGTTGGTTGATCTCAACCAGAGGAGCAGCTGCAGCAGTCCTACAGTGTCAGTTGTGGATCAGTTGGTAGCAATCTTACCACTGAGTTAGACGGTTGTAGGTTCAAGTCTCACTCCAGAGATTTGAGCATTAAATCGAGGCTGACACTCCAGTGCAGTACTGAGTGAGCACTGCACAGTCGGAGGTGTGCTCTCTCAGGTGGATGTAAAAGATCCCATGGCACTATTTCGAAGAAAAGCTGGGGAGTTCTCTCTGGTGCCCTGGCAAATATTTATCACTCAACCAACATCACGAAAACAGATTATCTAGTCATTATCACGCTGCTGTGTGTGGGACCTTGCTGTGTGCAAATTGGCTGCTGTGTTTTTTTTTATTCGTTCATGGGATGTGGGCGTCGCTGGCAAGGCCAGCATTTATTGCCCATCCCTAATTGTCCTTGAGAAGGTGATGGTGAGCCGCCTTCTTGAACCGCTGCAGTCCATGTGGTGAAGGTTCTCCCACAGTGCTGTTAGGTAGGGAGTTCCAGGATTTTGACCCAGCGACGATGAAGGAACGGCGATATATTTCCAAGTCGGGATAGTGTGTGACTTGGAGGGCAACGTGCAGATGGTGTTGTTCCCATGTGCCTGCTGCCCTTATCCTTCTACGTGG
Organism: Heptranchias perlo; assembly: GCF_035084215.1. Lineage (NCBI taxonomy): Eukaryota > Metazoa > Chordata > Chondrichthyes > Hexanchiformes > Hexanchidae > Heptranchias > Heptranchias perlo. Next base: position 13,968,883 of record NC_090328.1, read on the forward strand.
TAGAGGTCGCGGGTTTGGGAGGTGCTGTCGAAGAAGCTTTGGTGAGTTGCCGCAGTGCATCCTGTGAATGGTACACACTGCAGCCACGGTGCACCGGTGGTGAAGGGACTGAATGTTTGGGATGGTGGATGGGGTGCCAATCAAGCAGCTTGCTTTGTCCTGGATGGTGTCGAGCTTCTTGAGTGTTGTTGGAGCTGCACTCATCCAGGCAAGTGGAGAGTATTCCATCACACTCCTGATCTGTGCCTTGTCGATGGTGGAACGACTTTGGGGAGTCAGGAGGTAACACTCGCCGCAGAATACCCAGCCTCTGACCTGCTCTTGTAGCCACATAGGAACATAGGAACATAGGAACAGGAGTAGGCCATTCAGCCCCTTGTGCCTGCTCCGCCATTTGATAAGATCATGGCTGATCTGTGATCTAACTCCATATACCTGCCTTTGGCCCATATCCCTTAATACCTTTGATTGCCAAAAAGCTATCTATCTCAGATTTAAATTTAGCAATTGAGCTGGTATCAATTGTCATTTGCGGAAGAGAATTCCAAACTTCTACCACCCTTTGTGTGTACAAATGTTTTCTAATCTCACTCCTGGCTCTAATTTTTAGACTGTGCCCCCTACTCCTAGAATCCCCAACCAGCAGAAATAGTTTCTCTCTACCCAACCTATCTGCTCCCTTTAATATCTTACAAACTTCGATCAGATCACCCCTTAACCTTCTAAACCCTAGAGAATACAACCCTAATTTGTGTAATCTCCAGTCGTAACTTAACCCTTGAAGTCCGGGTATCATTCTAGTAAACCTACACTGCACTCCCTCCAAGGCCAATATGTCCTTCCGAAGGTGCGGTGCCCAGAACTGCTCACAGTACTCCAGGTGCGGTCTAACCAGGGTTTTGTATAGCTGCAGCATAACTTCTGCCCCCTTGTACTCTAGTCCTCTAGGTATAAAGGCCAGCATTCCATTAGCCTTCTTGATTATTTTCTGCACCTGTTCATGACACTTCAATGATCTATGTACCTGAACCCCTAAGTCCCTTTGGACATCCACTGTTTTTAACTTTTTACCATTTAGAAAGTACCCTGTTCTATCTTTTTTGATCCAAAGTGAATGACCTCACATTTGCTTACATTGAATTCCATTTGCCACAGTTTTGCACATTCACCTAATCTATCACTATCCCTTTGTAATTTTATGTTTTCATCTTTAAACAGTATTTATGTGGCTGCTCCAGTTAAGTTTCTGGTCAATGGTGACCCCCAGGGTGTCGATGGTGGGGGATTCAGCGATGGTAATGCCATTGAATGTCAAGGGGAGGTGGTTAGACTCTCTCTTGTTGGAGATGGTCATTGCCTGGCACTTGTCTGGCACGAATATTACTTGCCACTTATCAGCCCAAGCCTGGATGTTGTCCAGGTCTTGCTGCATGCGGGCACGGACTGTTTCATTATCTGAGGGCTTGCGAGTGGAACTGAACAATGTGCAATCATCAGCGAACATCCTCATTTCTGACCTTATGATGAAGGGAAGGTCATTGATGAAGCAGCTGAAGATGGTTGGGCCTAGGACACTGCCCTGAGGAACTCCTGCAGCAACGTCCTGGGGCTGAGATGATTGGCCTCCAACAACCACTACCATCTTCCTTTGTGCTAGGTATGACTCCAGCCACTGGAGAGATTTCCTCCTGATTCCCATTGACTTCAATTTTACTCGGGCTCCTTGGTGCCACACTCAGTCAAATGCTGCCTTGATGTCAAGGGCAGTCACTCTCACCTCACCTCTGGAATTCAGCTCTTTTGTCCACGTTTGGACCAAGGCTGTAATGAGGTTTGGAGCTGAGTGGTCCTGGCAGAACCCAAACTGAGCATCGGTGAGCAGGTTATTGGTGAGTAAGTGTCGCTTGATAGCACAGTCGACGACACCTTCCAGCACTTTGCTGATTGAGAGTAGACTGATGGGGCGGTAATTGGCCAGATTGGATTTGTCCTGCTTTTTGTGGACAGGACATACCTGGGCAATTTTCCACATTGTCGGGTATATGCCAGTGTTGTAGCTGTACTGGAACAGTTTGGCTAGAGGTGCAGCTAGTTCTGGAGCACAAGTCTTCAGCACTATAGCCAGGATGTTGTCGGGGCCCATAGCCTTTGCTGTATCCAGATCACTCAGCCGTTTCTTGATATCACGTGGAGTGAATCGAATTAGCTGAAGACTAGCTTCTGTGATGGTGGGGATATTGGGAGGAGGCCGAGATGGATCATCCACTCGGTACTTCTGGCTGAAGATGGTTGCAAACGCTTCAGCCTTGTCTTTTGCACTCACGTGCTGGACTCCGCCAATATTGAGAATGGGGATGTTTACAGAGCCTCCTCCTCCCGTTAGTTGTTTGATTGTCCACCACCATTCACGACTGGATGTGGCAGGACTGCAGAGCTTTGATCTGATCTGTTGGTTGTGGAATCGCTTAGCTCTGTCTCTAACATGTTGCTTCCACTGTTTAGCATGCATGTAGTCCTGAGTTGTAGCTTCACCAGTTTGGCACCTCATTTTTAGGTACGCCTGGTGCTGCTCCTAGCATGCTCTTCTACACTCCTCATTGAACCAGAGTTGATCCCCTGGCTTGTTGGTAATGGTAGAGTGAGGGATATGCCGGGCCATGAGGTTACAGATTGTGCTGAAGTACAATTCTGCTGCTGCTGATGGCCCACAGCGCCTCATGGATGCCCAGTTTTGAGCTGGTAGATCTATTCTGAATCTATCCCATTTAGCACGGTGGTAGTGCCACACAACACGTTGGATGGTGTCCTCAGTGCGAAGACGGGACTTGGTCTCCACGAGGACAGTGCGGTGGTCACTCCTACCAATACTGTCATGGACAGATGCATCTGCGACAGGTAGATTGGTGAGGATGTAATGTTTACCTCCATTACATCAGTGATTGCAGTTCAAAAAGTACTTCATTGGCTGTAAAGCGCTCTGGGGAATCCTGAGGTCATGAAAGGTGCTATATAAATGCAAGTCTTTCGTTTTTTTCTTTCTCTGAAAGAGACGTGCTCAACCACTCCCCCTTACACTGTGGCTACACGGGGCAATCCATGTTTGATCTGCCAAAACGCTGCAGTTTCAGCCCAGGAATTCCAGTGTCAACCCTTTAATAACCTTTAAATTCAACCGAACCTAAAACAGGGGAGAAAGGATGAGAAATCAGGAGGCACTTTTTCACGCAAAGGGTAGTAGAAATCTGGAACTTTCTCCCCCAAAGGTTGTGGATGCTTGGACAACTGGAGTTTTCAAGACTGAGATCGATTGATTTTTATTAGGTCAACGTATCAAGGGATAAGGAGCTAAGGCGGGCAAATAGATTAAGATACAGATCAGCCAAGATCTAATTGAATGGCGGAGCAGGCCTGAGGGGCTGAATGGCCTACTCCTGTTCCTAATGTTCCTGTGTTGCTATAGAGTAAGGGATAATAAATCCTGGAATAAGTCCTGCTTTTCCAATGTTTTTGTCCAATTTGATGCTTAAGATCATATGGTAGTAACTTCAAGGCAATATCGACTGTAGTATTATTAATATGCTTCCCTGTATCTTTTAGTCAAAAATAGCGGTACGGTAATTTTTTTTAACAAAAATATGCAATCTGCAAATCATTCAAATCACTTTTCTATTGTAGTAAGTGCGTAATATTAACATGTATCAAAGCTCAATATTGGAAAATGTGCCCGCAACAGACAGTTTGCTACTGGCATGATCCAACTGTCTTTATAAAGAATAAGTGATCTGTTCTACAACGTAGATATTCAGGATGTTTTTTTTGGCTAGCAATTGTCGTGGTTGTCAGGTTAAATCATAGGGCCAGGCCTGGATTAGATAGAGACAGGCTTATCATGAGCCGGGAAAACAGCACCACAAGACTGATATCCCTGACATGGAGCCTTGTTTGAAAGCAATGACTCACTTCAGGGCAGTCGTAGATCCTTGGCCCTGTCCGCCATCCACCAAACCAGCTATTAGCAGTCTAATGTTGAGGTTGCGTGCCTCACGCTGATTACTCTGGGAGTCGGTGGGGGGGGGGGGGGCGGGGGAGGGAGTAGGGGGAGGGTTAACAGTGGGCATTCTTTGCTAATAGACATTCATCATCATTTATCAGTGGATAGGATGCTTTCTCTAAGTGAAAGCGACTTAAATGGACCTTGGTTATTAGTTGATTTAATTTTTTGCCGAGGTTGTTAGCAGAAGGTCCATTGACTCTGAGGGGTTTATTGTAAAGTGAAGAATTAATTGTTGGCATCGCTTAGGCCCACATTTGTCTGTTGATCCTGTGCCCCTCCGTGACTCATGCGCTGAATTGTTTTGGTGTCACTCAACATTCTTTGCTCTCAAAGCTAAGCGCTTTGGAATGCACTTTTCAGAAACCGAATTGAAGGCACGCTGTTCAGTGCAGAGGATGCAACTCAGCACAACTTTCTCATTCTGTTGAAACAAAAACACTACAAGCAGCATTTAATTTAATGAGGCAAGGAAGCACGTGTTTGATTTTTCGATGCAAAAAGAAAATCAAACCATAAATTTCAGTCTAATCAGGATTGTCAAAGGGTCTTCCTATCCTTTGGGCAAACGAGTTGGGATCACAGTCCGATTATTCCTTCAAACTGAACTTTCCATGTCAACGAGGATTCATGAGGGCCTAAATTAAGGAATATAAATGAAGTATTTGTGGAGTGGAGGGGGGGATACATAGTGCACTAAAAGAAGCAAGATTCTTTTACAAGCAGGCTAAACGGAGCAATCATGCTTCTAAAGATAGGTGCAATTTGATGGTCCCTTCCAGGCAAAATAGACAATTATTGTCCAGACAACTAATCCCCTGTTTCTTTAGCCTAGACCATGCCTGACCGTCCAGAGTGCAATGGCTCCTAATAATTGTAAATAGTGTTTTCTGTGGTACTGTACCTCTGTCCCTTGACTTTCAATTAATATACCAGACAGAAGATAGACAGCAACTCATTTTTATGAATACCCTTTTACATGGGTCCATTACAATACATGGCACTGTTTTGAAAGGAAATAATGACTGAAAGCACTGCTGCATAAATTCATTGATCAAATTTAACTCCCTTTATCATATTAAATAAAACATGCTGCAATTGTCATAGATCAACTGTGTACTTTTTTTATTGTAAAATAAGGGATTAAAATGTGATTTACTGCTGAAAAGATCAAATCAATATTTGTCTTGTTTTTAGATGCAGCAATGCTGTTTTAAATCAGCTCTTTTAAAAAAAAGTAAATTCTGCAATGTAATAATTTTCAAAATAAAAACAAATTGCCATTCAGTCACTTCCTTCAGTGTGGCATATTGGAAGGATGGCATGTTAGGTGGCACATTAAGGGCAGGAGCAGAACAGTCGTCCGTCATAGTGCCATTCCTTGTGCCACACTCGAAGCTGTAGGTTTTCAAACCAGAGTCCCTCAAAAACTCGGTGAGGTCATCAGATTTCTCTCCATTGTCAGCAGATTTCTGCATTTTTCTGTATTTATTAACTAACTAGCACATTATTTCCGGTGCTGAACGCTAATTAATGTTTACTGCAATGATAGTACAGTTTTCCCTCTGGGTATTGATACTGTCATTCATAAGTTAGGAATGTGGGTCTCCAGGAGTCAGTCAATATTTGTCGGTGGTCCCTGAGAGTGTGATAGTATTTGTAAGTGGGCTCTGGGAGTGTGTCAGTATTTGTAGGTGGGCTCTGGGAGTGTGTCAGTATTTGTAGGGGGACTCTGGGAGTGTGTCAGTATTTGTAGGGGGGTTTTGGGAGTGTGTCAGTATTTGTAGGGGGACTCTGGGAGTGTGTCAGTATTTGTAGGGGGACTCTGGGAGTGTGTCAGTATTTGTAGGGGGACTCTGGGAGTGTGTCAGTATTTGTAGGGGGACTCTGGGAGTGTGTCAGTATTTGTAGGGGGACTCTGGGAGTGTGTCAGTATTTGTAGGGGGACTCTGGGAGTGTGTCAGTATTTGTAGGGGGACTCTGGGAGTGTGTCAGTATTTGTAGGGGGGTTTTGGGAGTGTGTCAGTATTTGTAGGGGGACTCTGGGAGTGTGTCAGTATTTGTAGGGGGACTCTGGGAGTGTGTCAGTATTTGTAGGGGGACTCTGGGAGTGTGTCAGTATTTGTAGGGGGACTCTGGGAGTGTGTCAGTATTTGTGGGGGTCTCTGGGAGTGTGTCAGTATTTGTAGGTGGGCTCTGGGAGTGTGTCAGTATTTGTAGGGGGGCTCTGGGAGTGTGTCAGTATTTGTAGGGGGGCTCTGGGAGTGTGTCAGTATTTGTAAGGGGTCTCTGGGAGAGTGTCAGTATTTGTAAGGGGTCTCTGGGAGTGTGTAAGTATTTTTAGGTGGACTCTGGGAGTGTGTAAGTATTTTTAGGTGGACTCTGGGAGTGTGTCAGTATTTGCAGGGGGGTTTTGGGAGTGTGTCAGTATTTGTAGGGGGGGTTTTGGGAGTGTGTCAGTGTTTGTAGGTGGGCTCTGGGAGTGTGTCAGTGTTTGTAGGTGGGCTCTGGGAGTGTGTCAGTATTTGTAGGGGGTCTCTGGGAGTGTGTCAGTATTTGTAGGGGGTCTCTGGGAGTGTGTCAGTATTTGTAGGTGGACTCTAGAAGTGTGTCAGTATTTGTAGGTGGGCTCTGGGAGTGTGTCAGTATTTGTAGGGGGGTTTTGGGAGTGTGTCAGTATTTGGAGGTGGACTCTGGGAGTGTGTCAGTATTTGTAGGTGGACTCTGGGGGCTCGAATTTAGCAGGCCTGCGGGTTCCCAGCGCGTGGTCCTCCGGGAGCGTGGTCAACACGCTCGGCGAAATTAGTGGGTTGCCCACGCGATCGTAGCAGGCAACCCACTAATAGGAATCAATTACTTGCTCCTCCGGGGTCCACGGCGCTGGCCTGCGCGTCGGGCGGGCTGCGCATGCGCAGTACGATCTGTCAGCTGGAGGCTCTCTAGTTAAAGGGGCAGTCCTCCACTGACAGATGCTGCAACCAATGGAACAAATTGCAGCATGGAGCAGCCCAGGGGGAAGGCAGCTCCCAGTTTAATGATGCCTCACCCCAGGTATCATCAGATGGGGTGAGGAGGAGGGGGAGGACACAGATCTTCCACCCGGCGGGCGGGAGGAAGCGGCCTGCCTCTGCCACCAAGAAGGCCTGGCTCGAGGTGGCAGAGGGGGTCACCTGCGCCACCAACATCTGGCCCACCTGCTTACAGTGCAGGAGGCACTGCAATGACCGCAGTAGGTCAGCCGCAGGGAGAACACGAAGTCTTTCCCCTACACTCCGTCTGCCACAACACTGCCCTCACCCCACATCTCCATCGGCACCGCCAACACTATTCTGTAATATCACCCTTCATACCCACTCAAACCCCATCCTCATCTTACCTCCACCTACTCACCTCGCCAGTACTCATCCTGCCACTAACACGCAACCCAATCCTCATACAATCTCATTGCTCCATCCCATACTCACCCTCTCGTGCATCTCCCTCACGGCCAGCCTCACTCAACCTGCCACCACCTGTGCTGCAGCCACAGGGCACGCATCACATATGTGCAGTAGGCAGCGTAAGGCAAACGTGTCGTGAGCATGAAGGGGGTGCACAAGGGTGTCTGAGGGTTTGTCATGGGTGTTACCTATATTGAATTTCAGAGCAACAAACAGCACACATTATATTGACACCACCACTGCCATGTCTCCGCGAATCCTGTCCGTTGTGTCCAATAATGCCCGCTCCTGGGTATCACTATGAGGACCCACCACTGATGCCACCCATCGTGTTACTGCAGAGTAGGTGCAGGTGTATTTGCAGGGCTCGTCCGCGCAGACGACTGAGAGACATCGGCGGTGTAGCCGGCTGCACCCTGGAAGGATGCGGAGGAGAAGTTGTGGAGGGCAGTGGTGACTTTGACAGTGACAGGTAAGCAGTTGGTGCTGGGGCCAGCCAGGAGCAGCTCGGCATGAAAGAGCCTGCAGATCTCCACGACTACATGTCGAGCGAATCTGCGCCTCCCTGTGCACTGCTGCTCGGAGAGGTCCGGGGAGCTGCGCCTCGGTCTGTGGACCCTGTGGCGAGGGTAGTGCCCTCTGCGATGCGTCTCTCTCTGCGGTAGCCCTCCCTCCTGCTGTGCAGGTGGGCGTGCAACAACACTGTGTTGGGGGGATCCACGTCTCTGCAGCGGACGGCGTGGACTGCGAGGCTGCTGGGGCTGGTCATGCTCTTCGTCCTCCGAGGGTGTCCACACACCACCCATCTGGCAGGTGTTGGTCTGAGGGGTTGTGCAGGGTAGGTGGGTGGTTCCTTGGACTGGGGCTGCGGTTTCGTGTCGGTCTGTCCTCTGGCTTGGCGGGGGGTGGTGGGGGGCAGGGGTTGCCCTATGTGACGCGGTGGCCTCCTGCGTGGGTGAGGGCTCTCCCCCGCGGAGTGCACCTTGGCAGCTGCCACAGGCTGCTGGCTGCAACACGCCTGGTTGGAGAGAGACTGTTTCCCCCAGTGTGTGAAGCTCACTGCCTTGAACCTAAAATCCCACACTTCCTCTTTTGACAGCTGCTTCAGCTCATTAACTGACCTCAACAAGCAAGGTAAGTACTCTCAAGTGGATCCCCGCTGGCTTTAATTGCCTGCGGGATTCCCACCAGAGGGGCTTGCGCGCGCAGCCCCGCACGTCAGCGCGGTACCCGGAAGTGGCCGGGATTTCGTCGCGATCCTGTCACGTGACCGGATATCGGGATTTTCGGGGCCGCCCCGCTGGGAGCCCGTCGGAAACACGATCCCAAAATCGAGCCCTGGGAGTGTGTCAGTATTTGTAGGTGGGCTCTGGGAGTGTGTCAGTATTTGTAGGTGGGCTCTGGGAGTGTGTCAGTATTTGTAGGGGGGCTCCGGGAGTGTGTCAGTATTTGTAGGGGGGCTCTGGGAGTGTGTCAGTATTTGTAGGTGGGCTCTGGGAGTGTGTCAGTATTTGTAGCGGGGCTCTGGGAGTGTGTCAGTATTTTTAGGGGTCTCTGGGAGTGTGTCAGTATTTGTAGGGGGGCTCTGGGAGTGTGTCAGTATTTGTAGGTGGGCTCTGGGAGTGTGTCAGTATTTGCAGGTGGACTCTGTGAGTGTGTCAGTATTTGTAGGTGGTCCCTGGGAGTGTGTCAGTATTTGTAGGGGGGCTCTGGGAGTGTGTCAGTATTTGTAGGGTGTCTCTGGGAGTGTGTCAGTATTTGTAGGTGGTCCCTGGGAGTGTGTCAGTATTTGTAGGGGGGCTCTGGGAGTGTGTCAGTATTTGTAGGGGGTCTCTGGGAGTGTGTCAGTATTTGTCGGTGTTCCCTGGGAGTGTGTCAGTATTTGTAGGGGGTGTTCTTGGAGTGTGTCATTATTTGTAAGGGGTCTCTGGGAGTGTGTCAGTATTTGTAGGTGGGCTCTGGGAGTGTGTCAGTATTTGTAGGGGGGGGTTCTTGGAGTGTGTCATTATTTGTAGGGGGGCTCTGGGAGTGTGTCAGTATTTGTAGGGGGGCTCTGGGAGTGCGTCAGTATTTGTAGGTGGTCCCTGGGAGTGTGTCAGTATTTGTAGGGGGGCTCTGGGAGTGTGTCATTACTTGTAGGGGGCTCTGGGAGTGCGTCAGTATTTGTAGGGTGTCTCTGGGAGTGTGTCAGTATTTGTAGGGGGTCTCTGGGAGTGTGTCAGTATTTGTAGGGGGGCTCTGGGTGTGTGTCAGTATTTGAACGGGGGTTCTTGGAGTGTGTCAGTATTAGTAGGGGGTCTCTGGGAGTGTGTCATTATTTGTAGGGTGTCTCTGGGAGCGTGTCAGTATTTGTAGGTGGGATCTGGGAGTGTGTCAGTATTTGTAGGGGGGCTCTGGGAGTGCGTCAGTATTTGTTGGTGGGCTCTGGGAGTGTGTCATTATTTGTAAGGGGTCTCTGGGAGTGTGTCAGTATTTGTAGGGGGGCTCTGGGAGTGTGTTAGTATTTGTTGGTGGGCTCTGGGAGTGTGTCATTATTTGTAAGGGGTCTCTGGGAGTGTGTCAGTATTTGTAGGGGGGCTCTGGGAGTGTGTCAGTATTTGTTGGTGGGCTCTGGGAGTGTGTCATTATTTGTAAGGGGTCTCTGGGAGTGTGTCAGTATTTGTAGGGGGGCTCTGGGAGTGTGTTAGTATTTGTTGGTGGGCTCTGGGAGTGTGTCATTATTTGTAAGGGGTCTCTGGGAGTGTGTCAGTATTTGTTGGTGGGCTCTGGGAGTGTGTCATTATTTGTAAGGGGTCTCTGGGAGTGTGTCAGTATTTGTTGGTGGGCTCTGGGAGTGTGTCATTATTTGTAAGGGGTCTCTGGGAGTGTGTCAGTATTTGTAGGGGGGCTCTGGGAGTGTGTCAGTATTTGTTGGTGGGCTCTGGGAGTGTGTCATTATTTGTAAGGGGTCTCTGGGAGTGTGTCAGTATTTGTTGGTGGGCTCTGGGAGTGTGTCATTATTTGTAAGGGGTCTCTGGGAGTGTGTCAGTATTTGTTGGTGGGCTCTGGGAGTGTGTCATTATTTGTAAGGGGTCTCTGGGAGTGTGTCAGTATTTGTAGGGGGGGGTTCTTGGAGTGTGTCAGCATTTGTAGGTGATCCCTGGGAGTGTGTCATTATTTGTAGGGGGGCTCTGGGAGTGCGTCAGTATTTGTAGGTGGTCCCTGGGAGTGTGTCAGTATTTGTAGGGGTGTTTTGGGAGTGTGTCAGTATTTGTAGGGGGGCTCTGGGACTGTGTCAGTATTTGTAGGGTGTCTCTGGGAGTGTGTCAGTATTTGTAGGGGGGCTCTGGGAGTGTGTCAGTATTTGTAGGGTGTCTCTGGGAGTGTGTCAGTATTTGTAGGTGGGATCTGGGAGTGTGTCAGTATTTGTAGGGGGGCTCTGGGAGTGTGTCATTATTTGTAAGGGGTCTCTGGGAGTGTGTCAGTCTTTGTAGCGGGGCTCTGGGAGTGTGTCAGTATTTGTAGGTGGACTCTGGGAGTGTGTCAGTATTTGTAGGTGGTCTCTGGGAGTGTGTCAGTATTTGCAGGGGGGTTTTGGGAGTGTGTCAGTATTTGTAGGGGGGGGTTTTGGGAGTGTGTCAGTATTTGTAGGTGGGCTCTGGGAGTGTGTCAGTATTTGTAGGGGGTCTCTGGGAGTGTATCAGTATTTGTAGGGGGGTTTTGGGAGTGTGTCAGTATTTGTAGGTGGGCTCTGGGAGTGTGTCAGTATTTGTAGGGGGGCTCTGGGAGTGTGTCAGTATTTGTAGGTGGGCTCTGGGAGTGTGTCAGTATTTGCAGGTGGACTCTGTGAGTGTGTCAGTATTTGTAGGTGGTCCCTGGGAGTGTGTCAGTATTTGTAGGGGGGCTCTGGGAGTGTGTCAGTATTTGTAGGGTGTCTCTGGGAGTGTGTCAGTATTTGTAGGTGGTCCCTGGGAGTGTGTCAGTATTTGTAGGGGGGCTCTGGGAGTGTGTCAGTATTTGTAGGGGGTCTCTGGGAGTGTGTCAGTATTTGTAGGGGGTGTTCTTGGAGTGTGTCATTATTTGTAAGGGGTCTCTGGGAGTGTGTCAGTATTTGTTGGTGGGCTCTGGGAGTGTGTCAGTATTTGTAGGGGGGGTTCTTGGAGTGTGTCATTATTTGTAGGGGGGCTCTGGGAGTGTGTCAGTATTTGTAGGGGGGCTCTGGGAGTGCGTCAGTATTTGTAGGTGGTCCCTGGGAGTGTGTCAGTATTTGTAGGGGGGGCTCTGGGAGTGTGTCATTACTTGTAGGGGGGCTCTGGGAGTGCGTCAGTATTTGTAGGGGGTCTCTGGGAGTGTGTCAGTATTTGTAGGGGGGCTCTGGGTGTGTGTCAGTATTTGAACGGGGGTTCTTGGAGTGTGTCAGTATTGGTAGGGGGTCTCTGGGAGTGTGTCATTATTTGTAGGGTGTCTCTGGGAGCGTGTCAGTATTTGTAGGTGGGATCTGGGAGTGTGTCAGTATTTGTAGGGGGGCTCTGGGAGTGTGTCAGTATTTGTTGGTGGGCTCTGGGAGTGTGTCATTATTTGTAAGGGGTCTCTGGGAGTGTGTCAGTATTTGTAGGGGGGCTCTGGGAGTGTGTTAGTATTTGTTGGTGGGCTCTGGGAGTGTGTCATTATTTGTAAGGGGTCTCTGGGAGTGTGTCAGTATTTGTAGGGGGGCTCTGGGAGTGTGTCAGTATTTGTTGGTGGGCTCTGGGAGTGTGTCATTATTTGTAAGGGGTCTCTGGGAGTGTGTCAGTATTTGTAGGGGGGCTCTGGGAGTGTGTTAGTATTTGTTGGTGGGCTCTGGGAGTGTGTCATTATTTGTAAGGGGTCTCTGGGAGTGTGACAGTATTTGTTGGTGGGCTCTGGGAGTGTGTCATTATTTGTAAGGGGTCTCTGGGAGTGTGTCAGTATTTGTTGGTGGGCTCTGGGAGTGTGTCATTATTTGTAAGGGGTCTCTGGGAGTGTGTCAGTATTTGTAGGGGGGGGTTCTTGGAGTGTGTCAGCATTTGTAGGTGGTCCCTGGGAGTGTGTCATTATTTGTAGGGGGGCTCTGGGAGTGCGTCAGTATTTGTAGGTGGTCCCTGGGAGTGTGTCAGTATTTGTAGGGGTGTTTTGGGAGTGTGTCAGTATTTGTAGGGGGGCTCTGGGAGTGTGTCAGTATTTGTAGGGTGTCTCTGGGAGTGTGTCAGTATTTGTAGGGGGGCTCTGGGAGTGTGTCAGTATTTGTAGGGTGTCTCTGGGAGTGTGTCAGTATTTGTAGGTGGGATCTGGGAGTGTGTCAGTATTTGTTGGTGGGCTCTGGGAGTGTGTCATTATTTGTAAGGGGTCTCTGGGAGTGTGTCAGTATTTGTTGGTGGGCTCTGGGAGTGTGTCAGTATTTGTAGGTGGACTCTGGAAGTGTGTCAGTATTTGTAGGGGGGCTCTGGGAGTGTGTCAGTATTTGTAGGGGGTCTCTGGGAGTGTGTCAGTATTTGTAGGGGGTCTCTGGGAGTGTGTCAGTATTTGTAAGGGGGGCTCTGGGAGTGTGTCAGTATTTGTAAGCGGTCTCTGGAAGTGTGTCAGTTTTTGTAGGGGGGCTCTGGGAGTGTGTCAGTATTTGTAGGGGGTCTCTGTGAGTGTGTCAGTATTTGTAGGTGGGCTCTGGGAGTGTGTCAGTCTTTGTAGCGGGGCTCTGGGAGTGTGTCAGTATTTGTAGGGGGGCTCTGTGAGTGTGTCAGTATTTGTAGGTGGACTCTGGGTGTGTGTCAGTATTTGTAGGGGGGCTCTGGGAGTGTGTCAGTATTTGTAGGGGGTCTCTGGGAGTGTGTCAGTATTTGTAGGGGGGCTCTGGGAGTGTGTCAGTATTTGTAAGGGGGGCTCTGGGAGTGTGTCAGTATTTGTAGGTGAACTCTGGGAGTGTGTCAGTATTTGTAGGGGGGCTCTGTGTGTGTGTCAGTATTTGTAGGTGGACTCTGGGAGTGTGTCAGTATTTGTAGCGGGGCTCTGGGAGTGTGTCAGTATTTGTAGCGGGGCTCTGGGAGTGTGTCAGTATTTGTAGGTGGACTCTGGGAGTGTGTCAGTATTTGTAGCGGGGCTCTGGGAGTGTGTCAGTATTTGTGGGTGGGCTCTGGGAGTGTGTCAGTATTTGCAGGTGGACTCTGGGAGTGTGTCAGTATTTGTAGGGGGGTTTTGGGAGTGTGTCAGTATTTGTGGGTGGGCTCTGGGAGTGTGTCAGTATTTGCAGGTGGACTCTGGGAGTGTGTCATTATTTGTAGGGGGGCTCTGGGAGTGTGTCAGTATTTGTAGGTGGGCTCTGGGAGTGTGTCAGTATTTGTAGGGGGTCTCTGGGAGTGTGTCAGTATTTGTAGGGGGGCTCTGGGAGTGTGTCAGTATTTGTAGGTGAACTCTGGGAGTGTGGCATTATTTGTAGGTGGGCTCTGGGTGTGTGTAAGCATTTGTAAGGGGGTTCTGGTTGTGTGTCAGAATTGGTAGCAGGTCTCTGGGAGTGTGTCAGTAATTGTCGGGGGTCTCTGGGAGTGTGTCAGTATTTGTAGGGGGGTTTTGGGAGTGTGTCAGTATTTGTAGGTGGTCTCTGGCAGTGTGTCAGTATTTGTAGGGGGGCTCTGGGAGTGTGTCAGAATTTGTAGTAGGTCTCTGGGAGTGTGTCAGAATTTGTAGGGGGGCTCTGGGAGTCTGGCAGTATTTGTAGGTGGGCTCTGGGAGTCTGGCAGTATTTGTAGGTGGGCTCTGTGTGTATGTAAGCTTTTGTAAGGGGGTTCTGGTTGTGTGTCAGAATTGGTAGGAGGTCTCTGGGAGTGTGTCAGTATTTGTAGGTGGACTCTGGAAGTGTGTCAGTATTTGTAGGGGGGCTCTGGGAGTGTGTCAGTATTTGTAGGGGGTCTCTGTGAGTGTGTCAGTATTTGTAGGGGGGCTCTGGGAGTGTGTCAGTATTTGTAGGGGGTCTCTGTGAGTGTGTCAGTATTTGTAGGGGGGCTCTGGGAGTGTGTCAGTATTTGTAGGGGGGCTCTGGGAGTGTGTCAGTATTTGTAGGGGGGCTCTGGGAGTGTGTCAGTATTTGTAGGGGGTCTCTGGGAGTGTGTCAGTATTTGTAGGGGGGCTCTGGGAGTGTGTCAGTATTTGTAGGGGGTTTTAGGAGTGTGTCAGTATTTGTAGGGGGGCTCTGGGAGTGTGTCAGTATTTGTAGGGGGTTTTAGGAGTGTGTCAGTATTTGTAGGGGGCTCTGGGAGTGTGTCAGTATTTGTAGGGGGTTTTAGGAGTGTGTCAGTATTTGTAGGGGGGCTCTGGGAGTGTGTCAGTATTTGTAGGTGGACTCTGGGAGTGTGTCAGTATTTGTAGCGGGGCTCTGGGAGTGTGTCAGTATTTGTGGGTGGGCTCTGGGAGTGTGTCAGTATTTGCAGGTGGACTCTGGGAGTGTGTCAGTATTTGTAGGGGGGTTTTGGGAGTGTGTCAGTATTTGTGGGTGGGCTCTGGGAGTGTGTCAGTATTTGCAGGTGGACTCTGGGAGTGTGTCATTATTTGTAGGGGGGCTCTGGGAGTGTGTCAGTATTTGTAGGTGGGCTCTGGGAGTGTATCAGTATTTGTAGGGGGGCTTTGGGAGTGGTCAGTATTTGTAGGGGGGCTCTGGGAGTGTGTCAGTATTTGTAAGGGGTCTCTGGGAGTGTGTCAGTATTTGTAGGGGGGCTCTGGGAGTGTGTCAGTATTTGTAGGTGAACTCTGGGAGTGTGTCAGTATTTGTCGGGGGGCTCTGGGAGTGTGTCAGTATTTGTAGGTGGACTCTGGAAGTGTGTCAGTCTTTGTAGGGGGGCTCTGGGAGTCTGGCAGTATTTGTAGGTGGGCTCTGGGAGTCTGGCATTATTTGTAGGTGGGCTCTGGGTGTGTGTAAGCATTTGTAAGGGGGTTCTGGTTGTGTGTCAGAATTGGTAGCAGGTCTCTGGGAGTGTGTCAGTAATTGTCGGGGGTCTCTGGGAGTGTGTCAGTATTTGTAGGGGGGTTTTGGGAGTGTGTCAGTATTTGTAGGTGGTCTCTGGCAGTGTGTCAGTATTTGTAGGGGGGCTCTGGGAGTGTGTCAGAATTTGTAGTAGGTCTCTGGGAGTGTGTCAGAATTTGTAGGGGGGCTCTGGGAGTCTGGCAGTATTTGTAGGTGGGCTCTGGGAGTCTGGCAGTATTTGTGGGTGGGCTCTGGGTGTATGTAAGCTTTTGTAAGGGGGTTCTGGTTGTGTGTCAGAATTGGTAGGAGGTCTCTGGGAGTGTGTCAGTATTTGTAGGTGGACTCTGGAAGTGTGTCAGTATTTGTAGGGGGGCTCTGGGAGTGTGTCAGTATTTGTAGGGGGTCTCTGTGAGTGTGTCAGTATTTGTAGGGGGGCTCTGGGAGTGTGTCAGTATTTGTAGGGGGTCTCTGTGAGTGTGTCAGTATTTGTAGGGGGGCTCTGGGAGTGTGTCAGTATTTGTAGGGGGGCTCTGGGAGTGTGTCAGTATTTGTAGGGGGGCTCTGGGAGTGTGTCAGTATTTGTAGGGGGTCTCTGGGAGTGTGTCAGTATTTGTAGGGGGGCTCTGGGAGTGTGTCAGTATTTGTAGGGGGTTTTAGGAGTGTGTCAGTATTTGTAGGGGGGCTCTGGGAGTGTGTCAGTATTTGTAGGGGGTTTTAGGAGTGTGTCAGTATTTGTAGGGGGCTCTGGGAGTGTGTCAGTATTTGTAGGGGGTTTTAGGAGTGTGTCAGTATTTGTAGGGGGGCTCTGGGAGTGTGTCAGTATTTGTAGGGGGGCTCTGGGAGTCTGTCAGTATTTGTAGCGGGTTTTGGGAGTGTGTCAGTATTTGTAGGTGGGCTCTGGGAGTGTGTCAGTATTTGTAGGGGATTCTTGTTGTGTGTCAGTATTTGTAGGGGGGTTTTGGGAGTGTGTAAGAATCTGTAGGTGGGCTCTGGGAGTGTGTCAGTATTGGTCGGGGGGCTCTGGGAGTGTGTCAGTATTTGTCGGGGGGTTCTCGTAGTGTGTCAGTATTTGCAGGCAGTCTTTGGGAGTGTGTCAATATGTGCAGGTGAGTGTGTCAGTATTTTTAGGTGGTCTCTTGGACTATGATTTGGAGGGGAGGATGAAAGGGAGGGGGGAACAGGACCAATCCAAAGATATTCCCACAGTGAAAAAGTCAGCCAAGAGAAACATCAACATTTCGCCTGGTAACAATAGGTGTAAAAAAATTACACAAACTCAATAGGAACAGAGTTTTCTGCCACTATTGCCCACTGAGTGGAAAATCCAGCCTAGGATTTTAGTAATATATTGGCCCAGAATTTACTGTCAAAATAACAGTGAGGCTAATGGCATTCACTGTTCTTTATTCGCAAATGCTACAGCAACTTCAGGCAAGGTGCATGGTTAAACATGAAAATCGGGAAGTTGCTGTCCAAGATGTGCCTCTCAGCCATTAGTTTCGCGAAAATGGCATCTCGCTGACTGCCTCACCATTGAAACGCACTGAACGGCATGAAGTTCCTGTACTCGCGCAGTAGATATAAACTAAACTCGCCACAGGAAGTTAGGGCTTGTCCATTTCAATCTAAGAACCCTTTTTAATGGCGTAATAAGTGCTAATTACTGCCAAGCAACCTCTCTGGCACTGAAAATTAACTATGACAAGTGTGGAGTCTCATTCCTTCAGCTTTTAATTGTTGGAGATTTTGTTCAAAAATTAAATTACATTTTTAAAAACTTTTTCTTTCTGACTCTTTTTTCTCTCTCTCTTAATCCAATCTTTCTTTCCCTCTCTTTATTTCTTTCTGCACCTGATTTGACATTGAATTCACTATTCTAACTTACACTTTCTTGTTCGGACTTGCTTGTCCTGTTCACAATTGCAGTGTAAAATCTCATGGAGATTAAACTGGCAAGGGCAAGTCTAACTAATGGTGGGCACCATTCGTTGATTGGCTTCAGCAAATTCTGGGCCATAAACAGTTTCAGGCAGGAGAAGACATTCAGCCCATCTAGCCCACCTATCCATAGTATTCCCTTGGTGCATTTCTAATAACCCTGAATCCCATTTGTTGACAAGAACCTGCCTAGTTCCTTCTTGAAACCCATTAAGATTTCTGGTTGCACCACCCGTGCTGGTAATCTGTTCCACATACTTACCACCCTTTGAGTAAAAAAAAAAGTTCCTCCCACATTTCCTATTTTCTTTTATTGTCCTTAATTTGTAAATATGACCCCTTGTGCTTACATTCCGTACATGGCAGAAATGCTTATTTGGATTCAATTTGTCCAAACCTTTCATCATTTTAAACACTTCTATCATACCCCCTCTCAGTCTTCTCTTTTGAAGAGAGAAAAGATCCAGGGCAGTCAATCTTTCCTCATACGTCATTCCCTTAAGTTCTGGGATCAACCGTGTAGCCTTCACCGTAACACCTCCAATAAATGAATATCGCCTTTGAAATAGGAAATCCAAAACTGCTCGCTGTACTCCAGATGTGGACTCACCAGGGCCAAATACAATTTTAAAATGATCTGTCTGGATTTATATGTTATACTCCTTGCTATGCATCCCGATATCCTGTTTGCTTTTCAACAGCCTGGGAACATTGCGCTGATGGTTTTAATGACCTGTTCACTAAAACTCCAAGATTTCTCTTTTGCTCCAATACCGCAAATTAATTCCCATTTAGCACATAATCCACATCAACCTTCCCTCTGCCAAATCTCATAACCTTACATTTCCCTGTATTAAATTGCATCTGCTATTTCTCCGCCCACTGATCGAGCTTGTCAAGATCCTCTTGAGTTTGTGCACGTTGATATTCATCATTTGCCACTGCTCCCAATTTGGTATCATCTACAAATTTGGGCACAATATCTTCCTCTAAATCATTTATAAAAATTATAATCAACAGCGATCCGAACACTGAGCCTTGTGGCAGTCCACTGGTAATTGGCTGCCAACCAGACACCTGCCCAAGTACTTCCAACCAACCATTCACCAATCCATTTTAATACATTCCCATCTATCTCATGGGCTTGGAACTTATGTAGTAGCCTATTATGTGGGATAACATCCACTGTCTCTTGCCTATCTACTAGGTCTGTCATTATAGAAAGGATATAGGGGCATTGGAGAGGGTGCAAAAAAGATTCACAGGGATGACACCAGAACTGAGGAAATCCTTATCAGGAAAGGCTGAAGACGCTGGGACTCTTCTCTAGAAAAGAGAAGGCTAAGAGGTGACCTGATAGAGGTCTTTAAGATAATGATAGGGTTTGATAGGGTAGACATAAACAAAATCTTTCCACTTGAGGGGGCGTCCAAAACTAGAGGTCATAAATATAACATAGTCATTAATAAATCCAATAGGGAATTCAGGAGAAACTTCTTTACCCAAAGACTGGTAAGAATGTGGAACTCGCTACCACATGGGGTATTGAGGCAAATAGTGTAGATGCATTTAAGGGGAAGCTAGATAAGCACATGAGGGAGAAAGGAATAGAAGGGTATCCTGATAGTGTTAGATGAAGTATTGAGGAAGGAGGCTTGTGTGGAACATAAACACTGGCATAGACCATTTGGGCCGAGTGGCCTATTTCTGTGCTGTAGTTTCGCTGTAACTCGATCTCCTCAATCCATGATGACTGTCTCGGATTAGCTCATGCCCCTCAAGTTGCTCCCTTATATTATCCCTCATAATACTTTCAAACGATTTCCCAACCGTGGAAGTAAGGCTTACAGGTCTATAATTTATTGGCTCGTCCCTTGCCCTTTTTTTGAAGACAGGAGTCACATTTGCTATTTTCTAATTGTCTGGGATTTGGCCGGAGCCCAGTGAACTCTGAAAAATATCTGCAAGAGTACACACAATCATTTGAGCCATTTAGTTCAGAACATTCACCTGTAACCAAATTTTGTTCACTTCTGACATACGTAAAGAATTCTTTAGTGTTCTGATTTATGTTTCCAGCTATGTTTCTCTGGCCTCTTGGGCATTCCCGATTTTCTTCGCTCCACCATTGGCGGATATTCCTTCAGCTGTCTAGGCGTCACGCTCTGGAATTCCCTCCCTAAACCTCTCCAGCTCTCTTTCCTCCTTTAAGACGCTCCTTAAAACCTACCTGTTTGACCAAGCTTTTGGTCACCTGTCCCAATACCGCCTTATGTGGCTCGGTTTCAAATTTTGTCTGATAATCTCCTGTGAAGCGCCTTGGGACATTTTACTATTGTGTAGGGTGCAATTTCTTTTTATGTAAAATTTTGTTGCTTATCCTTGGATTATGTTGTAAATTATAATTTTTGCTGTCGTAGCTAGTTTGCAAAACTTATACATTACATACAAGTCCTGTTATTACGTTTTAATTAGGGTGAGTGATTTGTTGCAGCATCTGTTCTGTTAACGCTCAGTAACGATTTCCACTGTCTCCGGGACTTTGTATGCAGAATTGTATTACTCGGACAAACTGTGCTGCAGTTGCTAAGTGTAGAAACTCATGGGATGTCCCACTGCCCCAAATCACTTGCCCCGATTATAATGATTGCTAATGAATGACAATAATTCTATAAATCACAGAAGTTTCACATGAAACAGATGCATGTGGAAGATTTGTGACTGAACATGTCTCTCGCAGAGAGTGCAGTTAAATCCTACTTTAATTGTGCGCAGGTTTAGTAGTTAAAAAATATCAGAGGATCACTGTGAGGCTTAGTTCAGTCTGTCGCAAAGCCTAATTATTGATTTAATTGGTGGGTTTTCCGCTTGGTTAATAATGCTGAACACCTGCAATTAATTCTCAGTTCAAAACACAACTTTGTTCCAATAATACTCAAAATTGATTTAAATTTTTTTTTAAATAAATTCTGCTTATTGCCTTATGCTGACAGTACTTGAATATGCACTCGCGGGTATTTCCAATCACTGTGTGGGATACAATGTGTGCTAGTGATTTGCACAGGGAGACTAGCATTTGCACCTACCAGGGGAAAAATAATCAATTGCAAGTTAAATGCTTTTGTGAAAGATTCTTAGATGTTATGTAAATGGGCTTCTAGTTGCAAATTCTTATTAACAACAAACTGCATTTATATAGCGCTTATAACGCAGCAAAACATCCCAAGGCACTCAACAGGAACGTAATGAGACAAAAATTGACACCGAGCCAAAGCAGGAGATATTAGGACAGGTGACCAAAAGCTTGGTCAAATAGGTATGTTTTCAGGAGTGTCTTAAAGGAGGTGATAGAGGCGGAGGTTTATGGAGGGAATTCCACAGCGAGACGCCTAGACAGCTGAAGGCACAGCTGCCAGTGGTGGAGCGAAGAAAATCGGGAATGCACGAGGCCAGAGAAACATAACTGGAAACATAAATCAGAACAGTAAAGCATTCTTTATGTATGTCAGAGGTAAACAAATTTCGGTTACAGATGAATGTGGACTGAAAAAAAAATTAAATCACAAGATAGGACATACTGGAGAGATTGTTGAAACTCAAGGTAGATAAGACTCCTGGTTCTGACAACGTTCATCCCAGGGTTCTGAAGGAATTGGCTCAAATGATTGTGAGTCCTCTTGCAGATATTTTTCAGAGTTCACTGGACTCCGGTCAAATCCCAGACGATTAGAAAATAGCAAATGTGACTCCTGACTTCAAAAAAAAAGGGGCAAGGGATGGGTCATTAGATTATAAGCCTTACCCACGGTTGGGAAATTGTTTGAAAGTATTATGAGGGATAACATAAGGGAGCATCTGGAGGGACATGAGCTAATCCGAGACAGTCAGCATGGATTGAGGAGATTGAGTTACATCGAAACTACAGCACAGAAACAGGCCACTCGGCCCAACTGGCCTACGTCGGCGTTTATGCTCCACATGAGCCTCCTCCCTCAATACTTAATCTAACCCTATCAGCATACCCTTCTATTCCTTTCTCCCTCATGTTCTTATCTAGCTTCCCCTTAAATGCATCTATGCTATTTGCCTCAACTACTCCGTTCCACATTCTTACCATTCTTTGGGTAAAGAAGTTTCTCCTGAATTCCCTATTGGATGCATTAGCGACTATTTTATGTCAATGACCTCTAATTTTGGACTCCCCCCTCAAGTGGAAACATTTTCTCTACGTCTACCCTATCAAACCCTTTCATTATCTTAAAGACCTCTATCAGGTCACCCCTCAGCCTTCTCTTTTCTAAAGAAAAGAGCCCCAGCTGAAGGCATGGCTGCTATTGGTGGGACAAAGAAAGAGGGGGATGTGCAAGAGGCCAGAATTGGAGGAACTGATATAAAGCTATAGGAAAATGGACTTTGTGCGGAAATGTAATTTAAAAGAAGCAACAACAAGAAAAAAAATCACAAAATCAGTAGATGGAGTCTTTGAAGGAGCATTTAATGTAAAAGAAAAACCCAGGAGTATGTAATTGGAATAGCCTTCCCCACCTCCAGTTGACAGAGGGAAGATTTTCCATTTTGAACAGCCTGAAGCAGCATGAAGCTCCCTTTACTATAATCCGAAGAGTATACCACATTTTAATGAGAGCCTCCCCTCCTGCACCCTAATCATTTTTCCCCATTTGTTACACCAGTAACCCTTCTGCATTTCTCTCAGATCACAAATTCCGAGCAGTTTTGTGCTTTGGACCCGTAAACTAGGGTTGCCAACCCTCCAGGATTGCCCTGGAGTCACCAGGAGTTAAAGATTAATCTCGAAGACACTGCTGTGAGCAACTTGGGTGAAAAATCATAGGGTTCATTAAAAATGGTGCTTTTAAAAAAAACTTTCATTGAACGCTTTTGTTTATTAGTTATAAAAATATTGGAGAGGGGAAAAAAGACGGTTTGACTGACAGTCAAGAATCATCCAATCAGGTAATGAAGAATCCATTCGCGTTCTAATTGGTGTGGGAAGGCAGTGTGCTGCGAGTCAGGCGACCAATGGCGGTAGTGCGGGGATGGGGCGGTTGGAGGCGGGGGGTCATGTGATGTCCAGGAATATGTCCAACCAAAGATGGCAATCCAACCGTAGACATAAGGGACTGCGTTGAGGCCTGTCACATCCTGCAGAAAATCTGACTGGGCACTGCCGGGAAGCCAGCAGGACATCTCCCTACCCGATTTTCCACCCCACCTGCTGAAGTTACGGTGAGAACCTGCACAATCCCACAGTAAAATCTGTCCTGGGTTTCCCTTCCAGCCTGTCAAACAGGGATGCAGCATTCTATCAATGGGCACAGGCAGGCTTTGCAGGACACTGAAACTATCGACTGTAATACAAATGGTTTGCACTGCTGTAGGCCACGTGGTTACCAAGCCAACGAGCTGAATGTTTTGTAACCAAAGAGAAGATCCCACAACAGAATAGGGATTGTGGGCAACATCATGATCAGTCTTTCTCAATAAAGTTTATGGGTTTGATGTTTTACCCAATAAAGATCACACAATATGGTTCGTGCAGGCAGAGCACAGGGATCGAGCCTGTGCTGGAACAGGTAGGCCCGAGGCCCACCCGATATTGTGCCTTGGGCCTTATTTACATCATACCATGAGCTCCAAGCAGCCCGCCGGCCAAGATCATTTGGATTTCGGCCGCTACGTCAACGGCATCGGCCCTCAGGTAGGTCTTGCAAGAGTGGGGAGCGATAGGGAGGGAGGGGAATTGACTGGGAATGGGAGAGGGCGACCAGGAGGGGTCAAGACAATGATTGTGAGTGGGGGGGGGGGAGGGGGAGGATGGCGGCGAGTGGTGACTGGCAGTGGCCCATAATTTCAATGTACAGTCGGGACTGTAAACGGACACAACATCATCGAATTTTGAGGCCCATATGTCCAATTCTGTTTATATCTGCTTGACATGTTTCAGTTGCTCTTTATCTTTCCAATGCAGAGTTAACCATTCTGTACAGGGGTGCCGGCATCAACTAAGAGAACAACGGGTGGAACTTTCAACTTCGGCAGGGGGTGCAAAATGGGCAATATGACTTTGATGGAAAAGAAAATCGGGCGGAGTGTATAACGGGCGGCCGATCCAATATCGCCCGATTTATGCCCTTGCCGAAGTCGAAGATTCCGGCAAATGTCTCCTGTGATTACCAGGTTGTTGGTTGAGAAAGGAAACAACAACAACAACAACTTGCATTTATATAGCGCCTTTAACGTAGCAAAACGTCCCAAAGTGTTTCCCAAGAGCGTTATCAGACACAAATAACAAAAAAAGGGGCCGAATGTGCTTTCCTAATGCAGATGCTGTGGGAAAGAAGTCGAGCATCTCTTTATTCTCCCCTGCCTCTGTTTCAGTAGCTCACCAAATATGGCACAAGAGACCTGCTTTGCCGGTACTAATGAATTGTTATTTAGAGTTTTTGTTATCAATGAGCATCGTAGTGCAATTCAATTGGGAATGTTGGTACAACTGACAGAATAAGAACATAAGAAATAGGAGCAGGAGTAGGCCAATCAGCCCCTCGAGCCTGCTCCGCCATTCAATAAGATCATGGCTGATCTGATCCTAACCTCAAATCTAAATTCATGTCCAATTTCCTGCCCGCTCCCCGTAACCCCTAATTCCCTTTACTTCTAGGAAACTGTCGATTTCTGTTTTAAATTTATTTAATGATGTAGCTTCCACAGCTTCCTGGGGCAGCAAGTTCCACAGACCTACCACCCTCTGAGTGAAGAAGTTTCTCCTCATCTCAGTTTTGAAAGAGCAGCCCCTTATTCTAAGATTATGCCCCCTAGTTCTAGTTTCACCCATCCTTGGGAACATCCTTACCGCATCCACCCGATCAAGCCCCTTCACAATCTTATATGTTTCAATAAGATCGCCTCTCATTCTTCTGAACTCCAATGAGTAGAGTCCCAATCTACTCAACCTCTCCTCATATGTCCGCCCCCTCATCCCCGGACACTAGCACACTTATTCTAAGGTTTCCAGTTATACTGCAACAAGGAGTGTGTTTTATATAGTGACCTGACCATAGATCCTTTGAAAGACCCATAATACAGGTCTTTATTGTAATAGGAACATAGGAACATAGGAACAGGAGTAGGCCATTCAGCCCCTCGTGCCTGCTCCGCCATTTGATAAGATCATGGCTGATCTGTGATCTAACTCCATATACCCACCGTAATGATATAATATGACCATGTAGAGATAGTCTTTCACTTCAGTAAGATTTTAAAAAATATTTGTTGTCAGGATGTGGGTGACACTGGCAAGGCAGCATTCATTGTCCATCCCTAGTTGCTTCTGAGGGTATTAAGAACCACGCTGTGTGGGTACTGGAGTCACGTGTAGGGATGGTAGATTCCCTTCCCAGCGGTTCAAGGAGAAGGCCCATCACCACCTTTTCAGGACAACGAGGGATGGACAATAAATGCCAGCCACGCCCACATCCCGAGAATTTTTTTTAAAAACTCAAGCTTGTCATTTGCCTAGTGACTAACTGGTGACTAATCTTCTTGTGGACATTTAATCGCATTCTCTTTGGGATCAGGATGGCTCCAAAACGTACTTGGCAATCGAAGATTGGAGTCCATTCGGCCCTCTGTGCCAGACATGCAAATCCGATTCTGGGGTACTGCTGATAAATGACCAGCTAGTCTGGCTCATTAAGAGGACCTCATGGGTTAGATCTGTCACTGTGGGTTAGGATTCTTCCCACTTGTTTCCCAGGTAACTCTGGCAGAACTAATGCTCTAATGGATTATGATGGCGCTGACTGGACAAGCAGCATGAAGCTTAACAGTGCTCTGTACTGGTTCTTTTAGCTGGTTCAACTTCTGCAGTGCCCCCGTCTACATTTTGGATTCCATGTCATGGAGTAGCGTTGGTAAGCGGCATAAAATGGGCGTCACGATTGGAACGCACGCAAGCAGGCACGAAGATGTCACCCCAGGCTCACTGGAAATTGGGCCTCGGGCCTCAACTGCATAAAACCGGCAAGCCGCGGACACCAATCGGTCAACCCGTTGCAGCTCGCCAGTCAGAGCCTTAGGGAGGCTGGCCGAATTGTCGTGCAGGTAGATCGTAGAGGGGGAGTAGTGGCAGGGGGAGTGGGAGGGAAGGCGAACCGGAGGAGGTGAGACCCGGTCCACAAGCGGCTCGCAGTGTTTTTATGAAACCCGGAGGAACATTCCTGCTCCTCCTGGCTCCACAGAAGTTACTTACCTATAAAAAAGTTACTTAGCCATTTGTGAGCGGTTTCCACCAGAACCTTTAAAGAGCGCTGGTTAGGCCACTGTAGACCCGTAAAGAGTATGCTCCACCCAGATCTCTCACGCTCTACCCAAAAAAACCCGGCATGATGAGGTCCAACTTCTAACCCCATAAGTCTTTGCTTTTGCCAACCTGCACCTACACTCTATTAATTTAGGTAAGTGGAGAGTGTTCTTATGGAGAAAGAGTGCGCACTCCATTATTGGGCAAATAGAAACTCTGCCACTGTGGACTTCTTAGCTGCGGCTCAATTGGTAACACTCTTGCTTCTGAGTTGAAAGCTTGAGGTTTTCAAGTCCTACTTGAGCAGTATAATCCATGGCTGATGCTTCATTGAAGTACTGAGGGAATGCTGCAATGTCGGGGGTGCCATCTTTTGGATGAGGCGTTAAACCGAGGCCTTCTCAAGTGGACGTGAAAGATCCTTATTTTGAAGACGAGCAGGGGAGTTTTCCCCGGTGTCCTGGCCAATATTTATTCCTCAATCAACATCACTAAAAATGGATAATATGGTCATTATCACATTGCTGTTTGTGGGACCTTGCTGTGTGCAAATTGGCTGCTGCGATTCCTACATTGCAACAGTGACTACACTTCAAAAGTACTTCATTGGCTGTAAAGTGCTTTGGGACGTTGTGAAAGGCATTATACAAACGCAAGTCTTTCTTTCTTAGTAGCTTGATTTGGAGACCCTTTAAACATAGAGATGGGTTTTGATGTGTGTCAAACACCAAGATGACCAAATGCGAATCTTTCCATTCTCTTTACAGTTAGACAATATCCTAGTAGCCCTAATATTACACCAGCCTATTCCATCACATAGCTACACCCTTCTGTGCCTGCCTCCTGGTCCATTAGCAGCAACCTTTCCAGTCAGTAAAAACCCCACAGTGGAAGATGCATGTGGAAATAATCAAATGGAATTTGGGCTTCTGGATAAAAGGGTTCAATTTGGTTTCCCCAGCTTTAATGGAAATATTATCAGAGTGGTAAAAGACTTAAAACTTATCCACTCGTCAGCAATTAAGAAGTCTTTTTCGGTGGGGCAATGGGAAGTTATTTTTGTTCCTTAATATGACAGACGTTAGCCCTTTAGGAATGCAACATTTTTCCTCGTATTACACCCAGTGTCAGCATCAAGCGCTTTCAGGTCAGTTGTGGTATAGGTTATATGGAGGGTTAAGCTCCTTCTGCATTAACTGGGCAACATGTCGTAACCCTAACCCACTGCACCAGCGTGTCATTTTCCGTTTCCCAATGACGGCTGTCCTTGTGTCCCCTCCGAACGAGGTTGTCAAATTAGTGCCAATTATTGTTGAATTATGAGCAGTTTTATGCCGTGGACTAGGAGCTATTGATGCTTTTTCTTTTCATTTTTATAAGCACCTCAAAGAAGAAACTTTCATTGTCAACAAGTGTGGGGTGAATTGACACACACAGATCCAAAGTTGAAAGGACAGTGTTCAAGTCCACAGCACCACCCAGCCCCAGTGTAATCACTTTGTTCACCTCCAATGATATATCGATTTGAAAAATGTGACGCACTAAGAAACATGTTTTGCACTGTCTCGTAATTGGTTGAATGTTTACCTTTGTACTCCACAGTGCCTCTGAGGTAAAATCGTTTTATCTTATACTATTGGCAGACAGGCTCCATAGATTTGACTGAGCACTTAAAGCTAAACGCAATGGAAAGCACTACTCATTTCTACTAAAGGATATAAAAGATGCCGTTCACCCCAACCCCTCCCCCTCCCCCACCACCCACCACCTTTCAAAAAAAAAAGTTGCGGTCAGTAAAATTTTCTTTAGGCTCTCGGAGATAAGTCTGCCTGAGAAAGCACTGAGTCAAGGCCGTTTTTGGTGCCGGACTGATATAAGTGTTCAACATTTGTCTTTTTCTTGCGATAGAAGGAATACTAATTGGGAGATCAGTCTCAGTACTACAGATCAAGCAAACGAGATGAGTTAAGATTGCTATGTCGCATTATTAAAAAAAATGGTGCTGAATTATAACATTAAAGGTGGACTTTAGACAAAGAGCTGCATAGGTAGGTCAAACTGGGAGCCTGACCTGCAGCCATTGCACTGTTGATTACATTGCACTAATGTGCTGGAGAACAGAGCCATCCAGAGTTCAGGTTAGGATGCTTGGATAACATTGATATTTTATTGATAATTTTGTTGCAGGTAATTATATTTGTTTACTGCAACTGTTTTAGAAACTGGACCTATCCTGCTTCTGGATTTTTACAAGAATATTTCTTTTTGTATCATTTTCCAGCAGTGAAAAAAAACCTAAAAAAATTAATTTGATGTTTGCAATAAAGACCAACAACTTGAGAATTATATATACTTTGCAATCATTGGAGTGCAAATAACAAAGAGCCACTTAAATTTAATTTGCACTATTAAAATTAAGGCTGTTGTCCAGTCAAGCAAATGGCACGTCAAATGTTTTCAATCAATAAATCTATTCTTACCTCCAAGTCAGAAGGTTGTGGGTTCAAACCCCACTCTGGTACTTGCACACATAATCCAGGCTGAAACTTCAGTACAGTGTTGAGGGAGTGCTGCATTGTCAGAGGTGCTGTCCCTCAGGTGAGACATTGAACTACGGCCAGTCATGTAGTCCTAAAAGATCCCATAGCACTGTTCAAAGAAGAGTTGTTCCTCCATCGGCCAACACCACCAAAACAGATCATTTGGTCGTTTGTGTCACTGTTGCATGTGGGATCTTGCTGTGTGTAATTTGGCTACATAACAGCAGTGACTACACCTTAAAAGTAAGGACTTTGTGAGGATTTGACAAAGTGGTTTTTATATGCAGGTTCTTTCTTTCTGCATTTGTTTGTGCAGTAATTCCCTATTTTGTCAGGATGATTTCTATATAGTTCTTTTGTTTAAAATATGATTGTTCAAGGCAAATCTTACGATGCGATTTGTGTTTCAATATCTTTTTATCCTAATCTGGAAAGCTGAAGTTTATTGTTAGGAAATGGAAGAAGAATAGAAAGAAATATCTTATGAATATCCTTATTTTTGTTGTTGTTCATTATACATGTTGTAGTAGCAGCTTTGTGGAAAATTTAATTTTTTACCACAGATTGGCAAGTGACAACAGAACTAATCATTAACCCAACTGAGAGAAGCTTTCTCCCAGTCTTAATGCAACTGTCTTCTAATCTTTACCATAGCAAATAATTCACTGCCCTTTTTTAAGCTCTGTAATTTTCACTCTTTAAAAAAAAATGTTGTGTAGATAAAAAAAAAACCTGTACTTTGCAACGAAAGAGGACCCCTGCAAAACCTCCAGGGCCAGGTAATGTCAGAGGTCATCCTCGTCGTTTTGACTGACACTTGACATCTGCAGCTATGAGATGTTAGTACATAGTGCCCGGGCCTTGGCTTCAGAGAGTTAAATTGATGGGGTAGGAGTTGCGATGATCTACCTTACAGACGCCATGGGCTCGGCTGGGTCACGGCCTACCCTAAAAAGGTCTCAGAAGATTCTACTAATAGCTTTAAGCTGTTGATACCGTGGCTTTAGGCAGTGTGGTTAAGAATTGCTTAATGCCCAGACACACATAATGTCCCCAGTCCTGGAAAATTATGCATTTTTCCATTAATGAGGCCACACACCAGACCTACCTAGTATTTTAACAACTGCCTTTCAATCACACTGGGCGACCTCAGTATCTCACGGCAATTTTATTTGACAGGTACAATTTAGTAAAATTTGTTTGAAAAATCTGTAGCCATGGTTTTTTTTTTCCCCTCTTGTTCAGATAAGAAGTGCAGTCTGTGACATTGTATTTTACAAAGCTAAAAACACAACAAATGAATTGAATTTTTATCACATAAACAAACTTAGTTTTCAGGTGATGATGCTGAGATATACAAAAAACAATGACTGTTCCTGTAGGTTTGAAGCAGATTTTGCTGCATTTCATTAATCTTGATGTTGCACATTCGCCAAATGAATATATCTGCCCAAGAACACAAGTGACAGAGCTTTTAACAAATAACATTTATTATAAACATCTTTAATATTAATTTAACATTAAAACAAATAGCTAACATTTCATAGAAAAAGAGATGCAATTATTAAGCAATCCTTATTGCTTATTTCTAATAGCCAAAAATCAAGAGCTAGTCAAAGATTTATATAAAGAAAAAAAAAGAAAGACTTGCATTTATATAGTGCTTTTCATGACCTCAGGACGTCCCAAAGCGCTTTACAACAAATGAAATACTTTTGAAGTGTAGTCACTGTTGTAATGTGGGAAACCCTGGAGTGGGACTTGAACCCACCACCTTCTGGCTCAGAGGCGAGAGTGCTACTACTGTAATATATTAAAAATCTTGGGGCCAATTTCTACTGTGGCCGCCTAGAGTAAACGAGGTTTCAGGGGGGGGAGGCCACTTTTACCGTGCAAATCGGACTCAGATTGAAGCCAGCCGACTTTCCACCCTCCCCAACCGACAGGCTGAACCTGAGCTCCACCCGCCAACCACTTGTTTTGAGCCCAACGTTAAAAGCAACCTCTTTATATCTGATGTGGAGATGCCGGTGATGGACTGGGGTTGACAATTGTAAACAATTTTACAACACCAAGTTATAGTCCAGCAATTTTATTTTAAATTCTGCGCATACTCCATGTCAACTTTCTCCATTCTAAATTCCTGTCCACGTTTACAATAGAAAGTGCCTGTGTAAACTTGTCGCACGATAATTAGACTGTTCCCCAGTGGAGGTTCTGCTGTGCCATCACTTGTGGGAGGGTGTATTTACAACATGACACGTTTGCATAGGCAGTTCCTGTTATAAATGTGGACTAATAATTCATAATTGAAATACAAAAATAAGGACAGATTGTATGCCTTTAAAATGGGGGCTGAATTATGACTGCACAACCTGGTTCAATTATAACAACAACAACTTGCATTTATATAGCGCCTTTAACGTAGTAAAACATCCCAAGGTGCTTTGCAGGAGCGCAGTCAGACAGCATTTCACACCGAGCCACATTAGGAGATATTAGGACAGGTTACCAAAAGCTTGGTCAAAGAGGAGCATTTTAAAGGAGGGGAGAGAGCTAAGGATGCGGAGAGCTTGGGGTCTAGCCAGCCGAAGGTACAGCTGCCAGCGGTGCGGCAAAGGAAATTGGGGATGCACAAGAGGCCAGAATTGGAGGGATGCAGAGCTCTTGGAGGGTTGTAGGGCTGGAGCAGGTTACAGAGGTAGAGAGGGGCAAGGCCATAGAGGGATTTGAACACGAGAATGAGAATTTTAAATTCGAGGCGTCGCTGGACTAGGAGCCAACGTAGGTCAGTGAGCAAAGTTATGCCCTGCCCTCCCCTCTAACCCTGCTTCACCTGAAGTCTACACTCGATCTTGACTCCCAGTGTACAATGCCAAGGGATATCAGCTATTAATATATTAATAATCTTGCATTGCATGTGTTTCCTGTCAATTTTTTTCATTATAAATTCCTATATCCATATTTATAATGGAAACTGCCTATGTAAACTTGTCACACTGTAATGATATCTTTTCCCAGTGGAGGTGCTGCAGTGTTATAAACATGGATATAGGGATTTATAGTGGAAGCATATAAGAACAAAATGTATGACTTTAAAATGGGGATTGATACACGTCTGCGTACCCTGGCCCAATTATCCCCACCCTCTAACCCCAGCTTTACCTGAAGACTACACTTAGATTTGACTCCCTGCATGCATCACCGCAGGAGATCAACTAAAAGAAAGAATAAAAGTCTTGCATTTATATAGTGCCTTCCACAGCCTCAGGATGTCCCAAAGGGCTTTACAGCCAATGAAGTACTTTTGAAGTGTAGTCACTGTTGTAGTCTAGGAACTAATCTATAATCTATAATGTACATTACAACAGTGACTACACTTCAAAAATACTTCATTGGCTGTAAAGCGCTTTGGGACGTCCTAAGGTAGTGAAAAGCATTATATAAATGCAAGTCGTTCTTTCCTTCTTTAATATAAATCAACGCTTGAAGACATTAAATTATCTGATTGTGTTTAATCATTACCTATTGTAGCTCCAATGGGCCAGTAACATCATAAATGGCGATAGGATCCATCTACGGAGAGGATCCAATTATGTTTCTTAATGCTGCATTTTTGTTCTGTACTCTTTGTGAGGTTCTGCACTTCCATAAACCTGGTAAGCCTGCCGCCACTCATAGAAATATTCCATGGTTTTCATTAAGTTGAAAAGGTAACATAATCTCAGTCCACCCCAAAGCGCAAGTCCCCGTCCAGGAGGCCACAAGCTCATCCCAAGATTGACCATTGCGTGATTACGGCTGTCACTTTGAGAGGCCACTTTTGTTGTTTCTCGGCCTGAGTTGCAAGTTAGAATGTTGTAGAGGGAGGATCCGTCTGGAGGGAAGGGGGACAGTCATTTCAATCCTAATACGAGGGCACCTTTTGTCTTCTGATTATGAAGTGGAGTTGGTGGTGATCAAGGGAGAGTTCACAGTTCAGATCGTCGTATACCTAAAGCAAGGGTGAAATGGTTTAACCTAATAATCTAAATTGCATCAAAAACATTGAAAAATGATCACAGTTTTCAGATGAGTCAGTTTTGAACATGCCTGAAAATATTTTTTTGGACAACTATCAATAAACACTGCTCGAACTATGTAACAGAGGTATCACATGGTTAAAAGGGTAAATAAATATTAATGTAATTCGCTCCTACAAGAAAGGAGTTATTGGTCAGATTAGCGACTGTTTGCTGTTAGGTCTTTCCAAAGGATCTTGAGTGTGTGTTTACATTAATTTAACCGCATCGATTGAAGTAGACATAAGGAGTTAGTGGGCTAATGCACCGCTTTTATAGCATGTCGGAACAAAATGATTTTTTATTGAGGAAAGGTCAGGCAAGTTATTGTGCTTTTGTTGTGTCACAGCAGATAATATGAGACCAATGTTATAAGGAAACTCTATGCTCTCACTCGAAGGCAGCTAAGAGCTATGATTTAGAGCCCGATTATCCTGTTTCTAATTCGCTCTCCTTCCTCCTGCGGAAATGTAATTGCAGGAGGCAGCGAAGGGGGGATTTTAGCATTGGCTTCCCCACACTTAAAGGAGGCAACATCTATTTCATGAGGGCCTTTATTTACTGGCATTTAAAAGTACAGCGCTCTTTTAAATTTCACACTGATCACGACATTGTAGCATTTTTGCTTCTTACTCAGTTCCCTGAGCAACGCTCTACTTTTTTGGTTTGTTTCGGTTTTCTCATGAAACGCTACTCCAGCGAACACTGACTACCAACCACTCAAGGAGCTCGTTTGACTCACGTTCCCGATTATAGTTATTGATAAATTGTTCCGGAGCATCCTACTGACAACAGCAATCGTTGCTTGGATTTTTTTTTTAATCATTAATAGCTATTTCTTTTTCCAAGAGTGTTTTGCAAGTCCAGTCAAAGGGGCCACTGACAACTAAACAAGAAACAGAAGATTGTCCGTGGAACTGATGAAGTGTGTTGCTTATCCGTTCAGGTATAAAACAGGTAACCGAGACCTGAAATGTGTGCTCGCTAATAATACTTATCTTATATCATGCAAAAAAGCAGACTTGTACTCCTGTATCTTTCAACACCCCTAATACAGTATTAAATCAGAACTGGCAGTGCAGAGCCGAAACCCTTTCATAAGACAGACGTTTCCTTTTTAATGGCTTCTCGCTGGCCTAGCTAAAGATTGACTTCTGAACCTGAGGTGGATTTTAATAGAAAAGGAAGGACATGATATAGGTTTAATGACAGGAAGCATGTGGCTTCCAACTGAACAAATTCTGCCACTGAGTTCCTTACAATGTGCTAATTATTTCCGTGTACAGACTCAGGCAAACGACGCACACAGAGGGACTGGGACATAAATATGCTTTATAGTGATGTTCAAATATTTTATTGTTTGTTAAGCAAGCCCCACTTCTGAGACTGAAAGAAACTAATATGGAGCATTACACTGAGCTTGTAACAATTTTTTATATTGGGCTAGGGGGATCGAAATATCTATTTAAAAAAAAGTCTCATGTTATTTCCGAATAGATATTTGATTAGCAATTATCTGATTAATCAATGAATAAGGGTTCACAAATTGATTTATTTTTTAGGTACGCTGCTTGTTTAAAATGAATGATCTGACATTCAGCTTGTGCTTTGTGATGCCGAATGAATTATTTTTAGAACAAATTGTAAAACGTTTAATTTGTGGTGAACCTTATGCAAAGGTTTTGGTTTGTTTTTAAGTTTGCTAGTTTATAATTTCTGTTTAATTCTAGTCAAAAAAGAAATTTGACCCAACAGGTCCAGTTGCAGACCTTGTACTGGCACGGGCACAATGGGCCGAATGGACGCCTTCTGTGCTGTTACTATGTTCCATGAGAAAATATGTTGGTCATGTGCTGTTTGATTACAGTTGCCAATATTAGCCAACAAGCTCATTGTCATGACATTATTTTGTCTGCTGCTTTAAAGGAGGCATTAAAACATGTACGCATAGGTCGCAGCCATGGCTCAGTTGGTAGTACTCTCACCTCTGAATTAAGAAGGTTGTGGGTTCAAGTCCCACTCCAGGGACTTACGGCACAAAGTCTAGGCTGACACTCCATTACAATACTTAGGGAGTGCTATACAAACATAAGAAATAGAGTAGGCCATATGACCTGCTCTGCTAATTAATAATATCAACTCCGATTCCCTTAGTGTCCAAATAATCTCAGCCTTGAATATCATTAATAACTGAGCATCCATACCCCTCTCCACTGGGGTACAGAATTCTAAAGATTCACAACCCTCTGAGTGAAGACATTGTTCCTCATCTCAGTCCTAAATGCGGTGGTCGTTATCACATTGCTGTTTGTGGGACCTTGCACAGCAAGGTCCCACAAACAGCAATGTGATAACGACCACCGCTGTTGGAGGTGCTGTCTTTCGGTTGAGATGTTGAACTGCCTTCTCAGGTGGACGTGAAAAGATCCCATGGCACTGGTTCGAAGAAGAGCTGGGGAGTTCTACCTGGTGTCTTGGCCAGTATTTATCCCTCGACCGACATTACTAAAAAAAAAACAGATTATCTGGTCATTATCACATTGTTGTTTGTGGGATCTTGCTGTGCACAAATTGGCTGCTGTGTGTCCTACATTACAACAATGACTGCACTTCAAAAAAAGTACTTTGTTGGCTGTGAAGCGTTTTGGGACATCCTGAGCTTGTAAAAGGCACTATATAAATACAAGTTCTTCCTTTTATTTATTTTCAATGGATTAACAATGCTGCTGCAATATTGGACAGAAGAACATCACATGAATATCCCAAGTGTTGTCCTACCAAATGTAATTTCCAGGTTACGGCCTGTATTGTTCCTTATTGTCCTGTCGGACTCTCCTTACGTATGACCCCCTCAGCTAATATAGGATTGGACTGCAGCAGTATAAGATGACAGATCAGTGTGGGGAAAGAAGGGTGACTCAGACACACAATTCAAGTAGTTATGCTTTGCTGTTTGGCAGATGTGAGCTGTAAATCTCACCATTGTGTGGAGCCATTCAGCCCTTTAATTACACCATTTGTTAAAACAGTTCCTTCCATGATTTTTCACAAATAATGCCTCTTGTGGAGCATAATACTTCAGTGCATTAACTCTGCCTTTACCTCAACGCACACTGGGGCCTAGAAATTGGGTACAATCTCTGCGCGTGAATAGTGAGGCCCAAGGCCGCCCACCCACCGCCCTCCCCCAATACTGGGCCTCCGTTTCCATGGAGCCGGTGAGCTGTGCAGAGCTGCCGGGGAATCATGACTGAAGATCGGACCAGTGGTGGCGTCACAGCGGCCCTCGGGTATGGGAGGATGGGTGGGCGATTGGGCCTCGGGCCAGGAGGGGGCAATCAATGGCCAGGGTTGGGGGGGGGGTGGGGGGTGGTGGTTGGTGGGTTATTGGTGGTCGGGTGGGCGATTGGGCCGGTAGCTGTGGCCGGAGAGGGGGTGGGCGAATGCTCCGTGTTCTCTTAATGTGGGATAGGGAGAAACTCTCTTGCCGGTTCCACATTCAGGTAAGTGCGGGGGCCTTTCATTCGGTTGGCGCACGTTGTGTCGTGCGTATTCGGCACGGGGCGAATAATGCGCTGGGACATACCAATATCGCAAAAACAGGTCCTGCTGGAAGCACAGGACCCTAATTTAAATAACACATTCTGCTGTTGGCACAATCCAGACGGGCTCTACTGCGCCAACGCATCTACCTACACCAACATGGCAGGCGGTGCGATTTTGGCGCGCAATGAGCGTGCTCCTCTTGCCCGCCATATTGGAAGTTTAGGTGGCTGTTTAGCGCCCAAGGTTAAACTGCGCTGTGTGATATTTGTAAACAATTTTACAACACCAAGTTATAGTCCAGCAATTTTATTTTAAAATAAAATTGCTGGACTATAACTTGGTGTTGTAAAATTGTTTACAATTGTCAACCCCAGTCCATCACCGGCATCTCCACATCATGACTGTGTGATATTAGCACACAAGTATGTTAAGGCATTCATAAGGAATTTCTTTGTCCACTATTGTAACAGAGGTCATTAACCTGCACAGATTAATGCCTTTGCTAAAACAAAGATGCTGATGTGTCTGTAGACCAGTACTGCATAACGTGGGAAACACGGCAGCTAATTTGCACGCAGCAAGGTCCCACAAACAGCAATGAGATAAATGACCAGATGATCTGTTTTTTTGATATTTGTTGAGGGATAAATATTTCATAGAATCATAGAAATTTACGGCACAGATGGAGGCCATTCGGCCCATCATGTCCGTGCCGGCCGAAAAAGAGCTATCCAGCCTAATCCCACTTTCCAGCTTTTGGTCCATAGCCTTGTAGGTTACGGCACTTCAAGTGCACATCCAAGTACTTTTTAAATGTGATGAGGGATAGATATTTGAACTCTAGGGGAATCGAGGGATATGGGGATCGGGCAGGTAAGTGGATTTGAGGTCGAAGATCAGCCATGAACTGATTAAATGGCGCAGCAGGCTCGAGGGGCCGTAGTACCGACTCCTGCTCCTATTTCTTACATTCTTATATTCTGCCTCTACCACCCTTTCAGGCAGTGAGTTCCAGACCCCCACCACCCTCTGAGTGAAAAGAATTCTCCTCAACTCCCGTTTAATCCTTCTACCAATTACTTTAAATCTATGCCCCTGGTTATTGATCTCTCTGTTAAAGGAAACAGGTCCTTCCTAACCACTCTATCTAGGCCCCTCATAATTTTATACACCTCAATTAAATCTCCCCTGAACCTCCTGTTCTAAAGAAAACAACCCCAGCCTATCCAATCTTTCCTCATAGCTAAAATTCTCCAGTCCTGGCAACATCCTGGTAAAT
The DNA here is from genome assembly GCF_035084215.1 of Heptranchias perlo. NCBI lineage: Eukaryota > Metazoa > Chordata > Chondrichthyes > Hexanchiformes > Hexanchidae > Heptranchias > Heptranchias perlo. Next base: position 14,006,006 of record NC_090328.1, read on the forward strand.
CTCCTCTGTACCCTCTCTAGTGCAATCACATCTTTCCTGTAATGTGGTGACCAGAACTGTACACAGTGGCCTAAACTAGTGTTTTATACAGTTCTAGCATAACCTCCTTGCTCTTATATTCTATGCTTCAGCTAATAAAGGAAAATATCCTGTATGCCTTCTTAACCACCTTATCTACCTGTCCTGCTACCTTCAGGGATCTGTGGACATGCACTCCAAGGTCCCTCACTTCCTCTACGCCTCTCAGTATCCTCCCATTTATTGTGTATTCCCTTGCTTTGTTTGCCCTCCCCAAATGCATTAACTCACACTTCTCCAGATTGAATTCCATTTGCCACTTTTCTGCCCACCTGACCAGTCCATTGATATCTTCCTGCAGTCTACAGCTTTCCTCCTCACTATCAACCACACAGCCAATTCTTGTATCATCTGCAAACTTTTTAATTATGCCCTCTGCATTTAAGTCTAAATCTTTGATATATACCACAAAAAACAAGGGACCTAGTACTGAGCCCTCCAGAACCCCACTGAAAACAGCCTTCCAGTCACAAAAATACCCGTTGATCATTACTCTTTGCTTCCTGCCACTGAGCCAATTTTGGATCCAACTTGGCATTTTCCCTTGGATCCCATGGGCTTTTACTTTTCTGACCAGTCTGCCATGTTGGATCTTGTCAAAAGCCTTGCTAAAATCCATGTAGACTACATCAAATGTGTTACCCTCATCGACCCTCCTTGTTAACTCCTGAAAAAATTCAATAAAGTTAGTCAGACACGACCTTCCCTTAACAAATCCATGCTGACTGTCCTTGATTAATCTGTGCCTTTCTAAATGACGATTAACACTGTCCCTCAGAATTGTTTCCAATAATTTGCCCACCACTGAGGTTATGCTGACTAGCCTGTAATTATTCGGTCTATCCCTTTCTCCCTTTTTAAACAACCATACAACGTTAGCAGTCCTCCAGTCCTCTGGCACCATGCCTGTAGCCAGAGAGGATTGGAAAATGATGGTCAGAAGTCAACTATTTCCTCCCTTGCTTCTCTTAACAGCCTGGGATACATTTCATCCAGACCTGGCAATTTATCTACTTTCAAACCCCTTATTATATTCCTCTCTCACTTTGTTTATCTCATCCAATATTTCACGCTCCTCCTCCTTAACTACAATCTCTGCATCGTCCCCCTCTTTTGTGAAGACAGACGCAAAGTGTTCATTAAGAACCATACCCACATCTTCCACCTCCACACATAGGTTACCTTTTTGGTCTCTAATAGGCCCTACTCTTTCCTTAGTTATCCTCTTGCTCTTTATGTATTTATAAATCATCTTTGGGTTTTCCTTGCCAATATTTTCTCATGCCCTCTCTTTGCTTTCCTAATTTCCTTTTTGATTTCACCCTGCACTTGCTATACTTCTCTCAGCTTTCTGCGGCATTGGGCTCTCGGTATCTGACATAAGCTTCCCTTTTTTGCCTTTTACCAGGACAAGGGATAGAACTCCCCTTCTCTTCTTCGAATAGTGTCATGTGATCTTTTACATCCACTTGCGAGGGCGGATAGGGCCTTGGTTTAACATCGCATCCAAAAGACAGTGCAGCACTCCCGCGGTGTTGCACTGAAATGTCCGCCTGGATTTTGTGCTCAAGTCTCTGGAGTGGGAATTGAACCCGTGACCCTCGGACTCAGAGGCAAGTGTGCGACCACTGACACCACGTGATACAAAACTACATATTGGCCTAGAAATTCAATCGTGCTGCGCCAGTTTTACAGGCATAAACGGGCACCTAAGGGTCAAATATGGTGAGCGAAGTGCCCAAACCGCGCCGGAGGTGCGCTGTCCACCATATTGGATTGGGCTGCTCAGTCGGCATCCCAGGAGCACTGGAAACATTTTAAAGCCTCATTATAATATTTAAATAAGGGTCCGACGCTTGTTGTAGGACCCTTTGTAGGACCCTGCACAGGAGCGCTATTTAAAGAGCGCATCCACTCCAGACAGGTTAGTTGCTGGTTTGTCCTCTTAGGCTGCTGGTTAACCTCTGGGCTATTATTTATTTTGGGCTATTTTCCGTTTCCTGCATTTGAATTCTGACTTCTGCTAACAACTTTGTGCTGGTGCTGGACTGCTTTTGACTGCTTTGAAAAGAGTTTTATTGCAGTCATGGGTGGTCTAATAGGCCTGCCTTTGGGACAAGGGGGAGCAGCGAAGAAGACAGGAGAGAGCAGGAGCAGCTGGGAGAAGAGGGAGGAGGAAGGCACTGCACAGGAGGCCATACACACATCGGGTCTCCAGGAAGCACTTCTCCTACCTCAATCTCGCTGAGGAGCAATGTGTGAGGGGCCTGTCACCCAGGAGCTATGTCACCTGCTGCAACCATAACTGGGCATGGACAGAACTGCCTCTGGTTGTCAAGGTCACTGTGGTCCTTAACCTTTACACCACTGGTTCGTTCCAGGCTGCAGCAGATGATATCAGCAATATCTCCCAGTTTGCTGTGCACCTCTGTATCAGAGAGGTGACCGAGGCTCTCTATGCCAGTGGAACGCATACATCAAATTCCCCATGGACAGAGCAAAGCTTCGCCAGCATTGCAAGCTTCCCCAGGGTCGAGGGTGCCACAGACCGCACCCAGATTGCCTCGCGTGCTCCCCATCATCAGCCTGGCGTCTTTCTCGATAGGATAGAAAGTGAATCCACTCCCTGAATGTCCAGCTTGTTGGCGACCACAGGCAGCCCATCATGCAGGTCTGTGCTTGGTTTCCTGGTACCAGTCATGATTCATTAATCCTGTGGCACTCCACTGTGCAACCAAGCCATCAGGTCACATTGCTGGCTACTGGACCACAAGGGGTACCCCTCCAGACAAGGCTCATGGATCCTGTTAGGAACCCGGCTACAACTCCAGGGCTGGGCTATAACGAGAACCATGCTGCCACCAGAAATATCATTGATCAGACCATCGGCGGGATCAAGCAATGCTTCCACTGTCTGAACCGTTCAGGAGGAGCTCTGCATTACGGTCCTGACAGTGTTTCCAGTTTTGTGGTCGTGTGCTACATGCCCACTCTCCTAGGACTGCGGTTCATCACTTCTACGGCTCTGCGCGAGAACAGAGTGCAGGAGTGATGTGACGCTCTGGAAGTCCCTGTCAACACTGACGCCCCAGAGCCAAGATGACAGCTGTGTGAGCTTCCATGGCAGCAGTGTGAGCTGAAACAGAGGATGAGCACTGGATAGTAAATATTCTGAATGATTACTTCCTTAAAGTATGCACAAGTGAGGACATGAGCCACATGCCCTCCCTAAGTGGCGATTTCTCAAGTGGAATTTAATGTCTTTGAAATAGATGAGATGGAAGTCCTAGACAGGGTGAAAGGGCTCAAAACAAACAAATCTCCCAAGGATAGATGGTATTTATCTAAGAGTGACAAGGGAGGAGATTTGTGAAGCTTTGACAGTGATTATGAGGGATTTGAGGAACACTGGGGAGGTACCAGTAGACTGGACACAGGGTCGGGGGTGTCTATTTCAAGAAAGGGTGACCATGTAGATGCAAGCAGTTCCATTAGTCTTACTTCAGTGTCATGTAAAATAATGGAATTAATTATCAGGAGTAACCTCGAGGATTAACTGTACAATAACAACCTGTAAACAGTAGCGAACATGGATTCAGAAACATGGATCCAAAGAAAGAACAGGAGTTAACGTTCTCAATTGGGGAAAGGCCAATTTTACTAATCTAAGTGATTTAGCAAAAAATGAATGGAATCAGCTACTTGAAGGTAAATCAATGTCAGAGCAATGGGAGGCATTCAAGGGGAAGATTCAAAGGGTGCAGAGTAAACATGTTCCCACATAGAAAAAGGGTGGGGCTGCCAAATCTAGAGCCCCTTAGAGGTCAAGGAACATACAGGTTAAGATAAGGCAAAAAAAGGAAAGCCTATGTCAGACACCAAGATCGCAATACTACAGAAAGCTTAGAGGAGTATAAAAAGTGCAGGGGTGAAATTAAAAAGGAAATTAGGAAAGCAAAGAGAGGGCATGAAAAAATATTGGCACGTCAAATCAAGGAAAACCCAAAAATGTTGTATAAATACATTAAGAGCAAGAGGAAAGAGTAGGGCCTATTAGAGACCAAAAAGGTAACCTATGTGTGGAGGCGGAAGATGTTGGTATGGTTCTTAATGAATACTTTGCATCTGTCTTCACAAAAGAGAAGGACGATGCAGACATTGTAGTTAAGGAGGGGGACTGTGAAATATTGGATGGGATAAACTTAGAGAGAGAGGAAGTATTAAGGGGATTAGCATCTTTGAAAGTAGATAAATCACCAGGCCCAGATGAAATGTATCTCAGGCTGTTAAGAGAAGCAAGGGAGGAAATAGTGGAGGCTCTGACCATCATTTTCCAATCCTCACTGGATACAGGCGTGGTGCCAGAGGATTGGAGGATGGCTAATGTTGTACAGTTGTTTAAAAACGGAGAAAAGGATAGACCTAGTAATTACAGGCCAATCAGTCTAACCTCAGTGATGGGCAAATTATTGGAATCAATTCTGACGGACAGGATAAACAGTCACTTAGAAAGGCATGGAGTAATCAAGGACAGTCAGCATGGATTTGTTAAGATAACAAGGAGGGTCGATGAGGGTAGTGCACTTGATGTAGTCTACATGGATTTTAGCAAGGCTTTTGACAAGGTCCCACATGGCAGACTGGTCAGAAAAGTATAAGCCCATGGGATCCAAGGGAGAGTGGCAAGTTGGATCCAAAATTAGTTCAGTGGCAGGAAGCAAAGGGTAATGGTCAACAGGTGTTTTTGTGACTGGAAGGCTGATTTCAGTGGGGTTCCGCAGGGCTCAGTATTAGGTTCCTTGTTTTTTGTGGTATATATCAATGATTTAGGCTTAAATGTAGGGGGCATGATTAAAAAGTTTGCAGATGACACAAAAATTGGCCGTGTGGTTGATAATGAAGAAGAAAGCTGTAAACTGCAGGAAGATATCAATGGACTGGACAGGTGGGCATAAAAATGGCAAATGGAATTCAATCTGGAGAAGTGTGAGGTAATGCATTTGGGGAGGGCAAACAAGGCAAGGGAGTACACAATAAATGGGAGGATACTGAAAGGTGTAGAGGAATTGAGGGACCTTGGAGTGCATGTCCACAGATCCCTGAAGGTAGCAGGACAGGTAGATAAGGTGGTTAAGAAGGCATATGGAATGCTTTCCTTTATTAGCCGAAGCATAGAATATAAGAGCAGGGAGGTTATGTTGGAACTGTATGAAACATTGGTTAGGCCATAGTTTGAGTACTGTGTACAGTTCTGGTCACCACATTACAGGAAAGATGTAATTGCACTAGAGAGGGTACAGAGGAGATTTACGAGGATGTTGCCAGGATTGGAGAATTTTAGCTATGAGGAAAGATTGGATAGGCTGGGGTTGTTCTCTTTGAAACAGAGGAGGCTGAGGGGTGATTTAATTGAGGTGTACAAAATTATGAGGGGCCTAGATTGAGTGGATAGGAAGGACCTTTTTCCCTTAACGGAGGGGTCAATAACCAGGAGGCATAGGTTTAAAGTGATTGGTAGAAGGATTAGAGGGGAGCTGAGGAAATCTTTTTCACCCAGAGGGTGGTGAAGGTCTGGAACTCACTGCCTGAAAGGGCGGTAGAGGCAGAAACCCTCAACTCATTTAAAAAGTACCTGGATGTGCTCTTGAGGTGCCGTAACCTACAAGGCTATGGATCAAGTGCTGGAAAGTGGGATTAGGCTGGGTGGCTCATTTTCAGCCGGCACGGACACGATGGGCCGAATGGCCTCCTTCTGCGTCGTAAATTTTCTATGATTCTATGAGAGGTCCTGCCTGATCAACCTCTGTAACTTTATTGAGGAAGTGAAATCCCAAATGGACTGTGGAAAACCTGATGATGTGTTATACATTGACCTCCAAAAGCATTCAACTAAGTTCAGCACGAAGGTTCACTATTTAAACTCAAAGCTATGGGCATTCAGGGGAAATCTTTGGAATGGATATAACAAAAATTGGCTGAAGGGGAGAAAGCAGTGGGTACTTTTTAGAGGAGTTATATCAGGGTGGGAAATGCTGAGAGGGGTGCCCCAGTGACCAGTGTTGGGACCACTATTTTTTAAATCAGCCACTTGGATTTAACAATCAGTACCAAACAAGGAATCGTGGTTAACTCTGAGGAAAAATGCTGAAACTGCCCCTTTTCAGCTTAAACTCAAGAACTGTTTTTTCTGCTATCCGGTACCAAATCAAATATCATTGACTGAACCTTGTTAATTTAAATATCTCCATCATATCTCCCCTTTGCCTTCTTCTCTTCAATGAGAGGAGTTGTTCTGTGATCCTATCCTCGTATGTTTTAAAAAGAAAGAACTTGCATTTATATAGCGTCTTACACAACCTCAGGATGTCCCAAAGCGCTTTACAGTGAATCAAGTACTTTTGAAGTGTAGTCAATGTTGTAACGTAGGAAACAGAGCAGACAATTTGCGCACAGCAAGATCTCACAAACAGCAATGAGATAATGACTAGATAATCTGTTTTAGTGATGTTTGTTGAGGAATAAATATTGGCCAGGACCCCAGGGCGAACTCCCCTGCTCTTCGACAAAACAGTGCCATGGGATCCTTCATGTCCACCGGAGAGGAGCCTCGGTTTAACATCTCATACAAAAGACGTCACCTCCAACAGTGCTGCTCTTCCTCAGTTTTATCACTCTAATCTCTGAATCTTTTCCATCTCAGCTACTTTCTTCCTGTCATGCGAGAGCCAGAATTGTACACAATGCTCCAGGTGTGATCAGACCAACACTTTGTACAGTGGATAGATTCCTTCAATCTACATTCAATTCCTCCTGTTATACACTGAACAGTCCATGTGCCTTCTTGCCAACAGGCAGATATTGACTTGATATCTTGAGGGGTTTATCACTCAGGTTCTCAGATCCCTTTCCTGATTTGTCCTTCTCAGCATTTTTCTATTAATCCTATAACACCTCTGCTTATTTCAAAGCCCTAAAACCTATGACTTTACACTTACCAACATTAAACTGCATTTGCTAATTGTTGGCCCGCCTCCCCACTAATAACCAGATGTTTAATGTTCCCTTGCTATAAGACTGTGACAAGTAGGGAGATCCATCACATTTCATGCCACAGGAAAGCATTTATATTTTTGATTAGTATGCAAGGGCTTTTCTTGGCTGCTCAGTTTAAACTGGGTTTGCTGTAAAGAGCCAGTGTGGCTGGGTAGGCAACAAACAAGATTCACAAAGCCTAATTGTTCAGGTGAAGGACCAGTTAACAACAACAACTTGCATTTATATAGAGCCTCTAACAATGTAAAACGTCCCAAGGCGCTTCACAGGAGCGATTATCAAACAAAATTTGACACCGAGCCACATAAGGAGATATTAAGACAGATAACGAAAGGCTTGGTCAAAGAGTTAGGTTTTAAGGATCACCTTAAAGGAGGAGAGAGAGAGAGGTTTAGGGAGGGAATTCCTCCCTAAAAATCAGGTTGATCTCATAATGCAAAATCAGACGAGAGCAGTCTGCAAGCTAGAGGTGCAAATGTTGTGAAAGTTATAAAGACAAATCGAAAGTCTTTTGCCACCAGGTGACAAAGGAATTCATCTGTAACACCTATTAGGTAATAATTGTTGACAATCCATGGGGTAGTTCTTCAAGCTACGAACATTTTCTGGGTGAAACCCATCAGACAATCTGTCACCCTCTAACTATTGGGGTATAAGCACCCTCTAATAGAAAGAGTGGAGCAATAGTATGAGAGAGCATTTTAAAATTTTGATTCTCTACAGACTGTTACTCCTTCTGAAGTTTCAGATTGTTACTCCTTCCAAGTTTCAGACTGTTACTCTTTTTCAAATCTTGGACTATTAATCCATCTAACTGTTAAGAGTATTTGCCTTTATAACTTTCACAATATTTGCACCTCCAGTTTGCAGACTGCTCACATCTGATTTTGCATTATGAGATCAAACTGATTTTCTGCTTATCACTGGCATTGATGTTTGGTTGCAGGGATTCTGAACAAAAAGTCCAGGGGAAAAGGCTATTAACTGTTTGGTGCTCAGGCCTGGGAATGACATAGCTTTGGTTCTAATCTCGCTACAGAAATTAAATTGTGTGTTTGATAGGGTTTCTTTAATGCAATTTGTTTTTGCTGCTATTTTCAGTAAGGCACACACTCAAAAGACTATTTATAGTGTCGTTTTTGCTGTATCCCTCCACCTAATATATATGTCAGACATTTCAGCAGCAGCAAGCCGCTTTGGGGAGAGAGGTTATAAATTTTACTGACATTGACCGCAGGCTACGCAAAAGCAAATGCATTCTTTTGAAACCGATGAAGCACTGGTGCAATCCAGTGAAAGGTACAGCTTAATCAAGGTCGATTATTACAATCCTCTTACTCCGTTAGGTAAAATATTACCTTTGTGAACTCTGCAGTTTGTACTGAGATGTATGGTGACTTTAAATCCATGTTTTAAAAAAAGTTAAAAAATAGAGTAGCATAATTCTGAACTTTCTCACCAATACTTTAGGAATCTTCTTGACTTTTGGTGGAGAAATCACAGCCATTTTGGATGGCAGGAAATATCCAACTGTTACAATGTTGATTCATATTTGTGCATCATGACACTACAACAACAATAACTTGCATTGTAAACTCAAAAATGGCTAAAGCAAATCTGCAAGAGCATAAATAAATGGCATGCCTGCAACACAAAAACTCACACACACGCACACTCACATGTACACACACAAATACTCACATACACACACATACACTCACATATACACACATGCGTGCACACTCATATATACACACACGCACACTCGTGTACACACACATGCACACTCACATGCACACACATACATGCACACTCACATGTAGACACACACACACTTAAATGTACACACACGCACACTCACATGTACATACACGTGCGCATACACACATGCACATACACAAGCTCGCTTACACACTCACGCACACATATGCACACTCCACTCAAACAGTTGCATGCTCATTTGGGATGTTTTCTTCGCTCTAGCTACCCTTTTGCTCTGTCTACCGCTAGTACAAGGGAGCCCGGATTTCTGGTCACAGTAGAGAGGGGCATGTAGATGAGGAATCTGACACTGCAGGCTCATACCCATTCAAAGCCATTCTAATTCATTCTAACTCATTCTAACCTCCTTCTCTTTCCTCAAGCAATGCACCTCTCCTTACACATTCTACCAATAGACAATATCCCCAATGGTACATTGCAAGTGTAACTTCCGGGATTTTGGCGTGCCAACACTACTGGCCCTAATTTAAATAAATTTAAGTGAGCTCTACGGGGACTTATCAGGGAGCTGGCGGAGAGGCCCAAACAACCATCAAAAAATGGAGCGCATCGATATTGTGGCAGAAATCTGTCAGAAATAGCGACTGCCCCATTTTGCAGGCCTAAAAATGTTGTGTCTTTCCACCGGCCAGGATGTGCCCAAAAATGGCAAGTAAATTTGGGAACCAGAGCAGGGAATGCCGGGTGAAATGCACAGTAGAAGTGATGATGAGCAAGAGCAGGAGGCAGCTGCCTGAAGTAGGCTGGAGGGCCGAACACCAGACCACCCTCACATAATGAGCACTTTATATATTAAACACAGTGCACTGATGCTGATTAAGAACTCCAGTTGAAAATACTGAATCGGTATCACTGACAGGCCAGTCAGTGTCCAGTAGAACTGACCGTACAGTTCCTGTAAAGCAGAGCCATTTGCGGAAAACAAGGAGTTCACCGCTCAGTGTTTGGAGTGGCTGTTTGCCAGCAGGTCTCCCTACGCTCCCAAGTTTTGATGGTGCACACTGATGACATTGGGCTAATGGACACGCCCCCTACATGCCCCAGATGTATACACTTATGAATTTTGCCCCACAGTGCAGTGCAAGCTTCTTCAGCCCCCAGTGCAAACCCCACCACAAAAAAAAACAGGACATTAACTTTGGTTTACCACCTCCACCCCCCCTACCTCCCCCTCCCTCTGCACCCAGTGCATAGGTCTGAAATTTCATTAAAGGGACCACAGATAGCTGTAAAAAGACTGTAGAAAACATTACAGTGCACAGTATAGAGCCCAGATCAAGTAGCTTGTAAACCTGGATCAGAGACAGCACCTGAACAGAGCTGAATGATCACAGTTCACAGTGACTGTCTTATCTTTTACTCATCAAAATGTTTTCCTGTAAATGTATATAGATGTCACTCCATTTTGCAGCAACAGTGAGTTCTACTGGACACCGACAGATCTACCAGTGATATCATAGAGTTACATAGAGTCGACAGTGCAGAAACAGGCCATTCGGCCCAACTTGTCTATGCCGGCGTTTATGCTCCACACGAGCCTCCTCCCACCCCTCTTCATCTCACCCTATCAGGATACCCTTCTATTTCCTTCTCCCTCATGTGCGTATCTAGCTTCCCCTTAAATGCTTCTACACTATTTGCTTCAACTACTCCTCGTGGTAGCATGTTCCACATTCTAACCACTCTTTGGGTAAAGAAGTTTCTCCTGAATTCCCGATTGGATTTATTAGTGACTATTTTATATTTATGACCTCTAGTTTTGAACACCCCCCACAAGTGGAAACATTTTCTCTACGTCTACCCTATCAAACCCTTTCATTATCTTAAAGACCTCTATCAGGGCACCCCTCAGCCTTCTCTTTTCTAGAGAAAAGAGCCCCGGCCTGTTCAGCCTTTCCTGATAAATATGCCCTCTCAGTTCTGGTATCATCCTTGTGAATCTTTTTTGCACCTTATCCAATGCCTCTATATCCTTTTTATAATATGGAGACCAGAACTGTTCACAGTACTCCAAGTGTGGTCTAACCAAGGTTCTGTAGAAGTTTAACATAACTTCTCTGCTTTTTGATTCTATCCCTCTAGAAATGAACCCCAGTGCTAGGTTTGCTTTTTTTTAATGGCCTTTTTAACCTGTGTCGTTACTTTTAGTAATTTGTGTATCTGTACCCCTAGATCCCTTTGCTCCTCTACCCCATTTAGACTCTTATTATCCAAGCAGTATGTGGTCTCCTCATTCATCCTACCAAAATGTACCACCTCACACTTGTCTATATTGAAATTCTTTTGCCAATTACACGCCCATTCTGCAAGTTTATTAACGTCTTCCTGCACTTTGTCGCATTCTTCCTCAGTATTAACTGCACCTCCCAATTTGGTGCTGTCCTCAAATTTTGAAATTGTGCTTCTGATTCCTGAGTCCAAATCATGAATGTAAATTGTGAACAACATTGATCCCAACAGCGATCCCTGTGGAACACCACTTCCCACCTTTTGCCAGTCTGAGTTCAGTATTTTCATCTGGACTTCTAATCGGCATCAGTAGTGTGTTCAATACATAAAGCACCTGAATGGAATGCACCTTTCTCAACACCCCCTTCCTCTTAACTGTTATAAAACTATCTTGAAATGTTGAGGCTGCAGCCATGACTCAGATCTGGATGAAGGAAATTGTGATAAGGAAATATCTTGCTTCCAAATAAATATTTAGATAATGTAACAAAAATGACCGCTCATTCTTATTTTGTTTCTTTAACACTACAGATTACAATTAGGAAGACTAAGGGAGAATGTTACGGATATATGTACTGTAAACTTGATGCATTATGTTGTTGAGCCCATAATGCTGTTGTAGTTTGGTCATACGAGCATACGAACATATGAATTAAGAGCAGGAGTAGGCTATTCGGCACCTCGAGTCTGCTCTGCCATTTGATAAGATCATGCCTGATCTGATTGTGACCTCAACCCTACTTTCCCATCTACCTACTATAAACTTTGACTCCCTTGTTCATCAGGAATCTATCTAACTCAGCCTTAAAAATATTCAATGACTTTGCCTTCTCTGGGGAAGGCAGTTCCACAGACTCACGACCTTCTGAGAGAAAAAATTTCTCCTCATCTCCATGTTAAATGGAAGACCCCTTATTTTTAAACTGTGGCCCCGAGTTCTAGTCTCTCCCACAAGGGGAAACATCCCCTCAGCATCTACCCCTTCTAGTTCCCTCAGGATCTTATATGTTTCAATAAGATCACCTCTCATTCTTCTAAACTCCAGTGTATACAGGCCCAACTTGTCCAACTTTTCCTCATAAGATAACCCCCTCATTCCAGGAATCAGTCGAGTGAACCTTCTCTGAACCGCCTCCAAAGCAATTATGTCCTTTCTTAAATAAGGAGACCAAAACTGCACACAATATTCTAGATGTGGTCTCACCAATACCCTGTACAACTGTAGCAAAACATCTCTACTTTTATATTCCATTCCCCTTGTAATAAATGATAATATTTTATTTGCCTTCCTAATCACTTCCTGTACCTGCATAATAACTTTTTGTGATTCACATACTAGGACACCCAGATCCCTCTGTACCTCAGAGTTCTGCAATCTCTCTCCATTTATAATTCTATGTTGGAATCTTTCAGAATTAAAGTGATTTATTAGAATCATACAGCACCGAAGGAGGCCATTTGGCCCATCATGCCTGTGCCGGCTCTGAAAGAACTCTCCAATTCGCCCCACTCTGTTTCTCTTTCCCCATAGCCCTGCAAACTTTTCCTTTTGAAAGGTACTATTGAATCTGCTTCCACCATCCTTTCAGGCAGTTCATTCCAGATCATAACAACTCGCTGCGTAAAAAAAAATCTTCCCATCTCCCCTCTGGTTCTTTTGCCAATTATCTTTAAATATTCTTCCTTTCCTTTGATTGTAGGTGAAGTGTGTTTGAGCACTGTCCTTTAGCATTCAAATCCCAGTCCAGGCCCTGAGCCCATAATCTAGGCTAGAATTGGAGTGCAGTACTATGTGCATTGTCAGAGGCACAGTCCTTCAAATAAGATGGTAAATCGAGGTCCAGCTTGCCTGTGGCTCTGGTGATGTTCAAGATCCCATCGCACTATTCAAGCAAGAGCAGAGTGTTCTCCTAGTGTGGCTTGGCCAACATTCCTCCCTCATCCAACACCAGCAGAAAAAAAAACAAATTAACTGGTCAGTCATTGCTGTTTGTGGGTTCTTGCTGTGTACAAGTGGCTACCACATTTCCCCACGTAGAAAAGGTCATTGCACTTCAAAGTAATTTTGAACATATGAAAAGAAAGGTGAGAAAAGGCCATCAGGCCCATCAAAGTTCACCCGATCCATTAGAGCGTGCAATCTCTCCAACCAGTAGTGATGCTAACTTCTAGGTGAGTCAAAAAAACATCAGTGAAGAAAATACTACCACTAATTTCAGGAAAACAATTTTGAAATTCATTCCCAACTCCGAAAGCAATCAATCAAGCTCCAACAGACCCATGGTTACCAATGATGCATCTCTAGACGTACTTAATATACCCATCCCATGTGAGCAAATTTACTGTACAGGACCCAAAACCACCATCTCCATCCACTGGGCTAGACCCAAGGGTCATTGGTGTCTTAGCCCTCTCAAGCCCCAGACTGACTTTCTCATCAAGTTCTCCCTTATGCTGTACCTGAATTCTTCCTCATCCTTGGTGACTTCAACCTATACCTGATTACCACCAACTCTGTCTCCTTCAACTTTTCTTCCCTCCAACCCTCACTGAATTTCACCCTTCACATAAGGACCTTGACCTATTCCCGCAGCAACCTGCATAATATTTTAACACAGATAAAGCTGTCTCAGCCACTTTCACATCTCCCTCACAACAACAACAACAACAACAACAACAACAAACCTGCATTTATGTAGCACCTTTACTTATATCACCTTATCTCTGCCCATTCCCACTACCCTCACCATCCATCCATGGAAAGAACTCTCTGGTAGCTCCTTCGCTAATCTTAACCTCCCAACTCCCTTTTCTTTGGCAATACACCAACCATGACATCTCAACTGCTGTCGACTTGCTTAACTGTTCCCTTGCCGCTACCTTAGATGCCCTTGTTCCCTCCAAATCACTCAGCCTTGCTGTTTCTCCTCGTATAATTGTATCATCTTCATTCCCCAAGTCAGAGGTCGGAAAATTTGAATGTACCGGGCAAATATCTGCTTTGGTCATCCATTGCCAGATCTGGTTCGACCATGTCAATTATAAATGTTCCTCACTCTCTCAACTGCCTCCTACTCTAGGATCATCCTCGAGGACAAAAACATTCCAAGTCTCATTTTCTCCACAAATAACTGCCTCCTCTAAATCTTTTCCTCACCCTGTCTACCCTCACCTCCAATTCCAAGTGCAAAGAACTCTTGGATTTCTTTATTTCTGAGATTGAGACTGTTTTGTAACTTCCTCTGCTGTCTCCCCATTCTCACCCCCCTTCTTCCAATCTCCCCCTGTTCCCACTCACTCTACACCTGATCCCCCATTGCTATGCAGTTTCTCCTCCTACCCCCCTCATCACCTCTCCTTGCTCATTTCTTCCATGTGACCCCTTGATCCCCTCCACACTCAGTTTCTCCTCTTGACTCGTTAGCTAGCTTTCATCATAAGTGGTTCCCTTTCCTCAGGCAATGTTCCACTTCATTTTAAAACTGCTGTCATCACCCTGTTCTCACAAAATGTCACCCTCAACCAACGCTGTCCTCTCAAATATCACCCCACAATCAATCTCTCTTTCCCCTCTAATGTTCTCAAACGTGTCATTGTCTCACTGCTGTATCTCCATCTCTCTCAAAACTCCCCACTTAAATCCATCTGGTTCGGTTTCCACCCTGCTCACAGCACCGAGATGCACCAAGACCAAAGTCACAAGCCAGAAAATCAGGTTTGTATTTCCTTGCTGCTACTGTTTTTGGTGCAGCCACTTAAATTTACAGGTTTGGATTCACCACACTTGGAGTACTGTGCACAGTTCTGGTCTCCATATTAATAAAAGGGTATAGTGCCATGGGAGAAGGTGCAAAAAAGATTTACAAGGATGATACCAGAGCTGAGAGGTTATACCTATCAGGAAAGTTTGAACAGGCTGGGGCTCTTTTCTCTAGAAAAGAGATGGCTGAGGGGTGACCTGATAGAGGTCTTTAAAATTATGAAGGGGTTTGATAGGGTAGATGTAGAGAAGATATTTCCACTTCTAGGGGAGACAAAACGAGGGCCCATAAATATTATGTCATATATTAGTCACTATTAAATCCAATAGGGAATTCAGGAGAAACGTCTTTACTCAGAGAGTGGTTAGAAGGTGGAACTTGCTACCATGAGGAGTAGTTGAGTTGACTAGCATAGATGCATTTAAGGGGAAACTAGATAGACACACAAGGGACAAAGGAATAGAAGGACATACTGATATGGTTAGATGAAATAGGGAGGAAGGCGGCTTGTGTGGAGCATAAACACCGGCATGGACCAGTTGGGCCGAATGGCCTGTTTCTATGCTGTACATTCTCTGTAATTCTATATTTGACCATATGGTTTATCCTTTAGTGTATGGGAGCTGGGAATTTTGCTAAATGATTTGGGGAAACACTTATCATTTGCCACCATTCCCCTTATTCAATGGGTGTCCCCTTTAGGGTCCTATTGCACTATTCTACTTGGAGGAAGAGCTGGTGGATGAACAGGAAGTGCAGGATACCAAGGAAGTCAGGCAATATCAAAGGACAAAGTGCTCTTCCAGCCAATCAAAAATATTGTATCTGATGGAATTATCTGGGCCTTACAAAGAAGCAATACTTGAGGAGGCTCGGATTCACCAGCGAGGCCATAACTGAGTTGTGTAACTTGTTGCACAACTACAAACAGTTGAACAAGGAGACACGGTACTTCCAGTGGCAGTGAAGAACAAGGGCTTTGAATTGTTTCACCTCAGGGACTTTCCAGGAGCCCAATGCCATCAGCCAGTCTGCAAAGCTGCATAAAGCTGATGACTATTGCATTGTTTGCCATAGCACGCAATTTCATCACTTTCCCCATGAGCAAGAGGGAGCAATGTGAGAGATCCACGAGGGTTTTTCCAAATGGCAATATCCCCAAAGACCAGAGTGTCATCAATGGGAAGTGCATAGCTTTTGGAGGCTCTAGTCAACAGCACTTCCTCATGCACGAACCACAAAGCATTGCGCTCAATCAATGTTCGGATTGCTTGTGAGCATCAGCTCAGAATCATGCATGAGAATATCTCATTCCCTGGCAGCAGTCATGATGCTTTCATTTTGTATCAGTACACTGTGCCCCATTGTTTGCTGATGTGGAGATGCCGGTGATGGACTGTGCCCCATTGTTTGCTGGTATCCAGCAAGTTATAGGGAAAGTCTTTATCAAATACATTTCAGATATATCCTACACACAGGCAGGTAAATCTTCTAGCAGAAACAGTCCATGCATCTCATATCCTAGAAACCCGACGTCCAAGACTTTCCTTGGAGCAGAGACGCCTTCTTTTCAAACTGCCCAAATATTCTTCATCTTGAGAAATCTTTGAAAAAGTTAGGTCAGATTCAAAAGTTATCAAAGCCATTTGAAGAAGAGGAAAGGAAGGAGATAAGGATGACCGGTGACGTCCTTTAAATGACAAATGACTACTTTTAGAATCAATGCGCGCACGATTATCAAAAGAAAAATATAGCTGCAATAATAGATAAGGCTTTGAATCAATGTAACTGATACTCAAATGCCCTGACTGTTTTCCCATGCCTGCTGCATGCTACACTCCAGAGAGAGGCAGAACCCTAAAGGTGAAGAAAGGAATCAAATGTTGATTGATTATTTTTTTGTGCACTGTAATTTGGTTAAATGTCAGGATTTGTTACTAAAGAGATGTATTTATTGAGCACACAATGTTGGCTGACAATGCAGCGCAGTATTGAGGCCCCGTCTGTCCTCTCAGGTGGATGTAAAAGATCCCACAGCACTATTTTGAAGATGAGCAGGGGAGTTCTCCCCGGTGTTCTGGCCAATATTTATCCCTTAACCAATATCATTAAAAAACAGATTATCTGGTCATTATTACATTGCTGTTTGTGGGAGCTTGCTGTGCGCAAATTGGCTGCTGCATTTCCTACATTACAACAGTGACTACACTTCAAAAACTACTTCATTTTCTGTAAAGTGCTTTGAGAAGTCCTGAGGTCGTGAAGGGCGCTATATAAATGCAAGTTCTTTCTATTTTTCTTTTTCGTGTGGAGAGATCCCATAGAATCTCATTCAATGGGACCGTGGTTCAGAGAATGAGAGGGAGGGGCCCAGATTTTAAACCTAGCTGTCTGGCGGGGATGAGGCGGGTAAGCGGTTAATATTGCGGAAATTGGCTAATCGCCCCGTTCTCGCCAGGAACCCACCGACCGCCATTTGTACTGCAGCGCTGAAACCTGTCAGAGAGGCACCCGCCCAAAACAGGTGGGTGCCTAATAAAAATATGCAAATCGGGTCCCATGATGTCATTAGGACTCCGATGTTATTTTAACTGGGTGGGTCGGAAGTCCTGCCCAGCGCCCAATCTGCTTAGTAAAACCTTGTGGGATTGGCCTCAGAAATTGACTGACCAGAGCTTTTACAGGAATTCAAAGGGGAACTTACCTGAAGGCAGAAGATTATAAAGTGACCATGAAGCTCGCGGATTGTCGTCAAAACCCAAATGGTTCACTAATTTTAGGGAGGGAAACTTGCCGTCCTTACCTGGTCTGGCCTATATGTGACTCCAGTCTCACACCAACGCGTGGTTGACATTTAACTGTCCTCTGAAGTGGCCTAACCTGCTACTCATCAAACTGCTATAGGGCAACTAAGGTGGACAATAAATCCCAGCCTTGCCAGCAACATGCACATCCCCACTGCACTGATGCAGTGTGAACAGGAACATTTCTCGTTTTTCTTTGTTTGCCTCAGAATTCATGGGTTCAAGCCTCACTCCAGCACCTGAACACATAATCTAAGTTGACACTTCAGAGCAGTAAGGAGGGAGTGCTGCATTGTTAGAGGTGCCATCTTTTGAATGAGATATTAAAGCGAGGCCCTGTCTGCCTGTTCAGGTGGATGTAAAAATGCCATTGTATTTTCTCAAAGAAGAGTAGGGCGTTCTCTTGCTGTCCTGACCAAATTTCAATCTTCCACCAACACTACCAAAAACAGATGACATTTTTGGAAGAAGAGCAACGGCGTTCTCCCAGTGTCCTATCGAACATTTATCCCTCAACCAGCACCACTATAAACAGAACATCTGTTCATTTATCTTATTGCCGTTTGTGGGACCTTGCTGTGCACAAATTGGCTGCCATGTTTGCCTACTTAACAACAGTGACTATGCTTCAAAAATAATTCATCGGCTGCGAAGCACTTTGGGATGGCCTGAGAATGTATAAATACAAGCCCTTTCTTTCTTTCTTATTTTAAATAGCGGTCGTTAACATTCTGTCCAGTGACTGCTGATGTAATTGCTAAAATTTCAGATCCACGGAAAGGAACATTACCAATCCCACTGGATTCAATGCCAGGGTCTGCATATGCTTCTAACATTATGGCATAGGAACATGCGCTGCCAATGGAGGTATTACTCTTGGGTAGCATTCAGATGGCAGCACACAGTGAGTGAGAAGCCTGTCAGCAATTATCATGTTGGCACAAATATAAAGAATAGAAACAAAGTTGTGGTCACTTGCTTAATTCTGTACTAAAGAAAAAGAAAGACAATCTCAGGATGTCCCAAAGTGCTTTGTAGCCAATTAATTACTTTTGAAGTGTAGTCACTGTCATAATGTAGAAAACATGGCAGCCAATTTGCATGCAGCAAGGTCCCACAAACAGCAATGTGACAATGGCCGGTTAATCTGCTTTTAGTCATGTTGGTTGAAGGATATATATTGGCCAGGGCACCAGGGTGAACTCCCCTGCTCTTCTTTGAAATAATGCCTTGGGATCTTTTACATGCACCTGAGATGGAAGACAGGGCCTCGGTTTAATGTCTCACCCAAAAGACAGCACCTTTGACAGTGCAGCACTCCCTCAGTGATGGAGTGTCAGCCCAGATTATATGCTCAAATCTCCTGGAGTGGGATTTAAACCCCCAACTTTCTGGCTCGGAGGCAAATAGTCCTATCAGCAAACCACAGTTCCAGTTCGCTAGAGTGTCCTTATAAAATAAAGCAAGCTACGTGGAGAGACCCAACATACAACTGTGATGGCAGCAAAGTGTACAGGATGTCAACTGATCCAGTCTAGTCATTTTCCGGACACAAACGGAACAAACAATGCAGCAAGTGATCTCCACGACTGGTGAACAAATTCAGTCGCAAAGATTACAATCAAATAGTAAGGAACGCTCAATCCCAATCATTTGCTGCAACAATAGCCAATTTGTTTGCTTATCAGCCTGACAATTGTTGTGAATCATTATACGTGGCTGTACTAATGCATAATCTCCTAATGCATCAGTTGCAAAGTGTTTTAAACAAAAACAGTAAGGGGCATTGTAATTCAGAAGGTTTGTCCATCTGGAGTTCTCTAAGGGGCCGGTGAATGCCCGCTCTGAACATTTTTATAAATGCGTATAAGTGGTATGTTGGGGGGGGTGGGGGTTGCAAGGAGAGAAGTTGAGAGCAGAATCTGCTTTCCAAATGTCGATGCAGAGTCAAATCGGACATTTGTTATTGTCATGCCTCTTTAAGTGGAGTGACGGTATTGTGAGTGGGTAATCTTTCTTCATCCACCCTTGGCTTCTGGCTGTCCAACAACTCTTCCACAACTGCAACACTGATGTCACAAAGCCGTGTGAGGCTCTTGGCACTAACTGCAGAATGTGCATTCAGTCTCTTGCGAAAGTAATATCTATCGGTACAAATCGAAGGGGCGAAATTTGATCTTTTAACGAAAAGACTGGGAGAATGGCGTTTTTGCCCTATGATTAGCGGCTCGCTAACAAGATTGCGGGCGCTTGTGCCTTTGAAAGGTGCGATTTCTGAGAACGCTGTTTTGTTAGTGGATCGTTAATTAGGGAGAAAAAACAGGCACTCTCCTGTTTCTCATTAAAAGAGGAATCTCGCCCTGGTACTGCAGCAGTGCACATGCCTGGTCTCGCTCTATTTGTTAAGTCATACTTACCAAGGCAGCAATCTAGTGATACAAGGGAAAACTGGGGGTGGGGTGGGAGGAATGAGTGAGGGGAAGAAGACTGAGGAAGGAGGGGAAAGAAGGTGGAAGCAAAAATAAGAGAAGCATTGAGGAAACGAGAATAGAATGGAAAAAGTAGAGAATTAAAAAAAAACAGCAAAAAAGTGAAAGTGCAGAATTTCTTCAGCTTCCCTGATCTCGTTAATAGTCATAAAATGCTGTTTGCTAAGTTCTGGACCAATGATTTTGAAGGCAGGGCTGGTTGATTAACATGGGAGTCAGAGACAATGTTAACATTAGGATTTAGTTAACAAACTACATAAATTGGACAGGTGCTGAGCTCAAATAACAAAAATACATCTCAGTAAATTGAGTTAATTTATATATTTAGAATTTGTAAACAAAGTAGAATTTAAAGGAGCAGGTGAGTACTATTAATGGTAAATGCTTGCTCAGATAGTGTGAAGCTCAAAACTGTATGCAGTGCACCAACTGTGGTCTTACCAAGGTTTTATATAGATTCACCATTACATCTTGAGTTTTATATCCTATACTTCTTGCCATAAAACCCATAGAATCATAGAATCATAGAAAGGTTACAGCACTGAAGGAGGTCATTCAGCCCATCGAGTCCGTGCCGGCTCTATGCAAGAGCAATCCAGCTAGCCCCACTCCCCCTGCCCTATCCCCGTAGCCCTGCAAGTTTTTTCCTTTGAAGTATCTAGTTCCCTTTTGAAAACCATGATTGAATCTGCTGCCACCACCCTCTTGGGCAGTGCATTCCAGATCCTAACCACTCGCTGTGTAAAAATGTTTTTCCTCATGTCACCTTTGGTTCTTTTGCCAATCACCTTAAATCTATCTCCTCTGGTGCTTGACCCTTCCACCAATGGGAACAGTTTCTCTCTATCTACTCTGTCTAGACCCTTCATGATTTTGAATACCTCTATCAAATCTCCTCTCAACCTTTTCTGTTCCAAGGAGAACAACCCCAGTTTCTCCAGTCTATCCACGTAACTAAAGTTCCTCATCCCTGGAATCATTCTAGTAAATCTTTCCTGCACCCTCTCTAAGGCCTTCACATCTTTCCTAAAGTGCAGTACCCAGAACTGGACACAATGCTCCAGTTGTGGTTGAACCAGTGTTTTATAAAGATTCATCATGACTTCCTTGCTTTTGTACTCTATGCCTCTAATTAGAAAGCTCAGGATCCCGTATGCTTTTTTAACCGCTTTCTCAACCTGACCTGCCACTTTCAACGATTTGTGCACATATAACTCCAGACCTCTCTGTTCCTGTACCCCTTTTAGAATTGTGCCCTTTGGTTTATATTGCCTCTCCTCATTTGTCCTACTGAAATGTATCACTTCACATTTCTCTGCGTTAAATTTCACCTGCCACGTGTCCGCCCATTCCACCAGCCTGTCTATGTCTTCTTGAAGACTATCACTATTCTCCTCACTGTTCACTACACTTCCAAGTTTTCTGTCATCTGCAAATTTTGAAATTGTGCCCTGCACATCCAAGTCCAAGTCATTAATATATATCAAGAAAAGCAGTGGTCCCAGTACCGACCCCTGGGGAACACCACTGTACACCTTCCCCCAGTCCGAAAAACAACCCTTCACCACTACTCTGTGTTTGCCATTACTTAGCCAATTTTATATCCATGCTGTTACTGCCCTCTTTATTCCATGGGCTTCAATCTTGATGACAAGCCTATTATGCGGCACTTTATCAAACGCCTTTTGAAAGTCCATGTACACCACATCAATCGTATTGCCCTCATCGACACTCTCTGTTATCTCATCAAAAAACTCCATCATCCATCAACCCAGCATCCATTTTTTTCCTTATGCCACTGTGAAGTGCTTTGGGACATTTTTCTAAGTTAAAAGCACTGTACAAATCCAAGTTGTTGTGATGGTGGCGGTGTAATAGGTACAACCTCTCTCAAGATCCAAGATTTCAAATTAGTCCATAGTGCAATTTCAACTCATGAAAAGAACATTGCATCATAAACTAGTTCAGTACTCCACCTAACCAAGGTCACATTTATCCTTTCCTGGGCCTTAACAACTGTTGTCTTCCTCAAGCTAACTCATCGCACAGGCTTCTACCCATCCAATTCATTCTTCTCCAGGACTTCAAAACCGATTCTGACTAACCTGCAATTTATTTCCAGCATTGTTTTGTTTTTATTGCCGTTTACTATAAACATTGGAATGTTTGTTAATGGCCTATTATGAAATAACCCAAGTATCCCCTATCACAAGAGATGATTCCAAGACTATGAGAACTCTACTTTGCAAAGGGGAAATCACAGAGCCAAATTCACTCCCATTGGAGAAAAGAGGATTAAAGAGAGGTGTGACCAAGTCTTGAAACTATTGAGAGAGGTCATTGACCTGGATCTTAGTGTGTCATTTGACTTGGTCTATGAGCACTGACTTTCCGATCAGACGTTAAACCGAGGCCCTGTCTTTCCTCACGGGTGGATATAAAAGATCCCATGGCACTATTACAGAAAAAAGCAGGGGACTTCTCCCCAGTGTCCTGGCCAATATGTATCCCTCAACCAACATCACTGAAACAGATTATCTGGTCATCATCACATTGCTGTTTATGGGACCTTACTGTGAGCAAATTGGCTGCTGCGTTTCCCACATTAAAACCAGGACTACAGTTCATTTCATTGGCTGCAAAGCACTTTGGGGTGTCCTGAGGTCGTGAAAGGCGCTATATAAATGCAAGTCTTTCTTTTTTCTTTCCTTCTCACGGGACTTGAGAACATAGGTTTAAACTTAACTCATCACGAGTGACACCATGCATTACGCCAATCCTCTTACCACAGAGTAGTTGTGGTCAGAAACTTCCAGTAAAAATAGGTAAGACTGGGTCACTGAATTCTTTCAACGGAGAGCTAGATTGGAAGTTATATGGATAGGTATGAGCTGAGATAATTAAATAGTCCAATTGGACTGTGCTGCTAGAGCTGAGGAGGATAGAATGTCCTACATTACAACAGTGACTGCACTTCAAACAATACTTCATTGGCTGTAAAGCACTTTGGGATGTCCTGAGGTCATGAAAGGCGCTATATGAATGCAGGTTCTTTCTTTCTATATGTGGAGGACACCAGGCCAGAGCTACAAAGTGGAAATATGAGGATGGATTCTGAAATGTTGTTCAATTACCTTTGGGAATCAGGGAGCATACACACAGAACCTTCTCTCAGGAGATGAGAGATTTGGGGGGAGATTTTCAACGCGTCACCCAGGCGTAAAGCTTGTGTTGCAGATTGGACACCCACTGTAGAAACTGGCCAATTTCCATTTCCATTGAATTTGCCCAGAATGGGTGGACTATACATGGACTGGGAATGTCCTTGGAGCTGCTCCCAGTCCATCACCGTAACTTCATTGAAGTGCCACGGAAAGCCTGTTTACACATGCAACTATGGTTTCTGCTGCACATCTGGTAAAGTTACAGCAGCGGAGCAGAAGCAGCACTGACGAAATTCATGGCCATTGTCTTTGGAAGGGACAGGCTTGATATCAAAAGTGCGTAATCTATGCTGACACCTCCGTGCAGTATTGAAGGAGCACTGCACTGTCAGAGCTGCCGTTCCAGGTGAGATGTTATACCAGCTTCTCAGGTGGACGTAAAAGATCCAATGGCATTTTTCGAAGAAGAAAAACAAAGTCCTCCCAGGGTCCTAGCCAACATTTGTCCCTCAACCAACACCACTAAAAACAGGATATCTGGTCATTTATCTCTTTGCTGTTTGTGGAAACTTGCTGTGCACTAATTGACTGCCACAATTCCCTACATTACAACAGTGACTACACTTCAATAAAAGGTATTTCAATGGCTGTGAAGCACTTTGGGACATCCTGAGATCGTGAAGTGTGCTATATAAATGCAAGTTTGTTCCTTCATTGATAGTCAAAATTTGCTTTCACTTTTCCTACTTCTTCTGTCCCCAGAGATAGGGTGGAGTGAGAAGGAAGCCCTTCGTGACATCCTTCATCAATCACTGTGGCCTCTCCGATAACATACACATGATAGATTGGGGGGAAAATTACTATGGCATTGAATTTTAGAAGGTTGACCATCTCTGTTACTGACAAATCTGTACTACTTATGTATTCATCCCTTAGATCTATTTTTTAATTCAGCCTGTAGGTCGAGAGCAATCTGTATGTCGGCATGTGATCTACAATGCCATCAATTTGGAGCATTGAGAAAGCTTCCTTCTGGAGGCTTTTTCTGGATATCATTCCCTCCATTGTTTTTCCTGAGCTGAGAAGGAACAATATGGAAACAGACCAAGTAAATAGAGCCACCTACTTGGGTAGTATTGAGTAAATGAAGGATAATAATTGTAAATGCAACAACATGAAAGAGTTTCTGTGCAACTGTAAAAACAAACCCTTGATAAGAAGTGAAGTGCTTAAGTGTTAAGACAAAAGCAAAATACGGCAGATGCTGGAAATCTGAAATAAAAACAGAAAATGCTACAAAGCACTCCGCAGATCAGGTAGCATCTGTGGAGAGAGAAACCGTTGACCTGAAACAACAACAGCAACTTGCATTTATATAGCGCCTTTAACGTAGTAAAACGTTCCAAGATGCTTCACAGGAGCATTATCAAACAAAATTTGACACTGAGCCACGTAAGGAGATATTAGGACAGGTGACCAAAAGCTTGGTCAAAGAGGTAGGTTTTAAGGAGCGTCTTAAAGGAGGAGAGAGAAGTAGAGAAGTGGAGAAGTTAAGGGAAAGAATTCCAGAGCTTAGGGTCTACACAGCTGAAGGCCTGGCTGCCAAAGGTGGAGTGAAGGAACTCAGGGATGTGCAAGAGGCAAGAAGAGGAGGAACGCAGAGCTCTCGGAGGGTTGTAGGGCTGGAAGAGGTTACAGAGATACTGACCTGTTGTATATTTACAGCATTTATTGTTTTTATTTCAGATCTCCAGCATTTGAAATGTTAAAATTATCTGCTTTCTTTCAGGAAAGCACCATTTTACTTTGTATGCTTTTATTTTTGTGAAGTGGGTTGTATTCAACTAGTGCTCAACGGACGAGTCAATCTCAACAGACCTGCAATAACGTTGTTGAGCCACTCGCTAAGCTAACAACCATGGACTTAAAAAGCAGATACCTACAATAACTGCCATGTAGTGCGCATGCATTTCGTGTTTGTTGCTTTGACTGGGTTAAGTAAAAGTACGTAAAGTCAACCTGGACGACCCTCTGTTAGCTCATGTCTACAATGTTGCTCTCATTGCTGTAGATCTTGATTTTGTGCGATAGTGTAAAACGGGCGATAGCAAGTCGGCAGCTCGTTTTACATCTCTCTCCATTTTTATTTTTGTTGACTTTAATGATTCGCTATCATCCATTTTGCACTGTCGCACAAAGTCAGAATCCGCCCCATTGTATCTGCCAATGGTGCTCTTCAACAACACCAGTAACAACTTGCATTTATATAGAGCCTTTAATGTAGTAAAATGTCCCAAGGCGCTTCTCAGGAGCGATTATCAAACAAAATTTGACACCGAGCCACATATTAGGACAGATGACAAAAAGCTTGGTCAAAGAGGTAGGTTTTAAGGAGCGTCTTAAAGGAGGAGAGGGAGGTAGAGAGGGGACTGGTTTAGGGAGGTAATTCCGGAGCTTAGGGCCTATGCAGCTGAAGGCACGGCCGCCAATGGTGGAGCGATTGAAATCAGGGATGCGCAAGAAGCAAGAATTGGAGTGTTGTAGGGCAGTAGGAGGTTACAAAGATAGGGAGGGACGAGGCCATGGAGGGATTTGAAAACATGGATGAGAATTTTAAAATCGAGGCGTTCCTGGACAGGGAGCCAACATAGGTCAGCGAGCTCATGGGTGATGGGACAACGGGCCTTGGTGCGAGTTAGGATATGGGAAGCAGAGTTTTGGATGAGCTGAAGTTTATGGAGGGTGGAAGGTGGGAAGCCAGCCAGGAGACCATTGGTATAGTCCAGTCTGGAGGTAACAAAGGCTTAGATGGGGGTTTCAGCAGCAGATGAGCTAAGGCAGAGGCGGAGACGGGCGATGTTACGGAGGTGGAAGTAGGCGGTCTTGGTGATGGCCCGGATATGTAGTCGGAAGCTCATCTCAAGGGGAAATAGGACGCCAAGGCTGCCAACGGTCTGGTTCAGCCTCAGACAGTGGCCAGGGAGAGGGATGGAGTCAGTGGCTAGGGAACGGAGTTTGCAGTGGGGACCAAAGACAATGGCTTCTGTCTTCCAAATATTTAGTTGGAGGAAAATTTTGCTCATCCACAGATAAGCAATGTGACAAATGAAAGGTGGTGGAGGGGTCGAGGGAGGTGGTTGTGAGGTAGGTAATAACTAGTAGGCCGCAGTAATGACAGGTATGTGATAGTGACCTCTGGAGCTAATTCTCACTCCGAATTATTGTCTGCCCTGGAGTAGAAAATGTGGGCGGGGGGGAAGATTGAGGGAAAGGGAAGAGCAAATTTCATCTGCTTTGCATGTCTCCAGAGCACAAGCAAATCATGAGGACTTGCAATAAGGGTGTCAGCTGTGGCCCAGTGGCAACACTCTCACCCTTGAGTCAGAAGGTTGCGGGATGAGATGTTAAACAGAGGTCCCATCTGCCCTCACAGGTGAATGTCAAAGATCCCATGGCACTATTTTTGAAGACGAACAGGGGAGTTCTCCCTGGTGTCCTGGCCAATATTTATCTCTCAACCAAAATCACTAAAACAGATTAGCTATTCATTGTCACATTGCTGGTTGTGGGATCTTGCTGTTTGCAAATTGGCTGTTGCGTTTCCTACGTTACAACAGTGACTACACTTCAAAAAGTACTTTGTTGTCTGTATAACACTTTGGGACGTCCTGAGGTCATGAAAAGCGTGATATAAATCCAAGTTCTTTCTTTTATAGAACATGCCTCAACAGAAGGAGATTGTTAGGAGTGTAAGGGCGGGGAGTGGAGGCGGGGATTTTCAACTAACGACCACCTGTTTCTCTCCTGAAAATGGGCGACTGATAAAGGAAAATGTGATGGGCACCTCGGATGCCGATTTGCGCGGCTGATTCACTTTTCAGGATGGCCTTTAAATACATTCAAGATGCTTTTTAAAAATGCAGATCAGGGTCCTGCACCAGATGAAGGACCCCGATTGTAATTTTATTGTACAAATGGGTGGAGCACGTGAATCCCATGCTGGTCCCAGTCGTACCGGACATCGAGCGACTTAATGGTCCTTAACAGTATTGCTGGAGGCTGCTCAGGTAAAGGTAAGTTTTTGAGTTTTTTAAAAAAAAGACTTGTGAGGCCAGGAGGAGGATCTGTCGTTCCCGTTCTCACCGCAGTGAGTTGTTATGATCTGGAATGCACTGCCTGAAAGGGCTGTGATGTGGAGATGCCGGTGATGGACTGGGGTTGACAATTGTAAACAATTTTACAACACCAAGTTATAGTCCAACGATTTTATTTGAAATTTACAAGCTTTCGGAGGCTTCCTCCTTCCTCAGGTAAATGTCAGGAACTCCTCGAAGCCTACGCATTTATAAATCACAGAACAATACATGGTGATTACAGATAGTCTTTGCAACTGCCCGTTGCCAAGGCAATCACCGTGTTCAGACAGAGAGGTGTTACCTACAGAGCCCCCGAATATACAGTCAACAAAAAAAAAACAAACAGAAAAAAGAAACAGAGAGAGAGAGGCAGAAACATCCAGAAGGCAGAGAAAGCCAGCAAATGACCCATTATATTAAAAACAGATAGCTTTTGTTCGCTGGTGGGGTTACGTGTAGCGTGACATGAACCCAAGATCCCGGTTGAGGCCGTCCTCATGGGTGCGGAACTTGGCTATCAATTTCTGCTCGACGATTTTGCGTTGTCGTGAAAGGGCTGTGGAAGCAGATTCAATCGGAACTTTCAAAAGGGAATTGGATAAATACTTGAAAAGGAAAAATTTGCAGGGCTATGGGGAAAGAGCAGGGGAGTGGGACTAATTGGATAGCTCTCTCAAAGAGCCGGCACAGGCACGCTGGGCGAATGGCCTCCTTCTGTGCTGTATGGTTCTACGATTCTATGATGAAGTAATGAAAAAGTGACAAAGCAAATGTCGCTGAGATAGCCCTCTCCTGTGCTCAGTTCAGAGGGTCACTTTGACACATCACAAATTAGCTTGGGATGAAAATTTGAAGGTTCTTCTTCTGTAGAAGGATAAAATGTAATCATGTCATGCTCATAGCAGGTTGAATGTCAACAGATTTAGCAAATTCCAAACTAGGGGTCATAAATATTAGATTGACACTAATAAATCCAATAAGGAATTCAGGACAAGCTTCTTTAACCAGCAAATGGTGAGAATGTGGAATTTGCTACCATATGGATTAGTTGAGGTGAATAGCATGGATGCATTTAAAGGGAAGCTAGATAAGTACACGAGGGAGAAAGGAATATAAGGATATGCTGTTAGAGTTAGATAAAGTAGGGTGGGAGGAGGCTCGTGTGAAACATATAGACCGACATAGACCAAGTTGGGCTGAATGTTCTGTTTCTGAGCTGTAAATTCCATGTAATTCTCTGTAATATGTAATCATTCATAAGGCAAAGTTATTTTTACAGTACCCTTTATGGCACTACTCTTGAGTTTTGCCTTCTCTTGCACAGAAGATATGTTGTATCACGTCAGCATAACTGGCAGCCGAGACGCCAGTAGTAACACATGCCCAAGGTACCCGCCGGGATGTTTGTGACTTGTGGAACACCTATCTGTTTGGACGGCCTGTGGTTTACTGCAGTGTCCTTGCCACTCCATTCATCTTTGAGTTGTTCCCCTCTGTACCACATGCTGGATATGACTGTTTGATGTCCTTTTACACACCTTCCTACTCTTTCCACTGGTCTAATGCCAACTCTGAACAGACTTTATCAGTTAAAAGTCAAGCCTTAGGAATTTTGGGACAAAGCCTTCAATTGTTCCTTAAGAAGCTCTTAACAAGCAAAAGCACTATTAATATAAAGTCAGTGCATTAACATGTGTTACTTTTTATTTACTCCCAGGAACAATCATTGGAGCACGGGTCAAAGTTAGTGACCGTTCCTTTAATACTAATGCACCAAATTGTGATAACTTAAAGCACATTTAGTGCATATGTTACCTATAACACACAAAACAATTTTTTTCCCCATGGGAGCGAGTTGCAGTGGGTATAGCTCAGCTTAAACTAATGAGTTGAAAAGTCTGCTTTGTCTGCTATCTACAAAGGTCCAATGTGAACTGAGTTTAGGTACTCTCTCGACCCAGTTTCTACCGGGTATAGGGTCACAGCCTAAAGCTGTCCCTGGATCAGCACTAATCTCACCCAGTAGGTCTGCAGGATGGCTGGTGTGGGAAATGTAAAATGTAATATTGGAGTAAGAAAAGGATACACTTCTGATGCTGGGACTGAGATGCATTGTTGCGGCAGAATGGAAAGAGATTTACTTTGCATTTAACCCTGCTTTTAACTGAGCTGGGAATCCTTTTCACTGACAGTGGATGCCTGAAATAGATAAAATTCCATTCCCCAACACCTCTTGAAAAGCACAAAATTCACATACAAGCAAAAGTCAACTATTCTTTCCCTGATTTTCTTCCAAAGCTGGTGATTCCACCCACTCTCCAATATCTCATTCAATTCTTATTGATTGAGCCTGGGCAGTGAACGTCAACTGATTAGTTGACCGTAGAAGAACAGAACAACTGATCTTGTCCCTGTCCTCACTTGATGTTCATACAGATTCATTCATAGCTTTGGTCACTGGACAGCAACCAGAAACAGGAACTTTGACTGATTTATGCAGCAGTGGGAATGCTGGACTGTAGCAAGCCCATCACTGCCATGGTTGAAGTCAAATGACTAAGCACACACCAAGGACTGAACCTGGGACCTTCTTACTCTATAAGTTACACTGTGTAGTGCATTAATCCACCAAGCTATCAGCAGAGCCTCCCAGAAGCTTTGGTCCCTGAAAACTTAGCAAGAAGAAGGGTAGATACCATATGCTGATACCACATTCATCAAATTTGCACTATGGAAATATTAACGCCTCTCAGTATATGTGAATCTGTTTCATAGGGGGATAGAAAGATAGAAAGAACTTGCATTACTATAGCGCCTTTCATGACCTCAGGACGTCCCAAAGTGCTTCACTGCCAATGAAGTACTTTTTGAAATGTAGGAAATGCGGCAGCCAATTTGCACACAAAGTCCCATAAACAACAATGAGATAACAATCAGATCATCTTTTTTTTAGTGATGTTGGTTGAGGGATAAATATTTGCCAGGACATGTATGTGGGAAACTGCTTCATGAGGGGATATAATTGATTTGGTCGCTGTAAGCAAGGACATTGTAAATATATTTGTAAAGATTTCACCTGATCAATATTTCTAGCAACATCAAGACACCAGTTTTTTTTAGAGTTCTGACTTCATTAAAACTAACAGCTAGAGAAACTTTCTTGAAAGCATTTACAATGTTACTATACATTGTGACCTGTACAGTTCACCCCTTCCCTCTACTATCATATATTAATAGAAGTGTGAGTAAGAGACTTGAGCGTCATAGCATTGCAATATCAACAGCCTGTTAAATCCAGCCACAGAGGATCCAAATTTCAGAAGCTCCGAAGCGGAATCCAAACCTCAAGTCTGAATTTTTTGAATTTATACCCTGATCGCCTGAACTAACTAGAGCTTGTAGAATGTGTTCTTTTAGAATGTGTGTCTGTTAGGCGCTAACTTCACCAATTTCCTTCTTGTCCCACTCATCCCACCCACCACGGATCCTCTGGGCTCCGTTGACAGATCAACAATCATCTTCCCCTCTCCCCGTTTCCCTCCAGAATGTCCAATCACTTGCAGGCAAGGCCCTTAACATAGAAACATAGAAATATAGAAAATAGGAGCAAGTGTAGGCCATTCGACCCTTTGGGCCTGCTCTGCCCTTCAAAATGATCATGTGTTCATGGCTGATCGTCTAACTCAGTACCCTGTTCCTGCTTTTTCCCCATGTCCCTTGATCCCTTTAGCATTAAGAAATATATATATCTCCTTCTTCAATACATCTAATGACTTGGCCTCCCCTGCCTTCTGTGGTAGAGAATTCCACAGGTTCACTACCCTCTGAGTGAAGAAATTTCTCCTCATCTCGGTTCTAAATGGCATACCCCGTATCCTGAGACTGTGAGCCCTGGTTCTGGACTCCCCAGCCATCGGGAACATCCTCCCTGCATCTAGTCTGTCTAGTCCTGTTAGAATTTTATATGCTTCGATGAGATCACCTCTCATTCTTCTAAACTGTAGTGAATTCCATTTCCACATTCACCTGAGGAAGGAGGAAGCCTCCGAAAGCTTGTGGAATTTAAAATAAATTTGTTGGACTATAACTTGGTGTTGTGAAATTGTTTACAACTAGTGAATATAGGCCTAGTCGACCCAATCTCTCCTCATACGTCAGTCCTGCCATCCCAGGAATCAGTCTGGTAAACCTTCGTTGCACTCCCTCCATGGCAAGGACATCCTTCCTCAGATAAGGAGATCAAAACTGCACACAATACTCCAGATGTGGTCTCATCAAGGCCCTGTACAACTGCAGTAAGACATCCCTGCTCCTGTACTCAAATCCTCTTGCAATGAAGGCCAACATATCATTCGCCTTCCTAACTGCTTGCTGCACCTGAATGTTCGCTTTTAGCGACTGGTGTACAAGGACATCCAGGTCTCGTTCCACCTCCCCCTTTCCCAATCTATCACCATTCAGATAATAATCTGCCTTTCTGTTTTTACAACCAAAGTGGATAACCTCACATTTATCCACATTATACTGCATCTGCCATGTTCTTGGCCACTCACCCAACTTGTCTAAATCACATTGGATCCTCTTTGCATCCTCCTCACAGCTCACATTGCACCTCAGCTTTGTGTCGTCCGCAAACTTGGAAATGTTATATTTAGTTCCCTCATCCAAATCATTGATATATATTGTGAATAGCTGGGGCCCAAGCACTGATCCCTGCAGCACCCCACTAGTCACTGCCTGCCACTCGGAAAAAGACCTGTTTATTCCTACTCTCTGTTTCCTGTCTGTCAACCAATTCTCAATCCATGCCAGTATATTCCCCCCAATCCCACATGCTTTAATTTTGCACACTAACCTCTTGTGTGGGACCTTATCAAAAGCATGCTGAAAATCCAAATACAACACATCCACTGGTTCTCCCCTATCTATTCTACTAGTTACATCCTCAAAAAACTCCAGTAGATTTGTTAAGCATGATTTCCCTTTCATAAACCCATGCTGACTTTGTCCAATCCCGTTAATGCCCTCCAAGTGTTCTGTTATCACATCTTTTATAATAGACTCTAGCATTTTCCCCAGTACTGATGTAAGGCTAACTGGCCTGTAATTCCCTGTTTTTTCTCTCCCTCCTTTTTTAAATAGTGGGGTTACATTTGCCACCCTTCAATCTGTAGGAACTGTTCCAGAGTCTATAGAATTTTGGAAGATGATCACCAATGCATCCACTATTTCCAGGGCCACTTCCTTTAGTACTCTGGGATGTAGATTATCAGGCCCTGGGGATTTGTCAGCCTTTAGCCCCATTAATTTCCCTCGCACTATTTTTTTTTACTAATTCTGGTTTCCTTCAGTTCCTCCCTCTCACTAGACCCTTGGTTCCCTAACATTTCTGGGAGGTTATTTGTGTCCTCCTTTGTGAAGACAGAACCAAAGTATGTGTTTAATTGTTCTGCCATTTCCTTGTTCCCCATTATAATTTCCCCCATTTCTGACTGTAAAGGATCTTCATTTGTCTTCGCTAATCTTTTTCTCTTGACATATTTATAGAAGCTTTTACAGTCAGTTTTTATGTTCCCTGCTAGTTTACTCTCATATTCTATTTTTCCCCTCTTAATCAATCTCTTTGTCCTCCTTTGCTGAATTCTGAACTGCTCACAATCCTCAGGCTTGCCGCTTTCTCTGGCAATTTTATATGCCTCCTCTTTGGATCTAATACTATCCCTAATTTCTTTTGTAAGCCACGGTTGAGCCACTTTTCCCGTTTTATTTTTGCGCCAGACAGGAATGAATAATTGTTGTAATTCCTGCACACGTTATTTAAATATTAGCAATTTCCTATCCACCGTCATCCCTTTTAGTAAAGTTCCCCAGTCTATCGTAGCCAACTCGTACCTCATACTTTCGTAATTTCCTTTATTTAGATTCAGGACCCTAGTTTCGGATTCAACTACTTCACTCTCCATCTTAATGAGGAATTCTATCATGTTATGGTCGCTCTTCCCTAAGGGACCCCGCACAACAAGATTGTTAATTAATCCTTTCTCATTGCACAATACCCAGTCTAGGATCGCCTGTTCTCTAGTTGGTTCCTCAACGTATTGATCTAGAAAACCATCACGTACACACTCCAGGAATTCCTCCCTCGCAGTATTATTGCTAATTTGGTTTGACCAATCTATATGTAGATTAAAGTCACCCATGATTATAGTTGGACCCTTCTTGCATGCCTCTAATTTCCTGTTTAATGCCCTCCCCTACATCTCCACTATGGTTTGGGGGCTTATAGAAAACCCCCACCAACGTTTTCTGCCCCTTGGTGTTTCTTAGCTCCACCCATACAGATTCCACATTGTGATTTTCCGAGGCAATATCCTTCCTCACTATTGCATTGATTTCCTCCTTTACTAACAACACGACCCCACTTCCTTTCCTTTTTTGCCTGTCCTTCCTAAGTATTGAATACCCCTGGATGTTCAGTTCCCATCCTTGGTCACCCTGCAGCCATGTCTCCGTAATCGCAACTATATCATAACCGTTAATATCTATCTGCGCTGTTAATTCATCTACTTTATTGCGAATGCTCCGCGCATGAGACACAATGGGCCCGATATTACCAGGGCGGCGGGTTCGCGGCGGGGGGGCAATTGGGCGCGTGGGTAATGCGCCCAGTGAAATCATTCTGCCCCGAACGCAATCGCAGGCTGATTGGAGCCACTTACCTCTTGTTCCAGTTCCCCGCTGCTAAGCTGCACGTCGGGCGGGCTGTGAATGCGCAGTAAGGTCTGTCAGCTATTTAAAGGGGCAGTCCTCCACTGACTGATGCTGCAAGAAATAGGAAAAATTACAGCATGGAGCAGCCCAGGGGGAAGGCTGCT
Source organism: Heptranchias perlo (assembly GCF_035084215.1). Lineage (NCBI taxonomy): Eukaryota > Metazoa > Chordata > Chondrichthyes > Hexanchiformes > Hexanchidae > Heptranchias > Heptranchias perlo. Next base: position 14,040,377 of record NC_090328.1, read on the forward strand.
CCCAAGTTTAATGATGCCTCACTCCAGCTCTTATTGGATGGGGTGAGGAGGAGAGGGAGGACAGAGATCTTCCCCCTGGCGGGCGGGAGAAAGCGGCCTGCCTCTGCCACCAAGAAGGCCTTGCTCGAGGTGGCAGAGGAGGTCACCTGCACCACCAACATATCGCGCAGCTGCATACAGTGCAGGAGGCGCTGCAATGACCTATGTAGGTCAGCCAAAGTGAGTACACTTACTCATTCCCCTACACTCCGTCTGCCACATCACCGTCCCCACCCCACATCTCCTTCTGCACAGCCAACATCACCCTCACACCCACTCAAACCTCATCCTCATCTTACCTGCACTTACTCACCTCACCAGTACTCATCCCGCCACTACCACTCAACCCAATCCTCATACAATCTCATGGCTCTATCTCATACTCACCCTCTCATGCATCTCTTTCACGGTCAGCCTCACTGAACCCGCCACTACCTGTGCTGCAGCCACAGGGCATGCATCACACATGTGCAGTCGGCAGCTTAAGGCAAACGTGTTGTGACCATGAAGGGGATGCACAAGGGTGTTTGAGGGTTTGTCATGGTTTTTACTTATATTTAATTTCTGACCAACTCACATTACATATTATATTGGCACCACTACTGCCACATCTTTGCGAATCTTGTCTGGTTTGTGCAATAATGCCCTTTCCTGAGGATCACAATGAAGACCCACAACTGATGCCACCCATTGTGTCACTGCAGAGTGGGTGTCAGTGTTTTTGCAGGGCTCTTTTATGCAGACGACTGAGAGACGTCGGTGATGTCCCCGGTGGCACCCTGGAAGGATGCGGAGGAGAAGTTGTTGAGGGCAGTGGTGACTTTGACAGCGACAGGTAAGAAGATGGTGCTCGGGCCAGCCGGGAGCAGCTCGGCATGAAGGAGGCTGCAGATGTCCACGACTACATGTCGAGTGACTCTGAGCCTCCATTTGCACTGCTGCTCAGAGAGGTCCAGGAAGCTGAGCCTCAGTCTTTGGACCCTGTGGCGAGGGTAGTGCCCTCTGCGACGCATCTCTCTCTGCGGTTGCTCTCCCTCCTGCTGTACAGGTGGATGTGTCACAGCACTGTGTTGTGGAGCTCCACGTGTCAGAGGTGGACGGCGTGGCCGGCGAGGCTGGTGATGCTGTTCACCCTTCGAGGAGATCATGACTGCAGCTACGGCGGCCCCCATCCGGAAGATGTACATCTGAGGGGGTCCGCAAGGTAGGTACATGTCTCTGGACCCCGGGGTAAGTTTGCAAGTTGGTAAATTTTATTGTTAGGAGGAGGGTGGTGGAGGCCAAACTTTGTCCCAAGTGACAGAGTGGCCTCCTGCAATGAGTGAGGGTCTCCCCCCCCGCACCTGTCAAATGGACCTTTGCAGCTGCCACAGGCTGATGGCTGCAACACGTCCATTTGAACTGGGAGTGTTTCCCCCAGTACGGGAAACAGTCCCAGTTGTTTGTAAAATCCTAACCCTCCTAAGATATCTCGTCAATCAGGTCTGTAAACGACCTGAAATACCAAAATAAATACCTTAAGTGGCAACCCGCTGGCTTTAATTGCCGGTGGGAGTCCCACATGCGGGGGCTGCGCGCGCATGTCAGCGCGTCTGTGGGGAACCCGGAAGTGGGCGGGTTGGAGCCGGGCTCCCGACCCGCCCCGGGAATCGTCGATTTTCATGGCCCCCCCGGCCAGGAATGCACCCGATCGCGGGTACTAAAATAGAGCCCAATGCCTTTAGATTTGTCTTTTTAAGATTGCTAGTCATCTTAGTTTTATTTTGCAATATGGCCCGATTTGTTTTTCGCCCTTGTTTTCTCTGCCTTCCACTATGCTTCTTCCCTTTCTGTCTTTTGTTTCTATCCTTGTTTCCCCCCTCCTCTGTCTCCCTGCTCAGGTTCCCAAACCCCTGCCATTCTAGTTTAAACCTTCCCCAAAAGCAGCAGCAAACACCCCCGCGAGGACATTGGTCCCGGTCCTGCTCGGGTGTAACCCGTCCCGCTTGTACAGGTCCCACCTTCCCCAGAACCGGTCCCAATGTCCCAGGAATCTAAATCCCTCCCTCCTACACCATCCCTGTAGCCACGCATTCATCTGGTCTATTCTCCTGTTCCTATACTCACTAGCACGTGGCACTGGTAGTAATTCTGAGATCACTACCTTTGAGGTCCTGCTTTTTAATTTATCTCCTAACTCCTTAAATTCACCTTGCAGGACCTCATCCCTTTTTTTTACTTATGTCGTTGGTACCGATATGGACCATGACCACTGGCTGTTCACCCTCCCCCTCCAGAATGCCCTGCAGCCGCTCCGTGACATCCTTGACCCGAGCACCAGGGAGGCAACATACCATCCTGGAGTCACGTTTGCGGCCGCAGAAACGCCTATCTGTTCCCCTTACAATTGACTCTCCTATCACTATAGCCCTGCAACTCTTCTTCCTCCCCTCCTGAGCAGCAGAGCCACCCGTGGTGCCCCGAACCTGGCTCTTGCTGCTTTCCCCTAATAAGCCATCTCCCCCAACAGTATCCAAAGCGGTTTATCTGTTTGAGAGGGAGATGGCCACAGGAAACTCCTGCCTAGTCCTTTTACTCTGCCTGGCGGTCACCCATTTCCTTTCTGCCTGCGTCATCGTTACCTGCGGTGTGACCACCTCACTGAACGTGCTATCCACGATCGTCTCAGCATCGCGGATGCTCCACAGTGAATCCACCCGCAGCTCCAGCGCCGAAATGCGGTTAGCCAGTAGCCGCAGCTGGATACATTTCCTGCACACATGGTCGCCAGGGACACCGGTAGTGTCCATGACTTCCCACATAGTGCAGGAGGAGCATATCATGGGTGTGAGCTCTGCTGCCATGACTTGCCTTAGATTTACACGGCATTCGCCTCTCAGACTCTCTTCTCACTCTCTAGGCTCTCCTTTTACACTGCGCTCACCTCTCGGACTCTCCTCCCGCTCTTGACTCTCCTTTTACACTGCGCTCACCTCTCGGACTCTCCTCCCGCTCTTGACTCTCCTTTTACACTGCGCTCACCTCTCGGACTCTCCTCCCGCTCTCGGACTCTCCTTTTACACCGCGCTCACCTCTCGGACTCTCCTCCCGCTCTCGGACTCTCCTTTTACACTGCGCTCACCTCTCGGACTCTCCTCCCGCTCTCGGACTCTCCTTTTACACTGCGCTCACCTCTCGGACTCTCCTCCAACTCTCGGACTCTCCTTTTACACTGCGCTCACCTCTCGGACTCTCCTCCCGCTCTTGACTCTCCTTTTACACCGCGCTCACCTCTCGGACTCTCCTCCCGCTCTTGACTCTCCTTTTACACTGCGCTCACCTCTCGGACTCTCCTCCAACTCTCGGACTCTCCTTTTACACCGCGCTCACCTCTCGGACTCTCCTCCCGCTCTCGGACTCTCCTTTTACACTGCGCTCACCTCTCGGACTCTCCTCCTGCTCTCGGACTCTCCTTTTACACTGCGCTCACCTCTCGGACTCTCCTCCCGCTCTCGGACTCTCCTTTTACACTGCGCTCACCTCTCGGACTCTCCTCCCGCTCTCGGACTCTCCTTTTACACTGCGCTCACCTCTCGGACTCTCCTCCCGCTCTCGGACTCTCCTTTTACACTGCGCTCACCTCTCGGACTCTCCTCCCGCTCTCGGACTCTCCTTTTACACTGCGCTCACCTCTCGGACTCTCCTCCTGCTGTCGGACTCTCCTTTTACACTGCGCTCACCTCTCGGACTCTCCTCCAACTCTCGGACTCTCCTTTTACACTGCGCTCACCTCTCGGACTCTCCTCCCGCTCTCGGACTCTCCTTTTACACCGCGCTCACCTCTCGGACTCTCCTCCCGCTCTCGGACTCTCCTTTTACACTGCGCTCACCTCTCGGACTCTCCTCCCGCTCTTGACTCTCCTTTTACACTGCGCTCACCTCTCGGACTCTCCTCCTGCTCTCGGACTCTCCTTTTACACTGCGCTCACCTCTCGGACTCTCCTCCAACTCTCGGACTCTCCTTTTACACTGCGCTCACCTCTCGGACTCTCCTCCCGCTCTTGACTCTCCTTTTACACCGCGCTCACCTCTCGGACTCTCCTCCCGCTCTTGACTCTCCTTTTACATTGCGCTCACCTCTCGGACTCTCCTCCAACTCTCGGACTCTCCTTTTACACTGCGCTCACCTCTCGGACTCTCCTCCCGCTCTTGACTCTCCTTTTACACTGCGCTCACCTCTCGGACTCTCCTCCCGCTCTCGGACTCTTCTTTTACACTGCGCTCACCTCTCGGACTCTCCTCCAACTCTCGGACTCTCCTTTTACACTGCGCTCACCTCTCGGACTCTCCTCCCGCTCTTGACTCTCCTTTTACACTGCGCTCACCTCTCAGACTCTCCTCCAACTCTCGGACTCTTCTTTTACATCGCGCTCACCTCTCGGACTCTCCTCTCGCTCTCAGACTCTCCTTTTACACCGCGCTCGGACTCTTCTCTTGGACACCTTGCCATCTGTGACCTTATTATGGTTGACTGTATTGACATCCTGGCTTTGACCGAAAGTTAGCTGACAGTGGTGACATGCTGCCCTTTACCGAAGCCTCGCCGCCTAGCTATACTTTCCACCACCTGCTCCGCCCAAACTGCCCTGGTCAGGGTGTGGCCCCCATCATCAAGTCACACCTTGGTCTCTGCCCTAGTCCTCTGGCACTTTCTCCTCCTTCGAGCACCTCCCACTGTTCCTCCCCTCTCGCCTGTTTAAATTACTCATTATCTCCCGTTTCCCCAAGCCCCATCCTGAGTTTACCCTGGAGATATCCTCCCTTCTTTTCTTCCTTCAGCCTCTTCCTACGTGACTCCTCCTCCTAGGTAATTTCAATCTCCACCTCAGCTCCTATTGCCCTCTCTCCTCTTAGTTCCTTACTCTCCAGTCCTCTCTAAACCTTTCCTTCTATATAAACCCTCCTATCCATGTTCATGGTCTTCCCCTTTACCTCACCATTTCCCGTGAACTCTCTCCTCCTGTAGTTTTATTGACAAGGCCATCTCTGACTACTTCCTTGTATCCCTCGCCACCCCCATTCCCTTATCCTCCTTCAATCCCACTTCCTTCTGCATCCACCCCAGGGAAAAAACTCTACCCCAAATCGCTTACATTTGGCCTTCCATTCACCAGCATACCTTTGTAGCTGTTGATTTGTTCAACCATTCCCTCACCTCCATCGTTGATGCCCTCAAGCCCAGCAAAACCTTCACTGTCTCCCATCCTGGTCTTTCTCCCTGGTGGCCCCCATCTGTGCTCCCTTAAGTCCAAAGAATGCAAGCTTGAGCGTATCTGGTGGACAACTGGCTAAGCCATCCGTTGCCAGATCTGACTTGCCCACGTCATGCTTTGTCGGGCCGCGCTCTCCTCTGTTAAAATGTCCTGGATGGTGAAGATAAACACAGGCTCCTTTTCTTTACCATCAATCACCTCCATAAACCCCTCTCCCCTGCCCCTTTCCACCCTCATCTCATTTTTTTTTTACCAAGATAGGCATCACCTGTTCAACTGCCTTCTGCTGCTTCCCCCTTCCTCTTGCCAACCAAAGCCAAACCTGCCATTCCACACTTGCCCTCAATAGACCTCTCTGTCTAGATTCTCCCCTATCTCCCCATCATCCCCACCTTCTCCAAGCCCATCTTATCCATGAGACCAACCTCCTGCTTTCTTGGCCCCATTCTCACGAAACTCCAACTTCCCTTCCTGGCCCCCACATTTGTCAATATTGTAAATGATTTCCTCTCCATAGGGCACTGTCACCACCCCCCCACCCTTTCAAAACAGCTATTATCATCCCCTCAAAAACCCACCCAGTATTTATAGGGGTTAAATACTGCTCCATCTCAAACGTCCCTGTTGTGATTCCGCTCTGACCTAAAAGAATCGCAGTTACAGCATCTCCAGCAATGGCTGTTATGTCCGTCAGAGTGCCATCACCTCAGGAATCCCCCAACAATCTATCCTTGGCCCTCTCCACTTTCTCATCTATACGCTGTCCCTTGGTGACATCATTCAAAGCACTGGGTGCGGCTTCCACATGTACAGCGATGACACCCAGCTGTACATTTCCGCCACCTCTCGCGATCCCTCCATTGCCATTGTATAATCCAGCCAATTACTGCCCCTTCAGTCTACTCTCAATCATTAGCAAAGTTATGAAAGGTGTCGTCGACAGTGCTATCAAGCGGCACTTACTCACCAATAACCTGCTCACCGATGCTCAGTTTGGGTTCAGCCAGGACCACTCGGCTCCAGACCTCATTACAGCCTTGGTCCAAACATGGACAAAAGAGCTGAATTCCAGAGGTGAGGTGAGAGTGACTGCCCTTGACATCAAGGCAGCATTTGACCGAGTGTGACACCAAGGAGCTCGAGTAAAATTTAATTCAATGGGAATCAGATGGAAATCTCTCCAGTGGCTGGAGTCATACCTAGCACAAAGAAAGATGTTAGTGGTTGTTGGAGGCCAATCATCTTAGCCCCAGGTCATTGCTGCAGGAGTTCATCAGGGCAGTGTCCTAGGCCCAAACATCTTCAGCTGCTTCATCAATGACCTTCCCTCCATCATAAGGTCAGAAATGGGGATGTTCGCTGATGATTGCACAGTGTTCAGTTCCATTCACAACTCCTCAAATAATGAAGCAGTACTTGCCCACATGCAGCAAGACCTGGACAACATCCAGGCTTGGGCTGATAAGTGGCAAGTTACATTCGCACCAGACAAGTGCCAGGCAATGACCATCTCCAACAAGAGAGAGTCTAACCACCTCCCCATGTCATTCAGCGGCATTTCCATCGCCGAATCCCCCACCATTAACATCCTAGGGGTCATGATTGACCAGAAACTGAACTGGACCAGCCATATAAATACTGTGGCTACAAGAACAGGTCAGAGGCTGGGTATTCTGCGGCGAGTGACTCACCTCCTGACTCCCCAAAGCCTTTCCACCATCTACAAGGCACAAGTCAGGAGTGTGATGGAATACTCTCCACTTGCCTGGATAAGTGCAGCTCCAACAACACTCAAGAAGCTCGACACCATCCAGGACAAAGCAGCCCGCTTGATTGGCACCCTATCCACCACCCTAAACATTCACTCCCTTCACCACTGGCGTACAGTGGCTGCAGTGTGTACTATCCACAGGATGCACTGCAGCAACTCACCAAGGCTTCTTCGACAGCACCTCCCAAACCCGCGACCTCTACCACCTAGAAGAACAAGAGCAGCAGGCACATGGGAACAACACCACCTGCACGTTCCCCTCCAAGTCACACACCATCCTGACTTGGAAATATATCGTCGTTCCTTCATCGCCGCTGGGTCAAAATCCTGGAACTCCCTTCCTAACAACACTGTGGGAGAACCTTCACCACACGGACTGCAGCGGTTCAAGAAGGCGGCTCACCACCACCTTCTCAAGGGCAATTAGGGATGGGCAATAAATGCCGGCCTCGCCAGTGATGCCCACATCCTATGAACGAATAAAAAAAAAGACAACTTGTCCAACATCTAGTTCTGGTTGAATAGTAACTTCCTTCATCTAAAACTGGGAAGACTGAAACCACCGCCTTTGGCCCCTGCCACAAACTCAGTAACCTCGTCATTGTCCTCCTCCCTGGCCACTGTCCCAGGCTGAACCAAACTGTTTATAACCTTGGTATCATGTTGGATGAAAAGTTTAATGACCTCACCAGGGTGGCCACAGTAAGTGTAAACCTTTACACAAGTGTAAAACTGTTTGTTCTGTGGCTGCACCCTATTGTTCCTGTCACAGGAACATTGGAATTGCTCGACGAGAAAAGACCGAGGTCCATCTAGTTCGCCTTCTATCACCCTGGTAGTCGCATGATACAATGATAATGGATTTGGCAGAAAGACGCCAACATTGAAATGGTATCTGTATGCAAATGATCATCTTGTTAACTGAGTAACGGGTTTGCACAGGATTACTTGAATCAGAGTTAGGAATATAATTTGTTTTTGAAGAATAAGGTTAAGGGATTACTCACTGTGAAATGGGGTAAAATGATGACAGATTTTAAATTAAAAACAGATCAAATACAATGAAAAACCACTGAAGGAATGCTGAGATAGGAGGAACTTGCCTTTCTGCAGCATCTTTCATGTCTTCAGGATGTCCCAAAGCACTTAACTAAATTAATTGTGAAGTGCAGTCACTGTTGTTTTTTGGATACACACAGCAGCCAGTTTATGCACAGCAAAGCGCCATAGGAACATAGGAACAGCGGCAGGCCATTCAGCCCTTCAAGCCTGTTCCACCATTCATTTAGATCATGGATGATCTGCATCTTAACTCCATCTATTCGTCTTGGTTCCGGAACCCTTAATACTCTGGCCGAACAAAAAGTAAGAGACAAGCAACCAGGTAATCTGTTTTTATCATGATGTCGACTGAGGGATGAATGTAGCCTCGGACACTGGGAGGATTCCCCCTCTTTTCATATGGTGCGTTTCTTTTATAGGGTCTTGGTTACACAATTCCATCTGAACGACCGCACCTCCAGCAATGTAGTACTGCACTGGAGTGTCGGTCTGCATTATGCGCCCAGGTCCATAGCAGGGGCTTGAGGCCACAACATTCTGACTAAGAGGTAAGAATGCCACCGCTGAGCCATGTAGTGATTGACTGAATTTAAGTTGAGTTTTAGTTGCTGGTGATGTAGTTGTAAGCAAACAGTAGAAGTAGATTTTTTAAAAACTCTGTTTCAATGGGGTGAGGATTGGAGCTAAATAGTTTTCTCTCCCCCTTCTTCTTCCTCTCCACCCCCCTCCCCCAAACATTATTGCCTATATAAAATCCCTGGAACCAAATTATTTGCATCCTTTGGAAGAGCGGTGCCCTTTAAACCGATGCAAGACTGAAATTCCAATTGCTAAGTGAAACGAATTAGGACTCTCGGGCACTGGAGGGCTACTTGCTCCGGCAACCCTCGCAAGGGCAGATCATAATTACGTTTTCTCTGCACTGAGTGTTTGAATTGGTTCCATTTTAAAGTTGTCTTCAGTTTCTGAATGAACCTTTCATCCTCCCAGCAATTCATCCTCTTGCTTTGACAATTATTCCAAACGAAGCTTCGTGGCAGGGTGAGTCAGCTGTCGTGTGCAAGGGGAAAAAAAAAGAGGACACAAACAAATCTTGACTTGTAACGGCTGCTATTATTTGCCAAGAACCCCTAAGGGAATGACTGAAGACAGCTAGCAGGCAATGGAGCATTACTGTGTCCCACTATCTGAGAAATCAGATTACGGGAACAAGATTCATGAGCCAAGGGGCATCGACCATACGCCTGACTTTTTCTAATCAGTGCTCTCCATCTCACTTATACTGTTGTAGGCTGTGAGCACAGCGGTCCGTGACAAATTAGATATTACCGCATCTAATTGTGTGTTTTTAAACATGAGTGAATTGAATTGTTTCGCTCCAGCCATGTTATTACGTCGACAAGGACCCCGTTTAATCTGTGTGCAGTATCGTTGAACAGTAGTTGAATTACACAGTCAGTAAAATGTCATCTGGAGGTCAAAAAAAAAGATAGTGGCGGGGGTTGGGTGAAACATAGACAATAAAGGGATAAATTTCAGCAAAAGTTTACATTGTGAGAACTCAGGCACTGCACCAGGTTACAGAATGTAACTAAGGCCTTTAAATCTTACATAGTTTAATAAGGGCACGTTGTCACATTCGCTAATCGTTGGCAGCCATGATGATTTTCTTACATTCTAATGATGGGATGGGGTGGGGGGGAGGTAGTAAGGGAGGGGCCGTGAGAATTGGTTTGGTTGCTGCATCCCAAATACGCTCATGAATATTTCCTGCCTGCAGTATTTTCACTAGAGACACTGACCAGAGGAAATCTTCATTTATGGTGTTGCTGCACATATCAGCCAGGCAATTCTTCCCCACAGGAAGCAGATTCCTAGTGGTTTGCAGTACACTGTTCAGTTTTGATCACCAAGATACAAGGGAGGACATTCAAACCTTCAAAAAGGACTCCAGAGACTTGAGCAATATAATCCAGGCTGACACTTCAGTGCAGCCACTGAGGCAATGCTGTACTGTCAGAGGTGCCGTCTGTCAAATGAGACATTAAACCGAGGCCCGGTCTGCCCTCTCAGGCGGATGTAAAAGATCCTATGACGCTATTCGAAGAAGAGCAGGGGAGTTCTCCTGGTTCACTGGCCAATATTTATCCCTCAGCCAACACCACTAAAACATATCATTTGGTCATTTATCTCATTGCTGTTTGTGGGACCTTGCTGTGCGCAAGATGGCTGCCATGTTTCCCTACACTACGACAAAGTCTACACTTCAAAAGTATTTCATTGGCTGTGAAGTGCTTTGGGACGTCCTGAGGTTGAGAAAGGCGCTATATAAATCCAAGTTCTTTCTTTCTTTTCTTTATTTCCGAACAGGCAGGCATGGGGGAAGCCTTTGCCTCATTTAAATTACATTTAAATGATATGGAAATGATCCACAATGGCTTGCACATCAACTACCAGAGCAAATACTGGCCGCCTCGGCATTAGCAGATCTTTAAATGAGCGGCCAGCCGCTTTCACTTGTCTTTCGGGATAATGGGAAGGTCTGTCTCACAAATGATTCGGTGCGGCAGGGCTGCACTGCGTGGGTGGAAGCATCTCTATGGCTGACAAAAACAGCAGCCGTTAAATCCTGTTTGGCCATGACGCTGCTGCGGGTCTTGCAATTGCTGCAGCAGCGCACAACATCCCAACCTACCCCACCCCCCTACCTTCTCAGCGAGGACCGAATCCGAGGTGGGAATCACATGCTGGTGCCTGCCCAGACCATTTAAATTAGCTGAGATGAAGCCCAGGTTTAGCAAAGTTCAAGTCAGGCACATGGCAAACGTGCACTGCCCAACTTGCATTTGGGCAATCGGAGAAAGGTCATATCGGCCCCATTGTCAGGTTAGGAATACTTGAGCAGGAATACAGGACCCTAGTTGTGTATTGACGTCCCGAATCGCTAATGATTTCTGACAATTTCTTTTCACCCGAATATAATTGCTGCATTTATACAGTACTCTATCATGTCAAAGCACTTCAAAGTGCTGAATACAGTGAGTGACTTTCAGAGTGCCATGACTGTTGTATTAGAAGGCAGTAGTCGTATTAGGGGAAGGGAGCAGCAGCATTGGGGAAAGAAACTGGTAGCTTCAAGATGAGAGGTGGCACTAGCACAGGAAGGAGAGGAGCAGGCATGTTTGCGAGGGTACCGGGTTTTATCCTTGGGGAAAGAAGTGGCGAATCTAGATATGATGGAGCGCACTGGGGGATGTTACTGTCTGATGCAGTTCAAAGTTTTATTTCCAGCTGCACAGTTCATTGAACATTGAACCGTAACTAAAATTGAAAAGTAAATGGAAAAATAAAGTTTAAGAACCTATCACCAGTCTGGCAAGGTCTTTTTTACTGACTGTCTAGAGTAATGGTTCCCCTCCTCCACCCCTGACCAAAACAAGCCATGTCAGTAACAGAAATATGTTTGGAATATAAACAGATCAAAGCTGGCAAGCCAGCAAAACACAGGAAATACAAGGCTGGATGAGTTCAGAGCCGAAGATAAAGGAATACCGATAAGCACAGGTCTGTATTTTCCAGCAGTCTCCCCGACTTTGTCAAAGGGGGCCATCTAGCAGAAAGAAAGGATATGCATAGGGAAGTACAGACCTGGGAGCTTCTGATCTGTGTGCTCCCAGTGGAATTTGCCTGCTTTATCATGAATGTCCTCCCACGGCCCCTATCGCTATCAGTACAAACCAAACGTCCCTACTGCCAATCTGTCAATTCATTTAACCCTAACCTGCAGCTTCTAGCACTAGCAGCTCGCACCAGTGCTAACCTTTATAGGTCAGTCATACTCTTCTCTGATGGACTGATAGTCCTTTACACCACACCTTCCTGATGGACATATCATGGTTGATGCTACTGACATTTCAAAATATTCTCCAATAGATTCATCTGGAGCTTGACTCCTCTGCCCCCACACCCCACTACTTATCTTCCTCTTATAGGATTACAGCAGTAACTTTATGATGTACATAGGCCCGTCTCCCTAAAGCAAGTAATTTGTCTCAGAATCCATGGGGAATAGGCCAGTGTGTCCATCCTTTCCTTGTTAGGGAATGCCAAGGTAGGGGAGGGGAGAAGGGAAAGGGAGTCTATTAACATTGTCTTAAAAATATTGCTTTTATCAGTACGGTACAGCTTAGAATCATAGAATCATAGAAGTTTACAACATGGAAACAGGCCCTTCGGCCCAACATGTCCATGTCGCCCAGTTTATACCACTAAGCTAGTCCCAATTGCCTGCACTTGGCCCATATCCCTCTATACCCATCTTACCCATGTAACTGTCCAAATGTTTTTTAAAAGACAAAATTGTACCCGCCTCTACTACTGCCTCTGGCAGCTCGTTCCAGACACTCATCACCCTTTGAGTGAAAAAATTGCCCCTCTGGACCCTTTTGTATCTCTCCCCTCTCACCTTAAATCTATGCCCCCTCGTTATAGACTCCCCTACCTTTGGGAAAAGGCTTGTTGAACATGTTAAAAAGAGGGAATCTTTCCAAATCACAGTAAGAACCAGAACAAAAGCTTTGATTCGAATTATATTTTAATTTAGTTGGATCACAAGCTAAATGCGAATGAGGAAGGCCATTCAATTCATCTTAGCTCAGCTATCCAGAGATACCCTATAGCCCCTCATCAGAGTATCCATCTATTTTTCTAAATGATTTCAGCCCTCCATTAAACTACGTGAAGCCCATTCTGTATGTTTGAGTAAAGAAGAATTTCTTGACACCAGTCCTAAATTTGCCTTTTATTAGATTGTCCCAAGTCCCCTTGTGATCGCTACTTCAAACTGCACCATGATAGTAGGACAAGTGGAAAAGCTACCTTTTCCATGCCATTTACCGTGTACCTCGATATGATAATTTCAGTTGGATCCTTTCAATAAATAACAAGCCCAAGTTTTGCCAAGCTTGCTTCATAACTAAGTCCACTGACCCTAGGGATCGGTCTCGAGACTCTTCTCTGCACCTCCTCCAGGGTGTGAATGTCTCCCTGGGTGTCAGGGTCCAGACCCGTACACTGTATTCAAGGTGTGATCTCATCAGAACACTGTACAGTTTGAGAATGACTTCCTCTGACTTATATTCTACTGTTCTGACTACATATTTGCTTTGCTGATGGGTGTCCTGCACTAATTGGACATGTTGGGGTAGATTTTGTCTTCACCACATGGGTGGAAATCTGGCAGAATGGACTTCACGGCCTTTATTGAACCTGCCCAATTATCATTCCATTGGCTTCAAATCAGATGGGTTCTATATAGGGCGGGTGATCTGCTCTGCTAGATTACTGCCCAGGAGATGATCTGATGTGCAAATTGTCCTTACTCTGCATCTGCTCTTTTGAAAAAGACTTTACAAAATCAACAGACATCAGGGGTAAATTTTATAGGGAGCCGGGAAGAGAGCCGGGGGGTGGGAGGGGGGTGGGTGGTGGGGGGGTGGGATTTCCTGACGGGAAACCCGGAAGTATGGGTTTCCCGGACGTCCTTACGATTTTGCCAGATTGACAGGTTGGCTGTTAGTCAAATGGGAGAGCAGCCGGAGAGCGGATGCCAGCAGGTAAGTCTTAGATTGGGGCGGGGGTTCGGTCATCAGGGAGGCATCGGAGATCGTGGCAGGGTCTGACATGGGGGGGGGGGGGGTCGGAGATCGTTGTGGGGGGGGGGTCTGGGATCGTGGGGGGGTGGTGGCTGGAGCTCTTGGGGATGTTTGGAGATCGTGTGGGAGGGAGTCGGAGATCGTGGGGGGCGGGGGTTGGACATGGGGGGGTGGAGTTGGTCATAGCGTGTGTGGGATCGCGGCAGGTAGGCTTGTTGGGCCTGGAGGAAACACTCCTGCTCCTCCTGGCCCACAAGCAGTGCAATAAAGGTACCTGTTGATCAATAGTGTACCTGTTGATCCGGGCCTTCCCGCCTCCTCTTACGCGACGTGAAGCAGAAGGCCTGGGAATCCCGGCCCCCAGGAGTTAAAAATAAAAAACCTGTCAAAAAATGGAGGCCCGCAGCCTCCTTAAAAGCTTTCACTGATCGACCCGCCTCCTGAGAGCGGATTGGTCA